>NC_086288.1:8889749-10127251 GCF_963924245.1 Chroicocephalus ridibundus
ACAGCATCTCCATACTTCTATAGGGACTTTTGTGTAACGTGACCCACTGGAACAGAAGTTGACATTGGACGTTGGCCTTGAACAGTGCATTATCTATGACTGAGTTACGTGTAGGTCTGGGTTGTGGTTTTTTTTTTTTCTCTAGTGACACACTGTTTATAACAAAAGTCTTTATCTTGCTACCAACTGAAGTAATTTTTCCTTGACTGTAAAGAACCTTTTTTTAATTTCAACTGAGGGCTCAAATTGAAGTTGATTAGGATTTCCAACTAAATACTGGTTTGATAATATATTTGTTGTTGTTTCCCAAAACTTCCTTATTTTGCTGAGTCCTTTTAATGAAGACCTTCTTGGTCTTTATGGGGACAAGGAAGGAAGAAGCAGTTATGCTTGTCCATTAATAAACTGATGGGTGTGTTGCCTGCATGTGATGTGAGAAGGCCAGGTCTTCAAATCCTCTTTTACTGGAAACAAAGTAAGGGGGTTTGGAGATTTTCTCTTAGGGGAGAGGTGGTAGGTAGTTTTTTCATCTGAGATCAAAAAATTTAGGAAAAAAAATAATTTTCATCTTCAACAGCCCATATCAGTGCTCAGACAGAAACATGACTTGCATATGCAAACAGATATTTAAGAGTTTTTACTGGGGAAAGGGCACAGTGATATACCTCAGTTCCGTAAGGATTAAAATGAATCCCAAATGAAAACAGGCAAAGAGAACTTCTTTAGTTGTTGTATGCAGAATGTTGTTTTCATCTTTGTGATTCAATTTTTTCTGTGCTTAGAGAAAAGTAAAAAGCTTATTTATGTTCATTGTGCAAACATAGAAGTACTTTCTATTTCTAACAGTGCAAAAATTCTGCAATAAAATCTTGAGAGAGAGAACAGAAAAAAATTATGACTGCACTTGTTGAGATTGGAGTCAGTTTTCCATTTTGATGTGGATGGTAGTTGAGAACAAAACGCCCTTAATTCAAGGCTGTATCACAGGAAGGAACTAGTTTTGACTGTGGTGGAAGAGTTGGAAATGACAAAGAGTGGTAGATAAAGAATGTGGTTTCAGAAATGTTTACCAACAGGACTTTGTAGAGGTGGTGCCTGGGAAAAAAAAATTGAACAAGGTGGCAAGAGAGGAGAGTTGCAAGTTAATATAGACGTGCTAAAGTGATTGCCTAGGTGAGGGGCGTTAATGAGAGAAAAGCAGTCAAAGCAGAGGTCTTTGAAGCCACTGCAGAGTGAGGAGAGTAAGTTTGCGGTAAGATGGAACATAAAGCCTTGCCTGAAAAAGAAAAGTTTGCCAGTCTAGCTATACTGACTAATCCTCAAAATGAAAAGGAGAGGGAAGGGGATCCCATCCCACCCCACAAATATAATAAAAAATACTTTTCAAATTAAATGGATCATGCCTAGGGACTTTTTTTTTTTTTACTCAATTATATTCTTGCATCTACTAGCTACCATTGGAGAAATGACATTAAAACAAACAAGCCCTCCCTCCCCCAGCTTTAGTTTTCTTAGTATTGCTGTTATGCTGTCAAAAAGCCTCACGTTGCTAGCGCACAGACGAATCTGCTGATTTGCTCAAACTGGTATAGGTGAATTGCCAGATTCTTTGCTTTCTATGTGTATACAGTGACAGAGGTACAATATAATTATGCGAAGTGTTTGAAAACAGTGCACATGCTACACTGTTAAAGTGTAGATGGCAGAGGTGAAACTTATGCTGGTGAAAGACATTGTGGTGATAGTTAAATTACTTTTTCTTTACTATCTTAAAAAAGAAAAATCATATTATCCTTTATTATTTTTGCACATAAAGCTAGTTATCTATCTTTTCTGTGTATTAGTAACAGACAACTGCTCACTCAATAGGTTTTTATCAGGAAGCATAAACAAAGTTTGATGGGGGCTTTATGTATTATGACACGGGAAGGACAGGTTGTATTGTTCGGACCCTTCAGAACCCCCATACCTTGATAGTTTTGCAAGGATAATTTTGTTGTACGAACCTATCTGTAGTTTATACTAGAAATCAGGAATTTTGTTGCTTTAACTTAAGGCAGCTACCTAAACAAATTAGAGCATCTCTGCAAAAGGTGAGTCTTGCCAGCGTAATTGCATCAATAGCCTAGGCTGTTGCTAGTGTTGGTGAAAAATTGTATTTTCCCATATTCTTGACTAATGTAGATCGTTAGGAGCATGCAAGGCATGCAGACTGGACTGGTCACTAACCAAATTCACAGTTTGTTGATACATCTGTATTCATGATAGGGCTTATGTTACATACCAGTTTACTGGTGCATCTGTTCGGTATGATAAACTTAAGAAAAAAGGTGAAGGGGTGGACAGTGGTGAGATTCAAGGAGGTAGTATCTTGACAGCCTAATGAGGTTAAGGTGTTCAGAGAATATAGTGAACAGTCAAAAGCTCTGAACCAGTATAAGTAAAAGTAGGTGTTTAGTTTTAGTTTCTCAGGACCTTATGTTGCTGTTTAATGGTTTATGATGATTACTTAGAAATTATATCCTGTGTTATTTTTTACTTCTGCTTTAACTAGTTAAAGAATTATTTAGAAATAGGCTGTAAAATAAATGGACCAAGAAAAGAATAACAGATTACAGGAATGAAAAAATATTTCTGAATCTAAATTTTGAAAAATTCCATTTTGCTAATGTTTTCTTTGATGTAGAAGTAATCTTTATGCTGAAGTACTGCTTCATGTAGGCAAGTCTAGTACTGCAGAGGGTCTAAAGTGATGAATCTGAAAGGAAATGGAAGTGTTGTGCAAAACAGAAGTGAGAGAAATAATTACAAAGTCATTTTATGATAACATTTACTTTTCAAAGGCTAAATGTTGTTGCTGAGATTAACAAGAATAACAGTAATCTGACATGTATATGAATAGCTGAACGTATAGGAGAGTTGGTAAAGTTTTCCATATGCTGTGGTACTACTTGGTTGTATGACCTTTCAAACGCTGCTAACGTTGATTTTTTCAGAGTTCTGTTAAAATATATACACACACACACACACACATATATATATGTTTTTTTCAGCAATTGCGCAGCAAATTAAAAATCTCTTTAGGGCTGTAATCTGACCCAGATAATTCCCATATGAAATGTTAGAAAAATCTGTATAGTTACTTAAGTGGAAAAATAAAAAGAATCTCATATTTTAGCTTTTTTTACACACTTTTATTTTTGCTTTCCTTTCCACAGGCCTGGTAATTTCCTGCTTCAACCTCATACATCCCAAAACACGAATTAAAAAAAGAACAAAACCATCAAAAACATTTTTTCAAGGCATGAGAGTTCTTAATATTCTCTGATTATTTTATATATATATATATATATGTAGAAATATCGGCCTTTTTTAATTGATGAATTAAATGCATATTGTAGTAATGCAGATTCTTATAATTCCTGATTCTGAACAGAATTGCTAACCAGCAGCTGGCACAGTGCTGCAAACATAACTTTCAAATTTTATTATTGCAATTAGGAAACAAGGAAAGGCAAGAAACTTCACATTAAGAAGTACAGAATTCTATTGTTCATACTTCATGAAATTAATCTTTACTAAGAAGAGGAAAAGCTTTAAACATATTTTCTGTTGTGTGATCCTTCCAGGAGGTCCAGCTGCTGATTTTTTTTTCTTAGTATTGATTATGACAGTTTATAATACCCTAAAATCCTTAATCCAGAATCAGCATAAAAGAATAAAAGGTTTTTCAGCATAGTGAATTACAAAAAGCAAGCATGTAACTGAGCAAACAAGCAGACATGAAAATGTTAGATGCACACCTACTGCTGTTGATCTGTTAGTCTCAGGTTATGCCTGAATTGTAAACTCATTTTGATTTTTGCCATGTGAATACTAAAATGTTTTATCATTGAAATTGGGAATATGGTGTTAGAGCATCGCGCATCTGTATCAACTAATTTATTCTATGGAAGTAAATACTCTAGTTCTAATATGCTAGCCAGGGTCTTCATTGTTCTCGTATCTTTTGTCTTGATATTTTAACAAAGTAAGTTCAAAACATAGAGTGTAAAAAGAGAATGTTTTTGGGGTAGTATTCTAGCTTCCCATTTCCCCAAGGAGTTGAGGCAGTTGGGGGCAGGGGGAGGTGTTTTAAGTTCCATCAGCACAGGTCAGATGTTCTGGTTCAAGTTCAGGACTGGAATTTTTTGCTGTCTTGACATTTTGGGGGTTTATTATATAGCTAGTAAAGACTGCTTAATAAACTATTGGTTTGTCCTAGCTAAAGTGTAAATTTAGACAGCATCCTTTTAGTGGAGCATTGAATATATTTAAAGAGAACAGAAAGGTAGCTGAGTTAATTTTTAATATCATTAGCTACATAGCAGTCTGTGGGTTTCGGCCGTATAGAAAAGTAATCAATGAGAGAATACACTTCAATCAATACCCTCATCTTAACCAGAGGAGGTGATTTTCAGTATTTTCTTTTTGGATGAGCATATTGTATTTGCACGTTCTTAGCAGTGTGTTTGGTGCTATCTGTCTTTTTGTTTACTATGTTGTAGACATAGGAATGGTTTCATGCTAACATACATTTTGTGCTATGTGAACGTGGCTTCATTTGAGGTTGTCTTTCTATTGTTTATCTACTTAATTGATCACATTTATTTTAAAATTGCATGTTTTCTTCTGTTACAATTCAGGTCTTTAATCCACCTATTATGACAATTATGTTTAAAAATAAACCCACGTGTGTTCCCAGACAAGCATACTTTTGGTCCAAGAGGAGAGTGTGTCCCTTCCTTCTCCAGCCTTGCCAAGCCTGGATAGCTCTTTAGGGACTTCTTTTCGGGATTACTGTCAGGTACCAATTGGAGGGGTGGAGACTCCACATCATGTACAGACAGCACTTTTTGGTGTGTATTTTGAAGCCAGTTTTGGCTTTTTTTTTCTACCTACCTAGACATATATGAAGCAAGAGGGTCTAGTATATTTGTTTGTTACTGTGGAGCAACATGGACAGAAATGAGGAAAGGAGGGGAACCCACTTGTAACTAGCAAGTTAGGGAAAAACATCGGTTTCTCTTACTGGTGGTGCATTTTTCTACGGCTACATCTGCGCTACTGAAAAGAAGTTACTGAGAGCAGAAAATCAGCAGTAACTATTTTACTGTGAAATCCTAGACAAAACAAAGCAGTCAGCATCTCTGTTTGGAAGTACATAGACATTTGTGACTGATGTCATAGTTTAACCCCTTCTAATGAAACAACAGCACATCTTGTATGTGATAGATACATTAATTGCTCTTTCATTTACATCAGCTTCTGCATCACGTGCTCCCTAGTGGGTTTTTTGTGGGTGTGTCCCCCCCCCCAGTAGCTTTAAGTGCTAAAGGAATCATCAACATGGACAGAGGGCAGAACAGTGTCTTGAAAGAAACCCCTGCATATAACTGAAACCAATGCATTCTTTATTATTGTATTGTCACATTAAAGTGAATTTTTTTATGTTTCCCTATTGTAATTTTCACTTAATATAAGTAAATATTAGTTAGGAGGATACATTGTCTCCTGTAACATAAACCACTTAAGTCTCAAACATAAGTCTGATTTTTGGTATTTTATTATTAGATTCTTATGAATCGACAGTGGCATGCTGGGTTATCCTCTTTGGATTTATTTTTAATATTAAAGACATAAATTGTACAATTGTTTCTTTTTCAGAAAGCAGTAAGATGGATGAAATGCGAATGTAGTTAATGAACAGTATTAACTTAATGATGCTAGCAGGTTTGTAGGTGAAATCAGTTTTTATATTGCTATTTTAAGTTCTAGGTTGTTGTTGAATTAAAACAGTCGTTGCATAGATCAGTGTGCTCTATTTGGTAATGAAGTTGTTGCCAAGATGAAATGCAAAAGCTATTATTGAGTTATCTGGTATGTGACTCAGCCTACTGTTTCTTAAAAATGCAATTTGTTGTTGTCAGATGTGAAATACTTTCTTATCCTTTTCATATATATAATCTCAAGTATTTTTGAGGTAGGAGGTTGCTGAATAGTACTTATATTCTGATAAAATTGATTGTGCGTGGGGAAAACAGAAGTCAGTCAAACATTCTCATAATTCAGAAGTCCCCAAACTGGATTCCTTTGTTGCTGGAGGGTTTACAGTCCAGTTTGGTCTGGCTCAATTTGGTTCAAAAAGTTGTTTCCCCACTCCCCGCCCCCCCCCCCCCCCGATATTTTTTTTCTATTAGTATTAAAATTCTTAATGAAATCATGGAATAATTCAGGTAGGAAGGGACCTTAGAAGGTCACCTAGCTGCCCCTTGAAACAGGATCAGCTATGAGATCAGACCAGTTTGCTAGGGGCTTTATCCAGTTGGGCCTTGAAAACCAGTTGGATGGAAGGAGACTGCACAGCCTTTATGGGTGGCCCATTCCACTCCCTTACTGTCATAATAGCTAACAGAAAAAATAAAACAAAAATACAGCTGGAACTTGTGTCTATTTTTTTCTCATCCTGCCAGCACACACCATTCTAAAGAGCCCAACTCTATCTTCTTGATGGTATTGGCAGGTGCTATTAGGTCCTGCTGAAACCTTGTCTTCTCCAGAGTGAGCAAGCCCGGTTTCCTCAGCCTCTCCTCACATGGCAAGTGCTCCAGTCCCCAGCCACCTTGGGGTCCCTCTGCTGGGATCATTTCTGTTTATCTATGTTTTTCCTGTTTGAGGGGCACAGACTATCTAGATGCAGGCTCATGAGTGCTAACTAAATGGGGATAATAATTTTTCTTAACCTCCTAGCTGTGCTCCACTCGATGCAGCCCAGGATGCTGTTGGTATCCTCGGGATCCCCCAGCACCCTCTCAGTAGGGCTGCTCCTCAGCCAGTCATTCCCAGCCTGTATTCTTGCAAGGGGTTATTACTTCCCAGGTGTAGGGCTTTGTGTTGTCCTTGCATGCCATAAGGTTCCCATCAGCCCATGCTTCCTGTCCAGGTCTCTTTGAACAGCAGGTCTGCTCTTGAGAATATTGACTGGTCCCCCCCAGTTTTGTGTCATATGCAAACTTGGGGAGAGTGCACTCCCTGCGGTGCTAATATGTGTTTCAAAAGTCAGTGTTCTCCCAGAAAAGTGAGTTCTCCCAGAGATAGATCTTCTATCTATCTATCTATCTATCTATCTATCTATCTATCTATCTATCTATCTATCTATCTATCTATCTTTTTTAACTTGAATACCGCAAAAGAGTATTTTGTGTAACTGTTACATGCAATGTATTCATCACCACAGGATGTGAGTAATGGTTGTTAGTTCAGTGCAAACTATGTGATTACTTATATCCTCACAGTCTAAGCTCTCTGCCTTCCTGTTCTTACTGGATTTCTTTATGCTGTTAATGAGAGATGCAAAACATGTAATGGCAGGCTCATTTGCAGTGAATATGTGCTTTCTAATTTGTTGATTAGAGTAGCTCATTCAAACAAAAAAAGCTGAAAATGAGCTCAGAGCAGAACTCCTGTATGTAAAAATGCTTTCCAGGACACTGAAGGATTTATTTGTTCCATATACCTGTTTAAGAAAGCATTGCTTTTCCAGAATAAGGTCAAGATGAGAGTCTCTGATCGCTATCTGGGAGAAAAGGAGGAATCTATTTTCAAACTTTTTTTTAGAACTCAATTGTTTTTTTGAGAGAACAATATCTGTGGAGTATCGATCGCTTGTGTCCAGTAGTTAGTCAAAGGCTATCTCCTTTGACTAACCCCTTAGCGTGGTGTCATCCTCCTTCATGTGATAGATTGTTACAATCTCAGCCAGTGTAATTACACACTAGCCAAGTGGGTCATTTATTTCTGTACCTTCACCATTTACCAAAAATCTCCTTTATCTTTGGAAGCCAGCTCTTCCTTTTGCAGTAAAAGCAAAATAACGGCACATAAAACATTAGAGTCTAAAACTAAGGGCTTGAAAAATAACTATAAGACTAACTTTAAAAAACTGTTCTACCTTTTATGAACACCTAGTATACTTTTTATCTATCTTTTTTCCTAGTGTCCTAGAGAACAAAACACACAACGCCAGTTCATTGTTTTTCATGTGTCTGGTAAACACTATTTTTTATTTGTGAATGTTTTAGCTTTTTTTTATTTTATCTGTTAACACTAGATGCTTTACTTGCATGAGCGTACCGTCTCCCCTACCCTCCCCCGCATCAGCTCTTAATTTATGAAGTGCTAAAGCTCCTGGAAGCACTACTACTTTTTTGCTGATGACAATGAGTGAAAGTATTAGATATATCTTTTTGGACACAGTTTGCGTATAAAGTACTTTGTTTCAACTAACGTGAAATTGTAGATTAAATTTGAAGCACGTGATTGTATATTTACAATTTACATTTTGGGGAGGAGAGAACCCCTGTAACCATTTCTGTTCTATTTCCTTAGGACTGTTTTTTGAGAGGAAGATCAGCAGGCTAGCATTGTTAGTATCTATTTCTGTTTGGGAAAGACATGTATTCTTGTTAAGATAAGCATAATGTAAAATGACTCTGATCTTGACTACATTACTTCGTTATCCCTGTATGAATGATTTCTCCTTCGGGCCCAGCCTTAAAGCTACGTGAAAGTCAAAGGCAAGGCTGAATGCCACATGTATTCATTTTCACTGGCTCTGAATCCACGTTACCCCAGTTTTTCCTGTTGTTACTGTATTCTCATAATATAACCAAAATAATTGTTTGCAAATAGTAAAGGAATCCAGAGATGTACGTATTCTGTAATATTTTTTCTTTTGTAACTTAACATCTTTCAGCAAAATTGAATCTGGGTTTTATACCAAGGGGAAAATGTGTAAATTTGAGGTTCTTCTATTAATATTAAACTCTCACGACTTTATATGATTGCCACTTTTTGGTTTATATTTATTGCTTTCGGTGTCCCTATATATTTTTCAGAACATGTCAAGGTACTAAATCTTTCCACTCTGACATGTAAGCCAGTTTATGTATGTTTATATTTGAACCCTGTGCTGAGACAGCTTTGTGACCTACAACCTCATTCTAATCTCAAATGTATGACTTGCATCTCAAACTCAAACATATTAGCTGGGGTTTTTTTTAAGGATAGCTGCAAATGAATTTCGAATAGCTAAGCTTGTCCTGTAGTTCGGAGTCTTTTTAAAAATTAAATAATGGATTTTGGAAATGGATTTTCCTGCTTCTGTTAAGTTACAGATGCAGCCCTTTGTCATATGTCTTCTATGGAACTCTATTCTGGGATTTAGGGTAATTTACTATATTTTTGTGTGTAGAATTTTGAGCCATCTGTAGGAGATACCAAACCTAAAACTAAAGATCCCACCTCCTGTTCCCCGACTTAGAATTCAGTAGCAGTGTGCACGTAAATCTTTGCAGAGAAGTAGCAATTTATTTCAGACCTTTCTTTTCCTCCTGGCCTCCCTATCTCTAACCCCTTCCATTCTGTTGTGCGTCACCCAGAAGGTATTCTGTCTTTGTGTGCTGCAGGTTATCCAAGAACCTTCTCTAAAGGAATAACAATAGTAATTTTTAGAGTATGAAAATATGTTAATAATGACAGGTGTGGCTGCATGCTTTATTCAGCACCCCTAATGCTTAGTCTGTTTAGCATATAAAAATGGTCTGAAGTGTGTTAAAAGGAAAATGGCTTGTCATAAAAGAACAAAGAGATGTTGCTAGGCTAGTGTTTGTTCTCTTCTGAATCTCCTGCTCAATATCTCTCTCTAAAGTTTTTAGCTAAATGCTTACGGAAGAACTTTTTTTCATCCACAAGGTTGGTTCCAAAATGTCGTTACTTGTAGTAGTAATACAGTAGCCAGTGCTACAAAATCAGAGGCGGTGTGACATATAGAGCAGAAATGGGAGAAAGGTAGGTCCCATTCAGGCAAGCTCCAAGAGGCAGGTTTTCCTAAATAATCATTATTAAGGTAATAATACTTTTTTTTTTTAAAGAAAAATTGATTTATGCTGGATTTTTAAGTCATGGAAAGTAACTGATGCAGAATAAGGGATGATAATGTTGAGGGATGCTTCCAGTGTATTTTTCTAGCACAGTTATTCTGTGTAAAAGATATGTATGGCACATATAACAGTTTACATGTGATCACAGCCTTCTTTGGCTTGAATCTCTTCTGTCTGCTCCACAGTTAGTGTATTTATTTCTCGCTAACTGACCTCTTCTTTACATCTTTCTGTACTCTCACACCAGTTTTGTATTTCTTCTTTCTCTGTCCTTGGGTGCATGTAATATTTACATGCAATACCTTGCCTCTGAACCAGCTGACCTGTTTTCCCAGTTTCTGAATGCAGCTTCCTCATGTGTCTTATCATCCTTCACTGGGGAGTCTACATGCGGACTTAGGAACTATTTATTTGAATCCATGATGAAATCCTGCACTTAATAGACATGATATTGAGGACAAGCATGTCGTGGTTTAAAGAGAGTGTCTGTCGTTTGTTTGGTGGCCAGCCCAGCCTAAACCATGACAAAGCATCACAACAAACATACAAGCTTGGTAATGTTTCATGATCTTAGTCTAGAATGGTATTCTCATTTCCGTTTTTCTGGTTTAATCACTTGCTTAGTGTTTCCTCAAGTTGTAGAGTAAGAGTTACATTAGTACTCATTTAAAATTTGGGTTCCTAAATGTCAAACCATCTTTGATTCCTGTGGCGAAACTGAAAATGTATTTTCTTTAAGGAGAAAAGGCTATTTATTGCAAAATCCTCCCCAAAGAATGTTTAACTGTTTGGATAAACACAGATTTTGTATTTTTTTTTTTTGTAGCTTAGACACGAGCAAAATTATTTATGATCTAAATACTAATTTCTTTATTTAGACTTTGTTATACTGTTTAGTGTATACCGATAACCTTGCAATAGGATAACACTGACAACCGCTATTTCTTATAGGACTCTTTAATATAGTTTAATGAGTGTTATGAGGTTTTTGGCAATATGAAATCAGCATGTTGCATTTTTAAGTTGAGTTTCAAGTTACGCTGTGTACAATATTCCGTTATTTATTGTGTCTGTAGTCAGAATGCACACTATGCATGTGCATTACAGTGCAATAATTAGCATATAATTTTCAACGTTTCAATGAACTTTTGTCATAAAATTTAAGGAGATTTTAATTGCTAGTAATCAGGATTGCATGTTAATAGGCTGTAGATAATTAGGAAAACATTTGCATTTCTCTTCCCACAAATTTTCGTAGAATTTAGACCCTCACTTAATATATAACTTTTTCTCAAGAGGGTTGAATAATCCTATTTAGTCACAGTAATAATAGATACCTATTTTTTTTCTTAAGGTTTTCGTTCAGTTCTAATGATTTTGAAAGGATTATACCTTTGATTAGTCAGATTTACTGGTACTGGATGTACAGTATTTTCCCTCTGACTTCTAATAGGGTAGAACAAACTGCCAGTTGTCACAATAATAGTAACATTGATTGTAAATTTGCATTTCTCCATGGTAATGAAGGTCTTTTTATTTCAAGTGCTCCAAATATAGGGAAAAATATTTAGAAAATCAGTATGTGTCCAGGAAAATTCTATTCCTGACATATTTGTGAATATAGTGCTGGAGAGCTAGGTTGTCTACACCCTCTCTCTCTCATGTTCGTGGTGCACAAAAGAAATACTTGTCTTCCATGTGTGAAACAGTTTAAATAGTAGAAAGAGTCTGTAATAGTGTCACCACTTGATTTATTAAAGTGTTTTGGATAAAGATGTATTGGTAGAAGTTGTGCATATTTATGAAGCAAAGAGTGAAGATGTAAAATTGAAATAATTAAGGGAGATGTTTGTTTGGTGTAAGGCGAACAGAGAGATACGTAATGGATTTAATGTTCCTGAAGGAAAAAAGTAATAGACCATTACAAGGTTGGCAGTTATAATAGCACCTGAATTCATTAACAGTAGGTGGGGCAGAAGCCACCTCTTGAGGTTTTATATGAAATGTTTAAAGAGGCCATAGAAAAATGACCACATAAGGAGAAAACACAGTAAATTATTCATGCTAAAAGTGCATTCATTTTACAATATATTGTAGTATTTTTTGTGGAAGTGATCATAAAAGATAACTCAGATAAATGAAGGATCCAGAGAATTGTGTAAGAGAGTGAATCCAATGCTAGAAGGAAGTCAGATTGTAGTAGCTACTATTGAGCTTTGTACTTTCTACTCTGGACTGCCTGGAAACGCAATTATAAATAAGTGAGAAGATTCACTGAAAAAAAGGAAGTGCTGCAGGAAAGATATTACAAATCTATAATGTTCTCGTAAGACAAAGATTTACGTTGTGCCCAATGTCAAGAATTTTGAATGAAGAACTAAGTGTCTCAGTATGGCATGGCTGTTAGCGCTTTGTACTACATCATTGTGCATGTTGCATAAGCCAAACTGGGAGAAAAATTAAATGGCTGATGGCAGAGGTATGTGAAATTTTAGCATTGGGCTTCCAGAGGACTTATATTTAATTTCTCTGTTACATGAATTAATTGCTTGCGTCATTCTGTTATTAAAAAAATAATAATACGACTATCTGACATAATGGTGCGTGTAGATAGTCAGGTCATCCAAAGACAAAAATATTTTAGAATAAAAATTGTAAACAAGTAAAATCAGATAGATTTCCCTTCCATTTTACAGATGTGATCAACATTTTCTACCTTTTCTTTGTCAGGTACAGCAGAAAGTCTGTGTTATTTTTTGCCATAGTGTACTATTAGGACAACTGTAGTTTGAAATGGAAGGAGAATTCCTGCATGTGTGTGTTTTTCATTTTGCCTCATTTGTAAAACCAGACCAAGTGTCTGTCTGGTGAGCCTTGTATGAAGGATAAAAAAAGAAAATCTTTGAATAAGAAATGTTGAGACTATCTTGTCAACACTGAATTGACTTAGTTTTCAGATTTTCTTCGATTCCCCTCTATCTGCCCGTTCAAGTCAGTGGAAGAGGTGATTCTTCGTCTTAAAACATTTCCAGCATAGGATTTATTCTGATCTATTTCATGCCATTCTCTAGTTAAGAGAAAACACTAGGAAGTTTGATATTACTTAAAGTAAGTCAATATGGTAGCACTGCAAGGTGTTTAGCATATTTTATGGGGAAGTTAGAATCCACTTAAATTAATTCCAGTTATATTACTGGTTGCGTCAAAGCATTATTTTAGCAATAAGGAGTTTATTCCAAAAAGATAAAGAAAAATAATTTGATTATTGATATCATCACACTCTTGAAAGATCAACCATAAGTGTAGGTGGGTGTAGCAAAGATATTTCTAAAGATCACAGTTTCCCTAGACAAGCACAGATGCAATAGCCTCATTCAGAATCGTAGAATCAGTGATACCTTTAAAAATATGATTTTTACTCAGCACATTGCTTGCAAATTGAGAAGTGGCAATATTAGGCTATTTTCATCACAGTTTTAGAGCATTAGTGCCTGATGACTTTGAAAGAACAGTGAAGACAGAATTAAAGCAACAGACTCTAAAATAGTATTTTGGGCTGCCATCCATACGCTGGGGAATATTTTAGAAGACTGCTTCTTATTCTATGACATAACTTACGTAGCTTAATTTGTCAACAAAGACTTCTAGGCTTTACTTGAAGTTGGAAGGTTTTTCTTTATGTTCTGGTACCAGGAATACACAACAGTCTAAAGGACAGTGTTTTAAAAACACACTGAGGAAAATGGCACATGCCTGAGGTGGCTGCGTTTGGGAGTACTGTATCAGCCCTGTAAGCGTGTGGGCAGGAGGAGGATTTTGCTGTCTGGTTCAAATGAAACACAGAAGCCGTGGCACTTGATGTTAGAGCTACTGGGAATTTTCAAGCTGAACTTCTTTCCATTGGAATTGTTGCTTCTTTGATTAGGGACGACTTAATAAAATAATGCAAATGTGATTTTTTAATTTTTTTTTTATGCTGCAGAGGACGGCAATGTAGCATGTAATGATTTCATTAGACATACAGTTTCTGTACTTTGAGAATAGAATGTTTCTTTTGATTTTGAAATAGGTTTTTGATTTTTTTTTTTCAAATAATGTCTCAAGGAGGTATCAAGATAACTTCATTGAATTCAGTGTTTTGAACAGAGTTGTTTTAACATAATTTTATTTTGCAGGAAATGTTCATTTTTTTAAAAGTCTGATTCCATTCCAGAAATTTCTGGAACTTTTTAAGTTTTAAAAAAAATAAATTAATCTGGTTTCTGCCAATTTGAAGTAATGATTGGTTGTAAAAGAGATTTCTTCCCAGTCATTTGTTTACCACTCCAGTTACAATCCCTTGGGGTGATAATGAGCAAAATATGAAGAAGACCTATTTTGCATCCCAAACAGCTTGCAAATGAAGTTAAAACGGATCAGACAATAATTGAGGCCTACTTGGACAGACAATTCATTGCATTATAAGTACATCTTAAAAGCATTATTTAACTAGTTTTTTTTTTCTTTGGTTGGTTGTTCTTGCTAGTTTATGAAAGCCTGAAAAGTGGACATGCTTAGAGATTAATTGCTCAATAAAATTATTTCTGTGTTTCATATTGCACTTGAGAGGAATATATAAAGATGACTTAAAGTAAAGAAATCAGATTTTTAAAAATGTTCTGCAGTAAATGTCCTGGTTTGAGCCCAAACCACAACAGTAATAATCAAAAGATGTGTCTTATATCCATCGTTAATTCAAGTTTTTTGTATTAAAAGTGTTTGAAACTTGTTAGTATTCTTTTGAACTCATCACAAATTGACCTGAAAGCTTATATTTCTGTCAAATCTCAAATATTCTTTCCCTGCCTCACCCTGAGGGTTTTTTTTTTTTTATTGCTTGTGAACAGTCTGGTGGAAGAGCAGGATTTGCACTTAATTTCTCTTCACTAGATCTGTGTACTTCATATATACGGAGGTTGTAGCATGACTACTGAAATGTTTTTCCAAACTATTAAATAATAGCCTCAGAAATTTTGCCCGTATATAACCTTTTACCTATAGGCCTTTGCCTGTCACACTATACCTATTAACACGGGTGAGACAGTGATTAGAAGAGAGATAATTGAGTCTCTCCAGTCGGCACTGATCGCAGCTGTTGCTGACGTTCTTGTCCTTTGCCCATCATACCTTTCCCCTGCCAGAGTGAAGGTGGTCTGCTGCATGCTGAGCAGATGTTTCTCCTTTGCATAGTTATCTTTTGAGTGCCTTTATATACAAAAATCAGATTGCACTGCTACTGTCACTTTTATCTGATGAGAGGAAATCCCAGACGAATGAAGCTGGTTTTCTTTTCAGGCAGCTAAGCAATGTTGCTCAGGGGCATGTTCTCTTTCCTTGCTTCTGTTGCTGCTCACTGTAAACGTTTTCTTTCTGGCATGTTTCTTCTTTAATCCCTCTTTCCCTCTTTGACCCATATCCTTAATCCCGTTGGGTTTCTTTTGAACTTGGTTATTTCTTCGTCTTATGGTACATCTGTCTGCTGTAACTACGAATCGTTTGCCAACACCACATTTTCATCATATTCCCTGAATATCTTTTTCCTCCCACAGTTTGTATTAGAGTACTTGAAGAGGTACAGGGAAACTTTCTGGGACTGGTCATTCTTCAACTCTGTGACACTGTGTCATTCTTTACTTCATTTCTTTTTTCTTATCTTCTCCTATTTTTAGCGTTCTCTTTCTTTTTTTATTTTTTCAACTTTCTCGTGCAATTGGTCGTTATTCTCTCAACAAGTAGAAAACTGTAATGAGAGTATCTGAGTGATATAGATAGCATGGTTCTATATGTTAAATTCACTGAATACACTCATTTAAAATGCCTGCTTTCAATGTGTCTGAAACAATTCATTTCTCCATTGCTGTTGAAATAAACAAGATTTCCTTCTTCCCTGATTCTCCTGGTAAGCTCTTAAAAAAGCAGCAGTTGTTCATCACATGCTGTAAAATTCTTCTATGCAAATAGCCATCATTTCTTCTTTCTAGTAGCTTCTATTTTCACTTGAGAAATACGTATTGCACATGTATAATTAGAGGAGGAGAACTATGGGGGAAAAAATGGTATTTTTGAAATTACATTATCTTTATGATGCAGGAGTTTGCTCGCTGGTGCCATTTTTACCTGACTTTTCACACTAAGTATCTTCAAAGGTAATTGTAAGCACAGTCCAGTGCTCCGGTCTGTAGAGATTAGCCCATTTGAAAAACAGTCTTTTTGTTACTGAAAGTAGGCATATGGCTATGAACTGTAACTGAATTATTTTACTCGGGGTACTTTCTTGCTGGTGGAGTAGGTGTAGATAACATGGGAAAACAAAACTGTTGGTTTCTGTATTCAGGTTTGCCTCCCAGGGTAACATAGCAATTCAGCAAATACAGCAGCTGGAAGAAGTGCTGGTCACTGGTATCGCAGTGGTTGGGACCTGCTATATTGTGTTGTGTACTGTATGCTGTATTTCAGGGACATATGCATTGGTTTAGATTTCAGGGCTAGCCTTTCATCCCTCCCTATCTACAGATTGCTAGAACAAGTCTACCCGTGATCTGTGCATGCTGAGTCCTACTGTTAATTCAGGTTTGAGTAGTGGAGTAGTTAGATATTTTTATCTGCTTCATTTGATTGCTAATGCCAGGTCTTTCCATTTGGTAACTTCTTTGTTTATTATTCATCCCTGAAATTAAATACGTGCTTCTACTAACGGTCTTAATGGTGTGAAAGGATGTTGCAGTTCATGGATATAGTGTATATGAATTACAGATACATGCTTATATTAATAAGATTAATAAGATACCAGAAATTACTGATGAGGAACCTAAACATGCAAGCACTTGTTAACATCTTAATCTATTAAATTTTGTCTTATAACTCTCTTACTACCTACACATGCGAAGGACTGGCCAAACCATGAATGGGCAATCAGTATAAAAGCCAAAACATGAGGTGTACCTTTCCTATGCATTGCCAGAGTGGCTGGTTTGGGGTTTTTTGTTTTGTTTTGTTTCTTTTTTCACATAAGGTAGACTACAGCAGTGCTCCCCAAAAGAATATTTCTTCAGGTGTTGACTGCAGCGTTCAAGAGAGGAGGGTAGGGAATTGAGGGATGTGTGGATTCTGCTGTTCCTTGAAGGGAGATGCCTTTACGCAGGGTACATGCCCTTGAGTTTCCTCTTCCGTAGTGAATACAAACTGCTTTGACTGTGAAATAGAGTCTGACTGGTGTTCTCTTTATTGTAGGTATGATGAGGCTTAGTACCTCTCTGTTGCCATTTCAGTCTCCCTGGTACTGCTGTTTATTTGTTTAAATATTTTCCTATTCTCAGGCCCAAACACATTTTTCCTTCCGTTTCCACCTTTTAACATGCAAAATTTTAAAAACTCTCCATAGATTAGCTTCTTAATAAATTCCAGCATGAAATACTAGTTCCAGGACAACTGGTCTTCTACCTGCATACCTTCGACTAACCAACAGTCATTAAAAAAAAAAATCTGTTTAAAACAATTTAGGTTCTATGCACTCTGAGGATCTATTCTCACTGGTTGAGTTGATTTTATTTTGCTTTTTTATTCTCCATTACTCATATAGTTCATCTTGCTAAAACTATGCTGAATTTTTAACTGGTGAATACCAGTAGGAAGCCATTACTGTTATAATGCTGAGGCCAAAAGTAAAAGTGGTCAGAAACTGAGACTAGCAGTAAAATTTGCAAAAAAAAAAAAATAAAATAAATCAGAAATATCATGGTTTTTAGATGGCCTTCATGCTGGTTTCCTTAGTGTTTTCACTTATTCATATGCCATGAAAGATATCGCAGCATGTTTTAGTAAGTTTATATTACATAGACAAGTTTATAATTGTGTTATTTTTGTGACTAAATTTGTCAACAACCTTTGCGGAATCAAAAACTGTTCTCATTATTGCAAGGGATAGTGTTACTGGAGGTATTCTTTGATGATCTAGGATTTGGTATTTTGAAAGATCAACAATGTTAGATGGTCTGGGATAGTAATCCTAAAAGAACGGCAGGCATTACTTATGTTCCACTGTTTTAAATAGTGACAGTGTCAGGAAGGATTTCTTTAAATGAATGAAGTTTATACAGGACATGCCATCTATAGTATGACTGAATAAACATTGATTCTAACCTTTATTCATGAAAGTCGGTAATCTCAGGCTAATGCCGCACTTAACTCTGTACTTTCAAAATGATTTGCCTGATCTGATAAATTATGCAGTCTTTTATTTTGACCTTGTAACCTTGTAGAGTTTACTCAAACTGACTCCATAGTATTTGCCACATTAGGAGTATAATGGCTGTAACCAGTTCTTGTACTACAGTTCATTCCGCAGCAAAAGGTAAACACTGGGCCATGAAAATTTATTGATTCAATTACGTGATATACACATAGTACCATTTGAAAAGTGTTTTCGGGATTAAGTCATTACATATCTTCTGTTTGGCCAAAAATCTGAAATATATAAACAAGGAAGCAAGCAAGTATTGAGAAATATAAACTCTTATTTTTACTGTATGGTGGAATGTGCTGTTAGACATCAATCTAAAAGTTATTTAGGTCAAAGAAAAAGCCAGACGTTGAACTCTTATGCCTTTCTCCCTGACCAAGGTAACTTTTGCCCTCAGTTGATCCTGCAAGTATGTTATAATTTACTATGTAAATTATTTTTGTGTTCAGAGTGTGTTATTTTTGTGTAAGAGTCTAGGCTTTGCAGTTTTTCTGTTTGAACAGAACTGATGATAGTACAAGTTTTTCTTCCTTAAACAGTAGAAGGCAAGGCTTTAAAAAGAGTAGGGAAAAAAAAAAAAGTAAATTGGTTCAAGCATAGTGTCATTACATGACATCATTAATTTGTTTCATACTGTGTGGCCGATTTTGTTTCAGGTAACTATGCTTTTAAATCTAGTGTAGTATGTTTTTATCTTGCATTGGAATATCCGATGCCTTTATCTGCTCAAACAGAGGATCAGGATTATTTTGATACAATTTAAAGACAAAATACAAAAATGATTACGTTTAATTTATTTCTTATGGTACTGACTTTGAGTTTATAATATAGGCAAGGCAAATTCTGCATAACCTCTATTAAGTAAATGGCACAATAGTATTAAATATATGTATATTTATGAGGCATTTAATATATCAGAAAAATATCTGAAAGCGAAACCTCTAAAGATTCAGGATGCTAGTGAAAAGGAGAATATTCAGATATTGCTAGGAAAAAAAAAAGCATAGCTCAGAAGTAAAACGGATTGTTTTCCTTATTTCTGCTTCTTATACGCTCCATCTTTTGTTTTGATTTGATTTTTTTCAGGTGCATGTATTAGAAAATGATTAACATCTCCATCTGTGAGGGGATATTTGCATTTGCTCTAGCTAATGTAAACAGGGTAGTTGCTGGGAACTGCACTTGAGAAATGGAGGGAAAATACTCTACTAATGACAATGCTTTATGCAGACATAATTTTGGAAATATGCTTACTCTTGTGCATTGAGAACATGGTTGGGAGAAGGAAGACAAAAAAGAAGGTTGTTTTCTTCACAGTGTTTGAGTTAAAGTACATTTACAATACATAATGCAGTCCTCACTATTTGGTCTGTAATTTGACCTTGCTGATTAGCTTACATCTTGCATTGAAGAGCGTTTTCTGTTTTACGTGAAGAGTTCTTCCCTTGGGTTTGTTCTTTGGGTGCTGTTGGTCAAGGTATGTGATGTTGCCACTGATTCAACTGCAGCTCTGGCAGAATGGCTAAAGACACTTTATGGTGAAGCGTGGTAGCCATGACTGATTACAACACTAATATTTCAGAGGTAATTAGGAAACTGGAGAGGGGAAAAGGAGTGGTATGTGGAACTCCTGGTGTCTGATTAGCACACATATTGGTGTCAAATGACCTAGTAAAAGACAAACAGAAACTAGTCAATGACAACATAAATTACCATGTTTCCACACTTCAGTGCCTCTGCTACTCAACCCCACAGTACAATTTTAGATTTTGGAAAGAAATGGCAAGAAAAGTGGGAAGAAGTGTCTAAAGTCATTCCCTTCTTGGTGGGGAGGAACATGAAGACGGACAGAAGGACTCTTGACCAGGAGGAAGATGGGGGACATGAAATGGGGGTGAAAATAACAGAGGGCTGTGGAAGTTGGGAGCTGCAGCTGATTAAAGCAATGGCTTCAGAGAAAGGTGAGATGAAGGATACCTATATCCCATAAGAGCTTACAGAACTGCCACTAAGGGAAGGGAAGAAAGGAAAACTCTACATATGGGGTTATAATATTTTAATACTAAAATTGTGCTAGTTATGCAGGTATAAACTGTGTATATTAGCCTGACGATGCAGCTGTAAGCTTCTGTGAGATAAGGCTACAGAGTAATTTGACACATAAATGTGTTTTTGTATTGTTTTTGCTGGTCTGCATCCTGGCTGTGTATTTATGTCGGTGATACTATTGGGAAGTCTGTTAGGACAGAATTTCTCGGTGATTCTCGGGTGGATTTGATAAGGCTGCTGGCCTGTTAAAGTGTGTGGGAGAAGGGCCACTGCAGTTCAACTGCAGTTCTGAAGTTCTGAGTATCACACAGAGATGTCTGCCCCGGCTTGACCTTTCTGAAGAAAATTGCTGTACAAATTTGTTTCAAAAAATGCAGCATGCAGAGATCGGGATGGCTGCAGGCAACTGCTCCCTTAAACAGGCAGGAAGTGTTCTATGATAAAATCCATCCAACCAGAAGCTTATCTTCTTTCATAAAGCTGATCTTTTGGCAATGATTTCTGCAGAATCTAGACGGCCTGTGATTTTCTTGGGTGATAGCTAATTTCTATTATTTTATACCTTTTCTGTTTACTGCCCTTGTTTCTTTTCTGTCTCTCCAATGGAGGGAGGACAGGTAGACAGATGCCTCTACTCCCTACCGCAGTTCCCTATGTTAACAGAGTTATTAAAGTTACAAAGTCAAGAGCTCAAAAGTTTAGTGAGGGTCAGAACTTACATTACTTAATCGACCATATTTTGGCCCTGCATGTTAGATGAAACAGTTTTTAATTGGAGACCATTGTAACACTTAGTGCACAGAATGACAACTGCTAAGCAGCTATTCAGATGTTTGGATTTCAGTCAGTAGCCCAGCTCTTGCTTGCTGAGGTAGAATTTTCTTCCTCGCTTTACTTAAAGTTTTATTTTGTTTCTAACACTGTGAATTAGATTTATATTCTATACTGAATATAGAAGCTGGTGGCCTTTTCTAGAGTGCCTCTGTGATATCATCTGACTTCACAACTCTTCAGAGCAATTCTTTACAGTGACTTATAATTATTCCCATTTTACAGATGGCAAACTGGGGTACAGAAGAGATTAAAGTCTTAAGTGTCCTCTGCCGGGTTTTCAAATTATCTGGCCATAGTGCACTGTTTTTAGTGTTAAGCCTCTATTGACTTTCCAGTGTTGCTCTGGATACCCAGCAGTTCTTCAGCTTGGAGTCCACAGTTTCATACTTGGTACTAAGAAGATGAGAAATATGGTATCAGTGACCATCTGTGAGAAGTCAGATGAGATGCTCAGTGTCATTTGGGTTCTGTACTATCTCTGTTGCTCTTCTCTGAAGACTGCTGTCATCTTTTTCAGACGTCTTCTCCCTTATGTGCCTTCAGATGAACAATGAAAAGGGATCATCCACCCAAGTAGCAAGGGGAGTAGTCCATTGCAGTGAAAGACTGTGGAGATTTAAGAAGTGCTACAAGTGTACTTGTACTGGAGAAGCGGTATCGGAGTGTGAAATAAATTGGGGGTGTAACCAAATCCACTCTTGTCATTACATAAAGCACAGCGTGTGATCAGTATCTAAAGCTGTGATGTGATCCAGTAGATCAGCAGAAGCTACTGAACCTGTTTATCAGAAAAATATGCCTCTATTAGGATTGGATGAAAGAACAGATGGACAGAAGGTTTGAGAGTAGGAAAGATACAGAGAACTAAGAACTAGTAAACTGTGTGGCACAGTATACTTCCTGACATAGTAATATATAGTCAATTTTTCACTTTATTGCTTGCTCATACCAAAGACTTGGTGCTTTGGAATAGGCATTTTTTTGATGGCTATATGACATTTCAGTGTGTGTGTGTGTATATTTAATGATTATGTATAGTTTTGTATAAATATATTTATTTAGATATTTTGATAAGGGCCCTTAAATACTTAAGAACAGTGTAAGTCTCAAAATTTAAAACACATTTCATATTCGTTTTGTTCCTCATTGGTGCAGAAAAGAGAAGTCTGGAACAGCGCAGTCTGAGTGTTGCTTGGTTGACTAGATCTTTCCTAGAGTTCATCATTAATTCCATATGTGTATCTACTGTCTAGCCTTCACAGCGAATGGTACCTTTTATCTTTGGGAAGTCTTTAAGCAATTTAACTTTGCTTAGCTTATTGTTCAGTAATAAGGAAACAACATAAGGGAAGTGAATTAAAATATTGTTTTACATAAAAAATGAAACTACTTATTCATTGTATAAATATACCTCTATTACTATTAATTCAACATCATTGGCTTTGACATAAATGGTTATTATCAGCATAGTTTAGTCTTGAGATAAATGATCTTTCTATCAAGAAACAAAACGCTAATTTTCTTTTAAAGGAATGGGGGGGATAAACTTTATTTTTGCTACTTTTGGTATGTTCAGAGCACAAAAGTAACAGGTTAAGGGGAGGAGTAATCAAAAATATCACAAGTACTTCATATCATTTTCTTGCAACCTTAGCATTTCACCATGAACATTATAAATGACTGATTCTCCTTTAGGTACTGACTTGCTTTAGAATGATGTATGAAATAATATGTGTTTTGCATGTCCTGTTTGTAATGATAAAGGTCATATAGTATCATTTACATAATCTCTAGCCAGAAATGAACTCCAGCAATATCTTCTGTATAACATATACATTATCTGAGGTTTAAAACTCTCATTATTCATGAAAGTTAATTTTACAGTGGGTGTGAATGATCTATCTTATGGCTGCTTTTTTGATCATTCTATAAAATAATATGAAGCAAAGCCTGCACAAATAGCAGGAAAACCAGTAAAGAGTGATGCATTTGCTTGACTCTGTGTATACCCGATTGGATCTTGATTGATGGCAATCATTTGTCTTTGTCAAAAAAAGGAGAAAAATTCAGACATTGAAATAAGAGTGCTATCAAACTTTCTACAATGGCAGAAAGATTCTATTAATGTAGCCTGAGAGTATTAACTGTCTCTGCTAGAAAATGATAAAGAATGTTAATTTTTCTTGAGCACGTTTAAGTGTAAACTGCATTATTTTGTCTATGTGGAAAGGAGCATGATACAGATTTATGGTGTGCTGGAATTGGAATTAAAAAAAAGACTAAATTACAAAAAAGGAAAAGAGAAACAAAAAGCCAAATACAAGAGCTTAATCCTTCTGATTATGATTTCGCAACAAAACAATAAAAGTTTAAGTAGCATAGTGTCGTAAAATCCTTAATGCTGCATTCCAATTGATATTGAAGCTTTGAAGACTAACTTCAAAGGAGGGTGAACAAGAGCAAAAAATAGATATAAAATAAACAAAAAAAAAATGACAAGCTTGGTTTTAGAAGTCCTTTTGTATGTCAGATCTAGGTGTATTGACCTATTACTTGAATGGGCTTTAATGCAACTTCCTTATTAATGATACTTAGAAACACAAAGCATATGCTTGTGGGTAATAGTGTATTTAAGGGGGAAAATGCTATTTCACAGTACAGTAATGCTAGCAATGCAAGAATACTTTTCTTTTTAGATAAAGGAATATATAATGTAATATATATAAAAAACAACCAACCAAACAAAAAAACAAACCACCAAAACCCCAAAGCTTTAATCACTGGATTTATCATGCTCTTTGTATCTGTGGATTTTATTATACATCTCTTATGGTCTCAGGTTCTAAATAGCAGTGCTAAAGTTTGATTACTGAAACAATATTTTCTAAATTATGAACACAGTGAATAGCCTCCATTAGTACTGTCTTTACCCTAGTAGGGCAAATATTTTTTGTTCCTAAACTTTTAAAGAATAAGAAAACTGTAACATTCAACTTTGATGTTTACTAGTCCTTGAAGCACCCTTAAAGATAAATATTTGAGAGATTGTCTTTTTAAGGACAGCTGAAAGAACAGCCGTATCAAAACTGGGAATCAGGAACTGCAGTTCTAATACCCGTAGTAATGTGCTTTATGGCCCTCATTAAGTAATTTTAAAGTTGTGGTTTTGTAATTTTTTTAAACTATTTATGCACTGTGTTCCTAATAACAGTTTCTAGCTTTGCCTCACTGCAATGTGTGTCTGAGTATGGCAGCAGGCTCCTCATTCCAACCTTAAAAGGCAGCATAAGCACAGTGTTATCTGTCCTTGCTTAAAGAACCTTGTAGCGACATCATTAAAAAGTTCACGGTTTCGGATGGATTCACTTGGTAACTTCCGTGAAACTGTTGCTACTGTTGCTGAAGATGCTAAGACATGATTTTTAGCTGGGGGGGTGATGGTGTATTTATTTATTTAATTAATTAAATGGTAGGGTAGGTGAGACATGCCTTGTGTGATTGAGGTCTTTGCTGTTTTAAGGTGCAGCTGCAAGATTACTTCATGACAGGGAAATTTTGGAAGTGGAAACGCTATGTGTTAAATACACACATATACGCACTACTTCACACCCTCTTTTCAGAAAAATAACAAATGAGCACCAGACTAATATTGTAGGACAGTGTTAAGGTTATGAGGTCCAATTTTCAGGGAGCGATGGAATCAGGATCACCTGTAATGGTCTAATAAGGACATTATAGAAGAAATACTCTCTTTCTCTCTCCTCCTCCCAGCCTTCTTTCTGCTCTTGCCTGCCTGCATTTTCTGACCCTATTAATTCTTCATCAGATGTCTTTTTTGACCTTTTATTGCTTTTCCCAGGTTTTTGTCCTAGCCAGACCTGGTTTTGTGCCAGCTGTTCTCTGCTCTGCCTCTTGTCCTACTGATTCCCAACTCTGTCCTCTTTTCTTTGTTTCATCACCAGCAGATCATGTACGTGTAATCCCTCCCCTTCCACATTTTTTATCTTCTATGGCTTCCACATATAGGTGCTTTCTTTGTTGCCCCATAGGCTCTTTGTCTCTTCTGTATCTGGATGAAATAATTTCCTCCTTTGTGCTGCTTATGTTGCTGTTGATGTAGAGGGCACTGGTGAAAGACAACTGCAACTTTCTTTGTCTCAATGTCTCTCAATCTTTCTGGAGTAACCATTTCAGAGAAAGTTTAGATTTTTTTTTTTTTTTTTTTTAGTAGATAAAATTCCGGACTAGAGGAATTGTTCTCTGTTGGTCTGTGGGAATAATGCATGTTTGTCACAGACAGGAACTAAGACTGTTCTCAGTGGGTTTGATGCACATGAGGTCACAATCTGAGCATATGAGAAGTGTGATGGGGGGCAATCTGAGAGGCATGATCGAGGGAAGGATGGGCAACATCTTCAAAGGTGTTTTACCATTAGCAAATACCTATTGATTGTATACAGAGCGTGAACTTCCAAAGCCTTTAGCGTGGCCATATTTGGCAGCTTCATACCGAGATAACCAAAGAAAACTTGGGCGACAGCTTCTATGTGGAAAAACTGAAGTTTTCTTAACATAGCTAACTTTGGCTGGTGAAATTTTATTGCAAATGACTAAAATATCATAAACAGAAATTAAAATAATACCTTAGAAGACTTCTGGGCAAATAGAATTACCTGCAAACCTATTTCTTATGAAGCATTTGAAAGCCATTGAATACACATGACAGAATAAATTCAGCCAAAGAACCTCTTATGTTTGTTAATGTGCTAATTTCTCATCCCCAAAATCCCATGCAGTGTGCTGTAACCTCTGTGGTGATTGTCAGTCTGTCTCTTCTCCTCTCACTGCCCCCTTCCCTCATGGGAAATTTTTTGGGAAAATACCATCTTGCAGCGATTAGTATCAAAGATTGGTTACTTCTATCATATGGTTTGGTAAGTAATCCTTAGCTATTGCTGTGATTTGCTGCTTGTTCATATAGCTTCACACATGTATTTAATTTCCAAAGTTTAGCAAAGTTATTCCCTATAAAGAGGGTGAAAGTCTAGATGAAAGCCATCCCTTTTGTGAAAACCATATTCTCTATCCCTCTTAGTGAATAGTACAACAAAGTAAATTTTAATGGTGCATGATACTGAAAATGAATCCCGTGGCCTTGAGAAGTTCTAGCAAAAGATCAGGTTTTATTTGAGTCCTTTAGTGGTTGTTTTCATTGCTGTATTTTTAATTTTTAGTTGAAAAATGTAGTAGAAGTAGCTGTGTGTATATTCAGTATTTGAAACAGTTCAAATTAAAATTCGTAAGTCGCTGTAAAAAAATCAAACTGGTTTGCATGTAAATTAATATTTTTTTATTCTTTTCTAGGGCTCTTTTCATTTCATTAGTAACTGAATTAATCTTCTTCCCAAAATGAGAAAGAATAGTTTGTCTTCTGAAAACATTAAAGTTGTTACAGCAATGGAAAACTTCACTTTATCTTATCCTTGAAAGCTCTTAAAAAATATATGGCTTTTTAATTTGAAAAGGAAAGTGAAAACATTCAATTTTCATGATGAAATGAAACAGTCTTTTCTCAATTTTGAGTGTCAGTCTGAATTGACTCTTCTGTCAGCAGAGAAGCTAATTGCAAAAAAATATACTTCTGAGTTCTTTTACCATGATTTTTTTTTTAACAGGGTTTTCTGTGATGGATTTAACAAATTTTGTAAACAAGGTTTCTGGGAGAAGTTGTATTATATACTGTGTCAAAATGTTCTTCAATGAGTTCTGTAATTTTTTTCATCATAGGCTACTGAAAAAAATAAGTTATCTTGGTTTAGCAGGGATAATACATGATTATTTCTAAAGCTGAATAATGGAGAAAGGTGTGACTTTACAGATAATTACATATACAGTTTATATATGCGGGAGGAAGATTATGTTCAAGGAAGAAAATATGTGCTGTGATGCAGTATACCTAAATTATGCTTATAAGTATCTGCACAATAATTTAACAGTGATATGATCTTTAAATAATCTTCTCTGAAGAATTTACATAAAACAAGAATTAACATCTCCAAAAAACAAATGTGGAAAATTGTATGGTTGTTACAGAGAAATGTTCTGCTCTCACATTTGCATTCCAGATTTTAAATATGCAATTTATAGTTTTGTTAGGAGTTTCTTTAGTACCTGAAGGATTTTCCTCTTCAGTGTCCCTACTATTGTTTTTCATGAATGTTAACAGTATCACATACTATACAGATCCTTGATTTATACATACAGAGATGGAATTCTGTTGTCCAGAAGCTAAGGTTTGCCTGTGCCAATTAAACTCTTTACCTTGGTGCCTACGTGATGCATTAGAACAGAAATTAGCACAGTTCCAGCCTGTTGTTTTTTACTGTAGTAATTCACAGAATCATAGAATGGTTTAAGTTGGAAGGGACCGTAAAGATCGTCTAGTTCCAACCCTCCTGCCATGGGCAGGGACACCTCCCGCTAGACCAGGTTGCTCAAAGCCCCATCCAGCCTGGCCTTGAACACTTCCAGGGATGGGGCATCCACAACTTCTCTGGGCAACCTGTTCCAGTGCCTCACCACCCTCACAGTAAAGAATTTCTTTCTAATATCTAATCTAAATCTACCCTCTTTCACTTTAAAACTGTTACCCCTCGTCCTATTGCTACACTCCCTGATAAAGAGTCCCTCCCCATCTCTCCGGTAAGCCCCCTTTGGGTACTGGAAGGCCGCTATAAGGTCTCTCCGGAGCCTTCTCTTCTCCAGACTGAACAACCCCAACTCTCTCAGCGCCTAATTCTTCACAAGCTCTGGGGCTTGAGGCCACTGATACTTGGGTTTGTTTGAAGTCTGTTTCTCCACTGTGGATGAGTAGTTGGAAGAGAAACACATTAGGAGGAAGGAGGAATATAAATAGACAAACCACATTAGACTCAGGAAATCCCCTGAGCTGAAAATAGTTGGAAACTGGCAGAGTATTACAGGGAGAAGTTGTACATGATCAGTTTGATCTTACTCTTCCTTAAGCCACCACTTGAGCCACCGCTGACGTTTTCGGATGCAGAATTTGGGGTTAGACTTTTTGTGAGAAAAGGCACAGCCATTACCCAGCGGGTGCAATTCACATCTCTCCTCTGCAGGGGACAAGAGTCCCTCGGGCGCTTGGTGGTGCCAGTGGAGTGATGCAGTTTGGGTACAGTCCAGGGTGAGTTACTCCAGATTGTTCAGTTCTCCCAGATGGGGACATTTCCTAGTGGTGCTGAGTGGCTGTGGAACACGGATTCTTTGCTGCGTATGGCTTACTGTTTCCAGTTGGGAGTGACAGTGTTGTGCCCATGTCATTCGCCTCTGTGATGGGATTGCTGTGTTGAGAACTGCTTAATACTGAGAAAGTTGTTTCAATGTTAGGAAAGAACCTAAAGAGGTATGTTGGTTTTCCTACTCTGTGTGTGTGTGTGTGTGTTTGTTTGTTTTTTCCACGTTTGACTTGAAAGTCAGAATTATTGTTGCCGAGATGGGTGGTAAATTTTTCTTAAAAGCAAATAAAAGACTAGGTGACTGAAGAGGCAAAAGTTGGAAACCTTGTCAAGAGAGGTAATAGTGCCCTTGAAGAAAAATCTTCAATGTCGTCTAGCACGTGTCTCTATGGATGCTAACACAGAGGGGAAAGAAGTTGGGAGGCATTATGTTCTTTTTTAAATCAGTGAAATGAAACAGGAAACGTTTCCTGCTTTGTTGCTTCTTAAGCTTTCATTTTACAGTCTTTTGTTATCAATCCTGTTCTGTAGTGTTGGATTTAAATGCTAACTTTGTTAGTCTTGAGTGTAAAGTAAGGATATGTGGAAGAAAGACAATTGCACTATCTCTTGTGTTGCTCAGTCCAAATGTTCATTATCAAGATACCTGTTGCTAGATTTCTCTCTTAAAATAGCTGTAGAAGAGAATTTTGCATCTTCTCAATTAACTGCTTCTGACATGTCACCATACGAGCTTTTGTCCTTGAATTACTATATTAAAGGAACCTTGGGTGGTTTAGCATTCTGACATTGCTTATGCTTTACTGCAGGTAGCCCTTTGGTAACTTTTGTAATATTAATAAGGATGGCTTCTGCACTTCTCTTTCGTTAATGTAGACAGAGGGTAAAGTGATTTTCAGAGGAGGCTAGTAACCATCTTCAGAACCTTTAATGACCCTTGGGGCATCGGTGGATCTTAGGAAGCAGTTCAGTAGCTTCAGCTAGCTTTGATAGGATGGGCGATTAAAGCTGCGGATATTTAGATGAGCTCAAATTAGCACTGAGTAATCGGGCATGCAATAGTACTATATTTGTCTAAATATAGGATGACAGTTACAGGTGTGTGCAGAAAAAACAAGTATAAAGTGCCTCCCTACTTCTTGATGTTGGCCCTAAATATCTACTTTCACCTTTCCAAAGGGAGACTCCAAGTTTTTGTTAGCTTATTCTCCCACACCAGCTTCCCATCTTGGGAACCTTTTCCTACCTGTCTAGACCTTAACGTGTAGACCTTAATGCTGCTTCTTCATCCTCGGTAGCATAGTGTACGCGCTGAGTTCTTGCGGACTGTGCAGCATATAGGCGTGTAGCAGTATTTTTTATGCCGCCTGCAGGGACTCGATGTGAGCTGATAGCTACCACCTTGCAAAGAGCAGCTCACAGGCAGCATCTTTACTTGCCGACTGTGTCAGGTAACGGTTTTGAACCTGCCCCTGTGCAGTGCCTATTTATTGCCAACCCTTTGTCTCCTGGTTCTTTGACCACCTATAATAGAAGATAAGGTATGTTTTCAGACTACTTTTCCCTTCATTTGAAGCTTGAATAAATACAGTATTCTCTGTGTGGTCCAGGAAAAGGCCCTTCATCGTCATTCAGTGCTGTGTTTTTATTTTTAGAGACCTTCTGCAAGGCTTTCAAAGGAGAAATATATTTAATGAGTTAAACCTTTTTAAAGGTTTTGGAGTCCTGTTGTTGTTTCCCAACTCTGCCACGCTGGTATGGTAACAGTTAGGAGTCTTGCTCCATGTGCTTCTTCGTGGTCTTGCTGCCTTGTACTTATTGTTTCCTGTCTCAGAGAGCAATACAATGTTTGCAGTTACTTGAACTCTTTCTTACATGTGTTCCTGCAATCATCACACAATGAAGTAATTTCCCAGATTTTTGCCCTCCTCAGATTTTTAAATCCTGAATTAAATCTCTGACAGAAGTGTTAGCCTTTAAATCATGCTTGAAGGGTGGTGTTTTATTTGCTTTCGGTTGAGTTTTTTTGTTTGTTGTGTTGGCTTTGTTTTTTTTTTTTTTTAATATAAGCTTTGAATTTAGTTATATCAGAGAGTAGGAGAAATGCAGGTAATGTTGAAGTTGGGTATCTCTAAGACTTCAGTATCCTAACCTGCAATCCAAATCCGATAATACCTGTTCCAAGATACTGTTTAGCAGTAGCCAAACATGCTGAGAGAGTTACCTATTCCCCCGAGTGAAATTTAAAGTAGAGGGACAAGTAAATTCAAATTAATTGAGATTAAGCAAGAATTTGAAGGGGGTATTTTCTGGGTCTTTTAAAAAAATATAAAAAAAAAATATATAAGCAGGCCAGCGTTGTTCCGTCTCTCATAATTTGGAGGACAGTCTTTTTCCTATCAAAGGAACGAACAGCTTGGTCTGTCTTGAATGGAAAACTTACTTTAGCAAGGCTGGTTTGAAAGCAAGTGATCTTTAACAGACCTTGCAGAGCTTCATTCTGGATTGGAAAACTGTAGATGTTGTACCTAATTCTTGGTCATCTTTCTTAGTCCTCTCTTTGGTGTTTGTTGAATTGCTGAGTTAATTTAGTTACTGGATGCTAATTTTAACTTCTTTCTGGGAAAAAATAAATTGAACAATTTGTTTAGACCTTTCTGGCAGAGGACTCTGAAAAAATATATACAAAAAGGAAAAAAAAATTTAACTTCCTGTAGAAGAACATAGAGCAGAAAAGTATTTACTGAATCAGAGGGGTGCAGTATTACATTTTTATGGAAGCAAGAAAAGTATCCAGCTGTTAAGAGAGCTATAAAAAAAGGATACAGGTTAGCCACAGCTCTTAAAGTGCAGATATGTGGGAATGTGATTTCATCCTGTTTCTTCTAAAAGAGATGGTAGTGAAGCTGAAATGTTTGGTGCGGGTCAAATCTAAGATTTTTTGAAGAAGCTTTACTGTAATTCCTGCGTTTAATACTTTCGGTGTCAGTACAATATACAAACGAAATGACAGGTCTGAGGAGATTTTCTTATTTTGGTCGAAAGTTGATCTATATATCCAGAAACGCTTAAAGATTATAATCTAAAATTCCAAGCTACGGGCAAGAATTAGTCTGAGTCTTGATATTTCAATGTACTTTATTCCTCACAGAAAATCTGCTGATGCTGTAATTAGCGAGAAGGTATAGGTCCTTTCTATGCATGTGATTAAGGTGGAAGCATCAGAACCAGCGGGAGTGACTAAGAAGACGAGATTGAGCTGGCTCCTTTATCATATATCCTCCAACCTATATTCTTATATTCCATTGTTCATTTTGACAAGGAAGGGATGACTGCAGACTAAATTTCCGCATCGTGAGACAAACAGCAAAAAAAGCTCCAGTGAGATGCAGTCTTCCTCTTTTTTGGATATTATGGTAGTTATTGTTATTTTCAATATGAATAGCAGATTATGGTATCTGTATGAACTTCAGTTATTTTGAAAAACAAATTAAAAGTTGTTGACTGCAATCAGGTGTAGGATGTTTGAGATCTGGAAAGATTTATGAGCAACTAAGTCGAAACATCCGGTTGCAAATTTGTTATACATTCATTCTTCCATGTCTGAGTCATGTCTGAACTAATTTTTGGTCAAAGCCAGAAGAAAGTTTTCATGTTAACTTCTGATAGAGAAGTGGAGAGGTTTTCATTTCAGTTAATTTATAATTAATCTTGACGGAAAAGCAGCAAGAATTTAACTGTGTCTTAAGGTGCCACCTTTTAAAGCGCAGCTTTATTTTAGACTGATCAAAATAAGATCAGTCTAAGATAAGATAGTGGTTGCAGAATACATGATTAGTACTGTGCCATGTATTTAAGTGAGCCCTCTTTGAAGTATCAGCGTGCACTGGAATGCCAGCACTTCAAAGAATGCTGCCTTCAAAAAAGCTGGGGCTGTGGTTAGCCAACAAGGGGTTAATAAAGATGAAAGAAGAGCCTACATAAACTCATACATAAACAGAGCTGGTTTTAAACTGGAGGTTAATAACACCATCATCTAGGACAGCAACACCTTAAAGGTGGGCTTGTCTTTACCCTGACACGGTGCTTTATAATGCATAGAGGGAGACGGAGACATTTATAGTCAACATTTTTTCTGGATTGCTTTTTAAATGAGGAATTCAAAGCTTGTCAATGCAGAAAAGAGCCTCTGTGATATTCAAAATTGGCATTGTTCCTGTAGTTTTGTTTTGCATGCTAGTTAGATGGGAATGGATTTTTGGTATGATTCAAAGCACAGAGATCGGGAGGCCTGGGTGGGGAATTGGAGCTACAGCATCTATTGGGTGCTTGAGACAAAGAGATAATATCCTATTTACTGTGTAAAAGCATACAAACAGCATTTCTACCAGTTTTAAAAATTCAAATCTAGGAATTGCAGATCTGTGCTGTTTGTGCTGTCTTGTTTATATGGGGAAATAGCATAAAACACGTGTACAGATGCTTCCCTTCATGACGTTCCTATTTTTTTCCTCTGCACTGGAAGTACCTTAGGTTTAAATCGTACAAGGGTCCCCTACAACCATGCCAAGGTCTTCAGTGTGACAGTTCTACACTAAGTCCATGTAGACTTTGTGCCTGAAGTTCATACCCTGCTTTTCACATTTACTTCTTCTGAAAGATGCAGAGAAGAATGGCGCTACTTTCTCTTCTGGGAACACAAGGAACACACACACACACTCACGCCCATGCCTCCCCCAGCACCAGCTTTCGATAAAACTGAAGCATAGAAAAGGCAAAAGTCCTTTTAGGAAAATATCCTTTATAGACAAAGCCAAATGTTTTCTTGGAGAAGCGTTAAACACAGCAAACAGACTATGCTAATTCAATGGATTACTCGTGTTCTGCATAATTGATGTTATGCCAAAGAAGTTGTACTTGGTGGCCTTGGGCCTTTGTTATGGCCAGTTCCTGTTACTACAGCAATGACTGTGGCAGAGATTAAGAGACTGCCTGTGCGTGATGTTTTTTGCTTAAGGGTTCCCAATTATTTCCATTTGTGAAAGTCTGTGTTCTGAAACTGTGGAATATGAATGTCTATGTGTGGGGAAAATGAAGATAACATGAAAAGGCACAGACTCTGCTAATATTAGAGTAGGATTACATGGTATGTCTTTTTTGATATCAAAGATGTTGTTCTTCATCTTTTCCTCCCTTCCCCTGGCCTGCACGTTTCTTTCCCTTGTTTGTAGTTACATAGTTGCTGGTAAGACTGCAGTGTAAGTGGGTTACTGATATAAAACAGAATAAAAACACTGAACCCTAATAAGCCCAGATTGTTACTGTGATTTGGTTTAGTGTGGCTGCACAAATGCTTACGTGAGTGCAACTGAGAGAGGGAGGGGGGCAGATGATCTTTAACCGGTTTTGCCATTGAAGAAAATATAAGTAACGTAGATAGCGTTTACAAAGGTTTCACTGCACTTATCTGGAGTTAATGAATCTTTAATGTTCTGAAGTAGACACATTATAAGTGCTGTGAAATACACACGTGGAGATAAAGTGTAGCTGGCCAACTAATATTTTAGCAGTGACTTTGACTTAACGCTAATCAAACCTTTTCCTGTGGGCTTTGGTAATACAGGCAAAGTTGGGAATCAGATCAGGAATCAGATTTGCTGAAAAACAGTCGTTTTCCCTACTGCATCAGTACTCTGGTTTAGATTTACCACATGGCAACACAAACCTTTGTGCACGGAATCTCGGCGTGAGATGCTGAACTTGGTACTGCCACTGACAACTTGCTTGTCAAGTTACATCTTCAGTGTTTGCTTTACCGTCATTAAGCTCAATGTTTTATTTTCCAAAATATGTTAGATATTTTTTTTATTGTGTTACAAATCAATAATGCAGCTGGCTGTGCACAAAACATCTTTTAGATTAGTACTTACAGACATGTAGCTAATCATGTTAATGTGCTGTGGTGTAACTTGGTTTTTTAGATCACAGTTTGAGAAAGCTCATTACAAGAGTATTGAAGGGTTTCAGAAAATGTTTTACTTGCTTTCTGAAATTGTGTTTTGTTAAGTCAGTGGAACATACCTTGCATTTTATTATAACGTGCAAAATATGAGAGATTTTAGTTAATATTCTGGACATCCAGCTGCATGAAAATGCAATGGATTTCAATTTGCAAGATAAAGCAGTTTCTTACATTACATGATGCCCCGCAGTCTGCTAGAGGTACTCCATCAAGATTTCTGTAGTACTTTCTAGAACTTCAGCACTTCTGTCTTTGGACTGACAATCAAATATGAATGCTTATTGCTTCTTTTTTTGGAGAAAAATATTTGTGTATCTTGCAGCACATGTCTGGCTTAAGTTCTTGAAGTATTTTACAGGAAGCAAAAGTTATCTAGAGGTAGAGCAAGAAATGTTCCTGAACATAGTTAAAATAATCCAGCATATTTTTTCTTTAAAATTGGGCATGGTTATTTGCATTCTGTGATTGCTCTTCTGTGTAATTTAAAAGCAGCAGCTGATATTGTGCATTTGATGAGCCATTGCAACAAAAGTGCTGAATAAATTAAAACCAGAATTGTAGTAGGCTTGCAGTCAGTGATGGAGAAATTGGAGCCACCTTCTTCCAGGTTTCCTTTCAAATCTATACTGTTGTTACTGATGAATAAGTGGTGTTGCTGCTCTGTGTTTGGTTGTCTATGAAACTAATTTAGCCTAGGTCTCTGTGTTTGAGCATTTACACCGTAGAAATTGCCATCACTGATTGATTGCCTTGCTGATGGTCTTAGCGGAGAGACCAAGGATTGATTAGGTTTGGAGATTGACTTACCTGCTTAACTCTGCAGTTTGAGTTCCAACGAGGAGTATGTCATCTGGAAATTTATCTTTGTATCTTCACATAGGTTTAGGGCATGTGAATGAGGTATTATGCTTATGTCATGATCACCATCTATGTCCTCATTCCATGGCCTGGGAACAGCCTCTCCAGTCACATCAGTGCAGTCATTTCTAGCAGTACAAAATTCACGTAGACTAGTATTTCATATCTGTGTTTAATGTACATAATTGCCATACAGCAGTGCAAGAACTATTTTTCTTTAAATAGTAGATGTGCAAAGACTATAATAGCAGACTGTGCTGGTCTGAGTCTTCATAACAACATATTTTTCGAGGGCATACACACTCTAGTTTCCATCTGCTTTTAAGTTTGTTGCAATTGTCTTTCATGTGAGTGGGTTTTCTTGCCTTTAAGGCTAGATAGCCTTCTAGGTGCAAGAGGTCATTTAGGGCTCTAGCCATGTTCTGTCTTTGCAGAGGATTTCTATAACGCTGTGCCGCTTTCACCTTTCTTTCCTTTTCTTTGTTTCTCTTTTCTGTCCTGTGTTTATTTATTGAGTATTTCACTAATCTAGGGATCCGAATGGGTGCTTCTGTGGTGTGCTAAAATCCATTCTCAACTGGTGGCCCAAGTACAGCCCTAAGACCTATTGCTTTTTTAGGTTTACATTTTCTTTCCTCTTCCCCACCTTGCAGAGTCCCTTTTCTATCCACACTACTGTGCTGACTGCTTCTTTTCTGTGGTCATAGAGATAGCAAACTGTCTTGAAATACACAATGGATAAGGCGTTACAAGAAGTAATTCTTCAGCAATTGCATGATCATCTTGTCATTCTCTGGTTGTACTGCTTAGTTTCAATTCAGTCTCCTACAGGGTATGAGGACCAATAGGTAATTCCCATGCCTAAAATTCCTTTCCTATAACAACATAATAAAACTAATACACCAGTTGGTATGTTTTGTTTCCAATTGCATTAATCTTTGAAACTGGTAGGAAAAATAGGTTTTCTGTTCTTGGAATGAAGATATGTGAGCATTTAAACTTTTTCCCATTGACCGCAGTGAAGTGACTTTTTCTTTTGCATGACATGTGCAGAGTCCTGAGAATATATGTTATATTGGTCATTCTGTATTTCATTTAATTTCTGTACAATTGTAACAATCTAGTTAGTTACGTGGTAATTGAGAGGAAGGTTTTATCTCAATTCTGAGTACGTAGCCTGGTAACTTGGGGAATGGTTTGAAAAATAAAGTAATATAATGGTTATGCTATTTGAATAAAACATTTAATATCAAAGCTTTGTTTCCATTCAGTCAATATTGTTACCAAGGAACCACTAATTACTGTGTATCATGTTAGAGGGGGCCCTGACAAATCCATGCAAATCATATGATTTATAATTCATAAATCCCCAATCCTCTGAGAAATGTTGCTCTTGCACTTACACTAATTGGGTACTTATGTTCATTGATCCAGTCCATATAGCACCTTTAGTCCATTCGGCAACCTTTATTGTAGGGCTGGAAACTTCTGTTGTCAAACGTCCCCCGTAGTCGATGGCACTATACTGTTCCCAAAACGTGTGTACTTGGCCCTTTGCGTCATAATCCTTCAGTCCTTCAGTGGTCAGTTCGGCCCGAATCGGAGCAATATTTATGTCTGTCTCCCCATGGCTGTAGAGGTACAAAGTCTGCGTGGTACAGCATTGCCTTTTGGTCATGGCACTGCAGTGGTTAATCCAGCTGACTAGGAAGCTGGTGGTTCTAGAGTAGCTCTGTAGTATACTGGCTTATATTAGTACTAATACGCAGTTTTCCCAGTAGCTGCTCTCAAAAAGGGCTCACTTGTCATTAAACAGTATAGGTTTTTATTTTTGGCTGTGCAGGTTTCTGTTGGATGTTTTTATGTGTGTAGAGAGTAGATTTTTTTTTTTTTTTTACCTCATAATACAGTGGCTGCCGATATTTATAAATACCCAAATACACCATCTAATACTTGATACGTTGTTGTTTGTGAATAATCAGCACACTGGTGAAGGAGATGGAATCCTATGCAAATTTCATACGCTGAACTGAAAATAAAAGTAGGGGACTAAAGATATATTATGTTTCAGGATAATACTTTGTGCCTAATCACTGTTACCTATTTTTCTAATAATTTTAGCATAGTTTTTTAATGTAGTATAATTGTAATTGTTATCCAGAAGAATGGCATCACTTAATTCTATCAAAATTGTAGAAAGATAGATGAATGACAAATTAATAATTTACCATCTTTGCATAATACTGTAGCGCAGAATACCAGAAGGATTGATGGCAGAAGAGGTTAACAAATTTTAGCGGCTTCCATTAGCTTTTCATTGTCATATGTTTGTGGTGCTGACTGAAATAAGCTTTGTAGGAGATCTCAGTCTAGGGAACTAATTACTTGTGCCGATTGCCATACTGATGAATAGACCCTCATTGTATCATTCCCCTGAAGACGAGGAGCAGTCTGTGATTCACGACTGCATCCTGGCTGATATTTGATAATAATTTTAACAGATAAATGTAGGAAGGCAGAATGATGAAGTGCCTATCCATGCTCTACGACTATCAAAGGCATGCACATAGCCAGCTGTGTTCTGCCTTTTTTCTGTAATCACTAATGGAGGATTTTAAGTTATTAATCGACCTTTTAAATAAACCCATATCTTCCTGTGTTTTATAATTTTTGTTTGGTTAATTATTCCAAAATCACTGGATTTTATAATGCAAGCATTCAAATTTTAGCATGACTGTAACACGCACAAAGTGTGAAAATAAGATACTGGGGCATTAGGTTCCAGTACCTCAGTATTTTTCTGAAAGTACGAAATCACAAAGATGGAGAATAGCACTGCCTTTTCTTTGGTGTTAGAAAAAAGGCGTAGAATTTTAATGAAGGTAGATGCAAAGACACTCGCTGTCTTACAAGATTATTTTCAGTCACAATTTTTAGCATCTACAAATTGTGTTTGGGAGTTAGGGTTATGCAAATTTTTCTGGCTTTTGTTACCGTGTTTGTTTGAAGCCTTGATTTACCTTACATAAAACTCATTTGTGCCTTTAGACCTCGAAACTAAGCATGTAGATACCAAGTATTTTTAACATTGTGATCTCTAAATGAGTTGTGGCTATTCATTTGTCAGTGTTGACAGGTATACTTTCTATTAGCTCCTGGACCAGAAATGGAATATATATGCATTTTCATCGATTGTTTTAATACTAGCTATGTTAACAAACAAAATCAGTGGTTCTTAATTTGGACATACAGGTTTTCAGGCTATCATGGCTATTCTAGCTTCGGGCGTTTTCTGTGTGTTTATTTGCTATACCTGAAGTGGGTGGGTTTTGTACATTCTCTGGGCTAAAATACTGTTTTACAGTGGCATTCATTCGCGATCCTAACAAGATAGTAACTGGCACTTATATATGACCATATTAAAAAGATCTACGTATATTTGGAGCATACAATAGAAAAGAATGAATTTGATATAACCTTTTCTAGATGTAATTTTTAAAAAGTATGCCTTCAATATAGCAATTATTACACATCATAACATGTAGTTTTTAATTAAATGTAAAAACACAACTACATAAACCAGAAATCCAATCTGATTTGCTCGAAAATAGATTGCTGTTTCAGTCTCCTGGAATGGTTTATTTAAAAACAGTAAATGGAAAAGAAATGCATTTTCTTGTGTTGTTCTAAGCCTCAGGGGCTAAATGTAATGAATATTTTAAGAGATTATTTTAATTAAATTCCTGCACATCTAAACAGAGTAATATTTTATTATCACATACATAACCATGTAACTGAGGTATTCATTAAAGTTAACACTTTCTGGACCAAGAATTCATGGTATGATTTACTGACCTTGTGCAAAAAGGCACAAATTAGGAAGAAAAATGAAGGGGGACAGACTTTGATTAATATAGGTAATGCTATACCATATTTATAATAGCCTTTTCCCTATTCTGGTTTATAAATGCAGTCACTGAGAAAGGTGCCCTGCTGAGGCTGAAATGAGGCTGAAATCGGAGCACATGCCACTAGAGTGTGGGGAAACTGATCACACTGTCAGCAATTCATTTCAAAATGATGTATTTAGTGCTCATTTCACCTTCCAAGAAAAAAGGGAAAGGAGTTCCTTAGACTGGAAGGTGATATTGTTATTTTCAAGGACATACCTAAGTAAAAGATTGCAGAAAGGGGGGAGGTTAAAAAAAAAAAAAGGCAAAAGCAGCGCAAACAAGGAGAGCTTTATGCAGAAATTCAGCGCTACCATGCTGTTTGATAATTGCTAACATATGTGGCTCCTCTGTTTCATTGTAGTCGTCCTCGTGAGTTCTGGCGCCTTGACTACTGGGAAGATGACTTGCGGCGCCGGCGACGATTTGTGCGTAACCCCCTTGGATCGACACATCCTGAAGCGACACTAAAAGCAGCCGGAGAACATGGTCAGTATAAAATCTGCTTCTTGCCAATAGCAGCAGGTTACAGTACGTGGCGGTAAAGACTAGACCTTCATTCCTAGAGGATGCTAGAAAACTGTGCCAGATGCCAAAGGCTTCTGTCATTGCATTTCCGACACGTTCAATACAAAGATAAACTGACCGTTACTTCATATGAGCAATGTTGGTGTTTAAGCCTCTTCCTTACATCTCCGCTGAGCTGGCAGTACTGCATGCTTTGCATACAGTGGTTGCAAATATAGTTCTCACTAAGCAGAAGAAAAGGGGATGCAATGTTGCCATTAATCCCTGAACACGCTTTCTTGCGGTAAATTACCTATTTATACTGTAGTAACTTCAGAAGATGATCTTTCCAGTTCAGAAATCCACAGCAATTATTTCAGTTAGCCTTAGCACGTATCTGCCTATTGTTACAGATACATTAAAAGAAAGATAATGCTTATAAAGCAAACTGTATTCAAGACCTTTGCTTATATTTAAGTCCTCAAATTTTTCTGCAAGAATTTGATACGGAAGAAATAGTAACAGATGCTGAAACGTAAAGTATCATTCAAGGAGCAAATGGTAATGATGATTTCTACCTGGTGATTTTAAAAAAGGAGATTGCATTTTATAACAGGGTGGGGTTTTTTTCCCCCCATTTTATTATCAGGGTTCCCTCAGCTACGTGCCGCTGTGTCTATTCTAGAGGAATGTATTCACAAAACTAATACAATAATCAGTTTGAGAATTCTATAATAAACCAAAAAGATAAACAAACAAAAAAGCACCCAAAGCTAGTGAACTTTGGGTTTTAGTCTAGAATTGTATGTCTTTGCAGTCTAATGAAGATACATTGATAAGGCAGAAAAGTCTTATATTTAAAAATAATTTGCTTATAATTTAAGCTGGGTACCCTTCACCTTGAAAGTACATGTCATGGAATAGAATAATTTAAATCAAGATCTTTTTTTTTTCTTTTTTTTAGTCTGTGAATTACTGCATATATACATGCATACACACACACATATTATATGTGGAGACATAAGCTTTATGCTAATTTAAAATTATTAAGACTGTTGTATGAATATAGAAGAACATAACTGTCGTAAAGTTAGTTTCCGTCAGGCATCTTAACCTCTTGCACTCAGCCTTAAAGAGCCATTTCTGGAAGAAAATGTCTACAATATGTCAGCTGATATAATGCCAAATGTGACATCAGTCCTCTAAAATAAATGACCATACAGAGAATAGTCAATAAAGTGATCTGAAAGCAATGTTCATAGAGCCCTACATCTTTGACTATAGAAAGAGGAACAAGATGTAGAATTAATTAACCCACTTTTTGCTTTGGGGCTTGTTGTTCTTAATACTGTGTGTTGTTTCTACGCCATGGATTTTAAGGGCACAAGGTTTCTTTATGTTTAATACCCCATGGATAAACAACAACTGGCCCCCTTTAGTATTGTGTTTACTTTAAATTAAATAGATCTTGTCACGGTTTTACGTATTCTACTCATATTTTCATAATTAATCTCTATATTGTTTATCAAAATACTGAAAAATATTTTTACTGCAAAATATTTAGAGCGCCTGTCTATATGCGTATAACTAATTCTTCCGTAAGTAAACACACACTAATACAATTACTCATCTTTCATAGTAATGTGTTATTTTCACAAATCCATGCTATATTTCAAGGGCTATGGGTCATACTCAGTTTGTAATTGACAGGAGTACAATTTTTGTCAATACAAAAGAAGAGTGAATAAAAGTAGCCCTATTTCATAGGTAGCTAATAGGCATAGCTGGTAGCTAACCCTAGTAATTTAAATAGAGCTAATTGTTTTCTCTCTGCCTTTCTGTCAGAATTTGACATCCTTAACAGGCTTCTATTATATTTAATTTCTTGATGTTATTTTATTCTGGATTTAATGGCATACTGCTTTGATATCTGTTGCCATTCTGTTTCTTTATCTATTCAGTGAATATTCCAGTTTACCTTAAGTCATTATTTAATATGATTTCTGAAAACATAGATAATTAACTGTCTGCCTAACTGCGTGTGCATATGCATGCAACTGTATTGTTCCAAGACCTTCCACTGGCAAGGTGTAAAATAGATGACCAAAGTACAAATGCAAGTTTGACTGGAAACTATATATAATGCATAGGAATACAAGGGTTGTTGAGTTTTTTTATATGTTTTTGTTGTGGTGGCTTTGGGTTTTTTGTTGGTGTTTTTTTTTTTTCTTTAAGTCTCAGAAGGTACAGTTGTCAGAAAGGTCAACTTGGAGTGATCACTCAATCTATTTCTTTCTGAATTGTGTTTATAAACGTTTAATATTAACCAATTTCAGGTCAGAAAATCCAATTCTTTTCAAATTTTTTGAACTCAACTTTCAGGCCCTGTTTTTTTGTAGATGTCCTTAGACTTTGCTGAATATTTGCTCCAGTATTTTGTGATTACTTATCAATAATTTAACACTATTTATTCTATTTCAATTAATTTTGCATGTCTCTGACGCAAAAGCATTTTTAGATAATGAATAAAAGGTGCCCTACTGCCTATTTAAGCTTTTCTCAAAACAAAACAGAGCAAAACCAAAAACTGAAATTGGTCATAAGGGATTTTGCCAAAAGGGAGACAGGGGGAAATAATGCATAAATAATGGAAAAGTACTATTGCAGTAACCATGCTTGAAAGCACGGATTTTAGCACACTTTGCATTAGTAGCTACACATTATCAACTGCTTGATGTCTTTCAAATAAAACCAGATGTATTCTCCACCCCAGAGAGCTCACAGTCTAGGAAAGATCACGATTTGCAACTGTGAAAATTATTCAGAAACAATCGGAAGCCTAGATATTGTTCAGTAAAACCTAGAGAGAACAACAACAATCAGCTCTGTTGCAGCCTAGTTATGTGTCTTAGTAGCAAGAACCAATCTTTTCCAGGGATTGATTTGATTTGAAGGAGAACCTCTGGTGCAGAGGTGGCAGAATAAATACCTGAAGACTAATGTTCTCTGTTCAGACAATCAATACCAGCCCCATGACTATACTTCTGGCTACCTTCTAGTTAAAAACAAATTTTTTAATTCTGACAATTTAATTGCCATTCCCAAGTTCACATTAACTTGCTTGGGAAAAAAAGGCTTTAGGTGATTTTTCAGAGGAGGAAGAAAAAAAATCCTTCCAAAATGGCTATTTATAAAAGTCAGTCTAGAAGTGTACTGCAGGGGAAGGAAAGAGAGGTGAAGGTGGTTCGGTAGAAAAATTTTGGGATGGAAAGAGTTAGCTCTTTTCTGTTCTCCCCTTCACCCATTGTTTAGAAATGCAAGGAAAATACTTATGTGGGTGGGAAAATGCAAAAAATTAGTACTTCAAACCTGTTGGTATTTTTAGATTGACCCCCAAATACAATATTTTGTGAGAGAATCTTTAGTTGATAGAAAATATCTTATCAAGCTTTTTAACAGGCGATTTGTTAGTTTTTATTGATGTCTGTTAAAAACTTGGGGAGTGTGGGGGGGAATTAAAACAGTCTGTAGCGTTTCCATCAAGGCAGTAGGCAGAGTTCAGGGCTTTGTGACTGCAAGGGACCGGTCACCTACAGTATTGTAATCCACTGGTCAGTTTTCTTTGCCTCAACTCAAGGGGTGAAAAGGAAGTCTTAAAAACAATATTTAAAAAATCTGATGTGAAAATGGTCATTTTTTTCCACTGTTATCTTTTTAAACAAATAGAAAGACTAGAGGAAGGCTTCTGGGAGCCCTTTTTAAAACTAAAAAAAAAAAAAAAAGAGATAGTAAGGGTTTTTAATGCATCTTTTCCCTGAATTGCTTTTCCTATTTACCAGACATATATTAAAAAATAAAAGAAAGTAATAGTAAATATCTTCTGTATTGTGCTTTCCAGTACTTTATTTTTAAAAAGGCTTTTAAAAATTGTGTTTCACATGTAAGGTTAAGTTGTAGACAAACAATTTAAAAAAAAATCTGTCACTCTACAAATGCCTTAAGCTTGTTCAGGAATGTAAGCAGAAATATTATATTTATAAAATATTTATAAAATATTATATTTACACCCAAGTGTTCCAGAAATTTAACTGGAATAAATAAGATAAATAAGATTCTCTGCAGGTGGTGAGATCTGTTTGCAAAAAGCTACTTGAAGAAACTTACAGAGCAGTTTGGGAAGGATTGCATGGAATGAATTATAATATTAAAATTCTGTGCTAGATAAATACACTGCCAGCAGGCTGTTATGTCCTGGGCAATACATAGGCCGTGCCTTGAAATCTTGGTCTTGAAAAGGTGTATGTGAATGTACGCTTAGATCTGCAGGTCTAGAGCCAGAAGCTCCAGTCATGCCAAGAATAGGCAGGCCTGGCAGAGAGAGCGTTGGGTTAGCTGCTGACAGAGCAGGGTTTGGGTCCTGAAATATGAAATCCGGTGTGATATACCTACGCGCATACATGGGAACTGAATATGTCACACGATGTCGTGCTCCGTTATATGTATCTCTAATCAGTAAATATCAAAAGAGAAATAGACCGTGGCCTGCCTACATAAGTGCATTTATCTACAGAAAATGGGTGAATCCTTGTGGAATATATTCGGTTCTATACAGATACTCCTGTGAGCGTGTGTGTGTTGGTTGCAGGTGAAACGCTTTATTCCAGCCAGGGCAGAAAAAGCAGATTCTGGTTCACAGTGTGATGTCTTATTTGCCTTCCAGTAGCTAGTATCTGCTCTGCCTCTTCCTGGGCCTGTGTGTGCACACGCATTACATGTGTGTCAGGAAATGTGGCTAACTAACATCACATGCAAGGAGATGACAAAAATTTACAAAAAACGGACTACAACAACTTATAGCCTAAAATCTTTTATTGAAAAAGGCAATTGCATAAGATGTGTGGTTTTGAATCAGTATATATCACTAGTTGGGGAAAGAAAATCTGAATAAGTGACAAAGATGCGGCAGGAGGGGTATATTTCTGTTATCCAGGCATCTTTGGCCTGAAAGTTGCCGTATGGATTTTATTTTTTCTTAATGGTAGTTGAGAAGAAAGACTGAAGGACGTATTTTGGACACGTTGTGCTAGGTGTGATCTTGGCTCTCAATTCAGTCTTCAATGACAATAGTTTGAAATAGCATCTTCAGTATAACACAAATAGATTGTAATAAAGAAAGCAAAAAAGGCAGGCATGTACAGTGCAGATGAGGTTTTTGAAACAACAAATACAGTTTGCCTTTATTAAAAGAAAAAAAAAGGGTATTTATTATCTTTGACTTTATCCCTGGGATGGTTTTGTTCTATTTTACTTTTTTGATCTTCAAGGGAATGCTGGTAGGCCAGTGAGTAACAGTGCATGTGGTGTATATTAGTATACTGTTGGTAATTTTACTGCTGCTAACTTAAAATCCTCAAGGGGGAGTTAATTACAGGAAAACCTTTCTAAATATCAGCTGCATATTTTCCATGACAAGAAGGTTTTCAACTCACATTGAACAACTCCAGAATCTGAGTTACCATTATTTACATGAGCACATTTTAGAAGAAAGTAAAACTTGTGTTTGTACAATGCAGTTAAAGCTTTACAATAATTTATTTTTAAAGGCTTACTTAGAAATGGCAGTTATTGGTTGGGTAGAAGGGTTCATGCATAAATTGCATTTTATTTTGTATGTCAAGTTAAACTTCCTTTTGTTTGTGGTTATTTTTTTGATTGTTTTGGGGGTTGGGGTGGTTTTTTTGTTGCTTGTGTTCTTTGTAAGCTCAAGGCCTAAACCAAAACCAGGGTATTTGGTCTTTTGGCGGTTGGTTTGTTTGTTTGTTTGGGTTTCTTTTTCATTTTTAACTTAATTGAAAAGTTTATTATTTGCAATTTATGTGCACATATTTACTTAAACAATTTAAACTTTATATGTTGCCACTGGGGAATTGCCGCCTTCCGTAAATGTTTGCAGATTAACGTATTTTTAAAGTAAGCCAGCGGAACTTCAAATCAAGTGTGGCAGCAATCAGAGAAAGCAGTGAGCAATGTGTTGAAGTTAGTTGGTCCCGATGTGTTTGGTGAATGTTTTTCAAACACGGCTGTGCCCTGGGCATTCCCAATCTATTTTTTTTAAGAAATCATATTTTTATGTTCGGCTTTAAAAAAGAACAAAACAACAAACAACAAAACACCCCAAACAATACAGACACACACTGCTGTGTTTGGGTTTTTATCACAGCAGGTGGTAACTAACGTGTAGAGGGAGAGATCAACTGGTTTTGGGGGGGATTTTTGGTGTTTTGTTTAGTTGTGGGGTTTTTTGGGTGTGGGTTTTTGGTTTCTTTTTTTTGTTGTGTTTTTTTTTTTTGTTTCTTTGTTTTTCTTTTTTTGTTGGTGTGGTTGGTTGTTGGGTGGGGTTTTTTGGTTTTGGGTTTTTTGGGGGGGTTGGTTTGTTTGGTTGTGGTTTTTTTGTTTGTTTTTTTGTTTTCTTTTGTTTTGTTTTTTTTTTCCCCTGATGCTTTGAACTTGTAATTTAAATGAAATAGATGTGTACCTAGCAGAGTCGAGCCCGAGGAGCATTCCCGGCTGACCCTCCCTTGGCCACCGCTGGCCGCCGTTGCGGTGCCGTGGGGGGGGAAGCCGGGCCGGGCCCCCGCGACCGGCCGGGGAGGTGCGGTGGGGGGGGGGCACGGCTCCGGCGCGGCCGTGGCACGTTTGTCCGCCCGGTTACCGTGTGTAAACGTGAAACGTGCACTTTTTTTTACTACTTTTCCATTCCGAAAATAGAGATGTGAGAAAAGAAACCTCCCTTTGTAGGCACCGGGTACCGTTGCGTTCTGGCCCCCTGGAAGCAGGTGCACGCTTTTCTCTGCCTCCCCCCGTGACCGTGGGGCTGATTATTATTTTTATTTTTCCTTTCCCTTCCGCTCCCAGGCGCGTGTGTGTGTGCGCTTTTCCCCCCCGCTCGAAATCCACCTACCGTTATCGGCTGATCGCGCCGCTACCGGGAGCAGCGGGGATGCGGGGATACAGCTCCAGCGGGGCGGGAGCCTTCTCCTTCCCCCGCTCCCGGGGAATCTCTCCCGGGATGCCCCTTCCCGCAGCCCCGAGCGGAGCGGAGCCGTGTAGGTGACCCCCCCACCGCCCCGCGGGCCGGTTTCCCTCCCTTTCCCCAGCTGCTGCGGGTTTACCGGGCCGAGGACGGTCGTCGTCCGCCCCTCCCGCTCGCCGCTGTCGCCCTGTTGCGCAGCCCCCGGTGCTGGCCCCCGTCCTGTCGCCGCTGGCCCATCGGGGCATCCGACACCGCCTCGTCTCTCTGGGGCGTGCTCGGTCGCCACTGCCACGACCACACCGAGCACGCCCCAGAAAGACGAGGCGGCGGCGGCTGCCCCGGGCAAAGCGGTGGTAGAACCCGGGGTTTTGAGAGTTAGGTTAAGACACCAAGCACTGGGGACCTGCTTCCAGCAGGAGAACTCGACTTCCGAAGGAAGGTTGCAGGGGAAGAGAGTCTGTTGTATCTCCCCCCCTCACCTTAGTAAACACTTGAAGTGGAGTTAAAGGCTGCAGAGAGCGCTGGATAATTATGAGCAGGCTTAATAGGATTAAAACTAGATGTGTCCTAACATTAGAGGATTAGGACAGGTACTTCCCACAGCTAGTCCCTAAACAGTTTTCTTCCTGAACTTTCATTAATAAAAAAAAAAATTACGTTTCTTTTTCACTGCTGCCTCTGAGACCTGACAGACAGCAATGTGTGTGTATCTCATTTCAGCTCCTGATGAGGATATACTTGTTAAAGGAAAGCAGTCCATCAAGAGTCAAGTTTTAGGAAATCAGAACTCGGAAAGTGAGATTCTCTTGGAAGGCGACGACGACATCATGTCATTCATGGAGGAAAGAGAAGTGGAGAACTTAACGGGTAACTTCAGCTATCTGATTTTCTCCTTAGCTTCTTTGCTATTTAAGTTCTGATCTCCCCTGCGATGCAGTGAATCATGTTTTGGGATACACACTGATAAATTGTTCCTTCCCATAATTGGGTCATTAAGATCATTTTCTGTGCACCTTGGATGCTGAGGGTTTACTTGAGGGGAGCTGTGCATTTTCTTTCTCTGGCTTTTGTGTAACCTTCTTGCTTTCACAGTAGATGTCTGTATTCTAGGAAAAACCTTCCTTAGAGAAAGTAGGTCTACATTGAAAAGGGCTTCTTTTCTTTGTTTTTGACCTTGTTCCACTCCTGAAATCACCTCCTCAAATTAGACCTAGTGAACAATTAGGCAAGTTGTCTGTAATTAAAGGCTTTGGAGAACTTTAATTTTTTCCTGAGTTTATAGCATTGTATGTATTGTTTATTTACTTGAGTTTGAAGGGTCTGTACACTCACTGGATTTAACTCCTTCAAACCTCTTGTCATTCTCCCATTGAAGTCCCTTCTCCACACACCAGAGTCATATTAGACTTCGCTTCTTTTTTCCAAAGAAGAAATAGTACTTCGGATCTTTGAACTTAATTAATTTTACTCAGTTGTATGCAACTTTTGCTGATGTTGCAATCTGGGTGGAGTGGGTCCATATCTGTACCATTTAAAGTGTAAAAACAGAGTAACCTCCTTGGATCAGGGACCGGGGGTTATAAAGTGTCTCCACTGTTATTTGAGAAACATGGTTTTTATGAGGGAAAACGCAAACTTCTCTGTGTTCTTCTGCTTTCTCAGCTGGTATCCTATGCACATTTACTTCAGAGAAAAATGTCATTTCTCCGTTTCTCAGATAATTCTGATTCTCTGAGAAGCTAGTAGTATAACCTTACAATGATACATATCAGAATTCAGTGAAATTACTGGACATGATTATTTATTGGCAGTTCGCTTATCCTTGAACTGCATTCCACTCTTTTTATTTTTTTACAAGCAAAGTTAAAAATGCAGCATAATAAAAAAAGAAAACCCGCCTAGAAAGAGTAAAGTAAAATAAAGTAATGAAAGAATAATGCAATGGCACTTTCTGTATGTGATATGTGAATTATTTTTTTTTCCTTTCTACCACGAGCTTTCTTCTCAATAGCCTTCTCCATGTTTCCTTCTCTTGTATTATTCATTCATTGGTTCGAGTAATACATTCATACTGTAATAGAGGTGAAAGGGGAGTTTAATTATATAATCTTGACAATGGCAATAGGATTAAGAAGTAATCCTCACTAATAAAGTGGTGTGGGTTAGAAATGAAGTGGAAATTGTCAGGGGTCTTCTACAGGACCTGGACTGCCCCAGCTTCTGCAGCTGTCTGCTTGCCCTGTAATTGAATGTCTGCGAGTGATTGAAAAAATGTTATTTCTCCTCTGGATTACATGCTAATGTACAGAGGGCAAAGGGAGACAGCAAAAGAACACATAGCTGCTTATTTCATCCATTTGTGGGGGTGAGCTTTGGGAAATCATGGCAGTTCCGCAGCTATCTCATGCCCATCTGCAAACACAATGTATTTGTACATTGGGAATAGAGGGCAAAGCTGCTCTGATCTCAGCAGAGCATCTCTTCTTTTGTCCTAGTGGCACACATTGAGATTGATGCGAGATTAAGGACCATCACCCTCCTAACAATCGATGGAAATGACAATTCATCTGAATTTTTTGTCAGTTATTCTCACGTTGATTACCTGAACGTGTGTACCTCATTTATAGATGCTTTATTAAAACAAAATTGTCTATGTCACTTTCATATCTTCCACTGTTTTACAAAAGTCAGATAATACTGCAGCCAAGTAACTTCATTTCCTTACCCTCTTAATCAGCTGGATGGCAAACGTAACCGGTTTTCTTTCTGTTTGTGTTATTTTATATAATAGGTTCTACATTGTCAGATCTATGCTGAACCTATTGTTTTCAGTAGTAGTCTGATTTGTCCCTGTGATAAGCCCTGTGGAGATGTGATTATTCCAATAAAAATTCATTCAGTTGGAAACCAACCCTCCAGCTGTTTACTCCCACAGTCCCTGAGCTACACTAACACTGTGTGGAATCCTTGAACAATATTTAACATGGAATCAAAAGCATCTTTAAAACATTTTACTTTAGGCTCTGTAACATTGTGTAACCTTAACAATAGATTTCTAGCATCCATGAGGGAACACTTTACAGTTAGACAACTTTGAGCCTTGACTGCTGTGTTCGTCTTTGTGGAGAGCTATCGAAACTCTCCCCTACCTAAAGAATACATCCGACAGTCAGATTTCAAGTGTTCATATGTGCACTCTCTATATTACATATAACAGAAGGTATGCAACTCTCCAAGTTTCTTGAAAAGAAAATATGTCTGAGTAAAAAACCATATACTGCCATGCTAAAGCCAGCTCTGGCATGTATAATATATGCATCAGTTTGCAATTTTAGCTGCTTCAATGTTCGGCAGCACAGAGACACTGTAAATGTATTACATATGTTCTTTTCCGGGGGGGTAAAAAAAAAAGAGGTTTGGTTTTTAATGAAGAGCTGTGCTCTTTGCTTTCTTTATTTTAATGTTCTAGGCTTGAAAAGCAAATAATTTGCACTTGTGCTCTCTTCTGTTTTGAATATTGTTGGTGTTTTCACTCTTTGGCAGGTCCAGTTGCCCTAAGCACACCAGCTCAGCTTGTGGCACCCTCAGTAGTAGTGAAAGGCACTCTTTCCATCACTCTTTCTGAGCTCTACTTTGAGGTGGATGAAGAAGATCCCAGTTTTAAGAAAATCGACCCGAAGGTAAGAGATCATTGACCCTGAGCTCTGAGAGATGATGACAAATTACCCAAGACCTTTAATTCTTCATTCGCCTTCCTTTACCTCTATTGGTCCACAGTGTTGCTGCTTTAATAAGTTTGCGATTGACCATATATGTTAGTGAACTTCACATAGGTGACACCTCCTTTCCTTCTCCTTTTTCTCCCCCTCCCACAATTCGACCCTACTTGAATGTTAATTTGCTTGCTGCGAATAAAGCTCCAGGGAGGTGTCTCAAATAAAGACATCTTGAATCACAGGCCTGTGTGAATACTGGAAAGTTACACGGGGCTTTTAGCCCAAATGCTTTGTTTTACTTTCCTATTTTTATATAATGCCAGTGTAGCATAGCACTAAACTTCCTACACTTAAGAGTTTTCAGTGCTCCTGTGTTGTATTATTCTATAACAGATTTTACAGGGCCTGTTATTATTTATTGTGCCTAAGCAGAAAACATAATTGCCCTCTTAAAATACGTTTCTGAACTGACTTGCTAATTTCCCACAAACTTTATTTGCTCTGAGTTACTTGATTACTAGTGTTTGGTTTAAAATTAGTAACCTTCAGTAAAATTCCGATTTCAATGGCAGTATATTGTGCAATTAACTTAATAAGGTTGGACTTGAATATTTTCTACAGTATTACAGCAACATTTCTAAAGTATGACGTGATTGGTAAATACTCTCGCATCTCAATTTAAGCACAGTTCTTCTTTTGGTTTGTTGTGGGTTTTTTTCAATATCTGCTTAATATTAAAAAAGGTAATAATTTATTTGTGAAGGGGGAAAAAAGTCACTGGAAGAAGTAGTGGTTTTCTGCTTGTCTGTGGAGAATACCTTGTGTGTTAAGTACCAGTTCGGTTCTTTGTTCCTATTGAGTAAATTGCTCTTGTCTGCATTAAAAATGGCATCAGTGGGTCTGAAAGCTGGGATTATCAAATCCTATCAAGGAATAAATTTATTTTGAAAACCAACGCTCTCGGGTTCTTAGAACTAGAATTTAGTACAAGCAATGACTACAATTGTGGGTTTTATGTGATGCCATAAATGAGATTTAACTTTTCTTTTGGTCCGGAAGTATTTTTGAAATATTTTTAGAATTATTTCACGTGTGAGAGAGCTCTCAAAATTTTGAAGTGCTTACTCCTTCCACAGTGTTTCTTTTAAAACATTTAATGGTAAAAAGGATATAGATATAAAATGTAAAGACAGTTTGATACGTTACTGTATTGCGTTTTCCATCTGAAATGTTCTGCTGCTCTGTATTGCATTAGCATGAGAAAAGTCTTACAGATCTGCATTATTCTGCATTTTTGTTTTCCCTGTTTAGCACATAGGACGTTTGAGTATAGTTACTAATCCTTACCATTCCTGTTACACGTGTTATGGGGACATTGACATACAACATATATTCAGATCACTTTCTTTTTTGCTGTTTTCGAGTATTTGGGAGTGGTAGTTTTCTTAGCTGTGAGTAGGCATTCTGGTTTGATTTGACTGTATCTTTAATTCTGCATCTTAGAGAGATTTTATTTGGGTTCCTATAAAAGGAGTTGGTTACATGAAGTATAGGCTACACCTCTTATGTTCTGCTTGTGATGCTAGTTTAGCTGGAGGTTTTAAAAGAAAAAAAAATAGACCTTTTGCAACGTCTCTTGTGAGTATGGGGATGGGGCTAGAAATCAAATCTGAATATTTTTGTTTTAAAAACCAAATAAGCTTGCAAGGCAGCTTTCTTTCGATCATTAACGCCTCCCTGCCCCACCCTCTGCTTAAACTACTGCACCTTGATAGCGGCGACTAGAGCCGCTGCAGAAAATGCCCCTTGGGGAAAAAAATAATAAAAATCCTAATCCACTGTAACTCAGAGGGCCTGTTTAATTAATGAGGCTTCAGCTGTTTGATAAATTTAAGTTCCTTGTATATTTGTCTAAACTACTGAAAAGAAAACATTGTGACAAGTTCCTGAAGAAAAACCTGCCGTAGCGATAGCATCAGCAGCGATAAGATCAGCGTTTATACTCTTACTCCGGGGGCTGTTTTCAGAAGGAAAGGGTAGCCCCGCGGGCTGAACCCAGGGTGAGCCAGGACCCAGGGCTCTTGGTGACTCTAGGAGAAACTGGTGAGACGCCGCCGGGCTGTGTCGCCCGGGGCTGCCGAGGCCGGCCATGGAGCCGCCTCGCGTTCTCCGCCGGGGGCCGGGGCCGGCTCCCCCCCGGCGCCGCCCCGCTTCTGATGGAAGTTCATTTCCCGGGGCTGCCGGCCGACCTGCTAATTTCGTTTTTAACTTAAGGACAAAAGCAACTCAGATTCGCATGCCTATTTCTTTCCGGATCCATCCACAAAGAAACGGAAGTAGTCCTTTGGGGCAAGAACTACATTTTTTAGCCCCCTCGAAAGGACAGGAAAACTTGTTCGAAATGCTCCGACCCGCCTTCGAAATCTTGCGGGCGGCCGGAGCAGATAACGCTAACGCTTTTAAAGCTTAGAAACGCGTTCCCGGTAAAAATCCCCATAAAAAAAAAAAATATTTTTAAGTCGTTCTGAGCAAACTTAAAGCGAAATCGCAAGAGCACGAAATACGAGGAATCGGGTAGAGTTTAGCTTTGGGAGAAGGGGGCTCGGGAGAGGGGAGCTCGGCGGTGTCTGCGCGGAGAACGGCCGGGTGTTAATGTAGGATCGGGTGCTTCCCTGACGGGTTGCTTATCTGCTCGTCCGGCTACGCTCTGGCGCGATTTTATGCTGTACTTAAAAATACGGGGAAAACAAATGTTTGTTTAAAAAAAATATCGACCGTTTGCTCTAAAGTGCATTAATTATTCAGGCTAGATCTATACTTCCTTGGTGTCAAAGTCAAATGGATAGCGCTTTCGCCCTGGGAAGCGAAAGCAAATAGGGATGAATTTTTAAAACAAAATACAAGCGCTTGATTTGCCGCGAAAAAAAGGGAAAGAAAACTATAAGAAAAAAAAAAAAATAAAGATGACGACCGTAGGGTAGGAAATGGCATGCTCTAGTTCTGTCTAAATTCTGGCGAGCTGCTGTGCGACGCTCCATATATTCACAAAATTTAGAGGGGAAGCTTAAAGTCACAGAAATATAGCAGATGTTGTCACATGCTCAGCTACAGGATATACAAGATTTTTTTTCTTAGATGCACTGTTTTTTTCGAAACTAGAAGGAAGTTTAGGAAACGTCAATGAATATGCCAAGCTAAGGTGTCGCGTTTAGACTAGCTTTACATCTCGTGTTTCCGTTTCTCTTAAAACATTTTACTTCTGAGGTTCAGAAAGAATCTACTTGCCTGAATTTAAGAACCATTCACGAAAAGTCAGCGTAAAGTTAAAGTAATATTTTTTTTTATTACTATTTGCAACAAGTCAGTTGTGGGGCACATTATCTGACCTTGGCACCGAAATACATTTAACATCAGTAAAACTTTTTTTAAAGGGAGATTTGTACATATAGTTAAATAATTTTTCACTTGGTGACAACATTCAGGCAAACAAGAGAGAATAAGAAAAGGACTATACATGGATTGGAAAATGTACCTTTCGGGTTTCGTTTTGAGGTTGCAAAAGTCCGATTGCTTCTCTTTTTGTGACTTTTTAAAAATTCACATTGGAGGACCGGAGGAGAGGCTCTTCCCTTCTTCCGTGCAAGGCGGTGAGAGTTTATGCCGGGAAAACCGTCTGCAAGTTTTTAAAAGGCCGAGCTGCAGGTGGAGGGGTGTGGGGGGGTGGCGGGGGCGCGTTTCTTTCGCCGCCTCTTTCCGTCGTCGTTTTGCGTTAAATAAAAAGTTTTTTAGGCGCTGTTGTTGTTTACGGAGGACGAGTTTTGTGCGCCGGGGGGGGGTGGGTGGTGGTGGCGGTGTTAACCCTATAGCTTGTCGAGGCTTTTGGGATTGGTGAGGATTTCTCTGGCTAGCCTCCAGGTCTGTTTGGCAGCGCTTTCCAGGGCCGAGTGGGGTTTGCCCTGAAAGAGGTCTAGGTTGGGCAGGAAGTAGTGGGGGCAGCGCCGGCACTGCAGGCAGGAGATGAGCTGCAGGAGGATGCCGTTCAGCCGGTCGCCCAGGCACGCCTCGTCCCAGTCGGTCTCCCGCGGGTGCTTCTCGCACTCGTACAGCAGCAGCGTCTTCATGTGGTAGTTGTTGAGGGGCTGCCCGGGCAGCTCCAGGTGCCGGTCGCGCAGCGTCTTCAGCACCGAGAGGCACTTGTTCCTGCAGCCGCCCATCAGCAGCCGGTTCTCGGCCTCGCCGAACTGCAGCACCCAGGCGTCGCTCTCGGCCGAGCTCTGCTTGCCCGTCAGCGAGTAGCACTCTTTGGAGAGCAGGTTGAAGCCCTCCGCCTTCACCTCCGCCACCCGGTTGGGGCCGGGCCAGGGGATGTGGGGCATGGGCCACTGCGCCGCGCTGCGGGGCCAGATCCCGGTGCACTTGAAGGCGGGCGTGATCTGCACCACGTACCGCTCCCGGATGCGGAGCTTCACCTCGCTGGTGTCCGCGATCATCTTCACCACGTCCCGGTAGCTGCACTTGTCCACGGCCTGGGCCACCAGCGTCTGGAAGCGGGAGCGGATCTTGCGGGCGGACAGGTAGCCCGAGGCGGTGATGAACTCCACCCAGAGGGACATGCTGCGCTTGCGGCCGTCGCTCAGCTTGAGCACGGCGCAGCCCGGCAGGGAGCCGTCGTCCACGAAGTTGAAGACGCCCATCTGGTTGAGGTAGAGCACCACCTCAAACTCGGTGGGCGAGATCACCTCCAGCCCCTCGTAGCGGGCGTCGATCTCGCTCAGGGAGCTGATGAAACGCGGCTCCTGCACCTCCACCTCCTTCAGCACGTCCGACACGACCTTGCACACCTCCCGGATGGTCTTGGCGATGGCCGCCTTGCGCGCCTGGCAGCGCTCCGTGTAGTATTTGTTGAGCTGGTAGACCAGCTTGGCCTGCGCGGCGATCATGTTGGGGCACAGGTCCGGGCTGTACACCGGGCTCTCGCAGTACGTTGAGGGATCCAATGCTTTAGCGGTGGCTGCAGCTTTGCGGAGGGCACCAGCCAAGTCGCAGACCCCCACCCCCTCCGGGAAGAAGGCGGCAGCGGCGCGCCAGGGAGAGCAATTAAAAAAAATCGGGGAGGACGACGAAGCACAAAGGAGCGAAGCCCAGCGCTGCCCCGGCGAGGAGGAGGAGGAGGAGTGCGAGCCGCAGGCGAGCGGGGCGGTGCGGGCTGGGCGGCGGCGGTGGTGCCGGTGCCGGAGCGGCGGGCAGCCCCCGCGGGCTGCCGGAGCGCAAAGTTTTGGGTGGCGGTGGGGGCAGGGAGGTCTGCGCTGCCTCTGCGCTCAGGCGCCCACCCCCCCGCGCAGCGACAAAAATGCTGTTTCAAGAGTTCATTAAAAAAGAAAACCAACAAAACAACCAAAAAAACCCCAAACGAACTTCCCCAGGACTCGCAGAAGATCCCCGCAGAAAAAAAGCCGGTCGGCAGCGAAGTTTTAAACCGCACACGATAGGAGAGGAGGAGAAGAATGCGAGCAATGCCCAGAGCGGAAGAGTGAACTCTCTGTCTGTCTGTCTGTCTGTCTGCCTCTCTCTCTCGCTTTCAGTCCGTGGCACCGCCAGAGATGTGCATGAGTTTGGCTGCCGCTCGCTCAGACTGTCAGGGGGTGTTGTTGATTTCCCTTTTCCTGCTGGAGGCGTTGGCTGAACCCGGCTCTGTGGCTTTCTCTATCTTTACGCGCAGACGTGTGCACTTGGTCTGTGATCTCTCATTCCTGTCCTGCAGCTCTATATAGATTGGTTTGAGATAGATATATATATAGGTTGGTTGTTATTTTGGTTTTGGTTGGTTGGTTTTTTTTTTTTTCTTTGCACAGACTGTGTTTTATCCTGAGCGGGAGGAGGGCGTAGCTGCTGTGCCCGGGATGGCTTCTCCTCCCCCTCCCCACCCCTGGAAGTGCGCGCCGAGGCTCTCACTTTCTGCGCCTCTCCTCCTCCGCCGTGCGCCCGTCTCTCCCCGGCGGTGCCGGCGGGTGCTGTAGTTTATGAATGGGGCCGGGGCGCGGGCGGGGGGCGGGGCCCCGCCTCCTACAATCGCCGCCGAGCTGTCAGCGGCGCGACCAATCGCGGCGGGCGGCGGGGGCGCGCACACGCGCCCGCGCGCTCGCTCCTGCCTCCTCCTCCCCGGCGGCGGGGCAGGGGCGCCCGCCGGCTCCGTGCTGGGCTGGACCGGCGTTAAAACCGGGCCGGGAGGGGGGGTTTAGGGGGGTGCCAGCGTCCCGCGACCTGGCGCGGGGGGGGGAAAGCTGCAGCTTTGCCTTGGCGGGCGAGGGGAGCTCGTTGCTCCCGCCGCTTGCTGTTGGGGGGGGACCCAGCGGCAGCGCCGGTGTGCGGGGGGGAGGGGGGTGGGAGAGGGACGTGCCGGTGCTTCACCGCGGGCATAAATCTTTCTTCGTTAATGCTGGGCTGCAGCAGTGAAAGTGAGACCGTCACTGGAGCCGAGTTGCACACCTTGTTTTACTGCCCTCAGCCACCTTAATTTAGACAAATCTCGTGCCGTAAAGTTCTGCTCATCCTCCTAAAGCATAGGATTGAGTTATTCGAAAGGAAACGATATTTTATGCAAGTTTGCATTAATAAGAATATTGAATGATTCGGACATAAAACCATAGCTGTGTTCCGTCATTTGGGAAAGAGCGGCTCGCTGGCGCTGCTGTCACCCCCCGGGCGGTACCTGCTGCAAAACAACACGAAGTGTTTCTCCTGCCGAAACTTAGGACAATCTCCACCTCTGCCGTCCTGCGGCCAAGGGTGCGTGGTGCTTTCGCAGCTGCTTCGCCCCCCCCTTCCCCCCCGCGCCTCCCCGGGCCGTGCAGTCCCGCAGCGGGCACCGGCGGGCGGGCCGGGGCTGCGGAGCTCCGAGCGCAGGGCCGTCCCGCCGCGGTCCCCGCTGCCGGTGAGGGGGGGCGGTCGGGACCGTTCACACGCGATGCGGTCCTCCTCGCCGAGCCTCGGTTGAACCGGCTCGCAGCGGTTGGGCTCGGTTTCTTGTTCTTTCCTCCTTTCGCGGCAGCTGGCTGATTTTAATAAAGAAAATCTCGCCGTCTGTTTTCCGCGTGCATTTAAATTAGAAACATGTCTTGTGCCGACCGTACTACTGCGCGCTGGAAGAAGTAAGTACGGACGTGCCCGGCGCCGGTGGGGCTCCGTTATCCCCGAGGAGGGGATCGGCTCGTTGTTTGCCCCGATGCCGCCGGGGCACTCTGCCTGCGCTCGACGGGCCGCGATGCCCGGTGCTCGGCGGGACCCGGGCGGGCGGCGATGTCAGGTGTCCCCGGCGGGCCCGGCCATGTTAGGAGGGAGAGGAGCCCAGGGAAGGCTCCGAGGAGAGCAATTTCAAAGGGATGGAGGAGAGGGGACAGGCTGCGACGAAGGGAGAGCCGCTCGCTGGCAAAGGCGCTAGCGCCGCTGCTCTTACGGTCCCTAGGCGTCCCGGGGATGCGCGGGGTGGAGCGGGGCTCTTCAGCCCGGGGCGTGGGTGAGTGCCCGCGGACCCGTCCCCTCCCCGGGGCCGCGGCCGGACCCGCTCCAGGCGCTCGGAGGTCCCGCCGGGCCGGGCGCGGGCGGCAGCACCGGGCGGGCATCGTTGCGCTTCGCCAGCGCGGAGCGTCTCTTCGGGGTTCGTTTGGCCGGGCGGAGCCCTGAGGGTCCTGCGCCTCGTCTCCGGACGCCCTCCCGCAAGCGGAGGAGTTAGTCAGGCTGGGGGTCCCTTTCACACGCCCCGCCGAAGCTCCCGGCTCTGGGAGCGGACTCGCAGCCGGTCTGCCTTCCCGCAGCCGGCCTGGCACTTCTCCCCGGTCCGGCGAGGGGTTCTACACATCGACCCTCCGAGCAGCGGCGGGCAGGGAAGGCTCCGCGGGGTTTCGCTTCCAGCAGAGAGCGGGCAGCCCGGGGATGTCCCGCGGCCGGGGCGCGGGGGAGAAGCCGGAGCCGTCAGGCGGCCCCGGCGAGGGTGGGGGGACGCGCTTTCGTGTTTTCAGGGTAAAAGCAAAAGGAGCGGACGATTCCCCTCCCACCCTCCCCCGGTAAGGTGACTAATGATGAAGCGTTACTAGTGTTCAGATTTAAAACAATTCATTACCAATTTTCCTGTCTGAGGTTGAAGCGCTAGTAAATAATAAATCAGCTAAACAAAAGCCGACTTTAATTTATTGCCCCAGCGCTAATTAGAAACATCATTTGAGCAATAAACTTAAACACTTCCAGCAAATAATGCACGTGAAACCCTTCTCTCCTGTGTCTGGGTATTTGTGGCCGCACTGCATTAAGACCAGCTTCATCTGTGGCGGAATTTGCTCTCGCCGGGATGAATAATTGAAGGGGGAACAGGATCCGAGGAGGCTGTAATTGAAGAGCCCTTGTCACCTCTGCTTTTATGTATGTTAGTGTAGAAGTCCATCAGCAGCTCCTTGATGGTGTATAAAACGAAGTGGCAGCCCCTCCAGCAGCAGGAGATACTGTATTCCATTAAAAAGACCGTGTGCGTGCCGCAGAGAGGGAAACTCTCAGGGCTAAAAGCCACTTGAAGTCTTCAGACCGATTGATCTGTATTCTCTCGTTATAATCCGTCTCATCATACTTGAGTTAATGAGGCAGGGGCGGGGGTGATCTGATGGTCCTTGACAAATTCATTAGGGAGGCTGCGGGACATTTTATTTGACTGTTAAACATCGTGTTTGTTTGGTTTAAGCAGTGCCAACATCAGCATGCCGCTGCCTGGAGCAATAGCGTTTTGTTAGCAAGGGCTTCTGTAAAAAGATCCTGGAAAGGGCACTGGGTGTGCGGAGGGTTTGCTCCTGCCTTGGCTCCTCCTGCCCCCTCCCTCCCGGTGCCGCGGGGAGCTCGGTCTGGGGTAAATCCAGGCGTGTGTACATGGTACGAGCACCGGTATTTTCTTCACGCTGAGGATGGCAAAGTAGCAGTGAAGGGTTGCTATTAAATGTGCAAAGGCTATATTTTTTTTTTTTAAGAGAACGCTATGCATTTGTATTGACCTTAAAAAAACAACAGCAGAAGGAGACTGGGAAACAACTCAGTGTTTTAGCAAGAAGCACACGAGTTTCTTATTGTGTTGTGATGTAGCATACTTGCGTTTGCTTGCCTAACCAGCTTAACAATGTGGCAGACGCTACATATTACAGAGCTTTTTTTTTATTCTGAATGGTGTATTTTAAAGTTTCTCTAACATGCTATTGATACAAGGTGCAATTTTTAAGGCAAATCAAAGTTTAATCAAATTGACTTGAGGCTATTAAAGGATTTCTGCCAAATCTGCCCTTTTTCTCTCCCTCTCCCCTTGCTGAGAGGGAAAAGTGAATGCAGGAACAGGTGCTCCCAAAAGGGATAAGAACTATTTTTATGAATAGTGTATGAAATATGTATGTGTATGTACGTGCTTTGTTCATGGCAGCTTTGTAGATGAGACCCAGCTAACGTTCCTTTATTTTCTGGTAGTTGGTTCCTCTCTGTCCTTTCATTTAAGGGAAACAGTTTTGTGGAAAACAGAATAATTAATCTGCTCGTGGAACCTAACATCGTAATATTTTTTTCCTGGAGATCAGTCTTCAAACATTCTCAGCTTTAAGTGCCTTGTAGGACTCTGCTTCCATTTATAGAAGAACAGTATGGGAAAACAGCTAGTGCCCTTTGCCTGTCATTTTCATACATTCCTGCGCTGCTGATGGAGCTTGAACCGCTGCAGGGAATGTATGGATTTGAAAAGAAATTATTCAGTAATGTACATTGCATTTCTCCACAGCAAAACTGGGTTATTAGTTGCAGTAAATACTGCTGTGGGTTTGAGAGATAAAATTCTGTTTACTTTCAGTAGTATGCAGTGTGTGCCTTTTCTTGAAAGTCATGGCTCGGCTTTGCTGTCTGCTGATCTGTTCTAAGGACTGTGTTTATGAAGTAAGTTGATGGTACACACTGGGGGAGAAAAGGTGGTTTCATTTCTACGTGTCATTAATGCATCTCATCAGTTAAGAGTGTTGCATAAATCTTTTTTTCCATGGAGGTTAAATGGTATGGTAATTATATAATTTATACATGTTTCGAAGTCTCCCCTAGCTTAAGTTTCTGGAGCAGGAAAGGGAAAGTACCTTATTTTTTTCTCCCCTACTCAGTCTTAAAATGTGAATGTTCTCATATTCTGGCATTTAACCATGAGCAACCTGCAGCTGAAGGCTCTCTAATGCTTTGCATCTTGTATTAAAGGTAGCTGCTTCTCTTTTCTCATGATGACTAATGGTGACTTCTTTTAGCTGTAAGATGCTTTGGATACTAAATACTGTGCAGTAAGTTTGCCTTCAGTAAGCTGGCACTTAGAACTAGAAAAGAACATTTCTAGTGCTTTTGTAGCACTTTCTTCCTGTTAAAACTTCTTGTGGGCCTTCTGTTTTGTTTGAATGCAGTTGGGCTGGGTGCATGCTATTTTATCCAGTAGAAATACCAAGTTCATGTGTGTTGGCTGGTCTTTATTTACAATAATTGATTAATCACATAAATAACATCCATTTTTTAAACTATTAAAGCTTGTAGCATGCCAGGATTTTGTCGACTTGACCTCCAATTGAATGCAATGACGCTTATTTGCTTGAGAAAAATGTGAGGTGGGCTACAGAGATAATCTCTTGTCTGGTTCTTAAAAATGCTCTGTGGCTAAATCAGCGCTTCTTTTAAAAACATGAAAATTATGAGGATGTTCTAAGCAAAGTCAAAGTTCTAGAAATTAAAAAAAATATTTTAATTTGCAGGTATTTGGCTGTAACTTTTCTTTTTAGCATTAGGTGCCTGATGATTGCTATGTTTATTGTTGAAGATGTTCACGTATCTGTGCATATGCGTAAATAATCATGTCAACAAACAATAGCCTGTGTGGTTTTATCGGTCAGACGATTATTTTAAAGACCAAAAACTTCATGCAGCTAGCCAAAATGAAGCATATTTATAAGGTAACCTAGAATTCTCTAAACTATACCCTTTAAAAATGTCAATTTCTAACTCCAGAGGTGAAAGTTTCTCATTTATATACTTCCATTTTAAAAAGTACTTTCTCAAATACCACATATAGCAATACGAAATCCTCTGCTCCTCACCAGCCACTGTACGGATTATGACCTTTCAGTGAGTTTCCATGAGTGCGATTTATAAAGGGAAAGGGTATTGTGGGAGGAGGGGACAGAGGGGGCTAAATCTTCTCAGTAGCACTGGTGACCAGCGTGGAATATGTCGAGTTGCTTGCTCTCTCTCTCCTCCTCATGTTTTAAGATGATTTTGTTTTGACTTCGGATTCAATAGAAAAGGCATGCAATTTTTATTTAATTAAAAAAAAAAAGTTTCCTGATTGAACAGCCTTCTGATTGTTCCGTTATTCAAATATAATACAGTTTAAATGTAGAGCCACACAGTTGGAGCCCTATACTTTTCTGTGTGCTGTACTTCATAGTATTAAATTTTTATCCTTTGTTGACGTAAAAGTAGCGTACTGCTAGTTATAAAGTCATTGCAGGGGTTTTGTTGCTACATCTAATGAGAGAATCAAATCATAGCTATTCCTATTTTATATCTTGCTGTGCATATCTTATTTCAAAATAACTTCTTCCTGATAATATGCTGCTCTCTTTTTAGTTTCATATGAATTAGGTAAAACCTGTGTGCAAAATAGTTCAAGGTACCTTCTCCCATAGCTGGGAAGGGGAAACTCTACTGGCTCAAATAACGTATAGAAGCCATCTGCATAGTTTAATTGAAATAATATTTGGTGATCTAAGGGATGGAAATTGTTCCTTTTCTTTAACTGTCTGAAATAAAACTAGGATGTAAAACAGCTGTCTTGGCCTATGGAAATCAAGGTTCTGCCAGTCTGTTTCTTTTCTTCATTTTCTACTTCTATCTTCCTTTATTATCTTTGGATCCCAAGGAGTCTTTCTTATTTTCTAACTGGTTTTGTCTGCAACAAGGGGCTGGGTTGGTGGGTTTAAATAGACTTTGGATAGAGTGAAAAATCTTTGATCTATGGCTATGACTGCTTCCAAATGATTTGCTTGCTGGGACTGGACACTGTCCATGCCCTTTCACTTCACTATCAGATAGGCACACAAAAAGGACTTGACATGCTACCAGATGCATAGTTAATCATTGCATTAGGTCTGTAAAGGGGTCCATCCAGACTCAATTAGGTCTACCATTTTTAACTAGTGTTCGCTCTGTAGTTTGTTTGGGGCGCAATATTAATTCTAACTGCTGTTCTGTTTTTTAAAAAGTGCTTTAATACAGTTCTATGTTTTTACTTTCAAGGGGTCTTCTCTGCGTTTGTTCCGTCCTACGTTTATTTTGAACAACTGAGTGTTACGGTATAACAATTATTATTGCAGTATGACATATTGTCTGAAGCTTCAATAAAAAGATTTTTGTCTTTTTGTAATTCAGCTGTTTTCCTTTCTCAATACAGTTTTCTGAAAGTGCATTTGAAATAAGCTAAATGCAGTGACGGGCATGTATTGAGGCAGTGTTGAGGAAAAAAAGCTTACAAGAGTATCTAGAGGTTCGGAACAGAATCTTAAACTTTGAAAACCAAACAGCAGCAGTTTTCCTATCATTTATTTACACAAGAGCTCATTCTCATATCTGGCACTGCGTACTTTTGTGTGGGAAGGATATTAAGGGTGCAGGAGTTAGAAAGATTCATCTGTAGGGTAAAAAGCAGCAGGTAAATTATTGCTCTGAATTTTGCCTGGGATTTTCAGGACCAGTTTGTATATTTACATTAAAAGTTGTTAACCACATGCACTGAATAAAGTGCATTGAAAATTCCTAGCATTCTCAGAGTTTCAAAATAATAATAACAGCAATTATAATTGTAGTTTGTAGAGATAGCTAGTCCTTTCATGGTATGAAGAAGCTCGAGTGTTCAAATTGTATAAATTGTTTTGATCACACATGCTGTCTATATTTTCCACTAATGCTTATATTGAGGATGGTAGGCCTACGGAAGCAGCAGCATAAAAGGACATAAAACTATTGTTGCTGGAAAATTCATATACAACAAAGGAGTACTAATCAGAGTATTTTAAAATATTTTCATTTTGGTTTAATCTTTTTTTTTTTTTAATTTATTTTGGAGGAAAGGCGGAGCAAGGCATTCAACTGTTAAGTTTTTTTAAAAATCTGTATGTAGTTACTAAAGCTATTGTATTCAACTTTCAGGATATAGTTCAGCCTTCACTTTAGATCTGAGATTTCTTGCTCTGGTTCTTTGTTTCATGCTTGTCAGTATTCTTTGAAGGAGGGCAGATGCATTAAAATGTAACATTTATCATTTGATTGTAGTCACAGGGATATTTAGATGTTGCTAATGGACTTCCAAGATACAGGATGTATGAGTGACTACTACTCAGAAGTGCCAGTTAGGGCTCTCTGGGGATTTTTAAATTATTTATGCCTACCTGCTGCTCCGAAGTACAGGTGTGTGCGTGTGTGTAATCCATTAATGATTAGTATTCATGCGTGTAGATATGCAATGGAGAATAAGCCTGATACGAGAGTCCTTAAGAGGCATAGGCAGGTAGCTTTTCCCCATTCATCATCTATCTTGGAAGCTCATTCTAAGTGGCATCTGAATGCCAGCGCGCCAATGAAGGGGAATTGTTTATATGTACTTTGTGGTGGGTTTCCAGAGTGCGAACTTGAAAGAAAGTGGGACTTGAAATGCACGCTCATTTGTGAATTATGTTTTATCTCCCTTCACTTGAAAATTTATGAGGAGAGTGACTTAGGGTGCTTGCGTTGTGTGTTCCAGGGCTTGCCCCCACTGATAACACCCTTGTTGGCGTGAAAGTGCAATGCAAATTATGACAGTTACAACCTTCTGTTTTGTTTAACCTGTCAGTGGATTTCCTGGCTCAGCGCTGAGGGCAATGGCGTGTTCAGCTAGTTCCATATTCACCTAAACTTAAAAGGTCAGGTTTCTACAGGCAAGCCTAGTCAAAGCCTAATTGATGAGGAGGGCAGGGGGACAGAATTTACTGTTCTGTTGGCTAGTTTCATATCGTTAGGTTGTCCTGAAAGCATCAGGCAGTCACAGCCCCTTTCATGTAAGTGCTGACCCTAGACAGGAGCTGACAATCAAAGGAGGCAGCCACAGGAACCAGTGCAAGTAGGCTATTGATTTTTCAGTTAGGTCTAAGTAGTTTGTAGTATGGGTAATGGGTGACAGAGGCAGGTATGTCATTATCAATGAGCTCCAGAACAGTAGCGACAGCCCCCTCTCATATTTCCTTCAGCACTGACAGTATGCATCCAGCAGTGGTCAATAAATCGCCCAACCTTTTACTGACAAGTGACTTGGAGGTGGGGGGGGGGGGGGGAGTCAAAGAGCTAAACTTCCGTACTTGAACTTGACGTGGACGTGGAGCAAGGATCTCGACATCTGCGTTCCTGTCTTGTCAGGAAAAAGAGCCGAGGAGAACGCAGAGAACAAAACAATGGTAGATGTGCGGCTGGGGAAGCTTAACTTTATGTTATGCCCTCTAGAAAGTCAAAGTTTTTCTCGAGATCAAGTAGAGTAGCTTAAAACGCCAGCCTTCTGTATAAACATGGTCTGGTTCGGTAGTTAATTTAGGTTACCATGGCAGAGTTTTGTTTTTACTTTAGTATTGCTCTGCATTTAATCAAGGTTATACTGCTATAGCAGTACAACAATCACAGTCTGCCATTCAAAATCCGCTTTTAATTCCTAGTTTCCTCTTCTTAAATTTCATATATGGAGACTATTAAAGATATTGAAGCTTTCTTATAAATTCAAAGTGCTAGCAATACAGTTTCTGTTCTGACTACCAGTGCTGTTTGGGTCAGGAGTGGAGTACCAATACTTTAGGAAGTTGAATAAAGTTTTTATTACTTGTTTTTTACTAGCTGCGGTTTCTGAATTTAATAGAGGTAGATCCAAATTTTAGCTTTACGCTTAATTAAATTCTGAAAGATACTGAAAGAACGTAAAAATTGTAATAAGGGGTGGGTTTGTTTGGTTTTTTTTAAATATACTTGTATGGCAAATCAGTTAAATGAACTGAAGTGTCTTAATCGGAATCTCCTGAAGTTTTCTAATGTTGTTACTTTATTTGAGGGATGTAAGTTATCTGCATTTTTTCAGGAGTTGGAATTCAGTCAGGTTTTATGCCGTGCACAGATGTTAACAAAATAGCATATGCTTATAATTAAAAAAAAATCTTTAGACAAATTGAAATAAAGCAGAAGAGTAAATGTTTTGAAAAACTTCCTTAAAATAACTCATTGCTATGGTGTCTTGTTTAACAATGTAATGTTACACAGAACAGGAATCTGAGACTGTGTATGTTGAATAGCTGCAAAGTATCATACGTGACTGAAACTTTTTCATCTGCCTGCAGCGGCTAAAGCCGTTTTCTTTGTGGCTGGCTTTTTAACTGCAAGAGCAATGTTGACACAGACTCAAGAAGTGAGGTTGAAATTTATCACTGGATTATGAAATCCTTTAATAAATATTTGTAGAAGCTAAAAACCTGAGTAGCTATATATTTGAAGCAGTTATAAAATTAATCGGTTATAAAAACCTGTTTAGATATCATTATGTTGCCTATTGAGCAAGGCTTTGGAAGAGGGGCTGTCTAGCTGTCTTCCAGAGGAAAAAATTTCCAATTGGTTGGATCGAAGGTGTGTTGGGTTGTTTGAGGCCTTTGGTATTTAATGGGGATTTTTCCTCTGTCAGTAGCAACTCATTTATTACATCTTGCAGGGCCTGTCTTTTTTTTTTTTCTGTTAAACTAGGTAAAAAGTATAGCCATGCAGTCTGAATCTTATCTTTTCTTATAAACAGGTACAGCATCTTTTACTCATTTTTAGTGTTGCTGGCCTGTTGTGTTATTGCAGAAATGTAAAAAGGAGCTGCAGAAAGGCGACAAATTAAATTTTCATGAAAGAAAACCCTAATCAGCAGTGACAGGGCAAGAGAAAGATGATTGCCACTTGGTCATTGTGGAGAGGCACTTAGACTTGGTGTCAGTGCTTCTGTTAATGATGACTAATGTCTTTCTCGGAGAAGACGCATGCTCAAACATAATGCTACAGTCCAGGGGAAGAACGGAGAGATAGGCATTATTAAGGAAAAAGGCTGCGAATCCTAAAACAAAAGCTGAGGTCTTCAGATGAAAAGGCTAAGGTGTTTTTGCAATGCCAGAAAGCACAGCTGTAAAACTGTTCGTTTCACTCTTTAAGCAAAATAATAAGAATAAAAATATATATACATACACACATGTGTATTGTGTGTTACCTAGTCTCTGCTGCTTTAATTACAAAAGATTATAGAGATGGCAGTGATGTGTAAGCACACTAGTCAGAAGCAAACAGTCACACTTTATTCCTCTTCTGTTAATGAAGCTTGCTTTTTTAAAACGAACAAAAGCTGCGGCGATATATTCTTTCCTAAGCACACTGCTGAATAAACCTTTCATAGTCAAATGTAAAATGACTCAGAAGACCTTTTCAAATCTCGAAGCTTTGGCTGTTAGGTGTATTGGCAAAAAAGAGGTGGCATGTGTCATTTCTTCAGCTTTTCCCAAAGTGAGACCTTTCAGAAGGGCATTTGCAATGCTTGTCATATTTTTTCATATACATCTTATTGGCCTGACAAGTCTAGAGGACCATGAGAAAACAGATGTCATTGCGTTCAGACAACACTAATTACTCTGGGATTTTTGCAGCCTCAGTGCTTGCATGTAACTGTCGATTATGACTGTTTATGTGGCCTATCATGGGTACACGTTGCACACTCAGATGGTACCCCTAGTCTTTGTGTCTCCTATTATCACACAATAAGATGTAAAAATCAGCAACAAGGACCACAACAAGGAAATGCCTCAATGTGTGACTTTTATATGCTTAAAATGCATTTTGTTAAAGACGGCATTCACATTCGGTATTAGATTTAAGTGTTTTAGCATCCGTTTACCAACTGTAGTGTAGTGCTTTAGCTGTCAGTTTCCACCGTGGTTCTTTATGTTGCAGGCTTTACTTTTCTGCAATTGCATAAACACTAAATGAAAAGCGCTGATTGACCCAGCAGTTGTCAGAAATTTCCCATGTCTGACCTTCATGCCGAACCGATAGATTTTTTTAATGTGTCACAGTTTGCGTTAGAGACCAACAGCCTTATCCTCTTACAAACTGCGTTGTTGATATTTTCTTTGTTAAATTTTCTTAGTGACTCTGTCATTTCAGAATCTATTCTTCCCGTGTAGCAATAACCGCTGCATGGTTTTTAACACAAAGTTCAAACGGTGGTCACGGTGTGGCCTTACTTTGTATGTTATCTTGAATTTTGGTACACGATTCCTAAGCAGAACAACCAATGTTAATCACAGATTGGAAAATAAAAGCTCCAATAATGTAACTTCACATGCTGATGAAGCAGAAATAGAAGCAGCTTTATCAAAGATGTATGATGAGATAAAACTGCAGTCTCTGCTGTACAGTTATAGTAATTATGACTAATGAACCGTCCAGTCTGGATGAAATGGCATGCCCACAGGGACTGTGGCCAATCAGTTGTGACTTATGCAAGCTGAACAAAACATTGATGGTGTTCCAGATTCCGCATGAGAGCAGGAAGTGTGGTCTTTGTTTGGAACGTCAGCTTGGTCAAGTTATTTTCAAGCAGTTTTAGAAATAAATGGCGTAAGTAAATAAAGTCCTAAGAGCTCAGGTTTGTTGCGGTTTTAAATGGGCATAATTACAATTTCCCATGATCAAATAGACCTGACTAATAAAAACCGCTGTGTCAGTGGCACATTTCTGGTGCAATATGCTTCAGAGTTGTTCTGATCATCTTGCTAATCTAAGTCATTGAAAGCACATGTTATATTTTAATGTGCTGAATACAACGAAAGCGAAAGACCCCAAACTTGTGGCTATAAGCATATATCTATTTAGGCTTACTGTGGTAGTTTATGTTGTAACAAATTTAAGACCTGATGCTACCATTTTAATTTTGAAGCACTCTGCCTTTTAAACCAGTCTATAATTTATAAGTAAAAGACAGGTACTTCATAGCATTAGTACCTGAAAGACAATTTCTTATAGTAAGGAGGTTAATTCATGCAGGCAACGTAAAATGAAGCTCCAGTATGTTTTGACAATATAGAGACTAGCAGAGTAATAATTTTAAACCAGCTTATTTTTATGAAGACAATGAGTGTAGCTGTAAAAAAGAAAAAAATATCAACATTCTGAATGCTAAAATGCAGATTATATGGGGGCTTCTGAAGTCAATTGTAGGATAATAACACAGCACAAAAAATACTTTTCTAAATATAAGTTTGTGCCAAGTTGTTTAGGCCCAGTCTGGAAGCAGTTGTGGATCAGCCAGTTTACTTATGTGCAAATGTTTGAAGGATTTGGGAGTAAAATGATCAACACGTTACAGATGTTAGTAATATATTGCAATCAGTTTAGCATTTTGCCTGAACCCTTCCAGAAGGCCACAAAGAAAAATTATTTCAAAAATTAATTGCTAACAAACTATGGGGAAAGTAAAAAAAACCCACAGCAAACAACCTTAAAACATTTAGAACAAAGTTAAAGCATCATTTGACAAAAAAACGTTTTAGACTGTTGCGCTGTTTAAAAATGGTGTATGTTAGTCAGGAATATTGAAGATACGTTGTTTCTTAAAGCACACCTGAAATTAATACGTTGGTGTCAAAGAAATTGGCAAGTAAAGACTGGCTTACCTGAAATCTGAAGTCATTACTGGTCTTTTTGTATTGCTTAATAGAAAGGCGGTTATTGCTTTGACATGTCTACAATTTTTCTGAAACATTTTTTTGAGTAATAAATTTTCTTCTTCTTTTTTTTTTTTTTTCCATACCATGTTGAAACTCAAAAGCTGTCACTTCATTCGCTGTGTTTAAGTTTGTTATGTTTTCCTGAAATGGAGGAAATCACAAGCGTATCTCCAGTATTTGTCATCTTTTATTCTGAACAAACCTCGGAGTGCTGCTACATGTGGATTCAAGTAGATTTTTAAGTAAAGAATTTCTAATAATCCAGAGTCTTTAGACATGTGACTAAATTATTTAACCAAGTCTATTTGAAAAAAAAAACCAAAAACCACCGCAACCAACCAAACACAAAAAAAGCCCAAACCCACAAAAGAAACCAACCCATCCACACTAGAAATCTGAATTAGCTTACCACTTCTGTTATTTCTGTTTTAGAAGTGTCCAGAGATACGGCAAGGGGCCTGCTTAGAATCAGAATCCTTTCTTCTCTTGCAACAAAGCATATTGTATTAAATATTGCAAAAGTGAAAATATTGTGTGCAATTCAGAGTATAATGTTAAGATAAAGAATGTTGATAAGTAAACTCTGAAAATTGACTACGTTTTGGCTATGCTAGATAATTAAGGGTAAGGTCTTTTGGAGACTGTAGCACTCTTAAGTCTGGGTCTGTTACACAAGGTAATTTCAGAATCAATAGGAGGCAATGTATTATGCACATTATCTAATTTTACTACACGGAAGGTTGCATTACTATCACTTTTATTTAATGATTGTATCAGGATTGTGCCAGTGAAGTCAGGACTGAATTTGCTAGATGATGTGCAAATGTACAAAACTCACGTTAGTTCTTCCAAAGAGTTATTTTTTAAAAAGTAATGGATTTAAATCTATATAGAGATTATATGTATATAAAAGTTTAGAGATTTTAACTATCTATCTATCTATCTATCTATCTATCTATCTATCTATCTATCTATCTATCTATCTATTATATGTTACAAGAATTTTTTTAAGAAGTAGTTATCTGTAGTAAGATGAAGCAATAGCTTTTAGGTTGTGTTTTTTAGGAGACCGTAGTGTATAATTTTACCTTTTTGTTATTAAATCATTGGTAAAATTCCTACAAATTTAGGCCCGCGTGGAACAGCTTTTAGCTTTTTTGGGATATCCATTGTTTTCACTTCGTTACCCTCTACACATTATTGCTGTTCCAGAAGTTGTGCTTCTAAGTAAAATACCACATGGAGTTGCAGATATTCAGTGTATGTATACATTATGTAAATTAAAATTGAGGAGCGTCGGATCTCAAGGATTTAATTTTGTCTTCATGTTGCTGTGTGTATTTGTGTACATACATAAGATACCTTGTACGTTGGTAGTTATATTTGGTAGCCATCTTTTTATATGAGAGTGGCTTAATCTACTTTTGTTCCTGTGTGCAACGTCTGAAGTCTTTGGAAAGACAAGAATTTCTTAGGCAAAGTAAACTGGTTTTAGTATTTGATATTGGAGAGCTGGTGTTCTATTCTAACTGTGAAATTTGCATCAGAAAACAGCAAAATTCAAAGATGGCTTTGTTGAGGACTGATTCTCTTATGTAAATTCAGAATTGTGTAGATTGCTTACATCTTGACACTTGTTAGCTTTTTTTGATGTCTTACCTACCACAGATTATACTGATGATATGTGACAATTTGAGGACTGATTATGATATCTAGTTCTGTGCTGGTTTAAATAGATTTTACTCTTGTCTTCTACTCCTTAATCTCGCAGTGAAATACGCTTTCTGTTGTTTATGTATCTTATGCTGATCAAATGGTGTAATGAACCTGCACTCTGAGAAAGAGATTTGAATGGAAACTTGTTTTTAAAGAGCCTTTTTCTAAAGAAACCTCTTGACCGATTTCTGCTCTCTTCTAATGCACGAGCGTGAGAATTTTTCACTGATGGGAAAATTGCTTCCTCCTATTCTTTAGAATATTCTTCCTGACATTTTGTTTTCTCATTTCAATTAAATCAAGGCAAAGGATGAGTTACCTGCTCTAGTGGCCCCCCTTCCCGCATCTGCTGCGTGGCGGGCAGAATGGCAAACTTCAGTTTCCCCTGTTGTGCTAGGATTGGCTTCTGTTACACGTGAGCTTGCTCTGCTCTCCCATGTTGGAATGTAAACCTGAAGTGTGATTTCTTTGAGCTGCTGGGAATGTTCTCTGCCTCAGTCTCTTGGTGGATAAAAAATGTCTATCAGCTTTTGACTAAGACACCTTTTGGTTAATGATTTCAGATGTTTTCTGTATGTTAGGGATTCTAGATGTTGCTGATTTTCCCATAGGCTTTCATGTTAGAGTATGCTCGTTGACTGGTGCGTATGGCTGTAAGAAGAAATCGATCTTCTGATTTGGGAAACAAATTGAAGTAGAAGATTACTCTTCAGTGCAGAAAACTTACTTCAGTGCAAGAGAGAGCAACTGTGTGGCTGCTTTAACTTTTTCTGGCTTGTAATGACTATTACAAAACAGAGTTGGTCAGACCAGTGTGTGCTGGCTTACCTTATTCATCCCAAATATATCCCTAATTAGTCTGATGCTTGAGGCAGGTGTAGGAAAAGCTGGTGAAAGTGGGATTGTGTTGGCTTTGTCTAAGATTTTCCTTGTAACAAGGTATCTCCAGTTGCCCATTTAGGGAAGATTTAGCTTATTTGCAAAGTTCTGGCAATGCAGGGGGAACCTTTAAAGGATTAAAGATTTGCCTCTCATTACTCTTGGTCTGGATTCTGATCTTACCTATGCGGATCTAAATCCACAACTCATTTAACTGAGCTGTATTACATTGCTATGAAGCAAAGAGCCTAACAGAGTGAGAAAGACCATTTTCCTGTAATGTCAGTTTTGAGATTTTGTTTTCTGCTACCCCTGGAATAAGATGACAAGTCAAAACTTCAAAGAATGTATGCAAACTAGTGGCATTAAAAACCAAAAGAGAGTAAATTTAAATATTCCGTTTTATTTTGACCTCTTGGCTTTAAGTGTCAATCACCTAGCACTTTTGGGGGTGTGACTATAATAGAAAGCAATGATCAACAACATACAAAATTTAGCTAAGCAGTTGAAACTAAGGTATTTTTTGAACGAAAATGCTTGTTTTGTTTGAGAACATAACCATTTCATTCTTTTTAAAAATTACTTTGAAACTTTTCCTCCATACAATGTTGAGCTTGACTAATAAAAAGTAACATTTCTCATGAGCAATTTCTACTTGAATTGATATACAACATTTTGATTGATATACAGTTCCAACGTGAATCGATATATATATTTATCAATGGAAATTGATTTTCAGAAATGTTTTACTATCTCTACACTTTAGCACTTGTGTGTTGTGTCATAGGTATTTGTTTTTCAAGGGTATCTGCCAAGATAGTTGCAGATACTGTTCTGTTGCTTGATGGATTCTAGATGTTTCTGTTGTCCTGCCTCCTACCTCTCTTTCACTGTTTTTAGGTATTGTATTTAACCTTAAATGTTTTTTATTTCTCTTTGATGCGAAAGAAATCTTAAGATCCTGTGCTTTCTTGTTGCTTGTAGGTAAGGGTTGCTTTGCTTTTTTCCCTAGCCCTAAACTAATAAAGTAAATATCACTCCCAATGTATAATATTAATCTTTCAGAAGTTTTTCCTGTACTGGGGAAAATAAATAATTAGAGATAAGTAAGAGGTGAATGATGTGAAGGTATAAATACTCTGTAGATTTAAACATGCTGCATGGCAACTCTAGGTCTCTTTTGAGGTAGTCATGAAAACTTAAATTGTGTGCCTCATATATTTAAGGCCAGTGAGCCTATATGATTTTATTAACGTGCTATAAATCTTATATTCACGAGCGGTGTTTACTACTGTGCAGTATATTTAAAAGAAAATTTATGCCTCACTGCAGAAGGAAGGTAGACTAGAGAAAAAATACAAGGGTGGATCTCAAACATTTATCCAAATCTGACAAGTGTTTGCAAAAGAATTTACTCCTGTAAATTTCTGCTGAGAGCAAATGATGCATATTCTAGCCTCAATTTTAATAAAATCCATAAATATTTATTTATGCATACACAGGTAGAACAAGGGCATTTCTTTTTTCGTTGTCTATACACAGGAACCTTGTATGTGTTCATATATGACACACTCTGGATCATGGGATGTGTTTTAATTCTGTTTTGAAGTGGATCATTCTTCATTTTGGAGTAGTACCTAGAAGACTTTACTGGAGACCCTGGCCACTTTTCTGAAGTAATAGTGATTTTCTTGGTGAGACACATCTCGTCAGTCTTTGGCCACATGCTTCTTTCCCTGCATATCCCTTTTCTTCCGGACCCAACAGTATTCCCTAAGCAAAAGGGACAGGTTGTTACACTAACTCAATGTGTAAGTTAGGATGAGTCACAGATACTCAAGACGGGTCATTTCTCACGTAGAAGACTGTTTTGATCTTCTTTTGGTAAACGACTTGTGTTTTCCTCCTTTATAGCACCTAGGAAAACTCTCTCTGTGGTCTCTAGGGAACGGCAGGAAGTTACTGCAGCTGTGATTCACTCCAGTAGCGAAGCTGCCTGCTTGGAAGTTCCTTGCCTAATGCTGTTGAAAGGGCAGTGGTTATTTAACCGAGGAAACATTTTTTATTTCTATGGGTGCATTGTAGATTGCACAGAAAAATACAGTTAATGTGCCATGCGTAACCTTCCATGCCCGTTAAACTTGCACTTCCACCTTGCCGTGGTTAAAATATTAGTCAGCAATACAAAGCAGATACGCTGGATGCCTTAAGAGCTGTTAAAAGTTTTGTTATGCTCTTTATGCTCTTATACTCTTTATAATTAAGTATCAGGTTCTCGTGCCACTTAAAAAGAAGGTATATGTACTTTACTATGCAATTTTCAATTCCATAGATAGCAACAAAAGCATTCCTCATGATGGAGAGGGACACAGAACAGTTTCAAAAATGATTGTGGAATGTGAAAATTCTACACCCTGACATACTTATCACTGGGCTTACTCTTGTAGATAAGTGATTACATAGTTAGTTTCTTAATGTGTAGTGTTAGAGATTATCTCTCTAATTATTATTGTGAATATTTAAATAAGCTCAGTAGTCTCAGTAACGGGAGATCTTTTATAGCTTTTTTTTTTTTTTAAATTGGTGTTCTGTAACATATTTTTTCTGTCATTCCTGCAGCCTTCAGAAACTTCTTAATGAAAAAGTATTTCTTTTGCCCTGCCCTGTGGAAAGTGTGGAGTTGTGGCAGTGTGGAAAGTTGCTATAACTGGTGAGAAAGGAAAAAACAGGACACTATACAGTACCAAGCTGTTTGGAGTCCCCTGTTTTATTTGTGTTATATTGTGTGTGTATTAAAATTCAGCTTACAACTACATACTCACTTGGGTAACTTAGAGCAAGTTTGGTCTGAGCTGCTGTGGTCCTGCTCCTCCTGCTCTGACTCTGCCATTGTACCAGCTCTGCAGCGTGCGTGCTTAGATAGTTCAGCAGGCTGATCCATTTAAAAAAGAATATTTTCTACCCTAACAGAGCCAGTTTTCAGCTGTCTGAGCTCCCTGAAATAGTTTTCCAGATGTCGTTACCTGGTGTTGGTGCTAGTGCAAGAAATGGTTGGTATAGGAGATGTTTGAACAGGGAGCGTGGTACTGCAGCAGCCTGGATTTATGTTTCCTTAAATAGCTGTGGAAATGATGCTCTCAGTCTCCTTTTCACAAAGGTTGCTCTTTTGTGCATCCTCTGGATTGTAGGAGGAGGCACAGGTTTTTCACTGGAAAGGTAATGACTTTTTTCCCCCCAGGCATTTTGTAGACATGAGGGTTTGGATATCAAAAATATTTTTTTTGTATTGGCTTGTGTTACAAATGACAATGAGGATCTGTCGTGTTTGGATATACACTCTTCCGTTTTGCTGCATTCCTGTTAGCCCTTCTGAGTAGCCCTAGTTATTAAAAGATTATTCTTCTTCTGACCCCTATGACACAAGCTTTCAACCCCTGCAGCTTTTTGGACACGTGTTCTGTCACCCTTTGGATGCTCTGGAGAACATGGAGGAGAACTGAGGCATGCACTAATGTGCCCTAGTACCCTAGTTTACAGATTTATTATGCTCCTGGGGGAGTAATGCCTCGATGTATCCTATTATCTTGAAATCATCCTTAACTCAATCCAGGCTGGGATAAAATAGAAATAAAAGCATTTTTTTGCAATGTTCAGAATGCAATGTTCAAAATACATGCAACGTACATGTATAAAAAATAGAGGTGAAGAAATAAAATAGAAGCTCCCACTTGCATAGAGATTAAATCTGAAAGATTCTCTCTCATGGATGCAGTCTCTCAATCGACTGTGATTTAAGGCATAGGGTACGCAAAAAGGGAGGATCATTACTATGTGTACATATGTCAGGAAATCACCTCTAGCAAGTCAGCTGGGTCCATAGAAGGAAACCTTCAGATTGAAGAAACGCCTTCCAGTGACCTGGAGTAACCAAGAGGAATCTTTGGCATGCAGGAAAGTGGTGGGAAGCACATTTGGACCCCCAGGATTCTTGAATAAGTTTCATAGCTGGATTCAGTGGACACCAGCATGATTTCTTTCAAGCTGGATTGCTAGTGTAGTATGCATATGTATACAACAGAGACCGAGTTAATATTTTCTATGAACATCTGTGTTATGAAAGTATGACTGAAGAGCGTGTGATCTACTAAACTAAACAGTTCAGTTTACTTGCACGTCAGATGGTTTCTTTGGTATAAACACACAGGTTGAAAGCAAAGATGATCTCCTCCTACATGGTATTCTAGTTCATTCCAGGTAAGAGGCAAATACCTGATTGCCCTGCAGGCAATGTAACATTGTGTCCTATTCTGCAGGTCTTTGGCATGAAGCCTGATTAGTAAGTGTGGTACACAGATTAATTGTATGACTTTCAATGGCAAGATAATTTGCCTTCACAGACCGGGGAGCAGCTGTACCGGCTTCAATCCGTGGCCTGCATTTAGTCTTGGGCAATGTTGGAGCTACGTGAATGACAGCCCTCAGCATTTTGTATCTTCATTGTCTTCATTTGCAGTTAATAAAGCATGGGCTGGAGGGTACATGAAGAGGTTTGATGTCTGTTTGCATTGTGCCTGCACTGCCCAGCACTCTGTATATTCGCTTTGTGGATGTTTAAAATAGATGTTCATTATTGTCGCTCAGAAGGAGTTGGTACCTATATTTCATGTGTCCTAAGTTTCCTGTAAAAGCAGCTGGGGAGCTGATGTTATTTTTGAAGAGAGAAATACTTTGCTGTTAAGCTTTTAGTAGTTATTTCCATCATGAAGCAAAGAGAAATTCTGCAGGAATGAAGATGTGCTTTTCCTATAACCTCTGTGTCTGTAGGAACTGAAGAAGTCTTGCTATCCACTGCCCTTCCCAGAAACAGGTGGGTTTCTTTAGCCGTCTCTCTTCTGCATTTACACATTAAGGAGTTCTCCACTGCCAACCATCATAATGAGACTAAAGTTTTTCCAATTCTGAGTAAAGCCACTATTGACTGGCAGCACTTACTCACTTTCTAATGGCGTCTGGTTACACAGCAAACTTCATTTACATGCACTTTATTTCTTTGTGTGGTCTCAAGATGGATAAAAACTTTAAAAATTTTAAATATTACGTGGTGTTTGGAAATATTAACTAACTCGGGAGAAGTTTCAGTGCGCACACATAGTGGCTGAATTAGCACGATGGGTATTTTTACCCTTTAAGGTGTATTCCACTGCTCTACTCTGTCCTGTTCATCCATTTACCTATGAGAGAGTGAAAAGAGGTGTTTGTTAGAGGGAAGGTGCTGGGCAGAACAGCATCATGTACTGCTTTATTTTCTCCTAAACCAATTTTTATTTGCACTTTACTTTCTGTTTTGATAGACGCGTTATATCTCAAGGCAGAGTCTATTTATTTAGAAAGTTACCTGTTTAAGGAAACAATTCATTATGTGTCGTGGAGCTGATGAGTTCAGTAGAGCCACCTTTTAATCCCCGATTCCCTGTGGATTTTCTTTCACAATACCTTTCTCCTTTAAGTCCCTAAAACTACAGTCCTTTTGAGTGAATAGGGGCTATTTTATACACCACCCTGCTTCCAATCCAATTAAAGGCTCAATAATAGACGGATTAGGGAAAGTTTACTTCTTAGTAGAAGTGCAGCTTTGGAAAAATAGTGCGTTGATAGCAAGAGGGAATGTGAAGGAAAGCGGAGAAAATTAAGGAGATAATGGTCAGTAATCTTAACTTGTCTGATGTTTGCGCTGTTCACAATATAGCGGACTCTCAAAATACATAGAACAATGATTCAGATTCTTTAACCATTTTGTTGCTGGAGTTTGCTTGTCTCTTCAATTTTCTTCACTCTTGCTTTTGTTATCTGCATCTCGCACAAATGCCACCTAATCCTTTACTTTAAGTCCTCAGAGTAGGAGACTTTTGTAGTGTTTTCTTTTGGGGGGAGTTGAGGAGAAACGTAGGAAAGCAAAGAGTTGATGACAAAGTTAATCTGTTGTATTATGAAAGTAGTTAAGTATCAAAGTTTGTACAACACGTTTCAATTATGTTTTTAGGAGAACTGCCATTGAAGAACCTCAACGACAAATAACAAGCTCCCTTTAGAAGCCTTTGAGTGAAAAGATCAATGTTAAAAACAAAACCTCAAAAATGTTACGTAAAACAGAAAACACAGTATTAAGTATCCATAAGCGTTGTTGGATGCATAATAAATACATTAAGTCAAAGTAAAAAAAAATTCTTGGCGGGCTTGGTTTACATGAAAGTCATGTTTCATATTCAGTGCCTTGACTGTCACTTCACCTTACAGGTTGGTTCCAAAGCAAATAGTTTTACTGTAGAGCTATGAAGGTGCAAATATCTCAGAATTACACTTTGAACTGTATCCCTTGCATGTCTTTCAAAGGATCCTCTGACCATACCAGTCAGTGCCAGTGGTTAGCAAACTGTTAAGACCATGCTCTTTTTTCGGAATACTGAGTTAGGTAGTTGAACAAGGAATGCTGCTTTGTGCCATCAAACCTTTCTCCCTTTTTTCCCTCCTCTTTTTTGGAGGGGGGAGGGGGGCGGATAAATTAAGCCTTCTCCATTTTGTAGAACAACGAGTAGTCATTATTTTCAGCTACTTTGCTACCTTATTATTGCCAAGGTCTCTACAGAGCCTTTTTCTTTGCCCACTATAGTGGATTGTAGTGGGCTAAATGTTTAATGAGTCAATGCGTTAAAGGCTTCACTTTTCTTCCAATTAACCCCAAGACCACTCTGGCATTTTTGTAAATCCACAGAAGTATTTTGTGAGGCCTAAAGGGTAAGCTGCAGGCAGGCTGTGAAGAATGTAAAAAGACTAACCTGCTAACAAACACTGTGCAATAGGACAAAGAGAGTTTAATCCGTATTATGGTAAATGCTGGCTTAGTGTCCCAAAAGGGCTTTGCAGAGTGGAACAAAACAAAGAGGGCAGCACCAATAAAAATCCAGTGCTTTTATTTTTATACACAAAATTGTTGCAAAAGAAAAACTGATAATAGCATTAAGAAAAGGTTTGAATAGTGGTTTTAAATATGATACTAAACATTGCAATTGTTCACCATTTGAATACTGTTTGTTATACATAAAGAAGCTAAAAGCAACATAGAGGCTCCAATTGATTGAATATTCATGAAAATTGGTCAGATGAGTAGCTCAATTTAAATTTGAAATGTTTGTGAATTAGTATATCATAAGATAATATATAACTTATATGTTCATTAGTGTGTGTGTTTCTACAGAGACAAACATAGGAATATATTTTATGTGAATATGTGCGAAATGCAAGGACATTTATAAAATATGTAGTAAAATGTTAAGGACTCTTATTTATCCTCTTAAAAGGCAAACAAAAAACCAAGGCTGGTCACTGTTATCTTAGTCAAAACCTATTGAAGATGAAGGGAGATTTGCAGAGTACAGTATTACATTCAAATTCTTAATATTGAAAAAGAGGCTAGCTGTGTACTTTAAAAATTGGAACATATGAGAAAATTAAGTAATTACTTTTTAAAGCTTTAGTACTGTGATTTCATCTCTCTAACTATTTTGATAAGAGGAATATAGTATACTCAAATGTAAAATAAAAAAGCTTGTATCTGTGAAAAAAGAGGAGAAAATAAATAGCATTCCAGGCATGCAAGGAATAGTGAAAAAAGTGCCACATTCCTGATGCTGCTTTAAATGCAAGGTCATCAGCTGTAAAAATAAAAGCACAAAGTTCTGAGCAGTGCATAGGGTAATTTAGGAAGTGTTTTCCCATTACTTTGTTAAAAATACCTAGTTACTTTAATTATACTCACATCTTCTCTAACTATATGAATAAATCTCTTACATGTTAGACGTCTCCCCCCCGACTCCTGAAATGAACTTCTGTAGCAGTGATCTGTCTCTCCTGAGTCTCGCTGCATTACCTCATAACCATCCTTTTCATGTTTGTTTTAATTTTCCTACAGTCACAGGAAGGAATGAGGTTTGTGCTTTAGTGTGCTGGAGAGCAATTTTTGAAGACATAATTAACAAGTGTGATTAATACAGTCTTGCATATCTAAAGCAGATTTGCAACTGAGTATTTTGCTAGGAATAATGTATTGTCCTTGAAAACGGGGAAGGATGGTAAGGAGAAGACGTAGGTCTCAGCTCTCGTCTTTGTGGGAGTGGTACAGCACGTGCACCCCGAGGAAGTTTGCTCTACGATAAGCCCCTAGAAATGGCAGACGGTCCTTCTGTAGCGCAGTGGGCATAAAACCTGCTCAGTGACTGTACGGAATAAATGGTGTGATGGAGCTCCATATGCTTTTGACACAGAGGGGATAGTAAACCATCTTTCGGCGTGAGATTTTGTGCTGAGACACTGAGCAAATTCATGGTGATATTCCCTAGATAGAGAGGGCTGCCTGCTGGCAACAGATACAGGAGTTCAATGTGTAAACTCTGATAAGGATGACATGTAATTTGTGTTACAGTTTGACTGTTAATTGTATATAAAGCAACAGCCTTTACAGATCTTTCCCTGAGAGCCCTTAATTGGGAAAAGCAAATCCATATCTTTAGGAGTATATCCTTTAAGGAGAGGGAAGGTAACTTTTTGGAAATAAGCATTCAGGGTGCTTTAGGTTTTGAGTACTTCCTTTCAGTATTGGGGAGTTAGGCCAGCAGTCTTCTTTGGTTTTGTTAGTTAGTTTTTCCCCAACACCTCATGCAAAATGTCTGTTTAATCTACTTTGTGCTTTTCCTCTTATAGTTAAGTATGTTGAAGTATAATTAAAATTAACTGCCATCACAAATTCTGTCTGCTAGGGGGTATAACCAAAATATTTGAATAACTGAGATTTTGGAAGTATTCATGACTTCTCAACAAATTACATTCATATCCATTTGCTGCAGACAGAAAACTGCCATGAATTTTTTTGATAAATTAGTGCTTTTTGTGTAAGTACAAGTAGGAGTCACTGTGTCAGCATAAGGTTTTGGTTTTGTTTTTCTAGGTGTGGTGATATAGAATATTCATGGCAAAAAATTTAAGTACAGTTGGGCAGTTATATTTTGTAAGTGTTGCAGGGCTAAGTATGAGTCTAACAATTAAAGAGTACAGGTTGGGGTTGGTTTGTTTGGTTGGTTTTTTCAGCGTGTTCGTTGTATTTGTAATTATGTGGAAAGGTGGCATTTACATCAGAAATTACTGGACAAGCTATTACAATATGACAATTTTGCAAGTTCTGTTAGATTGAGGCGAACTTTTTTTTTCCTTTCTTTTTTTTTAGCATGAAAGCAAAGTGAATGAATCTATTCTCTTTCCCTCTAGATTCTGTCAGAAATAAGTGATACTTGGTACCCTGTATTCAGTGTTAATTTCCCAATCTCTTTCTTTATATACATTTCATACCCAATTTCTTTGCCCTTATTCTCAGCTACAGTACTGGAATTAATGTAAACTTTTAGTTTTGCATCTAAATGTGGCTTTATGGTAAAATCATGGATGCTCTCTGCATTAGAGAAATTACCTACTTCAGTAGATGTAAATGTTTTGTAAAAAATAGGCAATCCAGAGGCACTTGGATTTGCCACTTATTTTCTAATTGTCACTAAAGAACGCAGCTATGTTGAAGTACAAATTTTATGACATTAGAATCTGTCTAATTGGAGGGGCTTTTATATCCCAAAGGGGTGTAGTCTTTATAGTTGGATGTTTCTTGGAAATTGTTATGAAGTTATACTCAAGCAAAACTAACTAGCTGAGTTGTTTCTTCTGTGGCGCATTCATACAGCTGGCAGGCAGAAGCCGTGATGGAAAACACCTGTACAGTTGCAATGACAAGATGTTTTCAGAGGCGCAAAAGCGTGCGATGGTCCCTGAAACTGAGAGGAGGGTTCCACCACCACTTCAATGCAAACGGGATCTGGCACAGAAAGGATCGCTGGACTCAATTCGTGGCTGCCTGGTCCTTTCCCCCCACCCTGTGCCATCAGCAGGATTTACTGGATGAGTCAAGCTAGGGAAATGACCTGACAGGAAATTACCTTTTCTTCCCTGTTTTTTTACAAGGGTGGTTCCCTGAGCCAACTATCTCTGGGGCCATAGGAACATTAGAGGCAAGAAAGAGGAGGGCGTGGGACCATGCAGTTAGAATCATAGAATCTTCATGGTTGGAAAGGACCTTTGAGATCAAGTCCAACCATACACACAAAAAAACCCCCAACCCCCAAAAAAACCTCCCCACAGCTACAATCTCTGCCACTAGAGCACGCCCCGAAGTGCCAAATCTAGACGTTTCTTAAATACCTCTAGGGATGGTGACTCAGGAGCAGGCCAGACCATCCTAGTGGCAGCCAGCTTCCATGGAGACATAACCATAGACTGCGACCTCAGTTGAATTATAACAGGTGAATTGGGATTTTAATCGAGATCCTTTAAATGGGTTGGAAACGTATATGGGATGTGTTGTGATAAGAATCACTGAAGTGGAAGGTTCAACTTTCTCAAACTTAAATCACCATGTTATTAAGAACACTGTCCTCTGAGGAGAAAGCGTCTGGTGTTAAAGTAGTTTGAGGATATACCAGTTAGTATTGTCAACTGCCACTGATTTCTACTGTTGTTTTAATGAAATATTTATGTGGTCTTTATTAGAAATACATGTATGTTTTTCTTGTTCTGGTAATGTTCCTAATTACTCTTTTGGCAGTTTGACATCCTTCTATATATGTTGGATGCAACATCATTTACATTGTCTCTAGATTGCTTTTCAAACACAGATCCCAAAGCCAAAGATTTCTACTCCAGAGCATCCAATTTCATTGATACCTGAAGTTGTGTGTCCTTCTGTAAAAGTCAGTTGTTTCTTCTAACTTTGTGCTGTAATTTTAAAGCTGCTTCATCCTATGTTCCTGGGCAAAAGTTGTGACTTCTACCATTTTTTCTCCCTCCTTGTAGTGCTCATAGGATAGCAATCAGAGGATAGCAATCAGATGTTACAGGAATGACACTTTCCCCTGGAGAAAGGAAAGTCATTTGTGTATAAATATTAAATTGTTGCTGGCTCTATGAACACATCCAGAAATTTATTCTTGTAACCCTAGTGCAGGGTTTTGTGATCTGCATGGGTGCAGCTACACCAATGCTATTTAGAAACTGCTTTTAATTATGGCTATTACACGTAATAACTTTTCTGATATACCTTTGTATCTCTTGCATTTAAACAATCCTCTGCAGAGGTGCTTTTCCTTCCCTGTGGAAAGTTTTCTAGACAGATAATATTTGGAAAGTAAGAGTTAAGTTTTACTTTTTTAAATTATGGCTTTTTTTTTTTACTTGACAGATTTCCATTTTTAATTATTGTCAAGTCTTCTGGACACTCCTTGGTCCTGCATTTTGAAACTAGACGTAACTGGTTTGTACTGCTAGAAAACTCTTCTAGGAGCCCTGGTTAAAGGATTTTGATAAAGTAGTCAAGATACGAGTTAGGTTCATTTCATTCCTTGGCCTGTGATTTTTGCATTTTAGCATTATGGAGTTGGGAAATCAGCGTAAGAGCATTACCGTTCATGTAAAAACTGGAGTCGTGTTTTTTTGTTTGCTTCTGAAGAGATTCCAGTGTTAATTTCCTAAAATGTTTGTAAAGCTGCAGGATATTTTGATTTATTTTGCTTGGTTTATTTTATATTTATTGCCAAAGTGTATGTTCATAAAATGAAAAATAATACAATGTAATGTCTCTGGTAATTCTCTCGGCATACTCAATCTAAATTACTTTAAACAACTCTATCTCATTGCCATTTTTGAAAAGAACTGAATAATTACTAAACTGAATTCCAACAATATACACAGGTTTGATGGAAAGAAGCGTAGACAAAGCATATGTTTACATGACTTACACAGTAAGTGGTTTCCCTATACAGTTTGCAAATAGTGATTATAATTTCATGTTAATAAGATGCAGGAAAATGTGCTGAAGGAATAGTGCTTTGCTGCTTTTGTCACAGTTTCATCAAACTGATTTTGTCAGCACTGGAGCATAACCCTTGCCACATCAGTTTGAGTGCTCATTAGGCAGCCGATTTGTCTGAATCCTCATTAAATTGATTAACTCATTTACTTATGGATGATGACATGTTATGTGGTACAGGAATGGTGGTTAGAGACTAGAATCAAGACTCGTGTTGACTTGCTTAGTCTTCAGTTGTTCATTTATTTCTGCAATAAGTTGCTGCATTGAAGTACTAGAGCATCACTGATTTACATTGTGCAAAAGTGTGGCGTCAGCTGAAGGGTTGAACTTACATTGTGTAAACTTGCACCTCTATCAGTAAACTACAGACAGCAATTTGGAAGCTTCTTAGGTTTACGGCTTGCTTTAATTCCCTATTTATTTCACTTGTGTACTAAACTTTCCCCTAAAGAACCTAAAAGGTTCTCTTGAACATCTGTTTTAATGTAAATTAAATAGCAAAAGGGAAACAAGTAGAAAACCTCTTCAGTCATACATTCAGAAGAGGGAGATATTATTAAGAGAGGATACTTAAAGCAGTGTTCTGAAAAATAGGTTTCACAAAAATGATCAAAAAGAAAAAAATAAATCAGTTGATGATTTAGATCAAATTCTATGTATGCACATAGTCTAGAAATTTGTATTTTTAAAGTTTATTATGTTCATATGCTTCTATTTTAAAGTGCTACCCGGAAGGGCTGACTGTGTGCAAGTCGTGCTGAAATTTGAGTTTTGGATGCCAACAAGAATTTTTGGTCTTCGTATGTGAAACTAGAAAAGGAAGTTTAAGCATGCAGGTTTTAGCAAATATTGTTTTGGGTCTAATTCAGTGACTCTGCATTGAGTGGATGGCAAGCGTATTAAGTCGTTTATGTATTTTTGAGTATTTATTTTGAGTATTTTGAGTATTTATTGAGTTTATGTATTTTTGAGTTGAGATTAAATGTAGCTTGGGCTAGCTCAAAAAGTAGTTGAGTACTTCAGACTTTATGAAGATGCAGCAGCCTGAATTCTTGAGTGAGTGGTCCCGTTATTTATTTCAGTAGGAATTGTATTTGCTTATTCCAGGGCTGAACGTGTCACGAACACAGACAAATTAGCGTGAAGATGCTTTGAAGAAGCAGAATGGTTTTTGTATTACTAGGGTACAATACAAGCCTCGTCATGGACTGTGGCAGTATCGGAGAACCATAGTTTGCAAACTGGCCAGAGACCCTTCCTCTCTAAATGTTGAACCAGAAGCAACAGATAGCTACATATTGGCCAAAGTACAAGAAAACAAGAAACAAATTTTCAACATGAAACCAGCAGCTACCTATGTCAGTAAACTGTTGAAGCTTTTAGAGGCATGGCATTAAAGGAGTTCTTTAAGACAGTTTCTAGACAAGATGCACATCAGAGCTTCAGGTATCAATGAGTGGCTTCTTTTTAACACTTAAAGAAATGGAAGAAACTGGAGAGGTGCATGACTGAAAACCAAACTGATCATATGTAGAGGCTGGTCTGACTGGAGTCAAGATTTTACTAAACAAAAGTTTCAGAAGCATTCCTTTCAGTGATAGTACTGGCTTAAGCAGTCCTCAGGTACCGTCGTATCACCTTGTTCCCCTCCCTTCCCCCGGTGTTCTGGGAAAGTGTTTTGAGTGGGGAAGTGAGTCAGACTAAAACCATTCTCATCATCTCCTTCACCCTTTCATTTTTTACCTTCTCCTCACCCTAGGTTACTTTCTATCTGAATCACTTCTCCAACTCCAGCTTACCACATGTCCTCAAACATACTGCTGTTAGAACAGAGGGTTTGGGGTAGCAGTAGAAAATGACCGGGGATGGATGAGATGAGGCGCAACGTGAGCTGGGCAGCCACCTGCACAAATGCTTGTGAAACTGCAGGTTGAATGGAAGATGACAGAGCAGGAGAGAGGAAGTAATGCTTGAAAGGCTTGGGGAATAAGACAAACTTTTAATGGACAAGAGACTTGGAAAAATTGAGGGAAATGTAAGAGTGATTTTACATCTTTTTGTAAGTTAATTAGAGCTGCGTGTTTGTGCTTTGCTTTGCTTTAATGTAAAAGAGCGTTGTTACTTCATTTTTTAAATCATTGGTGTATACACGTGCTGCAACACTAACTGTTGCAAGTTTTTTGGTAATAAAAATGTCGGTCTCCCAGATTCAATCTTCTTTGAATAAAGGTAGGAACTTTGATGTTCTCAGGCTTCTTAGAAGGTTAACACTAAGTTTCCATAGAATTGAGATGAGACAAAGCTTGTGAAAATACCTTTTGTACTGTAATAGTTGCACGGTATTTGTGGTTCTATTCATTATATATCCTAATATGCCATCTTATTGCAGAGCTGGTCAAACTAGTCTTATTTCATTGAGATAATAACCAAAGTGCAAGTGAAAATTTTTCCGGGGTGGGGGCGGATATGAAAACAGTGGAGAAAATCTTGCTCCCCTTCTGTAAAAGGGATTACAGTCACTGAATTAAATAGAGCTAGAATTTCACCCACCCTTTTATTTTTTGGGAGAAACAACTCCAAACATGTCTCATTTGGGAACTTTTTTTTTTTTTACTAGATGGGCTTTTTTTTGGAGAAATGTCATTTATGTTAGGTTACTAAGATATGCCTGTATTGGGAACGGTGAGGAGAGTTCACAAAAACAAGTTCTGGGACTCTCTATTTCCATTCGTATTTCTGTAGAATCATTTTAGGATCGTAGGATATTTGCAAAGTGCATGTTAATATTCAAACAGGAAATTGGAGATCAGAGTTAAATTACTGGGCTCTAAATTTTTCTACATCCACCTATTTTCCCTCTTCACTTGCTCTGACAGTTATAGACCGCTTCTCTAATGGGGCTTGCATTTGAAGATAAGCCTGCATGTAAACAAATTAACTTTTCTTAAATGGAGAGCCATTTCATCTGCAATAATGTACCAATTCATAAACTATCAGAAGCATATTTCAAAAAAAAAAAAAAAAAAAGATAAATGACCCATTGTATAACACTTACTATTAGGCAGACTAGATGTCCCTGTGTTCTGGGAGATAAGGCTCTTGTATTATTACACCCTAATAAAATGAGTTAATGTTTTAGTATCAGAGATAAAAGGACAGTTGGATATATTTAATAACCAAACTGAGAAACACTTAATTTTAGTTGTCTGTAGCAATATAACACAAATTCCCCTGTAAAACAAATTGCACTTTTGGAATATACTTTAATGTGCATTCGACAAAGGAGAAAATGAGGTGATTGAAGTTCAATTTGTAGCATGTTATTAACCATTTCCGCTTGACTAGATGCGTAAAAGGATAATGGATGAGGGTTTTATTATTGCCTTTCTGCTAAAATGAAGTGGTGTAAAAGATAAGGTGATGAAATTAATGAACATAAGGAAAAGGCGTAATCAATCAAACTCCAACAGGGAGATGAGATGACAGTACTTAAGATTTGCAAGGATACATGTTTTAAAAAGTAGATTTTATCAACACCAGTATTTTGTTTGTGTGGAATGCTGAGAAGCAGATACTTGCCAATTTTCGTTATTTTTCGGTAGTTTCTTTATGCTGCTGTATATTTGAAGCTTCAACAATTAACGTAACAAATTAAAGTTGATAAGTCTATTTTTCATTTAAAATCCACATTTTAAATAACCTGTGTAATTATTAAATGAGGACAAACAAATACAACTTTTGTCAAGGTGTAACAGTGTTCTGTTGATCACTTGATCAGTTCTTCACTGGTGGAACACTCATAGATGTGTCTGGATGAGTTACTTCTAGTCTTTGTGCTACTGGCTCAAGTTTTGCATCCTGGTCGTTTGAGTAGATAGTTTTCATGTACTCAAGGAAAAGTAAGGAATGCTTTCCTTGCCCTGGAGTAAGTGCTTCAGCCATCAAACTTCACAAGGTTTCAACTTCAAACCCCTTGAGTAGACAATTGATTATCTTGTAGAGATAAATCTGCAAAAATTTCTAGCTGCAAACGTGTTCCTCCTTGTAGGGTGTGACGTGTGACATTTTTATATTTCAGATCTCAAATGCAGTACTTTTTTCCTCTGGCACATGTCTTAAAATTATTAACCTACTTGAATATCTATATTGCTAAGATGTTATGGAAAGAATTGATTACAGGTATTTTTGATTTTCACTCGTGCCAGATCCCAAATTGTTAAAATTACTTGCGAGTACTCCAGCTGCAGTTACTCATAGAGAAAACCCTCACTAACCTAAAGACAGGGCTTCTGTCTTAAACTGCACCTTTTTTTTCTGTTTGTTTTTTTTTGTTTTTGTTTTGTTTTGTTTTTTTTTACAAAAGAACATTGAGTTACAAACTAAATCACTTAAGAACTGAAAATGCCTCTGCGAAATCAATTTTTCTTATGCCTTCAATTTCCTGCTCTTTTTAAAAAACTTACACCATTTTCAAAATGCGGAGCTGACTGGAAATGCAGCTGCTACCCAGTTAGGGTTTTTTCCCACTTAAAGGATTTAAGAAGGGCTCCCACATCATTCCTTCAAATGCAGTTAATTTACCTGATAAGAGTTGCCTATGGAAGTCCTGCCTTAAGTTAGTTTTGTAAATGAAATATGCATGAGCAGGATAAATCGTTGCATTCATTTTCTCAAGGAACTGTTCGTTCTTGGCAGCACTTTGGGCAGGATGGATAGGATATCGCGATGAGGTTAGGTTTGTCTAAAAAATCAGTTTGAAATACTTTTTTCCCTTTTGACTTCAGCATTTATGAAACACTGTTACATATTGGCTGGAACCTGGTGCTTTCTAAACACTCCCACATTAGATTTGACTTTTTCTGGCTCGTAGGAAATCTTCCAGTTGTGCAAAGCAGCATTGTGGATTTGTAAGATAAATGCATAACACAGCCCAGATTACAATTCTCCACAAGAGCTGATATTTTCACGTAGACTTACTGCCCTCACTCCTCCTGTCATCTGCAGAATTCTTTGATAGGCTATTTTTTATTGGGCCCTCAGGAGTAGCAAGTTTTAGATTTAATACCCCAGGGGGAATGGCAAGGCAAATCATGTTGTTGGATCAATTGTTCAGCTATCCCCAGACTGCTGTCTGGGTATCTGTTACACTTGAATCACATTTCCAAGCCTTTCTTATCAATCATTTGGACTAGAAATGCAGTTTAATTTCCTATTGCATTTTTAAACTGAAATTAAGGTTATGTTCTTGTTCTGTTACCCTAGAATCCTAGATGTGGTTGTAGACCTCACATTAGCTGTGCCCATGGATTGTTTAACCTCGGAAAAGGGTCTGTACTTGTAGGAATGCATTAAAGCTGAATTTAAGTTACTTTATTTTACCATCTACTAAGATGAAAACCAGCAATTATTGTATAAAACCCTGTTTTCACATTGCTCTTTGTTCTTTACAAATGCGTGATAAGTTTTAATAGGTCAAATTATTTCTGTCGGTGATCTTGAAAGAAGAGATTCTCCCTTGCAGGCCATAGCAAAACCTTTTCCACTGACCGATGATAGTCTGTTCCTTTACCTGAGAAATTAATCTACTTTTACAGCAATATAAGATACATGTAAGAATCCAGATCCAGAATATGAGGTATACTCATGTGGGTCTTTCTTAAAAAAAGTGCACGTGGGGAACATGTCCTTTGATAACTAAGAACAATTTCTCTACGTAGTTGTCATACCTGTATTCGGCTTTGGTTTACAGTAAATGAACTAGCAGTGAGCGGAGAAGCGCTAGAGCAGTGGAGGGTTTCTTAGCAGCCCTGTGCTATCTCCTGTCCCAACTTCTGAGAGCAGGAGGGAAAATTTCTCTAGCATTAAGTACTGTACAGTCCTGGGCTATGGGGCAGCCACCGGGCATCCCAAAGAAGCCAACTATATGTAATTACACAGCAGCCCCTGCAGCTGCTCCAGCTTACTCAAAGGGGATTTGGTTCCTGCAGCAGTCTAAAGTCTGTGCAGCACAAAGGTGGCATTAAGCCATTTTTACATTCCCATCCCTTTGCAAGCTGCACCTCCTGTGCCATATCTCTCATAAAACATAGCACAGAATCTTTTAATGTAAACTGCTGGATTGGCAGCTCTGGGGAGTCTGACTTTTCTCTTTGCCTTCAAGAGGCACATCTGTTCTTCTATGTATGGGCTTGGTTCCCATTAATGAGCTGATCAGATGTAGTCTTTCATGATGACTGGTATTCTAGCTTCCTGCCAGATGTGTGGGGCTGTTTTTTGGTTTTGTTTTGTTTCTGGTGAAGGGATATGAAGGTCAGCTTACAGGTTATCAATAAAAAAAAAAAAAGTCCTTCTTTTTGGCATTGCAACTTATTTTTTCATTGCCCGTTTGCTTTCTTCTTCTCACCCGTCTTCTGCAAGATCAGATGAAAATGGCAGGCACTGGACAACTGCCAGTGCTGCAGGTGCATTAGTTCCCTTCTTTCTTGCTTGTAGTTGCTGCTTCCACTTGCACGTGTTCTGGCTGGATAGACCTTTGCTGGATACAGAGAGAAGCAGCCGGTGGGAGAAGTCATGTCCTGAAAGTGGTGAAATAGGCAGGTGCAGGGCACAGCGGTGGGAAACCTAACATGACTTTTGATTTGCTGCTCAAAATAGGACTCTGAAGAGGCAGTTACAGCAAACACGAACCTTTTTTTCCTTAAAACACCCTGGATGGCTAAATACCTTTAAGAGACAGCAAAACAAAGACAACTTCTACACTGTTTTCTGTTCACTGCTTTTGAGATACATGTTCCTGTATGTTACCTTTCACCATATCTAGTTATACTGCTGTGGATATGAACTGCTGTGAGTCATTAGTCTGGCAATTGTCCTAGTTTTCAGACTCTTTATTTCTTAGAGATCAGCCAAGGTAGTCTGATAAAGATTATCTCCAAGGCTTTTCAGCACTAGGAATTTTATAAAAGAATTTTTTTCTCAGAATTATGGAAAGAGGGGTCCATCCAAAGTGATTCAGTTCTGATAGTGTAGGAGAGAATAAGAAGACAGTAATTCCCACAAATTAGTTTTGATTGTCTGAAAAACAGACTGACTGAAAACTCAAACTGGTCTCAGAATGGGTGATTAATCATAGATGATGAGGCTGCATCCCTACCATTTGCTCTCTCTAATTTTGCTTCAGTTGTCTTATACAAGGAAAAAAAAAGAATTTTTACCCTTGGTTGTATGAAATCTATCCAGGAAGAAACTTGAGACCTGTCAAAGGTATCCTGTGCTGGAGCGTTCAGACACAGAATGGTTAAAAACAGTCCTTGCTGGTATTCTTCAAGAGTATTTTTGACTGACTTGTCTCAGAGACACACACCTGGGTATCTTCCTCATAAACTGCAGCTGAATGAGTCCTTTGTTGTCTTACTTCTGTTAGGAAGCTTTCTGTGTGATTATGACTTCAGTACATTGGCAAAATTTGGATCACGGTCATACTTGGCACCTCAAAAACATACGCGTTTTTTCCTTAATGGTGATGCCCAGTGGTAGGGAGTATGTTAAAAACCTTTGAGGTTACATTTTAAAAGAGTTTTATAACCTCATTTCCAATAATAAAACATTTCCATAATGATCGTTTTCAGATGATCGCAATCTGAATTCTTATTTCCTTTTTTGTTAACTCACAAGGAGACAGAAAGACAAATTAAATGATCACTTTTCACAAAGGCAAAATTTGGAACATCTGAATGTTCCTGTTCTTTGTCTTTTAGTTTTCTGTATTAAGAAGCTCGAAAGTGAGCTAAGTAACAAAGTAGCAACGTTTGTGCTGATAGGAAGGTATGTTGTTAGCACCAAAATAAGAGAATTGTGAGGAATTTTTTGGAGAGGTCCTGACACCTCCAATAGTATGCTTCATAATTGCATAGGTAAAACGATGGCAAATGGAGTTTCCCCACATAATTTTCCAAAATTCTGTTTCATGTAGGGTAGCTAGCATGGAATGCACCACTGCACCATGCATTTTCCCAGGGGCTTAATATTAATAATACTTTTTTTCAGCATTTTTGATCCAAATTCCACAACTTAAAGTGATCAGCTTCTTTGACAGCCTCTACATAGTGAGAAATCATGTCATTGAATTTTGCTCAGTGACGCTTAAGCTCTCTTCTTGAGCTTTTGCAGGTAATGTCATTTTTTCAATGTATACAAATTGAAATCAACAAAAGTAGGGTTTTTAGTATTTACACTGCGTATGTTAAACTGACAGAATTCATTGACACATGAAATCATGAAGTTGTATAATTTAATGCAGTTCACAAATAGGTTATGGAATCCGTCAATCTATGTGGACATCAAGACTAGCCAAAATTGTACTTATTAACTAGAATGGTTTAAAAGCAAATTTTAAAACTTATGATCTAATGAAGGAAAAAAAGGGCAAATACTCTATTTACTCACTGTGCAGTGGGAGGTGTCCCTGCCCATGGCAGGGGGGTTGGAACTAAATGATCTTTAAAGTCTCTTCCAACCCGAACCATTCTATGATTCTATGATTCTATGTTATGCTTTTATGCAGTCTCTCACTCATATTTTAATATATGCACATACGCACACACACATGCGACTGTACATGTGTGTGTACCAATGCACTTTCATAAGAGTAGCTACAATCTTAGATAATTTAAGCAAAGATTATAAGCAAATCTAGATCCATACAGACCCACTCACGAGGCACAAACAAGTGATTCACCCTTCAATATGCTAGGCACAATGCACCTCTCAGAGGTTCCTTTATACAATTTATGCTTATGACTATTCTGAGTTATTTCTGTATGATTAGAAGATATCTTAGTTATGATTTGTTGTCTGTATCTTTTTGGCTTACTAGGTGTATGAAGTCCGTGTAGGTATTAACATCAATGCTATAGCAAATAGCATAAACAGGTAACCCCGATAGAATAAAAATTGTTGCCATTCTCCTTCTTTGTGTGTATGGATTCTAAACACTGCCATAAATAAATAAATAACAGTTGGAGTAATGAACTTCCAGGTTAATGCATATACTTTTTTCTTTATGATCTTCATATGATCTAGAGGTGTGTGTGGTGGGTTTTTTTTGCAACGCTGTTTTGCAAAATTGCATTGCAAGTGTATTATGAATAAAAGAAGAATTACTGAGGCAAATGAAAAGAGGATGATTTGTTAGAGAGCTGCCTGTCTAAAATACCACATAAAAAAAACCCATCCAGAATTTCTGTTTTCTTATGTATTTTTTTGCTGCTTGCAGGCGTTGCACTGACAATTGTAGCGTGCATGTTTGCAGGCTGGGTTGGTAGCCACGCTGCTTTTTTAGTGCGTCTGAGACATATCATGGGAGATTGCTTTAGAAAGGCTGCCCTTGGTAGTCTTGGTAATAAATTATTGCTAATTCTATGTTTGTAGCATTTTGCATCTCCGGAATTGATAATTATAATTTGCATGCATGTTTGTTGGAAACGCACAGAGACTATCAATTTGTTTCACCCACGTCAATGAACAACTTGTTGATCACTGTTTAGCTAGCCTGTTCTTGAGTTAGTGTTAGAACCTGAGGATGGACACACAAGCTGAAAGAACCACTGCTTCAGAAGGCAGGAGCTGAATCATTTGTAAATTGTTGCAGTTCCTGGGTGGCAAACTGTCTCAGGTGATGTAAACAGCTGGATGAGTCTTTTGTATCTACCTCTTGATTAGCTGATCCTACTAACTCTTAAATCAGAACGTAACAGGCTCACTAAATCAAGACGTCAGTCAACTCCTACGTGAGTCTGTGAATTCTTGCAATTCTGGCTCCTTTTTACCACAAATAAGCCTGCTGTCTTATTTTCCAAAGAGAGGCATAACTTTTTGTCCTTAACCTTACAGGGCTTGGACAGCCACCCAAACCATATTAATTTTCTTCTTTTCGAAATCCCCCTTTCTAGGCTGCATAGTTTAACTTGCATACCTATCTCTAGCAGTCAGATCTTCTCCTTCTTTGGGTTGATTAAGTGTTGTCTGCCAGTGGTAATGAACTCCTGCTCTCTAAGAGTCAGCAGGGTTAATCAAAAGGGGAAATAATTATTTGTGGAATACTGGATGCAGTAGAAGAGAGTAAGATATTTGGTACTAACTTTGCTAACATTGTTTGCAGATGTATTAATCCATGTGAGGTGTTTAGAACCTCATATTCAAATCAAAGAGTCCTGAGTACAGATTCCCCTGATAAATTTTTTCCAAGTTAGATCTTGATAATTGGGCAGAAGGTTATGTGTAGTTTGTAGAAGACCTCTTTCAGAAAATCTGCATTGTATGCTTTTTTCACTTGGAAATACAGCTTTCGTGTCAGGATAAAGAGAGAAAATATAGCTGTGCATTCCTCTGTTTCAGTATCTGGGAAGTATTTTTCATGTCGTCACGTGTGAACTGATCTGTGGTCTGTGACAGCTAGATTTATTCATTTCCAAACAAATGTTGTTTTTATTTGTATATCACAAACATAGAAGTTATTTCAAAACTGAATAGATCTAGAAACAAAACTAAGTCCTAAGTAAAGATTAAACTATTTACAGGTCCAGAGGCCCTAAGGTATATAAGGCTAGTATAAATAGTATACGGTGAAATAGGAATTTCAGTTTGTGGTAAATCTGTCTGTCCCCAGCAGCTTCAGATAAAATAATTTTATCCTTCTAGAGCACATCAATTTGCTAGTCGGTGGTTCATGTATCAAAGAGCATTCTGTGAAAATATCAATATCATTGGTTAATATAAATGAAATTAATTTTTAAAGCTGGGCTAAAGGTTGACATCTGAAAAATTGCATTACTTTGCAGAAGAGAAATTTCTGTCTTCCAGTGAAATTTCAGGTCATAAGGGCAAGTAATTTTCACAATCTTCAATGGGAACCAGTGAAATATGAACTTCATTGTCACCTAGCCCCAAAGCGATAAGATAAAATGAGCTGATACATCATTTGCTGTGGTTTTATCATCTCCTCCAGTAATTGGAAGAGAAAACATAAGAGTCTTTTACCACCCCCCTCCCCAATCCCTTCACCACCCACACCCAGGCATAAGCCATTTTGCTCTGATCGATACAAAGGTCACAGAGTATTTATTTATTTATTTAAATTTTTTATGCTGGGTAAAACTGTCTAGTGGAACATTAAAGTAATGAATATGTTTAATTGAGTTTGTCACCCATGAAAATGCTGAACAGGATTGTATAGCAGACTGTGCGGGCTCACAGGAGGGACTGGATGGGAGACTATGACTGTTTGCCGTGGATTTTAGTGGCTGATGGTATAAATATCTGAGATTTAAAATTAACATCTTATTCGTTGTTCTCTTGAGAAATCTGAAATAAACTAATAAGCACTGTGATTTATTTAAGAGCATTTGGATAGTTAAAATTATTAATAACCTGATCTAATTCCCTATTAGTTTGGTTGTACTTGGACGTATTTAAACAAAGAGCAGAATAAGACTCTCTGACTGTGAATCCTGCAGCCAGGAACTAAATGCTACCTGGAGAGTAGGATCTGAGGATCCTCAGTTGCAGGGCTGAGATTGTGGTGGAGATCCAGGTTCCTCATGAACTGCGAGTCAGGTTTTGTAACCTCCAAGTGCTGTAATTTTGCCTTCCTGAACAAAAATGACCCCAAATGACAGAGAATGCTGCTAGAAGAGTGTATTTATGGGTTTTATCTCTCAAATGCAATCAAATTTAAATGCAAATTAAATGTTTTATTTTTTTATTTAGTGTTTTGGTGGTTGGTTTGTTGTTTTTTTTTTTTTTGTCTGGTACATTGTAACTTTTTTTTTGAAATACACAAATGTGCATCAGCTTTTAAAATAAGCTATTTAGTTTTTATTTTACTCATGGCAGTTAAATTGGCTGGCACATTAAAGTAATATAATTATTCAATTACTGTTTCAGTTCTATAACCCATTTGCAGACTTAATTACTTCTAGCCTATTCACATTTTCAAGATCAATAGTACTTTTCTGTAAAATAAAATAAAATATACGATGGCTGATTGGTTTGCTTAAAAGGTAAAGCAAAATGTTCATTTACGCTTCAGTAAAATACTACTTTCCTAATTCAGGAGGCAGTTGTAGTGACGGCATCTTTTAACTATTGAGTGTTATCTTTTATAAGGGACATTGCTATGATCAACATTCACGGAGGGTTATGGAGAAAAGACAAGGTGGGGCATTTGTTTTCAAAACTGTAAAATGACGGAATAGCTTCCGAGTGAGCATTTTGTTATTGGGAAATTAGCTGATATACACCTATGAATCATGAGGAGAGGACCTCATGTACGATCTTAATTCGTGATCAGCACTGCGCTACCTGAGTTTTCGTTCAACTCTAATTTCAGAGTCTCCTCAAAGCAGAAATTGAAGCTGGGTATTCTTTGCTTACTAGTTTCTTGGGGAGCTTCTTCCAGCCATGCAGCGTCAGGGCCTGCAGCATGAGTATGAGGACTAATTACAGGTTTAGACCTTCTTTTCTATTACTTGAGGTAAAGGAGGGACCTCCTGCAAAGTTGAGAGTAATTATTTATTTTTGGTAGTGTTGTCATGCCGTCCATTCATCTGGTGTTGCCAAAGTCTAATCACAGAAGAGTTTGTCTAATGAGATTTTTGGAACTGTACAACTTTACAATGGGCTCGTTTGTTTATTTTAAGTATTTTTAAATGAAATGGAATTTTCTTTCCTCCTGTAAGGTACAGTATCTTTTGAGGTAAACGAAATGTGCGGTACATTAAACTTCAATCTGATGTGTTGAATCGCCTGAAATTCTATAAATACTTTTTTATGTGGGGAAGGTGGTACTATTTGTGCAGATTAAATTAGACTGTACACCCTTACTGGTCTTTGCTCCACAAGTTGTTCCAAGACTGATGGTGACAAATGACAGAAAAAAATGAGTCATTTTTAAACTCAACATATTGTACAATAGTATGAAGAAGATAGTTGTTCTTAAATTCCTAAGTGGAATTCTGTGTTGTGTGGCTTATGGGTGAAAATGGGCAAATGCAAAAATAGTTTTTCAAAGTTGTAATTCTGATAGTTATCAGAAAGTGGTAACACTGATTTAAAAAAAAAAAAAATTAAAAAATCCCTTTGCCGGAATGAAAATGCGGAATTTAATTTGAAGTATGAGTCAGTTTCTGCAACTGGGAGGTTCTGTGAATAAAATCAGATATTTGACAGGGAATAAAAGGTTGAATCGGATTTTCGTAAGGCATACTTAGTAATACACATGAAAGAAACGTGTTTGTCTTCTGGACCTTTCATCTACTATAGGTGGTGTGATGAGCGCGGAGCAGTGGTAATGATGCAGTTTCCATAGCAACCGGTTCATTGGCGGGCTAGACCTCTGTCTAGGGTGCTGTCAGCGTGCCTGGAGTTTCAGAGAACAGAGTGTCCCAAAGAAGGTCTGCTTCCACCTAATCCAGTTTTAATTGAACTCCAGAGACTTTGAAGTGAAGCTGCAGACCAGGCAGACACTATTCCAACTCGAAATGAGGGCCTTGCTCAGCTAGGCCTCAGCTGCTTCCCACTCCTGATAACTTCTGTTAATGAGTGGTTTAAAGAATTGTTATAGTGGTGACCAGTAGCGTTTCTGCAGTGCAGTTCCAGTTTCTGCTGTAAATCCTGTTATACTGAATTCCACAACCTTATTATGGCTGTACAAGGTGCACAACGTAAACCACCTCTGCTGTTTTCAAGTCGGTGCTTTTCCTTCCAGTTTTGAAGGGTGTTGTGTGCAGCAAGCTTTTGACCATGTGCAGGGTTTCCACTGTCACAAAAAATGCTTGCCCCACAGGGTAAAAGTAATACTTAGTTATTTAACTTGCTGATTTTACTCACAGTATCGGTGTAATAAGTGTTTGAATTTAGAACGCACAGACTGATAGTGACAAGCAGGCTGTTGTGTTCTAATTGTTACCACAGAAAAGCAGAGGTCATCACATTCCTGCCTGTCTCAAAAACTAATCAATTGAAATTATAAGCTCCAACTTAAAGATCGTAAGGTGATGAATACCAGCAAAAGCACTAAGAGATTTTTGTACACAAGTACCGCAACTTTGTCTCCTTTCATCTCTTTTGATGTTGTGCTCTTTAAAGGATATTTATATGCATGTGACAAAAGCCAACCGTGGCGGTTCTGAATAGCACCATAGAATTATACAAATCTGCCAATTAGTGTGGATGGGTTATGGATGTGGTATGGAAAGCGTCAGCACGGCCCGAGTCTGTTAGTTCCCCAGTTCCAGAAATGATTAGCAACCATTGACGATCTCTGGTCCTTTTGTCGCATTTCTAAAATGTTGTATTGGAATAATTATTCATTTTTTTCTTTCTCTGTGTGTGTTGGGGGAGAAGTTGTCTGTGGCACTTGTATTGAGAGGAAGATGGGGGATTAAGTGAAAAGCAAGAAGGTGTGGGAGATGATTTGCTTAGTACGTTCTGATTTTCTGTGCTCTCTGCTTTTGGTTTGCCAGTCTTGTTTGCTTTGAATTCACAAAGGTGGTACAGTATTTTGTATTGTATCGTGTAGTGCTTTTGTAATGATGCTTCTGCTGTCTGGGCTACAAAAGTGCAGGTTATTCGTGAATATATGCTACACGTGAGGCAAAATCCTCCTTTGTTAAAAATCTATAAACAAATGATTGGGTTCATTAACAGTCTTTGTTATGTTAAAGGCTTGAATTCCACTTTTTTATACATGATATATTGCTCAAGTGAAATTGTAGTAAGAGTGATGTTTAACTAGGATTATATCTGAATCTCTTTTTCTATGATGGATTTCTGTTGTGTTTGCTAAAATTGACAAATCTCAGATTTTCCTTTGCTCTTATGGTTTGTTAATCTGAGGGAGAGAAGTTTCCAGTCTCGCTGTCCCTTAACACTTACATAATTAAGCTTTGAAATGAAAAGGAAAAAGCGAAGCAACAAAGAAACAAAGTGGCTGAGGACTGAAAATGGGATTAGTTTGAATTGTGAAGGCAGACTAAGCATCTGTGTCTGTCAGATGGGATGACAGGAATTGTAACAAGTTACTTTGACAACCGCTTACTCCATAGAGAGATTATGCTGAGTTCATTTGCAGGTTTGTGTTTAACCTTAGCTGACAAAATGATACTTAACCTCTTATACAGCCAACCTTTATAGTTCCAGAATTAATGAATGTTGCCTTAACGATAAACGTAAGGAACATTTTTTTCTTTAAAGACATTTTTTTCTTGCTTGTTTGTTACAGGCCAGTTATTACAATGCTAAAACAAGTGCAGATATATCTAATGGCACTAGGAATACATTTCAGAATATGTTTATATGCTTTGCTGAAGTGCCAAACATTTCGTAATGTTTCTGAAATGGAATTAATAGGAATGGAAAATAAGCAATTGTCTTTAAAGGAAAAAATACAAGCAAATTTTTAAAATCCTTGACATGAGTAGTTGAATTTAGGACTTCAAAAAATTCATTATAGATTCATAGCACAATTTGAAGTTTGAGCATATTTTAACTTTGATGCAGGTTTTGCAGGTAAGGGTAGAATCCATGTTTGGGGGTCAAACAGTTTCTCTTTTACAAGATATTACCTATATTGACAACATATTTAAAACATTCTCTCTCTCTTTCTTCTAGATTCTGGCATATACAGAAGGACTCCATGGAAAATGGCTCTTTTCAGAGATTCGATCTATCTTTTCTCGACGTTATCTTTTGCAAAATACAGCACTGGAGATATTCATGGCAAATAGAGGTAAAGTGAGTTTAGAGGAATGGCAAGCGTTGATTTGGGGACACGTGCATTCTGTTTGGCTGTTTAGTTATGTCTTTTTTGGTATGGATTTGTGTAGGTAGCAGAAGGGCTTGGATTAAGTGTCTCAATATTTAAATTAGTATATTTTTGTAACAGTTTCTCCTTTTTTTTCTTCAATGAAAACTGGAAATTAGCAATGTCGCACTTTCATTTATATCCACATTTATTTGGCATTCTCTGGAAATGCTTGCTTAAGGCATGCCTCCCTCTGATCTGTTATGCATGAAGGGGTTTTTTGTCCCTTTGGAGAGTAAGTAGTTGTTAGTTATACACACCAAGAGCAACGTAATGAAAGAACTTCACTACCGGATTAGACTAGTGATTGGTATACCGTCATGCTTTATTTCTATTAATAATTTCTTTCAGTTAGACCCTAGTGCAACTCTAAGAAATAAATGTGAATTTACCTTGTTTATGAACCTTTTTTTTTACACTCCCCTTTCTTCAGTGCCTTTTTCAGATACACATACGTACTGTAACAAGTCACTCAAAATATAGCATGTTGAGACTTGGAGAAATTTCTTCTGCTATTTTTTCCTCTTAAATTTTATTTTAAACCAGGTTATATGATGTCTTTGCAGTTTAAACTAAGATTCTTTGGGGGGTGCTTTTAGTGTGTTTATACTAATAACGAAATTATGAAAAAATTTTTTTGAAAACTATACAAAGACACCAAATGAAACGGGTCTTAAGATGACACTTTTAAAAACATTGTTTTGGTAGCGACAAAAAACATTGTTGTCCTGAAATTAGTAAATGTGTCATAGGATAAGATACTTTATGCAGTTAGTATTCCAGTCAAAAAGGTTTTGCCTAAGCTTAAAATGGTCTCTAATTTTGAACGTGGCTGGTAAGTATATCTCACAGAGCATTGTTGCGCATATCTGAAGTGCATATTGTCCAACCAGACCAATTAATCGTAAACGCTTTCCTGTTTTGGAGCTTGTAGTTGTACTCTGTGAAGTCATAAATGTCCACTGGTGATACTGTAATTAGATGGTTATTTAGATTTTTAGGTTGCTATTTCATAAGTGTCATTGAATGTTTCAAACAAAATATGAAGATAATATTTTGAAGAATATTTCTTGAAAATACCTAGAAAGTAAACTAGTAAATGTGTGATCCAATTAATATATAAACTTGCTTTTAATCAGTTCTAGGCGGTCAATCTGAGCATATAGGTTTAACTGCTATTCAGAAAGGAAAATAAATGTATATCTTGTAAGATTTGTAACAGTGACAACTTCTGTTGAAATTCCTCTTAGTGGTGAATAAAAGCAGTTCTGGAAATCATAAAAAACTACACCTATAGTAACCTGAAGGAAACATGTCTAATCTTTTACCTGTTCAACACCTAAGCCTAGTGTTAAATTTTATTGGGCTAGAAAGCCTTAAATAAAAGGTGTAAAATCATGGCCTGTTTCAACTCTTGTGTTCACAGTGGGTGTCATGTTCAACTTTCCTGACCAAGCAACAGTAAAGAAAGTGGTTAACTGTCTGCCTCGGGTCGGTATTGGTACTATCTTTGGACTACCCCAGACCAGGTATTTTACAATTTGACTTAATTTCATCTGTCGGTTCTAAGAGTTCTTTTTTCATCAAACCAGCCTACGTGGTTTGAAGCATTTACACCTGCTGGTTTACAAAACATGCACTTCCTCGTTTTGTCACTTCTGCATGCTATTTGCAATGTGTTCGTATAATCAAAACTTTTGGATTTAAGATTTTTTGTGTGGTTTGTCTGTTATAGGGAAGATAGCTTCTTTTTGGCAGTGAGACTCAGTCACTTACCCTGCTTAAGGAAAATAGGTTTCTTTATGCTTGCCACATCACTAAAATTTAAGACTGATTTAAGACTGGTTGTAGGACTGATTAGCTTTTATGGCAGCGTTCAATTATATTATCTTGACTGTAACATCCTTGAATCCTCTGTAGTATTTAAACAGAGATGAAAATGATAGTTCCTCATCAGAAGAATATTATAGTGATGTGTGGAACAATATAAGCTGAATAGCATATGAAAGATTGGTATGGTGTCTTTTAGCTCTGGATGACATTGTGCAAATTTTACATAGTGAGAAATTGGCATTACAATGTGTGTTTGGATCCTGAAACTGAAGAATATGATTCAGTCTGCTACCTCTTTTTTAGCAGAAGATTAGGGCTTGATTACCAGATATGCTCTGGATGAAACACAGCAGCACAGTTTAACGTGCACCGAGGCTGATGGAAGTAGACATTTTTGAGGTATACCTCATTATCTCATCTTTAGTTGGATTGGTTACCTCTTGTATTTTAACGAATTATAAACTATTTTTAAGTAGAGTAATTTCTAAATTTTTCAAAGAAGCAGTAACCCTTAAGGAGTATCTTGATTGTTGTTTAAATTTTTATTTTTTAAAGATTTCTGTGTGCAGAAATGGCATTAAAATAGTTGGGGATGTTTTTTGTTGTGTTTTGTAGTTTACCTTTTTTTTTAATCAAGTCCAGAAAAAACTTTCTTGAATTGCAGTTATGGCCACTCTGTTAGAACGTAAGCATTTCTATTTACAGCAGCAAATTTTGTGTGAATTTTTTAAAATATACATGAAAGTATAGAACATATTTGTTCAAAATTTCACATCCGTTTGTACTGATAAATTTGTTTACAATATAACGCAGTTTATTAAAATAAAAAATATTCAGTTACTGTAACTGTTTTCTTCAGTTGTTTAGTAATACCTGTAAAGATTTGTTAACTAAAGCAATATCTAATTTTTTTTTTACCCCTAAGTGATGTGTTTCTGGTATTTACAGATGTTTTTAGTACGAACAAAACAGTCTTGGGAATTTTATGATAAGTTCTCTGCTTGGTTTATCACTCCAAGGAATGACTCTGTAGTCATCTTTCACAAACATTAAGAAATCTGGCATCAAATTCTAAAAGTTTAATTGAGTTATTTATGACTACCTCCCCAACGCTGCCCAGAATTTAAATCTCAAGAGGATGGACTTCATAATGAAGTTCTATCATCTTATCATTGTTTTCCTTTGTTCTTGAGGGATTTAAAAACCTCTCCTAAAACATGGCTTTATTCTTATGTGAAATTCTAAAAGTTGTGTAATTTTCTTATTTAATGGTCTGCCATCTCTCTAAATCACTGGTAACATTTCTGTAATACATCAAGCCTTCATGGAACAGCTGAATTTGCACAGCTGTAAAGGTTTCTGTTTGAAAGCTCTCAAATCTTGACATATCCAGCTGTCAGATGTTTTAAGTCTTTGTTCTTATTAGATTATAAAACTTCAAGTATCCAAAACAGCAATTTGATCTCCAGAGAAATCTAGCATAGAACTAGTAAAAAGAATATGTACAACTGCAACTAAAATTCAGATAGGTAGAAAGAAAGACCCACCAGGTTTTCTCTTTATTTTTTCCGATTTTTTTTTTTCAGACGCATTTCTTTGGCTAGTCCACGACAGATTTTCAAAGCTTCCAATATGACCCAGCGATGGCAACACCGGGAAATTTCCAACTTTGAATACCTGATGTTTCTAAACACTATAGCAGGTAACAAAAATTACTATAATGACTCAGAAAAGGAGTTAATGGGGGCACTGCTAGATTTTGCCATTTTAATACATAGCTTTTTCTATGTACAATTTTCTCCTGAAGAACAACTTCAAAAAATCCTCCTAAATGTACTTTATTCATAATTATTTTAATGTTTATGTAATAGAGAGGCACACAATTCATAATGCTGTACTGAACTGCACTTGAAATACATCTCTAAGGTCAAAACATCATGACTGTTGTGGGAGGACACGATCTACGTGGACTGTCTACTGTTTAGGAGAGGCTCAGAAATAGTAACTTCTTTATCCCTTAGTATTCTAAGTTTTAATATTCATAAGTACTATCCTCCCTAAATACAGCTGATGCAACAAGTTCTCTGTAGGGCTGAAACCCTCTGGGAAGTCTCAGCTGGGGAGCTGGAGCCAATAAACATGACTGTTACAAGATGTATGGTTGTCCTCGGAAAAGAGTCTTGTGCCAGGATCACCAGCGGTGCTGTGCCAGGACACCACCCGTTCCCAAATCCTAGTCATACCTCTGTATGGTTGTCCTGACCCCTCATTCTGTAAATGCTGAGCTATATTTCATTTAACCCATCATTAACCAACGTGACTTCAGTTTAGTAAATGGAGGCTAATTGTTAGGTCTCATGACTTCTCTTTTATTTTCCAACATATTTTGTTCTCAGAGCAACTTAGAAAATTTTTCAATTTTCAGCTCTTTTCTATGGTATTGACAGTCTTGAAAGGTCTGTTAATTCCCTTTCAGACTTGACTCTTGCTACCAGGGTTGATGTAACAAATGCCTTTGCTCACACTAATTGCGTTTTATACAAATGGTCAGTTTTGCTAGTTTCTGTAATCAGTCATTAAGTCAGAGATGCCAGGATGCTGGCAGATTTTGTAAAAGTTGGGGTAGATCTGCTTGCACCTTCACTGCCAAAGTGGAATGAGGGAAGATCATGACATTGTTTTCTGTGGCTCTAGTGAATGATCCTTTTCAGCTTTAATGTATTACTGAAATAATAAAGTGAATTCTTACCTACTTGGTATTTGAGGTTAAAAGGAACAAAAAGATAACATTATGGAAAAATGGAAAGTTTACTCACCCGTGATGGGGAGTTAAAACATTGTCATGATGACTATCAATTTGAAACAAATAAAGATAGATATCACAGTGTCATGTAAGTAGCCTTAATCCTGAAGAGATAATGTGCAACATAACCAACTGATAAGGAAAAGAAGGGATCTGATTATGCCATTTAAAAATTCTGCAAACCAGGATGGAAAAATACTGAATGGTACAAGAAAACTGGAAAAAGAAGAACTTAGCTGGAGTTTCAGAAAGTGTTTTCTGACAACCTGATAGATTGGGTTGTGAAGTAACATTTTTGGGGAAGAAGTAAAAACCTGGCCTTTGAGACTTTTAATACCAGGCTAGACAAAATCTGAGAACATACCTATTGGAGGTGATGCGAATGAATGAGCTTCTGCAACAACGTCAAAAAAAAGAGACAGGATCCGTGTAAAAATTATGCATTTTAAAATTATAAAGCAGGGTATGTGGTGTATGTGTATGTATGGTATGTGATTATTCTAATTGAATATTTTGGTTTTACTGGAAGAAGGATATTATTTCCATCTTAGAGATGCATGAAGGTGCACGTGTGATCCTGAAACCAGAACAGATTTTCTGCTCTGGTAAATGTTGGCGTATCCGTAATTGGTCAGTGGTTAAGGAAGAATTCCCCTCAAAGTGAATTGTCTAGATTAAATGTTTTTTACTTACATAATTTCTCAATCTAAAATCCTAAGCAGCTTCATCCTGTTTTCCCATATTTAATTTCATACAGTATGTAAAAATATTGCTTTGATTTTTAGCATCAACAAAAAGTCTTTGCCTCTCCATTTTTTGAAGTGTTTCACCATAAAGAAACAGAAGACAACCTGACATAAACAAGGAAAGGGGAAATGCATAGAAAATGAATGGATTTAACTGTCACTCTTACTGCAAAAGAGTTTACAATTAAAGTGAAATGGGCTGCAATGTTTTAAAATAAATACCAGCAATTTGTGAACTTTTTCATTTTCCTTTTCACTAAAGCAAAGTAGAATATTGTAATGATACAGGATCTGAAATAAATTACAGTTCTTTTGAAGAGCTGGTAAAGTTATATTGTTGTATCTTTAGAAGTTGGTATTTTAGTTAAATATAACTCTATTAACTCACGCCAGGGTTTTTTTGTTATTGTTTGTCAGGTCGAACTTACAATGATTTAAATCAGTACCCTGTCTTCCCTTGGGTTATCACCAACTATGAATCAGAGGAGTTGGACCTCACACTTCCTAGCAACTTCAGGGATTTGTCAAAGGTATTGGTCATTAGATACACCTTTTTTTCTCTCCAGCATTTATCACAGTAGCTTTGAGTCTTGTTAATGTTTTCTACTGCGTTTGGTACGTTGTTAAATGCACAACCATTAACAGTGTTTCATTTCTATATGCACACACTGATAATAGGGATCAAATTGTGGAAAAATGCATCGTTGATTCTGAATTCAGAAAAATGCTTCTGATTGTATCAATTTAATAACTGTTACTGGAAGGTGCTCTTAGTTGGAGCTTATGTGCCACATTTAATTTCAAATTTTAATGAAGTTAGGAATGCCGAGGCTGCTAAAGATTAAAAATTAGCCAAATAATTTTCTCTTTTTCTGATGAGAATTGTGCTTTTTTAGTAGCAAAGCCTGCAATACCATTATGTTTTAAGTACTCTTAAATCATTGCCCTTATTCCTGTAAGTAGAAACTTTATTTTTTCATTTCCTTCGTGTATCCCCTTCAGGTACACTCAAGTAATACTGTTGTCATTTGTCAGGTAAACATTGTTAGTTTTTAACAATGTTTTCCAAACAACTCCTTTCTGTCAGAGTAGCCTTGTTTTTCTAAGATTTTTGCCCAAGCAAATATATGCAGAGGCAATGTTATACATCCTGTTTAAGCTTTATAGAATGCGATTATTTTCTTTCAGTCTTTTCCAAGAGAGGAATATTTCATTTTACAACATAGAAGCATCTCTCATTTTCTTTACAAAGACTAGGTGCACTGATCATCAAACAGGATCCTTTTCTTAAAGCTGGCTATTATGGGAAATGATTGGCACATGGAGCAATAGTTAATTTATGGAAAAGGTAAAGAAAATATTCTAATTACAGCTTGGTTTTTTACGGAAGTCTTCCATACAAATTGAAAAACCCCAAAGAAGTAAGGTGGCTTTTAAAAGTTCTTGCTTTCAATTTGCAATGGATTAAGCTAAACATAGGTCTGTGAAAATCTCCAGAAAAGTAATTTTTTTTTTTACAACAGATTTCGGTTTTTAACCTTAAAAAAGGTACTGTATAGTCATCAAATATACATGCATATATATATATGGATATGTATATATACTTATATGTATATATATTTGAAGACTATACCATACCTTTTGTGTATATGTATGTACGAATAAAAATAACATTTTTAAGTCCAAAGCAGAGATGTACTGAAGTACTGTCATTGTAGCATTTTCTAATATTGTTATTTAATTTGAATAAGTCACGAACTCTGTGCTTTCTCAGAATATCTGACTGACACAAATCCATATTCATTGGTAAACCTACACATATTTTATATTTTAACAAATCTTTCAAAGCTAAATAATATTTTAAAATAATTTCTGGTTGTGGAATTTAATAAAGGCTTTCTTAATAATCTCCAGGCCAAAAAATATCTGAAGGTAGTTTACAACTAAAAATACCTATCACCAACCTAGACTACACTTGTGAATTACGCTTACGTGAAAATGGAAACTTATGAGTAACATCATCTCTGTATAGCTTGAATTAGTACATAAATTAAATGTATTAGTCATTAATAACGGTCTTGATTATGACATGATTTTTGCAACCTCATTTTCCATTAACTTTTGTTAAACGACACTTCTGCATATATCATGTCATTGCTAAAATAATTCAAGACAAAAAAAAAAAAGGATTCTCCAGCTGCTATACTTCTGCGGCATCTCCTTTTAGTTGTATTTTAATTTGTAAACTAGTCAGTTCAATCAGCGCTATAGTCCTAGTCTTTCTTCCTCCACCACTGCAACTAAGTGCAGCGTAGAGCAATTTTTCCTCATTTTAGGTTAGGTACCAATCTTGCCTCCATTAAGAAATTGGATAGCAAACCCACTCTTTTTCTATGCGTTTCTTTATTAACAGTGACTGGTTATATGGATTTCTCTGTTCATGAAAGTAGTCTTTGAGGATTACTAAGTTCTGAGGGAATCTTTCCGTTGCTATTGCTGAGAGAGGACATTACTTAGGAATATTACCAAGTGGACATTACTTAGGTTTTGTCTATATGTATACTCAACCTTCTCAATCATATGTTTGAAAACTATGACCTTAATACGGGAAATAATTATTACAATATTAGATGTCAGTCATACTGTATTATGTGTAGAAGGAGTTTCATTAATATTATTTAAGCCTGTAACGTGATATTCTCGGGAGCTTTTAATCTTCAACAGGTGATCGGCAGAGAATTGCCCCTGTTGTTAGGGAATAGTGAATATTTTTATATATATATGTATATTTAAAATATATTTCCCTTACGTTCCGTTACATGCAGTTCATCAGACAGTGTGTCTTGATCTCTGAAAATGTACCTGCTGTTCTGGATGAATGCCAGTCCTTCCCTTCCCACATACACAATGAAAGTCTTTATGCCATACCTGTCTCAGATACAGCAGTTCGAGTTTTGGCTACTGTTTAGGCATTTCTAGCAGTATCAACTCTACGTAGTTTAGGTGGTAAACTTTGTGTCAGATGACGAATTAATGGCAAACATCTGAAAAACCCTGTTAATATTCAGCTATGAAAATGTTTGAATGTCATGTATATTGTGATATTTTCATTGTAGTACTGTTATTTTGGGGGTAGTGCTTCAAAATTAGTGCTAATTATGTATTGTAGCATGTCTATGTTTTTGTACTACTAAAGGTTTTAAAAATATTTAAAGATATTTCATTTAACTTTTAACAGTCTTTTACTTTATTTCTTTTCCTTATCCACGTCCGGAAATGTATCACAATTTAGTGCTCCCACTGAGTAAAGAAAAAGAAAACTTTTATTTTGGTCTAGCAGAAAGGATGTCGGGTCAATATTTTTACTCTTTTTGGTACCTATGAAAATTTAAATGGAAGGTTTTGGTTTTGGGTTTTTTTTATTATTTTTTTAAGAAAATGCTAGTTAAGGTTAGGTATTTTAAAGTGTCAAATATGAATAAGGGTTTTGTTAATATATTAGCTAGAAGTCCGCAGTTAGTACAGATTTAAACAACTGCAGTGTATAGGTTAAACCAACACTTTATTTAAGCAGCTTCTTATGGCATTGTTTTGGACATCAGTCACACAATGATAAACCAAAGCAACTGAAATGGATTGTGGTTAATATTACTGTCAGCCTGACGAATGCTCCTGACAAATGCCAGGAGTGCACTGCCAATCTGTTACCCTGCTTTGACTGGAGTGTTTATTTCTTAAGAGGTAACTATGGTTTGGAATGAGTATTACATATTATATTTATAGCTGCATCTATTTTATTTATACAACAGACACAGTTTCCCACCAGAACGTGTCCCATTTTCTGCATTACTTATACTATTCAAGAGCACATTTTTTTCTTTTTCTTTATTCAGTGGAAGCAATAAATTGCATTGTGTTTCTGGACTTGGATAAGAAAAAAAAATAGAAATAAAAATACATGGAAAATACTGAAATACCAAAGCATGATTTTATAGTCTCAAAAGTTTGTTACAAAATCTCGCTGTATCAAGTAGCTGTTGATAATTTTTCTTCCATAAGGCACAAAATTTCTGTAAAATCATAAACTGACACTACTAGAAGAAAATTATGCCATTCTTAAATCTTCTTTTGTCTTCACTATAGCTACGTGTGTACATAATATTTTTATCATTTTCATGCAATGTTTGCTAAATCATCATCAATTTTATAGTGGCTGTTACGTATGTAATGACTTCTTTTCCAGTCAAGTGTACAAAAGCAACAAATGGCACTCACCTTCAGTGAAGTGAAGTGTTTAATTGGTATGTGGGAGCCACTGATATCAAATACACTTTGACGGAAGAGAAATAATAGATTTTTTTACTATGACAAATTAGACTAGTTTTGTTGTTCTAATGTAAACATCACTTTGACTGTTCTTCAGTGTGCCAGCCTGAATTCTGTTGCAGGGTGCCCATTTCAGGAGCACAAATTCACTGAACATACAACTTGTGCTGCATTTTCCCCTGCGAGGAAACAGAGTGGGATGGGCATGACATTTGCTTAGTTATCTCTTGTTACACCTTGGCAAAGAGAAAGAAAGTAACAAATCTTTTGATGTGCACCTGTTATACTTTTGCAATTTTTAAAAAGAAATCTTTTTGTTTAGAGAGGCATTAAAACTTGTACAGGCATTCTGTGAAGCAGTGCTTTTCATGTAGGAGATGAAAATTATACTTTATTCAGCTCATGCTCCAACACAAAATCAATGCAGGTTACTACCGGTTAAAACTGATAAACCCACCAGCAGTGTCCTTCTAAGCATAAAGCATGTTCCGAAATTGGACACTAAAAGAAGATGAGAGGAACAGTGTGAGAACTAACAATAGTGGGTGCAGTGGTGATGACTTACTTTGATAGGCAATTACATCTGGAATTTAGGCACTGAAACCTATGGTGCTTCACACTGCTGGGCTCAGCATCTGCCCTGGTTACCTTGTCACTGGAATTTCAGGCAGTAAATTTGTCGTCTGACAAAAGGTACCACTTAATTAAAAAGCATTGCAAAGCCAGACAGGGTAAACTCGAAAGGAAGGTACAAATATTTTTCCTTTCAGGGCAGTTCACATTAATCCCTGCTTAAAACAAGACAGTACAGGAAATAAAATATTTCAAACTTTCTATTAGAATCCCTGGCAGTTAAGAAAAGATCCAGTATATTTTCTAGAAATTTGGATCATCTCAAGAAACAGTGGTAAAGATATCAAGACTAGTCCCCTTCTGCAGTCAGCCTGAAGCAGTGATATCTGAAAAGAAGGTTTTTCATTATTCATTTGTTAGTCTGTTATGGATTTTGATATTTTTAGTATAAAGTATATTTATCAGATTCTCCTCATTGTCAGATAACGTTATCATGCTTTCTTTGTTAAACGCAACTTGCTTCTTCAAGGAGAGGGACACTCCTCTAAAATTATATGCAGAATAGGGAACACTTGAGAGAAATTATTATGGAAACTGGTTTATCACCTTGCTGTAGACGTACATTTGATCTCCACACCTGGTTTGTGCAAAGGGATGGACAGATCTGAACATTAGAAATAATCATGTTAAAAGCAGCTTTTAGGACAAAGGAAGCGTTCAAACAGGAGGCAATATAATGAGCAGTACCTTGATTTTTAGGGATGCATATGTAGATACCACTGAGGAAACCGTAAAAAAGCAAAATCTAGCTGAGAGAACAAAGACCCTTTCTTCCCAATCTGTCCTCTGAATATAAAGAGAGGCAGCTAAAAACGGATGGGAGGGGAAGTAATTGTAATTGTGATTGGGGTCCTTGCTTGTGATATGAGAACTCAAAAGTCAAGTCCCTCTTTGAAGAAAGCTGTGCAAGAGCTTGAAGTTCTCTTGTTCACATCCCAGGACAGTGCTATAATTTTAGGACTATTATGGACTTTGTTTGGACTAGAACATGTACTGTGGAATTACAAATTGTACCAACTAAAGTGCTGAGTAGACTATTTTATTGCCATAAAAAGTTTTGGTTTAAGAACGTCAGTTTTTCTAAATGAGGGGGAAGTGATTTTGTGAGTCTCAAATGCCAGGAATGCTTAGACACATTCTGTCAGTGGCTTTTGTGAGTGATAAAATTGCTCTGGCAGTGAGTCGATCTGTTATATCATTTCCTTTAGCACGTTTGCCAAAATTAGGAGACAAAGCTGCAAATGGTCCCATGGGTCTGTGACCCATCAGCTACAGTCTCTGTTTTCCAGGTCCCAAGCTTGTTTTTGCAGCACCATGGTCAGGTACGCGCCCGGAGAGAGTCCTCCCGTCTGCCAGCCTGGGCTTGGGTGGTTCAGGACCATGGACAGGATCGTCCCGTTCCCCCCCCCATCCCCCCCGCCAAGTTCGAGCGGTTCCGTTGAAAAGCCAGAACATAGTCACGGGCAAAACTTGCTTATTTAAATTAAGTAGTTATTGGATTTTCAAGACCGACTTAGATATGATCCTTAGAGACACTAAAATGCTGTGTCTGAAACAATTCTATGCTCTGTTGGATTTTAGTATCAATCTCTGCTTGATACCCACTTGTTTCACTTTCAAAGACAGAGATTTTTGTGCTGCTGTGTTGGCTTGAGCTTCATGCAGCATCTATCCCAGGACCTTTTTCAGAATAAACATGTGATTTCCATGCATATTTAGCTGCCTTTTCCTCCACAACTCTTATAGAGACCTGCTGAGACTGAAACTTCACCCAAATATATCTCTGAGATGATTTATCAGAAAATCCTGCTTTTAGTCTAGATAGAATTTTTAAAATATTCTGGGAATTTCCATTGTTCTATTACAGTGATATAACCATCCTTTTATATCTTTGTCTTTTTTTCCTTGTCATTAGTTGGATATTCTCTGTGTCAAACCGTCTTCTCTAAAGAACATATAAGTGGATGATAGAGCGCATCTTGCGACCATTCTTACATTCACTTCTCTGTTCTCTTCTTTTCCCACCAGAGGTTTATTTTTTGAAGTCACAAGAAGCATGCTCTTTGCACTTCAGATGCAAGAGCAGTTTCTAGGATCACTTAGTTCTTTTCAAGCAATCTTTTTTTTTTTATTATTTAGGTATTAGAGCAAAAGCCAAGTTTACAGGATCAATAAGAATCATTGTGGTAATGAGCCTAATAATCTTAATCTTCCCCTGCCTCCAGGAGGAGTATTGTTTGGAATGCAGAAATACTCAAAGACAAGAAAAAAAAAAGTCAGAATTAACAGTGAATGTTCAAAATGCTATTCTTACTTTGTATCTGATGTTATTGTCCATCCTGCTCTTGTTTCAATTTGAGTTGCTCTGAACATATGTCATCTTCTAATTGGAAATGAACTGAGGGAGGTTCATGACCTTTTAAATGATCACAAGAAACCATGGGGCGCATGTCTGGTCATAAAATGTACTAGCAATCAAAATAAAGTAATTTCACACACATGTCTTGGGCCATAGACATTTTAAGTGTGTGTTTTCTGTCTTCCTAATGTAAAATGAATGTTATTCTCTTGATACAGTCTCTGTTTCTTTTTATATTCATACATTTGAACTCCAGCAGCTTATGAGCTGCTACAGCACACATCTGTGTAATTCAGATTTCTGAACAGGCATGATGGTGGCTAAGTTGAAAATTGCACTCGTACTGGAAATGAGGATGGGATTTATCTCACCTAACTGGAGCTTTCTAAAACTAAGTTGATCAAACTCCTAGGAGCAGGAAGCCTGTTGGGGTCAAAGGACAATCCAGGTATAAAAATAGTGCTCAGAGAAAATGAGAGCATGGTAAAATAATAATAATGATTATCTTTGTGTAAGGAGGAGTTTAAGGTCATTCTCAGACTGTGGCTTTACTTTGTTGGACACATCAGATGATCTGTCTCAAACTCAAATATCAGCAGATGAAAGTGTGGATCAAATGAAGGAATTCAATAGAAAAAGATCACTAGGCGAAGATGGTATGAGACTAAGAAAAAATAATTTACATATAATATCCAGCCAATCACTTGAAACTGCCCCAATATCAGAAACACAAGGTTAGTTTCCAAAGCGGGGTAGTCACAGGCATTCCAAAGATCTTTTCTATACTTTATACTGTTGAGCATATAGGGTAATTTGAAAAAGAAGATGAAAAGGGAGCTGATAAAATTTTCTGACAGCACTAATCTGTCGATGGTATTGAAGATGATGGTTGACTAATCAGGAGACCTTATGAAATAGGTAATAAAACGATGGATGAATTCACCTTAGATAGGAGCGAAGCATGTGTGAAAAAATATACATTGATGGGCTCTTAGCTGACTATTTATATTCAGGATTGATATAATCCGATTGCAATAGTTCTGTGAAGTAGTACAGATCACAGTAAAAAACTCTTTATACTTTCCCAAGTGCACCTCTCTAGCCTGCTGCTGCTCTTTTTGTTGGACTTGGTGCTTACACATGATACACAATAATGTATATTTTGTATGCCCTGACAGTGTTTAATCTGCAGAAGATGCAAGTTTGTATCAGCTTTTAGCTTGAAGTCCAGTGCTGTTATACAAGCTGAAGGGATTATGGTTTTAGTTCTGATTGTCTTATATAGACCTAGTGTTAGGTATAATGGCTGCTCTTTTCTGTGACAGCAGCTTGTGTTGACAGAGGAGCATGGTCTGTGAAAGGAGGGCAGAGAGAGAATGTTTTCATCTCCTGCTCTGATTCAAGTGCATGCAGCTTCTCACTAAATCCTGTTTCTCGAAATCCAGAAAAGGATTTTTTTTATTATTATTGTTTTTTAAATAAGTGAATGTTGATGCAGGGACTTCTTTCACTTGACGGCTTATGTTATGGATAGTATATGCAAATGGTTGCTTTTGGCTGGCAGGGTTATTTTCTAAGTAAAGCAACTACAATGCCATACCCTCCTCACCATCTGCAAGCAGCTTGATTTCTCCTCATGATTCCCAGGGACATGCACCTTGCTTTCTCTCTGACCTTATGGAACACATAGCAGCTCTCTTCAGGTTGCCTTCCCAGTAGTATTAAGCTGTAGTAATACCTCAAATACACAGTGTGCGACATATTCAGGTGTGCTGAACACTTGATTAAACCTTATGTAAAAGTGTCTGTGTGCTTAATTAGTTTGAAAGTTTGCAGTTCAGCAGTGCACTGTTTTGGAGTCTACTATAGATGGTGGTAATAGCATTTGATAGTACTGTTAGTAATATGAAGGCATGGAGATTTTTCCTCTAAATTCAAATTCTTCCAAGATTTTAGGTGAGCTGAGGATTATCCTGTCACTAACATATTGCTAAAACATCGCTAATATTGCCAAACATAGTTTTTCTTCATTTTTTATGCTTAAGTTTAGTTTATGATCCGTTTTTGAACTGTGGACTTCGGGACTCTTCTGTGTTTTCCACCATTAAATATTATTTATATGGACATGTTCAGATATTCTAGTTATTAGACCACCTTTAAATCAGTTTTTCCTGACTGTTCCTATTGTCTCAATGGAATGTGTGAGCTCTTAAAAAAATCTTAATGATAAACCATATGTACAAATACTATTAATTTAACTTGCATGGACAGAACTGTTGTCTGCTTTTATTTCAACCCTTTATTGAATTCTCAGTTTCCCTAGAATAGAAAATTGAGCTTTTAAAATTTTTTTATAACATAGTGTGATCTGGGAAATTTCATTATGTGATTTCCGGTAAATAGAGTCTTTTCAAAGAAAGCTTGTAAGGACTTAAAACTATTTTAAAAAGCATTTTTACACAAAAAAGCTCAGTGGTTTTAGTATGTATAGATTACATTAAATTTATTTTAGAAAATATTGAGATAAGAGGATTATGGAATTTCATTCCATATGCAGTGCATCGGGAAGTGCCCAGGGATCCTACATTTGATAAAAATGCTGATCACAGTCAGCTGTTTATACTTGTCACTTAGTTAAAGGAGCTGCTGGGAAGCAGTTGTCTGCACCCTAAGCTGTGCCTGCAAGTATTTAATAAGGTGGCTGGTAGCCATTTATTTGTGTTTCTTCACGAGTGTAAATAAAAAGATATATCTAAGCAAAGAAATCATTTGCATGTAGAAGTAACTGCAAGTTTGTTGTAATGGAGTGCTCTTGACTGGCTTTTATTGTATCATGTGCACCAGCCTATATATGTGGGAAGATGCTGAGTCATTTAATATAAAGTTGTAAGAGAGGAGCTAGTCCAGAAGCTCATCTAGCTCAAGATCTTGCCTCTCTGAACAGCCAGTGGCATGAGCCTACTGAAAAAGGAAAAGAAAGAGGGCATGTAAAGCATTGTCCTTCCCTTCAGATAACCTCACAGGTTTGGCAACCAGAAGTTTAACTACTTTGTGAACTGGAGAAATCATTTAGACAGTCATGCTTAGTGGTCACTGGTGGACTGGTGGTCTAGTTGTCTTTCCATTATTTTTTTAAAACCTATTTGTATTTGTTCTTCATTGCTCCCTGAAGCAACGAGTCTAGCAACTTGATTATATGAGAAAGTATCATTTGCTTTGCTTTGTAACTAGGGTAATCATGGCACTTTTTTGGTTTGTTTGTTCTCTGTGAACCATATGAAGTCTTGTTTGCTTGCAGCTCTTATCTATACTTGAAAATGATTTTAGTTTTAGGTTGACATAAAAAGAACAGGAAGTATTCTTCAGAACTTGCTTTACATTATCGTCCCATTCGTTTCCCTTCTCTGTACAAATTTTCAAGTATCATAATTATTTGAAATACTTATATTCAGAATAATGGATTAGAATTATAACTATGAGCGTAATGACCTGCCAATTCTAAAGGGGAAAAAACTTAACTAGATGGAACATTAACAACTATCCAGAGGATGTCTACTCAACAAATTCACCAGACATGTGTGTTGACTATATATATATATATATTCATATATATGTTTGTGTAAATATGTATTCATATATAGCTATATGAATTTTTCTGATGTCATATTTTGATGTCAAAATCGGTAGAGTACACTCACTAGTATTCAGAATTATTGCACAGTTTCGGCATTGCATATACAAAAAGTGTTTGACCATAGGATTCAATAGTTGCTAAGAAACCACATGAAATTCAAGTAGCTGCTTGTGCTGAAGTTCTCAAAACCTGAGTGTTACAAGTGACTAAAATATGATTTACAATTAATAGTAAAAAATAGCAAATCAGTTTAGATTCAGAGCATAACTTATTGTGTATCACCTAAATGCTCACTGGGTAAGAATACAAAAGTTCTGTCCCTTTGGCTTCAGCCAGTTTTTGATATTCAAATTCATAGTTCCCCCCCATAGCGTAGTCTTTGATGTAGGATTTGGGTGTCTGCTGTGAAACCAGTGCTTTTGGGAACGAATTGGTAAGGATTGTTTTTCTCCTTGGTAGATTGTTTCCATTTTTTTAAATCTTTCCCGGAGCAGCTCAAGGACCAGTTTAGATCAATGAGGGCAGTTCAAACAGTTCAGCAGATAATTGCATTTGTTGTTTTCTTTGGGATACAGTTCTTTAATGAATTTGAGTTGAATTTGATTAAAGGTAAGATGCCCTCTGAAGAAGGTGGGGAGTTGTGGGACCTAATTTTTAAGACAGCAGTATTCAGTTTTTTGGGAGGAAGAATGGTGAGTTCTAACAGTGAGTGAGAATATGTTCAGAGGAGTGTATGGCATTTTGCGGCTGTTCTCAAACACAAAAATGACAGATGAAAGAGTAGTGATCTACGTTATATGAGTTTATTCCCAGATATTTCCCAGTTGACCTACGTTAATAAAGTTTGGGTATAATTAAACCCTTGCGTCTTGTCTTTATATCTCTGTCTGGGAAAAAGAAGTTTTACTCAGATGATCAGGAAGTCCCACCGACAATATTACAAGTATTGGCTAGTTTGGGAGTTAATTATGTGTTAGTTATACCTAAAGTAATTAGACAAGCAATCCTCAAAAAATGCAGTTGTGGTTAGATTGCAGCAGAGTATACAGCACTTGGCATATTTATGAGAGTGAAAAGACTAACGCTGGAACACTGACCACATTTCAGATATCTGTATATTAGAATACGTTGGTAAGTGGGCAGACTGCAGAGAAATCTTATGGCTGGAAGAAATACCTTTAAAATGGAAGACCGTAATTTCTTTTGTTTATTAAAAAGTCTAATTATAGTCTGTGAGTATCTTTATATACAGAAAATACTGGGTAAGTAGAGACTCTGTGATATGTCAGAGAGAAGCATAGTAGGATTTCTTTGGTAACGCACTGGTAAATTCATAACCAAACTGAAGTATGTATTTTTTAGAATGAGGATCACAATTATCAGTAGAAAAAACTTCCAAGAAAAATAGCAGATTGTCCATGTACTCAAGAGTCAGATGCCTTTCTGGAAAGCAGATGGGCCAAATACAGCTCATGCTATAAGCAAGTATAAACAGTTGGGCTCAAAATCATGTAATGGAAAGGCATTCAATAGCTTGTCATACAAACACAAGGCTAGATGAGATGACCTAATGGTCCCCCTGGTCCTTTAAGCCCAATGAATATATTAAAAATACCAGTAATGAAAACCAGATAGTCATCTTGAAAATAAAACGTATGAAAAACAAACTTCATACTTGGCAAGGATGCTACAAAACATAATTCAATGATGCAGACAATTGTATACACAGGAATCCAAATACCTGGTTAGATGTGGGTAACAAAACAGTGTAAGAAATTACAAGAAAAAAGCATTTTTCTTTTTTTTCCCCCATTTTTTTGGTCTTTTTTCTTTTTTTATGCATTTTCTTTCCTTCCTTTTTTTCTTTTTTTCATGGTGAAGAAGTTCTGAATACGAATTTCAGAGAATAGTATTTTCATTAAGTTTTAAATCTTTCTGTTTGCACTGGTCAGCATGGACCTCGTTTCTGGAGCTGCCTGCTGTTCAGAACGTACAGGCACTGGCACAGATCTCCTGATTTACAGTAGTAATTGTTCAGATTGCCGTCTTCACCAAAAGAGGGAACAGTTAACGGTGAAGACGAAACTATGGTATCCTGACTATTTATTTTTTGCAGTTATTAAATGCACTTTACTGCCCTAGTACTGTAGTCTTTCATGGATTTTGAATATTAATGAGTTAAAAATTCTTCCTAGTATTACAATGGATAGGAGACAATAAAAGTGGCAATGTTTGTTTTAACAGCAGAAGCCTGCGTAAAAGCCAATAACAAAAGGCAGCGAGGGTAAGAACAGGGTATGTTTGTTTATTTGGAGTAACACTATTTAAAAAAAACGAAAACACATTAGATAGGAATAAAAAGCACCTCTTTTTCTTCTTAAATGTGTAACTATAAATAAACATATTGTAATTCTTTCTTTATAAGACTTTGGTCTGCTTATGTTAGGTCATTAGCAATTTTCCAAAACGTGTAGGTATTCCTGTACACGAGCGCCAGAATCCAGGAGAGATTCTGCCCTGTGTAGAGGAGCAGGGACCGTTCTGCTTTCTTCCGTTGGGGGCAGCAGGGCCTCTTCTGAAAATGGAGGCAAGACGGACCGCTGTTCCAATGTCTGGCACAAAGTAAGATTAAGACCCAACAAATAGAACTGTACACCACAGTGTTTGGACATATTTATCAGCAGTAGATGGTGAGAGTCAGTGTGTTTCCTCAGTTATTTTTCAACAAACCTTTTTTTTTTTTTTTTTTTTTTTGTCATGTCTCAAAGAAAGCAAGTAAGCTTGGTCCAAAGATTGAGATTTACTATATTCAGTTCTTGGTCAAAATGTGAGGTTTATTTATTATGAGGTATTCCTAGATTTGAGAGCACTTGAAAAATTCATATCAAATGAGTTTGGTTTTTTGTAAGAGTAGTTTGTAACTTTCTTATTTGTAGCACATGTTGTTATAACAACCACTTCGGGGCAAAAACCAGGTGGTCATGCCTTTGGAAAAGAGAAAACAAAAACTTCCTTATTCTTAATTCTTCCAGTTTGGACCCTTTTTTGAATGAACTCTGACTTGAAAACCATATGCGTTATTCATTTTTCAATACAGTTTGAAAACTTAGGAGCCATAAGTGATTTATTTTTTTCATCTTGACTCCTGTAATCTCATCCATTGTTTTTGCTACTTGAAATCGTTCTATCTCTACTTTTCTTCCCTCTCCCCCCCTCCCCCTCCCCCCGCTAAATGAGTATTTTTAATTGGTGAACTAACTTTCCTCTCTGAAAAGCTACTGCAAAGAAAATATATTCTGGATTTTCTGGATATTAAAGCTTTCCAGCTTGTTCTTCCGTAGTGGTCTGTAGCCATAGGGAAACCATGTTGAGTAGTGTAAATTTGTGGTCTCGCAGCTACATCTAGCATAGCTTAGTTTGGAGTTATTCCTTTTCCCTTGGCGTTTACCTACAAGGGAGGGAATCCAATACGTAATCATGTTTCCCTGGTAATTTTGAAATATGAAATAACTACAGAATTTCAATTAATTTGTTTACTGAACTGAAAGTCAGAGGGTATTTGAATATTCCTTGTATGTGCTTTATTCTGTAGCTCAAGCGTAGTTAACTGTTCACAGCGCAGTGTAACACAGTAGAATCACCTCATCCTTAGAAGCAGTTGTCAGAAAAATATGGGCCTGCCTGGTAGAATGTATTAGCCCAATACATTGTCTCCATTTTATTATGAAGCTGCTGGGGAAGCTGTGATATACAGCACTGTCATTACAGATCTATTGTTAGAAGGGTTCTACAGTCTTCTGTGCGCTGCCATTAATTTATAGCAGTAAACAATATGTAGCCCTCCAACTGCAGCAAAGCAGAATCTTTTAATGAGGTGGATGTTATTACCACAATAAATCAGTGCATTCGTGTAATGTATAATTCAATGTGTGTATTCCCACTGTAACTTCTCTGAGTAAGCTGATAGTGTATCATTGTCAGTGCACAGCTCCACGGTTCTTTTTTTCTCCCTAAGCTTTCTTTCATTTGGGGACTTTTTTTATTTGCTTGCAAATAAATGTGACATGTCTTGATAGTTGTCCTGTTGCAGGCTTCAGAAACCAACTGTAACAATAACAGCCAAAATCAATACTGTGGATTCTGGCTATATGGATCTCTGCATGATACCATATTTATTTTTTTTTTTTGAAAAGAGAGTGAAATCAATTCTAATTGGGTTTAGCTTTATATTCAAGGAATGTAATTCTATAACTATTGATCTGGGCTATACTCATTTGGAGAGTAATAAAAATAGGGACAGATAAAGATAATACATAAAATGTCACAGAACCATGCAGCACAACACTCTTTCTATTTTTAATTTATATAATTTGTCTACCAATGACCTTCTTTCTTCTTTTTTCCCTCAAGCATAGCTGAGTCTTTAGGGAAAATCAGTACAGATGGAGATTCCAAAATGGTTCTTGCAACAAAGAGACGACTTGGAGTCAGTTTCATTCTTCCCTGGAATAAATTTGCTAAATCAGATAAAAATCCTTTTATACAGGAACCACTTCTTTTAAAGGGTTATATTTCAAATTAGTGAACTGCAAAAATAGTAATTAACCTAAAATGTTTTTTTATCCTACTGCAATGTGAAAGCCACTCTAAGTAAAAAATGGAAGATTAGATCCTGGGTCATTCATAGATCTAATCTAGAAGAGAAAATACTTTGAAGCTTGTGTGCCAAATTTCACGTGAGCTGCAAAGAAGCAGGTACTTGAATACTAATAATCTGAAGAGCAGCCATACTGTTTCACTTGAACTGTGCTTGAATTAATGACTAGGTTACGGATACTTTTGTTCAAGGACTTTTCTTTTAAAGTTTTTCCTTACCTTGTAGTGTATTCGGAAGTATGTTTATTCTTGCAGAACAGAAAAAAGAAAATATTTTTGCATGTTTGTTCTTCAGTTATACTTGAATGCATCTATTGTCTGTACAGATGGGCATCATTTACATTAATAACATACAAACAGCGTGCCTCCATGTCTATAGAAAATTGTACTGTGTATATGTTTTACATGTATATACAAAGATATTTTAGACCTCTTACAACATTTTACACGTGGAACGGCTAAATTCACTTTTGTGTTTCTCCGTGATTTATGGGACCTATATTCATTTTTTGAAATCCTTTGTGTAAAAGTCTGCTGAAGATATGGATATACAACTATACATACATATGGCTACAGATAACGAAATATTATATTTCTTACATTTAAATAAGTCCCTGGGTGTTTATGCCCTAGGTAAGCACTGAACAAAGAATAACAATGTTGGTGAAAGTGTGACAGGCTTTTTTCGTCATGCATATGTTATTTATTTATTTTATATCAATGTTTTTATATAGGAATTCTGCTATTTTATTTGTGTTTCAAAGTTTCAAGTTTTATCCATTAAGTAAACTTGTCTTGGAAAGCACAAAAACAGAAAAGTAATATCAAAATTCCAAGTGCACTGTTAATATTCTTCCACCCTATTGGTGACTGTTTTTCCCCAAAAAGTATCCAAAGATGTTTCTCGTTGCTACCTGCCATTTGTTTGATAGTGTATTCAACACGCACACATATCCACAGGCACACAAGTTAACAACTCTTTCTCCAAGACATTCCACTGGGAAGTGGTTTTCAGTCGTTGACTTGAATCAGTAGGAAGCAGAAATGAAGCCTGTATGAATGCGGAAGAGACTTTTATTCCCAACCAGCCGTGGGCGTGTACACGGTTTGAGATACACAGGTCTGTTCAGGTGCTTACAGAATCCAACATCAGCTTTTGCAAAACACCAAACCCAGTCTTCTCCAGGCATGCTGATAATTCTGGTTACCCCAAAAAGCAGGGGGAGCATGATGTGATAATAGGTTATGTTATCTTTATTTACTTAATGTATTTATTTTTTACAAACCTTATAGCCTATTGGAGCTTTGAACCCAAAGAGAGCAGCCTTCTTTGCTGAGAGATACGAATCATGGGAAGATGATCAGGTTCCAAAATTTCACTATGGCACACATTATTCAACTGCAAGTTTTGCACTCACGTGGTTATTAAGAATCGTAAGTATATCTTTTAAAAACGCTTTTCCTTTAAATAGCTAGGAATGCATAAACTAAAACTTAATAGCACAGCAGAGTACTCAAAAAGTTCTAGTAACTGTAATCAGTAGCGTAGGGTAAATGTAGTCCAAAATTAGAACAGAAGGTTTTAATTTTTCTGCTATGTCCTTTTTAAATCAGTAAAGCTTTTTCTCCTTAAAAATTGCTTTTTAGTGTATGTTCTCATACTACTTTAAACGTGGTTAACTTTCCTTCCTTGCGTATTTTGGCTGGACCATGTACTGAACATTTGTGGTTCTTACTGAATGTATTCAATTTTCACCTCCTGATGAGTGTAAATGAGTTGGTTTCTCATGATCATGAAATTCTGTGATGTAAATAATTAATTTTTTAAAATCTGCTGCAATTTATATGGAAGTAACTTTGGAGATGCTACATATTGATAATATATTGGTTAAACAATGCATTTTTGTATAAAACTGAAAGGCGATTTATCTCATAGAAAGCAATTTCTTTGGGAAAGCATTAGCAGCACATCATTAATTAAAGCTTGTTAGAATGTACAAGCATACATAAATCCTTGAAGTAATTTATAGCGCTTAGCTAATTTCAAGCAATTATCCACTAATATGTGCTTAAGTGTTCTTTAACTAAGAGGAGGCTTTTAAATCTTTCAAACATTTTTCTTTCCTAAATCATAAATTACATATTAAACAATAACAATCACGAAGCTATCGGTATCGAATGCTACCTTTTATATTAATAGATTACCTCAAACAAAATAAAATGCTTGTGTTATATTTGTTACATGCTAGTTTAAAAAATATCTAAAGTAAAAATATTGAGCTTTTTCATGTTTTCAAGAGCAATTGGTGTCACAACTGACTGTAGCTTCTCCTCCAGCCTGTAAATATTTTCTTTTGTTTTTGTTTCCTTTTCTTTATTTGAATATATATGCATGGAGTAGGAATTAAAAGCATGTATTGAACAAATAAGCGTCAGTTTGTATTTCTCATTCTTGGATAATAGAATTAACCCTTTGCAATTAATTGTGTCTGCTAGAAGAATAGCATCATTAATAACCACACTTCAAAATAATAATAAATCCCTTTTTTTCCCCTGAAATTCCTAAAGAAATGCATTGCTGTTTTTAATTAATCTTTTTATATCCATTTAGGAACCCTTTACAACGCTTTTCTTAAATCTACAAGGTGGGAAGTTTGATCATGCAGATAGAACTTTTTCATCTGTTTCAAGAGCATGGCGCAATAGTCAGCGTGACACTTCTGATATCAAGGTAAAAACTTCGCTGAAAGGTGTTAACGTATTTTATACTGCGTCTGCCTTTATTGTAGTTGTGATCATAGGACCACAAGTTATGAAAAAAGGATGGGAGAACATTGGGAGTTATCCTACCGTATCCTACCAAAAGATGCAAGGGAGATAACACATGGCTTTACTTCCGTTAGAGTATTTCAGTGAATTCTTTTCTAAAACTTTAGCAAACATTTTTAGGCCTGAGACTGAAATAAGGCAAAATTGGCCTTTGTGCTACAGGTATGTGTTCCCCTTTTTGTTTGTCTGCACAAGTTTTACGTCTTTGAAAAGTCAGTAGAAACTGGTATAGATTTTTAACCGCTAAGTTTTATACTCTGTTCATGCTTCTGCTCCACTCAGATAAGAAATTTGCAGTTAATTTTCATATTACTTTATGTAATTTTGACTCTAGGCATCCAGCCTCAGATTTGGGCAGTTACTGCAGTGGCCTATTTCCTTGTTTGACTATGACAAACAGGAGCAGGAGGCTGTGCTAACAGGTGCCGAAGGGGCAAAAACTAGTCTTATGATGTAGGCAAGGGTTAAAGAGCTGAGAGGGAAATCTGGAAGCAGTTGCTGGAAAGACTGTATCCTGCATAGAGAAACAAAGGGCTACAGAAAGCCAGTGTCTGAGGATACTAAGATGAAACACAGAATTTAGCATGATATTGAACATATCTTAACAGCGGCACTGGGTCTGGAAACTGGCAAGGAAACAAGAAGTAGGTGGGAATAGAAGATAAATTAATCTGGTAATTAGTCATTGTATAGAAGGAGACCTAGAATTAAGTGGGTCAAGAAGTAAGGCAGGATCACATAAAAATGCCAATGGGCAGAGGTTGAGGTAGGTAGCCGTTGAAGGAAGGAATGAGGTAAACAAATAGAATCTGGGATCTGAGGAATATTTTGAACTGGGGAGGAGAACAAAGGAGACAAGGATGCTGGCAGTGGTGGGAAAGCTTTGTTGACCTCAAATCCAAGAAGAATGAGTAATATTAGAATTGTCTGGGGTTTTTTTTAATGGAAGGGAGGGTGGACAAGTATAATGTGAAGAAAATCAGAGGCTAACTCAAGAATGTGATGTAACTAGCAAGAGACATAAGTAATGTGAAATCATTGTATAACTATATTCATAGTGAGAATACAATTAAGGAAAGGGTTGATTTGCAGATTAATGGAATGAGAAAATTGTCAACTAATAGTGCTAAAAAGTAACGTTGTTCTTGCATCTGTGAGCCTCCACCAAAAGAATCAATGGCAATCAGTGACTAGTGGATTTAATACCACTTATAAAAAGATACAATGTCCATATCAAATTGGGAAACAACAGTTTAGAAAATACAAACGCATTAGATTTTTTCAAATTGACTGGTCATTATAAGTTTCATTCTCTTGTACCTAGAAGACCGGCAGACAAAATTTCAGAGTGCATTTTTTTTTTTTTGAGAAATGGAGGAGGAGAAAGGTAGCAGTGGTGGACAAATGAAGTATTTAGTTTTTAAAGAGGAAAAAAAAGAGAACCAAGATATTATGAGATGAGTTTAACTGCAGTTCACAGAAACATACTTACACAAATAATCAGACTATGTTTAAGTACTAGGAAGATAACAAGGAGACAAGCAAATGAAACACATATTTATCAAGAAGAGATTATGTCAAAGCAATTACAGTTTCTGATGAGAAAAAGTAACAGACCTTATAAAGAGAGAGGCAGCAGATGATGATCTTAGTTTTTGATGTCTCATGAGTGAGCTAGGAAAACTTGGTCTAAAAGAATCCGCTGTATTTGAAGAATAGTTACCAGTAGTTTGTTATTAAAATTGAAAGATGTATTGAGTGGAATTCTTCTTGATAATAACAGGTTAGGCCTCAATTTCCCTTGATATTGGGTTGGAAGGTACTGGAAGTGTAGTGGAATTGGAAGCACTTCTTGCAGAAAGGTAAAATTGTTTGAGAAAAGTTTAGATTAAGTTTATTAGGGCAAAGTAAGAATTGTAATTTTAATGCAGATTCTCATACAGTTAGGTACAAATATAACACAAGGAACAATCTACTGTGCAAAAAAAAATATGTACGGTTGTAGTACATCACCGGTGCCTGTGAATTAACAATATTGTGGTATAACTAAAGGTGAATAGCATTTTGTAGAAGATACATCAACAGGAAGGACATAGTTTAACTTTCAAAATGTACGAAATAAATCTTGAGCTTTGCCCAGCTTTGATAAAGTCTTATCTGGAGTATTACATCCATAATTGTGACCTAGTTAGAGAGGATGGACACCGGAATAACGATAACAATGCAACGTCTTGAAAATAAAAGTCAATGAAAGATTGAGTAGCTATGCTTGATTTTCTTCTAAAGAAGAGAAGATTGAAGAGTCTTCTATTACATAGGGACTGCTGCAAGAAAGAAAGGAAAAACCTCTGCTGCCCATGCTGGATAGAATAAGAATGAATGGACTTAAATATGAGGGAGATTTCGATTAGATGTGAAAGTAACCTTTCTAAAAGAACAAATAAAACCAATGAATGCTTCCCTGGCAATTAGTGTAGCGAGGGTTTTCCAGAAACGCTTAGATATCTTTTGGAAATGATGTATGTGCAAGCTGGTGCTGCCTTTAGAGGCATCCCTACTGTTATGGATGGCCTCTTGAAGTTGCTTGCAGCTTTCTGACTCTGTGAATTGCCATGAAATACATTATACTGCCGTGAATCATCTGAGTGAGTATTGAGATTAATTAGAGGAGTCTGTTCATGAGACTGGATGAGCAGCCAGGAAGGGGGAGGAGATAGGTTTCCCACAGGACATGTTAAAAGAATTAGGAAAGAAAAAGTCTGAAAAGGCACAGAACCATCTTTGTTGGAAATACCTATATCCCCAATATTTCTCTATGGCTGTGAAAGCTAAGTTTCCTGATACTCTGTTCTGCTCTACCTTGCAAGTGTTTGTGAAATGCGTGGCTGAAGTGTCCCATATGTCTCTAGAAGTTTTCTACATGTAGAATTGCAACGTGTTAGCTTACTAGTGCTTGAATGTGTTTAGTTGACAAAAGCACCAAAGAGCGTGAATAAAGTAGATTATTATGTGCTCCTGTAGTTAATAGTAACATCCTACTGTGTACATAGACTTGTAAATAGAATTATTTACTAACTAATTAAGAAAATTAAATTAGATGTTGCTGTCATGAAATTAATGACGGAAGTCTTACTTAAATGGTATGCTTTGTTTTACTGTTTTCATACGTCTGTTTGCATACATCTTCATGCGTAGTAACTTCCATGGGCGGCTAGAATGTTTTCTTTACCTGTCTTGCACAATGTATGTACATGTTCACATGCATGTGTGTATTCGGGAAGGAAGGAGGAGGAAGACAGGGAAGGAGTTAAATGAATACAGATCCCTCTGATTTTGGTCCCCGCTAGGGGAAATGACGGGTTTTCAATGTTTATTGTTCCTTTAGAGTTCCTTTCCCACTTACCTTACAGCCAACAAATATTATGGAATACGACACCCATAAATTTTAGAATTATTCCCTGTAATCTTGGAGTATGATTCTCTGTAATCATTTTATGATAGTACTTTCTCATGGTCTGTTCTGAAAGGACTGAGTGCACATCATTTGCACCTTAGCATACAATATTGTAGTCAAGCAAATGCCAGTTTCTGGTTCAAGTTGAATTCTGAAATTATTTCCTTATAATTCCGGACTGGAAAACTGCTTTCTGCATCACTAGAGTCAATGGGATGATGTCTATAAAATTAAAGGAAAGGAAAGAAAGCCCATGTCAACTACTGTCATTTATGGAAGTCTTAACATTTCTAAATTATACATTAATAAAGAAATTGTGAATAGAAAAGCTGTCTAGTTTGTATCCATCTCCTTTTCAATAGATTAAAACCCTAGAAGTTACATTTTAACCATCTTGTATGGTAATGTACTAGAAATACTTGATGTTAGCAAAACAAACATTCTTAAAAAGAGATAGCCGTATGTTCTTTTGATTGTTTTCAGAACTTGGAAGATGCTGCTTACTGGCAAGAGCTAGGATTTCCTTGAAGTTTGCAATTTGCAAACACTAATACGTTAATGATTATTCAAAGGTTATTCAAAGCCTTTGACATCTGATTTATTCATTCTTTTCTAATATCAACATGTTTTTGGACTGTCTTAATTTTGTCCAAGATTTTGTCCAAAACAGTATGTGTTTTTCCTCTTAGCTCCATTGTGTGTAAGAATGTATTGTGTGAGCAGAGCTCATGCCTGTCAGTGAAGACTATGCAGTTGCATGCAAAATTAAGATTTTATCTCACGTCCTTTTCAAGAAAATTCGGCTCTTGAGCGGGGACTTTACTTTTTTCACAAAATGTTTAATAAGGAATGTATTTTCTTGGATTCTCATTGAAGAGACATTGTCATGTGTTACAATGTGTTTATTACATATTTTTAAACCTACATCTTCAGTATGCCTATTAGAATCCAATCCTAACTGAATGCAACTGGCATACTGGAAAAGATGCTTTGTTTTGAAAACAATTTTCATTTTTACATTTACATGGAAATTATGCAGAGCTGAGATAAAAAATAATAGTATCGAGCAAATAATAAGAGCATTTAAGTAAAAAATGATCTTCTAGAAAGTCTTCATACAGAGATCTCTACGTTATGTTCTAACCTATCACCTCCACAGGAAACAGTTTTCTATCTTTGACAGAATTTTGAGATACATCCTGAATGTTGTTTGTGCAGCGGGCCAGTCAGTTTGACTGAGTGATGAAACATTTAAATGCGTTAAAATAATTAGGATTTTCCCTTTTTTATTTCATAGGTAGGTTACATTTTACTGTTCTGTCTCGTATTTTTACCAGATTCGTTAACTAAATTCTTCAATCTTTCTGCATCCCTTTCCAGTGTTTCAGGTGGGGTTGATATATTGCTTTTTGTTCTGAATATTAAATGTTTTTAAAGGTGAAAAAATCTACTTGTGTTAAGGTATTATTATGTTCATTGTGATCTGTTTGAGGTTGAGCAATATGTAATTAAGAAGAATGTCTCACTATATGGTTTAATAGTCAAACTATATATGTACTGTGGATGAGTATTCTGACAAAAGACAGAAGTCTAATTTCAAACTTAATTTGAAATGTTAATCCATTTTTTTATTTCAACTTTGAATTTTTTCTTGTGCGCTTGTTCTGAAGCAGCTGACTCCTTCAAAGATGAATGCAGTTCTAGCTGTGATGGGGAGGCTGCCACGTAAGCGCAAAAAACATGTGGCCTTTTTAAAGACAATGTAGAGCTTGTTTGTGTTCACCAGTAGATTCACTCTGGGAGCAGCCTTATGAACAAGAAAATTATTTTAGCTATAAAAGATGTCTTCATAAGTGAGATGTGGAGAACAAAATTTATTTCAGAGGAGTAACTAGTTAGTTAAGGACTTAAGATAGATTGAATGACTTGAGGGAGAAATCTCTCAAAAACGTAGGTATAGATGGACTTGGAAATGATTTTGCTGTGGTATATGACTGTCCATACCATTCAATCCATGGCAAACACATTTTTCTCAACAAGTCAAAGGGTTTTAACTTTTACCTTGCGTTTCTGATGGGCTGAGAATGTAAACGTAGTTGGCTATTGTGGCTGATTAAAAAATATTAGGATTTTTTTGACCATAAGCTGTCTGGATTCCTGTTGATACTTCTGCAACTGATGAAAACCTAGCAGTTTAATGCATGGATTTATAGAAGTACAAAGGATTTGGGAAGCCACTTTTAAGACCTCGAAAGTGGGAAGCCAAAGCGAATAGGGGGCAGAAAGGAAAAAGAAGGGGTTATTCCTATTCCAGATGAAAAAAAATGTTAATTTTTAGAACCGTTGAGCTGATTACAGGAAATTATTTCTCCTTGCTTCTCATGTGAAGAGAATGTATGTAGTTATTGATGCTTGCTGTCGTAAGATTATTGTTAATCTTAGTTGGAGGCATCACGTGTTACCAGGAGGACTAACAGGAGCTAGCTTTGGAAGCAACTCTTGTTGGCCGGTATCACTTCAACAGAGAAAGCTAAAGCATATGTGTGGTCACAACCAATCTTTGTCAATATCCTGTGAAAGCCTTGGATCAATGATCAAAGCAGGAAACTAATGCTGCGCTGTAGTATAACCTTTGGTTGAACTTTTCAAATTTTGATTTCAAGAGGTGATATGTTGCATAAAATTTAATTTCCTAGTTCTCCCCTATCCATTTATTTAAACAATTCAAATTAAAAATCCTTTGGAAGTTTGCTAGTGTCTCACTACCACTCTGGCATTGTTTTTTCCCCAATTACCTCAGCACTGTTGCCTTTAAATGATTAACCATGTGTTTTTAAGTTAAATCTTCTGCACTGAAGACTATTAAGCGTATTTCAATTCTGTGAGAGTACCACTTAGTACCTTTAAAGTACTAGACAGGCATGCTCATTAACTCCGTTACTTCTTAGTTTACATTGCTAGTGCAAACAGTCCTGGTTAGTTTTGTTAGTACTGTATAAAAAGCAAACATGGGTAGCTTGGCAGTGTTTAACAGAAATACAGTTCAGTTAGGGGCTTGGAGTAAGGTCTGGAATACAGAAGTTAAGCCTGCCTGTTCTTTTGTGTTGCTGTTTTTCCTTGATGAATGAGAAGATTTGCACATAGTTGTTCAGAAGCAGTTTATATTTCTGGTTTGATAGCTAACTTGTTGCAATAAATTTATTTATCATTGTATTTACAACGCATAATTGCTACACGTTGCTCTTTGCATGTATTTTCTCTTTTCCAAGTATAGTACTTTACTGATTTTTTTTAATACCATATATACAGTTTTTCAGGGTCATTTGAAATTCTTATGCTGTCCTCCGAACAGTTATGTTGCCTTCGTAGTGTCATCTGGAGTTTTATTACTGCACCTTCTATGCCAGGTCATTAATGAGATTATTGACTGGTATTAGGAGCAGGGCAGACCCATTACCATGTCCTCCCAGTTGGCCAGTGAGCTATTGATGACTGCTTTTGGAGTATGGATTTCCAGTCTGGGTACACCCACATTATTGTGACCTAATCTCATCTCCATTTCTCTACTCTGCTTATAAGAATGTCATGGGAGGCTGAGACAGTCTCAGAGGTCTTTGTCAAAAGTGAAGCAACATCTCACCTCTTTTTCTTTCACGTGTTTTTTCACATACTTTTACTGAAAGGAGCACATCCAGGGGAAGTTTTGAGTATCCACAGGAATTATGGGGTCCTCTTTTTATTAGAGTGTTAAACCTGCTCCTGTTTATGGGTCCTGATATATTTTATCCAAACAACCACAAACTCTGTGCAGAAATCTTTGTTATGGTAGACAAGTTAGATCTGTAACCAAATATAAATAGAATATATCACAAAATTAAAATGCTGGCATAGCTACCTGCAGTCACAGATGCTGCTTAGTTTCTGACTGTTGTGTGGATTATCAAGTCATTATTGGGTCACATGTTTTCAATATGAATTTTTTCCTTCAAGCATGGGATTCCTCAAGTCTTCAAGACCTGGGTACTAGAGGCAAGAAACTCTAGAGTTCCAAGCTGCTGGAACATTCAGAAACTGGAGGATGACAAATTTCGTGACTTTCTTTAAAATATGTATTAAAAAAACAAGTTGAAGCTCTGCAAGATGGCAACTCATGCTTATTGAAACAGGCTGCCTAACATAAGCATGCCTAAGACACCCTGTAACCTGATAAGCTTTTCTACATATGCTTTGCATTGTTTTATACTTCTCCATCTAATAGACGGGAGTTTCAAAAGTTACAAGGAATAAATTTGCTGCCAAACTGGCAACATTACCTTTGTATAGGAGAAACTTCATGTCGCATGTCATATTAGTAGCAAGGTCAAAGATGTCCAAAAGCAATGACTAGCAAAATTCAGAAGCGCGTACATAGTAATTCAGATTTTTAATCGTAAACTGTATGTCTGGAGTAGCAAAACTTTTAACATATTTAGCAGATCTTTGGTTTTCATGAAAGGTTTGTTTTTCTGTAAAATTGTGCCAAGATCCATAACAGGAAAATACTTTTCTGAGTAAAAAACCCCAAAATTCTTAAGTCAGTCAGGTCCATGTATCTGTGGGAATTGCAGTAGTTAAAAATATAGGCATCTGGGTGAATGGATCAGGCCATTCCATCTAATATCTATGGTCTACTTCTTTTATACCCAGCCATAATTGTATTTAAAATGAAGCAAATACTTTTAATATCTGCTCCAAACTTTTTGTGTAGCTGTTGAAAAAATAAACTTCAAGTAAATTATGGACAAGTTTGCTAAAGTCCAAAGGAGAAGGAACAGAGATCTAGAAAATGGGACCAGTGATATAAAGTTGAAGGTTTTAGGTTGTTTACTTTGGAGAAAAGCGGAACAAGGACAAAAACGTAGAATGTTTTGACAGTGGCATTTTTAATGTTTTTACCCTGCTAGGCATTTTGGCTGGCAGGCACAGTGCGCTTCATTTCATGAAATCACAGAACAGCCCAGGCTGAAGGGACCTTGAAAGATCATCTGGTCCAACTTCCCGTGGGAAAGGGAGCCTAGATTAGATTACCTAGCAACTTGGCCAATCCCATCTTGAAAATCTCCAGTGATGGGGACTCTCCCACATCACTGGGGAGGTCGTTCCAGTGAACGATAATTCTCACTGTAAACAATTTCTTTTCTATCGAAATGAATTCTGCGGTATGCTTCCTGTTGAGCATGCCTCCGTGCCAGCCTTGCTGCTGAAGGGGAATAGTGGTCGGAAAGTGTTGGTGGTCAGGAGAGGAATATTGGTCAGGAAGTGCTGGTGGGAATGGATCTCGCTGTCCCTGAAGTGAAAGCCCCTCCTACACATTTGGGCATGTAAAAAGGGGCAACTGCTGCTTGTATTCAGTCTGAATAGGACAAGAAATGGGCTCCAGCTGCAGCAAAAGCAGACTAACTGTTAGATCTTCTAGTGGCGTGAACAGATGAACACCAGAAATTCATAAGATCCCCATCACTGAAAATTTTAAGAGAACGAGGCAGAGAAACGTCTTTCAAGAATAGCTGATTATAATTGTCTGTGAATAGAAAGGTGAAGAAGGTGACCTTTCAAGGTTTCATGTAGACCTTTTTGTGATTCAATAAAGTCCTTTTCGCCCCCAGTTAATTGAAAAAAAAAATGGAGGAAAGGAATTTATTTATATATACAACTTTTTTCCTCTTTCTTTGTCAAATTAACTGGAACTACGTATTACATAGTGTATAAATATGGTCAATAAATACCATTGCATACTTCTACATATATCCTCAGTAAAGATTTAAATAATTTTGTGTATATATAATCCATGTATTGACTAACAGGATTCAAAGTGCCTTAAAGATGTATTTTTTTATGCAATAAAGTATTGACTTAATAAAATCTACTTATTGATTATCATATATTTCATTAATCTACTAAATAAACATCTGGATTTTTTTATAATTTTCTTTCCTTAATTATAAATGAATGACAATTTTAATATTTTTCTTAAAGAAGGAAATATTTGAAATATAATCTCTTAGAACTTTAACAGGATGATAGACATTGACATAATTAATTTATTCATTAATCCAATTTAGAATTTTAATGGAAACATGCTGAAGTATTTTCCGTATAAGTGGGGAGAATTTCAGGCAATGTCTTGAGGCAATGTCTTAGTTCTGTGAGAAATAACACACATAATAGCAGATAGAGGGAAACTCATGGGTACTTAGAAATTACACTTTCCCACAGTCATGAAAATGATTACATTGAACTGTGATGAAAAAATTAAATTTGAATTAATTTAATATATTAATATATATTTTTGAATGTCATTTAAGTCCCCTAACAGGGGAAGTAAAGTGTGGCAATATGAATAAAAGCCTAGGCCTCTAATGTGCATTTTTATTATTCTGTTTGACAGGTTATATATAGGCTTAATATTGCTTAATGTGATTGTCAAATAATTTAGTTTGAAAATCTGGTATCTTATAAATATTTTAATGTGGTTAGGGAATCTGTGTCACTGTTTCTAGACATCTTTGCAGATCGTATAACTCTGCTTCATGATGCATCTGTCTAATATTTTCTAAACAAAAGAAAAGTATAAAATAACATTTCATTGCATTAAAGGAACAAAATACCATGTATAGATTTTGTTATGTGGGGTGGAAACATGAAAATAAACTACCAGTGTTAAAGTTACATTCTGTTGATATTACTTGTTTGTAAAAAAAATATTTTTAGTGAAGTTTCCTTAGGCATCATTGTTTCCGTGTGGTAGAAGGCAGTTTTTTGTTAGAGAGAAATTGTATTTTAATTATATGCGGAATTTTATAAACATTTTAATAAGACTCCTGATACAGCAAATTTTATCTTTAAATCTTCTTGAAAAATGTATACCACTATAAATACTGTGTGTTTAGATTCATGTTGACATTCACTGTGAGCTCCTTCATCAGTTGGAATGAAATCAGAAACATGGCAGAAGGAGTGAAGTTTTGCTTATCATAAGGATATCTGTCTCTACCCTATAGAACTGGTGAATTCCAACAGAGGAATTTCTGAAACTAATTTTCAATACAATTGTGCTAAAACAAGGGCTTCAACAAATTATACGGATGTTTTTGGTTTTCGGTGAAATCATATAAACAAAAGCAACGTGAGACAATTTTACTGTTTCTGTCTGTGTGCTGAGTACGTAAAATTTCAGAAGGGATTCAGTAGAATTAGAAAACATATGATGGAAACCAAAATGGTTAGTCAGAAGGGAAGACCTCCTGAGGGAGCAAATCTAAATCCTTTAGCTTGCAAAAAGAGACCACTGAGGAAGGATGTGATGATGTAAGTCTGTAGTATCTAGAAGGGCATATAGAAGAGTGAGTAAGGAATTAATACTTACTGGTTTTCACAATATGGGCACTAGTCCATCCACTGGACTGTTAGGAAGCAGTTTTAGAATAGCCAAAGGAAAAAATCTTTGTAGACGAAACTGCAGTGTGGAACCCATGATTAATTATTTTAAAAATCGGAAGCACAGATTAGTTCAAAGCCATTTAACTGTAAGAAGCTGACAGAATATCCATGGAAAGACTGTATTTGCTGTGGGTAAGTCTTCCAGTCCTTGTCACTGTTCTAGGTGAGATACTAAATGGTCCTTCAGTCTGGCCCCTCATGGCTGGTCCTGCATCTTCATGTGGTATTTGTGTGAAACCACAAGTAATTCCTTTCTCCCCCCTCTCAAGAAAACAAGCAAAAAGTTCATTAATTAATCTTTTTAATGTTCTCAAGTGTCCGAAAAGTTCCATTATTAATGGATTTTTACACGTAAGTCAGCATGGGCTGTCTTAGGGTCAATCTGTGCATGTGATGTGATTATCTTAAGAAAAAAGAAGACCTCCACAAATAGGTTTGAGAAGGCCTGTTACAGACTGCAGATACCAAATACGTGAAGAATATTCATAAACTTGATAAAAAAAAATATTTTATTATCAGGTTTATTTTAGGAAAAGCTATTGGGCTTTAACTAATGTTATCATTTTCACCTGTATAAAGACATTGGAAATTGGTGCTAAGTACTATTCGGTTAGAATAGCTCAGTGTATCTATTTGCACTCCTTTTTCCCAGGTGTGAACGCTAGCACATGGCCAGGATAAGAAAATCACATTACAAAGAAGCTCCTTTTGTAAAAATGTATCATTGTGGTGACAGTGAAAAACTTTCTGAAAACTCATTTCTGGAGTAATGAAATAACATTTTAGAAAAGTTTCTAATGGTCAAACTAACAGAAGTTACTGATAATTTTTAAGTTTCCAGGCAGCATATTGTTCCTGTGTAATCTAATGAAAACAATGTGTGTTCTAGAAAGCCAAATGTTTTCTGATCTTGAAAGAAACTAATGAATAGCTGTACAGATATATATAAAAAAAGAACCCCAAAACATCAGTAACATATGTAATGAGCTTATGTTTTAACTATTCGGAATCATGGTATGGTTTCATATTTGTGGTGCATGCTGCTATCGAATTAATGGTCCAGTGTCTCTGCTTTTTCTTTGCTAGTTTCTGCCCGTGATGATAAAAACCACAGAAACTTCAGTGTTGGAGTACTTTCTTTTTCACAAACGTTTATCCTTGCTACATTCTTTTTCTTTCACTTATCCAATGAAATAGTTTCAAATCTCTTTTTATCAAGTACTTATCAAGCACTTGGTACAGAAGCGTGTTTTTACCCTGCCTGGTTAATTAAGGTGACTGTAAACAAAAAGATGTACAATTCAAAGCCAAGCAGTGTTTCACACAAGGATGGAGGTGATAATAGCTTAATTCCTGCTTGATCTTTCCTGTCTTTGCCCTGGCTACTTCGGATTGACCTTCTCCGCAATCTGATGACCTCCCTATTGCACTCAGCCATTTGGAAAGCTGCTCATGCCATAGCTGGCCCTGAGGGGCTATCTGGGAGACCACTGATCCATTGACCCATGTCAAGAATGGGTTTCAGATCTGATCTACTGAGCTTCTGACATAGCTACATACTACACCCACTGTAGACAAAGCCAGTGGGGCAGTCTGATTTTTTTCCTTTCCCCCTACTTCTTAAGTGGCATGTAGTTTGCTCTTGCTGTATGGAAGACCAATTTTACACCAGTCATTTGCTATGAAAATACACTTCCTGGAGCAATTACGCGTATTGTTCCTTTCTTTACAAAGGAAGTAAATTCTCTAATTTAGTGACTCAATTTTTCTAAATCCATCAAATTGCCAGGTTCATTGGGTGTATTTAAGTCTCAACATCAAGTTCCACAGAAAAAAAAAAAAAAAAGCAAAGCACCTTTAAAATATATTAAGGACGGCAATATATATGTTATGTCTCAATAGGCTTTTTCGATTAAGTGTTATGCCAGGACTTTGCAGACATTTATGAAAGTGTGTAAATAAGGTTCTAACTTAGATATGTTTATGTATATCCTAGTGCATATTTTATGAAATAAATGGCAACTTATGAAGTTGCATGTCTGTTTGCAAAACAGGGAAACACTCCATTTATCCTAGAGAAAATACGTATGGTTTTGAGCTTAATTATGCTTCCTAGCATGTTGTGTTCAATTCTGCACTAGAATGTACCATCCTCTGCTTTAAAAATCTCTTTGTTTGGCTATTAGCATTACTTTGTTTTTCTCGTGAGACTTGGAAATTACAATTCCTTTGCTGTACGTGCTTGCATTTTTTCCTTGGCCGCGGTGCCTGCAGAAGTGCCAGGGCGGGCCAGCCATGGAGGTGTTAAATGCTGCGTTCCAGTCCTGTTCAGCACAGGCTTGTACAAGACACTTGTTTAAAGTGGTGATGATCCTGACAAGGAATTTAGCATGTACACAGACCTTGTAACCATGCAAAATTCCTTCCTTTTTTCCTCTTTTCTGTGTGTGTGTGTGAAATTATGCATGATTCTTCCCTCTAATTACAGACTGGACACATAATTGAGTTAATGACCTTTCCATGAAAGAAAAATATTGATGTGACTCAGCTTTGACTGTGGGTTTTGGATTTTTTTTCTGAACATGTGGTAGAACTCCAGGCATTTTAGAATTTACAAAAAAAAAAATATTTCTAGGCATTGAGCAATCTTAGACAATAGCCTAAATATTACGTTCTTAGACCCTTTATGATAGAGAGAATAAGAATATAACTGGGGTTTACACCTTTGTAATTAACATATATTGCACCGCTTTCACCCAAACTACAGACTGCCATTTGTACCTTAAAAGTGGATGTATTAAAATGTGAAATAAGCAGTTTTCCTCAACTTGTTGACATCCTTGGTTGTCTGTTGCTTTCCACTAAATATTATTTGTACCATGTGATGTTCATTACTTTAGTTTTCTAAGTTTCTCTGCGCATAATACGCAATCAAAACCAATGTTCTGATTTTTTGTTTGTTTTAGATCCTGTTGTCTCTTAGTCCTTTGCCATGTTAAAAGCATGATAAGGATTTATTGTATCTAAAGGTTTAAATTTTAGAAAGTATGAAAGAGGGGATTTCCCCCTCCTGGGAGGAGGTGGTGATGTCTGTGGGAAGATTTTGTATATTCTCTTTGCCTAATGCCATTCTGATAATTATTTTTTTAACATGACAAAGTGCATCCTCTGACAGAATTTATAACATGGCATTGTTTTTCATTTATCTACAGGAATTGATTCCTGAATTCTATTACCTCCCAGAGATATTTGTCAACAGCAACAATTACAATCTGGGAGTGATGGATGATGGAACAGTTGTGTCTGATGTTGAACTTCCACCATGGGCCAAAACCCCAGAAGAATTTGTTCGCATAAACAGACTGGTAAGATGGCTATCTTCTATTGTCTGTCAAGTAACATTTGTCTTGCAAGATTCTTCTGAAGTAGTTTGGATCTTTGCTTGCAACATTGATCTGTTTATAATTTCCGTAGGACTATGGCTGAAATAATCTGAAGAAATGTTAGATTTACAAGTTTAGGAAAGAAAAAGTCTCATTCTTTAGAATAGCTAAAAAAAAGTTTGACGGTGGTCCAAACACGCAGGAGATCTTATCCCATTTGTATGTCAGCTCTTGTGGTTCTAAAGAGCTAATAAAATCATCACGATACAGAAGACTTGAAGAAGCTTGTTTAATCATAGAAATATTTGTCACTCTGATTACTTTGATGTAATTTCAGGGGGTTTTAATTTTAGTATCCATTTAACTCCAAAGATCAGTGAATGCCTCAGGAAAGAAGGTTGCATTTTCAATCTTCTGCCACCTCTTCCATTTCTTCCATTATATTGATGTTTTTCAAAGCGGTTTTTACAAGAAAATAAAACTAAATTCTGCTTTGCCTGCTTCGTTCCCCAAACCTATATTACTCTTCCCTGTTTTGGAAAATCCTGTTGCTGGCACTGCCTGTCTTCAGTGTGCCCCCCAGGCAGTGTAATGAATCACAGAATAGCTGTTACAGTATCATTGTTGGTGTTTCAGCACATTCTCAAAGCTGTTACATTAGGCTCTTCTCAGAATGAAAGGATTCTGCATCAGTGGCACTCTAAAATTAATAAATTAGAGAAGCTTTTTTTAAAAATTATTCTTGAAAAATGAGGCTGCAATTTTCATGTGGTAGTCAGCTAACTGGGAAATACTGAATTAAGGCATGGAAAGTCTCAAAAACTCTTCTGATACCAGGCTTAGACTTGATAACGTCCTGATACTCCTTAGTTTAAAAATGGGAATTGAAAAAGTTCTGTCAGCAGAACATCAGACCTCATATTCATAAAATTTCAGAACAGCCACATGAGAAGAAATCTGTGATTTATAAGTTATCAGAATGCTTTACACTGCACTTTTACTGGTGACATGATACCATGGTCTTCAGAAGTGTTATTTGGCCTAGATTTCTGCAAGGAGTTGCAGGGTGCACCATAATAATCACAAATTGTGTTAGATGAATTTAGTGTTTTGCTTCATGCACACGTATGTGCAAATTTTATTTAAAGGAGGTATGAAATACACTAACGTTTAGCAGGACTACTTGGCAAGCCGTATTCAAATGCAACTTTTGATCTTGCAGTTGTGCTGATAGGTAATAGGTTAGGGAGGTAGCCTGACACCTTTTTGAGTTGGCACGCCTTGGTGATTCAGGATAACCTGAGAAATGAAAAGCTGTGTTCTTAAGCAGACTTGTCAAAGGCAGCCTGTGGCCTTGATCTCTCCTGACTGTGGTATTTGAGCTTTTGCATAAAATATAGTTCTCATTCTATTAATTACGGATCTGGCTTTCACCACTGCGAAGTTATTCTCCATCTCCTCTTCTAAGATTTTAGCTCTTCGTTTTCTTTGCCTCATTTCTAGCCTTAGCGCCAGGTTTTTCTCACCCTCACCTCTCCGTATGCTCCAACCTACCCTTCCCTCATTCTTCCATCATTTCCCAAAGCCTTTGCTACTTGTGCCTGCCTTTCTTGCAGCTCTCTTCGGTATCTCTCACTTGTGTTATATTCCCAGGATGGAGTGCTTCATCAGCACGAAGCGCCTGCTTTTCAGTTATTAGTGTTAAAGTCTGGGGCACAAAATGTAAAATCCCTTTAAAGCCGTACTCTTAAAGAGTAATGATCTCATGCCATATTTCAAATGTAGTTTTTTCTTTTTGTGTAAAATCTACAAGTGTGACTTTATTTTGTTAAATCCTGAAAAAAAGCAGTTCAGAGCACTCTAGATTGAGGGAAGTGCTTGTTACATATCCAAACCTTTTGTTTCAAGAAAAGTAATCTGAAAACAGTATCTTAACTTTTGTATATATGAATGCTGAAGATTAAAATGACTTTATTTCCTTAGTTTCACTCAGCATTTCTTATGAATCTGAAAGATCATATTTATTATCGAAATATAATTAGTTTTTTCATCTCGTATACTTTTTTCCCCCAAGCAATTATTCATTAGTGATTGTGACTTTTGAAGCTATTTTAATCAAAAAGGCTTTCCTAGTAATCTGCTTGGCTTCATAACTTTTGCTGGGAAAGTAGATCTTGCAGTACCGCTTGTCAAATGGTGTATTGAAAGAACGTGCGAAAGTTGCCATAAACTAGACTGTTTCAAAAGAAAGAACTTTTACAGGAACATGCCATTTTCAAGTATCGCACAATTGGAAAGAACAGAAATTTTTTTTAAGGCTCAAGTTAATTATGAAATTAAGAAATAATTTGCCAAGTGATGGTATATTAAAGTGTGTCAGACATCAGCACTTTGGGTGACATTGCAGGTCCCCGATACTGTTGCTGTAATTCTGATACGAAATTTTGGTCAGCCTGGTAGCGTTAAATCTAAACCTCTGTGCAAATGAATTGCGTTAACTGCTTCTGCGTGACATAGTTGACCTTATCGTGGTGGTGGTGGCCCTGGTAGTGCTGGTATGGATGATGCCCTCTGTAACCTGCTGTTTCTGCAGCGGAATAAAACTGAGACAATTACATGCAAATATTAAATTGCTTTTTTCTTGTTAGTACTTAGTGGATTGGATACCATCAGCATCAAATTGGCATTGTTTCATTTTTAAGTAGAATAGGCGTGTTTCGGAAGAAAGCTTAAAGCTCAGTTCCTCACAAATACTATCAAAAGAAGCTTGCTACAATGTGGCATGGGCTGATGGTTCAGTTAATATTTCCGTACTGCTTCCTGGTTCAGACAGAACAGTGATTATAGCATTTTAAGTGCTCATTTTGTAAGCTATCACACAGAGATATTTTTTCCCTTTGCATTTCAGTTTACCTCTTTAAGTCCACAGATCTTATACAATGATTGGAGCTCATGAAATGCATACTACTTTGATCTGTGACCTTTTTGTGGTGCTAATCGGGTTCCTGATATCATTATACCTTGCTCATTAATCATATTTCTTGCAGCCCGTCAGGCAGCCAGACAGCCCAAGCCCCTGTTTGCAGCCTTGTGTTGGCAGGTTTCTGCTTTTCCAGATTATTACAGTGTGATACTTTGGCTTCTCATAACCAGACCCACATCAAGCTGTGTGCTACAATTAAAGTCAGATGGTCCTCAGGTTGAACAGGGATATACTGTTGCAGCTGTCTGTCTTTCTGGAACAGACCAGCACGGGGAACAGATGATATGTAGGACAGTGCATAATAACAGCTTGTACAGTACTGGGTCAATAGCGGGGGTTCAGAACATTAATTGACAGGCTGATAGCTGATTTAAAAGTGATTCTCCACCTATTTTTAATTCTATAAAGTATGTATTTTAGTTGAAATGGATTGTTGCGTGTCCTCTGTGTTTGCTCAGAGAAAAAAAGCAGAATTAGAGTATAATTAAAACTGCGTTTTGATTGATGGAATGTCATGATGAGCTAAATGATAGCATCAGGATGTCATTCTAAGCAGTACAAAGAAGTGCAAAATGCACGTGTTTGCTTCTGCATGTGGTTGGTACTTTGTATTAGTTTGTGATAGCACAATATTTTATAATAGTACAAATCAGTTGGAGGGGGGATAGGATATTTTTCTCTGAGACAGCCTGCAGTTTGATTGAAAAAAGTGACTGGGTTTTTACCATTCTGAAACCTTATTATATTTAGTGCCATAGAATAACTGCTAAGATGTCTTTTCTGAAAATATTTTTCAGTTTACACAGATGCGGTTGACAATAATTGTATTATTGTATAATTCCATCATTTTTAATATATGTGTGTGTGATAAGAATTATAGTATTAGCTTAATAAAAGTAAAAACCCCACAGACTTGTAGATGAGAAAATTGTAATTCCTCCCCCCAACGAAACAGAAACATCCCAAATGCAAGATACTGTTGCATCCTTACTTTATTATTTCAAAGTTATGATATCTTTAGGACATTAGTATGTGAGCAAAGGGGAGAATGCTAACTTGATCTGATATCTCATAAAAAGAAAATACCCAGCAATGTTTTGGTTCTCCCATGCTTCTGAGAGACCTATAGGGAAAAAAAAAAGGGAAGTAAATTAGGAAGGGAAGGGTATAAAGAGAGAGATGTTCAGATGTTGTTTGGCTACAGAAATCTTAAAAAACTATAGCAGTAGTTGTCAGACACTGCAATAGACATATCCTTTTAAACTTAGATTTTTCTGGGGTCTTTTGTTGCCTTCACATTCTTAGTTATGTTAGCTCCCCTCCCTTAGAATAGTTTCCTGTTTCAGAAATTTGTATTCACTTGTTGGAGTTTGTGATAGTCACTCCATTAAAGCTTATAGAAATTTTAAATACCCTTGGTATCATGCACGGCAAAGTATAGATATTCACAAAGACCAGGTGCAACCCAAGGAAAAGTCCCATACCCCCCACTGGTAGTTAGGAATAGCTAAAAATCCCCAAAAGGCACTTCTGTCTGTTCTAAACAGCAAAGCAGTCTATTTTGTCCTGTCATTGAAGGTTGGATATCTGAATAGTAAGAATTCATTTAAAACTATTAATCAACTTCTATTAACTAAACTTCACACAGCTTTGAAGAGCCTCAGCTTTTTGAGAATTAGATTGTTTCAATGATAATAAAGTTGTCGAGGTCTGTCAAGACAGCGTTCCACAATATATCTCAATTTAAGTATTTCAGTGCTTTATTGCAGAGTTAGTCCTTTCATGATTAGTGGTTTATCCATTTGATTCAATGCTGGGGAAAATGCAAGACAAATTAGAAAAGTGATGAGATTACTGTGCTGGATTGAAAGTTTTGAAATGCAATTTTCAAATAATTGAAAACGTAGTGATTGGAAGCTAGGATGCTTTCGAAACAAATGAAATACTTAAATACATAAAGGTATGCTATACATAAAATTTATCCTGGCATGATAAGTAAAATGGAGGGGAAGGGTGGGCCAGCCGTTTACCCTAATACGAATTTTAGTGGAGCAAAATGAATCAGTATTAAGAGCCACCGGATAGTAAGAAAGAGCTACAGTGAGAATTAGAGGATCGTTATCTGTCAATATGGTGCATTACTCTTTAGACAGGCTACTCCATCTTACACCAGAAACCACTGAAAAAGCAACATTCTCTGCCAACTAACACACCAACAGTACTCAGAATTGCGGTTTTGTGAATCTTCACACTCTCCTATCCATGGAAAGCGAACAGGTGAAAAAACCCAAAAGTTGGCTTCAAGAACATTATGCTGCTTTCAGTCTATTAGAACTATTGCTAATAGTCAAGTAAAGATATTGAAGCAGCAGTTAAGGCAGTGCCTGTCACTTGGAATGTGCTGGATTTTTTGTATTATCTTGGAAAAATCTCTCCATGGTATTTTTCCTGGTCCCACAGATGTGTATTTACAAAGGTGTTACAGCAAGTGCTGTAGCAAATCACGTGGATATGAACTGTATGAATTAAGACTCACAAGTGCAGATTACTAGTAATAGATTACTAGATTATTAGTCATATATTCCTGGTAATAGCTTACTCGTTACATGTGTTAAAAACGTTAGAGAGCGGGAAAGAGGCTAAAATGAAAACGGAGTTAACTAGCAACATCAGAATTGTTACCTGGGCAGCACCTACTTTGAAATTCTCGTTCAAGCAGGATTGGATGTAGAGTTCAAAAGGTAGAATGCAGATTGGCCTGTGTACACTGTCAGACGAAGATGCTTCTGGCAATCCCAGCCCATCTGAAATGTTTAGGGTATTTGAGTGTAGAATAGAGGAGATAGGAAATCACAGATCTGTGATGGCTTCGCTCAACTCGGGCTCTTCTGGCTGGTTCCGTTGGCGTGTTAGATATCTGTTCATCTAGAAAAGAAGTGATGGATCATGGTGAAAAAGGAGAAGAGTTTTTATACCAGTTCTTTCAGACTCTTTTTTTCATCAAATATATATGCGATTGAAGTGTTACTTCCATTTGTATTTCTGATGTTTGGTGATTTCTTGTGGCTTTTCTTTGGAAATTATAATCTATACACAATATAAGAGTTATACAATATCCTCTGAAAGGAGGGTATCTATTAACGCTACAAGCATTTTAATTTTCAGAAAAAATCACTTTCATACGTTTATAAAAGAAAAAGTATGTTGGAAGGTAATCTTTGCAGAAGGTAATCTATAACTTTGCTTTTCCTGGCAAATACTTGTATTTCTATGCCACATGTCTGTCTAATGCATTTAAAATAGGTATATATTTAAACATAAGTATTGACAATGCACCTTAAAACACTATGCTGCATTCATTTTATGTTGCTTTCAAGCTGTGACTATGGAAAAAAAGTTTATGCAGGAGGTAAGGTTCCTTGTATCAGGCAAAACAAACATTTCCGTTCATAGAAGTCTCAGAAACTTAACAGTCTAATCCAGAAAGTTGTCAGGAATATTATTCTTCAGCAAAGTTGGATGTGAAAGCTCCAGCATGCTGGCATATTGGACTTCATGTATTTAGAAGTTTGTTATTGTTTAACGTATTTTTTATCCTCATCTATGGAAAGAAAGCAGTTCTGGGAAGCACAGGGGCTGCACCATGTGGGTACTTACCAGGCAGAGGAGCACAGAAAGTCTCTTAAAGAGTTGAAGAAATGTAGGATGGTGTGTAAATTTAAGCAGCAGGATTCCTTCTTTCCTCAAAAAGTGCTCCCATGACTGCAGTGTGCAGTTCTCCTGATTGTCTGGTTTTCACTTTGTCCATGTAGAATACCAACATTGGTTTCAACTCGTTTGTTTTGTACCTGAGCTAAGAGGTGTTTTGGTATAATTGTGTTACTGTACCACTTACACTCATTTCCTACCAGTTCAGCCACATGTATAACAATTTCATCATCTGAATTTGTCACTGCAGTATTTTTTGTGCCGTTAGAGTTACGTCCTGAAAGTTACAACATTTGTTGCTTTTCACACAGAAATACTTGTGTGTAGGCTAGAATCAAGAAATACTGGATTATTGAAAGCAGTCTTTTGATTTAATTATATCATATACAGAACTGATTATTAGCATAGAAAGGGAGGGGAATCAGACCTTCATTACATATTTTTAAGCACCTTATTCAGATCTCATATGAAGATAAGTCTAGAATAACAGTAGTAATGCCAGGATAACTGCACTTAGGTGAAATCAGCACAAGTGGAAAGCTAATACGTGGGTATTCTAGAGGGAAAATAAAAGGATCGTTCAATATAAGGCATTTTTGAAAAGTAGAGAAGAAATATTTCTAAAGCAATGTGATATATGGCCTATTAGAAAAGATGCTGAAAATCTAGGAATAAACAAGGGTAGGCTAATTTTTCTGCGTGTACAGTTGACTCTATGTGTATAAGAATAACTTATTTTTATTGAAGTGCCATCTAAGAAACATGGCCAGAAATTCACATTTATTTAAATCCAATTCTGCTGGAATATTGGTTTTACTAATTTTCAGGTAAGAATTTTTATTGATTTAATTTGTAAAGGAGACTACTGTACAAAGAAAATCAAATATATTCAGTAATATGAGGGAGGTAATGAAAAGTGAACTCGAGTCATGTTTTTGAATAAAACTTGTCTTAAGAATGCTGAAGGCATTCATTTTTTTATTTCATAACACATCAAAATATGCTAATATTGGAAGATGGGGTTTGGATAGTATATATAGTAGAATATACTGGAGAGGTGCACTTGTAGGGCAAAGTTAGAACAAAATTTGATGATGTGAAGAAATAAAGTAAATAATAAATAGGTAAAAAAATATTAAAACATGGAGGAGAATGATATGCAGTTGGGAAAGATTATAAAAAGCCAAATGATAACACAGTTTGCGCATATACAGTTTAAAAAAATTTTTAAAAACCCTAAGATAGGTAAATTTGCTTTTATCCAAAAAAGTTGATGGGAAGCAATCTAGACAATTAAATTTGCTTTCATCTCTTTTTTTGTGTGGTGTTGTAGAACTGGTGTTTGAAAGCGAGTCCATGGAGGACATTAAAGTTATTACTGTGTGAAATGAAGTGGGAAACAATTGTGCTGGAGCCATTGCCCCATTTAACAGGTGTTCGCTAAATCTGTCTGTCTTCTGTTTGTCTGTTCTCCGAAAGCTGTGCCTGGGCACTCCCTGTAAATGGCTGTTCTGAGGGATACTGTTGAAAATGTATTAAAAATCTTTATTAGCGTGGAAAAATTGCATCACAAGCTCAGCATAGGTAAGGGAGAAAAAAAGTTTGAAAGCGACGGCAGTTTCTTAATTTACTAAGAGTTACAGTCTGTGATTGGAAGTTGCTTTGCAAGGAAATATCGCAACTTGTTCCTCCTGTAAGGTGAACTAATGACAGTCAGGACTTCCATTCAACAGAACGTACTGTAGGATATGGTGGCGTTCAATCTGTTTCAGTGTTGTCTGAAGTTTATTTATATATCCTATGCGAAAATATGCCGCTAAATTTGAATGTGATGGGTCATTTGTTCTGAATAAAGTATTTGTAATATAGTCAGAATGTAGAGAAGTTTCCGTCCTAAGTGTTGGAAAAGCAAGTGAGATTCTGATAAAATTTGCATACATGGAGCTGTGGAGAAATAAACTGAGAATTTGTGGTCTTCAGCTGAAGTAGGGGAGGGGCTGAGAAAACATGGCCATCTGTGCCCTACATGGAAGGATACAAAAAAAGTCAGCTGAGGCTTTGCTTTCAGTGCTTTTCCCTGGCAAGACTCCACTTTTTGAAAGCCTGGGATGAGGAACGGTAATGTTGCTGAAACCATCTGGGGTACAGAGAAAGCTCATGACAATGGTATGGAGGTCGGGAAAACTCTCATATGAGGAAAGAATTTCTTCTTCCTAGAAGAGAGAAGAATAAGAAAGAGCGTAATAAAAGCATACAGAATAATGACTAGTGCTGAGAAGATGCATCAGGAAATCACTTTCTCTGTTGCATAACATGAGGGTGTAAAGGTTGTTCATGAAATGAAAAATTAAAATTTGCTCCAAGGTAATGTTTTTCAAAGACTGTGTAATTAGACTCAGGAACATTAAGAGTAACAACAGGAAACAGAAAGGGACTGTCGACATTTACACAACTAAAAAGATATCTAGTTTGTTAGGCGGTACAAAACATGTAATACGAAATATAAGATCTTACATTCAGTGGTTAGGACAAGCCCTAGAGGAATATATGAGAGTTTCATGAGAGAAACAGTAAACCTCTTCTTGTTCTAATAAATAGAAGCGTATTTTTCTTGACCGTATCGAATTAACAATGCTTTAGTCCTCCTTTGATCTTCTGGCTTTATAGAACGGAAAATCTAAAGACATAGTTCCAAACATAGGGGACTTCCAGGGAGGTAGCTAAGGTAAGCCCCCCATCTCTTCTTCCTATCCCTCGCCACATTTCCCTGTCTGTGTCTTTGTTCAGAAACAAATGTTGGTCAGGCTGTACTTTAAACTAGATCACTGAAATGATATGAAAAAGCCTTATTCCTATCACAGGTTATTATTTTAGTGACCCAATTTACAATGCTGTTCTACCGGTGGTGGCATTGGCACAAGTAACAGCACAGTTAGCTGCGGCGCGGTGCAAGTACAAACATTTCAGAGTGGAAGCTGCTTAAACTGTTTTCTCTGTCAAAGCTGGTATCTCATTAAACTGCAGTCAGCAGTGCGGACTTGTAGAGCTAGACAAGCTCTAGTTAGCTGTGCTTCTGATATTAGTTTGACTACAGCAGCACAGCGCTCTGCAGGGAGTATCGCGTGGCTGCTCGAGGAAGTGTAGTGTCAGGCTCGTGATGGCTATGTGCTTTTGCAAAAGCAGTGGGTGGAAACTGATGGAAAAGGTTGCTGCACCCTAGCCCATCTGCTCAGCATCAGCCTCCTGCTAGATGTTCCCACACATCTGCCAGTTGTTACCCTTTAATTGGAAGTTCAGGTGCAGCCCTTTTGGTTTCAGGAGAGGCCAAACTATAGCCCATCAGTCAAGTAGGAGAAGGTATTTAGCAAAACAAATGCAGGCTTTTGACGATCAAGGTCATGCTCGCCCGAGCAATAAACGTACTGGGCAGTCGGTTCCTTTGGTCGGATGGTTGGTCTACCCTTAAATAATCAAGGTCTGTGAATTCCTTTTCCAGTTTCTCTTTTTGAAGCAATTCAAGGAAACCCAAATCTATTGGGTTGTAATTTTTACCCTCAGTCTTTATTAGTTAAAAGGGTGTACAGCTGCAAGGTACCCCTTTAAGTACTTACTTGCTGATCTATTGAACTACATTAGTAAAATCTGTGAGGTATAGTCAACTGCAGAAACAAATCCAATAAAAGACCAGTTTTAATTTCCTTATTTCATTCTCTAATAGCTACAAATACCGTATACTCTGCAATTTAAACCAACATAATTGTTCTGCTTTTGAAGCATGAACGTTCCCTCTGAAGTAGAGGACTGTTAGTAAAAACACCAGAGCTAGAATTTTTCGTGCTTGTGCTTGCCTGACCCTTTCCAGGTTAGTTTAAGTAGTAAAAAATGTTTTAGCTCTCTAGCTTGGCTCAGTTTGACTGAAATACATCAGGGAGTCCTCATTTGCTAGTGTATGTAGCAGATCTGAGACTTAGTAGGTTTTGGCAGAGGGGAGCTTTAATGAGCAACAGAGGGCAGGTAGATCTTCCATTAATGTAGCTGCTTTCTAGGAGGGTGTTGGACGGTATCTCTATAGAAAGATAAGGTTTAGGGTAACTCAAAGAATGCTCTAGAATCAAGCTATTCCTGGCATATTTCTTTTGGAAGTAATTTTCTTTTCTTCCTCTTCAATACTAAAGTTTCAAAATGAATCTCCAACATATTAATTATGTGAAATCCATCTATCCTTCAGCATTTTTTTTCCTTTTCATTCTGAAGTTTTATTTCCTCTTTGGATTCTATTTAGGTAGGCTAGTATTATTAATAAAAAGCACCAGCTTGTTAAGCAAAATTAAAGATATTAATAACAGCAAAAATATAATTGTCATTCAAATAGGTCATAAACAGACAACATTCTGCATAAAGTGACATAATATATACTCTTGTGAGGTTCTTTGTGTTTTTCCTTGTCCAAATGGGTAGGATTTCTCTAAGCCACAGTTTAAGAAGAAATTTTGGATCTGATCCAAGTTAGTTGTTAGTGAGAGTTGAACTGGGCTCGTAAAAACATGAAAGGTTCAGCAGCATGCAAGTAGTTTAGAGGAAGTTGATTAAAAATACTAGGAAACTCAAGTGGTTTTAGTTTTGCAATGTGTAGAGTGAAAGTAATGTTGGACATTTCATTTATAATGTCTTTAATTTCGATTATATAAAAATGTCTAAAAAAATAACATTCTCTATTGTTTAAAGGAAAAAAAAACCAACAAAACAAAACTTGTGTAATTGTTTTGGGGGTGATCCAAACAGTATACTTAGAATGAAATAGTGCAAAGCATCCTGTTTCTAAAAATCTCTGAAAAAAATTATTACAAGTGTATAGCAGAAGAGTCCTTAAGGGCAGTGAAGCCTCCTAATTGTTGCTGACATTATCTCTTGCCATCTGCTTTCTGAGGCAGAATAAGAACTTCATAATGAGGATTAGGAATGGAAGATGGTGAGAGCATGCTCCAAGAGTTGCTGGAGCATTCTCTGCTTTCATAAGCAATCACAGAATAACTTTTTTTAATAATAGGGTTTTAATATATTTTGCCTAAACAAATATAAGCAAACTAAGAATTAAATTTTGCTGCGTATTCTGATAGGGCTATTTTATTTATAGTCAGTTAATTTATTACACCTTTCTTTAAGATACTAAAAGCACATGAACTGGCCGCACTGCGGTGGACTCGAACGTCTGCACTGTCAATATCCTCCCTTCAGACTGATGCAAGCACATCATGCAGGCACACCCTTGGGCTGTGTGTACGCCAGCATTAAGCTATGATTAAAATCCATTCCAAAGCTGCATATAAACATAGCTCACATCCAGAGCTTTTTTAAGCCCAGTTTTACTGCTGGTGGGGACAGCTCTGAGCCGTTCTCAGATTTTTAGCAGATTGTGTTCCTCTCTGGCTTTACACGTGTTTATTGAACTCTCTCCCGGTTGCAGTTTGCCCTGTATACATTGGTGATTTAGAATACGTTTAGAAGAGAGCAATAATCAGATTAATTCTTTTGCGTTCGGATATTTCTCTCCCAAATATAGCAAGAAGTTCCTGTTTTGTTGTTGTTATCACGGGTGACCACTTAATGGAAAATTTTTCTTCATGTTGAGATTCCTCCCATGGGACACGTCATCTAACCTGATTATGACCCATTTATGGGCCCTTGTACCCAAGATGTAAGTAGTGTACTGACTTGTGTTGTTTTAGCTACCACTTCGATATTGTGGTTCTGTAGAAAACTGCCCTGAGCTGGGCTGTGCACTAGAAATGCGTAAATTCATGTACTCGGGGGTCAGTTTTTGTTTCCGGCTAGATCCACACAGTCATGTTAGCTCAGTTTCATATCCGATACTATAAATCCTGCTGATTTTGATTTGATTTATACACCTTTCTGCTGCAGCATATATAAACATTATCCTCAATTTGGTTGAGCTGGTGATGGGCAGGCATGCTAGAGGATCAGATCAAACCGCCTGGCAAGCTGGGTCTCGCCGTGGTCTGCCAGATGGCCATCTCTGTTATATGTCAGTTTTCTCACTTCCCTAACAAAAGTAAGTCCCAGTGCAGGAGGAAGGTAAGGAATGTATTCCATTGGTATTCCTGGAAGTGAGCCACGGGGTTTCCTAGAGATGGATACTTCTTTCTTAATCACACGTCTTTGACTGAAAGATTCCCCTTTTTCCTGCTTTTTTTTTATCATGAGATTTGGGATGTTATGAGACGCGAGAGAGTAAGGAAGTTAAAAAAACAGCTAAAGTAGTCTCCAGACTTTATGTTTGCCAGGGGCCAGTTGTGACCTGCAATGAAATAGTACATATCGGGGTTTTCAAGTCTAAAAATCCCTTTCTGCCAAGAGACTAGAGAGGCTGGTGGCACATGAGTAGCGAAAGAAGAGCTTAGTGGCAGAAAGCTGTGATACAGGCAGAGAAGCAGAGAATTTCACAAAAAACTAAAGGGAAACTACACTGAGGAATCAACAGAGTGGCCAGATCTGTTCAGTTCTTCTGGGGCTTTTTGGATTCCTATCTCTAAATACAAAAAAGACAGGGGTATGGGAGGGATTGATAAACGAAGACGGCTTTCAAGTCTCTGGTGATTACATGGAGATCCTAATTCAGGAACCTAAAATCAAATCTATTTGATATCTTCCTGAAATCTTAAGTTCATATATTAGGTATGAACTTTGTAGTGAGATCTAGTGTCAGCTAGAAGATTAACACAACTCCTTTGGTCTCCACAAAGGACTTATTCCTGAAGTAAATTAAAAAATGTGCAATTTTTCTAAGAAGTATGGGAAATGTAGATGCTGCTATTAATTTTAACAAGTACGTTTTGGACATAAAATGTGTCATGATGGCATAAAAAGCTGCGATTTTATTCACAGTAAAAACCTTTATGCAATCTTACCAACAGAATCACTGTTGCAGCCTCTTACATGTTCTACATGATGTGAAAACACTAAAAGTGATGAACATATGGTCTTATAGTTAAAAATGATGAACATATAGTCTTATAGTTTAAAAACTAAAGCCACCCTGCCAAAATGTAGAACTTGATTTGTGGATCCCATGTAGTGTGTTTATACTAGTAACACCTTCTGAATGTATATACTACTAAGACGAATGTAGCCTCTTTTTTCATTGTCCTTTAAAATTTTCTTTTGGATTTGAAATGTTAGGATCTGAGAAATTAGAATTCTTATTTTCAGAAGACGATGGTATTTCTATAGTACTTTAACGTAAAATCATAGTGGACTTAAATTAACAGAAAAGGTGACTGAAAGACATGGCATTTTTAATATGGTGTTTGAGAACAGAATTGCCCCTTTCACTTATCTGATCACTTCATGCATGTTAGCTTTCTATCTTCCAAGCAGTGGGGTGTAAGCAAATTTCAGGAATTTTTAATGTTCTTGGAGTAGGCTGTACATTTGTGACCCAAGGATTAGTAGATAGAGGGTAATACCTCTTAATTTGGGGTCATGAATGCTTAGCGGTCATGTGCTGACCTTACAGTCATTACATGTCTGAATTCACATCATTCAGTTGTTTGCTTTGGTAGCTGAAGGGCCTTTCTACAAAGCCAGCAATAGGAAAACATTAAGAACGTGTATTTTGGTTGTGAATTCTTTCAGAACTATGATTCTACACCGCCTACTGCTTTGTGTTTTTTAGTGAGTTTAGAAATCAACTGCAGATTGCAGAGAGACGTATTCATACACTATGTCGTACAACTAAAGTGGTCCTTTTTTCTCTCTTTGTAGGGTTTATGGAATAAGTTCATGGGCTTAAAGTACTTGAAGAACAGAAGTAAAACTATACCTGTATCCCATGGATACATTTTTCTTTAGCTTATGCCTTAGCAGGTAGCCTCTGAGTTAAGTGATCGCATGCTGTGTTATTTTTCTGCTGGCTGCATTCAGTCTACAAGATGAACAGGGCTCATGTAATAAGTTACTCAGTGTTTTTATTCTCCATACTGTTACATTCCTATAGCTTCAAACCCTATTTATTGCATACTGCTTGAATCCTATTCTGAAAACGGCATCCAAGAAGGCATGGCCTTTTCTTTGATATTCACTCTGTAGTATCTGAATCGTCCACAAACATTAATAAGTTTAGCTTTACATGACCTTCATGTGATGAAGGAAATTGTATTATTTCTGTTTTATAAATGCAGAGGGGGCTAAAAACGAAGATGATCTATCATCCCTACTAATTATGGGGGTCTATTTTGAAAGTATTAGGAGGTGACATTTTTTCAGCATGTTAAGCGTTCTGTAAATTCTGACAGAAAACACAAAATGTTGTTTCTAATTTGAGTCAGTTCTCCTTTGATTTGCCGTTCAGCCCAACAAATAGTTGGGTATCAAGAATGGGTGGCTAGAAATAGTGTGACAGGGCAGAAACTGCCTAAGTCAGAATCTCAGCACATCTTACCTTGACCATGAAATACAGGGAAAATAATCACGGAACTAATCGGAGTTTGAGAAACCTTTGTAGCAAATTAGATACCACCGAAAATATAGATTGACTAATGAGTACTTGCAAAAAGGTTGGTATAGTTAACTTAGAATTAGACGGCAGCCCTATAGCAGGGATGAAATCCAGCTTTGTGGGAAGAGTTGAGTTCAATGCAAAAGTCTTTTCTCTTTTAAATGTTTTGAAAAATAATGTAACCACTCTCTTTGTGGACAAGGAGACGTGAAACTCTGTTCTGTTGTTTTATGGGGTCCCAATGTGCAAAAGACTGAGGGGCTCTGATATAGCTCTTACCAGTCTTTCCATGACGCAAATAAATAGACTCTTTATTTTCAATATTATTTATGCCTTGTTTACATGAAGATGCTGATTCGTTTATCTATATCCAGTATGATTATTTGGCATTCCGTGAAATGATAGGGAAAGGGAAGATGGCTGTGAAGGCCGATGTGCTAAAAAAGTGCATTGTCAAAAAATGGGCGAAGATACTGTATTTCTGAGGATTTGAAAGTCGTATTTTCTCTTAGATACGACATTTCCTGTGTCTTGCTCTTAAATTACGGTGAAGTACTCAATATACTTACCCTTTTTCCATAACGGGTTACAAGAAAACATATGGCTTGGTAGATTTATTTTTTTTCTTGCAGAGTATATGAGGTTGGGTTGTTTTGATGGAATACAGTGGGAAAGAATTGGTTACGTGTTTTCAGAAATTTCAAGAGGGACCAGAAATTCCTCTTAGGTGAGAGTGGATGGTTGTTTTGTTGTAGTCTACGTGAGGATTTTGATTTTTCCAAGAAAAATCTGGAATTTATCAATCAGAGTAAGTAATATGCAACAGGGCAAAAGAGGGTACTCTGCGACTTATGCTGTCAGTTACGTGTTTTCTTGGATGAAATCTATTTTATTGCGTAGAAGTATTCTGTAGGCTTCTATTAACGGCCACGAACACTGCCAGGAGAGAGGAATTGAAAAAAGATAATGAATCTGCCAGACCCTACCTACAAAGGTGAATGTTCCACCAGAAATCACATTACCCTGAAATTCCTGATCGTTTCAGACTTTCAGTTTTGTTGAGAAAACTCTTCACCTGCAGCAGCTGAGAGGTCAAAACTATTGTAAAAATTCCAAGGTCTGTTTCTGCTGCGTAAGAAAAGATCTGTGGCAGTGACTTCCAGCAGTTTTTTTCTGGGACCCCATAAAATTTTCCATTGAAGGTACATTTTCCTGTATAGTGAATTTAAGCCGACTGACAGTAAGCCAAGACTTTTCTTAATTACCCTTTGTGGTCTCTTAGCAGTAGTCTGTAGACCAAAGGCATCTGCAAACCACAGGTTGAAAACCACTGATTTAAGGAAGTGGCAGTAGTTAATTGTCCCTGTGTCATTGTTAAAATGAGCATCAATTCAGTCTTGTGATGAACTGTCTTTTTGCTGTGACTGGCGATTATGGTTTTGTAGTGGTATAATTGCTAGTCTAATAGAGGTAGCTAAGGTTAACAGCAGAGATAAGTAAATATCATGGAATTATTTCCTGCCTTTAATCCTGGCGAGATAGCAAATATATTAACAAATCCCAACAAACCTCCAAATTTATTATGCCCTGAAGGAGGGTATTTGAGCTTTACTAATACGTGACAGATTGCATGCCAGATAAGCCCTAGTAAACATAACTTTCAGGTGATAGTGTGTTTTCACAGGATTATCCCGTTAAAATTTGTGCAGGGTTTTGGACATGTAAAGGCCTATAGGAGCTTTTATTAACCATCATAATTCTAAAGATTTTACTTGTTGATACTGAATGTGGACCTGTATGACATAGTTGCTTTGGTTGGTTGAAAAATAGTGCTGATTGTAAATTGTGAATGAGCCTGTGGTCTGCAAAAATAGCTATAATAAATTGTAAAGTATGTGTTGTGCGTGTTCATTTCCCAAACAATTTTTGAGTTGTTTCAGCCCAGAAGTGAGGCCTTCTCTGTCACTGAATAAAAATGAGTTTGTCAAATTGGAGAGGAATATGTGGTTGCGTCTATGTTTGATAGCTTTACTCCTTTAGCAAACGTTGAGAGTGAGGCATGTCAACCCGGCTCTTGGAAGCCATCAGAATGGAAGAGCGTGTTGTGCCGTCCCCCCTGGTTAGGCAGTCACCGTCCCAGGCACCGAGCCACGAGACAGCTGTGTAAGAAGTAAGCTCAGTTTGATTAGTACGGCACGAGAAATAAATCATCTCACAGGTGAATATTTACAGTGCTTACTGTTGCAGAAAGAATAAGTGGTTGTTACTTCTTTGGGTCCTCGGAGAGCTGCCGAGCACCCAGCCCCTCGGCGGCAGGTATGGCCATTTTTAGTGCTCCTCCAGACATTGCGGAGGATAATCAAAACAGTGGTGGCATGTAATTTACTCAAAAGCATTTCATTATTTAGATGGCTGTGGAATGACCAAATCCAACTGGTATGCAGGTGGTGATCTGGTAGTTTTGAAGCAGATGCAGTTTTATAATGCAGGTTTCAGTTCATATACTGGAATGACTTAAAACAGCTATATTTTTTTTTCCTAGCAAGCTATAAATGAGTCCTTGGTTTGCAGTTGTATTCAATTATTTTAAACCTATTTACAATGTATTCTATTGTAAAGCTATGACCTTTGATCTCCAGAATGGGTGCATGTCTTTTGTGGGAAGCAGGAAGTCTTGGGGCAAGTGACACTTGCAGTGCAGTTTATTTTACTTAGACTTTGATTCCCCCCCTCCCCCCTGTTTCTAGAACTGAAGACAAATTTCTGTTTCTATTGGATTATAAACAGGTTCTGGATAGCTTCAGCTGCTGCATAGTGCAGTGATATTTTAATTTGCTGGGCAGACATGTTTACTGTGTACTGTGTAGTTTATGAGTGTTACCATAAATGAGGTAATCTTGCATCTTGGTTTCCATGTGCGAAACATTACATGAGCTAATGCAGCTGCACCACTGCTTGCTGGATATTAGTAGACTTTATTTGGACATAAAGTTTATACTGAACTGCTTTAAATATTTGTGCTAAAACTGGTAGTGCTGCTTTTTTAATGTGTTTTATATGACACTGACGGATGCCAAATTTCACAAAGCAACGTAAGAATGTGTAGTGGATTTCTGCTTTGTACCCCATTGTTCTCAATAATGGAGATTCCAGAGTTGAAATAAAATTAATGACAAGATTTTTAATTTATGTTCAGTTAGTGTTTCAGGGACTGGTTCATATTAAGTATACAGAAGAACAGTAGCTTCCTAGCGTACTGTAGCGGTCCTAAAAACATGCACGTTCTCTCCAAAATCTGGATTTGGAATTTGAAGTGACACATGTGGGCTGTGAGAATGCAGAGAGAGAAAGTTGATTTCTGCTCAGCGTTCAAAGGAAGACGTAAAGATTTTTCCATAGTTTAGTTTTACCTACCAAAATCCTTGAATCATCGTGTTTTTTAAAAGTCTATGATTTTAGCATTTATGGCCATATTCTTTTTACTTAATTAAAAATATCGCACATTTTCAGTTTATGTAGCTAGTTAGGAAGGTGAAAGCTGTAATACACGGTAAGCTATAAAATATGTCAGTGTATTTTGCTAACTCTAGTATTAACACTTGCGTGTAATTTCTTGGTTTGAACTCAATTTACGTTCTTTTTTATAAGTCAGAATAAGGGACATCTGTATGAAGTACATTTAAAAAGACACTAAAAATTATTTTATATGATTAAGTATGTAAACGAAGTACTAAAGAAATGGGTATATATATATATCTATTTTATAAGCAACTTTAAAAGGGCTTCCTCCTGCTGAGTATGTGTTTTGACGATCTCCAACATCTCATACTTTTCTCAAAATAGAATTGGGAATGATTGTTGTAACTTCTTTCTAAGATAACATCTGTTTCATTACGGCAGTTCGTCTTTGTAGCACTCACCTGGAGAAAGCAACCGGTTGTTCAGTGAGCAGCGGGATTGCTGAAACCTGGTTTCCTACATACGTGTGCCCTTTGCTTCTTACCCTTCTCCCCAGAATTCCATATCACACCGCAACTGCAGAAGCACCACTGCTTTTGGTGGCTGCCAATGACCTAGCCAGTGTGCGTGTGCTGCCTCGCCAGATACAACCAAACGGATATTAAGGATACGTACTGCCTGCCTTGCCCTTGGCGGGGGTATCTGTTTATCCCTCTTGCCTGTATCTGACTACGGATTTTCTGAAAAGCTGTACAAATGGAATTATCTTTGAGACTTTTACCCATCTTTCAAATCTGCTTGAAATAAGCCAGATCTCCATGTTGCTAGGAGGAATGGACAAACAGGTGAACTGACAAGGAGCTTAGCGCTTAAGACTTATTTTCTTAGGGAATAGAGCTAAAAATCAAATCTGAATTCGGTATTTTAAGCCCTTATGGTCCCTACATATGCTGAACACAGCACACAAGCTTTAAACCATCATTCTCAGGAGTTTTACAACTGGATTTGTACCAGTACTTGAATCTTTCTTTGTCCATTTTATTTGTTTGTTTCTTAATTGATTTTTTTACTGGTACGATGGGTATTATGGACATTTTTGTTTGTGTGTAAACTATATCGTTTCTTACAGTAATTTTGCTCCTTACGTGAATTAGTCATTATGATGTGTCTAATCAGAGGGATGTGGAGTTATTGTGTGCAGTTGGAAAAAAAAGACTGCATGGCATGGTTTTGATTTTGTTTTGCCAAAGTCCAAACTTAGGAATTTTCTAAAGGGGAAGTCTTTGGGATTTAGATATTAAAACAGGAGAGGCTTGCTGTACGTATGGAATTAATGAAGTCCTTTATAACAGAAACAAGTTTTTTGAATTCTAACTATTGGTAATATTTGCATTTAATACCCCTGTGTGTGCTGAGATTAACGTAAGGCTTAATGTGAACTTAGTTGCTTGTTTTCATATTTTTATTAATTATGTGCTTTTTACTAGGTGTATTAAACAGTTTGTTTCCCTTGAGTGGTCTAGCAGCTGTAAGGCCTTTGAAAATGTTCGTTAGTGTACGTCTCACTCAATATAACGTGAACCCCCCACTGTTTTATGTAGAAGGATCTTTAGGTTATATAGTGAAGTTAGTCTACAATCCCTTTTTACTTGTAGTTTCCAGTAAACTTTTTCTTTGAGGTTTTTCCATTTTTAATCTCCAATAAACCAGACTTTCTCACTTTAAATTTTGCCATAGTTTGTGTTTTTCCTTAAGCTGTCGCTCTTGAAATTGTTAGTTAGCAGGAGCCTAAGCTTTTATCATTTATTAGTTTCTAAAGCAATTTTCTAATTCTGTGCATAAAAGGTTGAAAATGTGAACTCTGAAGCCTCAAATCTTCCTAGGCAAATAAAAATTACACCATATTTTGAGGTCCAAAATTTTTGATAATGATTTTCAACTCTTACCTCTTGCATAACTGGAAAGAATGAATTGTGGCTTTGGGGGGCTGGCAGTGTAGCCCCTCTCCTTCCTACTCCTGGTTTCCTTGTGTGAACTGACTGAAGGCACAAAGGGCTCTGTCTTCTCTTCCTCCCTCTTCCCCGCTCCCGAGATCGCAGTTACTGGTCAGACGGGATTTGTGCCTGACAGAGGATACCATGTTCTGCTGGATTTGCCCAGTTAGGCAGACACCATCGCCTTCTGTCCCTCGTAATTCTGCAAGTTCCTAGTCTGCCTCATTTGAAGGCTTTTTGCTGCGGGCTTTTGTATTGCCCACAAAAGTTTGGGGCAGAAATAAGTAATAAGCATTACACTGTAATGTTATTATCTAGTGGCAATGAAATAACTGGAAAACAAACACTGAAACACAGGGCAGCTGATGAAGTTTCTGTCCATAACTGAGTCCCAAACTTTTAAGGAATCTCTTTTCTGCAAGCACCTTTATTTTTATTTTTGTGCATAGAATGCGATACTGAATTTCTTACATACGTACTCTTCTCAGGACCAATACGATAATTGCAATACTTAAAAAACAAATTACTACAAGTTGATTTTAAGAACCTTTTGTATTTTAGTATTTCTAATCTTCCAACGTCCAGGAAAATATGTTATCAACATTTTAACTTTCAATTTTGTCAAATAGGAAACCATACGTTTTTAACTGTCGTCGTGTCTTGATAATCATGATTTCTCCCACTTACGCACTTTCATTTTTGCAGCTAAAAATTTTTATCTTCCTCTCTATCTCTGTGTGTGTGTGTGTGTGTACACACTAAGCTGAACATTTTCTTTGCAAGTTTTTAGTATTGCCAATAATCATACACTAAAAATTTCATTTCAGCTTACAACAATAGGGCTTTTCATATGTAATTTGAAGGATAAATGAGTAATTATGCATTTAATTGGCTAATAAATCACAGCACATTTCCCTTATTTCTGTAGTGCTATGCTAAATCTTCGTATATGTGGCCTGGTGTATTTTTGTAAAAAAGAAAACTAAATGGCTTGTTTAGTGTAGGTACAGTGCATGAGTGACATAAATATGTAAAGCCTTCTATGGTGCTTACTGTCTTGTATGAGAAGTTCCTGTGATCACATGCGTGGGGATTTTACAAATGTACATTTTAAAGGAGGTATTGAAGTTTTAGATTTTACACTATATCATGTATATATTTAGTATGTAAACAACAAGAGGGGAGCTTGCCCCAGCTAAAATGAATTTTCAAAAAAGCATGCAATAGCACTTTTTCAGATACACGCGTTTGTAATTCTGATTGTTCTGGTATAAATTCTCAGATTTTTATGATTAACTGTGTTAATTTTCACAGTGGCTATTTAGTTGTGAATTATTTTTTTTTTAAGTTAGCGAACGGGATTTATTTAAATGCTTTAAAATTTGAGGAAGGTTTTAGGAAGCAGAATTTCTGCCTATCATTTCCATTAACACTGCAGGTTATGATACTTCAGTATTTCTAGTTTTCATTTCCTTATGAGTTAGGGCATAGGGTCGTTTGATATGTTTGTTCTTCTCATTGCAATTTTCCAAAAATATTTCATTAATAAAATAACATCAACATTGCCACAATTAAAAGATGAATACAGACCACATATGAATGAAATGTAGAAATAGAGAAACCTTTCTCTAAGTCTTTTCTTGCCTGTGGAAAGGCACTGGACATTTTATTGTTTGCCTGCACGTGAGGAAACTGGAGAGGGTGGTTGTTTCAATAAAAGTTGGGATTGATGTAGCTGATTTACAAGAATTTAAGGCATGAATTACATAAAATTATACACCTAGCAAATTCTATCATCTCAGTGGCAAGGCTGTTACGTAAAGACACTGAAAGTTTTCCTTGATTACGCTTTCAGGAGCAGTTAAGCAGTGTTTCCAGATTCCTCTGTATATGTTCACGTATGCAAACCATATTTAACTGGGTTTTTAGTTTTTGTAAGAAGGGGAATACTAAATATAGCTCATGGTGATTCCAGTCCAGCGTCCTGTGTGCTTTCATTTGTAACGTCAAAACGGTTGTGGATAGTGCAGGTTATTGTCTAGCGGATTGTATGCATTAGGACAAGTGGTGAATCCCCACTTTGTCTAAAAGATTTCTGAGTTAGATGGGATTTTTCCATGTGTGTATTTCCGTGGCACTTGATCGCTGGTATAGACTCTCAGTATTGCTATAATAGAAGTTTGTTTTGAGAGAGAAAGGAAAGGGGTTTTTTTAATCTAAAACTTCACAGTGAGTTGTTTTATAAAGCAATTTACAACATTTTCTCGGTGGAGTGACCTAGAGTGGAGTGGAGCAAGATTTATGTTAATATAGAACAATGTTTCCAAACAGATTTTAGTATGTGTGTGTGCATGCTAAGAGAAGTAGTAGAACACAATCTATTATTACATTTCATTAAAAAAAATCCACCTGCATCGGGTGGCTGCATAAACGCCCATTACTTTGATGTTTTAATTATAAAATGTTCACGTGAATTTACTGACATCCTGGGGGGAAAAAAGAGTATTTGGAGAATTGAGGGCATTGTAAGCTGCGGGATTAATAAATGGTTGCTAGTGTTACATTAATAAACATTTGGAATATTCTGCATTAAGGTTGATGTACTCAACCAGCACTACTCGCCCTCTGTGGCACTCCCTGAAGTAAATTCGGCAATAACTCAGGAGGACCAGCTAGAGAAGTTCATTTTGCTTTGGATCGTTTTGTCCTAGGCAAGCATACCCTGTCTAATCATCGTGGGGCAAGAACTCGCTCGTCAGCTTGTCACAGAAAAAAACTTTTTTCAGATGTGACTATTTGCGGTCATTGCAGGTGTTTCTTGTAACAATAATGAAGTAGAGAATAAGAATAAGGTAAGGTTCTTTCCGAGGAGCGCTGCCTATTTTTTGATTCTCACAGTTTTCTAAATCATTTATTTCAAACCCGACTGTAGTTGGAGGGCAAACGTGTAACTGAATCTGGAATCGAAACCCAAACATTTGATTAAATAAAATGGTAACTTCCTGAACCTTCTTCAACGAAGGTGTAAGGAAAAATGATCTCCATTCAGTTATCCCATACATCATTATGGAAATATATGTGGCTTTGGTGATTTTTGAGCGTAGGGCAAAAAAAGACATTTCTATTCAGAAATACAATCCACCACAGTCATAAGTAACCGAGGCGTATAATCTTCCTAATGAATGGTTTGATGAATAACTGTTTTCCATTTGCCCGCTATACCAGTCCTGAAATTGTCCCATCACCGCCAATTTATTTTATACGGGCATAATATTATATTGTGTTGTATTTTGTTACAATACGGTGGAAGAGAATTGTGAAGAGAGTGGGAGTCAATCATTAAGATACACATTTTAAGCAAACATCGGGTCTCTTCTTTGATTAACAGGACTGCAGTAACATTTATACATAGTATACTCTTACATTTTGATTGTATTTCTGGTTCCTTTTCTTTATTTGTGAGCTAGAAGTTCTTGGCAAAGCTGAATATACAAAATAAATGTAAACCACACTGCAAGGATGGGTCCTTCAGAGAGCAGGACAGAGAGAGAGAGAGAGAGAGAGGAGAAAATGATTTAATGCAATAATGATTTTAGCTATACACAGGCATCCCTTTTTTGTCTGGATTTGTTAAATTACCTGACGTCTGCATGTGTAATTTAAACAAAATTTTGTTCTCTAGTCTTTCTTCCTTTTGAGCTATCTTCTCAAGGAGAAGGATGATAAATGGAAACATAAACATAGCATGAGAATGTGAACTAGTTCCCAAACATTTCAGTGGTTTTTATAAACAGCTGGTCATTGTTACCTTTTGCTGGATTACAGTTTCCTTTAGAACAACAGTGCTCTTCAGCTGCATTACAAAGTTGATTCTAAATGTTTTCGCATAGTTGCTTAAAGGCTTTAATGTTTAAATAATGGTTATATAATTATACATTGTTTAAACAATTAGCTTTTAAGTCCAGCAATAAGCTCACTTTTTATACACATACTACCAAAAATGATAATGAAACTGCATTTTAAAGATATGAGCTGACCTTACTTAGAGTGAGCAACGATAGTTTAGGGACATTTATTTCAATTTTAAAATTTAGTTTTTAACAGGCTCGTTTTCATTTTGAGCACGAATAGTGATTCCTGCCATTCTCCTCGGTCGCCCCCTGAACACAGACATGGTCAGCAGCAACTTTTTCTCCTTCTGAACCCTGTTTTCAGCGTTCCTTGGGCATTGTGTGCCCTTTGCTCTACGATACGAAGTGCCAGCTCGCATCTCGCTGGTCCGCGCAGGCACAAAGGGTTGGCTGAGGCTTGAACTAGTGCGCCTTGGAGGGGTAGGATTAACATCATAGCCTGTAAGCTGTCCCCTAAGCCATCGTGGCAGCTGTTGATTTATGTTTTGAAACAATCAAAATAACAACAGTTGACCCAATAAATTTAGATACCGCTTAGTATTTTAACTTTTAAACAGTCTCCTAATATTTTAGGTCCGCTATTTTTGCTTAAGTCGTGATTTGATCGCCTTTTAAAAATAACATAGAATTGCATTTTTAATCTTCTTGAACTGCATTCATACAGTGATTAAATTAGGGATTTTTTAGACGTATAACAGTTTACTACAGTAGCAGAAACTCCAAGGATAAAAAAAAATCACTCCTCAAAAGTTAAATACATTTTATCTATTTTATAGGAGCATTTCAGAAGTCGTATTTTATACCCGAACTACATTTTAATTTTAGATACTGTACATCTTTAACGACTTTCTAATTTATACAATTTTTGTTTCATTGTCAAAACATTTAATTATATCATGTCTTGAAGGTGTAAAGCTGTCAAATAAATCAGAGGCTCGGTATAAACATTTGGTGAATTGCTTTTGCTACCATACTGTAGTTGTTACTGGGCAGTTAGTGGAACTTTTTTAAAGCATTTACTCAGCAGGTACAGGACAACACTGGTACAATGAATTGCTGATTGCTTGTAAAACAGCAGGTAGTAATGCCCTCACTCTTTGTAATTCTGCTTTGTAAAATAAAGTGGCAAGATAGCGTGGCAGAGAAAGCCAGTGTGCAGCGAATATGTTTCCTGCCTAAGGGCTGCTGGAGATTGCCAATCCCATTTCCAAAAAAAAAAAAAATATGTAAAATTGTTGCTGTTTTCCATAGCGCAAAAACCGAAGTTCCCACCGCTAGAGGGAATGAACCGCGTCCACGCTTCGGAAAATTTGCCAACACGGGCATGAAAAATAGAAAATGCAAAGGCTGGATTTCTTTATGAAGGCCTTAATAGTTGCATTGGAAAAAAAAAAGAAACAAAACAAACCAACAAAAAAAACCCAAAACAAAACAAGAAACCGATAACTTGCAGGTGTCTTTAAAAATGTTTAACATCCTATGAAAAGTCTTCTTCTTTTAACCAATATTTTGTTCTGGTGTTAATACGTACTACAGGCTCCCCAAAGTGGGGTTTGGATGAAGTAAATTAGTTCTACTTTGAAGCTTTTTTTTTCTCCCCCTTTCAGAATGAATGGGGAGGCCCTTGAATGAAAGCTGCTTTTCATTAGTGCCACCACATACCTATTTGAAAGGAAGAGCTCTTTTAGCACATACAAACACTGGAGTAAAGGAAAGCTTCCTTTTTCTACCAGAAGACCATCGGCTAAACAGCTCCTAGCTTCTCTTTCCAGTCAGGTGGTTTCCAATCAGAGTTAATTACTCCAGTCATTTATTCTAATCACCCTCTTCGTATGGCCAGCAGTACTCTGTCACGGGGTGGCATCGTTTGAAGCCAGTTAGGTTTGAAAGCCACTGCAGGGTACTTGAGGCTCATTAGCGAGGCCCCTCCATGCCTGGCTGTGGATATGCTCCCTGATTAACTCCCCGTGCCCCCTCCCCTCCTCCCGCCCCAATTAACTCTTGCCTTGCTGCTTGCCTTTTGCTTGCGCGGAGGGGGGAAGGAGCGGCTGGGGGCGGCCGCCGTCTGCGGGCGCCTGGCAGCCGCCTGCGGCTCCTTGAGGAAACCCCAGAGGGTTCCGCGGGGTGCTGAAAAAGCGCTTTTTTTTTGTTTGTTTGTTTGTTTTTGTTTCTTGCAAGGAACGAGCGGTTGCGGCAGCGATGTTCTGCGGGGCTCTCCCGCTGCGGGAACATCCCCCCCCCTCCCCGGGGCTGCCCGTCCCGTCCCGTCCCGTCCCGTCCCCCCCAGGGCTGCTCGGCGAGGGAAGGGATGGGGCTGGCCCCTGGCCTGTATCTCGGCATCAGGCCGGTTGTGTGCTTAATGCGCCTTTTTTTTTTTTTTTTTTCCTCCTCTTTCCTTTCCAAATCCTACAAAAAAAAAAAAAAAAGGTTTCTTTGCTGTTTGGCATATAACTGGCATTAAAGAAAAAAAAACAAACACACACACAAAAAAAACCCACAAAAAAAACCCAACCGAAAAACCACCAAAAAACACCCCCAAACCACCACCCCCCCCAAAAAAAAAAAAAAGCAGCTTGTCCTCCAAACTAAAGGCCAGAGTTGAAAATCCAGACTTCTTTTTAAAAGCGGTGTAAATTTGCCTTATGCCGTGCCGATGGGTGAACTTCAGGCTTAGGTTATATCGCTTGGGCTAGGTACGTAAAGCCCTCGCTTGCAGTTAACTGCTCCGTTGTGTGGTGGTGATGGTGAGGAACTCTGGGGACCTGTAGCTTTCCTGGGTAGGGTCAGGCCAGTGTGGTTCTCAACAGCCCTGACTTTGAGGCAAGGACTTGATAGTGTCCTTGTGCTCACCTTACTCTGGGTAAGAAAGCTTGCAGGCCCTAGGTATGGGATTTTTATTTTAAAAAAACCCAACTATTAGAATCTTCATGGTTGGAAAGGACCTTTGAGATCATCGAGTCCAACCATACACACACCACCATTAGTTTTACTCTTGGTCAGCCTATGTATTTTTATTCAAATGTTATTTGATTAAAACCTTGTAATTCGGTTGTTACTACTTAAAAACATTGCGCAACGTTGTGTTTGTTTTGGGGGTTGTATTTTTTTTTAAACTTGTTATTTTTCCATACTGGGAAGTGAAGTCATAGATAGTTGCTTGCTTGTTTGCCCTGGAAAGAGCAAGTGCTGTCTCTGGGACTTCAGCCTCTGAATTAAATGGTTATTTGGAACATGGAAGTTAAATACTGTTTCATTGCAGTATATTTTTATTTTATTTCTAAATGTTGGGGGGTTTTAGGCTGTGTTCTTTAAAGAAAAAAATAATATTGTTGATATAAGGGAAAATTCTAGGGTTTTCTAGCATCTTATTTAGCTTATAAATGGAAAAAAAAAATCATTAAAATGTTAATAACTGACCATATGCTTTTTCAGCATATAACTTCTGAATGTTAATACTATCCATCTCCTACGCCCTTCCCACTAACACGGTTCACGGCAGAGTAATATAAAGGTTATGAAAAGTTTGCTCTCAACTGGCTACAGGATGTCTGTTGCACTTGGAGGTGTTTACGCCTCGATTTCCTGACCATGCTCAATATACTCAATATATCACTTGTCTTTCTGTGTACAGCTGTCATAGTGGAAATTTGAAGCAGTTTAGGTGAAAGAAAGGAATAAAATCTAGAAGAAATTACACTATCTACAAGAAAGCGTTATGAGCAAAACTAGTTGAAACTCAACATGCAATGCTTGATGAAATTAGAATAAAAAAGAGAGATTTTGCATTTTCTAAGGATGGACATTTTAAGAAGTAATTTACAGATATAGTCCATTTTCAGTTTGATTTCTTTCAAGCATTCAACCAGACTCCTAAGAGCTCTCTGTTCTGTTACAAATTCCAGCACTAGCCAAACTACTGCCAGGGAGCAGGAGGCAGCCCAGGAGATCCACTGGGACAGGGCATGACAAACAGTCAAGAGTAGGGCAGTGTTCTCCTTAATCAGGAGGCTGTGGAAGTTCTTGTCCTGGGGTATTTGATAGAAGGTGAGCCGCCCTGAGCACCAGTTCGTCTGGATTCTGACTTCCTGGTAGCTTGCTTACCAAGTGTGCCAGAACAAGATGTTAAATGAGAATCTGCTGTGTTTGGGCAAGTTTGCAAAAGAGCATTTCGTTTTCCAAATGGTATCTCCCACAAATCTGATTTTTCTCTTAAATGTTGAATATAGAAGCTGATAACGTCTTTGATGCACAACTTCTTCCTTTCTCTGTCATTTTTAAAGTCAAATAATGATCTTTGTCATTCCAGTTAAATGCCAGTTTTAAGGAGCCTGATGTCCTTGCCAAACATACCTTGTATTGTCATCCTAAGCAACCACTCAGAATGTCTTTCTAAAAGATCAGGGCTTCACTGTTCATAATCATGGCAGGGAAGCAAATTCAGGCTTATCTGTGCGTGTTAGCCCCAGAGTGGGTTGCACATTTGTGCCACGTGATGATATAGTGCTGTTTCCTATTTTTGTAACTGTTTGATTTATTCAGATGTGGTACCCTAATTGCCTTTGTAAATCTTGTGTTCTGTTCTCCAAAAGCTCTTGACTGCTTCCTATTCTGTGAATTAGCAGGCAAGTCAAACGACAAGATTGAAATGACTTGTCTGCCTGACTTGCATCTAAAGTGTGTTTTAAATTTTAAATTCCTTGACCTTTTGTCATACCATTTCCTAATCTTAAACAAATTTTTCTAGAACATTTTTTTCCCAGAACTGGCTTCAAAGACAAATTAGATTAGTCTCTACAACTCTTCTAAGATGTTTGCTTGTGCTGTTTGCAGTGATTTGAAGACCATGTGTTTGCAACCATTTCTGTCTCCTCTTACATGCATACTAATACTTGTTGATCATCACGGTTCTTGTGAATTGCAGATACGACTGACACATCAAAGCACAGTATAAATGCTGCGAGCTGTTGAAACGGAGTGCAAAAATAAAGCAACAGTTGACTTTTGGGGCTTACAGAGTAAATCAGAAGGAAGAAATGTAACTGCAGTTTAGGTGTAAAATATGTTAAAAAAATCATGAGTTTCTCCCAGTTTGGTGTATTGGGCTGTCATGAACCAGACACTATACGTAGGCTTAAACTTTAACTTGAGGATTAAATGGGATGGTGGTACCCAGCCTGAAACTTAATATGAGAGCCGTTTCAAGTGTAGTTTTGTCTGTGTTCACATAAACGTTTTTTGCATTTTGATCATGCAAGTTCAGTTAATGTAGCAGATATTTTCTAAAACTTCATGACCTACACTGCATTCACTAAGTTTCGCCATACGTTACAGTACGATTATGTATTCATTTAGTGTAAGCAAGCTAAAACCCCATCACTGGGTACATGTACTCTAATCATAACACTTCCCTGAATTTCAGAGTTTGGCCTGTTTCTAGCTTTAGTGAAAAAGCTTATTCAACCGCAAAGCAAATTTTACATGGTTTAAAGTTTTGTAGTGTGTGTTTTGCACTTCTCTCTTAACAGGAAGGAATCTGTAACATGAAAACGTGAATCACTCTTTACCATGACAAATGCCCTTTCGGAAGTGTGTAGGACCTTTCCGTTTGTCTTTGGCTAATACTTGACATTCGGAAGCAACTCTCATCGTGTTGACAAGGCTCAAGGAGATGCCACGCAGAAGTCCCTCGGCTGGAAGTATGCAAGTTAGCTGTAGTGTTAGAAGCAGTAGACCTGCATTAACCTTCTGAGAGGAAAGTTACGTTAGCTTGGCAGCGCGGGATGCTGACACGATGGCACAGCTTCCCTGCCAGCTCAGTCAGCTCCATCAGCGCACAACACTGCAGCGTGAAATACAGTCGTATCTTGGGGGATTTGTGTGTTTAGTGTTTTTTGTTTTGTTTTGTTTTGGGTTTTTTTTAACACAAAGCTTCATTTAAACTAATTTGACTGAGCCAACTGTCAGCTGTGTGTTTAACAGCCTGTGCTTCCATGGGTAATAGATTCCAGATCCAGGCTGTCAGTCTTCATGCAAACAAGTGCTGGAAGAACTGGGAGAGGAATTGTTGAATTTGAGGGAGGAGGGAGCTTCCTGCCTCCTTTTGGTGCTGTGTCTGAGGATTTTCAAAAGGGATTTTCATTCACTGTCTTGGCCTCGGGATGTTGCTGACTCTTCTGGAGAAGAGAATCCTTTAACAACCTAGCAGACATTTTAAACGTGGACAAAAAATGGAGAGGGGTGGAATGGGAGGAGGTGGAAATGGCGGAGAAATCAGCACACCTTGTGGTGTTATAAATACTTGCTTTTAGCCATATCTGTAGTAATAAATGGTTATGGTTTAACCAGTTGTGGTTAGATTTTCTGTGTGTCTCCGGGGAAGGACAAATACAAGTCACATACATCAGTATTATTACAGTTATGGGTAACGATAGCCATTTGTGTGGTTCCGCAACTGTAATTAATTATCGCTTTTATGTATTATTTTTCATGTAGGGGAATTTAATAGAGACCTCCTGATCATTTTTGTTCCTATCACAATTCTTCTGAGAAGAAATCAAACAATTAGGAAGGGGCCATTCTTGGTATGCCTTTTGAAAAGCATCTGTTGGTTCGTGGAGCTAGTTGGCTGAGACAGGTTTTGCCCACTCTTTTTTTTCAATGGGGAAGTTAGTATTGTCACAACCATGTCCGGTGGACTATATGAGCAAGTGAGGTAAGCCAACATGTGAATTTGTAGTTCATTAACTGTTGAGTGCTGGTGTGCACGCTCGAGGAAAAGGATATACCAATTACATTCACTGTGGGCAAATCAGCCCCTATTCAGTGCGTGACATTGTAACTACACTGCTCTGGGACCCGTGTTGGCTTTATTTAACCTGTTTTCAGTTTCTCTGCACTGCAGTGTCATCTTTGGAAGTTTGTGTTTTTAAGTTTAGCTCTCCAAATGTTCTAACAGCCGTATGCTTGGGTTGTCTTCTAAGCCTGAAAGCCAGAGTGCTTTACTTCACCTTCCTGGGTTGTTCTACTATGAAGGCTGTGGAATTGCTCACAGGAGTAAAGATAAACAGCTGTGTAAGTGTTTTCACTGTTGGCACCTAAGCTAGATGTCTAAACTTTGAAACTAAATGACAAAAATGCAACATTTGGTCTGTTTATCTGTATCCTGTACATGGAAAATTGCAGCAATTTTGCCTTAAAATATTGCTCGCAAATTTGCAGATTATCATGGATATACTAAGAAATTTTTTTTTAAGGGTGATCACTGCCCTTTATGGAAGGAGTAGCTTTCCATAAGAAAACTCTTCAAGGCAAGTTTCCATATTCACCTAAATCTTTTATTCCTGGCACCTAATGATAGACATTTCAGTTGAGATTAAAGCCGAATTTCAAAGGAAATGTAGCTTTCATTTTATAAAATACATAACAGCTGTCTGACTTATCCGTTTAAACTACAAAAAAACAGTTGCAGAGTGAATATAGAAATCACCAAAAGACGCAAGAGTGCTCTAGATTTTTAGTGAAACATGCTACTAACTCACGCTTATTTTGGTCATAAGTGCATAAATTCAGGTAGAAGTTTGAGTCACTAGATTCCAAAATAGTTTTTGTTGTTCATGTGCTGCTTAGGTAGAATTTACCTTGCCACAAGATTCTTTTTCATTAAGTTACACCATTACACAAATTTTCTCTTTTGTCATTACTTAGTGTTAGATACAGAGAAGTCGAAGGAGCAGAGGAAGGGAAGTTTATCTTCCAGAGATCTCCTTTGTCTGAGCTTCTTCTCAGATTGTTGATACCCTTTGTTCTATAAGATCAGACATCTTCAGCAAACCATCTGAGTTAAATCTTTTTATTAAGATTATATTTTCCAGAGTTCTTTCTCTATTTTATCCTGGTATTGGTAACCGAGTAGAGAAATAAAGTAAAATGCTAACTGTGGTTATAACAGTAATGAAGAATACACTGGCAATGCACTTCTGGAACACACACAAACAAAGGAAAAATGAGATAGTTCTTATAACGTAAGCTGTAAAGTAACTGTACACTTTCTGAAGTATTTCATGTTTAAGACAAATTGCAAAATACAGTAAATAAAACTATATGCATTTGCTTGGAACATTTATTTAGCAAATTAGAAACCACCAAGCATGTAAACAATTTTGATGTCCATTTCGTCTTTTTGAAATTTGCATTACCTCATGCAGAACTCGGGAGTTTTCTCCTTAGTACGTCCGCTGTCCTCCTCCTCCTCCTCCTCCTGATATCTTCAAGGCAGGCTTGAGTTCAATATCTTTCGAATAGCTTTCTATACTTTTTTTTTTTTCTTTCTCAGATGTCTACCCATGTGATCAAATAGTGTTGCCGGTGAAAGTGTGTTTAGTAATTTACTTTTAAATACTGGTGGTTACTGAGAAACCTCAAAAGATAAAGCCAGCACTTCAAGAGTTAATATGTTATTAGGAGGACAGGAAATCTGGCAACTATTGCAGAAACTAGACCTAATGGTGCACACAAACAATTTGTCAGTCTTGGTAAATGTGAATAGCTTTCCGCAAAGTGGCTGCTTTTGCTTTGTTTGAACAGCCTAAACTTTTCCTTTTTGGACTTTAAATCTTAGAAGTGAAATGTGATCCACATATTGAATCAAAATAATTTAATTCAAAACATATTTTGATTGGAACAAGGTTGACATGGAAAGAAACTCTAGAATAAAAAAAAGAAAAGTTGAAAGGACTTTCTATCATATATTTAGCAGGAAAATTTGAAACAGTTCTAATTAGGCTGAAAAAACCAGCCTTCTTCATTGTAACTTACAAAGGTCATATATCAATGTTAAAGCAGCATTACCAACTTGTGTCTGAAAGCCTGCACATGCAAACATAATTCCAGTTGTTTGGTTCTCTTGGTTTTTGTTGGGGGTTTTTTTGGGTTTTTTTGTTTTTGTTTTTTTTTTTTTTTTTAAATGTATGTGCACGCAATACTTCCCAGCCCCAATATGTGCTTAGTTTAAAGTAGCTACCTGGTACTGCAGTTATGCGGGTGCTTCGTTGTGTTCAAGAGGAGTATTTTTCACGTTGAGTTTGTGTTTGTGCTAAAAGTGGGTGAAATCCTAAATCATGCTTTTCTGCTCATCCATAAATGTTTTTGAAATGGTATGTAAAAAAAGAGACTCAATTACTTGAAGTGTTTCAAAGGAAATCACTTACTTCAAAGAGGAATTAAAATATTTGGCCCATTAAAGGTAATAGGCAATTATTTGTACTTGAGATTTGTAGTTTCTTACTTGCCAGTGTAGTATATTCCTTGGTGGTTTTTGTTTTTTGTTTTGTTTTGTTTTTTTTTAATTGAGTGAATGGGAAAGATTATTCATGTAGGAGAAGCAGTTTTGGTTTCTCATCAAACTTTCTACTTTCATTTTAACTATACGAAACACATTTTGTATACACTGGACTTCTTTTCTGTCTTGCCGATAGGAGTTACAGGCACGCTTTATGCTGTGCTTCAAAGATTGCTTTAATCAGCGTAGGAATAAGGCAAGCAAGTCTGTGGTCTATTTCTGAATAGCCTGATAAAGAATAAATATCTATGCTGGTGAAAGGAAATACAGTTAATCTTTTCATCTGATTTCAGCATTTGAACATCCCAATCTCAAGCACGGTATATATTCCTTTTTAATAGACATAATTTCTTATGCTATATGTCATTACATAATCTAAACCAGAGAGAAAAGTAGAGGGTAAAAGCCAATAGTAGTCACTTTAAAGATACAAATCTTGATTCCAAGGGTATAATCTTGTTTGGGAAAAATATATCACAATAAGTGGATAGAGTATTTATACTGGAAAAAGGAAAAATCTTTCCTAACCTGCTAGTTTTATGTTTTTGTCGTTCCCACCATGTTTTACCAAATCATTTGTATCGGTATTAGACTGATAATAGTTTTTGGTTGCTAGCAGGAAATTAGTCTCCGTTCATTCCTTTCAGAAAACAAAGCAGAAAAAGATGCACATAAAATAAGGAATTTCAGAGTCCTTCCTGAAGTAGTTTTGGTTGCTCGTGTTTAGTGACATCAGATTGTGCGTTTGAAAAATATTTGTGAATAAACTAACATTTCCTTGTAAAAGCAAAGCTTCAATTTGTTGATGTGTCTGAAGCGTTTCTACCTCGGGAATGGAGAAATGAAAGTTACTAATAGGTGTTTGTGTTTGACATCTGTATACTGTACTTTTTAGCATATCTCAAGTGCTTTAGTCTCTGCCTAATAGATCTCATTAAAGAAACAGATATCAGCCCCAAGACAGTTTGTCAAAGTTAATATGAGTCCCCGCGGACAGAATTGACAATTTGTGTGTGGCTTCACGTGACGGTCTTTTCACGGTCTTGTTTGATCCTTTAACAATTGGGCATTAGTCACTGATTTATTTTACAATAACTCAATAGGATTGAATATTACTGTATTATGCTGGACATTTTAGAGGATTTTCTTGTTTTGCACATTTTCCTCAGAGCAGGCAGTAAATGATGTACTTGCTCTGCTGCGGGAGTGCTAACAATTGATTGGTTTGCTTTAAGAGCAGCATGGGAAGGATGTTAGTATCCCATCGCTGCATGCCGTATTTAACTTGAGCCTTAATGAGCACTGGCTGTCCTAGATGCTTAAGTAATCCTAAACGCTTAGCATTTGATACCCTTGGTTTAGTTTTGCAAGAGGTAAATGCTAGCAGTAACATTTTTTAATAAAAAAAAACAACCTTGCTTTTTAGAACTGGGTAGTTACGCAAATTGGAACTTTTTCACTTCTAAGATATTTTTTTTAAGGAGTACCCATACTTAAATAGTCTGTACCAGTGTGGCTGTAACGTGCGTCACACGTGCTGGTACATTCTGTTGTTTTCCTTGAAAGTCTGCTTTATTTTTTAATCATTAAGCAGACTGTTAACTATTGTTCCTCCATCGATTGTGTCATAGTGTAAGCACTTCCCTCCAACCAAGAGCTTAACTGTGAACCCGAAATGACAGGCAAGCTTACTTGGCCTTTGAATTTGTGTGCCACGTTTGGTCTGTCCTTCAGGGTCTGGGGTGTTGGTGCTGACTGTAGTCTTTTTTCATTTAGCCCTTTTATTTGTGATTTGGCAAATAGGAAAGAAAATATAAATGGCCTAATGGGGGGGGGGGGGGGGGGAGAAGAAGAAAATTATGTACTTTTCAATCTGTATAAATTACAAGTGTAAATAATTTTAAACTTGAAAAAGAGAAGTAAATTCAGGATGGCTCCCACCCATTCCATGAAAAGGCAAAGAGTGTGTTTTAGTTTTGCTTTTTTAAGAAAAAGTCAGATTAATATATCTCTTAATCTGAGGAGATTGCAGAGTGATATTCCTTTGGTAATTCATGTCCAAATGCTTTGTGAGGGTAGTATGACCCACTGGAAATCTAGCTTTTGAAGAAAAGCGAAATGTGAACAGCCTCTGCACCTACTAAATATATATATATATATATATATAAAATCACCAGTTCCTAACACTATTTTCCCTGACATTAAATAGTTGTAATGATAACAGTAAGTATATTCTAGGGTTAAATTTTTTTTTGCAGGATAGCAAGAAAATTAATTCCTATCATTGTCATTTGCTGAGCCCTGTAGAATTTTATGGCTGCACATTGTAGTATTATGGACACTCATGAGACTCCTGACTGGTTTTATCTTATTAAACAATTTTGAAATCATTAATTTTTAATTGGCCTGCTTGTGGTTTTTTATAGTTTTAATTGTGTGTCTGTGTCTAAATGTTGGTTTGTTGTTTTTTTTTAATTTAAAAAAAAAAAAAAGAAAAAAGTAAGAAAGGAAAAATCCTGTCTAAGCATATATGTTCTAAGGTCTTTCCATACGATCATCCAAAGAGGTACTATACTGTGTGGTAATTCATTTTAAAGAATGCTTTCAACAATTCCGTAGCTGGGATTCCTGATAAAAATAATAATAAAAAAAGAATGATATTATGTTGAAGATATGTACAGGTCTTTTCTTGATTGAAAGTTCTAATTAAGTGAATCGAGGAAAATTAACTGAAATTAGCTGTCAGAAAGTCACATTTAAATGAGTGATGATCTGGTGTGGCAGTAAACATTTAAATGATATAAATTGCCATTTAAGTGTATGGTTTAATGTTTGTCATGCATTAATATGACATGAGACTGCAGTGACAATCAAGCAGCTTGCTCTAATTTGAACATATTTAGGGCTTTTGTGTGGAGTGCACCACACAAATTAAGACAATTGCTGTTTTTATGTGTCAATTTAAATGTTGTTTTCAGGCATCGGTTAATGAAACAAACCCATCATTTTTGTGTGCAAATTGCAGAGTGATTTCCTCGGTTTTCAGATTAATTTTAACTTCCTCCGCTCAAAATTAGGAATTTCCTTTACAAGGAAAATGCCATTTGTTTGGTTCGATGAAGAGGGTATCAGACTTTGTTATGTTGTTTCATTTGCTCATTCGAATAAGAAATACATTAGATCCTCTGTATAAAATAGAGAAAGCAAATTCTGCTAGTGATTGAATCTAGATGAATTAACTCTTTAGATGACAATGACTTTTAAGTTATTTTGTACTGCATGTAATACTGTTATGGAGAGATTCATTATTGTTTGGATGCTTTTGTCTTGGGGATTGGGTTGTAACTGGATAACGTCTTCAGAAAAGTGGCTTAATCATTCAGCATAGTACTGTTTCTGTATAGGTTGTATAAGAGTTATATACAAGAAATGCACAAAATTCATAGCAAGTTGATATACCAGCACGTTAAATAATTTCTACCCTAACATCCCTAGTTAGTTCAGTTTCTCCGAGTCTATCAATCTTCTCTCTGTCTGTCAGAATCAGATTATCGTGCTCTTATTATTCACCATGCAGATCACACAGAAAAGCACAATTTCATCTTGAGAGTTCATAAACACATAGCCCGGCTGTCCATAAATGCAGAACTGCTTTTTCTGTTATTCCCGCTATTATAGGTGAAAAAGCCAGGTCTTCTGGTCAGCGGGAAGTAGAGCAGGGCATGAAACACTGGCGTCTATCACAGGACCCACCTTTCTTTTGGGTAGAATGTCTAAAATGCTATTATCAATTCTCTACTTAGACTTTTTAAGGTAATTTTGTGCAGTCTTCAAAAAATGCTCCGACTACCACTAGTGATGACAAACTCAAGTTCATATATTTTCTGGCAAACTCAAATTTATATATTTTGTGTGTGGTTTTTTTTACAGGCATTAGAAAGTGAGTTTGTTTCCTGCCAGCTTCACCAGTGGATTGACCTGATTTTTGGCTACAAACAGCAAGGGCCAGAGGCTGTTAGGTCCCTGAACGTATTCTACTATTTGACTTATGAAGGAGCTGTTAATTTAAGTTCAATAACGGATCCCGTATTGAGAGAGGTAAGTCTGTACTTTAAATATAGGAAAGGAAAAATCTTTGTTAACCGCTGCGGTGTTGAAAGTGTAAAGACTCCACGTTGTTCAAATCTTTGTGTTCTCTTGTGGTTTGGCTACAGGCCAGTCAAATGCAAGGTGCCCGAACGAGTCGTCACAGCGTGCAAAATTAAGAGAACAAGCATGCAAGTTGTTCTTAAACTTCGTGCACCTGGATTCAGCACAAACTGGGTGGCAATATAAAACTAAATGTTCAAGGATTGCTTCGGTTGCCGAGGGCAGTCATTTTGTTCACTAATACTGGATCTTAATGGCAGAAGACAGTGAGCCACCTTGATTAGGCTTGCGCTTTTGAATTTACTTTTGCAGTTTTAACAACTTTCTTTTAATACAATTCTGCATGCGTAGTACACGTCAAACACCATAGTTTTGTCGCTTCCATTATTTTTATTTGGCTTGCTATCAAGTTAATAATAACTTGTCCTATATTTTTCATACGCAAAAATAAATATTTAAACATTGGAAAGATCAGTAGTCTCACTCAGATGCAGGATCGTTCAGAAAAATCCATTTGCTAAAGTATCCCTTAGGATACTGTGGGCTTAAAGGCTCCTCCCTCCTCCATCTAAACAGCTGTATTTTTTAAAAAAGGGGAGGCACGGCGGGTGTTTAAAACAGATTTTTGATTGGTTTTACATCCTCTGTTCAGGCAATATATTGGTATCAAGTATAGCTGAAAGTATATTAATTATAGAATAAATGTAACTGGTACTTTGTTTTAAATATTCCGAGTCTCTGAGAACAAAGTAACATGAATGCTACCAAAAATTTTATTTAAAAGGGTGGCTAGGTGTATACCAACAGGGAATATTTGTGTAAACTGAAAGAAAACAAGAAGGAAGACATTTCTCCTTACAAATATTAGGTTTGAGGTTCACTAGAATTCTGGGCTAATCCTAGTTGCAGTATTTGTTATTTATTGCTTATTGAAAGAAAGTCTGAGATAAGCAATTATTATTTTAAATAAGACTTTTTTTTTTTTTTTCCTCTGTATGTACTGGCCATCTGACTGTTTGGGGCACCATGACAGGCCCCGTAGAGAAAGTCACATCGACATTATGGGTTGTAGCTGGCTTGCGGGTGCAGTGGGAAGGGTTGGGGGGTGTGCAGGGCATGTAGGGGTACACAAAAACTGGCTTAAGTCCCAAGAGTGATGGCTGGATGTCGTCATTACATGGGTTGCCGTCAGTCTGCAGATTGCATCTTGGACTGCTTTGAGCTAAAATATAGATGTTGCACATAAATACATTTAATTGAGCTAAGAGAAGAGATACTTGGCTTTTAAGAAAAATGTCCTCATCTGAGTTTGAAACAGTTATGACCCAATAGTACTAGATGTTCACCTGGCATGTTTTCATTTCATTGGTAATGTTTGTCCACTCTACACGGACAAGGAAATATTCTTCCTTGTAAGAGTATTTATTATGCTCTTGAAGTGCTAGGCTTAAGCATGAGCTGAAAAATAGACTAGGCATTGTGTGCAATTTGTTCTTAATTTTGGTATTAAATGAACCATTGTTGAACTATTGTTTATGAAACTCATAATTGAAGTAATACTAATCAAAAGAGCAGTCTGCCACACACAATTTTTATGTAGTTTTTAATTTTTCTAGAATAGTTCTATTATCAGTTTAACTGTGATTTGTTCCACTTGTGTTGTAGCCTGAAGAAAAGTAATTTAAGACCAGGGAAGTTACAAATCTGTCAGGAAGTGTGGATCATCTCAGTTAGAGACGCATTCACTTCGTACTTCTATAAATACATTAATCTATTTTGTTACCAAATCTTTGGAATTTGTCGTGTTTTTATTGTACTTCACTACAATGTTTCTTATTTTTGGGTTGTTCTATGCTCCCTGAAGTGAGTGGCGTATAAAAATGAAAAAAGGAGAGGGAGAATAGATAGCAGTGTTGTTGAGTTGGTAATAATGGAGTAGCTTAGCAGCAGCAGAATTTTGAAATGCTACTGATGGTGTCAAAAATACATGCTGATGAATGCAGGCAGCAGAATGAATGGTATCTTGGGGCACTTCCGTTCTGAGTTACTTGAAGATTGGTCCAATGGAATATTTTTATTTAGTATTTTTAAGCAGGTCAGTAAAACAGTAAAAACATTCCTCTTTCATTAGGTATCCCTTGCTATTTATGTCTATTTTGTAAAGCATAATTTTGTATGATGCAAATGTGTGTATATGCTTTGAAATGGTCCATATGATCAGCTCTGATATGATATTGACAGTGCAGAGATTTAACGACTATCATCACCAATGGTGAGTTATTCTGTTTTTACTTATAAGTAGAGATGAAAGTAATAAAAAATCTGTTTGTGTGTATATCTATGTGCATACTCATTCTATATCCATGTGCTAAATGAATTTATCATGCACCTTTGACAGCCTCACCTTCTTCCTGCTTACTAATCCATCTCCCTGAGGACCCGCGCTAACGTTCTGTACTGCTGAGCAGCTTCAATCAGCATTTATTTTTCTCCTTCAGTCAGCCTGGCAGGAAATATTACTTCTTTTCTCCACCAAATTCCTAGTTAGAGGCCAAATGAGTTTCTGATCTGGACGATTAACAGTATTTTTAGGCAGGCAGGACACCTCAGATTTAGTATCTGTTTATTAGGCAACTATTAAACCAGAAATTTTACTCTTGATTTCTTGGTTTCAAAGAGGATGCGTTTGGCTTTCCCCTCTCGATAAGGTTCAGGGTTTGGGTCTTTAAACCTTGACAGTTGTAGCAGAGAGTATATTTTTATTTTCCAACCTAAAATAAGGAGAATCTTCTGTATACTGTGAGAGTTGCAAGTTACTGAAGCTTTTAGGTATCATATGGAAGTAATAGCATATGCTTAAACCAGGGCAGTTTCTCCACGTAGATGGCCTATGCTAAGTCTGGACCGCATCGGTAATGAGAAGCCTCTGATGCACATGTTTCTGAAGTATCTTCACAGATATATGTATGGATATAGGTGACCTAACTCATCAGGAGAGGCCACACACAGAATAATAGTGGAAGGAACTGCGGAGTGGAGGGGTTTAGGTTAATGCAGAATTTCCTTAGGTCTCCTAAATGGCTCCAACTGGCACCTTTATTTTTATAGGCAGTCAGGTTATATATATTACAAGAAGGAAGCACTCGTCTAGGAAGGAAAACTACTTGATTAAAACCATATTCCACCTTTCTTTTTTTTTAAACTGAAAATGTAGAACTTTTACATCCTCTCATACTCCTGTGAACAATTTTTTCCTGCCATTCTTTCTGCCTATGGGAATAAAGGAAGTAAAGTATTTTGAAAGGACCTGACTGCTATAATAGAAAATTTTAAACTAAAATGCAAACCATGGGCCACATGCTACCTTTTGGCAGATAAACCCTGGGGAGTGCAAAGCTTGCATAATTCAAAGGCAAATCTCAGGAGGAGGGGAGTAGATCAAGGGAGCAGGGTCTGAGCCGCAGCCAGTGGGGGAAGGGAACTGCAACCAGGAGAAGCAGAGCAAGAGATCCTGTATAGCTGCTGGCATATCTCTGCACTGCTCGTCCCTGCAGAGACCATGCCTTCATCCTCCTCTTCTTTCCTTGAGCCATTTTAGGAGCATTGTCATTGACTCGGATCCTTGTACTTGTGTGTCTTGCTAAAGGAGGTTACAACTGCAGAGGGAAGTTGCTGCTCAGTTGACAAGCAGTAAATATCACATCTCTTTCTGGTGGAAAATATGGTATTTGCCAGCAGAGGTGTGCTATATGACTACCTTCTGTTGACTCGTTCTTAAACACGATGTTTTGATCCGTGGAACTCCCGGTCACAAGATCTGCCACGGAAGGGCTTTTTTGTTGCCTGTATGGAAGAGGCAAGGAGTCACAGGAGCACAGATAAATGTCATCCAACCGTGCTGGAGAGAATTCACAGGACCTTCTTATCACAAATTCTGCTCTCTTTTCGCAATGGCTGTCCAAGAATGGAAAAAAAAAAAGAAAAAAAAGTACACTTAGATCTAAGCCATTCAGACAAGCAACTGATTAAAAAGCGAAGCACAATCCGTAGAAAATAATTCGTATCTTGGACTGATTTGTGCGTATTCCATTAGTGTTTTGGTCAGAAGAACAGAAATTCCTATTGTCTCTAACATAGTGTAACAACGGATGATCAAGAATCTGGGATGCACTCGGAGTTCCATTTCTTCTCTGATACCCCTACGTAGCTAACGTAAATACTGGATAAGCATAAAGAAAACAGATGAAGTTAATAGCAGGAGGGCAAAATATTACTTGGAGAATATGTCATTGATTTACTAGAGGAACCCCTGAACCTCAAGAAGCGTACTAAATTTTGTACTGTGCTTATCCAAAAGCATCTAACTATATTTTTCAAATAATTTTTAAAATATCATCTGATATGATCTTTGTAGGCAGTAATTAAGGAAGACTGATGATTTGAAAATTAGCAATAATGGTTCCAAAAATACGAGAATATGTCCCATCCAGTTAATACCCCGCATACTTTGATTAAGTGATTTGCTTTCAGCCTTAGAAGATTCAGTTGTTTTGTACTTCTTCCTTTGAAGAGAAGGTGCCTTTTTGTTACATGAAGGTAGTCTGTTTAACATTAGGAAGCACAGCTTTCTCCATTCTATCGGCACCTTTCTTTCTACTGTTGTGTTTTATTTCCATATGAACAGAGGAGTTTCAAAAATTGTGAAGAATCAGCTTGGACATAGCATTTGGTATGTTATTTGAATGTGCCACTTCTGATTATATAAAGAGAGGAAATAATTCTTTTATTTTCAGTTTTAAGGCATATGGGATAAATTATTTTATGGGTAATAGCTTTTAAATGTTGCCCGAGATTAATATCTCTGGGTAAGTTTTATGCATCTTAGACCTATCTCTTATGAGTCTAATTTTATTTTTAAATATTTACAGTTTGAGAGACTTCTGTGCTTTCCAAAAGAAGTTACAAGGATGTTTAGTTTACATGACCCCAGTTCCATGACAGCAGTAGCAGATCTGATATCTTATCCCAGCGAAAGCATTTTTGGCCTCTCTTTTAGCTGTGTTCATGGTGGGAGTTAATAGCATATTTCAGCTCTAACTCAGCTGGAGAACTCTGACAGCAGTGAATCTTTCACAAAGTATAAACACGATTTGTATTTATAGCATAGTTAACATTTACTAAATAGTTGGGAAAACGATCAGTCTGTTTTTAGCAGGTTGGGCAACAGTCTTTGTTGTGGCTGCGATGAGTTTTAAAAAGCGGGATAAAGTGATTATAAAATACTGTCACAGAGCAGTAAATTTAGATGTGCTGAATTCAGTAAGTAATGAATTCACGCAGGCAAAATTCAAAGTACTGTAGAAACAATCTCTGACTCCTCTCTGGCCAGAAGTGTGTTGCACAGATGGCATGCTTGACGTTGTACAGCACAGTGTGAAAAGCCAAATAAGTGTTAAGGATTGGTCTAGTTTGGATTGCAAATCTGTGTTATTCCCTTATACGGAACCAGAATTAAGAATATATTTAAAGGAAGCCCACTGATTTCACCGCTAATGAGAGGTGCACTTGTCAACTGCAACCAAACTGGTGCCCTGTTTTTTTTGCTGGGAAGGTGTGCAGAGCAGAATCGCGTCGCGAAGCCAGGGCCTCCGATGCTGTTGTGGGCGGGCAGGTACCACTACTGTGTGAAATCTGCTTGTCTGGGCATCAGGGCTTTCCCGTGAAAAGATGAGTGTTTGCTTCTGGTAAAAGGAGCGTTAAAAGAACAGGAGCGCCATTCCTGTGACCAGTTCGTATCATTTACCTATTAATTCTCACATCTCGGCTCACACTGTGACCTCTCTGTGGTGGTGGAGTAAACAGGCAAAATGAGCATAAGCACGTGTTTGCTGTGATATCTGGTATTTGTGGCCCTTCTTTGATTCCATTCAGCCCAGAGTTTGACATGACAAATGGGAGTTTATTGCCCTTTGTCTTAACCTACGTATTTACTACAGTTCTTAGAAACAGACATAAAAGTATTCATCTAGGTTTCGATCCAGAAAAATGTTTGACCCAAGCGTTCTCTTTTGTTCTTCGTTACAGGATAGTTTCTAATCTTAGCTGGTGCTTCTGCCTCTCTATCCTGCAGGAAAAAGAATGATATTTTAGAGTTCATTAAAGTAGGACTGAGATGCCTGATGTATAAGGATTAAAAAAATAAAAATCAAACAACTGCTTTGTCTGGAGGTAGTAAAGCTTTTTGGAAGGAGGTAACTCATGTAAATTAGTTCTTCAGCTCCGAGTGCTTCCCCCCCCCCGCCCCAGCCCCTGATTGAAATTCAAAGGATAGAAATTTTCAGCGCAGTCAGTTCCCTCACCTCTTCTTGCTTGACCTGTCTTGTGGATCTATCAGAGGCAGAGAGGCCTTGAGACCCCCTGGGCTCTTTACATTTTCATTCGTGCCTGGCTGGTCAGTCTGAGATAGCTGACATATTTGTTGGCCGGCATGAAATAAGAAAGAGTAATCAAAAGTTAAACAAGGGATGGAAAAAAGTGATGTTCATAATCCTTCAAAAATAACTTTTCTGAATAGAAAGTATTTCTGTTGTTTTTTTTTTTTTCTTTTCCATATGTGGAAAGGATGAGATATACTAGTGTATAATAGCTACGGTTATCATACACTAAGTCATCTAGCCTGGAATCAAATATGCGAGTGAACAGGCTACAAAAATTTCATTATATTTTGCGTCATCAGCACGCTTCAGTTATTTGCAGGCTCTTTATGCAGTCCAGACAATATCTGTAGTGGCTTTCACAGTAGTTAGGAAAATAAAAATTTTTGTTTGGTGTGTTTTCATTGTATTTGCTCATTGCAGCCTTGGGTGTCTGGCTTGTTAATGTTCCCACTGTGTTTGCGGATATGGTGTGGTATTTACCTACCAAACTGTATTATATTAGTTATTAGTTATATTTGAACAGTAGCTGCTTCTTGAGTGAGAAAGTTTGAGGTCGTGCCGAAGGTGCTTTTCGTCAAGTCGTGTCTAAAAATCAAAGCTCAGGTAAACATTACAAAGTGATAACAAAAAGTTCATTCATTGCAGTAGAAGAATCTGAGGTAATATTGTACCCACCCCTTGAAAAGAGCTGGTCTGATCTTGCAGGTAATAGCTGTGACTTAGTTGATAGAAATTTATTTCTTAGCTTAGCAAAATGAGTTATGTGTTTCTGTTTCACAATTGTTGCAGACTCTGAAAGGGGATCACACGTGCCAGTTTAAAGACCTTTAAATATTGGATTTTTACATCAGTGTGTTAACCTCCTGCAGAGTGAAAAGTTTTCTTTTAATGAAGTTTTTTTTATTTAATAAGTAAAGATGGCATCAAAGTTGAAGAAATTCCATGGAACACTAACGGATTGGAACTGAGTGCTTTTTTCCAGAGGAAAAAGTTTTATGTCAGAAAATTTGGAGCCAGCTAAGTAGCAAGTAGACTGTGTGAAGGTAGCAAATTTTAAAGATTACGTTTAGGTACTTAGAGGAGTGAATGAATAATGCCAGAAATTGTTTCAAGGTATTGCACATGGCAATGCCACTGCTTTCTATGTGATTAAATGAAAGCAATGAGTTGCTCTCTTGAAATCTTCAGCTGCCATAGTGAAGAGAGACATGAAGCAATTTTGGTTTCGGTGCTCAAATAAAATTGAGACTGTTATATTTTTAAAACCAGGCGTAGAGCTGCTTAGGGTTTTGCTTGTACTGAATCCATTTTTATATGCGGGTCTTTAAATTCATCTTAACTTTCTTTTTAGACTGTTCTCCCTTTTTATTTTGTCAGTCTCTTTGAAGTATTACCAGACCTGTTTTTCTAGTTTAGTGTTTTTATCTGCTTCTTTCCAGTAGCCAAAGATTTAGGTGTTTTGAATGAGCACATCAGTGCTCCAGACAGAGATACTGTTTGAAATTATCCATGAACCCAGTGCCTCTGAACATTATTGAGTGACATTTGTTTCTGTTGGTTGTGTCTGCTCTGACTAACTGGTTTCTTTCAGATTGGCAGCTGGGATTACGCTGCAGTAGACGGACAGCTGCATGAACTGGAGATTGCAGCCAGGCCGTGCTATGCCTCTGTTTAATATGCCTGGAATGTATATATTCAGATTGGAGCAACTTGCATGGCCCTGAGGGGGATCTATTTGTATTCTCACAAACCGTGATTACTTCCTGGTTTACTTTAATGACTGCCATGTAATTGTCCTACTGATTTGTCTGGACAAAAAGACTTCGTTTTTCTTCTTTTCTTCTTTATTCTCACAGAAAATTTCTTAATGTAGTTAATGGGTTAGTGGTTTTGCTTTTAAAGGTGTGGTGGGAGGTATCCTGTGCTGTGTTCCCTTCTACACTTGCCTGTGATGCGAACAGAAGAAAGTATTATTCATATATTGAATCGCAAATAGCTTGAGGAAAAAAAATCCTGTGTAGGGTAACCCCTCCCCCTTCCAGGTATCTATAGTGGTTTGGATTTAATAAATATGAGTGATTAGACTAGTAACCAACTTCCAAACAGATAACTGTGGTATTTTGAGCAGACAGAAGGAACTGAAATTAGGGGCGGAAAATAATAATAATAATAAAAAAAATATACAACAGATGTGTTTCTTGCAAGGAAGCTACAAGGAAGGAAGAAAAAAACACCCCTGTGTTTCATTTATATTTGATGGCTTTTATTTCTACACTTTTATGTTGCTTTCTTGTGTAATGAGGCATACTGAGTTTTGTTACACATATCCCTAATGCATTGCAGCAGGCAAAGGTTGTGCACTTCCTACTTCATACCAACTTGCCAGCGTACTCTAGTAATGTCCCCCTCTGCAGGTTGTTGACAGTATTTCTGCTCATGCTTCAGGTCTGAAGCCATAAACCTGTGTTACGTGAGTTGAAGTAGTAACTGCGTTAGTGGGCTGCAACGGGCATCTTTTACACTCCGCTTGGTTAGCAGAGGGTAGATCACAAGCAATTTGCAGGCGTGTTTAATGATACCTAGAGAACAGTATGTAACTCTTGGTCTTGTGGTATCTTCTCTTTAGTATTTCTTCTCTCCTTGCTCCCTTCCCTCCCATGCCATTTGCTAGAATTCAAAGCCAGTGTAGGCAATTTTCTTTAAACCCGTATGATAAGTGAACAGTACAATGATAAAACAAAAAATTGAAGTGATTCAATATAAAGGGGTTGATTTGTGAAGTCGAAACAAGAGAGAGATTTTTCTGGTTCGGCGTGAAGAAATTAGGCTGCTCATTTTATTTTTAAAACAGCGGATGGGAGCGTGTGAATTTATGGTACTAACATTTGAGTGCTGTATTTTTTCCCTGGGTCAAGTGTAGTGCAATATCCCCAGGGCAGGTGTACAGTCAGCGAGCATATACATTGCCTGTGTCAGAAAAACATTTTGCCCATTTTTCACAATCTTGATCTAGCGGGGATTGCTATGAAACAAGGGGAGATGATGCTGCAAAGAGCTTCTCTTCTATAATCTTTAACCTGTTTTCAGCAATTTTATCTAATTGTTATGAATCGTGCTTGGTCTCTGGCTAGCGTTATCTGTGTCTCTGTAGTCCGTGAGGAATTTAACTAAGAATCTTAGCATAGGACTGTAAGTGACTATCTGGTCAGAAGAGGTTTTCTGATCACTTGTTAGCAGAGCTTGATTTTAATCACTGTCCCATGGGGAAAGGAGCTCGTCAGTTGGCTGCTAAGCCATTCAACTTCGCTGTCTGAGGGGAAACCTGTCAAATATTCTACGTTCTCTGGTGCTGTAAAGCAACATCTGGGTGGAAGGAGTGGGAAAGCAAGTAATCATAATTACATATCGCTCAAGCCAATAGAAATCACTGAGGAACATGTGTGTAAACCTTTTTGAATATTGAAAAGTGAGGTAGGAGCGGCAGAGAGCCAAAGTAATTATTTTTGCATGGGCTGTTATTTTCTGGACATAAATACTGGGTCGAAAGATGGAGGATGAACCCAAAACATTTTCTGTCCCTAACACGTACGCTGAAAGAAATAAGTATTACAATGCATGATGTTATTTCACCTGGGTTTTCAAATGTTTGGCGAATAAATCTTACAGATTTGAGAAGTAACTGGAAAGACTTCAGTGTAGATCTGTAAAAGGCACGTTGACTGAAAGTAGCCTCTTCGCAGCGAAGGGTAAGGTTGTAGCTTGTCGTGCGTTTTCATGGGTATGCTGTAATGTTAGACTCTTCAGACAATTTGGTGTTTTGTGTCTGGGCAGGCATGATGAAAGCAACTCTGAGCTAGTCTCTTTAAGGGTCTTTAAGTCTGGAGTTAAATGGCGTATGTCTTGCCTTTTAACTATATGGGCCTTCCTTTCAGGATTCGAGTTCAAAACTGGAGACCGTTTCATTCTTTCTCTGTGACACTCACTGCAGTTCCCCCTCCACCCGCCCTCCCTCATATTTAATTTTATAGTTCTTTCAGACATAAACATGAAAAAAAAGCAATTTTGACTTAGTTTCTGAGTGTTGCTGCAAAGAAAAGTAACAAACATCTGTTTTTACCTTAACTGCATCCATATGTTCAACCTCCCCATCACCCTCCTTCCCAAAAAATTTACAGCCGTATTTGGTGGGTACTGCATGCTGTTGAATTAACTTTCTTCACAGTTAGATTAGAGGGTAAGTTCAGAGACTGAAAATATCCATAGTCAGCAGTGGCCAAAAGCTACATTATAGCTAAGCCAAGTTTTCAAGTTTTTCACTCTTCCTCTTCTAAGGTACTTCCCTGTTCCCCTTCCCTTCCCACCCCCCAAGAAAAGAGGAGGTGATCAGGAGACTCTTTTGGGAACAGGTTGTTGTGATAATCGGATAAATGTTAACTTGTGAAATTTGCTTAAGGCTTTCATACTTACAATTTAATTAACATTCAAAATACCACGTTTATCATATAAGTATGTGGTTTGAGATGCATACTGTGTGGATTATTGTAAAGGGTTAGTTACCTTGTTTCATTTTATTACTTCTTGTTGTAGCATCTGGAACAATTCTGGCCTTACCAAAGTTTTGGTTTTGTAGAGGATTAACAGGAAGAAGGTTATTTTATTGAGATATTTGAGAAGCAGTGAAACAAAATGTTGAATGATATTATCTTTTATTTTATGGTATGTAGCATGCTTGCAGAGATAAGAGTTTGTGGAACTAAAGATCCCTTTCAAACAAAGGTTATTCCTTTCCAGTCATATATGGCCTTTAAATATTTCTGCCTACCATAAACTAAATGGTTGTGTGCTCCAGAGGGATTCAGCAATGTGAGAACACATGCCCTTCCTCTGCCACGAGAAGAAGCTGGCCATCTCTTAGTAAGACCAACTGATGCTAATGATACATTTTTCAAGAAAATTAAGTTAGAAGTTGAGCTATAATTTGTTAGAAAGTGAGTTGATGACTTCTTGATTGATGGTCATTTTACCGTATATTCTCAGGTAAGTGGTAGGTTGTTTTCTTCAAAGGAGATACTAATTATCTCTCTGAGGAAAAGAATCCTTGCTCCTAGCTGCTTTTCTTTGACAGGTTGAACAAAAGTCTGAGAGACATCTGGTGGCTAAAATGCCCTGTATTTCTCTTTCTATTGTTATGTAAATTGGGAGAAGGGGGATTGATTCTAGCTCCACCATCACATGTTTCTGCTGAGAGAGGGAGGTCATCTTGCATCCTTCTGTATGTGATCATCAGAACATGGAGTTGACATCTGGATTGACTTTGAATACAATCTAGGAAAAGGAAGGAATCATTTGGGGCTGCTAGTACACTTTTGGTAGTAGTTAAGAAATGTTGAAGCATCTTTACTTTTTTCTTGCTAATTAAAAGGAATGCAAAAGAGTTTTATGCTGAAGCCTAACCGCTATGTCTAGATGTAATTGTCCAAGTGTTGTTGCCTTTACTCAACAGTTTTTCAAGTTTCTCTTGAATCTCTGAAGATGTCAGTAAAGAGGACATACAGATACCAAGATCTGTGCCTTTACTCTATGTACTGTTTTGATGTTTTATGAAACCTTGTTAGCTGTTGTAGGACACGATCTGAATGTAGATTTTTGCCGGTTCTGTTGGCTAAAAGGGAAAGATTGTGTCAGGGGGCTGTTGTAATTCTGGAAATGTAGGCTCTTATATTTTTTTGAAGGACCAGATGGAACCTAATGAGTCTAAAAGACTTGTTTGTGCCGGAACAGTAAATCCCAAACTCAAGCTAGATCGTAAACATTGATGTAGAAACTGTCTGTTAAAGACTGAAAACGGAGAATTTGTGGTCCTCTAAGGCAGGCTTTGGCAAAATCATTGTCCCATTGGTCAGCAGTTTCATCAGTTCTGACAGAACACTATGGGAAAACAGGCAGTGACTATCTACTTGCGGGTTGAGGAGAATATTTTATACTTGTTTTTAATATCCCAGGGGGATTCTCTTCTGCACTGAGGGTGGGTGGGAGACAAATAGCTGTTCCGCTGCTGCTGTTGTGTGGTCTAGGAGTGTGATAATGATGAGCATCGTGTATGTGAGTAAGCAGTGGAATAACTGTGTCTCTTCCAGTTTTTATGTTCCTGGAAGGTTGTGAGTTCCTCTGAGATCTGGACTGTGGAAAGTAACATTCTGATTGCTGATCTTTCATTGATTAAAGCAATTATAACATCTGATTTTTGTTGTACATCAGTTTGGGCGGCTGTTATCGTGAATATATTTGAAACTCTCTGCATCAGCATGTGATACCTTGTGTTTAATTTTTCCCTTCTTAGTACTGGCGCTATGTAAGAGAGTATAGTTTGTAGAGGTAGCATTGGGAATTAAAGGACATAGCAGATTTCAGGGCTAAGAAAAAATTCTGACTCCCTTTAAATGCTGAATGTGGGCTATTTGGGAATGGGGGTTTCTATATTGATCATAAGTCGATATACAAAGAAGATAACAAATCTGAAGCTTATTATTTCCTCATTTTATCTATTCTATTTTCAGCTCAAAAAGAAATGCATGGGGGTTGTGCTTCAAGAATATTTTATTAATTTTGAATAATATATTGGCTATATATTTTATAGGAAATAAATAGTAGATCCTGTAGACCGTAGGTTTGCCCTGAAGATTTTAACAAGCACAGAATAACCGACATCCAGGACTGTCTGCATTCTGCTCCTCCTGTGTTCTTCTGGTTCTACCCTCAATGCAATGCCGAATTCCCATTTGCTAGTAAAAATATTCCACTCAATCTGCAAGTAAATGTAGGCAAATGTTTTTAATCCGGTTGCTTCAAAAGTAACAGCTTTCTATGGAGAGAGTAGAGCTGCTGACCAGTATGCTGTTGCTTTGTTAATGCTCATGGCTTAAGGGACCTCAAATTCTATGGCCTTGTGATTCCCTTGATATCTCGAGTCATAAAACCCCAGATTTGAATTTTAATGTAGCATGTCTCATCGCTAGGAGGGGGACTCTGATGGTCTTACTGAGCTTTAGCGTTTCACGAATCTCGTATTGCTGTTCCTCAAAAAGTACTCATTGAATCGCAGTGTTTGTATGTCAGATTTCAGCCAGCTTTTTGATAAAGTTTTTTATTCACCAGTTCTTTGAAGATTAGGGTGCTTCCCAGAGTGGGCAAGAGTGTCAGAATCTGTCCATAGAGTAATCACAACTGTTCTGGTGAGTTCAGCTGTTTCAAAAGCCCTGCCAAATGTAATAAGGTCAAGTGTTTTGGATGACATGTTTCCTATCAGAGGATGATTATTTTTGATGATCTTAAGGCCTCAGGTGCATTCTACTTTTGGTTTTGTTATTTCTGTAACAGGAGAACATTGTGTGTCCTAGTAACAACCTTTATTATGTATGTAAAACCTTTATTATTATGTAAAAATAGTTGTTTGTAAGGATAAGATCAACATAAGTGTTATTCCATTGTCTCAAAAATTTGAATGGTTGGTACAACAGGAAGTATAAGTGTAAGGAGCCTCAAGGTACATTGAACCATCAACTAGAACAATCTCTGAGAGAAAAATGTCATGTTCCTATAGCTAAGAAGCAGCTCGTGGCGTTGTGTTTTAGCATCTGAGTATCCCATTTAAAACACTGTGAAAGAGATTTAATCTATGATGAATGATTTAAGATTCTCTGTAGTATTAGCCTATTTCTGTGGCAGGGGCCTGCCTGACAAGAAATAACTTGTTGAATTCTGGCTACTTGATTTTATCTTTAAACCAATGGGCCCATAGGTGGCAACATGGAAAACTAGTTGGCATAAGTTCACACATTTCATAGTAAATATTTTTAAGAAACCACTAAGCATGTGATGGTATTTTCATACAAGCCCTGTGAAGAAAGTGGTAAAGCATGTTGCTGAAGATACAGAGAAACTTTTTTAAAAAAATTGTTGCATTATATCTTCACGTTCTCCTTTAGCTGCGTTCCATCTTAGTCTTGCTGTCGGTAGTTTAATGCATCCTAAAGTTGTCGCTCTTTTTGAATAAAAATGAAAATAAGAAAAAAGCTTTGTATCGCTTTCATTGTAATTATTGTTGTAAAACGAATCAATGGAGTTTAAATAGAAAGTAGAACGCTCTTAATACCTGTAGAAACTTTTTAAAAATTAACTTTTGTTCTGAGTTATGGTACAAACAGGATAAGCCAGTGTTAGAAAGGAAAAATGGAGCCAATAAAGAGGGTTTCTGATTATAATAGCTGGTTTCTGTTTAATATCATTGAGCAGGATGAGGTTTTGCAGAGTTTCTCATGGAAATAGCATCCACAGTACTAAAATGATTACCTCATTCTTAGTACCAGTGCCAAGCACTTAGCCCCACAGTGAACACACGGGGTTGATTTTCAACATGAAACAAGCCAGAAGTGTGGAATGACATTTTCAGGTGACAGTTATGGTTCTATTGCCTGTAATTAGCACCTCTTAACATGCAAACCTGCCTGTGCCTTTTCCAGGCTGTTGAAGCTCAAATACGAAGTTTTGGACAGACCCCTTCCCAACTGCTCATAGAACCACATCCTCCAAGAAGTTCTGCCATGCAGGTGGTAAGTACCACGTTAACTCTTTGTGACCTGCCATTTTGTTCCCTTCCTTTGCTATCTTAAGGTTACAGAACTGGCCACTTCGCTTTGCTTTTATGTGGTCGTGCAATAGTGTTATTCAAAACAGCAGATGAGTTACGATTTTGTAGGACTGGGAGTGTATGCGGTGCTTAACTATTATTTTATTTATTGCTGAAATCAATTGTATTGATTTCTAGTACAGACCTTTTTTTGTCAGTGTAATCTAAGAACACTTCATCAGTTGATTTTGTTAATACCATACCTGTACAGGTGAGAGCCCGTCATCGTGGAGACAATTTAGTTAATCTTTGGCAGATTCCCCAAGAAGCATGGATTTAGGAGGTGGAACTTCCTTGTCTTTTCCCCTAGGCATAGGTTTTCCCCTAAACCCAGGATTACTAGGAATTCATGAGCTGAAACTTACATAGCAAAGAATGTGACTAAATGTGTTTTGCAGTAAAGCTAGGGTGATAAAATCCAGGCAGCGAGCATTAACATGCTTTCCCTTTTACCTCTACTGTGTCTAATATAATTTTATTATACAAACTATTATTTTATTACTGATTACTTTCCATATCATGTTGTGTGCAGTCCTTGGGTCTAAAATATCATTTGTGTTGTCATAGATCCAGAACTAAGTATGTTAAGTGATACTCTGACAAGTGGAGCAAATGGTCTGCTAATTCACAAGTTTTTCAGAAGGTTACATTCCCTTATTGTTAAGATGAACATTTTACACTGAAATATAAAAGAGGCGTTTTCTTCTTGCATGTTCTGTAGGATGTATGCCCTACCCAAGCAGACTAGTGTTATTAGAGTAAAAATGTATCTGAAGTGCAAAAGGTTTTAGAAAGATTACACAAAGGTCTGAAATGTTTCCACAGTAGCTTAGAAACCTTGTGACGTAGGAGTCTAAGAAATGCACACTTTCTTGTCAAATTGAGCCACTAGCCTTTCTCAAATATGCCGTGTGTTGTATGAGAGACTTGCTCAGCTGAGCGTCCCCCCATCCCCACCACCCGTTCTGCAGCCAGTACATACTACACGTGGGTAGCTGTGCTGTAGGTATGCTCCTGCCCTGGGATCCCACGTACTGGATGGACAGAGCTGATTGTGGGACCTCCCACGTAGGATCCCAGGGCTGCAGACCACTGCAGTGACTTGTGTGTGCAACCCTCGGGGCTCTGTCTCTCAGAAGAGCCCTCTTAACAGGGATGTTGGGGAGCCCAAGTGCCCTCATCGTACAGCTACACTCCATACGTGTGTCCGTCTGTCGTGGTGCCATGCATTAGGCACTTGCCCTAATTTAGAGGGATTTGTTTCAGGAAGAGGAGGAACTCGAGAAGCTGATTGTTGACATGTTTGTCAGACCCATTGTTATATAAATAAATTTGATGCCTGGAAGCAGTTTGTGTGGTTTTATCATAATATTTTTTGTGACGGTGAATTACTAAAGATTTAGTGTGTAACGGAAGAAGTTAAATTCTACGAAGCTAACTGTTTCTAACTCCTGGGCTTTTTTGGAGCTGAGGTACGCACAGAAAAAAAACCTTTAGTTCGTCACTGGCTTTGAGCAGTTTTATGGTTATTAATACATGATTTTATAATAGCACTATATTAAGTGTTTTTAAAAGTAATATTCCTGGAGCTGAAATACAATAAGGATGTTTTTCCTGTCACAATTTTGAATTATTTCTAGTTGTACTATTTACTGAGTTCTCTGTTTTCGTGTGTGTGTGTGTGCATGTATGCATGAATACAGCCGAATCGAAAGCTACCACGTGCTGTGTTAAGTGCACAAGCCATAATATACACCAGGTGTAGTAATTAGCAGTCACACGAAGGCTGCCTATTTGTCTGGTTTTGCTGCTGTTGCTGTATCCCCTTGTGTTTTCAACCATCAGATAGCTGGATTTAATTGAGGCCACATCAGATGAGGCATTACTGACACCTTTAATTGAATGAGCATCCAGGGAGGATTAACTCATAATATTGATTGGCTTTTAGCCACTTGCTCAGAAGGGTGTCTGGGTAGCTTATTAGTTGCTTTTATTTACACCTTTATGCGAAGACTGTAAATAGGAATTCATAGAGCAATATGTTTTTCTAAGTACTCTTAATAACTTTTTAAAAAGGAGTGATAATAAAAATGCAAATGTATTTAATTTTTTTATTAGTTCTGTATAAATATACATTAAATGTATGCGCTTACATACACATATATGTAATGAAATATTGCAAGTGGAAAATAGCCAAGAACACTTCATTAGTGTTCTAATTCAGTTATTAGAAAATTACAAATACTAGAGCAATATGGCTACTGGTGACTGGGATGGCCGTGTTTCTACATCTCAATGGAGTTCTCTTACTGAGGTAAACCACACAGTCACAGACCCATCAAGTTCTGCTTTTACTCCGTATGTCTGCTATGTGGATCTAAGGTCCTCAGTATTTTGTTTCTACATTTGCAGTATTGTCAGAGAGCTTAGTTAAAAAGTTATTAAACTTTTCAACTTATTAAATTAATAAACCAAAACCTAAAAATATTGTGTTGAAAATGAGAGCCTGGATTCATGCCCTCCCTTTAGTATTTCTAGAAACAATGCAGGATAGTGTCTGTAATCACGTCCACTTTATATTCTTTACAACTGCATTTAATTACGTTTGTCCTTTGAAACACATTTGCAGTGAAGTCTTCTACTTTGCATTCATAAATCTTATTTTTGTACACCAGAAATATATACAGAACATATATCTAGTGTATGTGTGTATCTGTTTATTTTAATGTGCTTTCATGTTCTCATCTGGCTTGTAAAGAATTGCAGTCTGCCAATTTAATGCAACTTGAGACAATCTCTGGGAGCAGGAATTTCTTTTGCTCACTTTTTTTTTTTCTTTTTTTTTTTTTTGTTCCCTCCTAGTTTGGCAGATATGCAGATATGCAGGAGAATTCTTTTGGCAGAGATAGGTGATTGGAAACTTTTAGTTTAGTCTGCTGTGATCTGTAGCAAAGTTTGTATACAGACACCCTATGTTCAACAAGGCGCTCAAGTTAATAGTGTACATGAAGGTTTTTCTACCTAAAATGGTTGTTTCCGCAAGCCTGTCCCCTATTACTGCATTTGCTTTTCACTGCAGCTGCTGTTGGATCTTGCGTGTTTTAATCCAATCTTCCTTCTCTTGTCCTGTCTTCTTTTTTCCTCCCCATGTTTTCTTTTCCTGTGTATTTGGGTTCTTGTTGTGTGCACTCAACAGTATCTCCTCCTGCAGAGTCCGTTGATGTTCACAGACCAAGCTCAACAGGACGTTATCATGGTTCTCAAGTTCCCATCCAACTCCCCTGTCACTCATGTAGCAGCCAACACCCAGCCTGGTCTGGCCACTCCTGCTGTGATCACAGTTACTGCAAATAGGCTATTTGCTGTAAACAAGTGGCATAATCTTCCTGGTAAGTAAATTAAAGTAAGTAGCCAAAGAAACCACTGCCGTCAAGCAGTACTTCTGTTGCCTGCTTTTGAAAATTTTGAAAATTTGCTGCAGAAGAGCAGCAATTTGACGTGTGAAGAACAAATCCAGTTCATTGACACAGCATGCTCTTCGCATGTGGACTTAGTTCCTCCTTAAAAAAGTAATCTCAACTATTGTGTAGTAAGGTGTGTGGCACACGGAAGGTTTGTAGCAACAGCGTATTGCTTTCCAGGCACTATGCAAGAAGACAAAACCAGTATATCCCTATTTGATCGTAGTAAAGTTACACTCTTCCTCTTGAATTTGTTTTTCAGTCAGATGGAAGCTTGAACCGTACCATGTGTAAGACAAGTTTTAAAGCACGTAGAAATTGCCTGAAGCCTTTTCTACTGTTTGTTTTTTTTTTCTAGCTGATTATGAACACAATATTCTGATGTTAAAGCCACTCAACGAGAATTAGAAGACAAAATATATGGGAAGTCTGTATCTTCTGTAACTTAAACATCCCAAAGTTATTAGGTTCTTAGGTATTTGTCAATATGAAAGGAAAACAACATACCCATTTGCATAGCAACCAAACAAACTAATTTTCCTTTAAAAAAATGTGTTGGACTTGAGAATATAGTCGTTCTGTTTTCTGTTCTAATGTTCTCTAATCTTAAAGGCGCTCATCCTCTGTTCCCTGATTATGACCGTCTCAAGCCTAAGCCGTGAAAGGTAGTTTATTTCAGTGCTATGCAGGAAATCTGGTCAAAGGCTTTCCAAGAAAGGGGAGAAGGGGCTTCCGCTCAAATAACTTAAATAGAAGATAGTTGCACCACAGTAACACATCGCTGAAATTCCTACTAAGAAACCTGGACCTGTGGTCCTTGATTACATTTTGAAAAAGGCCAGATGACTCCCACACTTTTTCCTAATTCTTACAAATTACCTCTCAACATTGTACACATAGAAACATCTATGTATTATTTCACCCACCCAAGAAATGATTAAAAGAAAGGTGGGAAGGAAGGGGGCAAGGGAGGCTTGTCTAGATAACAAGTTGTGAGCAAGAACTATTTACAGGGCTCTTGACGTCTGTTTGAAAGGAGGATGGCAATATCCTCTCATACCTTGGATGTGTGACCTTGGGCATATAATATTCAAGGCTTTTAAAAAATAGCCTTTGCGGACATACAACAGTCATGGGAAAAGAAGAGGTTCTTAAATGGTAGGAGTGGATTTTGGTTTCCTCGTAGGGTGATGATTTGTGAGCACGCAACCAATTGTTGAGAGTAGTAATCAACTGTTTTGAGTTGAACAAAACTTTCAGATGTTGTTTTCCCTCACCTCAGAAAGGGAGAACAGTAAGCTGTGCTTTTGACTCACTTTTTTTTTTTTTAATTTAGAGGCATTTTACAGTTGTCTTGCCTTCACAAAGAGCTCTAGAAAACCTATGGTTCAAGACAAACAAAAGCCAACCAACCAACCAAAAAAACAACAAAACCCCACCTCACCCCACCTCTTTGAGCGCACACTGATCAGCTGCAGGCTTTTAATGGAGTGCCACTCTTCAGATACCTGCGGATGGACTCCTGAGACTAGCCTTTACTATTGTTGCCTTCAAATTTTATACCAAAATGGGATCCACTAGGATTAGCGGGCAGGTATCGTTACCGCTCCATGTCTCCTGCTGTGAGCTTAGCATTGTCTTTACTAATGAGGCATCATGATAAAACAGTTAAGTTGCCAAGTGACCAGTTGTCACTGGTGTGTAATTAAAAATCTCATTCCTGCTTTTGTATCTGAGTTGGGTGGCTTTGCTGACAGCTAACGGCACTGGTACCTACCAGGGTGCCTCCATTTTGTCATGTGGATTTCGTGTTTTGTTCCGTGTTAATGTTTCCTTGCAGCAGAACTTTGACTTCCCAGCTACTTACGAAGCCCTTCTATTGATAGTAATTTTTATAAAGCTATGGACAGCAGGTAGAAAAATCATAGGCGTTAGTATTCAGCCATTATTTTTTGTTCTGCTTCCAAGAATGTCTTGCGGGCTTTTTTGGGGGAAAGTTTCCTTGTCTGCTTGTTTGTTTTTAGTGAGGCTGTGGGAGAAAAAGGCTTTTTTCTTAATGCTGAAGGAAAATTCAGGAGGTAAACATTTCACCAGTATGCCAGGTGCCCAGATGAAATGTAGGTCTGCAGAATTATATATTAACTTCTATGCAAACTTGCAAATAAATGGGTTTTGGTGATGGATGAATCCTTAAATACTGGATAACTACGAGATTTCCCTGTCTGCATCGTGAACTGACTTTTTTTTAAAAAATGTCCTTTGTGCTTCACTTGTTCAAAGCAGTGCTTTAAAAAGTAAAGAGGAAAATAGTATTTGCTACAGTCAGCAGATGGTTGTCACATTTTGTTTTCAGTGCTCTTTACCACTTAATTTTGTTTTGTTGCGACAGGAGAGGTTGCCAGTAAAGCATCTGCTAGAGCTTATGGCTCAAGACCGGAGCTGCTGCTGATGGCATACATTCAGAATAGCACTAATCTAAAATAAATGTTTAATAAGCAGCCCACGAAAGCACCTGGATTTTTTTTTTTTTAATTCATTTAATGCAGAAGAGTCTTGAACAGTTAAAAAAAAAAGGACACAGCTTTGATTTATAAAATGTATGTGGCTTCACGGATTAAAAAAATGCAGAGTTTTAAAATCTTCTTTCCTGAATTCCAGCTCATCAAGGTGCTGTACAAGACCAGCCTTACCAGCTGCCAGTGGAAATCGATCCTCTCATAGGTCTGTCACTTCCTTCTCTCTTTGCGATTCATTAAGCTCTGTATGGTGGCCCTGAAGTGTAGATTACGGTTGTTTTTCACTTGCTGGTTGCTGGGAATGGAATTTTCCTGATAAACCATTTGCATGCAAATTGGAATGCAATGAGCTGTGGCTATGCTGGTATTTCATCAACTCCCCCTCGTTGGTTTGCCTAATTTGAACAGGCCTAGGACGCGTGTCAGTGAAAATTAATATGGATGCTGTAATAATGTGTGATTGAGAATGTGCATGAAGTACTGTCAGGATAATATTGGATCTTTTCATCACTCAGACTTGTTGATGAGCAGGAGCGAGGCACGTTGTGATGAATTGGTGCACTGGTAATGTGATGGAGCTCCTTTGCTGAGGAAATTTTCATAATAACAGTGGGGTTCTTAACTGCACCGTGTTGTGAAAAATAAAACCATGGTGCCAGGGTTTCATCATTAAAGGAGATCAATCCTTTCTTCATAGACCTGCTGTTCAGGCTGAGGGGATTAATGTGTAATTGCAAAGCGGTTTCAAAGTTGAAATATATTGCCCACTTCATTTTAGGATTGAGGTATTAGTATTCATTTTTCAAGGGTATTGCATCTTTTGATCAGCATCGCTAGTTAAATTTGTGTATGTTTTTCTTTTATTAAAAAGGGGTGGAGAAATGTCTCTCTCATTTAATGACTCAGTGTCATAGATTCAATCCATGACTTTTTATTATAGAGGTTTATTAGTTTATATAGAGCTGATTTTTCTATTAGCATGGTTGGAGTTTGGTGAATTCTTTCATTACAGACACAACTTTGGGGAGCGCGTGCTTGGACTGTAGTTCAGGAGCCTGTGGCACGGCAAAGGGAACCTTAAATGTGAACAAAAAAGAAAAACTCAAGCAACCTAACCCTAAAATACAAACTAGTTGTAGGACAGTTCACAGGACCAAAAATGAGCTTGCCTGGATAGGTTAGAATGACAGGTCTGTCGGCCCGTGAGAATTAATTTCAAAACTAATATGCATATCACAGTAGGACTTGCAGCGTATTGGTCTGTAGATGCAGACTGTTGCTGTGTAGCCATTTTGTTGGGTAAGCTCGATGATAATTAAATCAGGAACAGTGTGGGCATATTAAACCATTTTATAGAGCTGATAAAATGAACATGTTTTTCCAAAGTTTTTAAAATCAATTCTCATCTGAATAATGCAATACTGATAATTTATAAGAAGGAGGACGTGTGCTGTAACTCTCCTTTCCTTCCCGAAACAGATTTTATCCAAAAAATGTTTGGAGCAGGAAATGTGTATTCTGCTTGAAAACCTGCTATCAAGTGGATCTTAAAAATACAAATAAATATCACAGCAAAAAAACCAAAATCACATTGTTCCTGTCTGATGGTTTTTCTACATATTGTGAAGAACATTAGGAAGGAAATAAAATTTTAATTTTCATTTGCATTTTTCATAATTTTAAAATTATAATACTATTAGCAGGCTTGCCTTTAATTTACAAAATACTTTGACTTTTGTTTGGTATAAACACTTTTAAAATCAGTGTTCACAGTTCTGAAAAATGGTTTAATATTCTCTTCATACTGTAGATCTCAAGTCAGCCTTGTGATTACATTGGACATAGTTTAAAAGGCTTAAGGGTTTCTTTGTCACTGTTAAGTAGCATCATTGGGTACAAGCAAGTAATTATGTAGATAATATTAAAGGTTTTTAATTGTGGCTAGACACATTTACCTAGAAATGGCACCTAGGAGGACCACAAAATTAGACTTTTATGGTTATAGCAGGAATCTTGTTGCTGTCTTAGTCATAAGGAGGGATTCCTGCTGTCCTCATTTTCCAGTTGCACAGGAAGATGTAAACCAGCAATGTCTGATGCGACATAGATCCTAGACCTCTTTTTGAGGTGAAGCCTTTTGAAGGTCTTATCCACCCTGAATGTGTCAATCTGCATGTTTTTTGGGGGATTTATTTGCCACTATGTTGTCATACAGAATGCTTCACTGTCCATTTACAATGCGTTGCTGTTACTCTTGAATTGGTCCCAACAGCGGTCAAGGCCCCGTTACGTGTTACCCGCAGAACAAGTGGCAATACCTTGCTAAATTATTTGCTACCCATATAGACAGGACAGCGTCAACATTTTGAACATAGTGAAAGCATAAATGAATTAAGGATTTGATATAAAGTAAATGGAGTAAGCCCAAGGTTTAGGGCTTAGCTAGCCTGTGAGAATGGAAAGAAGGTAAAGAACAAAGAGAAAAGAAGAGCACAAGACCAGGACAGAGACAGGCCCGGCGGACCACCTGGAATGGCAGCAGCGGTGCTCCGCGCAGTCGGCAGACAAACCCAGGAGCAGGAGAACTTACTTGCCTGGGGTGGGAGTCAGGTTCCTTCGGGAACAAAGCACGTTAAAAGTTCTTCCCACAGCGTAGGATTTTCATGACATATATTTATAGGGATCCATATATATATATATGCATACACATCAATTAATAAGGACAAAATCCAATATGAAAAATTAGTTCGTTAATTGATTCCCGTCCATTCTATGGGTGCACAATGCAAGATTATCTGGGGAAATAAAACAGCAGGGGGCCAAAGTAGGGTAGATACTTTCTCTCAACTCAAAAGGAGATTGTGGAGATAAGCTGGTTAATTTTTGTGCAATGCTCAAAAAAGTGTGAAATGGTAGTGATGTTTACTGCAGTTATTCTTTTTTAAAATTACAATGCTTGCAGTGAAATACAACTTGTGTATGATTTTGAAATCATAATTCTGTTGTCTGCTGCATTTGAGTCACTATATAGCGTATCTGTATATTTGCTGTTTTATAATTACATTCCCTTCATTTGTTTCTTTATTTTTAATTTCCTATACTAGAAGAAGGGGGAAAGGAAGCTTATTACATTTTTACGTATCATTCCTTTTTGCAATCTTTCATTTATATTTGTCAGTTACATTTGACTTAAAGAAGGTATTTCTTCTATTTTAGAATATATACTACAAGGGATTAGCAATGTTCCCAGAAGTGTAATGAGAATTTTATAGTAAAAGTAGAAAGAAAATGTCCCTGCCACAAAAAAACAAGTAACAGCAGTGAGGAATAGTTTTGGTGTCAATGTCAGTTTCTAAAATGTGCTTCTGTTCTGTGAATGTGGACGCTAAAATTTGTTCATTTGTGTGTCTTTCTGTTCAGCCAGCAATACAGGTATGCACAGAAGGCAAATCACTGACCTTTTAGACCAAAGCATTCAGGTACATTCCCAGTGTTTTGTCATCACCTCTGATAATCGCTACATCTTGGTCTGTGGCTTCTGGGACAAGAGTTTCCGAGTTTATTCTACCGACTCAGGTAATGTATTTTTAAAATACGGGAATAGCCTAAAAGGTTTTTCCTGTTCGTCGTCCACCTACTGTTTCAGCTAAAGAAAGAATGGGGGAGGGTGGAGGGAGAAAGCTGAGTATGTATTTATTCTCCTATTAATAATATTTGTCAAATCCTTTCTTACCTACTGCTGCTGTGTATTGTATGCCATCATTTTTGCGGAATGATGGCAAATGTAAGAGAAGGAGCCCTTGTTTAGCCATAGTATCACACTTCAAATCTATATGACAGGCATGCCTGTTCTTACACTGCAGTTTCCACAAGTAAATGAGTTTTTTTGAAGCTTTGCGTACCCCGAGAATTAATTGGTCTTGAAGTGCGTACTAGAATTGAACTCTGGTTTTTTTTCAGCACCAGAGAATATTTTGTTTGAGTAAATATAGGCAAACACCACAGAATAAGAAGTGAAGTCTTAAAATCTGGTGAAAGAATACTTATGAAAGCCTTTGAAAACTATGCTATAATAGAAAAATTGATTCGGAGCCACTGAATTCTTTCATATAACATAAACTGATCGATAGAACGGGCAGCAGTTAAATTAGTCTGTCAGCTGGCATGTATCCAAACCGTTGAAGTCATGCATGTGTCATGCTAAATAGAAAAGAATCCTTCAGTGTAAGAGCTAGAGGAATTCAAAAGCCATGGAGCCCCAGAAAAAAAAAAGGTATGATTTTTTCCCTTTCATTATCTTATGATAGGAATAGCGACCTCACTGCAAAGTACTTCTTTGGGATTAATGACCCGGTGTGGTTAATGTGTGTGTGCCATCAAGCTTTCCAGTAGGTTATTAATCCCTAGGGAATATCCTACATGTTTGTCATCATTTCTTAAATATATTAGTTAATAGTGTTTTTCACACTTGGCAAACCAAAATGTTTAACAAAACAGGATGGTCTTTAATGAAAATCTGTTAAGACTAGATCTCAGGGCATATTTTAGCATATCTGTCATTTTTGCAATATTAAAGCCTTAAGTATAAAGGAGACGTTCAATTTACTACATATTGACTGCCTACAATTCATTATACAGACATCTTGTTAGACCCTTCATAGTTTAATTTTCTCTTTGATGAAAATAAATTTACATAAAGCTGTGAATTTAAAGGAGATCTTTAGAAAAGTTAGCTACCAGTAATAAATATTCAGTCTGTATTCTCGATTTCTATGAATAGAGAACTAATTCTTTTATGCCAATGGATCTATTTTACTTTACGTCTATGGAAGAAACTTGTATGATTTTGGTAGCTTTATCCTGTATCAATCTGAACTACAAATACCTCATTAAGTTATGTCCTCTGTGTGTAAGTCAGATACATCAGGCATCTCGTTACTACCGTAGCTAATTAGGGTATAAACCAAAATCCAGGTGTCAAAAAAGTTGCAGAAGATTTGTGTCTTTTGTGTGTCTCCTGTTTGTCAATATAGCAGCTCTAGCTCTAGCTTAAATCAAGTGAATTCAGACGTAGTTTTTGTTGCTTTGAATTAAAATGGGAACATAGTCATGAACTACTTAGTCTGAGATTGAGAGAACAGCAAGGGAAAAAGATGATGTGATCAGTAATGCATAATGGCAAGTGATCACAAGTGTTGAATTCAATTATATTTTAGCACTCACACAAAAAGGGAACCTTTTTCCTATTAGATTTTGGGTTGGTTGGTTTGTTGTTTGTTTGGGGTTTTTTTTAACAGGAAGTACTTTTCACATAAATCACGGGTTCTCAGCACAGCTCGTATAGCAGAAACACAATAAAACCTTCCTCCAGCAGTGGGAATGATTTCTAGACAGCATTTTAGATTCAGTAGTGCAGACTTGAGTCTTATTTTTCTTTTAATTATTCGCAGCACAGCTGTCAAATAAAACATTAACTAGAGAATTTGTTCTGTCACAAAGGGATATCTGAGTGCATATGGTAAAGGTTTGGTATTACTGCATAGAGAGGACAACTCACAGTAAAGGAAGGAAATAAACAAAAAAGTTGAGGAATTCTTATAAGATTAACGATTTAATTTTTTTTTATTAATACGAAAGAGCAAAAGCTCGTTTCTTGTTTTGATGGAATTGGCTGAACCTTAGCTGCACAGTTACAAAGTCAAACTAACAAGGCAGTGCAACTACACGAGCAACTGTCAAACAAATAGCCTTGAAAAATATTTGTTTTCTAGAACAGATCCTATAAACATAGAATATAGCTGAAAGAGAGATCTCTATAATGCAGTAATGTTTATAGCATAAACTTCTGTTCTAGAAGTATAAATCACCTCAGGTAGTTGAATCCCTACTGTACAACTGAAAAATATATCGCATAATTAAATTATTCTCAAATATAAACCATGTAATTGACAATTTGAGTTTTCAGGGAAAAGCGTACACTCGGTAAGATGTTTTTGTGTGCGCTAAAATGAGGTTACGTAGTCTGTGAGCGTTTCACTGCTCCTAGCTGTGAACTTTTTCTGACTAAATCTGTTGACTGGTCAGCGTCTGAGCCAGTTAGGTGGCCCTGTGGCAGAAATCAGAGCCCTGGTGTGCGTAAGGGACCACTGTGGAATGCTATTGCAGACTCACAGAGGCGAGTGAAAGACTTAGTCCCTCAGTTACTCTCCCTTCCCGTACAAGGTAAATCTGCACAGTAAACGTACCTGCTAGGGGTTTGCCCCTTCCAGTCAGAAAAGGCTCGTGTGATAGTACTTCATTTCACAGTTTCTCTTGGAGGACTCTACCTGCCTAATAAGTTTTTCAGTGTTATATCTTAAATCTGATGTACAGGTTTCCTTTAAATTGCATCATGTTATTCTATTTTTTCCCGTAGATATTCATACCTTTCTCTTGGCTTTTTGGTTTTTGTTTTTGGTTTGTGATTTTTTTTTTCTGGTTTTCCCCACTTTAATGCAATTACCTTTTTGATTTTCTGTTATAAATCAGGCTGTTCACATTATTTTTATTCTTTCCCCATAACCACTCCCTTAAGTCTTTTGTTACCACTAGTGTTATTTAGTGGATATGAATACGATGCCGTTGTAGTGTACAGAAAGAGGGCTATGAAATGTGTCCTACTAGCCATATTATATGATTGACGAATCGTTTTTAATTCATGAACAAAAATATTTCATTAAGATGTACTTAATTTGAGTCCCAACACAGATTTGTGTTGCTGCTTGTCATGTTATTAGTTACTAGTTTTAAACACTTTTCAGAACATTTTATTTCAGGGACAGCAGTCTGCATTTCCTGTTTCTTTTTTTGGCCTGTGTTGGTAATCCTTCCAAAACTATCCCTCTTTTCCCCTTCTATTCTTCCTCATTCTTTATTCAGCCCAAAGCACAAATGGATGCATGGTCGTTTGGGCTGAGGAATCTGAGGTCACACATTAATAGCATCACACATCACACTTGTGTCGTTGGATGCAGAATTTGGCCTGGCCCATGTTACCTGAATGGTAGGCGCCTGAGAATTGTGTGTGTGCGTATCTTTGGTCCTGTCTCTACAGGATCTGCGGTTGCTAGGCTTCAGCAAATCCGATGAGATGGATTTTAGTCCTTACATTCTCATTTCCTAGGGTCACGCAAGCTGCTGGCAGATCCAGAAGCTGGCAGGACTCATGACATGTTTGCTGCGTAGGAGCCGGCCTCTGGCAGGGCGGTCTGGCAGAGGTCTGCTGTGGGTGACCTTACAGGTGTTTCCTCTCCCACGTGCAAATCTGCTCTGCATGAGCATCCACATTTACATTTTTCTGAAAATATTGTCCTCTTTAGTTAAGGTTAAAAGGTAATAGTCATATTCATGTTTACACAGACTCTTGAAAGGCACATTTTTTACTGGCAAGTCTTTCCTTTCTATTTAACATTTCTGTCTCTATCAGCGGTACAAGCGTTTGGCCTATATGCAGTTGGTAAGAGGGTTTTTTCCAGGTCTGTCTTCTGTGGCTTTTTGAACATTACCGGAACTCTTAAAAGGGAAAGATGCTGGTTGAAATAATTGGCAAGTGTTTAAATGGTGATGGAAAAACCTGGGCACAAGAGTAATTTTTCATCTAAATCTCGTTTCCTCTGTTCAAGGAGATGTTCAAAAGCTGCATGTGCTATATGCACATATATGCTCTCACACTACCAATTTCTTCTGGGTTCTAAATGTTCTGTGTCTTCTTCTGATTCTGTTTCTCACATCATCATCAGATTTCCATTTTTACTGTCTACCTTCATCAATAAGCTTACCTTAAACTTGCCTTAAAAGAGAATCCCATCATGTTTCCTGTCTGTAAAGCGAATGTAAACGTATAGAATTAAAAAAACCTCCTGGCATGATTGGCCTTTGAATAAAGTATAATATGTATGGACTGTAGATATTTTTTGTATGGACTGTGTGGACTACTGCACTTTTAAATAAGTTTCCACCAAATCAAGGAAAAAAATTACTACTCTCCCCTGTATTTCTTTTTGGAACCTTTTTTTTAAAAAAGAATATATTTCTAAAATACTTTATAATGTATTTAATTTGCCTTAGAGAAGAATAAAAGCGCAGTTTTAAAACAGTCAATTTTACGTGTTTCAGGTAAACTGATACAAGTAATATTTGGACACTGGGATGTCGTAACCTGTCTTGCCCGTTCCGAGTCCTATATCGGAGGAAATTGTTACATTCTCTCAGGATCGCGTGATGCAACATTGCTGCTCTGGTACTGGAATGGCAAAACCAATATCGTTGGTGATAACCCGAGAGGTAAGCAAAACTAGAAAAACCTGTTTTATAAGGATATTGCCTAAAAATGGCTCGAGTGAACGCTTTGCGTGACAAAGTTTTAGGTAACATTAATGTCAAAGTACAGTGTTTCTTTTTTGTAGTTGTGATCGGTTCTAGTTTCATAAATTGAGGGTAAACTGCTTGCTTTGTAGCACAAGTAAAACTCATTTTTAAAGTTAGAGGATACTGAATATTACAAGTACACATTACAAAGGAGTGGCTCCAAGGGTGAGAGAAGGCAACTTCTTTTTTGTATTTCCTGTTCAATCTGAGTAAATCTTTTTCTCTCGGCATGATGATTTCATTAAATACCTGCATTTGAGTCACTTAAAACTAAAAAGACTGTACGTGGCTGCAGTGCAGGCTGTATTCCATGTAACTGTGATGTTATGCATGGAGGTTCTCACAGCGGTACCTTAGCTATCAATAGAGTTACACAGACGGTGAATTTTAACGTAGACCGAGGTCATTGTACCGAGTTGTGTAATGGCCTGAGCAGGACACTTAGGCAAAAGAAGGACAGACACGTGGGACAGATTAAAGAAGCAAGCTTAAAACTTTTTGCGTTTAACACTTTGGTAGGGTGCTACGTGCCTAATGCGCACTCTCACGTACTAGGCATTTTAATTGGTTCCAGTGCAAGCAACGGGGCTCATACCATATAACCAAACTAATAAGTCAGAGTAACCCCACTTCGGCCTAATTCAGTTTTAACCCCTCCCCACCCAAACTCACCCTGCGCTTCCCAAAGAACTTAATCTCTTCCATCTTGCACAGTTTCCCAGGAAATCCTAGATCTTTTCACTCGTGAAGATTCTCTCTTTTTAGCTCATAATTTTATGTGGAAAGCAATGAAGCGCTGTGACTGTTCAGCCCTGCTTGTGCCTGTATTGTATAACAGGAAAGGTAGAAAGTGATCTTGTTATTATGCCAGTTTCACTCTACACAAAAAAATTCATTCCTGATGCCCAAAGCAAAGAAGGCGGCGGACGTGCAGCTTGACAGAAAGCCTGAGTGAGCCAGTTCACAGGAGTAAGAGCCTTTTGAGACAGCTAGTGAGAGCTTACATAGGAGAATAGAAGGGCACTTCATAGCCAAACAGTGGTTGTGTTCTCCCTGTTCGGCCAAAAAAGGAAATGCCTGAGAGAAGAGAAGGGGTGAGGAGCAGCGTATTCTGCCTGTCTTCAGAAGTGTGTTTGTTAGGTTTTCTGCTGTACACTTAAGGTCTTCTCTGACCCTGTTTAAATGCTAGTAAAAACATACCTGCTGTCTGCAGAGGACAAAATGGACTTCTGGAAAACAAGAAGTGTTGTTAAATCCGGCATATATTGCAGTTATAACTGGCATACAATTTTACATAATGTAAACAATATCTGACATCTTCCAAATTAATCAGTTTGGTGAAGTTGTGTGTTCCATACTCAATTGGTTGCTCAACTGGAATTATTTGAATATGAAAAAAAGGGGTGGGTTGACTGAAGTTGCATCCTGTGAATTATTTTGAAGAAGCAGAACTAATTAATATCAGAATGAATATCTGAAGTTAACTTGCAAATTATTTGATGTTGACTATGAAAACTATTCAAGATACAGAAGTTCCGTTCGTACAGTTCCAGAATCTTTAGGCAGAGGATGAGAGCAAACTATCCCCCTTATGCTTCCGACAGTCTGATTCAAGAGATGGGAGCTTCTCTGGGATGTGGCTAGCAGAATTTTATGAGCATCTTTAAATAAATACGGTTTTGGTTGAGGGACAAAATCTCTGTGAATACTTTATACATATTTTGTAATCTGTCGTTTCAAAGAAAATGCAAACTCTGCAGTATTTTTGCAGAGCTTGTAAACTTGGAAACTCCAAAAAGTCTGTGAAAGGAAGTGAAGAGCTTGACAGTCAAGTGAGCTTTTAAATCCTTAAGAGCAAAACTGCCCTTTTGAGGAGAAAACCCTAAATATTTTACTGGTGTGAAGCAAAGAACATGTGTAGGTATCTCCTGATAGTGTTTTCAAGGCCTGCAAGTGCAGCCCATCTTTGCAGATTCCTAGGCCTGTCCTGAGAAGTTCTTCTTGCTGAGTGTTTGCCAGGTTTGCCTGCTTTGTGAACAAGCCCTTGAGGCTATAGGCTCATTTATGACCTTAAGAGATCGCATGCTGAGATTTTGTAGCTAGTATCTAACTAGAATAGGTAGACTTTGTTAAAATCTATTGACTGTCTTCACTAATGCAAATTTCTAATGTATTAAAATTTTACAGTTTTCAAAGTTAATACTAGGCTATTTTAACTACCGCTTAAAATCAAACAATAGCTACCCGATAAGTCTCTTTGTTTGCAGTCCTATTAAACTTGTACTTCTAGGCACATGCAGTGGCTCCTGTGTTTACTAGTTGCCATTGTGTAGCTTTTTTTTGTGATACACCATGCCTGGAAGCCTTTGTTATGAATTGGAATCTCATGGCACTGTACAAGGCCTAGACATGTGTATAGTAGGAGACAGTTTCTGCTTCAAAGAGATGGTAATCTGGGGGGTTTAATTTTTCCCAGAAATCGCTTTCTATAGGCATCTCTGTTCAGTCAAGGTTTTTTTGTTGGGTTTTTTTTTTTTTTTTTTTTTTGAAAAGGCAAATAAAAAGAGCTGTTTCTGCTTAGTTCTGATTTTGTCAGAAATGGAAAGCACCAGCAGACTTGTTGGGTTTTGAGCCCTGTTACTGCAACTGTAACTTCCATCCATTTGTGGGATGCTAGATATTTAACTTGTCTGATGTCTTTTTATATTTGAAGCTTATGACTTTTTACCTCAAAATACAGTTTATTCACGCTTTCAATGAGCGCTCTTCATTGGAATTTTAGATACTCTCAAAGTTGATACTTCTTTCCTATTTTTTTCTCTCTTTAATTATCTCTAATTTCCATCTTAAAATGACTTCACAGCAACATGCATCCAATGGCACTGTACCAAATCATGATGCCAGAGTAGTTTAAAAAAAATAATCTAAACCGGGAGCATTTCTTTCCTCCTTTCATAGTACCTGTTGCCTCTGATACACATCAGTCAGCAGACTAGTATGATCAAGCTACCCTAAATACTATCCCATTGGGCACCCATTACTCCACCAGTTACATTTTATTTAGGTTCCTTTGTCTGGTTTAGTTACTCTAGGAAGCACTGAGCTCTTGATCTCCGGCTGCATATATTCATGTTTTAGAATGGTACTTAACTCAAGCTGACAAGCCAGGTGGGCTATGGCATACGTGATAAATAAGTGTTTTGTTTGATATTCTGTATCAAGGACAATTTTCTGGCCAACTGGACTGTATGGGAAAATTCTTTTAAGTTTTTGGTTTAACGGGAGAAATATGTTACTGAAATATTCATTATTTATATTCTTTAATTTTTAACTTTTAAGCTGACTTGTTAAAGAAATTACACCTATGCAGTCTCACTGTTTAGTTTCTCCCTAATAACTCTCAAATGCATTGATCAATATAAACCAAGTTTGATGAATTTAAATCTCTAAGATATGAAATTCCTTCTTGGGACACATCTGCTGGAAACTATTTTTATTCTTCACAAAACAGCTTGATTACATTTGGGTTAAGTCCTTTTTTCCTTCTCAAATTAAAACCTGAAATTCAAAAAATATTTCACCATGCTCTTTGATCAAATGTGGTTTTTTTCTTTCTAAATTAATTGATTTTGAAAATGTAGAAGCGTGGCAGTACTTCACTTTGGGGCACAGGCCTTTTCTGATGCAGAAATGTTTCTGTGGACAATTTCTGACCAAGCCTAGGAATAATTCAGAGCAGAGCAGAGGGTCTGAACTAGTTGCATCCTTTAGAATAGCCCTGAGCCATTTTGAGTTCACATTAATTAGCGTAATTTACTGTGGAGATGCAAAGTCACTTTGGATAGTGTAAGGGGCTTTTATTTTTCCCTCCTTGGCACGTGGCTTGCTTTGGGGAGGTGGGGAGGTAGGAGGGAGAGGATGTAACCCTCCTTTTGGTGACCCTTGAAGCCCACGTGTGATCTGTGTCACAAGGTTGGCTCTTGCATATGTAAAGGCTCCGATCTAATGGCCAGGTGCCACATGGGGACGTGACATTATGCTTCGGGACTTGTGTTCGTGAATAGGGTGGTGGAATGTGTGGAGGTTGCTGGGAGAGGGCTGTGTACTTGCAGAAAGTTGCCATGTTTTGCACTTGCCCAGCCTAAAGCGATGGAGGTGGAGGGGAGGCAGGTGGAGGGGAGGCAAGAAGTGGGGGTCGAGGGGGGAACTCAGTGTGATGGCTGGAGAAAAGAGATGAGAGACTTCATTTGCATACAAATGGTGTGCATCACTTTCAGATCCCACTCTCGCTTTGAAGCTCAAGTGGCAACTCTTGGTGTTTGGACATTTCCTAGGTTGAGGGATTGCATTTTACTTTGTAATCACAGACCCATAGGAAACAGGGCGGGCAGGAGTTTTGGTCACCTGATCTATTCTTTTTTTTCCAAAGGAGGCTTAACTACACCAAAACCATTCTTGACTGATGTTTGTCCGACCTTCCGTTAAAAACTTGGGCAAATATATTTTTGGGCCTTAGGAGCCCCATAATTAGCAGTCTTTTCCGAGTGTTCAGCCTAGTATCCAGTTCTTTTTTTGCAGCAGTTGCATTCTATCATTTCTAATATATTTATTCTTTGTGTAGAGAACAGATTATTTATTTCCTCTTTGCAACAGTTTCCAGTGATTTGGATTACCATGACCTGCAATTCTTTGCTTCTAGATTTAATAACTCAATTCGTTCTGTCTTTTGCCATAAGTCATGTTTTTCTAGATCTCTGATTTTTTTTGAGTTCCTCTCCAGTTGCCTGACTTCCTCAAAGCAGACCCAACAATGCAGTTGAAGCCTTCCCAGTAATAATTAGAAAACAACCTGTTTTACAGACCAGTACTCTTCACATCCCCATGGGCTATCTGTTTGTTTCAAAACAGCGTGACAGAGTTAATTCTTTAAGTGTATGAGCCAATATAAATTGCAGTCTTTTCTGAAGAACCACTGTCTACTCAGTTGTTTCTCCTCCTCTGTATAGTTTGCGGAACCTTGTCTTTAAACTTTCTGAATTGTATTCTTTTTAAACTGTTTCTCCATTTTGTCAAACTCATTTTGAGTTCTGCTCCTGTCCTCCAGCAGACTCGCAGCAACTCATGTCTGCAAATGTAATGTGCAGTCTTATTCTATCAAATTGGTCATTAAAGAAAATATTAGACAGTACACAGTTCAGGAATACCCATCAATAAATGTACCATTTTTACAATGAATGCCTTTCTGAATATAGCTTTCCAACAGGCTTTTCATCTGAGCTATAGCAGCATCTTCTAAACACGTGCTTCCCCATTTTCCTTAAGAAATTGCCCATGTGAAACAGTGCCAGAGTCTTTACTGAAGTCAAAATACATGATGTCTCCCTGAGCACAAGTCCTGTTACTCTGCCGTTGCAGGAAAAAAAATTGCTTTAACATGATCTGTTCATAACAAATCCAAATCAGCTGTTACTCATCTCCTTGTTTTCTTCTAGGAAATGGTGTGTGTATATATAAATATAAATATAACTGTTCTGCCAGTAATTTTTCTGTTTGTTGGGATTAAGCAGACTACTCTCTCATTTCTCAGTTTTCCTTTTCCTGCTTCTTAAACAATACAAGACTTCTTTTGGTCTTGCAGAACCTCACCCAATGTCCATAAAACAACAGTTACAACTCTGGGATTATGTAGTTTCGTTTTCACAGTATCTATCCTCAAATCAGTATTTATATCAGGCCAACTGAGTTCCAGACATTTACCTCATTTCGGTATTCTCTAATTGAGACAGCGGTTCTCATTGTTGCTTTTACTTATGTTTGCTGCCTGACTGCTGTTGGCCTTTTTATTGAAGACTTCTACTGAAATACTTCTAAATGTGTGGCATAATCTATTGGTATTGTTTGCTCTTAATAACAGACTGGCTTCTCATGGAAACATTTTTGTGTTTATGAAATGACTGTTATTCCTGAAGTCATTGTTAGTTGCATCTCATCTATGCTTGGCTGTCCTGGTTTTGTCCCTGCTTGCTCATACCTTGTCTCTTAGCCTGGTTCAGAAGAATCTCACTTATTCTGATCTTTCTGCCTGACTTTCCGCGTGTTTACAGTTGCTGGAGAACTTCCAGTTGTGCCACCTGGTATTTTCTTGTCTGTCTTATCCTTCTGCTGCATTGGAGCGGTTTTTGCTAGTATCCTTATTACTTTTTCCTTTGTTTTTCTGTAGATGTAACTTCCCATGAGATTTTACAGGCAAATGTTCTCTATCTATTGAAATCCATCTTCCCAAAATACTTCAAAGTTTTTGTTTTTTTCTTTGGATGTACGTTCTTGGAGGGGAGGTTTACAGTGGTGAATTTAATTGTCTTCATGTTGTTCATGGTTATAAAATGGTTCGTGCTTATAAAATGGTAGGCATTTCCACAGTCGAAGTGAAGATAAAGTGCTTTTCTGCTATTCTTGCACTTTATTCATAGAATATGAAGAGACTGTTCCGTTGCTTTCAAAATTTTTACAGATCTGTTCGTAATTATTTTGGGTTGTGAAAAACAAAAAGATACCTAATTTAGAAATTTGCTTTGCTTAATGAAATAAAGGCTTAACCGATAAAAGTATTCAGTACTAATGAAATGTAGAGTCTGTGTATAAGTGTATTACTACGACTAATACTGATGTGATCTCTTCTGAATTATTGCATTGATCTTCCACACATATGTGAATAAACCAGATTATATGACCTCTTTTACGCTAGCTCGTAAAACTAGAAAATGTTACTCTCTGTATGTATCACATTTGCATCACGAGGATTATGGGGGTGCTTCCATTGCATGGCTTTATATTTTTAGAAGGTACTATATTCAGGTTTTCCGAAGGGTGTTAGAGAAATTAAATGCTTTTAGTAGCGTAGCTGTGTAGCAGGACATGTGTGAAAATAAGCACATGTTTTCGTACTTAAAGCCAATTACTGGATTTAACTGAGATGTACTTGAGAGGATTCATTGAACACTTTTATTATTGCTAACATGTAGAATACCCTCTTCCAATACAAATTTTTAAAAATACATAATCTCTTCAATTTATAAAATATGATATCTCCCAAAGGATTCCAAATTTAATCACCAGTTTCCTGTCTTGCCAAAGAACAGTCTAGCTACTATCCAAGCTACTTTTAAAAGAAACTGTATTTTTTTTGTTTTTTTGTAGTCACAATTCCTAAATAAGTATTTGAATTTTGATTTTTTTATCCGTTAATGTTATTATTAAGTTAAAGCTATGGTATTGAGACTAGAGAAATCATTAGTTTTAATTGTATCAGTAATCATAGCAAAAGATAAAACATCTGTATTTCATCAACTGCTACCTACATTTTTCGGTTTGAACATTTTAACTCTTCATAAGCGAATGCTTGATAATTAATTATTTAAGTAGATAATGCAGGCGATATAAACTTTGAAAATACGACCTGATGAGCATCTCTATGTTGGTTGATTAAAGAGTAATGTCACAGGTAATAATTTCTTTGTACTCAAACACATGTACACAGTCAGTAGTCACACTGATTTCAAGCAGGTCGTATGTCTGCTGTTAACAGCAAAAAAAACCCCTCTTCACCTTCTTCCCCCGTCCTTATCTTCATCTTGAATTAACCTACATCTTGGTTCCCAAGTTTCTGCATGATCTGCACTTTTATTTTCAGTTTCAAAACCAATGATAATAGAGAAGGTAAGGTTCCATGTTTCTAAAGAATGTTTGTAGCATAAATATTTACTTAGAATTTTAATGATTATTTCCTAAAAAAAAAAAAAAAATAGTTTTGGAAGTAGTTTGCATAACAGCTTATTTTCTTAAAAAAATTAATTGGGAAGTAGTTGTAAAAATCTCTTCTGTCCATTTTCCCTTTTGCATTTATCAAAATGTCCATAAATCAGTAATCATGTTAGTTAGTAACGGAAATTCTGTTCTTACTGTTAATTTCTGTCAAATGGTGGTCTATCCTAACAGCTAAAAATTTGCAGAGCCTCCAAATAGTAAAATATGTTTGGAATTGCTGCAGCTATTAAGGCAATAGATGCCGTTCACGGCAGTGTGTTAAGAAAAGTGTTGCTCTATGATAGGCCAGCACTGAGAGTTTAAAAATATCTCCTTTCGGTGTTCAATAGCACCTTTATTTTTTACCCCCCGCACATTATATTGTTGTGTGAGTCCTTCTTCAAAAAAAGCCAGTGAATAATTCAGTATTATTTTAACGCTGTTTAACTGAAGACACAACAAATATTCTTTGTTTCTCAAAAATGGCTGGACAGAGTAGCACAGTATCGTATATAAAGCAAGAATCCTTTAGCACCATCTGCTGGCATTGCCTTGAAAGCTGATCTTGGGACCGACTCTCCAAAGCATTGCCTGGTAAAATATTTAAAAGATAGATATTTTCACATATATGGTGCAACGAAATCGATGTGATTTGTTGTATAATTTTTATCTTTTTAATTCAAATTATAGTCAGAAAATACAATATGAATTTAAGGGTAACATATGAACTTAACTAGAAATAGATCGGGAGTTTTTTGTTAAGTGCGACTGTAAACCAAAATGAAATGCTTTGGGTTTTTTTACTAGAGCTTTAGCAGGTGCAATATTAAATTTTTTCTATTCCTGTTGTAAGTCAAATTCAGGTAAAATTTATTTCAGAACATTTATTTCAGAAATTTAATTTATTTTAGAAAAGTATCCATAACGTGTTTTGAAAAGGGTAGCAACCACTAAATATTCTTCTACCTAACATTTATTGCATTATTTGATGTTAGTCTTGAAAGCCTCGTGAAAGCTTAGTGCTCAGAGGCCCGAATGCCGTAATTGGTCCTGCAGTTCCCCGTATCTTCCCAGGGCACCGCTGTAGCCAGCGCAGCAAGTACTGGGACTATCTGCATGAATCTAGAACAGAGCCTTAAATTATACAGCTACAAAAGGTCACTGTTGTTTCGTTTTTAAACCGTAACACATTGATACCTCAAAGAGGTTGAGGCCTCATTCCTCCAAGTAGTCTATAAATCACATATAAATGATGGTTCTAGCCTCCAAATATTTAAACTGAAAAAAGATGAGGTATAACAGGTGGATGAATTCTGGCATATCTGGAAATCTGCAATGATGCTGCATAAGAAGTATAATTTTGTATTTATATAATGCCAAGGAAGTCACGTCATAGAGACGTATGAGGAAAAGCTCTTCACTGAAAAGAACTTGCAGTAGCATTCACTGATGGTTTGGTACTGATGAGCACGTAAGTTTGTGTGCTATAAATATTTGGTTTGGCTGTTTTGTTTGGTGTTAAGCGCAGCATCTTTATCATCCTTGTTTTCAACTGGCTAAGAGAGATTGTGTTTCAGGATTTGTCAATCAGAGTAAGTAATTGCAAGTAACACAGTAGAGCAAGTTTTGAGGCACGGTCCAGACACAAGTGAAGGTCGTATGTATTTCGAGACTGGAAACAGAGAAAGAGCTTGGATGCTGATTTTTTGGCAGTATCCAGCATGAGGTGTCACTACAACTACACGCATGAAATTCTCCAGAAGGATAAGGATATTTAGTGCTTCATGATGTAATGCAGACCTTTGAGTTCCAGGAAAAACAATGCTATATTTACAACTTGTAACTAATAGTTGATGTGGTAAAAGGAATTATATTCATATGGTAAATGAATACAACCTTAATGTGCACCATATGCATAGTGGTGGGATGATGCACTAATATATCACATTTATTTACCTTGTTTGGTTGCTGGGAAAAATAACTGTTCAGTTCAAAGCCTGTACCGTGTAAGACAGAACTGAGTAATGCAGAAGATGTAATAATTTATAGTCTAGAATAAAATTACCAACTTAAATGTTGTAAAAATTATTTGGTCAATACAATAATCCTGACTCAAGTAGGAAATTATTTTTAAGTGTTTCTAGATCTAAATTCTATTAACAGTAGCATCACAGAGGTAAGCATTACTCCATTGAGTGCAAGGGTACGGTCCGCTTCATTGAAAAAAATATCTGTTTTAAAACAGTTACTTTTAAAAAGACAGCTGATTTATGCACGCTCTGAACTTGGCGTATGCCGTCGGTATTCCCAGTTAACATCGACATGTAAAGGTGGCAAGCACCTATCTAGTGCAATACACTGCTGGTGCATTGGTTTGAAATTAACTTTGCAAAGGCCATCCAATAGCTAAAGCACAGACTTTTATACATGCTGTTACGGAACAGTATTATTTTGCAGCGATGCATTTTTCTTATTTTAAATGAAAATAAATGATTTTAAGATAGTATTTTAATAGCAAAAAAAAAAAAAAAATCAAAACCTGCCAAATTGGTCTGAATTCCCATGTAAAACCTCTCACCTCAGATTATTTTCTGCTCAAGGTATGAAATATTACATTAAGTGTCAACTAGTGGGGAGTTTCAGCATGTTGTAAGATGTCTTTTATCTTACAACAGTCCTGCAGTAGGTGCTATTTCTGACTGCTTGATGGGTTTTTTCATCTAATTGCTTGATGGGTTTTTTCCTTTTCTGTTGAGGTTTGTTGTTTGTTTTTTTTTCTTGGACTTGCTACGTAATGGAATAGTTATACTATAAACCACAAGAGAGAAATATGAAGAAAATAGATTATTTTTTTAGCATAAACAAAAAAAGCCCCTTCATACAGCTGTTCTAGAACAATCTCAAACAAAAACGACGGTGTTTTAAAACTTCAAAGCTGATGTTTAAGTAGCAGTTTATGAAGTCGGGATGGTGCAAATATTAAAATATTAGTGTACACTGACCCTGAATATTCACCTGCAGATACTTTCCAGGGGCTTCAAAAAGGTCTGTATTCAGTGGGAGGAGTCCTGCTGAATGACTTCCAGGACTTCCAGCAGATGAATCCCCAGTAAGGGTGAACTCGTTCCAGAAAGCTTCGCAGTGCACATGGTGTAGGAATTAAGAGGCTGGGGATTATTGCCTTTCGAAATCGGAATTGTAATATCCAATTCAGGAAGGCCCGTTAAATCTTTTTCTTTACTGCGATTATTTTGGAAACACAGCGAGCCCATTCTCTAGACACAATGTGTATGAAAAATCTTGTATTAGTACTGAATAAATGTTGGTCGCTGCACAGACTGCGGGAAGGAATACATGTAAGCCTTTCCTGCGTTACGTTTGCTGAAACGAATTCTCCAAGATGAATCTAATTTTTTTTCTCTTTACTGAGTAATCTTAACAGCATTATAGCATCTTCTGTGTTTTACCTTTTTAGATTTTGCTTATGGGTAGAATGATATGTCATTCAAAGGTATCGTTCCTTTTTCAGAAAATGTACGGTTGAAGTGGTTTTTGCAAAAACAAACTTGCATCTAGGCATAAGGTTGTACTTTTTGTGGTAAAAAAAGTCTGAACAGATGGGAAGTAGTTTGAAGGAATTAGAGGAAATGCTGATGGAGTGTCATGTGAAGAACCAGACAACAATGAAGTTCCTATATAATATGAAAAGATTACATTGTTACATTAAAATGCATATTTACAAAGGAAGGATTCTTCAAACTGAAGTTTTAGGAATTCTTCAGTAATATTGTGTGCTGTCACTTTAGTGAGATCTCGCATCCGTCAAAGACCTAGCCTTTCTGCGCTGGGGAAATGAGCTTTTAACCAGTTGGCTGTTATTTAAATGTTCACTGTGTGGGATCTGTAAATAATGTTAATATACAGAGTTTATATAATAATTGAGAGTCATCACTTTGATGTAATTAAACTCTGAAACTTGCTATATAATCAACCTAGAAGCCTAGCAGCAAATGAGTTTTCTTGATTTACTTATGTTTTGCTGAAAGCACTTTTGTCCAAATGTCATATATTCTGTAAGTACATTTGTATTTCTCAAATTGATTTCAAACCTTTTCTTGTTTTCCTCAATTTTTATCATATGAAGCAACTTCAAAATTGTGAAATCTGTAAAATGATTTTTAGAAGGCTTTTCGTACATAGATAATTTGGTTTGGTTGATGTATCCTTCTGAGAAAGTACTCAAGCACTTCTTTTTGCAAGAAGTAGGTAAAAAGATAGTTAGATTAACTGATGCTTCATTTCATTTGGATTTTATATTGACATAAAATCACATAATTAATTTGCCATTTAAAAGTGCCCTACAGCCTCAGCAATCATAGAATAATAATTTAGAAATGACTGTTTGGCTGTCTGTGACATATCATAATTAACTGTCTTCTCAGCATAAAACATAAAAAGGAGCATACTCAAATATTTTATATTTTAATGTGTTGCCTAATATTATCTCACACAGAAATAGTAGGAAGTGCATCTCATATTTCTCTAGTTTGATTTCTTTTTAGGGAGAGATTTTTCTTTAAATGAGTGCCTATGTTTGGCTCAGCTCTTACGGCTTAGCGCTGCAAATACAGAAAGTGCTCTTTTTAGGAAAGTACTGATGGCTTTAAAATGTCACGATCCTGTTTTGTTTTGTAACATCAGCAAAGCTGAAAAAATAGCGGAGAAAGACCCAGCAATACAAACCAATTTCTTGTTATCCAGTAAGGCATATCTTCTTCTGGATGCCATTAAACTAGAAGAAAGTTTTGCCTTTGCTATAATCCTGCTGTTCCTTTTTAATCATAGTTTCCAAACGCCTAACATTTTTCCACTGAAATATCGCCATAAGATGACATGATATCATGTGCTCTTCTTTTATCTTCCGAAGCCTGAATTTTATGATTTAAAATGTACTTTAGTCACTTAAGGAAGAGCGATATTTTATACAATTTTCTATGGGAAAACAGCTTTGCAGAAATTATTTATTGGAATGTAGGAGAGTTCTTTTGAAATATTTCGAATGGTTACTGTATAGGTAAAGTATTCTGTCCATTACTGGAAAATAATTTTACGTATGCCTCCTGTGACTTAAATAAATCATTGAGGACATTTGTTGCAACGTGAACGTGGCATTAAGACTCTCACAGCATTCAACTTCAAGTAGCAATCCAGCAATGGTATAGACTAAGGATATTATTATATAAGTACCATGCTGAGAAAAGCACATCTGTAAAACTGTTGTGTCTTGGTTATTAGTGCTAGGATTTGAACGATCTTTAATCTCATTTGACTTGTTCATCTTCCTTAAGGATCTCCATAAAGATGCACTGAGTATTCTTTTCAGTCCTTAGTTAGGGTTTGCATCAGTGGTCGTAAACCTGCTTAGCGGACAAAGACTCTTTTCCCTTTGAAGTCACTTCCCCAGCTTTTCAAAAGGTCTGCAAGCCGGTTCCCCTAAAACAATTTAGAAAAGTTTGAAGTGGTGCCCCTTAAACCAGCAACAAAATAAAATTTTCTCTTTGCATTATTGAAAACCATGACAATCTTCTGAAGCAATAACAGTTTAAAAGCTTTTAAAGAAATCTGTTCTGCTCTACGACCAGCTTTTAAGTTGACCCCATTATTTGGAAAATCAGAGGCTTGGAAACCCCTAAATACTTGACATTCTTATCAAAGGAGTCAGCCTGACTTTTCACAGGACTCCTCTTTTACAGTATTTATTCAAGTCCTGATTTCTTTAAAGATACTCTTCAGATTTCTTGTGTTTCTTTTTTGCATTAAAGTGTTTCTTTAAAGAAATGTATTTTAGTAAACAGCTGATATAATTTATGAAACACTCATCCTGCCACCTGTAGATTTATATTCTGTTATGTTTGAAGTCAAGTCCAAATTCTAAAAAGCCTGCGAGCGTTACTTATGCAATTTTACTTTTCTGTGGACTGTGATAAATATATATGCTCAGTTTCTACTTGTTTTAACAATCTTATCTCCTACATTTTATGTATGTAGTTGCTGACAGCCTAACGTAGGCAAAGCCTACAGTAGCGTAGTTGCTGCGAGCAATAAGTTTACTATAAGGATTTTATTTATCTGCCCGTCCTAATAATTCAGACTTTGCTTCTTATAAGTCATTCTAACTTCAACATCTTCTATTCATTACCTGCGCTACAATGTTATACATTTAAAACTTCTCTGATTTCAAAAGTTGCGTTGACATGTGTGGTATATATTAGATTAATTCCCTGCTGATCCATGCGAGTATGTGTTAATTGCAATTTCTGAAAGCAAAAGATAGCAAATAAAGTAATAAAATCCGAATTCTAGAATTTTGCTAATGTAGGCAGCTCGTTAAAAGAAAACAAATTAACAAGAGCTTTAAATGCACAAAGCTGCCTCCTCTTTTATGGCTTGGGGACAACAGGGAGAAAGAATTGGGTCAACAGAATTAAATTGTTACTGAATAGTAAGACCGTTACGGTTGCTGTTACATTTTCCCCTAAAACTGCAAAATTGTGGTTTGTCTACACACTGTTCGTTTACGAATCTTCTAAGGTGCCTGACCCATGTTTATGTGAGGGAAGTTCGATGGAGCAGACTTTCTCTAAAAGGTTTGTGAGCGTTCATAGGATCAACCACCTGAGAAGTACCTGGAGGTCATTAAGTCTACCCTTACGCTTTTAATTTGTTGGGAGTTTTTCCTTTGCTTCTGAACTGTCTGCCATACTTCCTGGCTTTGAGCGTGTTTTGCCGAACACTATAGGCAACAAAAGCAATAGCTTTTAATGATTATTTATTAAGAGATTAGGGACAATTCAGCAAGTTGCTCCAAAGCATTTTCAGATTTAAAATGCTGATAACATAAGTGCATATGTGTGTGTATATGTGCACACAAATGTATAGGTGTGTGTGTGTATATATATATATAAAAGATATATATCTAAGAAGAAAAATATATATTTACTTTTCAAGATTTTGTATTGTGGATATAAATTATAGATTGTAACAGTAACTGCGGAATAAATCAAGTTTTGAAAGGTCAAAATCCTTGATTTGATACTTTGTCATAGCTTATGACTTTTTCTAAAAAGCCATTTGAATGTGGCAGCTACATGGACACTCTGGGAGAGCAAGAAAAATGTGATGTATGGAGAGTGAGCTAAGCTTTTATTTATGCAAGCCCAGACCTACGCTTCTTTTCCACAGAAGTCTCTCACCGTACATGTGCAGGGTCTGGGTAGCTACCTGTTTTAATGTAATAATATATTAATAATAAGACCCGGTACCAGTATTGCTGGTACTGTTAGGGCTCTACATGGACAAACTAATGACATTTTGCTGGTTTTATCTTTTGAAGTTACAACCCCAAATGTAATTTGAATGATGCTACCTTAGTAACCGATGGATTCAGTTGTCCCTATTATTACTCTGTCTCTTCTGCAAAACCTTCTCCTGTTTTTGAAGTAAAAAAAGTTTGATTTTACCACTGCTTTACTGCCTTGTTGGTATCTCACATATCATCATGAAGTGAAATTATTCCCTGCTGCTTAAAAACTCGTCTAATCCTTTTTGAAACTACATGATAACATTGCCTAAACATACATTATTTGGAGTTTAAATGCTTTTTAAAATGCTATGAATAAACTAATTGTACGGTAATACAGAAATAATATTGTGATTTCCATGAAATGCTAGCACTCCTGAAGAGGGTGGTCCAGCGAATCACCTGGGAGTGAAGTTATAAAACTATTTTAAGAGCGTTATAGCATTTGCTTACCCTTTCTGTGTCTTGACCTGGAGAATAATTTTGTTTTCCTTTAAATATCCCTGTTGTACAATTTCTTTTTTTTGTGGTATCCACATATGTTTGATTAAAAAGAGTGTCTCCAAAAAATACAGTCTTATTCATTCTTGTTGCAGGGAAATGTCTAATAGGAGCAGTGGTAATTAATGTTGGGTTTGGGTGTTTTGATTTTGCGAACTCATCTGAAATTCATACTGATTGTGGTTCGAACTCCACATCTTACAAGGAACTAGACATCAGGCTGAGGTTTCAACATTGTGACTAGGTTAACATAAAATCAGTCCATGGATGTTTTACTTCATCTTTGGGCATTGTAGGCGTCTCCTCTCAGTACCTGTCATAGCAACACTGGTGTTTACGTACGCTTGTTATAGGAAAAGGTAGTAATTGACTTCGATCTCTTCCTACACACACAAAAAAAAAAAAAATAGAGGGGGAGATGGAAGGAGGGGAAAAAGCAAATCTGTGTGCTCCAACTTGTTTTTGGTTTTACTACACACCTGATTTTTATATTAACGTGTTAGCAAATGTGCAGGCTGAATTCCTATAGTATAGTGCTGTGCAGTATGTAGATATGAGTACAGAACACCCATATGCAAACAGTAGCATAGAAGTGATTTGTAGGGAACATGAACTCAAACCGCAAGGAAACTGAAGACGCTTCAGTGATTGAAAGCAGTGATTTTAGAAATAGATTGTAACCAAGGATTGCTTTTATTGTTTTTTCACTGAAGGTGATTTTGCAACTCCTCGAGCTATTTTGACAGGACATGACTATGAGATCACCTGTGCTACCATTTGTGCTGAACTTGGCCTGGTAATAAGTGGTTCAAAAGGTAAGGTTGCTGTTGTCATTTCTTTCTGTTCATGAAGCTATAATCCTAACGCAAAGAAGAATATAGTCTCAGGTGGCAGAATTTATTAACTTTATGATGGTTTTATTTCTAACCTTGTTTTAGTTGCCCTGGAATTTGAAACCTCTTTTTAAACACAGTAAAACTGAGGATTATTTAGACACGTACAAGAAGAGGCAACCAGTTTCCACATCGGTTTGAACATCAATTTCCCTGTTATAGCCTGCTGATTACTATTTCTTTTTGCTTGTTTATCCAGTGTGTAATTGCACATAGCGTACAGTTGGATACAGTTCTTGACTGCCAGGATGGTGAAGAATGTTTGTTATGGATAACTTCTCAGAAAGGGAAGTTTTGATAGGTGCTCTAAAATACCTTAACACAAAGCTTTTAAGGGATAAGCCATTCATGTTACTCTATGGCACGCTTAAAGTCATAGGCTTCCCACTTCAACATGGTAAAAATCCTTATAATGTATTATAAAAGCGATTACCTAAGTAGAAGTCATTACTTATTATTTGATATATGATGTCTTTAAATGAGCATGTAAATCAATAACTAGAGATTTTATTCTGTCTCATTAGAAGGACCATGTCTCATACATTCTATGAATGGAGATCTACTGAGGACATTAGAGGGTCCTGTAACATTAGAAGGTCCTGAAAACTGCCTGAGACCAAAACTTATTCAAGCTTCAAGAGAAGGCCACTGTGTCATATATTATGAAAATGGCCTCTTCTGTGTATTCAGTGTGAATGGGAGACTTCAAGCCACTATGGAAACCGATGACAAGATAAAGGTGAGTGTACTCAAATGTGTGCTACGGACTGTCAGTTCCAGTATCGGGAAAAGCTGTCGATGTTGGAGTTGTGTGGAGACTCTTTCTATAGCCAGGCCATAGAAATACATTGTACTAGACAACAACAGCAACATTCTGACAATACTGTAGTTAAGGGGACCCTGTACTCCTCATAGTACCGTTTTTAGTTTTAAAATAACTCTCTTCATATAGTAAGGAATATTCTGTAGGCATTTCCTTGAACTGGAGAATACAAATATTACTAATTGCTGACCAGGAGAAGCTGGGCTACTTCTTTACTTTTGAGTCTGAAGGCAGGAGATCATTGGACATGCTGGTTTGGTTGTTGGCTTTCCCTTTTTTGGCGTTTCTGTCTACATTCCTTCATCTTAGCTTGAGATGTGTGTTGTGCTGAGCTTCAGGAAGTTTATAGACATATGTCTATATTTCAACTCTTCAGCCCCTTTGGCATTTGCTGAGCAGGCAGCTAGGTTCCACATCTTTAGCTGCAAGAGACATGGAGCAAGTCCAAAACTATGCAGGAGGCATTTTAAGCTTATGGATTTATGGAAATTATTTGATAATACAAAATGCAGGTCTTTTGACAGTTCCTATGAAATAGTACCTGTGAAGCAGAGCAGAACCCGCCAGCTATACTGCAGTGAAGCAGAAATGTCAAAAGAATACTTTCTTTGAATTAAAAATATTCCCACTTTTTCCTTGAATGAGAAAGAAAGGAAAGGGAAGGTAAAAAAATGAACAAGCATTACCAAATCTGGTAGAAAGTTACGGAATGCAGCAGAGACGCGAAGCAAAATCACGTTGCTGGGTCAGCATTCAGGCTACCTGAATTATCTGAAGTTACGGTCTCTGTGCCAGTAGTCAAGTTCTGAGAGGCACAGAGTCACAGAATGGTTGAGGCTGGAAGGGGCCCCTGAAGATCATCTGGTGCAGCCCCCCTGCTCAAGGAGGGCCATCTAGAGCCACTTGCCCAGGACCATGTCCAGATGGCTTTTGAATATCTCCAAGGACGGAGATTCTACAGCCTCTCTAGACGTTCTTTTGCCAGTGCTTGCTCATCCCCACAGTAAAGAAGCGCTTCCTATATAAAACCAGTTTAACTATTTAAAATCAGCAAGAGGCGGCTTTTGTTGTGGTAAGCATTTGGCAGTACTACACCTCCAAGCTGACTTTCATAATCTGATGGAAGAGCCCAGCAACTCAGCTGCTGGGATTTCCAGCGTTCTCTTGAGTTGAGAAAGTTTTTCTTTCAAACCTTTTTCCTTAGATTAGATGTTTCAGGAAATAAAGGCCTCTCTGCCCTCATGTTCGTTTTACAGAATTATGGAAATTCTTTCAGATGTTGTGCAAAATTGTGAGCATTTTTAAATTTTCACCTCTTCTTCTCTTGACTCTATTCATATTAATTCTTAAGATCAAGGAATCTGTTAATATATTTGAAAGAATTTTCGATTGTCATTATATCCACTTTATAACTTACATGGAACAGTGAATGCTCCATTACCACAGAAGTCTCCTGTGTAGTTCGGTATATTCCACTTAAAACCTTCTGCAGCTCTGTTGTGTACTATACTCTGTTGATCCAGCATGCCTGCGTTTCAAACTGTCAGGTACGTCGATGGCGGAATATGCAGAAATAACTCTCTGTGTAGGTCTCTTTTCCATAGTGAGAGCGCTGTCTGCAGCGGGGAGAGGGCATTTGATCTTTGGATGCTGTGGCAGCCCCGAGTGCGGACTTGAGGCTGGGGAAAGAAAGAAGGAATGTGTATATTTATGTCCCAAGCCATTTTCCCAAATTAATGGAGATTCTTGCTTCAATTTTTAATCTTTCTTCAATTCCCTGAAATTGCACCTTTGGCTGTCCTTGTACAAATGCTTTTGAGATTTTCAGCCTGCCCTTCATCCTGGTTCTTTCCATAAAATGAGTACATATCACAGTGTTTTCTCTTTTTACAATAATAATGTTGATAATCTGTCACTTTCAGTTGTGATTAGGTTGTCAGCTAGGCCGGCAAATCTGTAAAATATCTAGAAATCCCTTGCTGGCTAAAACAATTTCTGTAGTGTTTCAGTCAGTACCCACAGCTTTAGGAATGTTGCTAGAGGCAATGGAAGTTCCGCTCTCTGTGGGCCAGAATTACATATGTACAGGGGTTTGGGTTTTATTTTGTTTTGTTTTGTTTTCTTTCTCTCCCAGTGGTCCCAGTTGGGCTTTACGCTTAAACAACCTACGGCGTCTTTCCAAGTGCTTCTGCACTATATCATATTATAAGGCAAGTGGCAACCGTGTGATTAAAGTAGGGGCATTTAAAATGAATAGTACCTACCCATGGGCTGTGCTGACAAACACCTTTCATTGCTTTTTGCTCGACAAGGATAGAAAGGGAAGGAAAAGGTCATAAATGTTGAATCTGTAATGTAAAATTCCAGTTTCTATTTTCCTGTGGTCATAAGTGTTGGCTCTGTCGTGTAACATCCTAGTTTCTATTTCCCTATGTCATTGCGGACCGCTATTTCAGAACGTTATTGACAAAACTAGCGGTTTTCAATAGTGATGTTTGGGACAGACTTCTGATTTTCTTTCTTGTGTTCTTGTACTTGAAAACTGCTAGAAAAAATTCAGGCGCTCTGGGGAAATTCAAAGTCTAATCAATGCCTTCCACCTGTTTTTGTTTTAAATACCGTATTGCTCAGTGGAGCTTAGGCATATCGCAGTACATCTACCACGAAATGTTTAGATATCTTAATGAATAACTTAACTCTAAATAGTCTGCTTGTTCTGAGAAGTAAAGTTATTTTACCCTAAACAAAGGCCGTATGCTGTTTCACCCAGAGGAACCAATTTATTTTCCTTTCCTGAGTCTGTTTTGAAATGTGGAAGTGCCCACAAGACTCCTGCTGCTGTAAGCCAGGGCTGTCACCGTGTCGGCTCTGCCTTTTTACAAAGCGCTGCCTTTCAAAAATCTGAGACGTTAAAAGGGATTTGTGCAAAGTTTTGAGACTTTCCAAGGAAATACAAGTCAGAATGCAGCTTTTAGAACGTTGCTGAAATTGTGCGCTTCGGGGATTATTTGAGAGTCTGAAGCTCACGTTGTGAGAAAGATTAGTTGCAGAGTTGTTTCAGTTTCATACCTCGCAGAATCGTAGATAAACTACGCTGAGGGAAAGCAGAACAGTAAAATTGATTCATATCGTCTTCTACACCAGTTGGAGTACTTGGGAGTAAAAGCATCCTTTCGTTTGTTAAATCTTGAAGGGCATGTCATGAAACTGAAATGTTGACAGGATGACCTTTTTCTTCCATTCATTCCTTCATTCATATATATATATAGAGAGAGAGAGAAGTGGCTGAGAAATTTATTAATAAACAACAAAAATAAATAAATCAACATCTTGTCTTCGTGACAAGCCAATGACTTAATAAAATTGCATAGGTATTAGTAAGGGTTCAAAGCCTATACTTTATTTAATCAAAAGATCACAAAACCCACTGCCTTTTGCAGGTAGCGGAAGAGTTAAAGATTAATGGCTTTAATTTGCCTTTTAATATAGCATTTCTTCAGTAAAAGCCTCAAGTATAAAATTCAAGTGAACCGTGACCATAAGGTTAATGGATTTTCATCAGCTGAATTTTATAAGTGTAGCAAATAATTATTTGTCACGGTCTTCATTGCAATTTGAAAATACCCTTAGGAGACTGCCATTGCTATAGAGAAGAAAACCACCCGATATTGATTTTTGCTTCTAATGAATAATCTTTTTAATAATTGTGGGTGGTCATGATCATCTACTCAGTGCATGCAAGTTCTAGATAATTTTCACAGTCTTATCTCAGTTTGTTTTCTACCCTTTTCTTACTGAGTTACTACGCTCTTCTAAGAGGGTCTCTGAATGAGTTTTCAAGCTCCTTGGGGCTGGGCTTTGGGAGGTGCTGAGCGTATTTTTGTGGGATGGTAGAAACAATCACAGAAGCAATTTATGGTTGGAACATTTGGGTTTTTGTGGGAGGAGCCTCAGCTCAGAATACTGACTTCTAACCTTGGTTAGTATTCAATTTTCCAGACTGAGATATGGCTGGAAAAAACCTCCACATATTCTGCTTTCTTCTGTCTAAATTTACATGTACTTGTTGTCTTCTTAATTCAAAACACAGCTGGAATGGGTTTATCATTTGGGGTTTTTTTCCAGTGCTATATTTTGCTTACAGTATACATTTGTATTTCAGTTACATTCATTTTAAAGTTATTGTGTGAAATAAAATTTTAGCAATGTGATGCATTCTTATTACTTGGGAGCTGTTGCAATAAACACTCAAAATTTATAATATAATGTAGAAACCCTATATTAATGTGATATTAAAGGATATATTTGGCATCATAGTACTAGAGTACAGCGATGCAAAAAATACAGATGGGCACTATGTCTGACTTCAATTATTGCCATTCACGAAGCAGTATCTTATGTACACTGTATATTTTGGTTTCTAGGCTTGTCAGCAGTCTGTATAAACACTTTAATGTTGCATGAACGTAACATTTTTGTGTTTCAGTTTCTCTCATTTTTGTGGTGCATGCGCTATAAATTCTGTATATTAAAAAGCAACAACTTCCTTTTCCTGAGGAATTTAAAATCACAGTCTGTTACAAGTTTTGCATATTGAAAAACTGTAGAAGCAGAGATTGCAAGTGCCAGAATACTTGCAGACTTCAGCAGAGAGAGATATGCTTGCAAGATCCTGTCGTCAGTTTTTTCCACTGTTTCCTAAATTTAAATCTCTGAGCTGGAATTTTGCTTGGAGACTATCATCTTGAGGCAATCTCCTTGCCTTCCAGTGACAAATTTTTTAGTTAAGTGGATCAATCTATTTGTAGAATGTGTGTGTTTGGAATTTAAAAGCCATTGCTCTCAGTATCCTCCATTCTTACATTATTCCATTGAAAAGTTTTGTGGCTCTATACCTTGGGTCAGGGAGCTGAAATTTATCATGAATTAGTCCTTGTGTGAAGGGTGTGTATTTTGTTGAAAAGCTGCCCAAATTAGGCTGATTCACAAATCACAGGTTAAATGCATTCAGTAGATAATGCTTAGCATCTACATTCTGTACGAAACATCTGGAGCCCAGGGATGCAAAGTTTTCCCCTGCAACCAATCATCCCCTACAGCGAGGTGCGCAAAAATGCTGTGGCAAGAAACGTGATGAGGTGATCCTGGACGAGGCAGGGGAAGGACTGATGGGGAAGCAGAGGAGAAAGAAGAGCAGAATCCAGGATAGAACCAAGGACAGAATGAAACGAGATGTTTGCAAGAGCGACAGGAACAGAGAAGTAGAGATGCAAATGTAGAAACTTGTCAGAGACTGGGAGAAGACCGAGGCAGAAAGGAGTGAAGGAAAAAAGGGAATTTTAAGTAGCAACAATGGAGTGAAGGATTAGGTAGGAGCAGGAGTTTAATAGTAGGTAATAGTGCTTCATAGTAGCAAAGTTCCTTATTTTCCTTTTGATAACAGCAGATCATCTAGCAAACAACTAGGAAAGTTGTTTCTCCCCCTTCCATGTGCTCAAATGAAGAGGATGGTAGGCTGCTGCTGTGCCGAGGATTGCATGCAAAAAGAGAAGTAGAGAGCAGAGAAGGAAAAGAACAGAAGTCAAGCTGGGGAGCAAAAGTCAGAAAGAGAACTGAGAAGAGGCATCTGGAAACAGAAAGAGAGCCTAGGAAAAGGTTAGGCCTCAGAGGAGTTATTAATAATTGTCCAAACTGTAGTTTTAAGGGTCTCGACCTTGCTTGTAGCTTGTGCTGATGTCATTCCACATGACAGAATTCATTCAACTTTTTGGTTTTGTTTTTTGGGAAAACCCTACAAATGCTTCAGTTTTCCCAGATAACTGGGGGATGAGGCTATAAAATCAGGGCCCTGGTGTCCTCTACTGCTTAAATTTCTTCTCTGCATGACAGGACAGAGATATACTTTCTGATATTCCTGTTCCAGTGATTGTGGGTGCTGGGGAGCACAAGGGGAAGGGACTGTCTCATGGCCAGCTTCACAGCATCTCCTTCTGTCACTGTGCTGATACAATACTGGGCTAGATGGATCATGGTCTCTCTGACCCCGTTAGGGTATCACTTATTTTAGTAAAATTTCAAGTTCAGTTCTCTTAAACCACATTTTGGCTTATTTAAACTAGCGAAATCCCTCTTTAAGAAATATTTCTCATGCTTCCAGGCATCTTAATATCTGATAGTATCATCTGGTCATCAGGTAACTGAGGAAAGTTGCTGTTTTTCCAGGTGCTCAGTATGTATCATGATTTTTCCGAGAGCACACAAGAAATATCAAAATAGATGGAAGACTCCTGTTTCAAGAAGTCTTCACTGTGAAAACCAATGAAATCCCATCTTTCTCCATGATCTGGATCCCAAATAAAGATTTCAAATGTAATTTGCCATCAGTCCCCATGATGCATGCAAAATCAGGGTGTAAGCCATTGAATTTGTCACAGGTAGTTTCAGGATAGATGATGAAAGGAAACATAGTCTCGGTGAAGAGGGCTGGGTCATTATCTTATTAATCCAGAGCAGGAATCTAAAAACGCTCATCTAAATTAATTCTAGTGATTTGTATAACATTTCGGTTCCCTCCATCATTCAGCCTTTTGCCAGAGAGAAAAGGAGGATAACTTCTGCTAAGCTAGTATTAAAGACCCTTGGGGGAATGCCAGGTACTATATTTTAATGCCAGTGTTGCTGGATCTTGTAAATCTCGCTAATTAGAACAGTAAATTTCTTTATCTGACCTCATATTAGATCTTTGGAATATGAAATAAATTACAGGTGAGGTAAAAGTTAACCAGTGACATCTAATGTATTAAAGAGATTTGTGCATAATAACATTAATTCTGTTGCTGGGTAGAATAACATAACAATAATGTTGCTTCTGAAAAGCTTGTATCGATACCAAGTCTCCCTAGACATTCAGCTGTCAATATGAAACCTCTTATGAAAGTATAAAAGGGGGGGAAGTAAGAGCAACACATATTTATCTGACAAATATCCATGTGATTTCCCCTTAGGCCATTCAGCTGAGTCGAGATGGACAGTATCTGCTTACAGGTGGAGACAACGGAGTTGTCATGGTCTGGCAAATGTGGGACCTCAAGCGGCTTTTTGCTTACCCGGGGTGTGATGCTGGAATCCGATCCATGGCCCTGTCGTATGACCAAAGGTTAGAACAAAGAATGGTCTTCACAAGAATTTCGGAGGATATATACTGACAATTAAAGTGCATTTTTTTTTCCTTCTGATTTTGATTTTCTGTGGATCGCGGATCCGGCTGATTATATTGAGAATTCTGCGCTTGCATAAGTTTCTTTCTAACATGTCATATTTAAGGCAGATACTCTTTCTCAGGATTTCAGCTCTTGGGGGAATGAAGAGAGATTCAAGAAATCTTACTTTGGCAGACTTTCAAGATAGTTTGAGTTATTGGCCTGTGCCAATGTACAGTGTGGGTCACATGGAGGTGGAAGGTTACATATGTGCTTTTCATGTTTCTTCTTTCACTTACAGTACAAATCACATTCCTAATTCCAGATCTTTATGCTAAAAATAGAACAGTTACAGTTGCACAATAAGATTCCCTCCACGCATCCATATTTTGCTAAAGCAAATATTAATTTTCATAGAAAACATAGAAAAGCTATCGACATAAAGCATGACCCTTTTTGAAGATTCCTTCTACTGACTGCAGTTAATAGTTTTACATTACACTTTCCAATGCAGCTGTACTTAATGGTCCCATGTTTTTATCACAAAAGTATTGCTTGTTTATAAGATGGATGTTTACCATTTCATTTGTAGCCTTTTAGCTTGCGGGGTAGAATTTTGTTTGCTTTGGTGTATTTGCTTAGTGGAGTTCCCGTGTTCTTTTCAAGCAGATTTGGCTCCTGAATCTCTTAGGAACATCTGCATTGTTTTAGCATTTTTACCTTACGTAAAATGAACTTGAAAAAATCCAAGTCAGCAAAATCTGTGGACTTCAATCAAACATTCAACTTCTTGTTAAGCATAGTCAGAGATTATAGGCATTTTGGAAGAAACAGTTTTCCATTAAAAAGCCCCTGCTGTTAAAAATATTTCAAAAGCTGGAGTTACATCTGTTGAATTTTAGGCCTCTGAAATGTATAAAATTTTGCATTTAGAGAATCTTTAAACTGTATTAATGGCATGTCAGCATAATCTTTGCATGTCAATAAACTGAAATTTAATGTGGATATCTATAAATTTATCCACATGCGCAAGTTAGGAACCTATTCACTTTCGGTTTGAAGACACAGAAACTCAGAAGAGATTTACTCAGAGTATTTTACTGAGTAATTACTCAGAAATTACACATAATTACTCAGAGCAATTTATTTGGTATGCATGAATGTATGTGTTTTAGTGACAGTGGGTAAAAAAACTTTTTAACCTAATACAAAACCAATCAAAATGGTGCTCTTGAAATGAAATAGTGTGATACTATCAAAATGCCATGTTTTGATGATCTCATTATTTGTCTTTGATTTGAAGGAAAAATGACAGCTTTTTATTCTGAATGTTTTTTTAATTCTGCAGCTTTTTTCCTGAAATGCGAGAATTTTATACATCCGCGTACTTTTGATTTTCATAAAACTTTAATATGAGACAGTAGAAAAGACGGTATAGATACTCTTGTAATTGTGTGCTACGTCAGGGTCATGTCTTTTCAAACAAATCTGAATGATCTCTAGTAGCAGGCCAAGGATAAGGAATTTAGAAAGAAAGAGTGCCTCAGTAGGAGAACGCAGCGATTGCTTTCAGGAACTTCCAAAACAATCAAAGCCTTCAAATTGCTTTCAAACCCAAACATTAACATCTGAACCCAAACAGTCCATCTGAAGTCCTGTGCCCATGTAGATCATGTGCTTAAATGGAGGTGGCGAAACTGAAATGAATGCTTCTCCTAGCCTTCATAGAACCATGGAATCGTTTTGGTTGGGAGAGACCTTTAAGATCATCAAGTCCAACCGTTAACCTAGTTATCACTAATCCATTCCTTCACTTTGCTGTTTCCCCTGGCCTTCATCCCACTCCAGTACGCCCCGAAAACCAACCAAGCAAGTCAAGAGACAATCACAGGAAACCTGAAGTGTCCTTGCAGGGCAGTGATGCTGGTAAAACAATTCTGTTGTCTAACTCTCAGTTGTAGCTTCAGGCGAAGCATACAAACGATTGTACGGTGTTTGGTGTGGTTTGCAATCAATAAATCTGTCAGAGGTGGTGCAGATGGCAGTTTTATTCAAATCCAGCTTGCTGGAGTCCTTGGAAGCCCAAGATGGGAGCCCCTAAAGCCTGACTTTTCTGGTAGGTGGAGCACTTGTAGCTCCAGCTGTCTTCGGTAGAAGGTGGCTGTTGCCTTGGGTTCTTGTGTGTTGACTCATCTCTCTGAATGTGTGGCGGTTCACTAACGAATATGGTCTTGTGCTTTCCGTAGGTGTATAATGACTGGCATGGCATCTGGCAGCATAGTGGTCTTCTACAATGATTTCAATCGTTGGCACCACGAGTATCAAACCAGATACTGATCTTCACAGAGACCAAGATCAGCGCCGATGTGGGCAGCTGTTGGCAGAAGGAAACTGAACACAGCACGCCCGCCTTGGTGTCTTGCCACGACGTTGTTTCTTATAAATAGCTATATTACATCTGAATGTAACTTGAATTTGCTGGAAGAAGCAACCTATTTTTTAAAGTTAATTGCTATTTTTGTAGACCTTGCTTGACTTTTTTGGGGGAAGGGCAAAGAAGCAGAAAAATGGCTGCTGGGTTCTGTAGTTAAAAATCTATATTTTTAGTCATAATGAGAAGTCTATTTTGATCCCTGTATGTAAAAGAAACCTAAAGTAAAGACGGTTAAAACTCACATTCTAGCTATATTATGAAGAAACGGATTTTCCATCTGAAGCTTTATCTATAACCTTGAGGAATATATGATTTTAACATAATGGAAATGAATTACGATGTTTGGGGAATTTTAGTCTGTGCTATCTGTACCACACTTTGTCTCGTACTTTTCCAAATGATTGTACTACATCAGCACTGAAGTTTCTGGGAATCAATGGTAATAATTTAAATTATGGTTAATGTAATTTTAAACTTTGCAGATCGTTTCCATCAATGTTACTATTCAAGCATGTTTCTAGACCTAGAAGATTAGTTCTTTTTTAGTTGTATGTTTTGTGCAGTTAGGAGAGAGAAATCGGGAATGGAGTTTGTGTTACATCGAGTGTGAATCCTTCTAGTTTCAACCTGGCATCTCCTTCAAAGCGCACCAAAATGTGGATTGTTCCTCAAAATCAGAAAGGCTCTTCTGTAGACTTTAGAGTCAAATTAGAAACCCAGAGAGGCAGGTATTTTTTAATAGGTGTGAGTACCAAAGCGCACTTCTGCTGGTTGACTGTGAAAGCACTAGAAAGGCAGGTGTTGGCTGGTGCAGAGCCCCTTATGGCAGCAGAAGCACTAGACTTGCAGGCGACTTTCTTTTTTTTTCCCCAGAACTAGCCCCTGCAATACTGTGGCACATGCCGTATTCCTTTTCTGCGCATAGTAACAATACCTTTTCTATTTTGCTATCACCAAATCCAGTCAGATCCTGCCCAATCATTACCTCTCTCTTTTAGGAAATGGAAACTAATTTATACTAAGGAACAATAAGTTATTTTGGTGTTGCACAAATCTACTTTTCTACGAGATTGCTGTGCAGAACTCTGTGAAAATATTTGTGAGAAGAACTGTTATTGTTTTGTAAGTCTGTATTGCATAAAAAACTTCTTTGTATGTTGTGATCTCTCTGAGTTGAAATTTACATTCCATATCTGTATTGATACATACATTTCGCTAGCTGCCCACTAGAGCAGTTCCTGGTTTTTCTAAGCGTTTAACTACTATCTCTTTCAGTAAAGATTTGGAATGAGGAAATTCAGTTTGAGTGAATAAATTAAATAAAATTACATTTGTAATTGAGAGCTTTGGCGGAGTACTGGGTTCTTGCGATTCAGCGTGTATTCACGCTAGAGGAACTAAGTGCTGTGGCTCATGCATTCAAAGTACTCTTGGTGTTTATGCAACGGTGACTAAGTTTTCTGTGCTTTCTGCATTTTTATACTGATGTGGTTATGGTGGTATCAGTAGAGTTGCATTTTTATGTTTTGTGTAGCAGAAGGATTATCTGATTAAGAGAAGGCTGGAGTTGTCCTGTGTGCGGTAAGTGCCCAGTTATGTGAAACTTGTACTTCACACATCCTTAAGTTCAACAACATTCATAGCCGTGTATCAGAAGGTTTTGAGGGGAAATTGGTGCGCCCTCCAAGTGCAGTTTGCATCTGTCTCAGGCCAGGGGTGGGTTTCCTAGGCTAGGTGGAGGGAAAAAAGAGCCTAAACAAACAAAGGTGAATTTGCCAAATGGCAATCCTGACAGTATTCTCCTTATGATCTCCTGCTGACTTAGGAAACACTTTACTATTGAAAAAAGTAATAGTGTCTGATCTTAGAGCCTGAACATTTTGCGGGGAGTTGTTTTGGTAGTTTGCGTGTCTTAGAAAGGGCCCTGTTGATCATGAGATTGCTTTCCCAAACTGAGAGCACGACTGTACCTGTACCTCCCCTCCTCAGTTGCATCCAGGCAGCGTGTGACGATGGGCAACTGTGCCATGGTATCAAGCATCTCTCAGGGCGGCAGCAGCAGTGATGCCGGCTGGTGTTTTGCACATTCCGAGTGCTGCAGCTGTTCCGTGGAAAAGGACATCTCCGTCTTCTGCTCCGTGAGCAAGCCTGTGAAGACACCCCTGTTCTGGACTGCTTTGCTGGTGGCTTTGGTGAGTAGGACATACCCCTCCTTCCACGGGTAAACCAACATCCCTCGGGCACTGTCCTGGGGGGCCAGGCTTCCACTTGGGATCCCAGCTTTGGCTGAACTAGTCTGTGTCATGCTGTTTGTGATGAGGTGGCAAAAAAAAATTTCTGACTATTCAGGTATTTGTTAGTCTATTCAGGGCAGCACCTGTGTCAAAGGGCGTGCCTGAAACCTGTTGAATCCACAGGTGCCAGGCATTAACCTGCAGCTGAACCTCAGTTAGCTGTTATTTGCGGACTATTCCTCAAAAGAGGGAGAGGAGTCTTCTAGTTCCTCAGAATTTGGAGGGAGCGTTTATGAAATGCAGTTTTTTATGTGACAGTCTGGGCTTTCTTCTGTTCTGGTAAGTTCAAGCGGGTATGGTGTTAGCTGTGTTTTATTGCAGGTGCTCTGGAAAGCACTTCTCTTGAAATCCCTTCTATTTTGTGAAAATGGCTGATATAGATGCTGTAGGATCTGGCAAGAGATGATGGTATGGTCAGAGTGGTGGTTTCTCTGAAGGGAGTTCATGTTGTGATGTTACTGCAAGCAAAGGTAAATTAATGCCATAATACTTTTGAGACTATTTCTTCAGTTTTTGGCTGTGTTGTGCTATGTGTTATCAAAAAGCCTCTGCACCTGGAAAGTGTGCCTCCTGCAAACTATATGTATTTATTACTGTTTCTGGTGCTGGTGTACTCTTGGTAGTCCTCCACCTATCTGCAGCACGTTGTATTCTGCTAAAGAATCCTGCTCTGCTGATTTAGCATTTAGCAGAATAAATGTCTGAAAGAGCTAATCTGATACCAATATAATACAGAGAGTTATCTGTGGATGTTCTGCTGATGGAGGTTGTCATTCACGAGGAAAGGGAGAGTTTAGTATCCCAGAATTGTTTAGGTTGGAAAAGACCCTTAAGATCATCCAGTCCAACTGTTAACCTAGCACTGCCAAGTCCACCACTAAACCATGTCCCCAAGTGCCACGTCTATAGGTCTTTTAAATACTTCCAGGGATGGTGACTCAACCACTTCCTTGGGCAGCCTGTTCCAATGCTTGATAACCCTTTCCATGAAGAAATTTTTCCTAATGTCCAATCTAAACCTCCCCTGGCTCAACTTGAGGCTGTTTCCTATTGATTGCTAACTGGGAGAAGAGAATGACCCCCAGCTCTCTACAGCCTCCTTTCAGGTAGTTGTAGAGAGCGATAAGGTCTCCCCCTCAGCCTCCTTTTCTCCAGGCTGAACAACCCCAGCTCCCTCAGCCACCCCTGATAAGACTTGTTCTCCAGACCCCTCACCAGCTTCGTTGCCCTTCTCTGGACCTGCTCCAGCACCTCAGTGTCTTTTTTTGTAGTGAGGGGCCCAAAACTGGACACAGTATTCGAGATGGGGCCTGACCAGTGCCGAGTACAGGGGGACGATCACTTCCCTAGTCCTGCTGGCCACACTGTTCCTGATACAGGCCAGGATGCTGTTGGCCTTCTTGGCCACCTGGGCACACTGCTGGCCCATATTCAGCTGGCAGTCGACCAGCACCCCCAGGTCCTTTTCCCCCAGGCAGCTCTCCAGCCACTCTTCCCCAAGCCTGTAGCGCTGCACGGGGTTGTTGTGACTGAAATGCAGGACCCGGCACTTGACCTTGTTGAACCTCATACCGTTGGCCTCGGCCCATCGATCCAGCCTGTCCAGATCCCTCTGTAGAGCCGTCCTACCCTCAAGGAGATCAACACTCCCACCCAACTTGGGTGTCATCTGCAAGCTGACTGAGGGTGCACTCGATCCCCTTGCCCAGATAACTGATAAAGATATTAACCAGAACTGGCCCCAATACCGAGCCCTGGGGAACATCACTGGTGACCAGCCACCAACTGGATTTCACTCCATTCACCACAACTCTTTGAGCCCAGCCATCCAGCCAGCTTTTTACCTACCCAGCAAAGAGTGCACCCGTCCAAGCCACGGGCAGCCAGTTTCTCCAGGAGGATGCTGTGGGAAAACGTATCAAAGGCTTTGCTAAAGTCCAGGTAAACAACATCCACAGCCTTTCCCTCATCCACTAAGCAGATCAGGTTAGTCAAGCAGGACCTGCCTTTCATAAACCCATGCTGACTGGACCCGCTCACGTGGTTGTCCTGTACGTGCTGTGTGATGGCACTCAAGATGATCCGCTCCGTAACTTTCTGTCCCACCAAGGTCAGCCTGACAGGCCTGTAGTTCCCGAGATCCTCCTTCCAGCCCTTCTTGTAGATGTTAATACTACTATGGTACATTAGTAGCTGGTTTTTACAACTACCGTTAGAAGTTGGCATGATTTTGGGATTCTCGTTGTAATTCTAAAAATATTCAAATCGAATTTCTGTTTACAAACCTTACGGAGAACATTTTCTGCTGTGGTGCTTTTAATGTGTAGGATCAGGCTGGGGATTTTTAAAGACCAGTGGAGTTTCTTTAGTTATTCCACACATCTGAGCAGCAGCAACAAAAGCCTGACTCATGTTTTTCATATGGAGCTAGTGTCCTGGAACAAAAAAATTGTTTTCATTTCTTTTAGTAGCAAAAGGAAATTAAAAACTGGGTCTTCTGTGGGAAATTAATTTTATTGCAACTTTAGTTAGGACATAATTGCTGTTAGATATATCGAATAAGAATTGCCTAGATGTGGTGACTATCTAGATCGTAGCTTTTCCGTTTTATGTACTGTTTCATATTCACAGACATTTAAGTGTCCTTGTGTTATGGCACCTCTGGTTTGCTTTCTCTTTCTGTTATACTTGGAAGCAATTCAAAGGGAATAAAAGATGACTACGTTGCTCTTGAGAAACTGGCTGCATCCTAGTTAAATCAGCCCAGAGCCCGGCCATCCTGCGGGCGCCGCTCTAAACCAGTGAGACCTTTCCTGTGTAGGGTTAGGGTATTTGCGTAAAGCTTGAGATGACTCACTCGCTTGGATTTCCCATGTGATATAACTTACATGAAACCCCCAATAGTTTACTTTTATGCAGAACCAACCTAAGATCTTCAGTAAACTAATACAGTTAATGATGCATGGCCGTGCTTATGCATCATAATTCAAAGCTGCTCTTTAAAAGCTCTGGATCAAAAACTGTAGGAAATGGGTTCTGATTTTGTTTAGATGTACTGAACTTCAACTATATTTAACCTAAAGCCCTGCAATTCAAATACAGCTGGTCTCATGAGGAAAAAATGGATTAAAACATACAAAACAAAGTTTGTAAGAATAAATTCTAACTTGTATCTGTAAATAGTTCCATACTTCTTATTACAAAGAAGCATATTATTATAAAGCATATGTAAAATATTTTACAACTTTTAATAAATTACACTACGTGTAAATGTAGTGTAATTTATAAATTTATTTTTAATTTCATAAATTATTACACCTACTTGTAAATGAATTGAGGTAACATCAGAAAGCATAGTCTTGAAACCAAAGAGATTTGTATGTTTAGTAAAATCTGAAGTTACGTACAACTTCATATTTGGGACTGCATCATATGGTCAACTAATGGAAGATGTTTAGATATGCCCTTTGGAAATTATGCAGTATTGCATGGGAATAATAGACAAAGAGAGGTTTTCAAAATGTGGTACTTGCTGTTTGCTAAATGGACAAAGTTTGAGCTTTTTTTTTTTTTTCATTTACTATTTTTTTTTTCTTCCCGCTGTTGCTTTGTTCAGTGTGTATTGTGGGCTCTGAGCTGCACAATGCTGTAGCACAACTGAGCCTCGCTGTCTGTTGAGAATTTGGTGTATTCAGCAATAGCTGTATCCAGTAAGAGACAGATGACTTTGCAGATTGCGCTCACGTTTTGCATTTTGCCTTGTTTATCCTGTGTGCTAGGGATCCTTTTTCAAGCAAGCCCCGGTAGCTGCAAAACCAAAAATCTGACCGTTCTAAACAACAGAGCTAGCGTCTTTTTAAGCAAAAAGTGTTCAAACTTCGAGCGTTCAGCATTTAAACACTCTAAACGTCAGCATTTCATATTAATTGGCAAATGCTATTTTGGGGAGAAGGGGGTAGCTGCTGGTACTTCTTGGTGAAGCTGTGCTTCTCTGAAACCTGCATCTTACACGATTCTCACTCTCAGCTTTCCCTTTCCAAATACGACAAAGGCACTTAAAATTCAAATGCTGTTTGAAACAAAATCAAGAACGGAAGCAATAGCTGAGAAAAAACTTCTTGGTGGATGGTTGCACGGCGCCTTGCTTCTTCAGTCCCTGCCCTTGTATTTTTTTTTTTTACAATGCTAATTTAGTTTACAAACAAAACAAAAATCCCCCTAGAAAGGATTCCCCTGACAGTAAAGCCCAGCTAGACACCTATTTGTATGCGTTAAACATTGAAACTGATTGCACAAGGAGTGTTTGATTGAATGGCCTTTTTTCAATCTTAAAACCCCTGGTTTTACTTAACTAGCGTTTTGGATAGGTTACCAGGTTTGTGCATTTCTGTTGCTTTCCAATTGCTACTTGAATGTAGATTGAAAGAAGTAAACGTGAAATATCATTTCCCATTTTAAAACTGTTAAAAACAAAGATAATTGATAAATACCTGTGTTTATATAAAAGTGAGTAAATATTTTGGTAAATTTACTCTATCAACCTGTAATAATTAGACCAGTGACTACGGGGGCGGGGGGGAGATACGAAAAGCAGCCTTAAATGAGACTTTTAAAAATAAAAATTTCCTACTTGCTGCATAAATTTATTGTTTTAGCCTGAGATGATCAAAATAATTTCTGTGAATAGGAATTTGAACTCCTTTTTGGTGAATGTACAGGCAGTGGTATAACAAAAATACTTTCTGGTATCTTGCATATAGAATTAATTCATATATTTCCTATCTAACATTTTTTTATTTCAAGTAGATTAGGAAAATTAGTCTTCTCACGAAGGCCAAAGCTGCGATCCGTGTTGGAAATCGTATACAGGATCTTGCTTCTGATCTCCTGAATCTACACCAGGGTGCTGGAGTGTCTCCTGCATCACCCGGGCCCTTCAAGAGGTAACGCAAGGTGTCTGGCACCCGCTGGAGGATGCCCGATCGCTTGTATCGTGTAATTTGGCAACCCCTTTCAGACATGCTCAGTGCGATCTCTAAGCATAGAGGCAAGAAAAAGGGCATTGGATGCTACTTGTGGACGTTACTGTTGGTGCTGTAGTCTTCTCACCACATACCTAAATTGTAGAACCTCTGTTTTTCAGAGCGGTTAATGAGGTCTTAGAAGACCTGCGTTCCTTGAATTAAAAGACTGAACTTCCCCAGCTCAAAGAAAAAGCTTCACGGTTTTTGTTCCTAAGTCCAGGGCACTGGATGCATTCTACTACTGCTTTGGTTTGTTTTATTTAAAAAAAAAAGTAATAAAAATGCAGGAGGAAAGAAAGGGAAAATTTAGAGTAACAAGTAGGTTAAAAACACTTTCTGGTATCTTGCATATAGAATTAATTCATATATTTAAAAAATAAAATATTATTATTTCTTTAATTTGGGAAAAATTACCCTGCAATCTGTTGGTTTTAGTCATTACTTCCTCCTAGCTTTTTTTCCTCAAGTATTCCGTTTAGATGGGGGGATAACTGTGTCTGCATCTAAAAGCAAGAGATCTTTCCTTACCAAAGTAGCCTAAAGTAACATTTACTGACCTATGTAAATATTCTTAATGACTATCCCTATATATAAGGCAATACTTGAGAGTAACATCGTCTACCTTAACGTATTTTGTCAATCATTGCAATGAATTTTATGAGTTCAAGAATGGGGGTAATTGTCTGTAAGGGTAAATTCTGATGGGAATCTCGGTGAGCTTAGTGTTACGCTGATCTACAACAATGGAGGATTTGGTTCTGGGATTTAAAATCTAGAACTGCAGGAACTGGCAATATATCATTGGGATATATGAACAAATACTGATGTTCAAGGGACCTAAAAAGACCAGGGATTTTGAAAAAGACTTTTTTAAAATAATTCATTTTTTTAAATGTAGGCATGATAGTAGTTGTGTTGTCATTGTTGAGTGTTTGAAAAAACTGGCATTTAATCAAAATGGTACATGAATTTCAGCTACTTTTATGAAACAACAACAAAAAAGTGACAGTCCTCTCTGACAAATGTATAACTTGAGTTTACTACCCTTTATTTTATTTTTTTTTGCCAAGATGCTGTACATCTTTCAGACGTATCATGAGCTTAAGTTATCAGTTTTTGATCTTTGATTGCCTCTTCAAAAGGTAAAACACTCGCGTTCAGTCATGTATTACCGATGTCTTCCATGGGAGTCAATGAAAACTTTTAAACTTTAAAAGGTTATGGGAGCCATAGAATGGTCTGGGTTGGAAGGGACCTGAGAGATCATTTACTTCCAACCCCCTGTTCCATGGGCAGGGACACCTCCCACTAGACCAGGTTTCTCAAAGCCCCGTCCAGCCTGGCCTTGAACTTCCAGGGATGGGGCATCCACAGCTTCTCTGGGCAACCTGTTCCAGTGTCTCACCACCCTCGCAGTGAAAAATTTCTTCCTGATATCCCTCAGATTAATTTTATGAAATCTTTTTGGGTAGGTACCTAACTGTTCATTCTCTCCAGAATAAGACAACATTTTCACTGACAAAATAACCGAGTTCTCAACAAAATAAATGACTTTTTTTTTTTAATGAAGAAAGTTTATTGCAGGTCTTTCTTTTACAATTCTAGTAGAAAGTATAGCTAAGAAAGAAAATGAACTATGACCAATTTGTAAGAACGAGCAAAGGAAAAGAATAAGCTGAATACATACTATCTTGAACTAAGCATTATGGTAAAGATAAAACCTCATCTATCCTGTGACTGCAGATTAAGGATAGCTGATCCCCAATCCTTGTTTCCAGTGCCTGCACCGGGTGAACAGCGGGATAGCACTGACAAACCTCTGATAGCTATTGATGGCAGCTATTTGTAGTAGCTCCTCCATCAGCTCGCCCTACAACTAGGAACTGCTCCATTCCTCCTTGCTTCGGTAACATGCAGCAGGCTTTCTGTTCACAGGTCCAAAGCAATTTTATTTTATCTAATAGGTAGTCTGACCCTGGAGAAAGGTGTAGATGGAACACTTGTGGTTAGGATAGAAAATGGCTGTAACAAAAAGGCTTCCTTGACTTCAGTCTCCATTACAAATAAAACGTCCAGTGCTCGTGTTTACATCCCAAGTCACTTTATTTAAATTCGTATTATCTAAACACTACCCTGTAGCCTGCAAGTCAGATAACAAACTTGATGCAAAAACAACCGTCCTGCCCTCTAGCTCCAGTGTTCATCTCATGATATTTTACAGTTAGTCTGCTAAAGAATTTTTTGTGAAAATTTGCCTCTTCAAGTTTAGTAGAAACTTGGCCAAAAATAGAGGCATCGGAACATAAGGTGAATGTAAGTTTTCTTCCCTTGCCTTTCTCTCCCACTTTTCCGAGAATCCTTATCAGAAGAACAGAACCTGCTTATAGAGGTGAAGCCAGGTAACTGCTCATTGTCTCACTGCTCATATAAAAATATGGTTAGCTACACCACAAATTAGTCTATTTAGAGCCCAAGGCTGTGTGAAATGCAGTTAATTAACACAGATAACTTAAAAATCATCTAACATTGCCAGAATCTTTCCCCTACTGCTATTCTCAAGACAAGGGTAAAGAGCACTCAAAACGCACGGTCACTCACCCACTATTTGATCAGTCTCCCATGACAGAGCCTGCCTTGGGCTCGCCACGAGAGGGTGCACGCAAACTGAAAACAAACTGTCACGTGAAATGAAGAGAAATGTGACGAGAGTGCAGGGAGCTTCCGTTGGATTTGGTTTCGTCAGTCCTACGCACCAGGCTGATCCCCAGCAAACTCAGGAGATACTGAGGCAGGGAGCGTGGGGGATCTGAGCGGCTCAGAAGCAGCAGGGAAGAGGGTCTCGGACCCAGCCACACGAGGATCGTCAGCTGCAGCAGTAATTGCAGAAATTTTCTCCGTTCCAGCTCTGCCAGAGTCCTGACAGCGCTTGCTGCAGAAAATCTGACTCTCTTTATCTAGAGCTGTGTTCTGAAAACAAACAAAAAAACCCGAGGCGAAATATGAAAGAGCAGTTAAATCAAAGACCGGTCTTAAGGGTTAAAAAAATCTACAAGACATCAAGTGCATGCATTAGAGCCAGAAAAAAGGAGAAATACCACTGGAAATCTTACATACAGTTAATTGTAGCATTTTGTGGTGCCGGCTTTGGAAAATGTAAGGAAAAGTTATCTTCCGGACATGTGTTTGCCAGGATGGTGTGAGTTTAAATTTTTTTTTGTCTTGCAAGTCTGATGTGGAAAAAAATTTCCCTGAGTGGTTATGATATGGCAGGAACTTGTCATACTAGCTCTTAGCAAAATTTGTGTACCTGTGTTTTTGCACACACAAGGAATCACATGATGCTTAGTAAAAGCTTAATAATACATTTTCTGTAAGAAACCACATGGTACAAAAGCGTATCTGTGTGTGAAGATAGATGAAAACCTACTGCTTTTTTTCTGTCTTAAAGAAAAGGGTCGACTTTTCTGCTTATTGTTGAGAATAGGCAAATGACCTCTTATGAAGCTGACACGGGGCAAAAATGCATCATTTCTGAATACTGCACTTAAAAATTAGTTTACTGGAGAAGAGAGTAGCAGGTTAGAATGAAAACCGCATTAGGTGGATTATCTGGAGTACACGATGTGTCTGCCGAAGCCGACAACTTTCATCCTCTCTGAAGGATAGTGCGAGTTATATTAAACCGCAGCGTAACGTTTAATTGCCAGTGGAATGTCTAAAGTGACCTAGAGGGAAATACAGTAGTTCCTGTATCAAAAATATACGTCAGGATTGCTTTCTAAGACTTGGAGGGAGAGTGCAATTGGTCTTGTTTCACTGTTTGAAGGCTGACACTGATCATTATAAATCCATATACTTCTTGGCTTAACTACTTTGTGGAAGATCTTCAAGTACCAGTGGTAATACAGATCTAAGTTAATACAGTTAAGTTTGAAGTTAAGATTAATTAAGTTCTTTGTAGTTTACACTAGTTATGTAGAATAGTGCAAGGTGCGCTTACTCTGGTCACGTACAGCGTGGGCTTTCTGCAGTAATCCACAAATGGGTGACACTTCGAACTGAAGAGCAGAGCACAAATACATGTTTCACCTTTGTGGCACCCCCTGCGTATGTACGTGTAAGCATTCTACAGCACTGGTAGGGGGCATTTCCAATTTTGAGCTGGGATGTCTTAATTGTAAAGTAAGGGCAAGTGCTCTGCCTTTTCTTTAGCAATTTCTTGTTTTGATTGATTGCTGGGGTGGGCTCACTTTACTCATCTGAAAATTTCTATGTAGTCTCAGTGAGGTTTGTCTAATACACCATTCACTAAAATACATAGTTTTAGACACTAACATAATTTTCTGATAGAAGTTAAATTTAGCATGTATATTTTTTTCAGATGTGGTTTATTGCATCAAAGTCACCAAGAACAGCAGAAATAAGGCGGTACTTCTACTTTTTTTCTAAGCTGATGATACAGCTTGGTAGTAAAAACTTACTTCCTTACGGGGTACCTGAATTCAAATTTCTCTTTTACCTGACTTGGCAAAAAGAGCTGGACTACTACCTCTGATCTCTCGAGGACTTCTAGAATTTGCAGGTATGTGGATGGCGGGCTGTTCTGGAACCGGTCTCACTCAGACTCTCCTGCTGAAACTATTCTATTTTGTATAATGCTGTGGGCGTGCGCTGCAGCGGTGGGGTAGCAAGCAGCCTCGTGATGCCCCTCAGCTCCCCCAGGCCTTCCTGCCAGGCTCTTTCAGACCAAAGTATAACAGTTCCCAAAAGAAAAGGTTAAGTATGTTGAATTTAAGGCCTTTTGGTTTCTAGGGTTTTTTTTGGTTTTTTTTTTTTAATCGAGTTGCATACAGGTACAAGGAAAAAAATTCAATAGTACACAATCGAGTGGTCTGCTAACAATTGACTTTGCAAATGGGGCATGCAAGGAAATGACTAGCCGAACTGTATCTAGGCTTTTGAGATCAGCTATGATCTGCAGTAGACTTATAACTATCAAAAATAGCTGCTATCTAGCAGGACTGCGTGTTCTCTTTTGCTTGCTGGAAAGAGAGTTCTGAATAAACAGGTTTCTGCTGTTTCAGTGGCAGGATAAATTATTTAAAAGGGAAAGAAAATGCTTTCAGGTAATTTTGACAGTGGTTTTCTGCTGTGCTGTCCTCACAGCAGCCTCCGATAGTTGTCACACCTTGCACATAGCAATACATACCTATGGAATGCAATTTAATTTAAGAAAAAAAAAAGTTTGAAGAGGAGGCATAATTTTACTGTTGCTGAGTAAGAATGCTTCGTATTAATTTAGGACTGATTACATTCCTGACTAGCTCTGTGACACCCTACAGGCTGAAATGACCACTAGCATTTTTATTTTAAATGGAGACAATGCTTATTTCAGTGGTTTTGGATTTTTTGGCTCTGTCTTCATAGGATTCCCATCTTTTTCTAATTGCTGTTGGGTATTGTAAGATACACATATGCACAAAATTACTCCCAAGGGACTAGGCCAAGATATGTCTGAGGAAGTAAAAAATATCTAGCTATATCAGTGTTTGCTTAGAATATTTAAAATATGCATCACCTCATACAGAAAACTTCTTTGTAAGTGTTTAAAAGATCTTTCCTTTACTGTTTTTGTGTGGCTGTTAAAGCTTTTTCCACTTCAGACTGGCTGAGTTATTTCTCCTTTCTTCTTGTTAAAAATGGAGAACATGAATTTCTTGTGCAGCAGAACAAAGCATCGCAGTTAGTACGTACCATTGCCTTGGACCTACTCAGAGGAAAGCAATGCAGGCATTGGGAAAGGAGGAAAAAGGAAGGAAGCAAGGGACAGAAACTAGACTTACTTTAAGCAGAACTAACACAATTGCAACAAATTTAGATTTACACAACATTTTGAAATTGACAAAAAAAAAACCCAGTAATGAATTAACAGCAACATGCTTTTAGGGGCGGAAAGAGTCTCCTGTGCAAGAGCACTGAAGTAGGTATGTGCAGTTTTACTTATCTGCCACATGATGGTATTATCTGCATTGGCCAGATGACAAGATTTGAATGAAGTGATGCTAAAAGGGATTCCGTTACATATGCAGGCGGACTGATATAGCAATGCACTGCAATACATGAGAATTACAATACTGTGCTTGTCTGAATCCATGTTTTTAAGCAATGAGTGCTAGTACGAGTGAAGAACTTCTTAACACAAAGATAACGAAATTTCAATGCTCTAGATAAACCAGGGCAAGAATAACAAATCGAGGGCTTAACCCTCATTAGATTACAGTGTTTTGAACAAGAAGTTACTTTCCCTTCAGCAATAACTGGGAGCTGCATTCAGAAATAAATACTTATGCGTTACATCCTTCCATACCTGTTAGAAGGAAATAAGGCAGGAGAAGGGAAAACTAAGTGTTTTAATGAGGTCTACTTTCCTGGCTGAAGGAAGGTCAGTAGCTAACAGAATCAGAAAAAACCCACACCAATAAGAAGCCAGAAGCTACGCTGTGTCAGAGATCTGAGACAGGCTTAAGTGGCATGCAAGTTGGAGAGGGGCTGAGAGTTAGAATTAAAATTGCTCTTATTACATATAGTACATTTTATACCAGTTTTCAGCTTCAGGCTTATCCATAGTCTCAACAGTATAAAGAATGAAGCTCTGAAGTCCCTCTCAAACTGTCAAGTCAAACTGTCAAACGAAATGTAGACAACAGCATGAACCTGAAATCTATTTTCCGACTTATCTCATTTTTATTTTATGTTACCGCTTTTCCTACATTTAAATCTTTGGCCTATTTAATTCACATAAATATATTTGCAAAATCACGTATGTATGCAAAAGCACTATTTAAATTTACCTGCTTTAAGACGATTAAAACAATTCTTTATTAACATAAGTGGGCTGGACTTTGAGAGCAATTAATACTAACAGGAAGGTGTGGGGGTGGAAATCACTGTGTTACTACTATAGATGGTTTTATTTTTCTTTCCGTAACCAAAGATCCTCTTTGTGTGCAGTGTCCATCGTTGCATTAGACAAGAACGGGCCACAATAAGAACAGAATGGACGTTCAATCTCTCTAGCAGTTGCATGTGACTGGCCAATTACAAGTGCAGTTCTAAGCACTGATAACAGTAAACTCCATTTCTTCTACCATGACTCACGCATCTGCCTTCTGGAATTACTGTGTATGTAAGTTCAACTATAGGTCATCAGGGTTCCGTTGTATGCTTTGAAGTGTACTGTTGAACAACAGCATGCTCAAGATCAAGCAATACTTGGTCAGGCAGAGGGGAAGAGCCTACTTAACTAACTAGGTGGTCAGTATGATAAAAAATTACAGTTTTTATAATGAAAGCTATTAAATCATCAGTAAGCTTCATTTCAACATACAGCTACTTAGCGTTTACATGTTTCTGTTTGAAAGCTTGTTTTTATAGCTTAGCTGGCACGCTGTGATAGACTCGGTTGCTCTCAAGCGATGATGAGGCAATCCACACTCTATGAAGCTAGACTATTCTAGCTTGGCTTTTGCTATTCTTGCACCACACATACTCATAGAGCACTGTTAGGAAACTATGCAAAGTATAACATCAATGTATAAAAATGTTAATTTCTCTTACCATGATGACAGAAACCCCAGCAGATGTGTTATTTTGCTTGGGTAGGGTGTTATTAAAGTGCTGCTTCAGTTTACCTGTTACTTCAGCTTGCATATTATTCTCCTGGGAAGCATCATCCTGTATAAGAGTAAACACAATATTCAAGTTAGGAAAAAACCAAAAGTATGCTTGAATGCAGCTGAGTAAAAGAGAAGTTTTCTATTATCCTCAGGTACTTCCTGCTTTTTAACGTGAAGTAAGTGTTCAGACAGGCAGCCCAAAAGTGAGTGCACTCTGCTACATGAGATATAGTTCAAATGGGTTAAGATAAATTACAGAGGAAAGGAACGTAGCAAGCACTGTTTTATGTATGAAGCTGTTTCTTAAAATGCCATATGATGCTATATACTTTGCTTTGTCCCATAATTATAAGCTGTGAGTTTGATTCAAGCATGTTAGAAGTAATATACTTGAAATAACGTTAAAAATAAAAAGCACGTTTGTCATTTGGCTTTCTTTTAAATCAGCATTTTAAATGGTCCATCATGTCCTAAGTGTGAAAAAATTATACAGTACCATAAATACGTTTGCAAGGAGCTGTTACGCCTAGACAAACTCATTACAGTTGTCATCTCTTGTTTGAGGGAACTCCATAGATCATATTCAGTTCCTCTTTTAAAATGTGTGTGGAAATAGACACTGACTATGTACGTGTAAACCTAGTATTTATTAATAATGAACTGATTTTCGATCCATAAGCAACGCACTTTGGTGCTCCCCATTGCTGCTGCCCAAAAAGATGAAGGACCCAGCAGCCATCAGCTTAGTGCCTATGTTAAATTAGGTATTTTATTTGCTAATTTTATGTCTCTTATGAAGCTTGAAGTGCTTCAAGAAACAGGAGCTCATACTTTAAGTAGCACTGCAGCAAGTAAGATGCCAACGTGCACAAACAGTGCTGCCAATACACATTTTTGAGATGACTGTTTTCTAGGCTGAATGTGAAATAACAAAAAAGACGCCCAAGTCGGACATCTGCCTGTGGCGTTATGTTTAAGCGGGATTATAGCAACCCCCGGCACCTGCTGATTGCAGCCAGCAAGTCTTACCCTCAACTCCATTCTTCCAGAGCCCAGGCGCTAACAGTGCTGTCAGAGCTGAAGCGAACTTCAGGCTCTTGCGGTTCTCTTTTATGTGGAAAAGGCACCAGTGGTTCAATAAACAGAAACGGGCATAGTAGAAGTGTATTGCTGCTTCTGAAAGCTACACTTTAATGGCTAGATTTACAGATTTAATATCGAATTAGAGACAAGTAAAATGCAGTTTACTCACTGACACCCAGGGATGGCTTAGGATCTGTGCAGCTGTATATCGGGCTTCAGCATTCACATGTAACATCAGGCTAATTAACTCCTTTATTTAAATAAAAGAGAAAAAGAGTTTGAGGAGAGTGGGGAAAGATATTACAATGGAAAACATTGTTGCATCAAGTTCTTCTCAGTGCAATTTTCTTGCTACCTGAGTGGAAAAAACCCCAGCTTACACTGATACCAGAACCAGTGATACCAGTGTGACTTCAGTGGAATAAAAAATTTGCCCTTTAGGGCAAATATCAACTTCCTTATTGTATTCATGTTTCACTGAGTCTTTTGAAACCGATGGAAAGGAAATGTTAAAAAAAAAAAATCAGCTATGATGTTCCAGTTTGTTCTCTATATATTCATGCAGGTGACCAGAATGAAAATAAACCTGGGACAGATGAGACCCTCTCTGGGCAGTGTACACGCACAGAGCAACACAGTACAGAAAGAGCAAAAATCGGTGGCAAGAAACTGCACCTGACATTCAAGAAACTGCTGAAACCATTTGAAAACTATGTTGTCTTCTGTGTTGCTCCAGAAGAATAACAGGCATTTAACTCATTTCATGAGCTAAGGTTCATCTGCTATAGGAAAAAGCAGATAGACACAAAGAGATGAATGCTTAATTCTACTAATTATGTGGTGAATCCCAAAATATTTGGTATGGTGGCTTTTGATCATATTTGAGAGACACTACAGCAGATGTCTTCAGCTTTATCAAATATTTCGTAGGCCTTCCATTAATGGTACCTACAGATATGATAAGCCTTAAGAGGTCATTGATACAAAGCAGTCTGTAAAAAAAAAAAAAAAAAAATCCCAAACAACTTTCTTCAGTTGTTTATTCATTCAAGTTTCTTCTTATGCAACTAACAACTAGTTTACTGGCGTAATTCCTGGTTCTACAAACCTATTAAGACAAACACCTTCCCCTCCCAAGTGAACAACTTCATGTACTGGCAGCTAAATCCCCCCCTCAAAAAACCTTTTATAGCCTCCAAATTGTCAGTCTTCGTGTTCTTATCAAGAGTACTTCAAGGAGATTGTTCATCTGTTCAGTTTTGGGAAATGGCTTCTTCAAGCAGATAATACCATACCTCACTGCGAGGTTTCCCAACCAGGCAAGTTATTTAGTCTGTGTAAGCCTGAAGTGAAAGGTCACCTTAGTACCAAGATTGAGGGCCTTGTTTGTGCAGAATGCATGTATGGAAGAGTGCGAGTTGACTGGATCTTACGAAATGTTGGCAAATAGATAAACAGCCATTGGGAAATGCATTAAAAAAACGCAACTTCTCATTGGCTGGATAATAAATGATCGCCACTTACTAATTAGAGTCCTTGGATATCATTCAGAGCACGTTACTGAATTAGCTTGAGAAGTGGGGCTTAAAAAGCTGGAACCTTTATCCTAAAGACACAATCATTTTAAATGCAAATGGCAATGATAACGCAAGAACTCTTAGCAATGGCAAATCAAGCTGGCTGCACCTCTTGAAAAGTTCTAATAACTGGCCCCAGTAAAATAGGAACAAATGATGTCAATTGCATTCAGGCCACATAGCAGTAATTTTTCTTTTTTAAAACGGGAAGGGAGTAGGAGGGAAAAATTCAGAGACACGCTTATTTTACAGCTGAAGCACCGAATCTGCTATAACAGTCCATCATTAAGTAAACTGAATAGCATGTGATGCTCGCTGAATGCAGCTGGCTTTCTGCTACACTTACTCAGACAATGACGTGATGGCCTGCAAACCCTGAGCTTTCCTCAAGCACTGTTAAGCCAGCTAATGAAAAAGGCACAGCAGCTGGACGAGCGCGTAAGAGTCTGTCCTGCATCTTCTCTTCTGCCTTTCCAACAGAGCACAGTCTTCAGTGGCTTGTCAGAAAACTATTTCAGGTTAGAAAACGTATGGGTACCTTTGCTGAGTCAGTGATGTTATCCCAGTAGGGAGATGGAAATTCCAGCTTCCCAACAAGTATCTGATCAAAGAGGTCTTCCTGAAGGTTGTTTTCACTGCGGAACAACAGTAATGAAACAGATCATGAGAAAGAAGTCAATTTGTCATGTGAATTTTTAACTTGATTTGGGGATGGAACAGAAACGATGTTATATGAAGTACTATAAATGCAGAATTTGCAAGCTTATATAGTGGCAGCACTTCCGAGGTGTTTGCCATAGTTACACTGTCAGGAGTGATGAGACCAGAAAAACAAATATATTGAGGTGAAAAAAGTATATATTGAGGTGAAAGGAGTTCTGCTGGAATAGAGACTGCATAGCTAACGGGAACAGGAAAGGTGATTTAAAAAAAAGAAGTCACTTGCCAGCCTAGTTGTAAAGGACCTGCTACAGAGAGCACATGATAGGGGGAAGAAGTGTAGTGAAATGAGCCTCTTCTGCTAAACTATCACACAGGAGAATTTTCAAAATCCAAAGAAGAGATATGGAAAACACGATACATTTAGTTTACTGACTATTGGCAGACTACTGATATTGAAAGGATAAGTAGTTTTGTATCAAAGTCATGGCATCATGAATCTTCAGGGATCAACGGCAGCAGGCTTTTTGTTTTTTAACCTCTGTTGGCCCTAGCCACTGTGAACATCCACCCAACCTACTTCTGCAATGAACGCTTCACCTCTTGGGGCGGTTTTGCAATAAATATTTATTAAGCTTGGTTAAGGCTTGATTCTAATAGCATGGGTATGGACATTCTCCATGCCCAACCCCCAAACTCTATTTAAAGCAATTGCCATTTGTTCCTATAATATATCTTTCAAAACATATTTTCAGTTTTAAACATGAACTAACCACATGCAAAAAAACCCCACCTAAACTAAAAGATAATTTTTCCATTGACAATTGTTTATATTGTATTCTTTGCAAAATATTCAGCCTCGTGATTTTTTTGTTAAAACCTAAGCACTTTCCTGTAAAAATGGATAAAAAGACTGCACAAACTTATATTCTCCACTTAAAAGTTAAAAGGAGAATTCCCTGTTGAATGTTCCAATTCCTTCTCATTCCCTGGCCAAAAATTCGCTGAACTCATACGTATTGTGACATCAAGTAGCAAGAATCGTGTTTGCGAACTCCATGGCTCATATGACACTTATCAAAAAGATTAACAAGGTTAAAAATGCAACAGAAGCAAATTCTTCCCCTCACCTCAGCTTACCGGTAACCTTCACCATTACCACCACAAACCAGTAACCTGCGGCATCCAGACAGAAACACTAGAGGGCAAAGCATGCACGTTCATTGCACCGGGATACCCACGGCAGACAAAAGGAAAAGAAAGGATGCCCTCACACCACCATTCTCCCTGTACGCAGCAGTAAACCAGTTGCTCCCTTAGAAAAACAAGTAAATAAAATTGATTCCCAAAACCTGACAAGAGGGACAAGTGAAAAATCATTTTAAAAAGAGAACAAAAAGGTAAAGAAAGTGCGTCAATCTAATTAATTTTTTTTTTCCCAGGAGGCCTTCTTCAGGGAAATAAATAAGACTTGCTTAGAAAAGAACTTGGTTCTTTACTATTTTTTCCCTTTGACATACAGGGACACTCACCTGCGAAAAGGCGGAAATCCACATAACAGTATGTATGTGATCACACCTGCAGCCCAAATATCCACCTTTAAGCCATAGCTGAGAAAAGAAGATTGTGTTACTTGTGCTGGATAAAAACCACCAACATCGTTCCAATCAAACAGTTGATTACATTTACATTAATATACATTGAGAATCTGTTCTAAGTTACTTGCTGATGATGTGGAAATGCATTTTGAACCTAAGCATCGGTTTACTTAGCGTCATTCACAGTCTGGAGGAAACTGTGATAACATCATTTTTTTCTCTTTTCTTTTTTTTCTTTCCTTTTTTTTTTTCTTTTTTTTTCTCTTCAGAAGCCTCAAGGCTCTCCAGGGTCTTCTGAACATACTCAGATTCAATTCAGTACCAAGGTTTCCCAATCCAGAATCACTAATGATAAAAGACAAGGATGTGCTTTCTCAGTCCCCATACTGGAGTAACTATCTCTAAGGTTATCATGTGTTGCTAAGCAACAAGAAAGATACCGATTCTCCAGTCTCTTGAGTAACACAGGGAAAAAGAACTGCACCTTTCTTTTAAAGCACAGAAATTAAAACACTGGAGGTCAAAAAGAGGTCTTCCTTCCTATTCTTTTCTATCCAGTAGATTCAGTTTGTCAAAATCTAAAACGTGCAGATGAAGTGCCCTTTGACGTTTGAGCTCACTGCAGCTGTAAAATATTTCTTGATATGACAAATGCACTGAACAATTCTCGAAACAATACAGCAAACCTCCCTCCATTAGGAAGACCAAGTTCAGAGTGGTCACAGCTACGGCAAGAATCAGCTAGGATGCAATGGGGGTCTAATCTGTCTAAAAGGAAAGACGGCTTGTGAAATTTCACCCATTTTACAAAATTATTTTGTATTTATGCAACCACCTGTTAAATACAGAAAAATGGGGTTGTTTAATTAAACCAACAGTTATCAAATAGCACGCGTCACCCAAACGAGGTCACTTGAATCAACACGATCTAATTAGCCCTACTGTGAGAACAGGTTTAGACCGGTGACCTCTGGAGTCTCTTCCAATATAAATTATTCCATTTCTAACATGAACACTGTTTTGCTTGTCTATTTTTCCCCAAGCAGCTGCCACGGCTGGTACAATGAGCTCTGAACAGCGAGGTGAGGCAAGGGAACACAAACCAATAAATTCCACTGCACCAGCACTGGTCATAGGGGGGTGGTAAGGAGGCAAAGTTGAATTGGGGGAGCAGGGTGAGCAAGGAAACCGGCCTCTTTGAGGAACTGAATGATGCCTGTTTTCTCATAGGTTACAAAAAGACAGAGGACCATCCTATTAAAGCATTCCAGTTCTTACAACAGTTGAGAGCTACCCGCCAAAGACCTATGTCTTAGTCAGTCATCCTTACCCTGTCTCTGCAATGATTTCTGGAGCCACATACGTGGGTGTACCACAGACGGTATATAAAGGTCCTTCAACTACAGTTGCCAGTCCAAAGTCTCCTAGCTTCAAAGACTTGGTTCCATCTGGATATTCACATACCTAGAATCAGCAAAATAAAAACAGAATGAGGAGGGGAACACCTGCATTTTTTAAATCCTTTAATTTGTTTGGAAAATAATAATCATCACATCAAGAAGACAGGAAAAAGAGGTAACTTCCACAGCCCTGTAGGGAAAGAAGAGAAAAATGGTATGACCATTGATTGCCACAGTGCAGCTGGAGCTAGTAATGTTCAGTCGAGCTGTCTGCCAGCTAAATAGGTCAGACCATGATATAGCCCTCAAGCAACTAGAGGTGGGAAAAGAAAACTCAATCCTAGAATGCTGAGAAGTTTTATATGTATTAAGAAAAATATAATACTCTGCTTCCGTCTGATTGCCACTTAGAGTTTAAAATGGGATCAGCAGCTACAATGAGATTTGTTTAACATCTCTCACTAACTTAGCATACATCTAGTCAGTTAGCATGCTGGGTATTTCACAGGCAAATGTCTTCCCTGAGCAAGTTCAGCACAGGGGTGAGAAAGGTGACTGAGAAGTGTTTTAGGTTTCTGTGCAGACCCAAGCGCATCTTACCAAAAGCCCCATGAAGAATCTAGCACATCTTGTTCTGAGTCATTTTGTTGATGAAAGCAGCTCAATTTTAATAGAAAGAAAAGTGTTATATGACAGCTATATCAACAATAAATCAAACCAGCAAAGGAAATGCCCCTAATAAATTAATTTTGGTTTTGTTCTTAAAGTAAAATATTTATGTTTAAACGATTTCAATGGGATCTAGTTTCTAGAACGTAGGGCTCCAGAATCTCCAGAATAGCTGAATTTATTTAGTTTCCTCAAACAACTGAATACTGCTAAGGCCGCAGTACCTTCCTCCATTCCCCTGTGTAATTCACATAACTAATGGAAACACATTCTTCTTGATATAACACCTTCCTATCTGCTGTTACTCTTAGAGCTTGTATTTTTAAATCCATGACTAGTAAAGAGAATGTAATTCAGACAGCTGCATGACCCTGTGCAAAAGAACTAACTTGCAATTATAGGTAGCAATTGATGAGAATTATTTGCGTTTACATTCAATACCAGTGTGTCATCTTAACATTCTGCCACTGTCAATCACAGTGAATAAGATTTGCGTCTGTTGAGTAATCTCTTTGGGCTTTCTAGGCAGAAAGGACATTTGTGCCTATTTATAACCTATTCAATCACTAACTAGAGCTTAAAATTTCTTTGGACTGGCTGGGTTTGAAGATGCACTGATAATAAGTGAGACTTCCACCTTCATTTTCTTTCTCATAAGTGCCATGTTGCTGTGACTACATTTTCCAGGAGAAGCACCCCCTCCCTTCCTTTTGCTAAACAATCTGATTTATTTGAGGGCTTATTTAAATTGCTAAACACTGCCAGTGGAATTAGTTGGGAAAGAATTGACTATTAATTGGGAAGTATTTTCAATTTACAGCCCTGTCCTTGTAATAGTTCACAATCCGGTCTGGGATAAGCCATGACTCCTACTCTAGATGCAACCTCATTAAACAGGATGGACAAACACCAGAGAAGGCTTTAAGAAATGCCTACCAAGTGTCGATGAAAGCTACTAGCATTCCTGATGGCTCAAAGCAGGGGAGATTATGGCCCTGTTTGTTCAGTCCACAATACGTAATACCTAATACCAAATATGTAATACGTAAGTATAACCTCTGTGTATAAGCAAGGTAGCACACGCCAACCCATCCTGTGAACTGTCGTCTAAGCACTTCCCAAAGCAGCCTGATTCATGGTAATTCTTGCCAACACAGTTATTTTATGTCTCTGCTGAAAACAAAAGTAGTCAGTCCCCCCAGGACAAAATAAATGTATGTACAGAGTTAATTCATGGCTGGAACACTGGTAAATCACCAGAAAGATGTTCCTGCTATGACAGTGAAAGAAAAAAAAATACAGAATTGCTTGAGATAACCATATGATCGTTGAAAGAAATGGCACTCAGCCCACCTTTTCTCCCACTTGCAAACTATAATACATAATTCATTGACATAGCTTTAAAATTCATCGTTTGTAAGACAATACTCCTGCTTATCCAAGCAGCAGCCAATCAAAATGTAAATAAAGAGAGGTCTAAGGACAGGTTTGAGCAGAGCTCATTTGGGTTATGGTGATTGCTATCTCATGGCAGAAGATTTATTTCATACATACTTATCCTAAATTAATATTCCTGCTGTTCTCTGCTCAGCTCCTTGACATTTATGTACAAGCATTTGCATTAATGAGAACAAAGTAAGAGAAAATATTAGAAAATAAATGGGACGTACCAGGAGATTTTCTGGCTTGATGTCTCTGTGCACAATGTTGAGACCATGAAGGTATTTGAGTGCACTGGCTAGATTGTAGACCATTGCACTCCCATCTCGCTCTGTGTATTTTGTAGAAGAAGTGATAGCATCAAATAGATCTCCTCCCTAAGTAACGGAAAGATAAAATAGATCACTATATGAAAGATAATTAAGATGATGATACTGCATAAAAAAGCCACGTAAAATCTTCCTTTACAAAAGGCATGCTCAAACGCCTGTTGAGCAGTAAAAAAAAAATATTTTGCGGAAAGATCATCTTGTCACCAAGATACTAGACTGAGACTTGGGTCACCTCCATTAAATTCTCAACTGTACTCCAGGCTTCTGGTGTCTGAATTTGGGCAAATCACAGCTGTTCTCTGTCTTGATTTCATTCTACTCATCTTCCTACCTTTGATCACAGATTACCTACAGGCATACAGTTTCCCTTTTCTTCACCTTGTCAATAAAATACCTTTACGTAGCAAAAACCAGTCCTGATTTTGAGTAAAGCCTAAGGTAATATAAATTAGACCAATAATAAAAAGCCTGACCTAACAAATATTCAGCAACTGTAATGACCCGAAATTGGAATTTCTGTAGATATTGCAGAAACATCAAATAAAAGTAGCTGAAGAGGACAAACAGCATAAGCATGATCTTTTCCAACCTACATCATTCTATGATAGACCAAAGTGCAGAACCTACAGGTGATTTCTGAATGTGCCAGTTGTGCGGTCTCTGATTATTGATGCCCTGTTCCTCTTGGAATACATAACAACACGTCAGCGAGTTACTGATGCAGCACTTCCAGTCATTGCAACAAATTTACGGGGGTGTCCCTATGATGGTTACCCTGGATACATCCGTAGGAGTGATCTGTCTGAGCTGTGCGTGGCATTCCAGGCATTTCAATACACGTGAAAGAGGAGCAGCAATTCAGGAAATACAGGCCACGATGGTGGTGTATTAAAATATTAAAAAAAAATACTGTCTTAAAACCAAAAAAGCCTCTACTATGTAAAAAATAACTTCTAGAAAGAACAGAAATGGGACTGTAGGTTACAGAAATTATGAAATGAACAACTACAGACTTTCTTTAGAGTTTTCCTAGGCTGGCAGCCATTCTAGAGGGGACACCTGAATCTAACATTTCGGACAGCAATAAAAAGTGATGATAATGATATATATCACTTGTATTTGACATGCCAATCAAGCTGATGTGCAGTGTTGCTGTGTATGTACAGAACACAGACAAGAGAGTGCATGACTAAAACTTGATGCAGCTGGTGTATTTGGTTCACAAGGTGACAGCAAAATGAAGATTTTTGTTTTCTCTGTACATGAATAAAAGCAGCATCGATTTTCTGGTGAACTGGAAATAAGGTGAGTGAATGTTTGATTTATATCAAACATTTTAAATAAGCAAAACAGGTGAGATTTTTTGAGTTTTAATTTTGCTGGACCATAATCAAGTATGCTTAAACTATCCATTGGATTTATTGTCTACTAAGATAAAGAGAGTTTGTTTCTTTAAAGCAAATTATTAAACAAAGATATTAGTGAAATAAATGCAGGTGTTCACTATTACCCCTGCATATTGAAAACATGATGTAAAAAACACTATCCACATTGCAAAATTACCTCAAAACGGTGTAAATAGTCTAATTACGACTGAAGAGACATAAATTCCATTAGTGTAACTGGCAAGAGTATATGCATGATTAAAAATGCAGATTGCCACTGAGATCTTATCTGATTATGTCTCCCAAAATCTTAATGTTCCTAGATTTCACACCAACACAGATAATTAAAAAAAAAAAAAAGGCTCCTTAGTCTTACCTTGACCAGCTCCATCACCAGAAAGAGTTCTGTTGGGGTGTCCATTTCCTCTATAAGCATAATGATATTTGGATGCTTCACTTGACGCAGAATAGACACTTCATTTTCAATCAGGTGTTCCTGTTCAGAAAAGAGGAGGGAAGTTTATCTGAACAGACATGAAATTGCTGATTCACTTTTCCTTTGATCGGCTGACCACTGATCACTTCGCACCCTTTCTGCTATTTAATTTATACAGTAGAGGGTTATTGACGGATTCTGGATTTCAACTTGTATTTTAGCCTAACTGTACTTCATCACTGATGCAATTTAATTTAAAATACCATATTTCACACACATAACCAATGGGATATCTCTGAAAAAAGACCCCAGAACATGACAGCAATTCAGGAAGCGCAGATTATATTCTTATGTGGGTATTATGAGGTGAAATTAAATTCAGAACCCCCCTGCCCCCAAGCTGGACCACTGTAACCTGCCACCCCTCAGCAATAGTTAACATGTTCTTGATCCTCTCCAGCCTTCACTTCTCATTTAGCGTAGGTTACTCAAGGACAGATTACCTAGGATTTATTTTCAAGGACTTTATTTTTTTTAAAGTTGTGGATTATATACAGGAAAAAGTATTATAACTGCTTTGGTTATGGATTTCCGTTCATTTTCTATGTATGTTCAGATTTACAATCTGCAAAATATGTAAAAGCTCAGTTAAGTCATTATGTCTCCAACAGCTCAATAGCGCACAGATTGAGTTTAATTTACCCGTCCTTATGCTTCTGAGGAAGTAATGTGTTTCAAGAACAAATTAGTTTCAGAATGTTTCGTCTTCTAGAACATCTTAGCACTTGGTTAACACTGGAGAGCGAAGAAAATTACACGCCCCTTTCATGTGAAGAATGATTTGCATTTTCCTTTATAAATACTGGAATACAGACACTGTATTTAGGTTCACTGCAAAATAAGTAACAATGCTTGCACGAAACACTAGTTTCCTTACACTTTGACAGATAACAGATCATGTCGCTGGACTTGGAACTTATTCATGTTTAATGTACTGATTAGTAGCATGCACTTCATGCATTTGTGAGCAGAGCAGTAGAAGTACTCTAGTGATTTGTGATCCACTGTGCATAGGCAGTGACTGAAGACCTTACACGACTTCACCTTCTATTTCCAGGGTTATTTACAGATGCACTGTGCTTTTGCCAAAGCTTTATGTGGCTGTGTAACTCAGAAACCACATGCCATGTGTGCATCTCACGTCGTGAGAGTGTGGTGCGGCATATACGGGTTAAACAGTCACACCTTTGAAATTCAGTTTGAAAGAGCATCAATTGTCATTCTGAACAAACACATGTCTGCTCCAAGCAAAGTGCTCTGGAGGAAAAAACACAAACAAACATGAAGCAATTTTGTTAAACACAATGCTGAATCTCATCAACAGACAGAAGTGAACAGCCACAGCATACTAAGCCTTATGGATGGAAGCCTGTAAATTCAAAACTAGCATTAAGAGTCCAAGCAAAAACTTATAGCTTTTTCTACCTAAAGAACAGATAACATACTAAATTTATTACAGCCATTAATTACGACTAAGGCACAATAGCTTTACCTGTGCTTGCTTTGTTTCACTTGACTAAATTGTTTATTGCTTTAAATAAAGCTCAGTCACGAGTAATGTTTATTTAAAATTAACAATAATAACATTTTTTTTAAAAAGGCTCCAAAATGTTTTTGAGCTAGTTATAACACCTGTCCTCAAAACGCTAACATGGAGTTATTTTCAACCACACCGCTGTTTTTGCTATATTTTATCATGCAAAAAAATAATAATTCTCAAACTTGTTACAACATTCTCCTGAATAGTGCAATATAGGTTTCAGTCTACATTAATATGATTTATTTACAGAGAAATTATTGTATAATTAACATTTAAGCTGCTTGTGGGAAATACACTAGTCAATTCGATTCAAGTTGTAGGACGTCCAAGATAAACTGCTAGAGGGCAGTGAGCAACATACAAGTCATGCATGTTTGGGCCAGATGGGTGTTTTTAAGGTAGGGCTTACGTTGGCATGTGAAATGAAGTGAGGAAGGAGTAAGCTCTAGCAAAATTTAATTCTTTTCTTGGTTGGAATTCTTCCTGGGCAGTTCTGCCGCTGCCCTGAAGGGTATAAACATCTTCCCAACACCAGTCCTTGGCTTGTACACACACATACATCCCTATGTAGCTATACAGACACAGGGCCTTTCAAAACAGGGAAGTATGCATTCCAGGGGTTTGATTTTTATAATTTTTTTTGTTTTAAAGCAGTGAGAACGATTAGCAGAAAACACGTCTAAATGCTGCTGTATAAAATGATCTATCTCTAGACCATTCCAGTTTATGATACCGAAGTGGCTGAGTCAGACAAGTAATGAAAAACATCTCAAGTTGCAAGCTGTACACATCACCCAAAAGTTTTCTTTTGCAGTGAAACATATTGGGTCACCCTTCCTGCAGCCAAAGAAATGGCAACATTTTAATCTCAAAAAGGCAATTCTAGCACTTTTTCTTGTGGTTATAAATTTTTAAGATTCCTTTCTAAGTTTTCCCTTAAATAAACCTAGAGAATATGAGATGAAGTGATGGGGAGATGGGAACTCTTATCCCCTAGCACCTAATACGCAATTTAAAATCTGCATAGGTGAAACATTTCTATTTGAGGGCCTCTACTTAAAGCAAGTCATCACAGCAGGTAATGCATTAGTGTACAGTAATACGCAGCTCCTTATCGTACAAAGTATGTCATACGGACTTGGTACAGCTTCCTATGAGGCCACATTCAGCATTTAGAGCTCCAAATTACACTTCAGAGCAGTTATTCTATGTAACTGAAAAAAACAATTCCTTTGAATTAAAACCCGGACTTGGTTGCAAAGTTCTCTCTCAAATCATTTCGGTACAACCATTTACATTAAAAATGTGTTTGCATCAAAAAGTCCATCTTTTGAGTCGTCCTTGAGAGAATGGTATGTTTCTACTCTCAAAGAGACTTTAATCCGGAATTTGGTTGCTAATTAATACTGTGCCCTCAGTGTTCTTTTAGCTAACACTAAACTACGGTCCACTTGATTCAGAAGTTCCTCAAGAGCACTTTGTTTTTAAGGTATCGCAAAGCAGTGAAAATAAAAGTATTTTATTTCTTGTTATCTATTCCAACACTTAGTCTACATTCTTGGGGGTTTTTTTCTTTGGGGTTTTTGGGCTGGGTTTTTTTTTTCTTCCTGTTTTAAAATCTCTGTACTTCGGAGGAAGGTGAAGAAGAGGTCTGATACTCTCAGATATTTTCTCCAATTATGTAACATGCTGTTCGGCTGGAGAAACGATTCTGGACTTTCATTTTTGGGGCTTGAATTAGAGAGAAAGTTTAATGAACTCTTTTGTTAAGAGATCTTTGTTATACAGGATGGCGAACTACATAAGCAGAAAGAAATGGTTCTGAAAATGTCTTTCCAAATCCATGTTCTGCGTATAAAAGGAGCATAAAAAAGGATAAAAATAAGAGGCAGAGAGCGATGGGAATTATATAAATACACATATAGCTGCAAATTTCCTCTCTCATATTTTACAGATCAAAGTCTTTCTAATATATTTTAGAGGCACATTAGCATTTTCTTTGTTAGTCCAATAAAATAGATGACAATTTGGAGGGTTTTTTTAACTCTATTATCTACTAGACTAACACTCACTACTTTTCTTATTCGCATCTTGGGTATGTTACCATCCTGTTAAACAGATATTCTGAAAATAGTCAGAAAACCCAAACACACCCACCATTTGTGACTAATGAGCAGCTGCTAGCGCTGGTTCTGCTATTTTTCTTACACATGCAAATTGTTGTACGCTACCTTTCCACAGCATTTAGCCTTGTCTATAATCTTCAGTGCAAACTCCTTTCCCGTGGATCTAGCAAGAAAAATATGAGAACCATGAATTAGAAACCGGTCAACAAATTGTGGCATTATCCATAAGAACATACATTATTGTAACAGAGTGCCTTGCCCAATGAAGGGTGCTGACAGAAAATTCACAGAACGGACTTGATTTTGTTTTTGTTTTCACAGCAGCATTTGCGCCTGCTGTTTCCCTGACTACCGCTACCTAGCTCACTTGGGGTATTAATCGCAGGCTCCAGCCGCAATTCATTCTTTTGTGACCTGGCATAACTCTCCGTCACTTCTTTAATGCAACGCACAAAATTGTCTTGAGCCTTCCACTTAGCTTTGTTCAACTGATAGGCTTTAAAGATAAAATTGTACACATTTATGTGTAAGTGAGCAGAAGAAAGATTGATACCCTAGTGGAACAATTCAATAGGATTCAGCAGAGCTAAAACACCATAGTTCATTACAGACTAGTCTAAAATCCAGCAGAATTTATTAGGCACTAATTTTGACCTTTGGATTTCATTCTCTTTATTTTTTTAAGTATTCTATGGAATTCTATAGCAGTCATAAAAAGTCCCATGACATTTAAGTGGGTGGTGATATACAAAATAAAAAGGATTACTATTTTCTGTAAATACTCTCACGGAAAGGAGTTCTTGTTTGCCTTTCATCCCTCTAAGCAATAAGAATCTTCTCCATTTCTCCAGAAGTGGAGAAAATGAGAGAAAAAAGCACACAAATGAAGTATCTTTTTTCTTTTTTTTTTTTAAAACAAAGAAGATGTTACTACTTCTATTAATGATGAATTAAAAATTACAAGAAAATGCCATAAAACCCCCCCGCTACTATTTTGTGTTGTGTCAGTACCTACAGAGTCCAGTGTGCATCAGAACACCACTAGCATGTATGATAAAAAACACTGCAGGCAGTTACAAAAGCAAGTCAGCCATGTTTTTAAGCTTCCCGGTTAATTTTCACTATACTTTTGGCATTAGATACAACTAGTCAACATTAGGACCTTACAAAAAAAAAAAGGAACTGAATTAATGTCACACATTCAATTTATCCATTAATGAAAAAATGCAGCAGAGAATCTCTGCTCTGGAAGTGCAACTGTATCTGAGAGGTTGTCATAGTTACAACCTGATCTGCTCTTTAGATAGAAGTGTTATCAAAATGGTATCTGTGAAATACCATCCTCTTATATTATAGACCTGATGTAAAATCTACTGTGAACACAGCGTGTAATTCAGAATCACAATTTATGCATTATACTAATTTAAGTGCATTATCGGAAAGCCTGCAAACAACTGAGCAGCGAAACCCACTTAGTGAGCCTTCAACACTTACGCTATGTAGAAAGAGGAGTTAACATTTACAAAGCCAGTTCATCGACCAACTTCAAATCGCTCTTGCAAATATCCTTTACTTATAGCACCTAAGGAAAAGCCTTGGCTATCATCCACAGAATGTGTGTGCTAATCCCGGTGCCTGTCATACACCAGTATTGCCTGACGGGTTTCTGGTACTCCTCTGTCTAGCTGTCAGCATCCATCTGTTGACTCATGTCTTTATAGCCAGACATAAAGGCACCCTTTACAAAAGAGACCACCTTATTCTTTTTGTAGAACAGCTGGTATAATAGGATCCTGGCTCCACAACTAAGGCTTCTAAGGACAACGCTATTAGAAATTAAGTATAACAATTAATAGGAATTAAAAGACAAGCATTTATAGTTGGCATTTCCCCTCTCACTGTTATTATTAGCAACTATTGTTGTATATTTATTTTATATAAAATCATTTAATAATACTTCACTAAATATAAAGATTGGATCGCATACAAGTTTAATTTTCCTTCCTTTTTTTCTTTTAAATAATTGGAAGGTTGTTTTTCTAGTCCAGTCCCCTCATTCAAAAAAGCACAGATGACGTTTTGAAACCCAAGTGACTTTAGCAGCCCTTTTCCCGTTTTCAGTGGAACTTACGTGATATCCAAAATGCACAGTTCGATATTCCTGAAAATAATAAATTATGTTATCTTATGCTTTTAACCTGTCATGTTTCATGAATATTGTTGACTCCATAGGTAACAAAGGATGTGTGGCCAGTTTTCATGGAAAAACACTGCGAAGCATCATCCATTTGGTGCCTGCGCCAAAACTTTGGGTTTTTAAGCCATGGAAGAGCCTTTAAGAGACAAGGCCTGATGGGATCCACCTGTCCCAATGAGGAAAAGGCATCTTTGGCCATAAACTGGTGGTGCAGATCCAGAGAGCTTTAAACTATAATCACTGGGGAAGGGGATAACAACAGGATTGCAGCAGATAAGCCAAGGGTTGGCATGACATTGTCAGAGGGTAGCAGCGCTAATGGGAACATTTACACTGCTCCTGGGAACACAGAGGGCTCAGGAACGTATTTAAAATGCTTGTACACCAACCCACGCACTATGAGAAACAAACAGGGTGAAGGGGAAGTGTTGGTCAGCTCCCAGACCTACAATATCATTGGTATTAGTGAGACTTGGTGATTGAGTCCCACGGTTGGAGTGTTGGGATGGAGGGCTACAGGTCGTTCAGGAGGGATAGGCAGGGCAGGTGAGGTGGAGGTGTCACACTATACGTAAAGGAGAGGTTTGACCGTACAGCCCTTACGGTTAGTGATGATGTGGTTGAGAGCCTCTGGGTGAGAATTAGGAGGATGGAAAACAAAAGAGATGTTGTAGTGGGTATCGACTACTGATCACCCAGCCAGGACGTAGGCACTGATAAGTTATTCTATAGGCAATTGGAAGAAATTTCTGGACCAGTAGCCCTTGTCCTTATGGGAGATTTCAACTTCCCAGACATAAACCGGGAACATCAGACTGCTGTGAGGAGCAGGTCTTGGTAATCTTGACGTTTGTAGGGGAGAACTTCTTGTCGTGGGTACTCAGTGAGCCAGCTAGGAAAGGTGCCCTCTTAGACTTGCTAGGACTCATGGAGGATGTGATGGCAGGTGGCTGTCTTGGCCACAGTGGTCATGAAATGGTGGAGTTTAAAATTTTTGGTGTAGTGAGAGAAAAGGACAGCAGAGTTGCTACCCTGGATTTCAAGAAAGCAAACTTTAAGCTATTGAGGAAGCTAATTAGCAGAATATGCTGTGAATCTGCTTTTCAGGGCTTAGGAGTCCCCAGTTGCTGGTCAGTCTTTAAGAATCACCTTTTAGAAGCACAGGAGCAGGCAATCCCACTGTTTCATAAGTCAAGCACGCAGGGCGGAAGACCAGTTTGGCTGAACAGGGAACTCCTCATGGAGCTCAAAAGGAAAAAGAAATTGGTATGGTCTCTGTAAGCAAGGTCAGGCTTTGCAGAAAGATTACAGAGCTGTGTTTCATATATGCAGGGAGAAGACATGAAAGGACAAAACTCAACTAGAGTTGAAACTGGCCTGTATTGTTTCAGATAACAAGAAGGGCTTTTTTAAGTATGTTAATAGCAAAAGGAGGTCTAAAGGGATTGATACTTCTTGAAGATGGTAATCTGACAAATAGGGATGAAGAAAAAGTGGAGGTATTCAATGGGTTTTTTGCTTCAGTCTTTAATAATAGTGATAGACCTTGGGTTGCCCAGTCCCCTGAGTTGTAGGACTATGAGTGTGGGAACAATGACATTCCATTTGTGGACACTGAAACTGTAAGGGACCAGCTGTATCAGCTGACTGATCACAAGTCCATGCGGCCTGATGAGATTCACCCCGGGGTACCGAAGGAGCTAGCAGATGTCATGGCAGGACCCCTCTTGATCATCTACCAAAGGTCTTGGGAGGCTGGACTGCAAGCTAGCCAATGTTATTTCAGTTTACAAAAAGGGTGTGAGGGAAGACCCAGGGAACTACAGACCTGTTAGTCTCACTTCAATTCCTGGTAAAATTATGGAGAAGATTACACTGAGTACTATTGAAAGGCGTTTAAAGGAACAATGCTACCATCAGGCACAGTCAACATTGGTTCACAAAGGGGAAGTCCTGTTCAACCAATTCAATATCCTTCTATGATAAGGTATCTACCTCGTGGATGAAGGGAAGACTGTGGATGTAGTTTTTCTGGATTTTAGTAAGGCTTTTGATACTGTTCCTCACAGCATCCTCTGCACAAGTTGTCCAGCTGTGGGCGAGTGGGTTCACAGTGTGCTGTGTGAAGAACTGGCTGAAGGGCAGGATTCAAAGGGTTGTAGCAAATGGGGCTACATCTGCCTGGCGACTGGTCACCAGGGTGTTCCTCACAGTTCAATTCCAGGACCATGCCTGTTCAATGTATTTATCAACAATTTATATGCAGGAGTTGAATGCACCATTAGCAAGTTTGCTGATGATACCAACCTGGGAGGTGCTACTGACTCTCTTGAGGGGCAAGATGCCTTGCAGAGGGATCTAGACAGATTGGAGCATTGGGCTATGATTAATGGGATGAAATATAACAAGTCAAAATGCCAGATTCTTTACCTAGGACAGAGTAATGCCAGGGACAAGTACAGAATGCGAGACGAGTGGCTGAAGAGCAGCCCTGCAGAAAGGGATCTGGGGGTGCTGGTCGACAGCAGGCTCAACATGGCCCTGGCAGCCAAGAGGGCAAAGCCCATCCCGGGGTGCATCAAACACAGTATAACCAGCCAGTCAAGAGAGGTGATTATCCCACTTGCATTCAGTGTTGGTGCCACCTCACCATAGAGTACAGCGTGCAGTTCTGGGCCCCACAATTCAAGAAGGATGTTAAGGTCCTTGAAGGTGTCCAGAGGAGGGCAACAAAGCTGGTGAATGGACTGGAAGGAATGCCCTACGAGGAGCGGCTGAGGACTTTGGGCTTGTCTAGTTTGGAGAAAAGGAGGCTGAGGGGCGACCTCTTTGCTCTCTACAGCTTCCTGAGGAGGGGAAGTGGAGAGGGAGGTGCTGATCTGTCCTTGGGATCCAGTGACAGGACATGTGGGAATGGTTCAAAGCTGTGCTGGGGGAGGTTTACACTGGACATTAGGAGGCACTTCTTTACTGGTCAAACACTGGAACAGGCTTCCTAGAGAGGTGGTCAATGCCCCAAGTCTGTCACTGTTGAAGAGGCCTTTGGACAATGCCCTTAGTAACATGCTTTAACTTTTGGTCACCCCTAAAGTGGTCAGGCAGTTGGACTAGATGATTGTTGTATGTCCCTTCCAACCAAAATATTCTTCTCTTCTCTCCAGTTTCACTCAAGCCTCTTATGTGTAGCTTCTTGTAAAATGATATGGACAGAAATCCAGTTGCAAATCAGCTGGCTATACTGCCTTTTCACAGTTTTTTGTAACAGACCTGCAGCATTCAAAGCAGTACGGACATGGTTACACGCTGCTGTGGTAATGCTTGTCAGGAACCAGAGTTTCTTGGTAGAAACTGTTCAAGAAGAAAAAAAGGTAATCAAGACCTTGGAGTCTAGATGCTGACACTGATGACAAGCATTATCTTAAACCTGCACATGCAACAGGAACTTTTTTTGAGTACTAATTGTAACATATTCACATCACATTTACTGAATTTACCCAGTATTTGCGTACAAGTTGGAGATTCCTCATAATATTTAAGAAACTGACATAACTCTCAGATTGATGAAGACAGCAGAAGGTGGTTCTAAAAAATACACTGAGAAAGTGACAGTCAAATCATCTGTTATGTTTGCACTAACTAGCAGCACAGTGTGACACACAGCTTGCAGAGGAAGAACAGTAACACAACACAGGTCTGTAAAGGTATTCCATCTACCCCATCAGGCACATAGTTCAGAGTCTGGAATATTGAACGGCTGATTTGAAAAGTCTCTGGCTACTCACCGCACTACCTCACGGAAGAAACAAGCACAAGGGAGTCGTCAGCACAGACTAATAGCCACCAGGTGAACACCTTTAAGAATACTTTGCCCAGAGCATACTGAAAGCTGTGAAAAATCATTTAAGCAGTAGGGATACTATAGCAGCACAATTGCTGAGGCAGAAGGGAGGCCTCTCAAAGACTGTTTAGATGTCACATAAATTTCCTGCTATCCACAAGTCTGTTGTGTGAGGGGATTTCCTGAAGATCCTGTGGGGTATCCCTAAAAACCTCTCCATTAGAAGGTGACACCTCCTTTAGTTTTTGGGATAAAAAGCCACGTCCCTCTGCTGCTCTCATATCTCTTTGCTGGAATAATACATAGGAAGGTCTGTGTGCTTTGCTATGCCTAGTTCTGCTGAAGTGTAGGCATATTTTTGCATCTGCTCTTTGCTTTCATCTCATCACATTTTATATGAAATTATGCTAATGCAGAAGGCTTTACCCAGTAAAATAAATAGCAGTAGTGAACAGTTTCCTTGCTCACCGTTCTACGCACTCCTTTACAACAGCAAAATTGCCATCGCCGATCACCTTCCCCACTTTATACTTCTCAAGAATGGTAGATGACCCTGAGCACTTGTTTCCATTCACACCTGCAAAAAAGCAAGGTCAACAACGCAAGCTGAAGAGAAGCGTCAGCAGGATGTAATATATCCCCAATGGGTTCCACAGATACAGAACAGTCACAAATGCAAAACAAAACTTAAAAGTAAGTGATTTTCTTCACAGCCTATTCCCTTGTTTTTATCTCAAACATAAGAACGAACAAGATAAGACTAACCAGAGTTGTTTGACCTTCTAACACACAAATCAAATAGGACTACGTTTTTGTGTGGACATATTCTAAAAGTAATGAATGCAGTTAGAAGTCCTTAGTCTAAATATTTTCTGAACTCAAAATACTTTTTTTGAAGTATCTTTTTGCATACTCAAAGCAAAAATGCAAGTAAGATTCACCTACAGTGCACATAAAAGAACCAAGTTTTATTTGCTGAATTCCTTCAAGTTCCCTTAGCTGCTGCCGAAACATCCAAAATGCAAATGAGATTGATAGGTGCTTCTTTCAGTATTTTTAAATTAAAAAAAAAAAATTGACTCTAAAATTAAACAATTTTTAAAATAACATTGCTTTAAAAAGATAAGGAATGAACGGTTAAGTTTAGCTAAGGCCAGTTGATGGGCTAGTGGTTCTACATGAAGCGCAACATGCTGTTTTGAGGGGGGCTCCACTTTCAATCCGGCCACAAACACCATTTCTGCTGATACTCTGCCGGTCATGTTCAAAATCACCCAAATTCCTAATAGTGACTACTGAAAGGCAGGGTCCACTATAACGCTACCACTTGACAAAAAAAAGAACAAAATTTATTTCCTAGCTTTACTACTCTGATGTAGAAAATGCGATAACAATTTTTCCAAGGTAAGGTTGTCGACACAAGGTATCAAGTATCTCAGAACAAAAAATTATTTGGTGTCATCAGAAACCATCTAAAAGTGCTAAACCAACCGCCACCTACAACAAAATTTTTGCAAGGATTGTTAGTAATTATTGGTGTCCTACCTTCGGGACTCTGGCAATGGAGTGATTCAGGTACACCATTCACATTGGAAGAAGATCCACCATGTGGAGAGATCTATGGAATTATATAAGAACTTATTAATCACAAGAAGGAGCCGGACAAAACCCCCAAAGTTAAAAAAAAACACCCTAAAAACACCTATACAAAGTCTGTTTACTTTTCTACTCCCATCTTATTTTTATTCTTGCTTTCTCACAGCTCAACATTATAGTACATCACTGCCATTTGCACCAATTTAAGTTTCAGCCCTGATCGTCCTATTCAGATAAGCAGTTGAACAGATTTCTGTAAACTGCAAAGAAAATTCCCTCCAGCCGCACCAAGTTCCACCTAAACGCTAAGGAGCCGGTGTGTGTGGAGACAACATTCACTCCTCATTCTACAACAAGATCATTACAATACACTCTGCGCACATTTTCATGCAAGCCAGAGACAGCCATCTCCACACAACTATTCAGTGGCCACTGCAGCAAGCACGTGCTTTTGTGCTGTAGTCTAACACACCCCTTCATAGCTGGCACTGTCTGAGGTTTCCCTAACTGAGCTCTGGCAATGTGTGCTCTTTAGATTAGCACGGAAGCATGCTAGGAAGGTAACGGAGAAATGCTTAATGGCCTTGCTAGTTTTCATTTAAAGAAGAGAATTTTGGCATAGGTGGCCGGGTTCATCTATGGTAGTCATATTTGCTTGGTAATCTAGCAGTCTTTATTTTAGGTTATTATGGGTGTGAAGATTTATGACATCTACAAGCATTTCAAGTTAGATGTCTGATATGCATCCAGGCATAGATCCAGTTTTAGTAACTGTGACACTGTGTTAAAAACAAATATCTAAATGATTCTGAGGGATGAATGATGAAGAAAACTACTTTTGCTGCACTAACAACTTAATTGGTTCTCAATCTGAATCTTGACAATTCTACTTAAAGTCATCCTGTCATACTGCCCAAGGACATACACGACGATTGATTTTTATTTTAAAAAAGGGTGGAGACATCGGAATGAACACTGGATGTGTTCTATGCACCACTGTTTTACAAGCTCTCCCATTACAATTAAGTGTAAGGATGCTCTATGAAATTAAGACATATTTTAGATCATTCCCCCTTCTATACATAGCATTTCTTGCTGTTTTGTGAAGTTCCATATTTTGTTTTCTTCATGGGCTATTATAGTAGTTCTCAACACTCACCACATAAAGGATTAAAGTGCTTCTCTGCCTTAAGCTCAGTGTCTGTTGAAATGGCTTTGCATCACACCAGGAATGCAAATGCAGCATTTTCCGTTTTAGCTGACATTGTCTGGTTACACTGCTGAATATTTTAAATCATTAACACTATTGTCAGTGAAAGAACTGAACTGACAGATAGGGATATTGTCTAAAGGCTCATGAAATGCTAATGAATGCTTAAGTTTCTAGTGGCAGATGAGCTGCCAAATCAGCTAAAGGTACAGTAACTATAAGCTGTACAACTTAATTTTGCAGAGCCTCTAAAACGATGATGTTTATTAGCATTTGGCATAGAAGTAGTATCAAGCAGCAACCAGTCAGCTACTACTCTGCTCCTTGCTAATAACTTAAAAACAGGCTATGTTAATGCTGCTTTCTGAGTTATCTATTTATTTAACAAGGACCAGGAACAAGGACATTTGGGTGAAATGACATTTGTGCAAAATCATGAGTCAGTCTCCTACCCAGTCAGTCACGTTTTCTTCAAGCATGAAGCGGAGATAACACAAGAGATCACTGCAAAGTATTAGTCATCAGTCAAAAATATTAGTAATCTATTTTGGGTTTTCAGTGAGTGACAATACATGGGAATATGTAGCCCACATTTCCAACTTCCTTCATCCTTGTAATCAGGTCAGAGCATGACTGGGCACATTCCTTCTTACCACAGTATTTACAAGAAGGAAGCAAACAGCAACAGAGAAAAAAGCTAAAAGGAATACAAAAAGGAAATAAATCCAGTGCTGCTGTTGTGGCTGAGGTGCTAGATCAGAATCTGAAATGGCAGCTTTAACCTTAGTTCGGCCACTAATTTGCCTCATGGCTCTAGACATGAGGCTGAACTCATTCTACAACAGAGATTGACTGTAATTTGGGTGCTGTAGATCTGTGTCTCAGCTTCTCAGCAGCAAAATCAGTCTCGTCTTTCCATACCGTGTCAGGGCACACTAGAAATGTTAAAAAGGTCATGCATTTTGTTGCACTGCCCTGGAAACACTGAAGAACCACAGCGAGGTTTACCCTTTTTCTAAAGAGATTTCGAGTTGCATCACACTACGCAAAGCATTTAGCAAACTGATGACAACGGTGAACGGACCTGACACCAAGTGCAATACTTCAGTTTCCCTACCAGTACAAATCAGCCAACTCTTTTTATCCACTGCAGGAGCAAGAAAGATGCTGAATTGTAAATTCAACAAAGTCAGCAGGTAAGAATTCCTCTATTGCACCGGTGTCTGTAAGTTGGACAACTGCATGTAAAGATTCTTAACATGTAACTGCTAAATAGAAGCACCTGTATACAAAACTGAAGACATTACAACCTTGATGAAGATAGGCACTAATCCTTCAAATCACTTAAGCACATGTTTAACTTTAAGTACATTAACATCCTTATTGAAGTAAAAGGGACTACTCGATAGCTTGAAGTTAAGCAAGTACTTAACTTATTGGTTGGATCAGGTTTTAATGCCCTTTCACTTTGGTCATTTGGTCAAAAAAAGTAATACTGAGACAAATTCAAACACAATGCTATTTAGCATAATTGGTATTCTAAGAAAGGCCTCAACTGTAAAGCTTCTTTATTTAAACAATTTTATTTTCTTTTTGAAAAAATGACAAGACTTTGTGGTACTTAATTTCAAGAGGGGACACTGCTTTCCAAAATCTCATATTTAATCTAGTCTCTGGATGATTTTTATCATGATTTATTACGAAGTGTGCATAGTAACAGATGTACTGGAAGAGCTAAGAGGCTAAGTACCCCTAACAGCATTGCATATCCAGGTATCTGTAAATGGACAATTCAAACCAAAGATAAAGGTTAAACCTTGACACCTGCCTACAGAACAGCAAAAGGACTCCTTCTCAGTCAGTTGTCCTGTGCCACCTATATTACCGTTATTTCTTAATCTATGCACTAGTTTAATCTGTATGGAAAAGTTAATGGAAAAATAAGAGACTCAGCACATTTGCTCAAAAAAGAATATCGTACAGAGTAGCCACTTCGTGCCCACACTTGTTAACTTTTGTATCTAAATCCTTACCTTGAAATAAACCCTCTGCAAAGGGAAATGCTTAGGTTACAGACTAAAATTGTGACGTTAAGAATAAACAGCTTTAATAAGAGTACATAGTAGCATGTGGTTGAGCACGGTATCTAGATTTGTCACTCACATTAATAAAGGCATTTATTTGGGTTGTGGGAAAATTCTGTAGCATTCACTACTCCTAAGTCATAGCATAAATTCCTTACTTCAATATAATCTCAGACTCCAGTGATTTTTTTTTTTAAAACACTTCTGCAAGACTGGGATGTCGGACAGCAAACTGGCGTACTATATGTACCGAACAACTAATAGCACAAGGGCACTCTGGTTGGAAGAGCTAAAAAGGACAGAAAGGAAGCCCTTCTCTTTAAAGGTAAGCTGTTCATGAGGAGTGTTTCCTGCAAGGAGGTTTTTTGTGCCTGTGCATACCACTTCTGCTTACAAAGTGTTGCGAAGCAGAAGAAATCCTTGGGGACTGAAGAGACTTCACTTTAAAGGAAAAGTGACATTTGGAGAATATGATGTAAGACTATGTCTGAGACTGAGAAAAAAATTGCTGTTGCAATCAGTATCTTTTCCACGTTTACTGCCTTGATGATTAACGTTACCATTTAAGCTCTACGTTGATCATCAAACTTCCAACAGCTTGGCCATATTCTAATCTATAGAGTCAAATATTTTACTTTGTTCTGGTATTCCAAACAACGCAGGTTTTAAAGTACAATTCATGTGCAGCTGCTCTGATGGTCTGCTCTTTACAGGAAATAGAAACATCAACCCTGATTTGTTCCCTTTTCCTGCTGCCTCAAGCTCATATAAAACTATTATTAAGTGTTGCTGTTTCATGCTCTCCACAAATAAACACATAAGATTTCTACAAAACAAATCAGCCAAAATATTGCATTTCCAAAGCCAAAAAACTCAGAAATATACTTTCTTCTTTCAATGTCTACCATGGTATTTGTATCTACATTTTCATTCAGCTGTAGTCACGGCACCTTTATACAAGCGCAGGAAGCTAGACTACTTGTCTGTGCAGCGATGCAATCTTAGCAGCAAGGAATTATTTAACTATAGGGAAAAGCAGTAATCTCAAGATAATAAAATTTGTCCCTACTTTCCCTCTGTTTTCCTCATCCGACTGGCCAAGATCAATCCTACAAAAATAATAATGGGATTCTTAAAAGCATCTGGTTTTGCATAAGATCACGTCTCCCTGTTACTGGTTTTATGTTGATACTTCACCAAAACAGTCATTACTACTAGAACAGAAACAAGGACCACTGCAGAGTGCACTTGATCCTTTTGGAATTTATCCGGAGATTCACCAGATAACTTTCCCTATCTTTAGTCTTAGGAGCACAGCTGGGATCCTCCTGCTGAACAGATGCATCCTAATGGGATAAAACAAGAGGTTCGCACTACTTCAGTAACACATCAGGTCTGAGATGATTAATTTATTTTTGCTGTTTTCTTTGGTTATATAGGGATGAATTATTTGACACAAAAACCCATTAGTATCCAGCATCAATTAAATTCCAAAATGAAAAATACAACAGCCTACTTCAGTGAAATTGACAGTGAAGGGGAAAGAGGACATGTCCACTTTATTAAAAATTGCTTGCTACTATCAGAATTATCTCTATCTTAATGGAGCTTTAATCAGCTAAAAGCAGACAGGACAGCGTGGGAAAAAAATGAACCAAATTATCTAGTTTCTAAACTTGTAATTTCATTAAAGACAGACAAAAGAGCATTTGTTAAATATAGTGCAGACCAGCTGAGAGCCTTAAGTCCAATGATTTTGGTGTCCTCTATGGTAAGTTCTATAGCAGAGCTGTCCAGACAAATTTTAAGACACACAGTCCTAATTTTCAATGTCAGAACTATTACTGCTCTTGAAAATGCTTTTCAGGGGAAAGGCCAGTCTATGTTGCTTTGGACAAAGAGAAGTTCAGCAACATAAAGGCAGAGATCAACACTAAATTGCCTCAATGAATCAAACAACTAAAAACACATTAGAATTAAACAAATAAATCAAAATCTTTCCTTAGAACCACAGAAGCCTGGCAGAAATCAGTGCCATACTCCTTGCAAAACAGACAAAGATGTGGTAACAATTAGCATGTCAAAACCCAAATCTAAATACTATTCAAATCACGTCCTTTAGCCAGTCTCTTAATTGAGAAAACAGTTTTTCGCAGAATTATGTAGCCTCTTCACAACTGTTGTGTTCACCAATGGGAGCTATCACTCGAGCGGAATAATCAGCGCAAACCATCCAGCGTTCTTCCAGAAAGGCTGCAATTGATGATTTCATAGAAAAATTCTCCTTGAAAGGACAGCTGCACAAATGCAGCAGTAAGATGTTCAACTGTGCTCCAGACTGTTCCTTTTATTTCACTGAGTAGAAGGCACAGAGCAGCCGCTAAGAACTGTAAATGTTACCAATTTTTAAGTGGGAGAGGAAGAGAATTCTCTTGGTGCAACACAGAAAAATCTGGCCGACATCACGTTGCTCCCAAAGGAACCCCTCACACGCTTTCAGGCAGGAGACTGCATGAAGAGGTGAAATTGTGTGCCACGGATGAAGAAGCGTGCTTCAGATGAAATTTTGGGCAATGCTACAAGACTACAATGCATCCAAAAGAGGATACTACATTTATATAGGCTGAGGGAATATAAATTACTTGGGGGTTTTCTGCAGTCCACAAAACAATGGAAAATTTGGAGGGCAAATTGGCATATTAAAGCCACCATCATCCTCCACCTTTCCTAAGTCAAGAGTTCCATCCTGCCAACCAAAGACAAAATACAAAAATCTTACTTCAGATCTCCTCTCCGCTTCAACTCAAAAATCATACTAGCAAGGCTACCCTATAGAATTATAACTCTTTTTTTTTTTTCCTTATTCTTCAGCGTCACTATAATACATCATTCAATGAATAATGGAATTTAGAGGTCTTAATGGTTCTTGCACTTACCTTGAGTCCACGAAAGCTGCCTGGGCTTGTTGGTGAGGAACTGGAGGACTTTGTAGATTTTGGTGTGGATAACTGACTGCTTGGGGTTCCATTAACTGGACAAAGCAATAAAGGCAAACAAATGAAAGAAAAGGTGAATAGAGGTCAAAAATCCTAACTTGCTTTTAAACATAACATACCTCTCTGACAAGTTATCACTTAAGTCTGCATACAAAGACTAAAACAGACTCCTCGACATTTAGGAATAAACTACACGCTTGCATGCCACGCAACTGCGCCCCCAAAACTCATGTGGATATGGGATCAAGACGACACAAAAATATTGCATTGTCATTCTAGAGATTAAAAAGGCCTATTTTGTCCTTTGCCAGGACAAGAGCTTTGGGTAAATAATAGACACAGGCTTTTTAAATTATATCCTTTGTTGCAATATTGCACAAAAAATATGGAGAGAAAGTGTTCATAAAGAAATCTGACCCTCCATCTCTCCTTTTTGGATCAATGCCTTATTTTCTAGGTAGAATGTTTCACAGAACACAAGTTGTTTTATTGCTGGAGATATTTTTTTCCAAGAAAAACAAACAAACAAGAAGTATGAGCTGTTTGGACGATAAAGAACTTTATCGGTAGTTCAGAAAAATATTGATTTAGGGGGAAAAAAAGGCCAACAAGGTAAAAACTAGTAGGTTATTTCTGAACTTCCAAGAAGTTCAAGTATCTGTGGAAACATACAATATCTTCTCTCTTGACTTCAAGAGTTCATTCATTTTAAGTCCAGTTTTCCAAAGAGGCCTACTACAACATCTGTTTCATCTTTGGTGACTTGAATATAACTTAGGTCGGTATTTTTCTGAAAAAATCAAACTGATGAATTTCATTATGCAGACAGAACATCACACTGCTCAACATACACAAATATGATGCACCATTATATGATGCAACATTATTTCCTATCTAGCTGAACCTTTTCCCGAGGAGGAAAACACTAGGCAGAAATTTAAGAGCTAAAAAGGTTTCATAGCTGATTCATGGTGAAGAATTATTTTTTTCAGAAAGAGAAAAGTAACCCTGACAAATAGAAATTTAGTTTCAAGTAAATAACAATTACACCTGCACATATCCTTTACACAACAGAGGTCTGTCATGGGTTATGCATCACTTCTGAACCAGGGCTATTGGATTTATCTTACAAGTGTCTATTAACCTAGTACCCTAACATTCTCGGAGTGCTGAAGATGCCTTCCAAATACTATTTTTACAACCCGGCCAGTCCACCTGCCAGTTGGCCAGGCTGACTGCACCATTACTTCCACAAATCCCCGTTTTTCACAAAAATCTCTTTCTCCAATGTGTGATGTTAAGACACAACTAATTACCATTTAGCTACAGAATAAGTCTGCCTTGAAGTCTGATAACTTGGATTTACATTCCCCGATCTATTACAGGACCAAGAGCTTAGTCTTTTCTCTTAGAGGTATTCAGTATGTTTAGGATATTTTTGTCTTGACTTTAACGAGGGTTGCCTGTAAGAACACAAGGCAAATTACTTAAGTGTTTTTTTAAGAAGCTAAAGTATTTAGGAATATACTCTTGAAGACTTAATTTCATTACTTTATTTTAGATAACCTTCTTGAAACCTGGCATATGAATGCCTCCTTGTTTTATATAGAATTTGTAAGTATGATGATAAAAAGAGCTAGTGAATGCTATCTTACTGTTTTCTGCTTCTCACACACACAATTTGCTCTAGCCATTAGAAAAAATACTGAGCTGTAAAGTTCATGACCAAAAATGAGATACTTCAGTAGAAGAATTTGCTTCCATATCACCAACTATTACTACAGAAGGGAAAAATTTTTGTTTATTTACAAATTTTTTTTATACAGCTCACAGAAAGGACGTTATTTCCTGAACATGACCATTAAGGCCTACACTATAAGACACCCATATCTGTCTCTAAGTCACTACCATCCTTTTAACATCAATAGAACCACTAAACTGCACCCGTGAAATTGGTTCGTTAATAATCTTCTTCCCTCCCATAACTGTCTAAGGAAGAACATCCTAGCCTAGACTGACAGTATTCTAGCTCTTTGCTAATATCTTAGATATGCTTGGTGTACAAGGGTGCTGTTCTGAGCCAGGGGTATGACTAAATGATATCCAGAGTTCCCTTCCAACTTTTGTCATTCTATGATTCTACAACTTGTAGTACGTTCTGCTGAGGATCCTATTTAAAAGAGCTGTCTGGAGATATAGCTTTGCCAATGTCTTCTGAGATCCACTGCAAATGAGTCGGTACACAACTGCAACAATAGTAAAAGCTGGAATTGGCCCTGTGTAGATGTAAAAATTTTGCATCTATAGGGAGTCTCTCAACTGCTTGTGCTGGCTTGGCTGGGGTAGAGTTAATTTTCTTCATAGTAGCTGGTACGGGGCTATGTTTTAGATTTGTGCTGAAAACAGTGTTGATAATACAGGGATGCTTTCGTTACTGCTGAGCAGTGCTTACATAGAGTCAAGACCTTTTCTGCTCCTCACGCTGCCCTGACAGCGAGTAGGCTGAGGGTGCATGAAAAGTTGGGAGGGGACACAGGTAGGACAGCTGACCCCAACTGACCAAAGGGATATTCTATACCGTATGACGTTATGCTCAGCAAGAAAACTAGGAGGAAGGTTGTCGGGGGTGGGGGGCACTGCTTGGGCACTGGCTGGGCATTGGTTGGTCAGCAGTGAGCAATTGTTTTCATTTGCACCACTTGTCTTGCGTGTGTTTTATTTCTCTCTCTATCTCTGGTATTTTCCTTTTAATTACTATTATTATTATTGTTTTATTTAAATTATGAAACTGTTCTTATCTCAACCCACAAGTTTTATCACTTTTACCCTACAAATTCTCTTCCCCCATGCTGCTGGTGAGGAGTAGGGGTGGGCGGGTGATGGAATGGGTGAGTGGCTGTGTGGTGCTTAGTTGCCGGCTGGGGTTAAACCAAAATACTGCTATTTCGGACTGCAGCACCTTTTTTTTTTTTTTCTTTAACTCAAAAACCACACAAGCAATCTGTATTCATTTTTGGCACAAACTTGTCTGCTGCTATTGATCTTCTGATTATTTCATGTATATGCAAAACTTACCTTTGTTATCTATTGTCTAAGTATAAGTTCTTTTGAGGCGTCTTTCGACATGTGTAGCATACTGAATATACAGGAAAAAGAAATTCTTCCCTGTCGTTCTTTAAGTAGTAACTGTTAGGCTACAATTCTTTAGCATATTGGAATGTTGAAAACTGAAACCTATTAATATGTTTTAAATTGTTAACTTCTAGTGTGGTCCAAAGTCTCAACTTATTTGCTAATCAAAATACATATTACTTGTTTTAGAGATACTTTCACTTTGAACTGAAGGCTCAAAGAGGTTTCTCAGTGTTTTAGAACTTAGGCTGAAATAACACAAGGGAACAAAAGAAGGTAAGTAACTGCAAATAAAATGAAAAACTATGACGTGCTTTTGCACTGCTTTTTCCAGCAACTCTGTCTTTTTGCGCTGGCTGAAATTTTCTATTATGCTATAGAATACACATACAAATGTATTGCTCCCCAGAATGCTCCTCTACCTCTAGTGAAATTATACCATTACAAATTTAACTTTGACACCATTAGCAGTTGTCCAACAACTGTAAAGCATCATTTATAGTTTCACACAAATGCTCTACTTCAACAAAAAAACCTACACCCATTATGTCTCTGGTTCACCGAACGCAAAACACCTGTTTCAAGCTTGAAAATATTCACAAATACAGTGAAAAGAATACAGGTAAATGGAGAGGGAGGAGACACACTAGTGATATACAGCCATAATAGTAATGGCTCACCTGGGGATTTTGATGAAGAATAAGCACTGGAGTAGTGGCCACCCCTCTTTACTGTACTCATATATTTGACACAAAGGAAAAAGACATGAAGGAAAGAAGTTATTAAACAGCTCTGAACATGCATGAAAGGAAGAAGGGTAAAGATAAGTAAAGACTACAGGAGAAAAAATGGCAAGTAAATAGAAGGATAAATATCAGACACTTTGAATACATTTTTCAAATTAACCTAACCAAAGGGGTGTCCAAGTAGAAGTATGTAAGGTAATGACAGCGCTGATTTCTAAATACTCTGCATAGAATTCACTGTTGATAGATTTCCCATGCTATCTCACTGGAGTTAACAGGATTGCATGAAATGTAGATCAGTTGTGAAACTTGCCCTTCATGCTACAGTTTTCTTTGTTGTTACTGCGATCATTCTTTGAAGCTTCTCAGTTAAATATTCAACCTTTATTAACAGATGATCAATATTCCACTTTGAAAGAGCCCAAAGACATAAAATTACTTTAACCAGCATCAATTAAGCAAAACAAATATTGATATGGAAATGACAATATGAAACATGTTGCAGTTTTGAACACACGCACAGGAGCTTACATGTATAGTTACATTCAGAACAGAGCATCGTGTATTTACATATTCAATCGTTTGATTTCAGGGCTACTTCTCCAGGTCTGAGAGAAATAAATCAAGTTTTACTGTTTTTAGAAATTAAATGCAGAGGTAAAATTGGAAAAAAACCCAAGTTTCTCCCTTCTATTTATTTGCATAAAAGATTCAATGGTTGGAAAATGTGGTGTTCAGCCAAAATGCTGGCAAAAACACAATGTGAACCTTTCTTTGAAATTACAGGAAGCACAAGAAGAAAAAAAATATTTCTCTGTTAATAGGCAATAACATTCTACAACATGTCCTAAAATTTATTGCAACAGCAAAATACAGCATTTCCAACAATATTTGGCTTATATAGGAGATATCTTCCAAATTCGAAACACTTAAGGGTGTACTCTAGTTCAGTGAACATGAACTTAACCACATAACCATCCTGTAGTTAATAGTCTTCAAGAAAATCAAGTGCCACGCTGAAAACCTATCCCAAGTGTACAATTAGCAGAAATTATTCCAATGCTCATAAACTGAAACTTTTTGTGCCTGTTAATTAAAACACAGAAATTCAGGATTCAAAAATAAATGCAATTTTTATTATTAATTAGTATTATATCTATGAGACAAACTGGAAAATTATGTTTTCCCTCAGGAAACAAAGCATGGCACTTGTATTTCAGACAAAGCCAACAGTTTTTTCACCCATTAAACAAATTCTAACTTTCATGTATTTCCCACGTTCAGCTCTTTCCTAGAAGTAGTACCTGAGGCAGGTGATTTGCTTCGACGTGAAGGTCCTGGACTTTTGGATGCAGTATGCCTCATGCCAGATGATCGGGAATAAGAGGACTTCATAACACGGCATTCTACAAAGCAAACAGATAGAGTCTGGACAACAGTTCAATGCACAGGCTTCCTCCAAACACTACTGTTGCTGTTTATTATCCAGAAAACGAACAACGGTATTTTCTAAACCTGCTTGTCCAACTGAACGAAACAAATTTATAACAGCATCTCAGAACTTTAAGGTACATACCATACAAACATATTTGAGCTGCATTATTGCTATAACTCAAGTTTGTACACAACTGAAAGAGTAAAGTAGTCAGCGGATGCCAAGGTTCTTCTCATAATTCAGTAAATCCTGCACACTGTAACGGCAGCTTCATATAGGGCAACTTGCACAAAAGCCCCTTTTAACTTCTTTTGCAAGAAACTGATGTTGTGACCAATTTTTAAAGAGGTGAAAAATATCTATTGTTTCCAAAAGGCTGAGACATTACTGACATCTACCATCAGCTATTTATCATTAAATAAAGGACAATCTAAATGGGAAAGGAATCAAAAGGCATACATGCATTGACATTTTGGAAACGTTTTAATTCCTACAGTTAGCATGCACCTCAAATCACTCCCAATGGAATCATATAAATTTTCCTCCTGATTTTGTCCCTGTTATTCATCACTATGATGTCAATGCCATCATTATGATGCCACATCACTATCAAAACTAGTAAGTAGAGCTGCATGCCTTGCCAGTCAAGTCATGGTGCCCTCTGTACCTAACCTCCTTTTCTCCATTAAGATGTCCAGAGTTATTAGAGGAAGCAAGGGCCACCAAAGCTGAAGAGACAAAGGGAGAAAAAAGCTCTCCATCACTGGGTTCTCAGAAAGGAAATGAGACCAATTAGTCTGTGCATGGCGTATTGGGAAAAGCAAACTTAGGCCTTAAATCTGCATGGGAAATTATGATTTTGCCCAGACTGGGATCTGCAGTGTGAGTTAACACAATGATGCTCTTCCATTCCTCCATAAGAATAAAATCATATCTTAGCTAGTCTACAACTATGTTAAAAACAATACCTCCACACTAGCTGAATCAACATAATCAAGCAGTTCTGTAAAAGCAGCATGCTAGCAATAACAACAAAATGGGAGCCAGATGAATCCTGCATCCATCCAAATGTACGGACCCGTGGTTAGATATATACCTATACTTCTTGATGTAACTGAAGATTTTGTAATGAAATTATGGTGTTTGTAAAAATTAGAAAAACAGCAGGTGCTTTTGCTTTCAGTTACCCGAGATGACTAAGGCAACTCAATTCCTAGCCCCTTCACAACCTGAAGCTCTCCTGAAATAATCTGAGGATCCTTGCCAGGGCAACTTTTCTTTACCATAGATTAATTTTTTCATAAAAGAAAATCAGGGTGATTCTACAGCTGAACCAATATAGACAGAAAAAACATGTCTAGTAGGGCCTCTAGCAATAGACAAGGGGTAATGGTTTTAAACTAAAAAAGAGTAGATTTGGACTAGATCAATGGCAGACAGCATGGGCACAAAGTCCCAGTTGGTCTCACCTCCTTCCCCACCCAACACACCTTATAACTTCACAATATAAACAGGCTCAACGCTTGGTCTATAGACCGGAATGTGTGAGTAGGACAATTTAAGGCCTAAAATGAATGTGGTTACATATGTGATTTTTCAAAAATCTCATGAAGACAGCAATAAGAAAATCATCATATAGTCACAGATGTCAAAAATGAACATTTTTAACATCCATTAGATCCATGACTGAACCTTTTAAAATTCCGTGTTAAAATTCAATGTTTTCCATGTAACTTTAGGGACAGGCACTGTTTTCCAAGAAAACAGATCAGGTTTGTTAGTGCATTTTAACAGACTTACAAAATCCAGATGATGATTTTGAAAAACTTTTTAATCCATAGGAGAATATTTTCCCATGTATATTTTCCTAAATCACGCAACTCTTGAGGACTGAAGTTGGGGGGGGGGAGGGTGCGGGGAGAGTTCTCAATGAAGTTGACTATTTGAGTGGGTTTAGGATGTACAGTCTTACCGCTGTGATCCAACACGAAGTCATCCTGAGCATACCGGTATTTCTCAGGCCCACATGCAATGAAGACGTCATCATCTCCAAAAAAGTCCTGCAAGCATGTCACCTTGACAGCAAAATATACAAAGCAAAATAAACAAATGCAGTACTTCCAAATACTAATACTAAATCTTCAGTTTGTGTTTTCCTTTTCACAGTCATACTGCAATGTTCTTCTATAATGACAGAAACACTCCAGTCCTCAAGTACTTCAGCTCTCCCAGTAGTGCAGGAACCTCACAATCAAGAATGTAAAATGACTGCCCCTCACCTCAAAAAAACACCTTCTCTTACATTTAGCACCTGTATTTTTGCCTATAACTACACATGGATACTGATAACTTTGACAAGACCAGCTACAAACACTACTCAAATATCAAAGCTTCTTCTATTCTTACATTAATTGCTTATGGGAAAGTCTGTCAAGTTAAAAAGACTGCATCTACAATTTTATTTTTTTTATGCTCTGAGGCATTTAGTTTCCATGTTTTGATGTCCTGTTAAAAAAAAAACACAAACCCCCTTTTATTAAACGGTATTCCCTATTAAAAATATATAATAAAATATAGTCCCTTCCATGCCCTTTGCAGCTCTGTTTTTAATTGTCCCAGTAATCAAGTTACAATGTATTTCAAGAAGGATGGGGCTATCAGAAAGAAAAATGTTTCAGACATTCTTTAAAAACATAAAACCAAAGGCCTGAACAAACCTCACTTCTTAAAAGTCAATAAAAGTCAGCTTGTGTAGAAGCAAATGTCTACTTTAAAAACAATTAAAACCAAAAATGCCACAAGAAGAAATCCCACCAAACTCATTGTAACTCCCCTGTAAGAAAGCAAAGCATTTGCAGGTAGCAAGCTATTTTTTAAATGTAAACGGATTAAAATTTTACTGTATAATTGTTTCCCTATGAGATCTGGGAATAAAAGCTATGTAGAAGCTAAGAAAGTTAGAACCATTTGGTAAAACCACATAATTAAAGAGCTAAAACAAAAAACTGCTTTTAGGGAAAATAGCTTTTTTCCTTCCCAAATACCTGTCAACACCATTTGCGTATTTTACCCACTGTGATTACAGTAAACATTGGCAGAACTACAGGAAGGGGTCTCTGCTGCCTGCAGTATCTTGAGAAACACTCGGAATATCAATGACCCTCAGCTCGCTGCAGGAACACCCACCCAGGGCACTCACCAGCAGCGCAGTTGTCATGGCAGCTAACCCAGGAACAACAGCCCCTGCCCCGACAGCGAGATCCTCACTCCACTGCCACACGCAGCAGCCAGCATTTGTGTCACTGTGGTACGCAGCCAAAGGACTCCAGCCATCACCAAAACCCTTGTATTGTTATCTCACCATCGCAATGACAATCTGCTCTCATTGATGAGAGACGTTTTCAGCTGTACTTGAAAACCGCTGCTTCTAGTTAACTGCATTAGAAAGGCCATACAAATTTAAGATAAGTTTCACTAACGTGGGATTTATTCCTCGATACTTAATAACTCTCTCTACTAAGAGGTCTCATTATCATTTCCACAGATTTCAGGAATCCAGCATCCAACCCAAGCCCACCACTACAGGAGAAGCTGTGAGAAAGCTTTCTGAACACTTATCCCAGTAGCACTGCTGGACACGGGCAGAGATGTTCTGTGAGGCACAAGTTCACACCCAAAGCCCCTCAAACCAGATGCCATTTCCACAAGCTCTGCCTACCCATCACTGCTCTACTCACACCCCCAAGGCCCTTCAATGCTGTTTCGAGCAGGTAAGAGTTAACTGCTGTGGTTTAGCAGCGCCTAAAATTAATCTTTCTGTTTTGATTCAAAGCCTCCCCCTCACCTCTTAGCCCATCCAGTCCAACAGCTGAGCTGAGAGTAAGAGAGGAGAGAATGACAGGTTTTATGTCAGACTCTGGGAAATACACAGGGATAGAACTGCAAGCTGCAGTGTCCTTTTGTTGTCTGCAGAGCAATTCTACAAAGGAAGGGTCAGATCTGTGCACAAAAGATGACAGGAGTACCCTTAGAAAGCCACCTTAAAATCTTCTGTAAATGGCTATTGGGGAAGGGAATAAAGAACTTTAAGAAAAGTATTAACTTCCATATGTGCTTTCCCACATGTTCATGTATGTACAGTTTCCCCAGGCAAGAATACACAGGAAGAATCATGAGTACCATCAGATAAACTGCTGGAGGTGGAGCAACAGCACCGCCATCTGCTTCCACACCATGTACCTGACCTGCGTGACTTCCACCTGGCAGTCACAGGCCAAGACAGACTTCAGCTTACTGTAAAAGACACTAAACTACACTTAGAGCTAGATAAATGCAAGAGAAAGATTTACACAGATGCTCGCTATATTCCAGCACTGAATACTGGAAGCCCTCCTCCCTACAAATAGTCATGATTCGCTACACATAAAATACACCACAAGAAAAAAAAAATATTGGAAAAGTGTATTCAACAAGGAATAACAATCTTCTAGAACTTACCCATCCCAAATAATGACACATTATGAGGTGAGAAAAGTATTTTTAAAACCAAATTCATTGAAATCTTCTGTTTTCCTAAAAGTATAATCTAATGGTTATTTTTCTAGGTCTTTATCGTAATAAAGTCAAAGGAGCAGCTTCCAAGGTGAAAAGAGATAATAAAATAAACAGTCTTCATTTCCTACAGAATTAAAATTAATGTATGCGCTGCAATTAATGAAAACAGTTTTCTATTAAGGGAAAGCTGAAATGAATAAATTGTTTGCATGGAGTTTTGAATGCTGCAGGTCCACTGTGGTCTAACTTGCAAATCACACAATTCCGCTCCAAAGAATATCCATACTTAGATCACATAGCAATTGTTTATAGCTTTAAGCAGGATTCAATCAGGTAAGAAATTTAAAAACAAAAAAAATTTCAACAGTTTAACACTTTTTTTTTTTTTTTTTTTTTTTTTTTTTTTTTTTTTTTAAGAGTTTCATTAGCAGTAGAACTTGTGCATATAAATAGCATGTCAGTCATTCCAGTAAGTTAGGGATCAAAATTTGGCTGGTCAAACTAGTGTTCTTTCCACTAAGCGTCTATACTCTGTCTTACCCGTTCTTTGTTTAGTTGCACTTGGTGCTAAAACAACTGTTCAGTCCTTCAAAATATTTCCTAAAATGCTTTTCAAAGGAAGATAGTACTAGCAAAGCTGCATATAAGTATACCATAGCAAAAATAGTCAACTACATAGTCATTCACTCAAGTAACAACTCTCTTGGCCAGTCCTGATGCTGTGAGCTTCTATGCATGAAGTTGAAATTGTGAAAAGCTTTAGATACCTTGAAGAGGTTAAACATCAAAACGAGATTTGATTTTCAAGTTTTGAGAGTTTTTAAAAAATCACAGTCATTAGGTCATTTTTGAGATTGAAATCTGTCCAATTCCTAGTTTATATCCATAAAAGCTCTATGCAAGTACTTAGAATGCATGCTTTCCATCGGTGGCCTCGCAGTAAAGCTCAATCAGAACGTCTCTCTCCTGTCTGTGGCTTTAATTACCACAGATAATGCTCTTTTAACAGAACAAGATGAGTGCGATTTGTTTGTCCACAGGAAAAAAAAATAATTCTATTTTAAATCAGATTTTTTTAATGGAAGGCATATACAGAGCTGCACAAGGAAGTCTTTTAGGGTTTATCATGGTAGCAAAGGCTTACACCAAAGGAGTTTCACGCTTCCTTGAATCCTTTTTTTTTTTTTTTTTATCCCCCACTTAGAAAAGTGAAACGTATTTAGAAAAACTGCTTTAGGAACACTTTAGAAAAATGTGATCTTGTTAAGTCTGGATGTTTCAAGTAACACATTTAAAATGTGTTAAACCCTACTTGTTTCTAAATACAACACTCTTTCTAGACAAACATTGTCGATGTTCTGCTGGTAACTCCACTGCCTTCTTTTTATTTAGAACAAAAAGTGACTTATTTGTGCTCCTCTGACAACTCAGACGGCTCTCAGGCTGTCTCATTGCACTTTTCATTTAAAATATGTCACTATACACAGCAGAGTAGTGCATATTTAGATAGGACTGGATTGGACTTGTACTCAAACAACTAGAAGTATTTTTAAAGGCCTAGAATTACAAGCAGGAATACAAGGGAAGAGTGAAAAGCAAAAAACGTTGTGTGAGAAGTCTCGGAAGAAATACCACAGGGAAGTCAACATTACATTTCCTTTTTCAGTGGGGTCACACGCAGTATTATTTTGTGTCTGTTTCAACAGAATCTGTTCACCTGCATTCTCATCACAGCTTTCTGAGACTATGTGCAAATGGCTCTGGGCCTCACTGCTTCCTGATGTGAAGCTGTGACTAAAGATCAGAGGACAACATAACTCAGGTGGCAGCACCAGGAGAATTGTCATTGGCTTCAACTGTAAGAAACCCAAACAAGTATGCAAGAGGCTCAACGATCCAAAACTTGAACTGCTTCTTGAATTGCTCGTTACAAAAAAAGCAGTCTTTTCTCACAAAACTCCCCCCCACGATTTAGGAAATCTTGGGATGCTGAATGGATGAAGTTTTTTGAAAAATACAAAAACCTTTCTAACAGCGGTACAAATTACTAAATATGCATTAGTTACACAAGTGGCGTGACTAACGCCACTAAGTCTGCAAGACCATTAATGGTAAAAGTACTTCAGAATCACACAACTGAAAGCTCAAAAATGTGGTTTACAAGCAGAAAAAATGAAGCACAAACTCACAGGAATGAGCAAAAATGCAAGTCAAAATGTGAAAATAGGGTGTGGAAAGGGAAAGGAGAGAAATACATCTATTTGAAAAATCAATTTCCTGATCCCCTCCTGTCTACTAGTGCAGTGTTTTAATGTCACATACACGCATCACACTTACCTTTTAGAACAGGTTTATATTTCTGACAAAAATTTATAATGAAAGAAGTTCGCTCTTTCCAAAGAAATACTTCTTCAGTCAGATCAAGCTACTGGACTAGAATATACAAACTGCGATCCGTACAGAAATCCCTTTCCTATTGCCATCACACAGGTCTAGAAATGTAATTTACATCAAACCCTACTCCCACTTCTGAATCTAACAAGCAGAAGATACATTACCACCAGAAGAAACATGAATGATGATCGATCTTTTATAGACAGAATTCAACAGGTATTTAATAATTGTGCTTTATGATGAAGTCACAATTTAAAAAAATCGAATGATATGAACAAACCTTTATCCACAGGATATTTGTTCTCCAACAGGGGAAGAAAAAAAAAAAAAAAGGTAAATAATTTGAGAGACTGACATCATGGAGGTTTTATGAACACTCGAAAAGTTATTAAAGAATTCAATTCCTCTCAAATCTTTAGCACTAAAGAGAGTTCTGTAACCATATATCAACACCCTCTAGCCAGGAGCTCACTGGATAAATTTTATTTTTTTCCAGCTCTACAAATATTCTTCATTCTAAATGTAGAAGCAAGAGCTGTAAAGAGAAATAGTTTGGCTCAATTTAGTATGGCTGATTCAATTTAAGTAAGCAGCCAAGAGGACCGTACAGTTTAAGTCCGAAGAGCCGCACCCTGTGGGTGTCTGGGGAAAGCTGCTCTGGAGGAGAAATTCTCTACCCCAGCTGAAAATGGAACTAAAACATCAAAACTGAAAAAGGTATTTGCATTTGTTTTAACAATGGGAGAAATATTTATATCTACTGACTTCAAGAAAACAGGATATGGTGTAAATATTTCAAAAAGGAAGCACATAACATACCAGACAAAAGGAAAACTAGGAAAACTGGCATGCACAGTAACAGCTGGATCTGCGTATGCGTTTTCAGCTCAGCAGTAGTTACAGGCATTTGAGGCTGAAATTCTTAAAGAAATGCAGTGGGGTTTTTTTTCCATGAATTGCTGAAAAAGAATGTGAATAATTTGTTAAATGTCAGCATGCCTCATCTAGATACAACCTCCCTGCTACTGCCTTCAGTGTGAGGGGTCTCCATGTTTCTGCTGGGAAATGCTACTCCTACTGATGGGGACTGATTACACCTATACCCTTCTGACAGTTTTGCCCTTTGCCCCTCACATCAACCTTTATTTCTGAGTAAGCAAAAGCAAAATATTTGTCTGTTTTGCCAGTCAGGTCATATTTGTAATCATCATTTTCCCCTTTTTCAAATAAAGTTAGCGCTGCCACCTCCTCTTCACTGCCATACAAACAGTCCCATTAAAATCCCTGCAGTGTTTTTGAAGGTGTCAGGCTTACAGTTCAAGGGTCTGAGCATGTCCTGAAGTGCAAAATGGAAGGAAAGCACTCCTGCAGAAACAGCTCGGTTGCCCGTTATCTATTTCAGTTCCACCACCAAAAGGGGTAGACTTAACTTTCAAAAGGAAGCGCTTCCTCTGGGCAGCCTCAGGAACTCAAAAAGGAAGGTGAAAAGGGCATTCCCACCCTTTTCTACTGAGTACTGTGATTTTAACACAGATTTTCTTACCTTGGAACTTCCCCTTGGCCTCTGCACTTTCCCAGGAAAACCTGACCAAGGGAAAGTGGGTGTATGTGTTTAACCAATATTCTTAACTACTTACTAAGCCATCAACATCCCTCATGACTGAAACCAAAACTGGCACAAAAGAGGTTCAGTACTAGCTTAAGGCAGCTATTTGCCTGTTAGACTGAGTCATGTTTCCTGACACGTCTTCAGTAAACAGTGAGAGAATAGCCAGATGGGTAGCTAGAATATACTCAGGAAGCAGAAATACAGAGAAAGGTCAAACCAATGAGCCCCTGCCCTTTAAAAAAAATAAAATACTGTAATTGCCGGTATCCTTTTTTTAATTAACAACCTCTTCATTTGGTAGAAATGACAAAGGGTTGAAGGCAACGATGTTGTGATTTGGGAGCAGGCAAAAAGGAAACTGTTCAAGAGCCAGGCAACTATGGAAGCCCACATTGTACACAAGAACAGCAAGAAAAAAACCCACTGCTATACCAGATACATCGTAACCTAGAAAATCAGGTTGAGTGGTAAGATTCCTGCTGGTATAGAGAAGCAGCACTTGACACTTGTGAAAAATTCCCTTCCTCACCAGCTGATGTTCTCTGTGACAGCTCTACTACAGAATCTCTCTGGGAATTCCCAAATTAAACAAAATTGCACAACGCCAAAAGAAGGGTATGCAAGCTACTACCCCCAGATGCAATGCCTGAAAGAGCTCAAATGCTACTAAGACTGGGCACATCTGCCCGAAACAGCTACAGGGTTAGGCTCAGGAGTCCTAAAGCTTGAGGACATATAACCACAAGCTTGATAGACTCTAGGCACCCTTCCTACTGGCTCTAGCTATGAGGACTATGCAATGCATCTTAGTAACTTCCCCAACAGCCAACTTCCATAAGGTCAGTAGCAGACCAGGACAAAAAAAAAAAAAAAAAAAAAAAAAAAAAATCTCCATTGTTCTCTAAAAATAATTGGAATTAGGTCAAATACCTCTTAATTTCTGAGGCTCAAACGCACAATTATTTTGTCTGCAACTAAAACGTGAAATACAGTAACAGAGATCCGATCAAGCAGAAAGAATGTAAAGGTATCAACTGTGTTACAAAATTAAGAATTTTACCTGATCTTCTGTTATACGCCTATGCATCTTGACCAGCAAATTTACTTCAGATTTTAAAGACCAATATAAAAGAAAATCACAATCTCCCATATTTCTTGACAAAATAAAATTTTTAAAAGTGTGTGTGTTTGTTTGCAATTTACTCAGAGGCTCTAAGACCTTCCCAACAGTCTCAGTCTATTTGTGAAAACACGTTGATGGTCCTTTTTCTCTATAGCTAGTTCTAGTAGTTCACCTGTTTTTGGTATCACTCCACAAAGCCCCTTTTTAACCCATGCAGTTGGTTAGCTTTAGGCTTGAGAGCAGTTCCGCTGCAGTCAATAGAATTATTCACATTCACAAAGCTATGCACAACCACAGCTTGTGAAAGGTCTGAGGGCCTCCCCAGCTCTGCTGGACGCTGCAATAAAGCCATATAATAAATCTGATTTCTAGGTCAGAACTTCTACAAGACATTGTCTGATTTACCATCTGAGGTTTGGCATCTGGCACCCTTTTGTCTTTTCCTTCAAGTTTATTAAATTCAGTAAACAGCAAGAGAAAAAACTAAGTTTCCTGTTTTTAAAAATTTGTAAATATTGAATTTGTCTGCCTTAGATAAAGGCAGCTTGTTAACCTATTTAGAAAAAAAAAGAATACTGAAATAAAGACCATAATGAGAATAATTCTTCTAGGCCAGCTTCCTCAATGACTATTTAAACAATGGCTGTGACATATTATTACAGTCATCATTAGAAAATGAACCTCCTTTCACTGATACTCTGTGATGAGGAACAGCAGAGAAAAAAAGAGGAGACAAACCCTTCTGTCCCACAGGGAATCTAAAGAGTAAGAAAGAAAACAGAAATGTTAAATCTTTGCCTGCTGCCTTGTAAACAGAAGAAGTCTGGCAGCAAGCCCAGGAAACGCCTAATACAGTATGACAATGCAGAAAGACTGCATAAACAGACTGGTCAGGTCACCACAACTCATACAGCCATAAGCTATTGGGAAACGATGACAGAATTGAGCACATATCACATTTCGGTTTTATTTCAATTTTAAACAGATTTTTGCATATATTTTTTAACATCTCAAAGTTTAATTCAGAAAATGAATATATGTGGAAATGGAAGATGGCATTTGGGTGCGATTCAAATAGATCTTCCTCACTGCAATGGAAATGACAGTAAGAAAAATAATCTGTAGAAATATGCACAAGTTAAAGAGAGTTCCTACACATACCTATTTCTCAAAGCCTTTTGGTACCGTAGGACTTTCTGGCAAGGTTTATTCACCAGTTTTTCCAAAGGCCAAAACTGATCTCTTTCTCCACAATCATATTTCAAGCATTGCACTGATTATGTGCAGCTATTTAGATATTGGATAATTACAGTTGAAAATGACTAAGATTCTAGAAATTTGGAATAATTTTGAATCACACTATACAATTCATCTGTTTATCTCTGTAACAAAAAACACCCCAGAACAATCCTTTCCACAGTATTATCCACTACTTCAACAAGAGTCAATCATTTCAGTATATTAAACAGTGAAATTTAACATTATGCTTCTCAATTTCAAGAGTTACACAAAGAAACAACAGCCTTACTAACCATGGACTAAGTGGAAACTGGAAACGGATAATTAACAAATGCAGCTCATGATATGACCGTAATGCAGTTTGTCTGAAGAGGCAAAAAAACCAAAAATATTTCCAGTTACAAGGATTATATCTTTGCCCATAGGTGCATTAATCACAGCAGCTCAAAAGTCAGCATAACAGATTCTTTCCTTAAGTGGCATAACTGGGAAGCCTAATACAGAACCAAAAATAGCACCTGACTTCACACAGCCAAACTTCCATCTTACCACTGAGTAGCTAGTCTAAAAATAACAGCTACTTGGTATTATGAAAGAACATTAAAAGAAAAAGTGTACATATAAGGACAGATAGCCAGCTCATCCATGTCAGTAAAATCTTACGGATTTAATGACACCCTGTTCCACAACACAAATGCAGTTATAATATAAATTACACACACCCCCCCAGAAAAAAATAAAAAAAAATTACCCCTTCTGCACTATTATAGAAATCGGTGCCCTTAGCTAAACTTGCAAAACATGGCATTCACATACTATGGAGAACTTAAAAAAATGAAATCATCTGGCCAAATAGTCAATGTACTTTCATTTCTTTGATTGTTTAGATCAGAAGAGTTGCCGTGGCACACAGTGATCATCTACTGCAATCCAAGGTTTCCACTGTTTGTGGGCAGACACTATTTCCTAGAGAGGTTACAGAAGCAGCAGTTCTTTAAATGAGAAGTATTTTTCCATAGAAAAATATGAAATTCAAGCTCAATGTTTGCAGACAGTGCAGAAAGAATAAAAGAAAAGGTGGAAATCTGGAAAGGTCCTTTGACAAAGCGTGCTAATAAGTTTCCATGAATCTTTAAGCATTAAATGGAAATTTTAGTTTTACACTGGAACAGGTTGCCCAGCAAGGTTGTAGATGCCCTATCCCTGGAAACAATTCAAGGTCAGGCTGGACAGGGCTCTGAGCAACCTGATCTAGTTGTAGATTCCCCTGATTATTGCAGGGGGGTTGGATTAGATGACCCTTAATGGTCCCTTCCAATCCAAACCATTCTACAATTCCATTGTTTTCCTATGGCTTGAATTGTTCACATAAGCAGCTGCCAAAATCAGGTTTCTGTTCAAATTCTATTAAAAATAAAAATCAAACTAAGTAACTCTAAGACTCAAAATATTAGTTGAAATGCACGACTCACTGCAATTTAATGTCGTTATGTAGAGATATAAAAATCTATTGCTCTCTGAGTTCCTGTGTCAGGGTTTCAGTCTTCTACTCATTCAAAGCTGTTTCTCACAGCACTGCAATAGGAAGGGAAAAAGTTTAGTTACCCTATAAATTCAGGTGTCTGTCTCAGTTCTGTCCCCTTCATATATACCACTTCACATAACAGGAAGTCTTGCTAAGACCCGTTGAGCTCCTTACAGACTAGAAGGATGCTTGTCACATGTATTTTAAATTTTAGATATTCCACATTTTTAACCCTCAGGTTACTTCATTTAATCTGCATGCTATCTGTTTCAGTACAACAACAACTGCACTTCCAACTAATCCTGCAGTTCTATTTTTATAACATTAGCTTGTAAGTTTCGCAATGCTAATTGCTTGCCATGCATTCAAAACGGCAGGCAGACCTTTCAAAGGTATTTGATTCCTGAAGTATCCTCCTCGCTTAATTGCAAACTGGAAATACAGAAACAAAATTAAGCTCATGGATGCTCTCTATTTGCCATTTCAAACAAGGACATTTCACAGATGAAGTAACAGAAATGCAGTGTAAAAATACTACCATTTATACCGTGAAGGTATTTGGGGCTCAGCAAATTAGCTTCCATGCCTACTCTGTTTTGCCTTTCATGAGCTATTGAGGTTTGTTGAACTTATGTGCAACATCTGGAACAGTTATGCAGGGCTAGGGTCATGAAGTAAAAACAATGGGGATATATCTGATTAATCGAAAGATTAGGTGCTCAAAAGGGTGAGAAAAATTACAGTAATACAGGAAACAGAAACTGTACTTTGTAAGCGGCTTTCAGAGATCCAATTCAATTCCATTAGCTCCCAACTTCGAACAACATTATTTCTAAGCCTGTTGCTGCTGCTTCTGAATTGCTTTACTAAACAGATATAAACCACATTTGAAGATGTATTAACATCTTTGATTTCATGTGCAGATATCAAACAGATTATGAAGAGAGTGGAAAAGTACCATTTTTAGGCACTGACCAAAGAACAGATGTATCAATACTGTTATACCAGAAGTCCTGCCAGAAAAAAGGTGTCTCTCCATCAGTTTCTCCTTAAAAAGAAAACCCAACAAAATCGCACACACATTTCTTCCTTCATGTCTGAAAATGTCAGGTCTTCCTTCAAACAAATATCCACAAGTTTCAGCAAAAAAAAGCAAAACAGACACACGCCCCCAGAAGCACAGAACAAAGGCAATCCTGCTCCCCAAAACTCTCCAGACCACATAACAGGACAGAAAAGAAGTGCTAAGCCCCATTTCTCAGGCACTTGATTTTGCGGCATCTGCTGTAAAGCTTAGGTGAAGTGTTTTACCTATCCTATTTTAAAAGTCACACTGTATTGCACTTTTACAGCTATACTGCTATTGGCAGCATGGAACTCGACTTTGGTGAGTTAAGCAGAGGATTTATGTGACTCTGTACTTTTTTGGAGTTAAAAGGCTGACTCAGTCTGGGTTGGTTTGGTTTTGTTTTGTTTTTAGGTAAAGTGTGAGTAAATTGGAAGGTGAAAAAGATCACACAGGGTAGGGTCATAATTCAGCAATAAACTACTAAATATTAAAAAAAACCTGAAGTAGTCTGGATGACTTGTTTCTGCTGAGCCAGAACATCAGAAACACTGCTGAATATTGGAAGCATCTGGTAACATTATCTTGTTTTGCGGACCTCTATACCAATTATATGACAGGGGCTTTTGAAACGCATGAGAAAGATTATCCTATTTTGAGTTCATTAGTTCAGAATTCATTACTGGTATCTGGAAATAAATTTTCAGAGAGCAGGAGCAATATATCATAGATTGTTACTGAAGAAACCACTGGTTTTTATTTTTTTGTTTTTGAAGAAACTTTGAAAATACATTCCAGGCCTCTCTCTATAAGACGCTGAACTATGAAGTGTAAAATGGGGCAAACACAATCTTCAAATCATGACATCAACCACCGCGAAACTCAATACTGAAGGCCAGTCGCTGAAGGCTTTGCTACCCTCAGAAAACAATGCTGGCACTTCGAAAGAATTTTTCACTTTCTTCCACTTTCATTTGGCAATACTTGACTCAATAGTTTTTTCCAAACACCCACCACTCACTGAAGAACAAATAAAAACCATATTTACTCCTGTAATACAAACCTCTTCTGACTTTAGAATTACATAAGTGTGACTTTAGAATTACATAAACCTAATTTACATAGTGGAAGGCCCAATGCAAAATTTAGATTTGTATAATCTTGAGATTTTGGCTTACCAAATCTTTTCAGTGGTTTGGCTTAGTCTATTTTTCTAAAATTTTACTCGAGATAATTGTTGCCAAACTGCCAGTCTCCCAGATTTGTGTTTTTCCCATAATAAAGTCAGAATTCACTAAATACATTATTTTATCTGAGGGCTGTTTATAACACTTTTCCCTCTATACAAAGAACGACTTAGAATCATTAATACATTCTTGAAAGCCATTGAAATAAATGAAAAAACGCGAATTGGGATACATCTGTTAATTTCAAGTTGTTGGTGGTTTTTTGGGGGGTTTTTGTTTGTTTGTTTTTGTTTGTTTTTTAAATCACCAGATCATCATACATTTCATCATACTATGTCTTCACGACGCTTAGGACCTCATGTATCAGACTTCATTATTTTCCACTGCATTTATCACATTTTTTTCCACATACAGAAAACCAGTAAATGCAGCAGTAGAATCCCTTCACATTCCTAGTCATGTTGTATACAAAGCTAGCCAGTCTGGAAATCACTAATCACCTATTTCTGGTTAAATAAACAAACACACAAACAACAAGCAAAATCCAGTCTGCTTCAAGATAAAACTGAGACCAGGCTATGGAACTGGAACCAGAGCTATATATGGAGATATCATCATTTTTTTTCCTCCTTAAACACGTATCAGCAAGAGCAGTTAGGAGATGAATTTGTGCCTGCTAATGCCACTGTGCAATACTGCTTCTGTGGTGTTTTTTTTTTTCCATTTAATTAGTTTTCTTTAGCATTTGTATATATCTATCATACCTGTTTTCAACTTTGATGAAAGAAGATTTTTTAAAAACAATACTTAAACTGCAAATACAGATAAAAATGTAAACTAAGTTACAGTTTACAACAAAACTGGGAACAAACGAGTGTTCCCAGCTGTAATACATACACAGCTAGTGACATGGAGATGTCACTAATATCACATGGAGATGTCACTCTGCCAACAATACAGAGGATGCTCCCTGTGTTCCTGATCCTTAGCTAGTCTAGGGAAGCTAAAAATAAAAAATGCATAATGCATCCCCAACAAGTGAATTGCCACGTTATTCTGTACAGAATTGGAAGCTACCCTAGTTGCAACACCTCTTTGGCATCTCTCTTGATGTTCCCATCACAGCTCCCAACAAGTGGAACTAATCAAGGTCCAGCTCAGTCTGGTTGAATCTAAGCGCTGATGCCTTTGCTTAATGCTCCTTATTCCAGTTAAAAAGAATGGTATCAAGATGTTCAATCCGGCTGAAAAAGGTACCCATTTTTGCAGCTAATGGAAATATCTATGCAAATAACATGTGAATCCTTGGATTATGTTTTTTTTTCATTACCATTACAAGGATTAATTTGCAAAACAGAAAAAACTTCCAAATTCCCCCCTACTCCTTTTCCTAAAAAACAAAGCAAGCATTGTCTTCACTATGACTAAGCACACATAAGATCGTGGCATAAAGTGCTGAAAAGCATATTTACAATAGGTTTTTAATTTATTCTGTAATAAGATAAAAATAGTGTTGAGGTTGGAGATGACAGTACCTGCATCTGCATACAAGTTCTAAACTTGACTGTTAGTATGGACTCCATCTCGTGCAGACAAATGCAGGGTAGGTTTGATCTAGCCATATTCAACACTAACAGTAGCAACACTCCAGCATAACATTCTGCAAAAGGCAGTCTGGCATCCTGGGTACCAACACCAGCAGCTGAGGCCTGGGCCGCTGCCACTTCACTGCTGTTTATATCAGAGCCAACTTAGAGCCACGCTGCAATTGCACCTATTCACTGTCAAGTGACCCTTCTGGAACTGAAATGTGTTATTAAACTCACCCTGGCTCCATGCAGAAGAGAGGTTTGTAGTACAGACAGCTCCACAGCCTGCATCTGCATCTCCACAACTGCACAGAAATGCACACTGTACACTAGAGTCTGCTTGCAGTACAATGGAATAAAAGGAGTATGAGCAGCCTCTTAATATCACAAACACACCTTGCAACTAGCAGCAGCACCAGGGAGTGCTATGTAGTAGCACATCAAGAGTGGATACTGCATCTGCTCAGAATTACACAGGCTTCGAAGCAAACACTGCAGCAGGCTGTCATTGTCACACACTTCTGAATACACATAAAAGATGGCACCGTTCCTCCAGTTTTCTGCAGTCAGGTCAAGATTTTGTTTGTTCCATCTCCAAAAAGCATCCAAATTTAAGAAACACATAGTGTGATTGGTCTTTTTAATTCCTGCTGACTTCCATTACATGTACGGCTTAACATACATTTAGTTGTCTGATCCTGAACAAAAAGATTTAAAAATAAATTAAAAAATTCTCATTTGACTAATATTTTGTAGGTATCTTGTGTCAGAAACACCTGAATTTTTGTCATTCTCTTTCTTTAGACTACAAGAATCATACACTCTCCAAGAGCAGAAAATGCTTCCTCAAGTATGATTTCTGACAATCTCTTCAAATGCTGAAATACCACCAGAGTCTCGAGACAACATAGACCATGAAGGAGTAAAGCAGGCACTTAAAAAAAAAAAAAATGCATCAGGATATCATCATTGAATCTCACATATCAGTTATACTAACAGATTCACTTTACACCTCCCGCTCTTGCAATTCCTCCCATTGAGAGAATTTCTGTCCATACTGGAGCCCTGGGTAGAATTTCAGCCACTCCTACACTTGTTTACAGCAGTATTAGCCTTAATCCATTTAAGTCACTATTGCTAAAGCAGGAGTATAGTTCTGGCGACTACTCCTTCATTATGAGGTTATTGGTGTCCTTATTTCTACTCTCAAGGTCTAAGGCTTTTGCAGATATTCCCCAGTGCTTAAAGAGCTTCCTAAGCAGCTTCTGGGAACATATGTTGTTTTTACTAGCTCCGGGTAGAGTTTCACTCTGTGTGCCAAGCAGACCTCCGTGGGGCCCTGTCAGTGATCAACTGATTTAGTGTTCAAAATTAGATCCCAAGCCCAGCTACTTGTGGCAGATTCACTGCTTGAGTCTTTATTCTTATCTGTGTTCAGCATATCCCATCATAGTTACTTGATTTTACCTACCCTGACGTTGTCTCTACTGGTACATTGAAATGGACTGGCACTACAGCACACTCCGTACAGTGCATTACAATGGGCTGGCACGTATCTGTCTGACTTGCAAAGCCTTCCCCAAACAAAAAGCTCTCTTAGAAGCTGCCTTAAAGAAAATGCCTAGAGATAGGATTCTTATTGCTACAAATGGTCTATTCGACATCAACAATAGCATTTTTCAATTCAGTTGCAAGTGGAAAGTCTGAGGGATAATAGGCAACATGGCTCATTTATTCCCAAAATAAGGGTATAACACTAAAAGGTTTTCTAGAAAGCACATACGGGATCAGCGGAATATTTTTTTTCCCTTTTTCTGAGCCTCCCTAGAAATACTTCTAGTGTGGATGCAGATCCCTGAGAAGAGAATTTAAAATTATCAGCTATTACTTTACTATTCCTAATTAGCTTTTAGAAACCATCTGTTTTCTATGAACACCATGTTGAAACTGCTGCTTAGAATACTGTATGGAAAAGTCAACTGCAACTTCAGGAATCCGTCGTTCACACTGCATCTGCTAAGTATTCCATAGATCTTTCCCTGACAGGCTTTTCTTTTGTGGAAAGGGGACCACAGCAGTATTTTTTGTTATAAAAATCTTTTGTTACTACTCTAAAAAAAAAATCCTTTGAAATTGTTATACAAATATTTACATTCAATACGTGGCAGTTACATAATGGTGCCTTTAAAGGAGTGAGAACTATTAATAAACGCGGAGGAACTCAGTCATCCTGAAATCTGTTTACAGACCAAGCACTGAATGCAGCTTTCTTCAGAGCTGTATTAAAGTCACAAACTGATTTTTATGATTCATTTATTGCATTTAAGACCCAGATCAAACAAAAGATGACAGCTCAGAACCCACAAGTGAGCAATGATCAGATTCTCTGGACTTGTGCTGATTTTTCTCAAGTCAGTACCTATCAGTACAGATATTCCTGAAAGTCTATGTGGAGAATGCTCTGAAAGATACAGTATGAAGCGCCTGCAGTACAAAAACCAAGTTCAGTAAAAGTTCTTTGTTCTCCTGGGAAGATTCTTTTCTCTGATTTGGTTGACTAGTTTGTAGAACTCTAAAAAGAGTAGGCTTTAAAAAACTCACTTCAATTCACAGCAGGAGCGCAATCTCCCCCTACACGCGGTTTCTCTTAATATGCTTCATGTTTAATTAAGTACCGTCAACCCAAATTTAAGTTTACACACAGACCGCAGAAATGTTCAAGCATTGCCCTGTGCATCAGTGAGTTACTACTGCAAGAAGTATACCCAGGGAAGTAAAAAGCAGGGAGACTCAACAAGAATGGAAAAGTGGCAAAATTTACAAATATAAGAAGTAGGAAAATAACACTATTTAAAACATGTATGTTTCATCTCCCTCCAAGTTTATATTAGAGATGGAAAAGCAAAAGTTTAAAACATTTTTATAAAGAGATGAGGTGTCTTATGGCTTTTTAGGAAGTGCAGAAGTTAGAAAAGTAAATCATATTAATTTTAATGCCTCATAGGCTATATGCAAATGTATCCATCCATAGTCCCTGACTGTGGCACCCTCTTGGCCATGCACTTTAGAAACTATTCCAGTCATTTGCCAACTCAGAGATTTCATTGACATACCTTCTCTGGCCCACACTAACATTACTAATGGCAGAAAGGAAAAAAAAAAGGGGGGGGGGGTGGCAAAAAAGCAACTGAAATCACTCAAGGGATTTCCAAGGCTATCTTAATACAAGACAGTAGTAGAAGCAAAGCAAGCAAAAGAAAAGTAAATCAAATCCCATCAGAGAGGTGATGGAGAAGGGTCACAGTGAATGAGAGGAAGGCAGACATCAAGTTTCTGCTAAAGAAGTGATGCAGAACAAGTCATTTGCAACCAGCAATTTTATAATCAGTTTTACAAATGAATAGCTTGTCAAGTGCTACAGACTTCAAGCATACCTATGCACTAGTGAAAATATGCAGGTATTTTGAAAAACTAATTTCTCAGAACACAGATTTTGCCCTGAGAAATTGATTTTTAAAATAGTTGGAAATGTGTTCATGAGTTCAGAGACTTTAACTATAACCTAATATATAAAATTCTAAGAACTGTCAGCCAGATTTAAGCATCAAAGAACTTAGTCTAGTAGAATATTAAAAGTGAACAATCTGTTTAATTTTTTGATACAAGTTCAGAAAACAATTTTATTCATGTATTTTACCAAATAGACAAACTCAAGCATATATATGGTAAAGAATGCCACTGATAAAAGTCACTTTTCTCACTGAAACCTGGTAACACACTATTGGAGTTATCTTGTTAATATTCCATTTCACAGAAAACCTGCACTTTCTTTTATAGCAAATGACAATTCAAAGAAAACTGTGATAGAATAAGACAAAATTATAATTTGTTCCCTGCCAACTGAGGACGGTTTACAGATAAGGTCCTTTCACAAACATTCAGGTGTCACACACACAGTATCTAGCCCTTAGCTAAAAATAAGATTTTTTTGAGTATGCTAGTCCAACTAAAAATGACTCACAGTATGAGGGAGGATGAATCACCTAAAACATTTTGAGATTAATTATATATGGATATATAAAACACTGAGGAAAAAAAAAATAAGGTCACAAAGAGCCTCTAACTACAGCCTCATCCCTAACAAAGTCAACTTACACAAGAGTTATTAATATTTATTTCTCACATCACACGTGACAGTGCTTTTTTAGTTCAGTCCAAAGTAAATTTTGAACTTCACATAACCTTTTTTTTCCACCATAAAAAAGAGGAAATGTTGTAATTCTTACTTAGTGCACTAGCATACTAACAAGGATTCATAGTTGGGTCTGCATGTGAAAATACTAGATCTCACCTTTCCTCCTCCATCCTTCTCCAATATTTACAGCAACAAAGCATTTTTGGTCAGAGCAATGAGAATTTTGGCAATATGTCCTGTTGCCAGGATCTGTATCAATTGCTATTGGCTTCAGACAGAAAGAGGAAACACAGAATTTACAATTTTGGAAAAATTTTGGGAACAGGAAAAGATTCCATTTAAAAGATAGATCCACTTCTAACTATCGGGCAAACAAGCCAGAAGACAGGCATATTTTTCCTCTAAGACACTTGTTATTTCAAGAAAACTTCAACAATAAACTGTGCTACAGATGGAGGGAAAAAATGAAACACAAACCACACTAAAAGATTTGCAATTCATTTCCGATATATGCTGCTAATTTGAGAGCAGTGAAAACACTGGGGAGTTGTATTTAGCAGAAATATCCAACGTCCTATTCTCACAGTTTTTCCATTGTCCAGAAGAAATATACCTCAATGCGTACTGAGCATTTGTGTCCAAACACTTGAGAACAGCCAGAGCAGGTATGCATCTCATTTTCCTCAGCTTACCAGTTGACGTTTTTTAATTATAATTTATCTTTTGCAACCAGAAGAGTAAGTCGAAAATGGTTTGTACATTACAGCAACATTCTCCATAGGATAGTATCATGGACTATCCTGTTTCGTCTCTTAAGGGAGGCTTTTGATAAACAAATGATGCCCTCCACTCCCAACCATCAAGTGAAGACCCTGGTGACGGGGTTAAAACAATGAAAGCTGCTTTTATTCCTTATTTAAGAATCCTAATTTGAGCACGATGGATAAACTGAAGTTTTCAATTTCAGATAAGCATTTAGACACTAGCAGGCTTGCATCTACCTCCCAACAGATAAAGAAAGAAGGTCTAGGATGTGACATAAGGATCCTCCCCAATATGTGAGCGTGAAGTAGAAATCTTGGAGGCCTGGCTATTAATGGGTTTGGAGCCCCTCTGCATTCTGGAAACGTGGTGGGTTCTGAATTGATAAAAATCCCTCGAGAGTTTTTTGCCACTAACACATGAGCAGTGGAGTAGTTTTACATACTTTGACTTAGGAGTACTTACACAAGGAATGCATTACACTAAGGAGGATTAAGAAAAACTAGAGGAAACAAAGAAGTATATCTGGATGGCACTGTGCTCTGGCTGTTCCCTCTCCAATCAGACATAGCTCGGTAAAAGTCCAAATAGCTGTGAGGCGATCTTTCATTTCTGTAATGAGTATTGGAGTAAAGAATGAAAAAACGGTCACCCCAACAGTTCAGATGTCCAACACAACTTCAAAATTGTTTTTTTTCCCCCTCACACAGAGACAGAATTAAACACTGAGTTTATAAAATAGATCACCATTCTACCTGTTCTCACTAGAAAACTACATGCATTAAATTAGGTCATCAGAGACTGAAGGTTTTATACATTGTGATCTGGCCTTATAGACAACATTTGGCTAATCATATTCTAATAGCTTCAAAGCTAGAGGTGCTTCTCTTCTTATTAAACAGCAATCAGGTTGAATTCTCAGACAAAACCTTCCCCCATGCTTGATAACTTATACTAGGCTTTACCTCCAAAAAACTCCATATAAATCTTAGTTCTTACTAAAGACTGGGACAGAGAATTCCTGAAAGCCCCAGGCAAGACTAAGAAAGGTACTGAACTCCTAACCATTTTTAGTTACATAATGTCTCAGTGCTTCTGATAATCTTCTGTTCATGTCTTTTGATTTGTATTGGAATAAACAAAACGGTATTTGGTAGGCCTTTTTTATCTCCATTAATATATGTGCAGTGTCAATCATACTTTGTTACATAGGTCTGAAATGAAGATGAAAAGTTTCCTTTAAAAAAAAGGACAAAAAAATGTTCATCCATCTAATCTGCACTTCTTTACATGAAGTTTTGGACAAGAAAATAGTTAAACAATATTATGACCAGTGAACACTCCTAATACTAGGATATTACTGTGATACCCTGTGCCATGTATCAATAAATAAAACACCAAATAAATAGGAACAAATAAATATTTAAGAACATGGCATAGACTGCATATTTGCACAACAGAAGAAACTGATTGTTCACTTTGTGAACAGGGAAAGTGCTACAAGAACACTGAATTTCACTGCGTGCAGTGAAAACACTGAGTATCACTCCTTCCCATGCAAAGCTTACCAACTTCAAGCCACACACGGGTCATTGTTCCATTTGAGTGCTGGGAAGCTCTTTGCTTTTAAAAGTTGGCTTGTGTTGCTATTACTTTAACGTTACTTTACCTTCTGAGTCTTCAGACTACTGTGTTTAAAGGTTCATTGGAAATTAATCATCTATCAATATTTTAAACATTAAAGATGAATATTCCCTTTCCTCTTGCTGACAAACTGTTTCATGTTTCCTGCCATTAATTTATTATGGAAGAGAACGCCGTATTTCTTAATAACTGTTACAAATCTAGAAGTTCATATTTTAAGATTTCAGTATTTTTGCCTCTACAGACTTAAGAGATGCTGACAATCTGATTACAGACAACCAAGAAGCAGCTACTGTAACAGATCCATCAACGTGACAACCTGAAAGACAGATCTTAAAACTAGAAAGCCTGCTTATACACTGTGTTATGAACAGGAATGGAGAAAATTCAACCTTGAAACCCTTCCGTATGTGGTTGGTAAACAGCTTTACACTGTAAGGTGTTAACAGGCTTCCTAAAGAAAAGTTTGTATGTTTAAATGTAATAATGCAAGAATTGTTTACCGAAGTAACATAGGGTAATTTAATTACAGTAAAAAAAAAAATAAAAATTCAGAGATCTCAAAGTAATGAGGAACCTGTGACACAAATCCTAATCTGGCATATGACAGCTGCAGAATGAATTCAAAAGATTTTTACCAGACTAATTATCTGTTAATGGCCAGGCTCAGCGGGACACAACAAATTCCCAAGGTTTAGTTTCCAAGTCATGTGATTCAATCTTTAGCATGGCAGATGGCAGACAATGACTGCATAGCACTCTTTTATTCCAAGAGCTACACACACCATTTCTGTAACCCAGCACTGAAATTATTATAATCATACATCAACAAAGATACAACGTTACCACTGGTGACACCACTATTTTTGCAGTGATTGTTTCCCACACTGTGCAGCATGTCATTTTTATTAAGTGCTGTCAGGTCTTTGTGTGCACAGACAAAAATTGAAAACCCAGTAGGATTTATTCTCTCTATAGATCCACAAAGACTCCAGCAAGTTGGATGTCACTTTTAACAGAATACACATGCTTGCCTTTAGCTAAAATATCAGCAATTTTTTTCAGTTGCCATGCTGTAATTGAAAAGTGCTGACTTTAAATCAGGGTCTGGTTTTGCATTCGTTTTGATAAATACTCTATTATTTTAATATCCCACTTCACCAATCTGTTAGTTTGATGGCAGAGGGTATTACTAATTATGTATGTAAACCTTACCTTGCTGAAAAAGACTAAATTCACTCCCAGTGGACCCCAGCCATTACATTCTCCATAATGTCACACCACATCCCCAAAACTAGAATTATGTACCTTCGTGTGGAAGAGAGAGATGTACATTCTCTACTTTATCTGTACTATATTTTGGGTTACTGATCTCCAGAAAGTAAGAATAATATACAAGGGGTTCCCTGTCCCCACCCTCCCCCCAAGGAATTCTAAAGACCTTTGTTCCAGACAGCTAAGTTTTCCAGTGCTAGACTGGACGTTTCATGTGGCATGACCTTCAGCTTTTTTGCATATGCAAAAAATAAAGAGCTTCCTCAGCATTATTGCTCACTGCCAGTTTAAAACACTCTTCTGAGATGACTCACTAGATGACTGACGTTCTGTTGCTTTTTTAATACGTTTTCTGTAGCACGTTACGCATCATAATTTTGTTACTTTTAAACAAAATCCTTACCATTTTACATTTTCTTTTTTCCTCAAAATGGTAACTGGACTGGTACTATGATCCTGTGACAACTGTGATAAAAATTGTACATACTACTAGGGTAAATCCTAAACCACACATTATCTGCCTGTGGCCCCCGAACCACTCCATGTAATGAAAATGCTTTAGCAAGTGTTCCATGACAAGATTTGTAGTTGGAAAAAGATCTCTGTATTTTCATATTTAGGGTATTTTTCAGATCCCTGCATCCATGACAGAGCACAGTTAATTTCAGGTTGGTTTCAGATAACACTTCCTTCCATAAATAACTACAGATGGGAATATTTCTATGTCCACGGACAGAGGCCAGGATTATCTTCTCTGCTTGAGTACACTATTTCCTCCTTGCTTCTAGCAATAAATAACCACGGTTTCTAGTTCTGAGCATACCAATTGAAAGTCTGAACAAAAACCATCATGTAGCGGTGTCCACGGATGCATTCAATTCCTGTCATACAGACTTCCTCAAGATTAGGGCCCCTTTAATTCTTTTATTTTCTTTAGACTTGCAAGATACGTATCCCACACTGCCTAGACAGACATCTTTCCACAGTTGTTCTCTGAAGCAATTCTAGCCTCTTCGAGCCCAGCTTCCCCTAAATCACTTTTTATATCAAATATTAGAAGAAGTTTGCTAACATTGGGATAAAACTTACTCTAACTGTAAAACCTACTGTATGAATTCTCTGTGAGATGCAAGTGTGTATACATGCACATTTTAATGTTAACTGGCATTCAGATTTTTGTTATTTTATCTCTAGCTCAACAGCTCTTCCAAAGTTGTAAACAGACTTTAGTTACAGAAAACACTCCAAACAAAAAAAAGTTTTCAGAAACCTCAGAGACTGTTAGATGCTACTTATCTGCTCCAACAAAAATCACCTCTTCATTCATCTTAATTTTACATTGACTACTTACCACTGAGTTCCACTGGACTTGACTAAGCCTATTAGTTCTTTTCCTATACACAGGGAAGACACAGAAGTCAGTTACTTTTTCTTTGCGGGTAGTTTTTTTTGTTCATAACCCCTGAAAACTTGATGATCTTTCTCTAGTCTAAGCAATCCTATTTCCTTCAATCTTTCTTTACAGAACATGTTTTCCTAATTCTTTTTACTCTTTTCTGGATTTTCCATAACAAAGGTGTCTCTTGCTGCTATCATTGCATTGAGTGAGACAGAGCAGAATGGCCACTTGACATGTGCATCAGAAAAAAGATGACTGACCATACCTTCTTTATGGCTATTGGCTTTCCTCTCCTATGCACAGCCATTGGCACCATTAATTCATCTTCATCTGTGACCCTTTATGACTTCAACCAGAACTACTTACAACCAGAACTTCCTATCTGCATTGTTAATAACCAGTGAGTCTAAGATTATTCAACTTGCCTTATCCAACGTTGTTTCTGCAGTTTGTCCAAATTACTCAGGTTTCTTATAACTCATCTGTTTGGTGTGTTCTTTGTATTTATTAAGCATATCCTCCATTCCATCTTCCAGGTCAGTTACAGTGACTAGTATAGACACACATTTATCGACCCCTACTCAACATAAAATTCCAGTTTGGCAGTGAATCATCAATAATCATTCAAAACAACAGTATTCCAACTGTGTATCCAGTAAGAAGTGCATTTTTTCTAGACCATGCTTCCCTAGCTGACTGATGCAAAAAGACAGTGTCAGAAAGTTTACTTCTGATACAAGGAAGAGGCCACTACCGTTTTCTTCCCCTTGTCTCTCTCCTCAGTCAAGTAATTTTTTCATAACTCTTTATCGCTAAAAAAACAACAACAAAAACCCAACCTCCCCCCGCCCCCGTCAAAACCCCACATCATACACTCTGTTGAAGCATTTTGTGTCCTGTGCTCAACACAAAACAACAGCCCCCCTGAACAGACAGGTGCTATGTCAGACCCTTCTAGCTTATAACGCACATAAAGGTGACTGTACCAAATAATGTGGAGCTTTTCAACTTACAGGTAACAGAGGTGTTCCACTGCTTCATATGCACTCATAAAAGGGGAAAAGGATCCAGCCAATGATCCACGAGTGATTCACAATATTGCTTCTTCAATTTTTTTCCCCCATAAGCCTCAGAGTGAATTTTATTTAGCTCAACCTTAGGAACGCCCATCTCATCTAATGAGCACCAGCTGTAGGACAATTAGACTCATACAGGAGTCCTCTATACTCTTTTTTTAGGGTTTCCCTATGCCTTAGAAAGTAATCATTAGCTCTTCCAGATTGGTTTTGTCTCATGTCTGTCCATCCAGTGAATGAGAAACATCGTTCTTGACAACATCTAGTATGAGCTTTTCTTTTCCTCCTCTGTACTGTGTGTATCTTTTCTGATTTAATTTCTGAGGCCACTTAGTTCCTACTCTCCTGGAAGGTGTCTCTCTTGGAAGTTCTAGTCTCTCTCTTTTAAAGACAATCTAAATACTACGTCTGATTGCATCTCCATCAATGTATTCTATTGTTTCCTCACACAATATTCATCTGTGGACTCACGTCAACTAAAAAAAAACCCAAACCAAAAAAACCTCATCAAACCAACAATATATAGGCCTCCTTCGAGTTGATATTCCACTCTTACGTTGCAGCACTATCCAACTGCTGCATCAGGAGGTCTCGGAGGTAATGGCCCTGTTCCCATTCTCTCATACAATGTTGCACACACTGTGCCGATATTTAAGTCTTACAGACCAATAAAAAGACTTCAGTGACTACTTTATTATTTTTTTTACCCCACAGAGTAGACATAACTCTCAGTTGTGTAAGTTGCCACATAATAAGCCGATTAACCTGCTTTTTCTTGTGAACATGAACCACAAATTCTGAAAAGCCTTTCTATCCATCTACTCTTTTAGTAGTTATATTGCCAATCATATCCATAGTGTCAAATCACCAAGTTGTTTGCTGCAGTTTGTTTGGCAAACTTTATATTGCTTTCTAAAAGTTGACTCTACTTCTTCTGACCCTCAGCCTTTAAGGTGAATGCAGGGACTGTCATCACTGTTGAACGTCTTAAAGCTAGATGAGGAAAGACTCCTTGCCCACAAATGCCAAACTTTGGTGGGATCTGCAATGCAGAGAATCACTCACTTTGCAGCTGCCACTGATGTCACTCTATAACAATATATAAGCCCTTTTTAAGAGTTGTGAGCAATGAAAGGACTTAAGGGCTTTTTCCCCCTCATACTTGCAGGTTAATGCAAGATTTCCGCTTAAAGGGCTGTTTAAAATTTCAGCAGAACTAGAACTGCACAGAAGTTGGAGCTTTCTATGTTCTTGCAAAGTTGCCTGTAGCAGAAATCAGAATTGTGCTAGTTCCAATACATTTGTGAAAATGCCTATAACTCGGTTAGAGCCTGAGACCTAAGTCTTTTGTTTTCAGTAGGTTTCAACTACACATAGTGCTGCTAACATGGAAGCCAGTTTCTATTACAGTTGTTTCTCAGCCTGCAATGAGATATCAGACAGTGATGTAACAATACAATTAAATGTCACTTAAAAAAAAAAAATACACCTCACTCCTAATGCCCAGTTCCTTAAAAAAAAAAAAAAAAAAAGTATGCTGCTGATGAATAAGATACAGTTGAAAACCACATAGTCTTTCCACTGTCATTAGGTAGGAGAGAATTGAACTAAAGCTAAATCTTTGCTGAAACAACCCAGTTAATTTTTTTAAAAAATAATTTTATTGCAGTTCTCATCCAAGTATGACTTCGCAGACAAAACTGGAAAACTGAGAAAACCAAAATTCATATGTTCTAAAACGTGTCTCAGTACTAAATAGTCAGCTCTCACTGAGATTAAGATTCTAGTAAAAGTACTGTATTAATGGAGATTTTTAGATCAGAAAGACAGAAGTCTATGTGCCAAAAGAACTGAAACAAGAATATGGGGAATATCGTTTGTACTAATAAATGAGATGTCTCCTGCTCATCCTTTGTTTTGGTTTCTGCCCTCTATGATGAGTACGTTAATAGCACCAATTGGTCTCCTTAGTATTTCCACTACAAAGCAAACAAAATTCAGTTTATAGAAGCTATCATCTCTACTAAAAATCTTCAAATCTGAATGCAAGCTTAAAAAGTTACTGTCTTTCTGAAGTGAAGATTTAATTTTCTTTTGTGTGTCAACTCATGCTTCAGAGTTCCGTATGGCTTTTTCTGAGTTTCTCACAGGAAATTCCACCCCCACACCCCCCTCATATTCTTTTAACAATTAGTGCAGGTAATTTACCATTAAGTTGCTATGCTACACTTTGCAATGACCAAAACTTGAAGCTTGTTTAGCAAGATGGAAACCCTCTGAGATGAAGGGTTAACTTCCCAACCGGAGAAGTTCCAGTCTGACTGTCCTTGCCTCACAGTAGGACAGTGACAGATTCCAGCAAAGAACAGAAAGGAAAAACGCAGCCAAGTAAGGAAAACACTTTGGTCAAGCAAATATATTAGGCAAACCTCAATGTCAGAAGCACAAAGACTGGAATAGCAGAAGCCTGCACTGCAGAGTTTAGCCTAGTTACTTTTACAGGAATATTTTTCCTCACATAGAAACCATCACAAAAGTATTGGGAGGTAAAAAAAGTTGGTTGCTCAACAGCCTGAAAGTCAAAAGTCAGCCTTGCATCAGTGTAGTTAAAAAAATAAATAAATCTGTACTTGAGGCTACAAAGCACTAATGTGCTAAGTTACAGCATCCATATTGAAACTGAAGATAAAAAGGAAACCTTATAAACGTTATAAAATCTTACAGTTAAAAGCTAGATAATTGACTGTCTTCATACACAATAATCAAGGAAAATATCTGACATGGATGTTATTCTCTGTGTTACTACGATAATCAAGATGTTGCTACAGTCAAGATTAATGAAGTCAGAAGAGTAAATAAAAACTATTTTGAGTTTTTTCTGTTGTACTGATCAAAATTAAAAAGATTTCTTCATACGTCACTGGTTACATGGTCATTTCTTACTACACGTGTTAAATAGTTCTATTGGAAAACAAAATTGCCCCAGAAATTAACAGAACAACACAATCCCTAATAAAAGGATACAAATTTTATACATGCATGTTTTAAACATCTGAATTTCAGCATCAATTCCGCATTAAACAGAAAATACAACCTAAACGTATTCACCCACAAAAAATGCAAAAAATATGTATTTCCTCGGAGATAAAAATATGAAGGAGACGGAAAAAGAAAAAACCAAAACCCTGAGAAACACAAAAGCTACATTTATAGGAACATAGCCATTTACAAAATGCCTCTTTTTTTTTTTTAATGGTTGCCTTTCAAGCTGTGCCAACACTACAATGAACATAAAAGATCTGCCTTCCTAGCAGATTCAGAAGAATAAGCAATTACTACATTAGAGAAAATAGGCTCAGAAATTTCCACCAATTGGTAATTGGCAGCAAAGCAACTCTTCATTTGCCAAACCCCACAAAGCCCTTGGGCACCAACCTCTACATATACCAGCAAGGAACAAACAAAGAAAAAAAAAAAAATCCCTATTGCCTAAAACTGGGGTCAGCCATCCACTTTGGAGAAAAAGAAACAAACAAAAAAGCCCCAGAAGTTTCTGTCCTCCTAGATAAGCAGACGGAGGGTTTTATTATCAGGGTGTTTAAAGCCTAGGTCTTCTATGTGGGGCACTATATCCCATGACCGCTTGAATCAAGTTTGCACTAGGGACCAAAGGCTTCTTCACAAAGCCTATGGAAAAGCAAAAGGCCTTTCTTCCAAATGGAAGGGAGGTCCCCACTTTTATGCACTACTACTGCTGAAACAGTTTACACAGAGAGGCAGTTGTAATAAGCAGCAATTTGCAGGCTGTTCGCAGCGAGAACTAGGGATTACCTGATCCTTCTGGACAACACCTACATCTGCAATCCAAGTTTGGTCGTTGCCTTTACCATCAAAGGGCAGGAGGAGGTACTGCAGCAATTAGAAATCTTACACTTATTTTGAAGCATTACCAATGATTGGACATCCTCATTGTGGACTGAAGACAGCCATCATACACCATGGGTGTGTAACTGTGTGCTCCCCCCGCAACCCCTGAACCTGACCTTCACCTCCTGTAACCCTGCCCAAGAGATAACCACCCACGGTGGTCACAGTGGGTGCATGATGGCTACACTTGGCTCAAAATGGGTTCGAGGGAGACAGATAACACCACAATAGCCAAGGGCTAATTTATGGCAATGCACTCACCTAACCACATACTGTACTGATACTGTGGTCGATACGCAAATATGACTATAAATCAATCATCTTACCCCTATAAATAGTGAACAGCCCAAGAGCCCTTTGCGCTCTCCTGCACGGCAGCGGGCTGCACACCAGGATCTCCCCTTGAGTAGGGATGCCTCTCAAGGTTACACCTTGAGGTTGAGAGATTCCCTGCCACAACAGATACTCAGTAAGTGACGAATGGCATGCTAAAATTTGAAGCTTTACTAAGACTGTATCGTAGACCGATTGTGCACATATAACCCTTTAGACATAAACTGTCGACCATGTCTGGGACTAGGACTGGATTCAGCCACACCTAGACTTCTCTCTGAGAAGCAGTTTAGGAAGCAAGGGAATCCTCTGAAACCTGTGACTCAACAAGAAGGTCTCCCTTACAGTCTTGACTGACCTTGTCCTCTATGCAGTAAATAACCAAGTACACCTTGCCATCAAATATTGTTAAACCACTGTCCCATCTACTATCAAATTTTGTTAAATTGCTGGTTTATATCAATAAATATATTGCTGCTTCACTCTTACGAGTGAAGTGCACCACTCCATTTGTGACAGGGTGACAGTAATGTGCAAGAAACATATGAGAGATTTAATGTTAATTAATTTTATTGATCCCTGATGCACTACTGCGCCTTCCACATCAGTGCAGACCAGTGAGTTCCTACTGTATTAACAATGCAATGGAAGAGGTGAATCTGAACTGAGAATCCTAGTTTTTGCAGTTTCCTTTCCTGACTCTTTCTGTCTACTTGCTTGAGAAGATTAAAATCATCTTATCTGAGACAGTAACAGAAGACTTCATGGGCAGAAGAGCCTAATTACTGTATAATAAATATCTTCAAAGCTATTTTATTATGAATTAAATTAAACATGACTAAATCACATTTTGGATGTTCCTAGAAAGGATTCTCTCTGAACAAATCTTGTTAACAAATCTCATTAAAAATCAAACCTATTAGAAGAACTACAGAGCACATTATAGTACCGCCAAATACTGAAAACCAAGAGTCTCAGTGATGCATTTGCCTCGCTATATTTAATACCAAAGAACAGAGTAAGTTCAAGTACTTATTTATAAGAAGTGTATCCACAGCACACAGAACATAACCAGAGAGACAGACCTCATATCGAGACAAACGGAGAAAGCGCACTTCTGCAATACATTTGCTAGCAACTTTCAACACAAAAAGGTGCTTTTTAAGTAGTCTACAGGATTACAACCATTATAAAAAGCTTGACAATAAAAATTCCCACATTTATTTGAACACAATTGAAAGTGTGCAAAAATACCTGTTGAATGAACAAGGATCCTAATGTTTAGTCAACAGTACAATAGCCCAGGTATCTGATACTAAATGTGATCTACTTTGCAGCCTGTGTTGCTCTGTATTACTAAAGTCACAATGCTGTCAGAGTTCCACATCAGTGTCAAATAAAAGTATCAAAATCCTGTTCCATGAAGGGCTGAGTCATTATTAACCTGACTGATCAACAGCAAATGTGAATACTGGGGAATACTGGGGAATCCCAACACTTTTTCTGGTGCAGCAGAACATTCTATGAACCACTCCTTTGTATTTCGGAGTGAGAGTAAAAGACCTACCGCATCATCAATCCCGGCAGCATGTTTTTGCAGTGCTAATACTAAAAGCAAAAGCAAGTTATAAAGATACTACCACCCCCCCAGAATTATTCATTTCAGATAAAATTCTTGACCTTCTGTCATGTCAGTTACTACCTCCAGAACAACAGTTCAGTCCTTTTCCTACTTAAATAGCAATCCGTGGAAGTGAAACGGAAAGAGGCAGCAATATTTTTCTTATACTGCTCAGACCTATGTAACTGTCTGAAAACATGACCCTGCTTCTGAAAACATATATGTATTTTAACAAGTTTGCTTTCAAATGTTTCTAATAAACTGTATTACTTAATCAACAGGCACTTATTTTAGCAATGCAACAGAGTTAGTATACAAAAAATATATTTTTTATTTTTTTTACTTAGAATGTAAAGCGGTCAACTTCTTTTGTACTATAAACAATTTTAATGTCTTTCAGATATTAATATTTTAATAAAAAATTTTAAAGTTGCCATTTATTAAGCTGTCCTTATTCAGAAGCAGGTTAAAGCATACACAGTAACAAGAATTCGTTACAAAACTAAAGAAGCTTAGATTAACTCATAATTATTAGATTGCCACAGCAATTTATTCTCCTACCTGTTTTCCATCCAGGGTACAAAGTCTCTTGACTACACCCGAATCTAACTTAATGGCTTCTGTGATGTCAGTCAAGACCTGTTCGAAGGAGTGAGCAGTCTTCTTATTCAGCAGAATTCTCACAGCTTTCCGTGGTTTTACTCCACTCCTAATAACAGTCACTAATTTGGGTTTAATGAAGTCTTTACTCTCCTTCACTTCACTCTTTGTAGATGTCAAAGATGTCAAGGATCGAGTGGACCCAGTCCTTATGTTCACACACCAGTTTGGATTGACATTCTTGGTGTAATCAACTTTGCGATACGGTTCATTGGATGCACATACGTAACTTTCACCTAGAAAGAAGATGACATTTTCATAATTTAAGAGGGTTTGCAGCTATTTTTTGTCAATTAAAAAAAAAAGACAATTTTTTTAGGAGTGATCTTCCGGTATTTCAACTGCAGGCCATTTTAAATGGAGGACTGTAAATTATCAGAGCGTTCCACCCAAATGACACTCCCACAGAATGGTCTGAACAGGTTTCAAAAGACCTCTGGTTAAGAAATAAAAAAAACAATAAAGGGTAATGAGGGGGTTGAAGATATTTCCCATTTACTTTGGATCATAATTCTGACTGCAGAGTCATTTTGCAAATACTTAAATTACTTGAGCTCAGAATACACAACATTAAGAGCATTCTCCTACAGCAAATATGCAGGTCCTTCCCTATATACTTCAAGATGTGTACACACATCCCTATCTTTAATCATGAATTATTTTATGATTTAAATTATCATGAATTAATTAAATAATCATGAATTATTTTAAAAGGAGCAAGTTTTAACAGAATAAAATTCAAGCTTCTTGAGATCCTTGCCCTGAAGAACACATTAATTTACCAGGAATATATTACTTTCTACCAAGGATACACTGTTGAAATGTATTCAGTTCAACATTTTTTAGACCAAACACCTATTGAGGCCACAAATGAGACTTTTGAGACTACAAGTATAGGAAAGGCATCTACCACTTCCCCATTTTAATTTCTTTCCTAATTCAAAGCTCACACTGCCAGTATCTCCTAAAGACATGAAAGGGAGGTCAGAGGACAAAAAAAATGTTATCACAGGCTAGTAATACACACCCTTACAGCAAATTATTGTAAGTGGCACCAGCCATGATGCAGACCTAAGGAATTTGTTACATTTCTCCGTTCCTTGACATAATGCAAGGCTCAAAGGTTCCAAACTGATGGAACACACCATTCCTCCAGGCCGAACTACTTGTATCTTAAAAAGCTTAGCCTGTTCTAATATTAAAGCTACACGCTCAAGGTCACTGGTGGAACAAACCAAACTCACCTCCTATACTCACAGCAAGAAGAATAAAGAGAACACATACCTCTATTGTACAGTATTGTAGAAGTTACAAAATGTATACCTATGTTTAGATACATACTACAAAACTTTTAAACAATACTTTTACTTTCTGAACTCGTTTGGAGAGCTGATTTAGCTTAGAAATTGTACAGCTTATTCTAAAAGCAAGATAGTAAACTACTTTCAAACCCCCAAAGAATTACTATGATCTGACAGACTTTTTCCATTTTTCTTTTCCCATATAAATTCTAATTTATCTTGTATTTAAACCTTCTTGAACATTTACTTGCTGTATTTGAAAGAAAACAATTATAATTAAGTTAACAATAATTTTGTTTGGGAAAGTTTGGCAGTTCTGCCTCCACAAACATCACTGGGGCTGAGGTACAAAGAAACAATTTGGTGTGAGGTTTTATGGATGTCAGTGCTTTGCCTCTATTCTTCCTCTTTACTCATCCACATCATTCCTCCTCACATTCATAGACCAAGTGACGCACAAATCAGAAACCAATACAGATAAAACCAGACGTCTCCGCCTTCCGCAAAAATGAGCAAAGAAAAGTGAGCTGTTTTCAGCCCATAAACTCCTTGAATGGGATTTCCACATAGCTGCATGCACACTAGCACTAATCTACAGGTAGGCAAAAAAAAACCCCACACAGCTTAGGAAGAACTGTGGTGGCCTAGAAGCTTATGCTGCCCCAGAACTACATGCTGAACTGCAAAAAGTCTCCAAGCGATCTGATTTCGTCAGGCCTACTTTGAAAAAGACATTGGATCTTGAAAAAGACATTGGACATTGACTTCAGAAGATCCCTTCCAAACTAAATTACACTATGATTTGAAATAGATGGACAGTTCTCCTTCAACAGCTGTTTTCAGAGACCTTTCACTCACCTATCCTGGTACTATGAAATAGCATGATATTCAAGTTTTGTTACAGCAGCTCAGCTGCAACAGAAAGCAAAAGCTTCCCCCTCTACATCCTCTAGTACTAGATTCAAAAGACTATGCTTATTTTCTGAACAGTTTTAATAAGCCATGAAGCTGTCTATCTCTAAACACAGTGCTGCCAAATAAGAAGCATCTCAAAGAAGCTGGTAATTCTAATTCATACCGATAGACTTACTAACATAACTGATGATCATTTTGTTATTCTCTTGTCTACAGCCAGTTTACTGTGTGAAGTAGAATGCAGTCGCCAACAAAGCACCACACAGCCACTTGCTCGCTCCCTGCCAGCGGGATGGTGGGGGGAGAAATTCAGGAGTGTGAAAGAAAGAAAATTTGTGGATGGAGACAAAACCAGTTTAATAGGTAAAGCAAAAGCCGCACACGTAAGCAACGCAAAACAAGGAATTCATTCACTACATTCCATCGGCAAGCAGGTATTCAGCCATCTCCAGAACAGCAGGGCTCCATCCCACATAACGGTTACTTGGTAAGACAAACACCGTAACTCTGAACATCCCCCCGTTTCCTCCTTCTTCCCCCAGCTTTATATGCTGAGCATGGCGCCATATGGTATGGAATATCCCTTTGGTCAATTGGGGTCAGCTGTCCCAGCTGTGTCCCCTCCCAACTTTTTGTGCATCCCCAGCCACTGGCGGGATGGTGTGAGGAGCAGAAAAGGCCTTGACTCTCTGTAAGCACTGCTCAGCAATAACTAAAACATCCCTCTATTATCAACACTGTTTTCAGTGCCAATCCGAAACAGAGCCCATAACTAGCTACTATGAAGAAAATTAACTCTACCCCAGTCAAACCCTTAGGACAATTTTTTCCACAATTGCATGCTAAACTTCTTATGGATGCACCTAGCAAGTGACTTCGGTTTTTTGTGTGCGCATGTTGGTTAAGAATGCCAAATATTATTTCCTGCTACAAAAAAATGAACAGAAGGTAATTTAGTCATTATTCTGGGTGCATAATATTAGGCATTCAACTTCAGAAAGTCCCTGGCCACTTGCTTTCACATTTATTGATCTGTGTAAGACTTTGGTAATATTTAATCATCCTCTGATAATAATTTATATATAAATATACATAACTATAATATATAACAAACCTGACAGCATCTTATGCATGAGAATATCTTTCTAACCACACTGAGTGCCCCTAGCATCTCAAAGATTTTACATAAGCTTCAGTACATGAAGTCACCTATCACCTCAGAGTGAACTCTTCAGTACAGCCTGTCCAGCTGTGTGCAAAAGAGTGAAATAAGTTCCAGCAATCAGCACTACAAGGTACCTCAAAATTCACCATCATTGAGCATGTTCAGAATTACCCTTTCAATCTCAAAAAGAACGCACTTCCTAGACCATTAAAAAAAACCCCAAAATGCACACAAGACATTTCAAAGTTAAACCTCAGGGCTGAAGTTTAAATTAACGAAGTTAAAAAAAAAAACAAAAACAAACAAAAAACACAAAAACAAAAAACCAACCACAAAACCTCCTCAAAATTAAGGCTATTCAGGAACAGGCTCTCCAATTTGAAATAAATTAATTGCTTTACATAAAGAAGTACAGGGAGAGAACAAAAGGTCCCTTGCTAGAGTATCTACCATAGAAGAGTCTCAATATGGTATGATAGCTTTGTCTTCTACAGACATGTATCATAACAGATTATTTTCTTTATACTATCATGGAATGCGATCTACTGTCAGAGTTGCACTATAACACCCTTTAGGACAGCAGAAATTGTCCCGTTATAAAATTTTTAGTCAGTATTAATCCAAAAAATAAATCTTTGCCTTCTACTAGTTTCCTTGCTTGATGCACGAATAAAATAATTTCTTGATTATCTGAATAGGTTGCAATACTCACTTACTACCGTTTTCTTCTTATTATTTCTTTTCCTTTAAGCAGAGACCTTAGTTTTCTTTTTTTTCTGATGAAAAAAATAGGAAGTGTTTTCAACTTAACAACATAATACCTTAAAAGAACAATTTCAAATAACTTGTTTCAGCTGCATTTAGCCAAGCCTTAAGTTGAAGCATAAACTATTTTTAGCTTTTAAAAAACAAAACCAAACAAGTAGCTGGCAAAAATTATTGCAAAATTTCCGGTAATTACTTGAGAACTGTAGTATATTACAGATTGCTTGGTGTTTTTAATTCCATGCCTGCTTTCTTATACCAGACATATAAACTAAACTTAGTAACACAGGTTTTACATGGAAAAAAGATTTTACTACTACACCTGCAAGGCAGGCACACATGGCAGGATTAGAGCAAGGACTGTGAGAAAATACATGCACTGAGTGACTTGCTTGGTTCGTGACTTAAAGGATAACATTTTTACTCTGTTGAAATTGCTACTTAAATTTCTAATGATTTCACCACAGCCAGACTTCACCCACAGTTTGTAAGTTCTACTGAGAACTTTGCAAAATAACAAAAAAATACGAGAAACAAAATATAATTAGGAAACCAACTGCTGCTTTCCACATAAAGAACGATTTTCTAGGAATAAGTTAAACATTGATTTTTTTGTTTTAATAGGGATGTATGATTGATTATTCAACAGAAGAAAATATTTAAGGGAGAGAAAAAAATGGCAGGGGTAAGTTGAATCACACCTATGAAGTTCACTATGGGAAACTTTCTTCCAGAATGGTGTATTCAAAAAGCGTGCCTAAGAAAACACCACCCCGTGATAAGCAGGCATTAATTTTTGAACATTGTGCTATTGTTTAAATTGTTATTTTAGCCATCCTCCAAAGTAGAAAATGCATTTTGATCAGTCTGTAGCTTTTTTTTTTTTGTCATTTGTACCAGCCCTAGAAAGCTGGCACCACTCCACAAATAGGGATAAACAGTACTTCAGATATTTACATTGCTGACTTTGGTATGGTCAATTTTATGGTTTGAAGGCCCACTTTCCATTTATAGTCTTGAAAGATTTTAAAGCTAATGCATACTAGCCTTAACTGTCACATAGTTACAGCAATTACGTTACTGGAAATAAATACCATGTCTTTAGCTTACAACATAGCATTAACATTAATCAGCTCCATAGTTTTTTAGATCAGATTGTGAAGTTTGTCACTAATACTACATTGAGATTTGCAGGTAAAGAAGTAAACTATAGACTAATGAAGTAGAAAGATCTATTAAACAATACTGTCTTTTTTTTTTAACACAGAAAGAAATGCAAGAATTACAGATATAGGTTACAGCTGGGACTCAACACAGCCAAACTACTCTACAGCAGGAAGCTTAACCAGGCTGCAGAGCAGTTTTGGCAGAAGTATGAAACCTCCTTATAAATTGGCATTATAATTTCAACAGAGCATATGTGCCATCCATCCGATGCCTCATGACAGTACTGAGAGCAATCTAAAAGTGTCAATTCTTCCATGAAGAAATCGTGCTACTACCAAAAATTCCTCAAATGGGGCATATGTTCACTTAAACCGAGTAACATCTGCTGATATTTTGGGTCACCATATAATCAACACATGGAATAAGTTTACTTCTTATTCTTTATGTCTTATTAACATTAGAAAAACAACTAGAAGACATGAAACATTGCGTGTTAACAAGGAAACATTACCTGCCTCTAAATAATTTACCTGTACTGCATTAATAACAAGATGCACTATCCAGGAAGCAAGACCTGTGTGTGTGCTGTGCACATGCAGTTCAAGTACACTGTAGAAGGATTCCGGTTTCAAACAGTCTAAACATAATACGTGCCATTCCCTCCCAACAGTAAAATACACTTGATGAACACAGGGAATGGATAAAAGAGAAAACAAGATTACATTGGTTATTTATCAGTCAGATTGACCATAGACCATCATTTGCCTAAATACTGCTTTGCTTACTTAAAATCTCATCTACAAAGGTTTTCTTTTGCCATCTGTTTCTTCAACACTGTCATTCACAGAAAATGTGTCTAGCTCACCTTTCAAGATATTAATGCAGGGATAAATAAAGTAGGGTGTATGTGAACTCCACAAAATTCAGCCATGCAATTTTAGGTACTGATAGGAAAAGAAGGATGCATCTTGTCCTTTTGTACCACAAGTCTACATCACTTGCAACTATGTGCAGTTTTGAGGAAACCTGGCTGCCTGATAACTTGGGGTTCTTCACAGCACAAGTTTTTTGAGTTGAAACCCCACTGCTAGGCATTTTACAAGTAGCCTAGAAACATTCAGACTTTTTTAGTCTCCTTAAAAACAGACTGCGAGAGACTTGTAGATATTTCATATTCCTTAGGATTAGGTTAAAAAACAAACTGTGTATATGCCATGTAGTAAGTAACATAAGGAAGAAATTAAATGTACAACACTCAAAAATCCTGAGTCAGGATATTTGAAACAAAAGTCTCTGAACAAGGTTTTCTGGCTTGCTTTTTGCAAGGTGTTAACGAGCACTAACAACTATCTCCTCAGAGACGTAAAGCATCCAATTTTTAAATGACACACCGCATAACAGAGAATGATACAGCTGACACAGGTAAAAATCATCCCTACAGAAAGAAAACCATTAGTCTCCCTATTTTTGAATGTGTGTTCCCCTGTGAAGCACATAGGACACGGCAGGTTTCTAGGTATATTTCATGTATCCATTGCACGTTCCTCAGCTTCTTCTGGTGGAACTCATTAGTTTCAAGGGTTGCTTATTTAGTATAGCACAGCAGTTATCAGCGCTACTAACCTTCTAACTTTTGGAATCACAGGAGAGTACCCTTTTTGTGTTCTGTAACACAAAGCCGAGCAGTTTTCCAGAACAGCATATTTATAGCATATATAAAAGAACTGATCTAAAAATAGAACAACCCCTTTTATGAAGGATTAAGTTATTTAGATCTCTCTTTCCTTCCTTTCTTTCACAGAACTTCCTTCCTCATCAGCTTCTTATGATTCCTTCACTTTCAAGTCATCTCCAATAACCCTGTGCAAGTCACGATCTTTCCTCATCTACAGCATTTTAGTTCCCCATACACTTTTTAAAACCTGGAATGACAACCAGGATCTTAGCTGATGACTAGTTCTCTCTAGCTCCTAGTTCTCTTTTGAGTTTATTTAGTCAGGAGTTTCAGATAAGAGCTTCCTACAAGCTTTCCCAGAATCAGTGAACAGTTGAAGATGGAAAGGACCTCTGGAGATCATCTGGTCCAACCCCCTGCTCAGGCAGGGTAAAAGCTTTCAGAAGACAGTTAAGGACACCTGTTAAGGTATCAAACCCGCTTAATACCACATGCCTCCTTCACAGTAAATAAATAACTCTTTTCAGGTAAATTACATTTCTCCCGTCCCTGAAACGAGGCAATGCGCAGTGGTGGAAACATTTTATTTTGCTTGCATGGGAAGTTAACTTCCATATTTCACATTCACACGCCATTGCTCCAGGACTGTGTAACTACAGTGATTCGAACATGGCATTTCAATTGTGACATTTGTTTTGTATTCCAGTGAAGAATTTGGAAGCATATGCTTTTAATGTCTTTTAATCCTTCTTTGTCCTTCCTTTTTAACCTTCTTTGTTAAATCTGCTGCATTTGCTTCTTTTTAAAGCATTACAGCTTTTGGCTTTAGCACAGGAAGGTAATCATACCTTCTGAAAGAAGCAAAAATACAAACTGCCTACTTGGTGTCACCATCTGCTTGCCCTGACAAGAGAAAAGATATTCTTGACCTAATGTAACAGTGCGCATCGACTAGAGTCATAGGTACTTAAGCAGGATTAAAATGTAACATGCAGTAACAATAACAATGGTCTAAGGCAGAAAATACATGGATTGTTCAATACCTTGTTTCAAAAACATTCTTTTACTCTGTATTAGTGTGGCAGAGCCCATTTCTTTAAAGCAGATATTGTGCTGTGCTACATGTCCTAGCCATGCATAAGGACTGCCCTGCTCAGAACCTTCCCACCTCCTGCCCAAAGACTTTCCTACAGGTGCCTGTTGATTGCTTGCACAACCACGCAGACAAAACTACTGACGTTTTATAAAGGACTGTATGAATTAAGCATTGCAGTTGAAAGAACAAAAGACTCTTAGCAATGCTTCCTACCCACGGAACTAGAAAAGCTCCCTACCACATGCCAAATCAACCTGACTTTTCTTAGGAATAGAGTCTACATTTGGTTTTCTCTCTCAAAATCCAACAACGTGTCTGAACTTTGCAGCAGACCTTAACAATCAGGATTCTCCACGTCTTTCACTACCAAAACAATGAAAGCACAGGACAGCGACACAGAGCATGACAACATCAATTAAAACGCAAACCTCAGCACTAAAGAACTGCACGGTTCTTACTATTCTTACTATTACCATTGTGTCATGCTTTAGGAAGCTTACATTTTCAAAGAAAACTGAAGGATTTAGACAAATACTTAATTGGTTAACTTTGGTAGAGAATAAAAATGAAGCTATTATTCTGTTATAGCTATTGAAGGGAAAACATGAAATTACACATGGAATCTCCTATTCAAAAGTCCTGTAATGTCTGACAGTAAGGTTGAAAGAAAGAAAACTATAAGGAAGTCATAACATTCCCAACGCCCATCCCCTCTCTGGATCTGTCTGCTCAAACAAAATCAGGAGCAGACAATGAAATTCTTCACTCCTTCCATTCTAAGAAAGCAATGAAAACTGTCAAACTCCTTAGCCATAATATTCCCTAATCTACAGGGGCTGGGAATATAAATGGTATTTGCCTAAGGCTGGTCAAGCAGAGCATGTTTTTTTGACTGTCAAATCCAGTTAAGAAAAGCAATATGCTTAAAATGGAGCTTGTCAGTTTTTGACTAACAAGCATGATCTGGTCGTATTTTTAACTTACTCAACCTGTAACAGTAATATTTGAGATCTGTAGTATGTCTGTATATTAGCTATTTTCCTCTTAAAATGATACATGGTAAAACAGATTGCCAAGTACAGCCAAACTGCAAAAAGCATTCATCAGTGATGCAATTCAGCTAATTTGGACTTTTATCATACAGAATTCATACCAGCTTTTATATCCCTGACAAAGAGCAAATAGGCCTTAAGGAGCTTGCCTGCACTGGGGCTCATCAGTGTCTAAGAGCTAGGGACACGGGCTTGAGTTGAGGGAGGTTTAATGCAGATCTTGCTGGCTTGGCAAGGGTGGCTGAGCACTCACCTGCTCACTTCATACAGCAACCCGAACTGGTGTACTGTATGGTACTGTAACTCCATGCACCAGTTCAACAACACTGATGGTGTGCAAACAGACTAGTCATTTAGGTATTGCATCAAGTGGCCATGTTCGGTCTGCTGTTCAGTCTGTAGCTGGCATGCACAACAGCACTTTAATTTTATTTTCCTTTCTGAATATTAAAAAGCAATACAACACAACACCATTCCAAACTGCTTTTGGTGATATTGCAGTTCAAGCTTTAGGATATCACCAACGTTCATGTATTTATTCTAGAGCAGAAGTTCAAGCTTGCTGTGCTGGAACTACAAGAAATTAAGAAAATAAAACCAAGTCAGATCCTCTTCCAGCATCTCAAGAACAAAACAGCTGGAAAAGAGCTCAGATAATTTCAAGGAATGATGGATTCACTACTTGTTTGTTTTCTTCCCGACCCTGTATCTGCTTTCCTTTCTCTGTATGGTGATTAGACTTACACTGGTAAAGTTTTTGGCATGCTAAATGAAGAACGTACTAATCCTATTACAATCCTACAGGATTTTCTTAAGATTCCTGAGAGTTGTATTGGTCATGGATAGATGAATAAGCAGTTGGGAACCCTCTTTTTCCCCTTTTATTTTACTGAGAAAACACGGAAGTGTAATTTCAATTGTGACATTTGTTTTGCTTTATTCTTCCAGTGAAGAGCAATATTATAAAGTGCACTTTCATGCATATCTTTTTTGAGTAAGACCCCCTTGATGCAGCAAATGCTGTAGCCTTTCCCTTCCTCTTGCATGTTGTGGAGTAGCTGGTCCCTAACTCCCAGTGCCTTTACTGATGGATTATATAAAGATCTTTAGGTTCCCTTTGCCATCAAATTCTCCAGGTGTGATTCAGCATTGCTTTGAAAAGGGGAGTTTCCAAATAAAAGCTTAAAAGATACACAGCTGAAAGCCTAAAAAGGAGGAGGCAGCAGAACACCTAAAAATGGTACTACTTCACCAATGGAAATCAGCTATACCTGGCATATAGAGTCACTGGGTGGAAGACTGCAGTGGCTGATACCAGGTAGATACCTGAGGAGAAGCATCAAGTGCAAATTGATTATGAACCTCAGAGCATGCACAACAGAACCAACACGTTTGAAAGACTGATTCATGTAACACTGAATTTAAACTGTATTTAAGATATCATGAGAGAACATGGGGGAAATCTGCTCTTTGTTCTGGTAATTATCATTCCCTACAAACAAGGGGTATAGGTTTTATTTGGAAAAAAGGTACTTCTGGCCCCATTTTGAGAAGTCAAGTGCTGCTCTGCTCAGATTTGCAAGGTCTACATAACCTTAGCAGCTAAGTCCCATTATCAAAAGCTACTTAGGGACAATTCTGAAAATGGTTTTGGAAGTCAAACAAGGTAGATAATTCCCTCTATGAATATGGACTTTTCACAGCACAGGGGCTTTCTCTCACAAAGCTTAAGCCACTGAGAGGCATCAATGACAGCGTAATAAATGTTAGAGAACTAAGTTACAGCGTTTCCCTCCCTTACAAATGGCGATGACTGAAAGGTAGTCAAGAACTTTACTATGGTCCTTGTAGATGAGAAGAGTACCTGCTGCTTAACTACCATTAGAGTCAACCCCCACAAGTGCAGACATCACTTGTCTGGATGATGGTAGAAGTGGACGGTCCACACAGGGAAAATGAGGCCTATCGCACCTCACAGCAGTGGGCAACTCCAGGCCGTTTGCCCTCAGGGGGTCTTGTGGCTGCTGATTTTCAGCAGTGACCTTTCTCAGCTTTGACCAGAGTAGTGAGAGACAAGCCCACCCCAGGGACAGCTTGCAGCCCACCACCAGGCCCCACACCACCTCTTGCTGGACCTCAACATGCCATTGCAGAACCACCCACGGCCTGCGCCCCGCTTGCCCCTGGCCCACCGGAGCCCCCTCACCTTCCACCAGCTCATCCAGGCTGGTGAGCTTCTTGCTGCCATCGATGGTGTAGATGGTGCGGACACCCTGGGGCAAGTTCACGTTGTCCGACAGGGAGCGGGTGAGCTCGACGAGGAGGGCGTCAAAGGAGCGGAAGCGGTCAGGGGAGATGGCGTACACCAAGCCCTTGAAGTACCTGTCGCCGTTGCGGTAGAAGCGGGCTTTCCGGGCCTTCTTCTCCGAGCTGAGCGCCTGCAGGGTCCGCGTCCGGTAGAGGCTGCAGTGGGCGCTGTGGGCCGGGCTGGGGATCAGCCCGTTGCCCCGCGGCCCCGCGCCGCCCCCGCCGGAGCCGCTGCCGCTGCGGCGGGGCCCGGCGCGCTGCTGCCTCTTGTCCCGCTCCTCGAAGTGCTCCAGCTCGATGCTCCGGTTGCTCGCCATGGGGAGCCGCCTGCCCGCTCTTCCAGCTCCGCTGGGCCCCCGGGCCGGCTACGGGACTGCTAAGCCTGGCCCCGCGCTTTGGAAGGGCTCCACTCGCCTAATTCAGCATCGCGCTCGGCCTCCCCGGCCGGGAGGGCTGCGGGTGACCGCGGCGCCCGACCTGACCCGCAGCCGCAGCCCCAGCTGCCGCTAGTTCCGTCGTTACCCGCTGCTCCGCCCGCAGTCGCGCACAAAAGCATCCCTCAAAGCCTTCAACCGGCGGTTACGGGTAATGCTGAGGCGAGAGCGAGCGGGGGCGTGAGGCTCGGGGGAGCCCCGCAGCCGCGCCGTGCCCATGCAGGCTCGCACAATGCGGAGGACGCCGTGCGCGCAGGTTCCCCCCCTCAGCCGCTTCTCCGCTGGAGAGAAGGGGTGGGGACGGAGCGCCTATTCCGCCAGCTCCCACCCGGCTCCGGTGCGGGGGCAGCAGGGACCCCTGCGACGCTACCGGCCGCTAGTCAGCGCGGGGAGCGGCGCAATCTCCCGGGTCCTCAGGGGGCAAAGGCGCTGCGAGCGCCCGCCCGCCTAGGAAAGAAAATCAACCGCAGCGGATCTGGCGGGAGGAGCGAGCCGCGGCCCGGCCGCCCGTGCTGCCGGCGGTGGAGCGCGGGGCGGGCGGGGCTGGAGCCGGGCCTCAGCGCCGGGCGGGCGGCACGGCCGCTGTGGGGGCGGGCGGCGGGCGGGGCGGGGGCGGCGCCATCTTGGCCGGAGGCGGGCGGGCGGCGGCGTTGTCCCCAACGGCGGCAGGGACAGGGTTTGAGAGGGACGAGAACTGCGTTGGTGACACGGCCAGGCTCAGGTGATGAAGGGAAAGGGGTTCTTCTACTAAAGGGTTTTGGGGAAGCAACTTTCTGGCAGGGGCAGCTCTGTCCCCCTCGCGGCGGCTCTGACAGGACCGGTCCATGGAACTACCTCAGGCGTACCAGGAGAGCTGCCTGCTGGCCCTCTCGCGGCCTTACTTTGACTCGGCTACTAGATTAAAACGCTAAAAATGCCTCTAGGGCTTCTTTCTATGTGGCCTTCTCCCTAAAGTACATCCCCTGGGACAGAAAACTACTCATTCCTGTCACTTCCCTCTCTCACTTGTGAAGGTTGCTGCCGCCGAGCTTCCCACAATTTCTGAGGAACAAAATGAGCCCAACTTCTGTTCCCACAGTCTCAACCTCCCAAATGTGCTTTAGCCCATGGTTTGCAGCTTCCCCACACAGCTTCTCAATGCTCCCTAGGTTGCTCAAGCCAAATTCATTTTTGGTAGAAATGGTCAAAGATGCATTGAAATGGAGGCAGTTTCAACCTTTTCCCAACTACTAGAGGACACACTTTATTTTCTTGACATAGTAAGTACATAAAAAATGTAAAAGGCATTTTCAACTAGGTACAGGTTCTCACATTTATTTTTTTTTCAGGTCTCTTGCTTTGAGAGATTCCAGTTGTGTTGCATCATGGGGACTGTTTAGTTTGAGGAAGAGGAGGCTGAGGGGAGACCTCATCACTCTCTACAACTACTTGAAAGGACATTGTAGAGAGGTTGGTGCTGGTCTCTTCTCACAGGTAATTAGTGATAGAACAAGAGGGAATGGCTTTAAACCGCAACAGGGTAGGTTTAGACTGGACATTAGGAAAAAATTCTTCACAGAAAGAGTGGTTAGACACTGGAATAGGCTGCCCAGGGAGGTGGTGGAGTCACTGTCCCTGAATGTGTTTAAGAGTTGTTTAGATGTGGTGTTAGGGGATGTAGTGTAGGGGAGAACTTTGTAGAGTGGGGTTGATGGTTGGACTTGATGACCCGAAGGGTCTTTTCCAACCTAAATGATTCTGTGATTATTACAGGTGGTTGCAGTTGTTTTGTCCTGGGCCCATAAGAACCACCTTTGCCTGTCCTTCTCCACACTGCTTACTCAGTTGGTGGCAGGAGGTCCACTCAGGTTGATCCTCTGCATTGAAAATGTAACTGCTGCAGGTGGAGCTTCTCTATGTGTAAATCAAATTAGTAACTGAAAGACACATACAGGAGAAAATAGGTTTATGAAAGTCCCTGTTCAGTAAAGACATTCTACGAAGCTTAAGAGAAGGTTTTCTGTCATACTGTCATTCTGTACATACTGGGAAAGGGAAGAGATTTGGCTAAGAAGATTTATTTATGTTTGTTTTTTTGTGTTTCATCAGTTTTTGAAAATATTATTTGCCACACTTTACGGATTTATTATTTTTCACTTTTAATATTTTGAAATAGCAATAAATTCAAGTACTGTCTCGTCATTATTGCTGGGTTAATTACAAAGTAGATTAAACACATAGCTACAGTATTCCTTAAGACAATACATGGAAAACATCAGTGAATTTCACTTTTTCTTGAAGTGCCAACTTCTGTGATGGCTGGAAATCTCCACAAGCAAAATGAAGTGATAAACCATGGAGCTGCATTATCTCCTCTGGTGGTGAAATCAACAGAAGGAACTGAACGAAGGGAAAGTTTTGTTACAGTTGTGGCATGAATACACTTACTAAGATTAGATATGCAGGTCTTGCCTAGGAACCAGGACCTAGAAGCCACAAAACTGTAGGGAACAACTTTCTAGACTGGTTTTGCTGTGTAGTTTCTAGTCCTGTTTACAGGTGAAGTTCAAACTCACCTGTCTTACTTTGCTCTGAAGTGAATTGGTCTCAGCTGTGAGGCTATGTTTTTTCCAAATGTACCACATTGCGTGGGTGTGTCTAATCTTTGCAGAGCAAGTCAAATTAGTTTAAACCTCAGCTGAAGGTTATTTGGGCTAAGCATTTTCACTTTGCTCAGAAGCAGACCACAAAAGCTCAGGGAAATTTAATCTTCCCCCTCATACGCGCCTACCTGCTTTGTTTTTTTTTTCTTCTGCTTTACTGTGGTAGGCATAATGAATTCTCGGTTTAAATCTCGTCCTGCATCTAGAAGACCTTCTATATGGTTTGGTTTTTTGTTTTGGTACACTTTTTTTTTTTTTCTTTCTTTCAGAAGAAAATTCTGAAAGGAAAGTAAGAAAATTTTACCATCAGACACAATGTCTCTTCTTCTGTTACCTTCCTGATTGGAATCAGTGGAATTCAAGTTGTTTGGCACATGTAATGGCTTGATATAAAAAATCCAGTTCAGGATCAGAGTTTACAGTGGATAGTTTTAGAAGAATATTTATTTATCTGACCTTTGCATTTAGCTCATTGATCTCACCTTGAAAATGATAATATGTAGTGTTGCTAAAGAAGAAAAAAACCACACCATAAACTTAGGGTCTGTTGGCTCAAGATTTATTATGTGAAAAACATTATTTGAATAATTCAGTAACAAAATGTTTACTTGTAGCACCAAAGATATCAAATTTGAGTATTTAAATAATGAAGTGGTTATTTGTAATGATTTGTTTTCAATGAAGAATGTTAAAATGTGTTTAAAAGAATACAATAAAACCTTGCAGCATCCCCGGGAGATGCTGTGCCCCACTTCATAGATACATAAAATGGCAACCCAAAAGTTTAAGCAACATGCCCAAGTAGCAGAGAAGTCAGACTGGAACCAATAACTTTCTCTTCAGCCATATTCTTTTGACCCACTCAACACTTGTTCCATGAATGCCATGTGTAATATAGTAATGCTTTTAAAATGGCAGAAATTAATATAGACAGCTATACAGAAACAAAACATGGAAAGAAATACATTGGCATTAGGTGGCATAAGAAAAATGCTTTAGCCCTCAGTCAGGCATAAGCTCCTTATGCTGCATGTTCTTTTCACATTAAAACTTGTTGCTTAGTGGGAATGTGAGTCTGAGGCTCAATGAATATTGAATTATCTTAGTACATCTTAACGTATCGTAGAGAAATGTCTGAATCCAGTATCTGTGATAAGCCATTGTAAATGTGTATTCAAAAGACCTCAGAATTATTCACTTGCTTCATTAGACTAGATGAAAATGCCATACAGAGGTTCAGTTCCTTGTTAAATGACTTTGCACACTTCTCAAGGGATTCCTTTGTCCTATAATTTATCTTTAGGAGTATTATTTCCATTTAAGAGTTCTGAAATCAGTAAAAAACATGACTAAAAGCCTTATAAAAGCAATGTTGATCCTGAAATGTAAAAACATAGAGATGGAAAGATCCTCACAGTATGTTCTATTTCAATTTGCTGCACCAAGGAAAACTCAAATTCAGTTCATTCCTAGCAAGGTCCTGGTTTTAAAGCTTCTTCGTGGGTGAGATTTCATATCAGCCAGTAGTTTAGTCAAAGGAATGTTTTTCTTAATATCCAGTTATTTTTTCTTCCAGATTAGCATCTTCTGCAGAACTTCTCTAGCACTTTGCTGTTATTCAACAGAATTACTTCTGTCCCATTTTGCTGTCCCTGACATGGGAATGAATGAGAGGAATGGGATGCTACCTCCATCCAGAGCAGCAGGAATGAACTTCTGAAGAATTATGTTACAGTAGGGGTCTGCTACAGGCCACCTGACCAGCAGAGCCAAGCAGATGAGGCCCTCCGTAGGCAGATAGAAGTGGCTTCGCGTTCACAGGCCCTGGTCTTTGTGAGGGATTTTGACCACCCTGACATCTGCTGGAGGGACAACATAGCAAGGCACCAGCAATCCAGGATGTTCCTGGAATGCATTGATGACAACTTCTTCCTCCAAATGGTAGAGGAACCAACAAGAAAAGGTGCTATGCTGGACCTCGTTCTCACCAACAGGGAAGGGCTGGTGACCAACGTGAGGCTCAGGGATAACCTTGGCTGCAGTGACCATGAAGCTATAGAGTTTAAGATCCTCAGGGCGACTAGGAGGATGTATTCCAAGCTTACGACCCTGGACTTCAGGCATGCAGACTTTATTTGCTTCAGGGACCTGCTGGCCAAAGTGCCGTGGGATAAAGCTCTAGAGGGAAAGGGGACCCAGGACAGCTGGTCAGTATTCACGGATCACCTTCTCTGTGTCCAGGAGCAAAATATACCGACAAAGAGGAAGGCAGGAAAGAATGCTAGAAGACCTGCCTGGATGAACAAGGAACTCCTGGACACACTGTCACACAAAAAGAAACTTCATAAGGAGTGGAAGAAAGGACAGCTGGAATGGGGGGTGTATGAGGAAGCTGTCCGAGCAGCAAGAGACCTGGTGAGAAAAGCTAAAGCTCAGTTAGAATTAAATCTAGCCAAGGAGATCAAGGGAAACAGCAAAAATTTCTATAGGTATATTAATGGTAAGAAGACTAGGGAAGGTGTGGGCCCCCTCAGAAAGGAAACGGGAGAGCTGGTGACAAGTGATATGGAGAAGGCCGAGGTTCTCAACGACTTCTTTTCCTCAGTCTTCACTGGCAAGGGCTCCAGCCATACTCCCGGAGTCACAGAAGATAATGGCAGGGGTCAGAAAGAACTGCCCATTGTAAGTGAAGATCAGGTTCGTGACCACGTGATGAACCTGAAAGTGAACAAGTCCATGGGACCCGATGGGATACACCCACGGGTACTGAAGGAACTGGCAGATGAGGTTGCTAAACCTCTCTGTATTATATTCCAAAAGCCATGGCAGTCTGGTGAGGTCCCCACTGACTGGAAAACGGGAAACATAATCCCCATTTTCAAAAAGGGAAAGAAGGATGAACCAGGGAACTATAGGCCAGTCAGTCTCACCTTTATGCCTGGTAAAATTATGGAGCAGATCCATAATCTGGAGGCACTGCTGAGGCAGAATAACAAAGAGGTGATTGGGTACAATCAACACAGCTTCACCAAGGGCAAATCATGCCTGACAAACCTGGTGCCCTTCTATGAGAAGGTCACAACATCAGTAGACAAGGGGAGAGCAACTGATGTCATTTACCTGGGTCTGAGCAAAGCCTTTGACACTGTCCTGCACGACATCCTGGTCTCCAAGCTGATAAAATATGGGTTTGATGGACTGACAATTCAGTGGATAAAGAACTGGCTTGACAGCCACACCCAAAGAATGGCTGTTAATGGGTCCACACCCAAATGGAAGCCAGTGACAAGTGGAGTCCCTCAAGGATAGTACTGGGACCAGTCTTCAGCAAAGAGGTCTACAGTTCGCTGATGACCCATACCTGATGAAATAGGGAAAACAGAGATAAAAATAACAATGAAACAATACATATTTTGAAACAAATGAACTGCTCAAGGAATTTTTTTTAAAAGGTAATTTTATATCATTGCGGTTACCAAAACAAAGACAGCTGCATAGAATTTCTCATCTATGCTCTCGTTCCTAGATGTTGTTTCCCCCCAGCTGTGGTTGCCCCCTGCCTTGTTTGTGCTGCTACAAAATATCTGTGCAGATTTGATCTGGGGAAAGATCTTGGTTGAATGTTAACCATCACCTCCAAAAATGGGATAGGGCAGGAAGGTAGGATAGCATATTTAGCGAGCTTTGAGAACAAAGCCATTGTACAGTGTAGCTATATGCCACAAGCATCACATTTTTAGACTTATGAAGAAGCAGGCAGTAGAACAACTGTAGAGAATGAAACAAGTAATAATTTATCCAGTTGCTTTCTTCCAGCATCACAATTGACTTCACTGGCTTCAGGGGGAGTTTTCATCCAAATAATGATTTTTTGTAAAAAAAGGGAGAGCGTACAAATGATATATTTTAATAATGTCATGAAGCTGCAAGAAAAGATGAGGTAACACCTTGCATCAGAGCAGTTAATACAGCTGTTAGAAAAAGGACAAACTTTTAAGCACAAAAGCCTCTTTCACATCCAAAAAAGAACCAATATATTTAGTACCAATTTGAAAAAATTTGCTCTAAGGAAAATTAATTAACTAATTGATTGATTTAACCAAATTTGAGATCAGAGTGGCATATTAGCAAGAGAAAAGGTAGCAAGTTTACTAGCCTTGTGATACAGAGTAAAATAGGTTATTGTTGCCTGTGGGAGACAGAGGCATAGCAAGCAACTGCCTATAAGAAAATGTTATGGGTAGAAAAAACTCCCAACCTTTATTGAATCTAGGAATTTTAATACCTAGTATTATGAAAAATATGAATTTTACGTCTTAGATTTCCTTTCTAGAGGAATCTTGTAGCTCTCTTAAGGGTTTTGAAAAGCATAATTAATGCAGTAGAGAATGACAATACTTTACAGAAATACTTTGAAGACTGGAGAAGTGAGGTGAAATGTGGAAGTAGAAGTGTGGCGTTATGTATTTAGGGAGTGATTTCTGCTCCAAGGTGGAGACTCTCCACTTGGAAACCACAAAGGGAAAGAAAGAGGGGAATGAATTGTTGATCGGAAGTTTTCTCTAAGCTGCAAGAAAGGCAAAAGTAGCCTTTCACCTTCTTCACCTGAAGACTGGCAGGTGCAGTATTTAATGAAAAAATGGTGCAGGGAACCTCCTTCTGAATGAGCGATGGCTGAATGTAACCTATATTCTTTTAGAAAGGAATTAACTTTTAATTCTTTATATAGAGAAAGCAAGCTATAATTGCTGGTATGTGTTGCTATGTCTAAGGTGAGCGTGGTTATGTCCGTGGGTGTATATCTTGCTTTAGAAGCCTGTGTACAGGCCTTACCCTTGTTGCTAATTGGTTGTGGAAGTCCTGGGTCACAGTGCTATTCCCAATAATAGGCTTTATAAAGTTTCAGAGCCTTTTCTTGTTTCATGCTGTTCTAATACAGTGATGGACATGATCAAGAAGGGTTGCAGAAGTTACAGAGGATAATTTTATAGCATTAATTTAAGTTCATTTAGCCAGCTACTGAGGGAGACTGAGCTGTATCTACTCAGAGTGATTTCACCCTTTTTGTGCTAATATATGCTCTGTGAACATCACTGGAGACTGGTTTCAGCGTAGAGCTCTGGTAACTTTTGTTAGAGAATTCTTGCATCTAAAGATAAGTGTTATTTTGAAGCTAAGCGACCAAACCCAGTCCTGGCCTTCTAGGTTTGTGTGACTGCTCTAGTAATTATGATGCGAATATTTTTGTGTGTGTTGTCAGATTTACTGGAGAACGGCATGCTGCTGTTTAGTTCCTAATTACAAAAAAAGATTGTAGTTAACTTTAGCAAAATTATTTTGTCTGTTCATAGGCACAATACAAAATGGAGTTCAGTCAATGGGGTCAGCTCAAGAGAAGAGAAAGCCGTAGTTTGGCATTAATTTGATAAGAATCTTGCTTTAAAAGGAAATCAGATACAGTTCTGTGAAACGTTCCTTTAATTTTCAAATGCTTTTTCTGTATCATACTTTAGTTTGCATGTTTCAGTACTGTTTGTATCTTTGACAAGAAATCTATACCTTTGACTGCTTGATGCGAGCAAAACCATTTACATCAGCAGCAGAATGATGTCTCTCAACTACTACAGCCAGCATGGTCGAAGATTGTGCTGGAACTTCGCCAAATTGAACTTTTGGCCTTAATAAAATAACAAAGTACTGCTTTGGGGCTTAATTATTGGTAGTATTATTCTGACTGTCACATTTCTTCTCTACTTAATGACTACTTCTCTACTCAGTGACTTAAATTGAGACTATTGCTACCTCATGACTTCGTATTTTACTGTTTCCTTTAGGATCACTCATCCTGTCAGGTCTGGGTGGAGGAAAAGAATCTGATTTATCAATAAATAAAGAAATCATGAGAGGTAAGTGGAGGAAATCTGGTGAGTTTCTCAGGTCCTGGTAGTGTGTGTGGGTTAGAAACTGAACAATTTGCTGCGAAACCAGTTCTATTTCTTCCAGATGGGGTAGCGGTCTCTGCTGCTTTGTGAAGAGCTGGAAATAGTGTCGAATTAAAGTATTTGCCTAGAGATCATCAAGTGCAGGCAACTATTATTCTTGAGAAGGCAAAACCTTAAGCTAAATAATTTCAAGGTCAGTTTTTGAATCAATTAGGAATGACTCTCAGTCATACTTCTAGCTGAAGGGCACAGGAGATCATGAGATGCTAGCTGCTGACAAAAGAGCAGGTATGGCTATAGGCACAAAGTGACATTGGGCTGTTCCAGAGTTTTCAATATATTTGCTGACACTTGAATTTGGAATTGAAGTAATAATTCTGATTCTTTTTTTCTTGTAGAAAAGTCAGATGCTAGGGCTTAATTCTAAATCAAGCCTTCTCAGAGAACTCAAAGAGTCTGAATTCCATTTTCACAAGGAACTTACTCAGATCTTAGAGATGGAAGATTTTTAAATGCAATATAGCCCTTTGGTTCTTTAGAACTAAGGAGAAGGAAACTGTGCCTGAAGTACTCAGTTTTATCCCTAATTTATTTGTTCTTTCCATAAAGACAATGGTCTAAGTGCCACATGTACACTGAAAGGACTTGCCCTAAACTCATAGAGGTTACAGTCCAAAGTTATTATCTTGAAAGAGGGTGCATGCAAATGGTAATTAATTGACTTCAAAAACTGTCCCATATGTTTGCAGAACAGGAACCAAAATACAACTGATAAACAAAAGTGTTGCAATAAAGTATCTTGGAGAGGGTTTTCTCCTTACCATTAGAGTTTGATTTTTTTCCCCAAGTTAGAGAGTTATTTAGTCATTCCCATGTTCCTCTTCTGCCATATACAGAAAATATCAAGTGACGAGTACAGGGGAAACAAAAAAAAAAATCGGGAAAACAAAACCCGTTTATTGCTACTCAGTTTTTTCTGTTAGATACACACAGGTGTTCTGTGTCTCCTTTCCCTCCCCCTCAGTGGTCTAAAAGTCACGTATTTAGGCTATATTGTACAAGTTAGTGGTGAATTTTAAAGGTGGTCAAAATCTATGGAAAAAACCTTTCTGGGAACTTCTACTCCCTTCTACTAGAGAACTCTTAATAAATATGGTATCTCTTACATGTTTTTATAAAAAACTGAAAGTTTTTTTTTATATATATGTATATTTACTTTTAGCATATATACTACTTTATAGAACAGAAAACTGTAACACCTGGAAACTAATAGTTAGCCAGAGCAGATAACAGGGAATTAGGCTATTAATCTGCTTAACAAGGACATATGCCAAAGTAGTTTAAATTGTGCTCATTTGTAATTCTATTCTTATATAAGAGGAATTCAAATCTAGTAAGACATCCGGGGTAAAACAGAGTATAAGCATACTAGTTCATTCAAAGTCCAAATCCAAGTGCAGTAACTGTTCTATTTCAGTGTCAGACATTGATATACAGGCTTATGGTCCAATGTGAGCTGGGTTTACTCCAGCTGGGATGATATATACTTGATTGATGTGGAAACCTACATATTTCAACAGATATTCCGTCTGGTTTTCTGTTTCATTGTCTGATCCTTTACTTGCAAATTAGTCATGAGAGTCTGCTGTTATCATACTATGAAAATACTTCTAGTTTGATTTTTTTACATTTTTTTTTTTTAATTTGGACACTTGTCCACTGACATTTTTATTTCATTTTGAATAGCAGGAAAACAACTGTCCTGTGGACATGCTAGAACTTTTGTACTGTGCTGCTCATTTACTGTACAGAAAATTCTCAGACAGTTATTAACCTCTGAAATTGTAGGTCAATATTGTTTGTCCTTGGAACATCTATTGCAAGAATATGCTGTGGATTAAACCCGGGGGTTTAATATTTAGTTTGTAAAGTATTTCTTATATAAAAAATTTTGCAGATAAAGGGTCATAATCTTGTTCTGACTTGATTGATCGTGCAAATACCACCCCCAGCCCCTACCCCAAAAGATTTTTAAATTGGGGAAAAAAATGGTGGTCCCAGCTTTGCATTAGACTGAAGTTATGTAGGTAGGTAATGAAAGGGAAGTAGAGTGGTGATAGTTTCACAATAGCAGAAATATTCTCCATGTTTTGTTCATTTGTCTAAAACAATGATAGTTCCTTGCTTTTCAGATAAAACATGTTTTAATCTGAACAGTGAAAATCTGTGCAGCTAAATGAAAATATGACTGTAGGCCATGTGGGTGTTGTGTATAAGTTTAATATTGTTAGCATGGGCAACAACAGCAAGGTGAGTGAAAACTAAGGGTGTGTGAGGAATTTATACTCTAGTGGACAGCATGTGCTATTCTGTGTTCACTGCAATAGCTATATCAAATACATGCACATTTTAACACATGCACAATCATGCCTTTGTTTTGCTGTTTAGGAATACACAGGATGGTTTTTGATTATTACAATTTGTCACCGGTTTGAACTAAGCTGTTGAGTGGGTCTTGGATAGCTCGCCAGCTGCCTGGAGGGGATAAATCGACCAATTTAGCAGCCCTTACATTACTCTTTGCACCAGAGATGAAGCCTATAATTTTATTTTAATTTTTTTTTAGAAGATTTGAGTTTCATTCACAGAAGAGTCAGCCTCAAACTATCTTCTCAATCTGTCTGTCAGTTGTTAGCCTGTACAATTTGTTTTTACAGCATGTTAAGTACTGCTCAGCCAGTTGCTGAATGGTGGGGGGTTTGACTGGTTATGAGTAAAGTACCATCTTCTGACAGCTCTATGTGGATGTAGTCAGGGAAAGACAGGTTGTACTGATGATCAGTTTGGTCAGATTATTCTGTGTGATGGAAGCACTGCCATCTTGTGGACAATTCGAGGATGTGAAGAATTTTTGCTTATTTATTTTAGAAATAAGCATTTTATATTTGTGTAGGTTAATATTTGCAGGAAGAAAATGTTGGTATTGTTATAAGCAAGGAACAAATTTGAAAGCAACATAATTTCCAAATGCATGTTGGTTCTTTAGCTAATCATGTACTTGTATCCTATTACACAGTTTAGTTGTATCTTCCTTTTTCATTTTTTTTCTTAAGTTAAGGAACGTGTTTGCTACCTATGGCATTTAACAGTAACAAAAAGGGAAACTTAAATCTCATTTTCAGGAGTACAATCCTTTGTCTGTTAGGAAAAAAAACCACCAACAAACAAACAAAAAAACCCAAACCAACAAAACAGAGCCTCCAGAAAAACAGGACAAACAATTAAAAAAACCCCTATTGTCTTAAAGATTCCTTTTAGAACCGGTTGCTTGACTGTTGCATCTTTGTATCTCTATCACTGAGGAGTACTGTGTGACCTATTGCTGTCATGCTCGTCTTCAGCCTAATCCAGAACAGGACTGGTTCACAACAAATTATTGGACGTTTCTTAATTGAGGGTTGCAAGAAGAGATTATGCACAGCTGTAGAAATCTCTAGCTCACAAATTGGATCTAGCTGGCCTTATCTGAGGCGGTGTGCTGTTACGTGCTGAAAATAAATAGGTGTTTTGTGTTGTGTATGTCTCTGATGGCTTAAAAAAAAAAAGCATAGGGAAAGGCTATTTGGGGATGTAGACATCAACATAACTCACTAAACTTGATTAATCCATATCTATTTCTTTGTGCAACTCAGAAAAATAACATTTGGAAGATGTCAGGTGGCTTCTTTTTGCCTTATTGCTGTTGCAGAAGTATGCTGGCTCTAGCTGAGAGTAAGGAGCTATAAGAGATGCTCTCCAAATATATTGGAGAATACTTTGGGTTGGAAGGGACCTTTAAAGGTCACCTACTCCAACACCCCCCGCAATGAGCAGGGACATCTTCAACTAGATCAGGTGTATATGTATAATGATGTACAATACCCAAAGAGTTTACCTTTAGAGCAGGCTAGACAGAAGAAGGGAGGAAAAAGGACATCTTATCTTCCCGTTAGAAAAGGGAATTAGTCCAGCAGTATCGTGTGGTGAGACTCCTAGAGGTAGAACTCATATCTCCTTTCTCCGAGACCCCTTTCATCTTCACAGTTTTACATATTGTGAACTATTTACAATGGCAGCAGACCAACAGGAAAATAAAACAAGTGAGTTGGTCCATATTCAGAAATCATATCACATACAGCAAGTTAAGTGACCAACAGAATGGAAATAGTAATTAAGCATTGGTAGGAACAAAAAAAGTTAGTGATTTGCACCATTGCGGGGAGGGCTGTGTTTCAAGATGAAGCTCTCCATGAGAGGACTGAGAAATCGTATGAAGTCATTAGAGTACAGCTATTTTATGGGTTGAAGCTGAAGAGTATGTTGATGTTTTTATGGTGTTTTTTGAGTACTGTATGCCCAAATATAGCAACAACAACAAATATTTTGAGACTGGATGGTACAATGTGAAGAATGGAGACAATAAACTTTGCACGTCTTAAGTACTAATACTTTATTGTGGGTGTCAAGTACCTCAGGGTGTTTCTGTTGAACATTTCAGAATGCTTAGTTGGAACCCAGACAGGAAAACAGAAAAAATGCTTGGGGGTGAACTAAAAGATAGTCCTGAAAAGCAGAAAAGAATAAGGTAGAAATGGGGGCAGAGTAAATCCTAGCCCCCATAATTTGAAATACCTGGAATGAAATAAGGCTATAAGTAAAAAAATATGAGCGTAAATCTTTCATTCAGTTGAAAACAGTTTTGCCTTGGTTATGATTTGTTCCTGCTGTTTCTAATTACATGTGACTCTCTTTTTGGAAAAAAAAACCCCTAAACCCACAACCCCCCCCCCAAAAAAAAAAAAAACAAAAAAAACCAAAAAAACCCAAAAAACCTAAAACCCCACACACCCCACAGAAAAACCTACCCTAGCATGAATTGCTGCATTCAATTTTGGTCACAGTTCTTGAAGAGAAAACTTGCAGTCCAGCCTAATCCAGTCACTCAAGTCAGCCCAGTACTGAGCAGTTGATGTTCTCAGTATGTCCTATGTCCAGTCCCTCTATCCCGTCTTTACAGAGCAACTAGCTCAGGGAAAGGCACCCTTATTTGGCTATGAGCATCCACAGAGAGATTTCAGAGCTACTACAGATAGCTGGTTTCCACAATAGTTTTTCCTGTTAATTTACCCATGTGAATGAATTTTAAGAATAGAAGAACTGAAAGCTATTCTTTGGAAGGGTGAAAAAGCAACTCTGAAGTCCAGTTAAAAGAAGAAAAGCCCAAACCTTTCTCTGAAAGCTGAAGCCAGCAAACATGCAGGTTCACCTTTGCAAGCTATTGCTCTTTGGGCTGCTTTTTCTCTGATGGAAGCAGAGGGCAAATAGTTGTGTTTCTAGTTGGTTTTTTTTAAAAAAAAAAAAAAAAGCACAGAGGATGTTAATAGTTCCTCTTGACAAGGCACTTGCTTCTGTAAAGGAGACAGAGGTATGTTGCTGGAGGAACATCCCTGTGTGCCTTGTTCCTCTTCTCAAAGGAAACAGAGCTTGTGTGTGTTTTAGATAACATAGAAAGGCTCTGACAGACAGGTTCTGTCAGTTTTACCTCTGGTGCTTTAAGCTGCTACTTCCCCATCTGTCTTTGTCTCTGAAGAAGGTTACTTTTCCTGTCAGCTCTTCGGCTCCCTCTGTTCCCTACTGAAGTAGCTGTGGTATTCTGTTTGCTGGTGAATTAATCAACTGCAGCAGACTCTGAACTATGACATTTGAGTAGTTTTACAGATTTGCTTTTATTGATTGTTATGGGGGGAATAGCTTTTCATACAAGGGAGGACTGTAGGTGATGGTAACGTTAATCAAGTGCACGAAAGTTCAAAAGATCATACGTTAAAAGACATGATGACCTGTAATTGATTTTTAGCTGTAAATGGGGAAATACTCTACAGATTCCAAGCTTCTTTTCATCGCATCAGAAGCAGGTTTTGTGGTTTAAGTTTGTGGTTAAATAGTTTGTTGAACCTCTAAGAGAAAATAAATCCGGAAGAAACAAGCAGTACCGAAATATAAGGTTAAAAAATTCAAAGATCCAAAAGAATTAAATTACTATCTGCTTCGTAGGTAGTGGTACTGTAGTTAACATACAAACCCGACAATTTACATTAACTTTTCTAAAAATGCATTTGGAAGAAGGTTAAAATTAAAATAATTAAAATAACTTTTAAAATGTTGTAGTTGCAAGGATTTAAGAATCTCTTGCAAATGTTGCAGAGAAAGCAGCGATAAAACAAGAATGTTGATGCTAGAGCATGGTCAGCAAAACCCCTGACATTAGACGAATCAGAAGATGTGTTGTCCTTGCTAAAAGGCAAATGAGGTAATTATGAAAACACAGTGACATCAACAAAAATCAGAAGGTTTGCTAGGTAACTAGTCAGAGTTGATCTTAAAAAAAAAAAAAAAAGTCATAATTTTACAGAGCTGGAGTAAAAAACACTTACTCAGAGCAATGTGATATCAAAAAGGCACTGTTATCAGCTACCCTGTGTACTGATTTGCAAAGTATTAGTCGAATTAAAATTAATTTTATTTTTTAATTTTTATAATGCTGATGGTTGCTTAACAAGGTATTCTTCTCTTTTTTTTTTTTTTTTTCATCTCTTTCACTCAAGCTACCTACTGCAAGGTCACCCGCCTCTTTGCTTTAAAATATATCCGTTTTATCCTGCTTCTCAACTAATATTTTCTAGGCTTTCAAGTTGTTTTCCTACAGGAGAGAAAAACCACTTCATGACAGAATGCTGAGAGACATCCAAACAAAACTGCAGCACAGGAGAGATCTCCCCTTTTCAGTACCAGTGGAGAAATTTAGAATTCTTTTATGCAATTGATATTTTAAAACTAGATTTGTGATCTTTTGCTGAACGTATCTTGTTCTTTACAAATAAGATACCCTTATTTACATTTAGTGAAGTCAAGGGGTGCTTTCTTCTAACTGAGAACAGCTGGGTGTCCTGTGCTCTGGAGGACAATGATGCGCTATGTGCTAGCACTTATTTTAAAACTTGTAATAATATTCAATTGTCATTCCACAAGTACTGTGATGCTCAAATGCTCAGGGCTAGATTTTGCTATTTAAAATTCTGTGTCCTAGTAGGTTCCTGATTAAGCGCTGACTTTGTGCAGAGCCTAGCAATATGTTGTATCTGGGCTTTGAAGCCTGGATAGTGATTTGTATGTTCAGGCTGGAAAGCTGAAAGATACAAAGCAAATTAGAATCATAGAATACTACTAGATTGGAAGAGATGTCTGGAGGTCATTTTGTCCAACCTCCCATTCAAAGCAGGACCAGCTTCAAAGTTAGATCCAACTTTGTCAAGATCATGCAGCAGAGATTTACACAGCCAGAATTAGAGTTCCGACATTCCTTTGATGTAAAGCTGCTAAACAAGTCACCAGAATCTGTTTCACATACTCCATCTGTGAAGCAGAGATAATTCTTGCATAACTACCTGTAAAGTATTTTGATCTTTCTGGGTAAAATAAAAACTCCAGACAGGAGTGGTTCACTTCAGTACTAGGGTAAAATGATTTATTTTTTTTTTCTCCTGTTCTTGAAGATGAGGAAGTAAAGAAATCTTACATTCCCTGTCAGTATCAATGAGGATTACAAGTACTGCTAATATCCTTTTCATTCAGTAAATAGGTCAGATTTGTGTTTTCTAGCATTCTTGCTGTTCAGAGGTTGAATTTCCCTTTTTGCTGTTTAGCCACTTAGGGGAGATGCTGTGTTTGCGACTGCAAAAGTTCTGAAAGCTTCTATTTCTGTTCAGTTCATGAAACTATTCACATCAGGGAGAGCAGAAATACGATCTCATGACATTATTTATATGAACTGGAACAAAAAGGTCATATTCTAACTGTGCCGATTTTAGTCTTCTCCCTGAACACTGATGAATAAATAAGGAGACTTGAATAGTGCATGTTAGTGACAATGGTTGAACAGGCAGCTAAATCCAAACAAGAATCCCCATGCTGAAAGCAGAATTGCATGTACTGACTGGGCAAAAGGTTAGTTCTTCGGGTTCCTATAATATTGCTAACACAAGGTTTAGGGGTAGCAATAAATTCTCAAAACACTATCTGAAAACCCTTCTTGTTTTACTAGCCTTCAGTCCTCTTGGCAAAGATGAGGAAATCCACAGAATGTAATTTGATGAAGATCATAATGTCAGTCAATGACGGGAATAGAGAAATATTATTATACCCTCTGCCTTGTTCTAACTTGCATTTCATCCTTCTAGAGTAGATTGGCAGAGCAGGGCCAGGGCAGGCATATCAACTGGCACAGAATAGAGGGGCTAGGTATGAAATACAGGGATTGTGGCAGATGTGAGGGATTTTGAATAGGAGAATCAGGGCAAGGGATGCCAAAAAGATTGAGGAAACACCTTTAATATCTGCTACTCACCTTTTTAGTTTTTTCAGCAACAATTTTCTCATCATTTGGCCATGACAAAACAGAGTTCTGAAAGATAGCTTAAATATCCTTTCAGGATTTTTCAGTTTTTTTTCTCTTGCTCCTGAGATATTTGTCTTCTGCCTTGCTATTTTCTTCTTTCTGGTATTTGTAATATTTCCTAATTTCTTTTCTTCTGGTGATTTTAATTGTGCTGTTTTACTTCCCTGCCAACTCATTAATGGCAAGACCTGTAGAATAAGTTAGGTTTCTGCTTCCTATAATTAGGTAAACATTACAGTGTAGATACAGTGCTTGCATTTCCTGATATACCTCCTCAGCTCAATAAACAGAAGTTTTATCAGTATTATTTGTTTGCTTTCCATTGATTGACTTTCAAAAGGCGAAACAGTTCAGGCAAATCCCTAGTGAATGTGGCCATTAATCTTTTTCTTTCTCTCGTCTGGAGTTTTGTTTTCTGGTGACTTAACAAAATACTATCATGTGCATGTGAATTGAAAGCCCCAAAGATTCTATTAAATAATTTTCAAAAATTCCATTTCCTATTGTCCCCCCTGCCCTTTTTCTCTCTTTCTCTCTCTCTTTTTTTTTTTTTTTAAAGTTATGTTTAAATTATGATTGGGTACAATTTATAACCTATGATGTTTCTAGATCACAGCTGACTTACCTCCTGCACAGATAATGGTTGCGTTCCAGTATTTGGCCAGTAACTGAAGCTGAATTTACTGACAATAATCACAAGATTTCTTTTGTATTTGTTAAAATATATTTGCCTTTCTTTTCTGCTATAGCTTGGTATCCCTCAAAGTGTGCATGCCTTGAAAATGAAATACCTCTCTCCTGAGTTCAGAAGTTCTTAGGTACATATGGTTATGCTTAAAAGTCCTCTCTTACCTACAGTCCATAGAATTAATTACATATCTCTACACACTTGATGACTTGCCAGTTCTGTTCTCAACTTGCCTCGCAGAAGACAGGTTTTTATAAAGCAATGCAATACCTCAACCATTTGATGTGCCTCATTAATTTCCGCAGCCTCCTCATTTATTAAAAGTCCTTAGTTGTCTCCAATTTTATTCTTTTCATGATTTGTTATAACCCATCCAATTTTCTCTTAACTGATTTGACTGCACTAATTGATTCTGCATTTTGGCTGCCCTTCTCTCTGCTGCAGTAACTCACTCTGTATATTTGTATTCTGTTACTTCCATTACTCAATTTTCTTTTAGTCTTAGATGCGTGATTAGTCCCTGATTGCTTCCTATTCCTTGTATTCTTTTCCAGAAATTTTTCTATACAGCTGATAATATCCTTGCTTGCAAAAGAGTGTTCACAAAACGTTCCATTTCATTTTTGTCAAACTTGAATGAGAAATTACAGAAATAACAATTTTTTGACAAGTCAATGGGAGTCAATAATTCCAAATGGCTGGCATTCTGAGTAGAAGTTACTCTAATCAGTCTGAATGGAGGTTACTAATGTCACTGTTTTGTATTTAAAACTCAAATGACATAAAAAGATACTAGTAATTTACTGTCTAGTTGGGGCATGGCTAGTCTATTAATTATGGGTCTGTATTTTTTTTCCCCTGAAATGCATTCCAGTGTATTTGCCATTTGTAATAATAGCTTGCTGCTTTTTGTACCAGGTGTTAAATTAGGTGAGATTTACACTGCGTGATATTGAATAGCTTTAATATTGTATGTTACTGAAACATGGAGGGTGTTAACAAGGCAGATGGACAGCTACTGTACTGCAAGTGCTCACCCCAGGGGAGGACAAAAGGTCAAGAATCTACTGCAGTCCTTTCATGTGTTTTATAATTTAGGAGAGCTGTTTACACTCCACCTGGGGTTTAATAGGAGCTCTTCAGACCAAGACTCCCTGCCTATGGGGAGAATTAGTTTTTTCCTTTGGTTGAACTGTCTATGCTGTCCTAACTATTGGAGCCGGGAACAACTTGTCCCCAGCTGATCCTAAAGCCTAGCAAGAGTTGTGGGTTGACTTCTACTGAATTAACAGAGCAATTGTTTATCAGCGGGCACCTATTGCCACATCTCTATCAACTGAACCCTGTTGAATCTGCCTGTTGTATTCCATATTGGATTTCTTCCATATTTTCCTTCCTTCTCTCCTTCATCTAAATCTCCTTCATTTTTCTTATCTAGTTGCTACAGGTAGTAGTGCTATGGTGAGGCAAACAGGGATTGTAAGCTTCTTTAGCTGCAGGAGAAGTGTATGACTGGCTGGAGGATCTCCGTTTGCTCATGTTGTTCAAGTTAGTTTTCAAACCAAGCAGATCAGATGTTAGCATTGTATCAGCTATCAGGTAAGGCAAGTCAGGACTGTGTCATGATAGGAGAAGCGTGATCATTATTACATATTACAATTGTAAATTTGTCATATCAGTGCTATGGACAGGGTTATGTAAAACTTGGTGGAGAGGGACTAAACCATTGCAAAACTGCAGGGTGAGGGACTATCACGAGGACAGGAGCAGACAACTCAGGAAAGCTTCTCTTAGAAAGCTGGTGTGCTTGGGGGAGTGGATTACAGAATGAGCACCATTAATAGGGCAATTTTTTGCAATACAGAGAATAGCGAGATCCAAATGAAGACCTTCTACGTAGCACTGATATTCGCCCTGGTTAGGCACTTGGATTACATTGTGAGCCACTCTGCTAGATTTATTTTGACATCTGTCTTCCTTTTTGCTTTTGGAGAGGAATGTGCTCAATGGAAAAGGTCTTGCCTTTAGAGTTTAGAAAACTGTGATAGGAACTTGAAAGGGTTGATCCATTTTCTTTTCTTTATTTTTTCCCCCAACTCATGAATTTTTTGCATGTTTGAGGAGTGAAATAAATTTTATACAAATTAGCAGAATAGATGAAAAATGAGCCTCTATAGATTCTAGCCAAACAAACATGTTTAAGCATAAGGTTCCTTTTGTTTCATTTCACGAAACTTCCAATTAAATGGAACACTGTCAGCACCAATTTACTATTTTAAAGGAGTGTGTTTTAGCATCTCTGCCCAGTAAACAGGTTTTTTTAATGTGCCTGTAAATTTGCAGGCAAAAGGAGATAGTTGGTTGTAAGTAAATGTCCCAGGAAAGGGGATTTGGTTGCATGTTACCTGCTAGAGATTCACAAGTCTGCTCTACATCTTTCAGCTTTTATCAGAGGATAAAGGAACGTGAGAGATGGGACTATGAGAGACTACCTTAGGAAGTCCTTTCTAAACAGGTTCAATTCATGTTCCTAGCATTTCTACAGAAAAGGGCACAATACTTCAAAAATCACTTAATTCTGAAAAGACTTGTGTCACTGTCATTTTATATCATTGTGTGTTGATGAGTGGGAGGGTGGCAAGAGATGGCTGGAGTATAGAGCAGATTAGGCTCATTTAACTGTGGGCATTCAATTAGGGAGATAACTGTCAGATGCTAAACTTCTAAATCAGGCATCAAATTTGATACCAAAAAGTGTGATTACTCTGCTTTGTGGAGTCCCCTGTGATGACTTATCTTGTCATCCATGAATCATAAAAAATTACTGAATATTTGCCCTATACAAAAAGCCAATAGATTTGAATAAAACCGAAAGCAATGCAGTTCTACAGTTATTCTAGTTCTTATACTATTTATAACAACAGACTTTATATTGTTGCTGTTTATAACTAAGATACAATTTTCTATAACATTTTATACAATTATTTGTTAAAATTCTTACAGGAAACTTCTTTGTATTATAATATTATGTAAATAGCCTGGGTTAATAGAACTCTTCTTTTAATCTGTGTGAACAATTTTATCATTTAAAGTGTGCTCATACAGTTTTTAGACTCTCAGTCAAACTAGTTTAACTTAATCCAGTTATGAATTTACGTATTCTGTAAATCAGTCTTCCCTGGGTATCTTTGCTCTGCAAATGAAAGAGAAGACATCATCTTCGATGCGCTTCTGAAGTTGGCTTTAACTCTGACTAACATAACTACTCCATGTGAAAAGTCACGCTTCTTTAATACCATAATTTTACTGAATCTCTAAACATCTCTGTTTAATCAGATAAGCACCTCTTGTACTGATTTTTTTTTTTTTATTTCGGTAATTAAGATTACTGAAAGGAGATTGGGTTTCAGGTGCACAAAATAGAACGTTTGATGCCTAAATATCACTAAAAGTTATGCCACTGAAAATTTTATGTTCTCCTCTCTTAGATTTTTCTTAACAAAACCTAAATAAGAATTAAAATCTGAAGACCTACGCTCTACAGCTGATCAGACCTGTAGTTCCTAATAGTTATGTTTTTATCATTGCTGAGTTATCTGCACACAAATTCCCTTGCAGATGGATGTTGATCACTGTTTATGTGATGTTTATCACTGCAAATGCTGTTGTTTGGTGTTCAGCACCATCCTTTAGTTGAGGTCAAGATTTGAATGAACATTGAAAAGGTTGATGTTTCTGTTTGTAACACACCTGCTATGTACAGGATAGAAACTTTGGTCAGCCATCCCTCTTTGTGTAGGAGAAGGCCGCCTTCGTGTAGGAATAAAAAGAACTAAACAACAAAACAATGACAAGTTTTTAATAAGTAATTCTTGCTAATGCCTAGATTCTAGGCATTCCTTAGAGGATAGAAAGTAAAGGTTACTGTGGCGTTCTGAAAAAGGTGATATAAGTGTGAAATACAGATGAGAGTGAGTGAACAGCTGGAGGTTGTTATTTAGATAGTGCTGAACCATTACTTGTGTTATATAAACTATCACTTAGAAATGCCTCTGTACCAGAGAAAGTGGAAAATGAGTTACAAGTTTTTAAAAGGACTTTGTACAAGATATGGAAATTTCCTGGCAGTGAGTCTGATGTTGTACACGGTAGTGAAGCCATAGATAAATATAATGTATTCAGGAAGAGCTAGTGTAGCTTCTGCAGGGGACAGTCATGTCTCACAACTCTGCTGTAGTTCCCTGAAGGAATCAATGTTGTGTGCTTGACAAAGGTGATCTAATTGATGTTGACTTTAGAAGGCCTTCAGAAATACCCCCAAAATACTTAAAGAAACCAAACCGCCATAGGATAAAAGGAAAGGTCTTCACATAGATTAGTAACAGTTGAAAAGATAGGAAACAGACAGTAGAAACAAATGTTCAGTTTTCTCAGTGTAGGATTTTCACAGGGCAAATTCCACTGAGATCTTCATTAAAGCCCATGCTATTGAATGTAAACAATCTAGGAAGAGAGTAAAGAGGGAGGTGACAACATTTGCTAATGGCATTAAGCTCTGCAGAGCAGTAAAAAAGAAAACTTACTGCAAAGATTAAAGGTCTCATGACATTGAGTAATAAAATGGCAGATTAAATTCACTGTAGAGAAAGGTAAAGCAACACAGATGAAGAAAATTATTCTTAATTTTATATATGTGGTGAAAGTTCTGAATTAGCAGTCAAGAAAGAGATACTGCGGTTATGAGTATTTTTATGGAAATGTAAGTGCAGTGCTCTGTGGTAATTACAAAAAAGAAGATAGGTGTTAAGAATGATAAAGATGGAATAGAGAGCGAAACAAATACCGTAACTTTCTTGATCTCAGAAATCCATAGCAGAAAGAGAAACAAGGGAGACTGACATTACACAATGACTTCCACATGAGAAGTGGCTAAAGACCTATGACTACAGTCTGTGAAAGTCTGCTGCTGGGGAATATAACGGCATCTATAAAATGATGAGTGACATTGAGAGAACAAATAGGATCCAAGTGATCATTGTCTTTTCTAAAAGGAACTATCATGAGCTTCAAAACAAAGCAAACAAACAAAAAAATGTGTTTACATAGTGTGCATCTGAACTGAGGAGTTTGCTGCTAAAGGATGTTGCGCATGCCAAAAGGTTTGTGCAAGTTCAAAGTCATGAAATAAAATGCATCTAAGTTTATTAAACACAATGATGAGACTGCTAGCTGATGAAGTTAATTCCCCAAGTCATAGACCACTGGAAGCTGGAGGAATATTGGGGTACGTCACTGCATGTTTGCGCTATTCTTATATGCTTTTCCTTAAGCATCTACTATTATATGAGTACTGGAGAAAATAAATGGACTATTTTTATGTTCTCAGATATTGAAGATTGCAGAGTAATTTTTGTAAGCTGCTAATTTGTGTTTGTACAGTATATAACTAGCTAGAACCTAAGCAAGCCCTTCTGTGTAAACTAGCATTTGGTGACATTAAGATAGAGAAACACACAGATGCTATATTGTGGGACATGGACAAACAAGAACATGACACAGTAAGATACAGAAGACATGTCAGAATGGTGAGGCTGTGACTTAAGGTTGAATTCTGCAGCATTCTCTGAGGTCTTATTTTCGGTTAAAGTATCTTACTTATATCATCAGGGAATTTCTCAAGCTGAAATTAAGTTCAGAGGTGTTAATGCAAGAAAGAAAGGGAGATTTTTGTCCTCTACCCTCTGGTAAACCTATGTAATTCTTTTGCCGGTACAGTTTCAGGTGACAGCATCTTTAACTGTTATGGTTGCTGAATGGAACAAATGTGAGGATCTGCTGATAATCAGAGCTGGGGAGCAGAAAATTTCTGAGAAGTGTAGGCCATAGAACAGCAGAACAGAAAATGCACCTGTTCCCTGCTAGCACCCAGGTTGTCTACAAGGTGTGTAGGCTTTGTTGTTTCTGTGTGATATGAAGCTACAAACATGTTCTTCCAGAGGGGTAAATATTTTTTTCTACAGAGAGGAGCAATCTGACCTTTTTGAAGGAGATTGTTTTGCTGTGGAATTGATGTGATATCCATCATAATAATGACATTATTGTATTATTTTTAATGTTCTGGGCCTGGAAGTTTTCTTGGATAGCAGGCTTTATTTTAAAGTCTACGCATAGGACAAAGGGGGATGAAGTTGCCCTAGGTGATAATGCTTTGACCTTTTGGATGACTAGAGGCCTTTCTAATGACTGAAGGGTTTTTTTCTGACACTTTTCCTATTCTGGGCAGGTGGTGTGATAGACAACTTGCCCTTTTAAAACTGTTTTTTCCTGGGAATCATAAAGGTAATTTTGAGAGGACTTGGATAACGCCTTTTTCCTCTGTTGCATGAATGTTTATTTCCCGTGGGAAATGTTCGCTCCTTCCCTTAGGTGTCACTGTTTATCGCTGATAGATTTCCACAGGCTCCATATTTGGCTGAATGGCACAGTTTTGCTCCATACTTCAGGCAGCTTGGCAAGTGTAGTGTGTATAGCCTGCTCTGCCAGTCTGTGCTGCCTCACATACTTGTCTCCCTCCTACATCAGAGAATAGCAGTGACAGCCTGTGTAAGGCTGTTACCAGAGAACTATATTAGCACAGTGTTATAAAAGATACCTTGCCAGCAATTTCTCAGTGTGGGTTATGTCTTAAAATGGGGTTAATAGTTGTATATACTTATTTTTTTAAAAAAGACTGCTATTGCTAGTAAGCGTGAAATTTCTCAGAAAGTTAATATGCGTGCCCTTTAATTTTTTAATTTTTTTCCCCTCTATTTAGTTTTACTTCAGATAGATTTAGATTCTGACGCATTTTTCTCTTTCTAGGTCAACTTCTCTTTCATATCATTATTTTTATTTAAAAAAAAAGTTTATGTATATTTGTGATGGCGAAAAAACTGCTTTCAGCACTTACCACTTACCTAAGAATTAGTTCTTATCTCAAACCATCTATCTGATGGCTTGTGTCGTAATACTGACTTCTAAGCAAGCCTGTTAATTTCTTCCTGCTTCATACAACTACCGTATATTCTGGCATACAACGTCAAAACCTGTAAAATTGCCAAGAAGAGAGTTATTTTACCTGCCATGATCCATCTCGTCCTTCAATGAATATCTAACACATTTGGCTATTTACACTTACGTTCACCAGGTCTCATTCGTTACAACAGAAACTGGACTCCTTTGCAAAATCCTCACTTTGTGCGTGGCAAAGGCATCAAGCTGTGTCTACCACCACGTCCTCAGGAGCTTGTTTGCTTTGTTACACAGGAGTTTTAAACAATTCTTAGGGCCTTTGCTGGGACGTGTGGCTCCTGTGAGGTGCTGAATCCTTACCTGGTTGGTATGGCCCAGCCTCTTTGACAACCAGCATTACCCCTTTTCATGGGAAACGATGAGGAGATTTCCTCTAGTTTCTTGCAGTTTCTTAGTTTATGCTTGCAGAAGCCTTGATTATTCTTGTAGGAAGCACAAAAATCTAATAGTTGCAAAAGTTGAACTACCATACATAAGAAGCTTAAAATATTGAATATTTACAACATTATGTAAAAGTATAACTGAAAAAAGAAGCTAATGAAAGAAAAAAAAATTAAATGGTTGTAAAGGTCTAGGTGATTGCTTTGGATTTGTGTTTATTTGGTTTAAGATGTGAAAGTGTTAAGGAAAATTTCAGTAAGGCTGGAGTCTCTTGTTTTTAATCCAAGAATGACCTAGAGTTGTGGGGGGGAAAAGTAGACCAGACTAGCTAGCGGATTACCCAGGGAAAAGTCTGGTATTTTTAACCATGCAAATAGCTAGTCATCTGTTTTGAAATAAAGAGGATTACTTTTGCTTGATAGCATTGTGTTGTGTTTTTACTGTGCCCGGAGTATGAACCCTGCAGTTTCCAAATAAGGGAAAAATGGCCGTAGATCACATCATAGCTTTAGCTCCAGGAGGAAAATGTTGTGGTCATTTACAATGTTTCATCTAGGTTTTGGCAATTGTGCGCATGCTAGGTCATTGATGACTCTATAAGCAAGAAATGGAGCACGGATTTCTACGTTTCATCTTCGATAAATGGAAAATAAAGAACAACCCCCACTTTTCTATCTGCAGGCAGAATTTCTTTTTATTTCACCAATAACTAAATCAAAGAGCCATCTGCATCTCCTGCAGGGTTCAACTCTCAGCTAGTTTCTCCACGAGCTGGCAAGAATATACATATACAAGAAAAAGTACAGAACCAGAAAGGCTAGCACCATTTCTTTCAAATTACAAAAGGGATTTTTTCCCTTGTGGCTAAGCTATGTTTTTTGTTATAACTCCCCTAAAAAAGATATTTTAGAAGACTTGTTGATTTGGCAAATTAATAATTCTAACAGTTACATATGTCAAAGAGCAAATTTTGCCCCTGCTTGAACAATCTGAAAGGCCTGCAAATATAAGTGGAAAACTATGTGCAAAGAGACTGTCCTTCTGCACATGCACAGCACTGGCCAAACTGTTCTTAGTATCAATAAAATGTTATTGATGTTTCAATGTTATTTTATGATAGCAGGAAGAACTTTTTGTTACTTCTACTTCAACTGAAAGGAAGACAAAGCTCTATGTCAGTTCCAGTACGTATATCTTAAAGTTTGAGAACACTAGAATAGTGGTGTACTGAATTCAGGGTTTTGTGTCGTACTTAGACTCTATCTGATACATTTCAAGAGGGGTCCTAATAATATAGTCTTGTTTTTGCAGAGCAGAGGACATTGGATAAAACCTTTCCAATTGCAAAGGGCAGTCAGGTCTATTAAAAGCAGAAAAAGTCATCTGTATGGAATGTGAATGTCACTAATATTTGATTGGTTGTTTTTTGCTGTTGTTGATTTGTTGGGGGTTTTTTTGTTTTGTTTTGTTTTTAATACAAATTCACTGGCCACAGATGCTTTCACAACTTTTTCTCCTTTTCCTGTATTAGTGATTAATTTTACCTTACATCTGAATGCGCATGACTTCATATCTTTAATCTTGTACATGTCTTTGGTATTTCACTGAAAGTACATATTTTTCCAAGTACATATTACCAAGATACGTAGGTAGAAAGTGTATTTTGAAACTGTTTCTAACTGTTTTGTGGAGTGCACTTAATTAGAAAAGATGTCTGGCCAATTTTTCTCTTCAATGTTGTTAGGCTCCTGTTGAATCTTGAATTTTAAGGTGTTCTGACAAAAAGCATGAAGCAGGAGAGTATTTATGTATTGGCTATGGAAACACAATGCTATAAAGAAGCAGTCTGGAGATAACTGATGTCTCTTCTAAACATCTCCAGGAATGAACTAATTATAGATAGTATCATCTGCCACTAGTTTTTAAGGTATACTTAGAGAATTGTTTCTTAAGAGAACTTGGAACAATGCACTATAAAAAGGGAATAATAAGAAAGAACTCCCTGCCTACTTACACAGTGTGGTGCTTGTTTTTTGGTGTTTTGTTTTTTTTTAAGTTCTGCTTCTATGAAGTCATTTTATTACTTTAGAGAGTCCTGGCTTATGATTATTTTTGAAAGCTTGAGTTTGACATTACTGCAATAAGGGAAGGAGTCATGGTGTGTGTGGGAGTGGAACAGCAGTTATCCCTTCACCCTTCCTTACCTATTTGGAAATTTCTGTTTCAATGAATCTTACAAACCCATGAATGTTTCTGTAACAGAAGCACTAAGAGCAGACTGGTCAGCATGAGAGCAACTACTTTCTGGTCTCAGGTATGCATAGAAAACCAGAGTCTAGTCTTGTGGTAATAAGCTTGTTGACTTGACCAAAGGATCTGCTTCAGTTTACTTTATTTTGTTTGTCATTACTTTAGTTGTTCACAATTACTTGCCTGCTTTAATTAAAATAAGATTGCAAGTTGCCGGCCTCAGTGACCTCCTTACCAAAAAAATATTCTCCAAAGGTAGAATTCTTCAGGGATTCAACTGTGCTGTCTTTAAATATCCTTTGTCCTTGACTCAGGGCCTGTTCAGTCTCACATGGCACTGTACCTCTGCTCCTTAGATCCAACTATTTTATGTTTCCATGAGGTTATTGGTGCAGCTATAGGCTATTTCTGTTGGCTGTCTAGACAGTCTGGTGAGAGAGGAAGGAGTACTCTTGCATTGGCAGAAGTGGGGAGCTTCACTTAAGAGTCAGAAGAAGAGTCTTTGAAGATAGACTCTGGGCTTCTGTTACCACTGCTTCTACTGCATCACATGCTCAGCAAGGGAGAATTATACCCCAGTATGGCATGTCTGCTGGTCAAGAAAAATTGAAATAAGAGAAACCAAGAGGAACTAGAGGAGCAATTCTCTTTTGAGGCTGGATTTTGAATAGTTCATTGAGTGGCAGATCAGCATAACTCCAAAAAAGGCTGTCCTTGGCTGTACATGACTGAATAGGATAGATAAGAGTAGGCTGTCAGTCCAGCTTCTGACAGGCATCATTTTGGAATATGTACTGAACAGGGTGAGGTGAATCCAGTTGCCCAAGTATGTTTGAACTCTTGCACAAAAAAACCTGAGAATTTATTTCTAAAAGGCTTCTAATGCACTTAATGAGAACCGTGACTGGTATGAATGCAAGGAGTTTTGACAATGCTAGGTACAATCCTAAATAATTCTCAGTAATACTAGGATCTCTGCATTACACTAAATTTTGTCAATTCCTATTACTTTTAGATCTTAGGATAAGGTTTGAATTTCCTGAATTCTTGCTTACAATCTTTTTCTACTATCTAGGGGAAAAAAGGCCCAGGAAAATTATCCTTATTTCAGGTCTCTCAAGCCCAGCATAGTGTGTGTTTTTGTTTGTACAGACAGAAAGGTCAGATGAAGCAGACTTCCATTTGCTTTGTTCAGCAGCTGGTTTGATAATATTATTCATTCTTTTTTGATTCCTCTCAGTTCCTCAGAGTGAATCTCCTTCCAAACCAGATCTTCTCCTTGAGGTAATGCCATAATCTATCAGCACTTTAAGAACTTTAATATTCTCTCTGTGATTGTCTCTCCTAACGGTTTTCAAGGAAAAGATCATTTATTCAGTAATCCTACTGCTTTTGCTTGTCTCAGAAGAGTATTTGAAGAGAACTTGCAATCTTTTACTGTCCTACGGAGCAAGGCAATTCCTTCTTTTTTGTCTTTTCTTGTAGAGTCTCAGGAAGAAACCTCCAATCTCTTTCTTCATTCTTCACTGCCAAAGAATAGAGGAATACAACAGTCTTGCTGCCCAAAATCACAGCAGGAAGTTAAAAGCTCTAGCAGTGGTGTAGTTTTTAGAAACCTCTTGGAATGGTAATGGAAAAATAAAAAGGCAAGGAAAAAAACCCAACAAACCAGAAAGTGGTTCAACACTTCCACAAGCGGTGGGCAATTATGATAAATGTCATTTATCATCTAAAAATGATGAGCTTTATTTTTGATTCAGTCTTACTTTACAAGTCTCTTCAGAGCTAGGACCATGGCTAAGCAAGCTTTTCCTTGCAGTAGCTTTAGCCCTCGAAAGCTGCCCCACCAGATAACTGTTGCAACGCCTTCGTGTTAAGTACCTTAATCCTTTTCCTTTCATCTCACCCACATACATCTGGAAATTAGAATACAATGCCAGTGTGGCTAAGGTAGAAATTAGCAATGAGGAATAACTTCCTCAACGCTGGGGGAAGCCCGAGGGACATTAGTTACTCTGCCTGTGATCCATCTTTCAAAGTTTCTGTTATCACAGATCTTCCAGGATGATATTCCAGTGACTTGGGTCTGTCTGTCATAAAACAAAGGAACTGGTCTGTGATCATTTCCAACACCTTCTCATTTTATGTGAGGGGAAAGTGACTGTACTACTCTAAACACTGAATGGATAATGACTATGTCCAAACACTGGGATACACCGAGAGACCTGATCACGATTGTCCTACTTGAAGACTTGGACACAGTGTACTACAACCCTCTTCCACTCTTCATATCTGTTTTTCTTCCCGTGGGAAGCAAGGTATGGTGAAAAGTGTGGAGGGAGCCAGAAGGCCTGTGAACACCTGTCTTGACATGGGGTCAGGATGCAGGCAGAGAATGCAGCTAGACCAAGTGGCTTGGAAGGGCTTCCAGATTCTGTAGTTTAGGTAAAGGAAACACTGAATATAAGAAAGTGTTAAATAAGTTGCTGCTAGAAGCATGTGCAAGGAATGTGACAGTCTGGAGTCCTTTTTAACAGATGCAAAAACTTAGGGAATTTCGGCAGAAATAGTAGAAGCCACTGGTTTAGCTTGTCCATGCTGTACCATTTAAAATTATATCAGTAATTTGAGGTTGTTTATGGGGTACCTTTCTCAGATCCTCTCAGTGTGGGGATTTAATAATGGCTCCTTTATGGAAATCAGGATTTGACAGAAAATGAGATGGTGATTTAACAAGAGAGGGTCTAATGATGCGAAGTAGCAGCACAAAGCTTGGAAGTCACCAGTGAAAAGCAGCAAAGCTATAAAAAAACAAACAAAACACCTTTTTCTTTGTAATGAAATAAATTATAGCATAAACCAGACTGATTTCCAAGCCAATCCATGACACAGCTTCCCTATATTCTTCGGGATGTTAAATAATTCATTTTAGTAAATACCTGCTTTTCCCAAATCTAGGTCATATCAAACATAGAGCAGTATGAGATTCTTTGTTAATCACCTGTATCCTATTTCATCCTCTGTTCCACTACACTAACAATAAAGAGAAAGCCTTTAGCCACAGATCTGCTTTTCCTGTTAGATACGTTACACATTTCTGTAGTAACCAGGTGCAAAATTCAGAGGCAAAGCTACAGTGATTCCTGAGCTTTACTTCCAAAATCCATCTCGCACTAAAATGTGTCGCAGCATACACATTTGTCCCTTTTCTAGACCTGCCTGTCTTTTCAGTAAGAAAAACCAGACATTTCAAAATAAATTACAACACTCGGAAGCTATAAAGAATCGCTTCTGCCCTTCTGCCTCATTTCTTCCTCTTTTGTTTCATGCTGTTCCTCTCCCTGATGCCTGACCAGAGTAAATTCCTGAGCATCTCATGTTTATTCACCAGGCTGCTGCTGATAATTGCAGTGAAATCTCAGTAGCTTTCAGCTAGGGCCGTGTTATTTTTTCAGAAGGCATTTCTATTCCAAGTTATTGCATATAATATCTTAGACCTTGATTTTACGAACATCATACTTGATGCCAGGAGTAGTCAGGCTGATAAAGTCAAGTACATACATAAATGTTGGCAAGGTTTGTTCTTTCCTAAACGTAACAGTGTAATAATTTAACGAAGCGTGATATACATGTAAGGAGGATTTATCTGGCCCACACAGAACAGCTGTTAGTAGTTTAGAATTGTAATCCATAGAATGTATCCATGTCAATATATGTCTTTAAGTATGGAAGTATACTGCAGGTGAAGGTGTCTGGAAGTACCCATTCTGTTGTATTGTAAAATTAACTAGAATATGCTGCTTGTGTGTTTGGGTGTGGTTAAAGCTTCGGGATTTTAGGACCACATCTTGACATAATCACAGAAATAAAAATTCTTCCAGGTTCATTACAGTGAAAAAGAGCTCCTGTCCGCCACCTTGTGTAGCAATGCCTAAAATACAGAATTGGATATTTAGAGGAAAACCACTAGCAGCGGTCATCAGATTTTAGAAATAAGTGGTGTAACTTAATATCATTGAGGTATGGATTCCCTTAGAAAAATACCCGACAGAATGCTAGAAAACTTAGGGAGGGAAGGACCCGCACACACATTGTGAATCCATAATGATTAGGAAAACTAGGCTAAAGTATTTCTATTCAGTGAAGCAATAAATGAAATACGGGCACCTATAGTGCTAACAGACCACAGTCGTGAACTTAAATGAGGGGAACTAGAAAACTGCTATTGCCTCCAAAAGAGATAAGAATATCCTATCTCTTTTCTCTAAATTAATTGGTAACCTTAATTTAATATTTTCATAGTGTTGTGAATATAATGCTCTCTGGGCTATTTCTCTTAAGCCTGTGGTGAATTAGTAATTGTCCTGGTTTCAGCCAGATAGAGTTATTTTCCTTCTGGTAGCTGCTGTGTTTTAGATTTAGTATGAGAATAACGTTGATAGCAGCAACTAAAACAATGTGTGCTAAGGAATGTTTATATTAGTCGAGGACTTGTCAGCTTCCCTTAGATGCGAAGAGTGAACATAGACAGGACAACCTGGCCAAACGAATATTCCGTACCATAGATTTCATGCTCAGTATATAAATGGGGGATGGTCGGGGGCAGGAATTTGCGATCACTGCTCAAGTCGGGTTGGGCAACTGGTCATCAGGTGGTGAGAGCAACTTGTGTTGTATCCCTTTATTTTGTATATTCTTTTACCAGTATTATTGTTGTTGTTATTATTTTCCTCTTCTGTTACTGTTCTGTTAAACCGTTTTTATCTCAACCCATGAGTTTTTTTCACCCCTCCCTTTCTCCCCTACCCGACTGGGAATGGGGTGGGGGAGTATGAGTGAGCAGCTGTGTGGTCCTAATTGCTGGCTGGGGTTAAACCGTGACAATAATGTTTTGCCTGTCAGAAATGCTCTTTATTTTTGTGTGTGTAGCATAGGCTTTAATTTGTAATACATTTCCTGTTTCCACTGTTGCAGTCCAAATGGACTCCGCACCTCTCTACTTAGCTGTGTTCCCAACTGTTAGTTCTTAGAGCTACTGCCAGCTTTTAGTGGAGTTCATACCCAGGCAGAGAAATGTGAGATGCTGAGCAACCTTGGCTCACGCTGAAATCAGTAAGAGAAGAGCAGGCTCAGCACACTGTGGCCGCCGAGGCCCAGGTGCATGAAGGTACGTAATTGTCCAGATTTAAACCTCTGATTCCCCGTAGATTTCAATAGATGAGTTAGACATCTAATTAAGAGTCATGGCAGACAACTTCTGCTCATTTTACTTGCATAAGTCATCTAGCAAAGGCAGTGGCACTGCTTGACTAAATAAGGTGGAGTGTTTGCCTGTGGACTGATAACATATAATTAAAAAACCAAAAAAGTTATTACTTAGCTAAACTACCTTTGCTCGGTATCCATACCCCTTACCAATACTTATAAATGCAATTAAACAAAAGTGAAATCAAAACCATGATATACAAATCTAAAATTAGAAAACTAATTAGTACTGTATTTCCTGGTTCTATAGGGGAAAATTTGCCACCAGATTGAGAAACTATGAAAACTTTCTCATTCAATTAATAAATTATTCAAAGATAGTCTTGAAAATTAATGTACTTACAGCTGATCTTCAAAGATTTTATTTTTTATAATGGTGATATGAAAGTACATTGGCATTTCTTATGTAATGTTATATGGGTATTTGTACATATATGCGGTGGAATGTACAAGGAAATTTCTTTGGTGGACTTTGTGTCACACTCCAACTTTACAAGTTTTAACTCTCTAAAGTTAAACATTAACTCCAGCCTGCTAGTGTAGATTGCCTCATTAGTCAATGGAGAGCAATAAGGAACTGTAAAATGTGTTTCTTGCCATCTTATGAAAGATGGGATGAACCACAATTTGAAAATTCTCTTTCTCTACTGTTGGTGGAAGGGAGTTTGGTCAGCTTGCCTGCTACCTTTGATGTTTAACTTTTCAGCAGCACATGTTTGAAGAGAGAAATGTCACCATTTTGTATGACATTAAATCACTATTTTTACCAAAGAATTCATACCATTGGATTGAAACAATAAATTATTAAAACTCTAAGAAATGCTAGCCATCACTTTAAAACGAGACTTTGGGAAGTTCCACAGGAGATTTAAAGTGGTGTGGGAGTAGGGTGGGTTTTTTTATGTGGGCTGTGGTTTTTTGTTTGGTGGTGTTTTTTGGTTTGGGGTTGGTTTTTTTTGGTGTTTTGTTTTTTTTTCTTTTTATAAATCAAAGACTGGAAGATGTGTCTGTCCATTTGTTCATCCTATGACTGTAGGAGCTAGAATTCCTGCTTGGATACGGAATTCTTACTGTGACTTCTTAGGAATGCTAGAAGATGGGAAAGTGGGGAAGAACATTTAATTTGCTCAAAAATGTTTGCGTGGCTACAAAGATGAACAGCACCTTGCAGAATCAGTCCCCGTAGCACCAAGCAACTTAATGAGCATTATCCCTGAACCAATCTATTCATTACTGCTGATCAAAATCTTGTGCTTGCTGTATGTATACTGCCAGACATTCTACTCCCCCAGAGTTGCCCCGTACTATCATCCTACACTGAAAGTTTACACTTCCTCGGTCTGCTCTAGTTTATATCAAATGGAGATTATTAAGTTATACGCAGGGGAACAGGTGGGTGGAGCAGCTGGCATGAGAAGTGAGCAGCCTGACAACAGAAAAAAAAATCAGGGTAGATTGCAGCACAAAAATTTTCCTAGGAAATTGCAAATTTCACAATCTGTTCATGAGAACTGATGGTATAGCTCGTGTGCCAGGTAACAAGTCTGGGAGACTCTAGACTTCACTGGAAGCAGACTATTCAAGACCTTCAAAGATCTTGTTAGTTTTGGCTTCAGTCTATTACACTATATCATGCGATCCTACTCATTCTGGAAAGCTATTCTTTATGAATTTCATAAGTAGATTGAAAAGGTCACAGTGGTTTTTCAGTCTTGATTACCTGATTTACTGTATTTTTTATTACAGATGAAGCTTTAAAGATAGCTTTCTGTGAACTCTTAAAGTCATGCAGAATTTGAGGGGTTTTTCTGGTTTCATTTAGTGACATGAAGAGAACATCAGTTTGAACTGGTTCTGACAAACGCCAGTTAAAGAAAGCTAACCAACTAAATAAGCTCTCCCTTATTTGGGTGTAGTGTGGAGAGTGACCTGGTGGAATTAAATGTTACAGATTCAGAAGTACTCTAAAATTTAGATTATAATGAACTGGGATAGCCAAGAAGAACCCAGTAACAGTCAGGACAACCTGATAAGGCCAAAGTGGCAAAGTTTCTAGAATAAAGAAATGCTTAGATGGCTACGGAGGAAGTAGGTGACAAGATTATATGTGGAAGGAAAGATAAGCTGCCAGTTAGTGTTCAATACCGTGTCAGTTTATCCTGTATCATTTACTAGGGAACCCAGACCAAAACAGTCTCTTGGTTAGGCCACTGTCTCAGGACGCAGCAGAGCAACGTCTTACCTCTGCGAGCTGAGTGTTGCCATGGTTTATCTCTGGTTATCTCCTGGTTTGACTTGAGATGCTTTTCTCGTGAAAGTTTCATTAAAACACATACATTTCTGCAAAAAGTTGCACTTCTGACAAATCAGCATTTTTCAAATGCGGCGTATTTAATCAAGAAGTTTCCAGCCAAGTCTAATTATAGTATCCTCTTTAAATGTTTCAGTGTTTCAGACAGCACTTCAAAAAGAAACACAATGAGACATTCATTATTACTTAAGTCTTTCATATTACTCAAATTACAAGGAACAATTAAATATGTCATAAATGATATCTTGATAAACATTTGACATGCCACTGGATAACATTTGGTGGCTTGAGTTTCTAATTTCTCTCCTTTAAATTCAAACTTCCTTCTAGTTCTTATCTGAATTACTGTTGAACACAAGCCAAAGTTCACTCGGATTTCCTTTCTACACAAATTCAATTAAGAAATGTAAACATTTGGAGTCTCTCTTGGGGGGAGGGGGGAGGCAGAGGAGAAAAAAGAAAAAAGAATTGTCAGTGAGAAGGACGTAGGCCAAAAGGAGACAGTGCTATTTTTATGTGGAGAAAAGAATCAGTAGTAGCTTTTGACATGGAAAAAGTGATCTGTTACTGGAGGCAGCAGGTTTCTTGCTTATGACAGAAGACAGTCAGCTAGCTGTGCATGAGAGAAAGGTAACTCATGTTTGTACAGTCACAGGGAATAGCATACTGTTAATGGGAGGAGGATATGCCTAGCTTTTGGAAATATTTTGGCTATTGTGGAAGATGCGGTGAGTGTTGCTTTGAAACCAGAATGTTTTGTTGTTGTTGACATGCTGCTTCTCATAGGCTTTTGTTGAACAACTTGCAAACTCCTGTTATAATCTAAAAGACCATGCTAAATGTTACAAGAGCAAAAGTAAAGAGAGAAATATGATGATGATAATAGAAGAGACAATATAGGGCAAAGGCTCGATAGAAAGTATGGAAGCTCATCTGTGCATTATTTTAAGGCACACTTAATCTGGTAGCATGGAAATTGTCAGTGCAGATTTGAGACCACTACACTGGTAAAAGCTGGATAATACATGCAAAGGCCAACACGTTTCTGACTCATTGTCTAGAGTCTGGTAAAGCAAGTGACAGCTGGTGGTGTTCTTAATATCAGCAACAAATCCAAGGAAACCAGCTGAAGCATGTAGCTGAGAAAATTCATTACACATTTAAAAAGTTCAAAGGGTATGTGAGGAAAGTTAGACTTTGGCTTTTGAAAACTCAGCTTTTTCACAGGAGCTTCAGGAATTACATAAACTTGTGTAAGAATGCATGCTGAGAATATTTCAGCTAAATGACTTTTAATAGCTTGGCTTACACAAGGTATAAATTCCAAAGTGAGATAGACAAAGCAAAAAAAAAACCAACCCAAACCACCACCACCACCCAAAAAACCACCACCAACTGCCCCTCCCCACAAAACTCCAGTACCGCTAGATGCTTGAAATATATATTTGCTTTTTTTTGTATTGTTGAAACATGTTGATTGAAAAGCACGTTTGGAAAGTTTCTGTAGCACCCAGTTGGAGATAAACATTTAAATCATGGGATCCCAACATCCTGGTTAGGGATAGACATCGATCCTGGGGTATACCATGGCAAAACAAATCTGCCATGCAGCCCTTTTCTGATCACACTTGAAAGAGGAGGCTTATTGCATCGATCCCTGGGAAATGACCCCCTCTGGGTTTTTTGTTTGTTTCTTTGGGGTTTTTTTTGTTTTGTTTTTCTTTAAATAATGTTGTTAGTGTTGCTCAAGAGTAGACAGGATCTAGAAAGGATCACCTGGGGGCTCTGAGAAGTCTGTCTGTTCTTGGGTGCCCAGCTCAAAGACAGTTGCAGACTCAACAGTTTGGTGTTGGTACAATCACAATTAAAGAGACGTTTTAGGCTGTGTAAAAAAGCTTTCTGTGCTGGAAATGGCCAGGGAACAGTACTTTATAGTATCTTGGTTTTAAAAACAGAAGTAGTTTTCAAATGCTTACTGGCCAGCTATTCATAAGAGCAAGTTGGATATTATTACTCAAATGTCAGATGGTTTTATGAGATATTAGTAAATTAGTTATCTATTTTAAGGCATCAATGTTGTGTTAGTAAAAAGTATTTTTATAATCTGCTTTAAAATATAATTTAAGCAGGAAAAAAACATAATAATCTGAATCTAAGTATCTGCACTTTAGCATGTGTCTAATCTTAATGGAATTGTACAGAAACAGCTGGACCAAATCTTTGAGATTTATTCTAAGCTCTTGGAAAGTTAATGTAGAGTTGCTCGCATGGATCAAGAAGCAAACTGGCTTCTGACTGTATTGCTGCTCTTCTCTATGCTCTTAGTACATCATCCTAGGCTTTCATACTTTTTTGCTGAGACAGATTCCATGAGGATTTGAACCTGTTAGGGACTTTATTTTGGGACTAAGTGAAGAGCAGACATTTTTCAGAAAAACAGGATGATTTTTACAAACAAGGCAGCTTTTGTTTGTTTACTGGAACACAGCATTCTAAGGTGCTTAAATCAGAAGGAAAAGCAAAACTTACATGCACATCCATACTGGCAGCATGATAATTCCACACCATTACCAGCTCTTGATGGCTCTTTCACACCACATCATATTTATTTTCTACATGTTCCTTAGCAAGCTCTCAATTTCAGTGCTAATTAAATACTTTAGTGTCACCCTTCAGTGAAATTAGTCTTACCTTCTTTCATAGTGTAAATAAGGCTTCATTTTCAACAGTCTGTTCTTCAGTAGAAGCACTTCCATGAACTGAGCTTAAGCACGTGCTGCTCATCTATTTCCCTGGTAGTTGATTTCTGTGCAGCACAAATATGAATCTTTTCCTGAATTATGGCCTTTCCTGTTAGTGAGCATAACAGTTCAATTATTTTAGTGTTGTTTTTTGCTTGTGCTTCCTTTGATCATCTGCTGTATTTTCCAGAAGAGGATCTTCGTTTATTGCAAATTGATGAAACATTATCAAAGCATAGTTATATTCTCTATGCTTCACATGTGAGAAACTGAAACATCGACAGAAGAAATGTTGTCTGTGGTGGGAAAAAAAAAAGGTTTTGATCACCTACAAAGTTAGAAATAAGCCTTACATCTAGCCTGACATTATTATGTGCTAAAAGGAGTTTTGTATGTTCTTTGTCCCTAGGAAAGGTAGGAGCCCTCTTGCTCTTTAACAACTCTATTTTCAGAGTATGCAACTGTCCTCGATGATTAAAGCCCACAGATGCAGATTAATGTAATCTTTGGTCTTTTTTTGGCCATGATATTGTGGCTGAATTTACTATCCTGTGCATCTTTTAGATATATATTTTGCTTTTTTAGGTTTTCAGTGTTGGAAACAGACATAGTATGGATGAAAATTGGCAGAAAAATGTGAAAAGCTTCAGGATTTTGAGTCAGGTGGCAGAACATTCGGGAAGCTTCTGGCACACCACAGATGGTCGGTATAAACTGTTGTGGCAGAGCAGCTCTGCCAGGAACCCCATGGAGTTTATTTCTAAAGTAAACTTTTAAAAATACACAGAATATTAAAGCAGGAAAAAATAATATAATTTGAAAGCACTGTTAATATGTTACTGTGTTGTTAGGCAGTTCCATATAGCCCCATCCTTTTTTTTTTTCCTCCTAGCTATCCAAGATTAGTATCTTAATTTTCCAAATTCCACCTTTTCCAATCTTTGTACTCTTTCAAACAAATCATGTAGCTGGTCTGGGGGACACAGCATACTACTGAGCCAAGAGCTGAACTGAACAGCAGAATTATAGATACTTTTATATTTACAGAAGAACAATGAATAGGATTAAGGAGCAAAAGCATAGTTTTACATAGTGTATATTATAGGCTTATAAACCAGAGCATTAATAAATATTAAATAATATTTATATTCATTATGTAGATAAAATATTTTGTTATTTACTTGTAAAATTATCTTTATAAAAGAATACATTCGTTCTTATGTATACGTTTATGTATAAGAATATTATATATCAAGTAAGATAACAAGTTTTATTATATTAAATAATAGTCTTACTTGAATTATGCTATAAAGTGTGAAATTTTGGCAGAGGATTGGGAATAGGAGGGGACAAGAAGACCTGTTCATCTAATACCAACATTCAAACAGGGATTATTTTTTTTCTCCCCCTTGTTGTTTTTTTAGGGTTTGGCTTTATTTATTTATTTATTTAACAAAGGAGAAGATGTTCTTAAGAGAAGAACACTTTTCAGCTGAAGAATTCCCAGGCACAGAGAACAAATTGGATTAACACAAAGTTTGGGAATTTGATTAAGTTTTTTCGATAATATTGTCTATATTTCAGAATTTCTTGAAATTGGTATTTAAAAAAAAAACTGGTATACATAAAGTTAGTGTTAGATTCTTAATCATTTCTTTTACTTCCCTTATTATCTAGAGAAGTCAGCATTTAGAAATGTCAGTCAAAATATATATTTTAAAGTGATGAAGGGATTCCAAGCTGTGACTCATCTCTTACTAATGATTCCATTGTACACTACTGCAAAAATGTAAATACTATTTTAGCCAGTTAAGATACCAGCTGAAACTTTCTATCTCCAAACAGGTCTTAATGTCAAGTTTGAAATAAATTACTTGTCAAAATAAGGAGATACTCACTTTCAGTACCAGTAAGATATATCCTCTAAGATAACACCATAGCCTCTCCCCCTTAAAATGCCAAACATTGAGTACATCTGCATTTTTCTGCGACATTTTGCTGTGAAGTTTTACTCAAGATTTCATTAAACTCGGTCATAAAGGAGGGCAAACTGAGGTTATCTGGGCTGATTTGATTGTCTCTAAAAGCGATGCATCTGTTGAATTTTCAATGAGTTTTTTTGCCCCTTGCACCTCAGCCTTTCAATCTAGTGAAAGAACGTATTACCATTTCTTTCAGGCAAAATCCCCATTAGTTAGGGGAGCTAGTAGCAAAATTCCATGGGCTGGAGGCTGGACTTTTTGGGTCAGTGTGTATGGATCTGTACTGGGAATTAAATTATAGTCTGAATAGAATAGTTTGAGGTTGAACTATGCCCAATGGAATTACTTCCTATTTTTAAAATCTCCTCCCTTCCTTCCCCCCGCCCCGTGTTTGAAAGGAAGCAAGTAAAACCCTTTCTAGGCTAAGTCAGAGAGCGTAACCTATAATTGCTGTAAGAATGGACACAAAGAAGCCAGATATAAAGCTTGAAAGGTGTCAAAGATGCATTACTGAGATAATATGAGGAGTTAAGTTTGAGGAAAAACTCGACTGGTTACTAATAACATCAATTTAGCAACAGCGTCATGTCTTTTACATGGGATATGGATGCTGTGTCATGCATACCTTGCCATTGTTGTCTTGCAGAATGGAACTGAGTTTGGAAAAAGCACAAACACAGTTGTATAGCTACAGTAACCTATTGTCATTATTTAATTATGTGTTATCATCCTATGATTTACTATAATGTGCTCTTTATGAACTGCACATTGTAGTAAATAATGTTTATTGCTGTATGTGAAGCCATATTTTTTGTGTTTCAGCCTCAAGACTGTGAGTCTTTATGTTACTTTGTTGTTGTACCTTTTCACTTCCATAGCAACAATTTAGCTATTCTCAGCTCGTAGTAATTGTGAGAAAATCACATTTCATCTGGTTTTGTCAAATGAAGTCTGAATAAACCTTCACTTATTAAACATCACTTACTTCCACTCCTAGCCTGGTTAAGCAAAGTAGTGTCTGTTGGTGTTGCACAAAGCAAACAAACTGCGTTGCTAGTGAGAAATGTCACTCAGTGTCACAGCTAACTAATACTGCAAAACTGGGGTCAATGTGAGCATTGGAATAAAAGAGAGTTCTGAAAGCACACTTGAGGCCAGCAACACAGAATCAGGTTCTAACCATCATGCTACACCCTAATAGGAAATTTAGTTAAGTCTCGATATGAATAATGTTTTAGGTATACATCACAGTAAGAGTTTCATTGTTATGAAAACTGGTGAAATGTAGTGCCAACATCTTTCCCTGTACTTTTCTGCATCTTCTCTGTGCTTATTTAACTATGACATGTTGTTATCAAATGATTTTAGTTCCCACTGTTAAAACTTGAGGGAAGATCTCAGGTCTTTCCATTTGCTGTGAATTATTCAATCAAGATGACATGTTCTAAATCCTCTTGGCCTGGAGTAATGATTTAGGCTTTTCTGTAATATAACTCTTTCTTTGGAAATCTGATGTCGTGAGTATTTCTTTGCTTCTTCATGGACAATTTCTTCAGTGCCTTATTGCCCTGTTATGAGATGCCTTTCCACTATTTGCAGCACGAGGAAACAAAGCTATAAATTCTCTTCTTCTCATGTCTTTAGAAATCTACCCCAGAATTCAGTGAGATCTCTGAAAACACTGTCCATCTCCAAGACCTTGACAAAGTAAGGATTTTGAATGTGAACTGTAAAATTCAGGGAAGTCTCCAGGGTCTGTGTTTGATAGGAAACATAAAATGAGGATGCTTCTGCTCATCTGCATTTTGCTGACTGCACTCTCTATCTCTCCTCTCTGCCAATGGCAAGAATGGAAAACCAAGACTCAACAACCACTTACTCCATGGCCATTTCAGCAGGCCCATCAGAATTTCTGCAGCTGCTCTCTGCTCAGGGCTCATCAAACACCTCTCCCTTCACACTTTCTCAAACGCCTCCACCTCAGCATTTCAAGTAACTCAAGCTGCTTCCTTTTCTTGCTTGCTCTCCTGCTTGCCTGCCAAAACCAGAAAGCCTTTATTAAGGGCTTCCCCGTCAATCATCCTGAAGGCCTCTTTGGAGATCTGATTAGTATTTGCAGCCTATGTTCAGGAACAGGCTGAATCTATCTGGTGCCATTTTTATACAAAGGGGTATGAAGGAAGGGAATGATTTAACTAAAGGGTGAAGCCTTGTTTCTGTGCTGCAAGATATGTTATCATCGCTGTGAGCAGTGAGATATTTTCAGATTGTAAAGAGTTTTGCATGCAGGAATTTAAGATATGCAATGTCATTTGGGATTGTTAGGGCTTGTCTTTGCTGCAGTGCCTGAGAAACTGGGTAAATTAGCTTGTGCTGGAGCTTGAGACTGCTGTGCTGAAACTGCTACTGGGGCGTTGGTAGTTTACTGTGGGCTTAGACATACCTACAGCCTGTACAATCATACCAGCACAGATATTCCCTTCATCTTGCTAAGCCCGTACAGACTGGATAAAGCATTTTAGAGGGAGGTAAAAGCGTTCTGTGACTGGTGCTCTAGATTCCATGTCTTATGATTTCACAGAAATGTTAAACATTGAATTCTGTTCACCCAGAAGAATGGAGAATGGGCTGAATTTCACTTTCACAGGCAGTGCTGGAGGCTTGAGAATTTCTGTGGCTGGGCTGGCTGTGCACAAGGCATGGGGAGACCCACCATGAACTCCCTGTCTGGGTAGACTGCAGCCTGTCCAGCCTTTTCTGCTAGGCTCAATTGAACAAGAAGTGAACAAGGCACCTGGCTTAAAAAAAAAAAAAGAAAAGAAAAAAAAACTAAAAGGGAAAAAATGGTTTATTTGTGATGCCCAAAGCAATCAGCTTGCATGCTGAAGGACGAGATTTTATTTTGGTATACTTCATGCAATCCTGGTTAATCTAATAACCTTACTAAAACTACACTTTACTTATATGCTTTTTCTGGTCTGGTGCCGCTGTAAATTTTGCTTAGAAATCAGGCTGCAGAAAGTTGATATCACCTGATTTAATTATAAAACAATGATCAGAGCAAAGTACAGAGACTAACTGCTGCCTGCCAGCTCAGGTGCTATTGAATGAACTCCACAGAGCCGGAGTAGCAGTGGCAGCAGGTCTGCGCCTCAGCCATGGGTAGCAGAAACTGGCTGTTTCCTGGTAATGTGGACTGTTGTTTTTCTTTTTCCAGAGGTTTAGCAAACAGCTGAAACAACCAATTGGCATGAGGTTTGAAAAGAACAAATAGTTGTTGAGGAAAAAACAGTCAAAGAGTGAGATCAGAGATTGTTACTTGGTTACAGCAAAAGCCAACACAACAGAAGGGCTGGGAGGAGAGGCAAAGGCGAAATAACAGTAGACTTATTTAAATGCTGGAAAGTTCCTTTTTTTTTTTTTTTTTTTTTAAAGTGCTCGTACATACACCTAGTGGCAACACAGTTCTTCTACACTTGCTGATCCAGAAGCATTTTCCAAAAATTGCTTGTACAAATCTTCCCTTCCTCACCTTTCACTCACTTCCTCTTGCTGAAATTTTAATGTTTATCTTCCACTATATTTTTTACTTTCTATTTGCCCTTCAGAAGAAGTTTCTTCTGTTATACCTCATATGAAGCGAGGGCAGTACTGGTTTCAAAAAATGGCAATTCCATTGAGACAACAGGGGCACTTGATACATCTGGGTTGCTACTGATTCTGTGCACCTGGTGCCTTGCTACCTGCAATTTCAGGTAGAAGACACGACATTACACATCTGGAAGATTTTTCTTCATAATCGCAAAGGTTATAGAAATAGACTGAAAGGTTCCCTCGTGTGACCACAAGGAAGCCTTCACAGGTCCATTCTTGATCAGAGAACACAGAAGTGAGGGTAATATTTTGCAGACTCCTTCCTGTAGAATTGCTGATTTGAGTTCTGTTTTACAGGTGAGGGAGATGCAGTTGGACTGCTCAGCTCAAATTTTCCCTGTGGTTCCTTGCCATGCACGTGGCAAATGTACATTGCTAAATTCTTCCAGTAGATCAGGTCACAGAAATGAACGATCATGTGAACGAATGTAAAGAAGACAGGCTTATTTGTGATGGCTTTACCATGGGTAGTTCAGGTAAATACACAAGTTCACAAGTCTGAGTTATCCTAGAGAAGATAGGCTGGCTCTTGGTGTGTACTCTGGTTGCTAGTGGTACCTATGTTATATAGATTAGAATTGCCTCAAATATTTTTACTTTTGTTGTATTTACATTTCACATACACGTGCAGACTTATCTTACAACTCAGCAACAGGTTGCGCAACTTCCTCTTTGGTTCCATGCAGCATTTCTAATGGAGATGTCCTAAAATATATTGCTGGAAGGGAAATGGAGCATAAAGAACTAGGTATGAATACATTTCTCAGTACAGCAGGCTTTTCAGGGTAACTTCTTTTTAGTGCTGCCTTATGATTGCCTTGCAGCAGTGAGCAGTTACTCACACAGGTACTCTGGTGGGTTTCCTTTCTGTGAGATGCTACTGACCAGCATGAGGGAGAGCTCATAATCCACACTCAAGATTTGATATCACCATTGCATTGATACGATATGGATTTTCACTCCTTGACATCTCTGTTTATGTTGGTTTCCTCCTTCTTCAGTTTTCTGAATTGCACAATAATTTTTTCAACATGTAAAATCCCGTTTCTGCACAATCCTTTTTCTCTCTAGATATGATTAGGTATGAAAAGATAAATCAAATGTGTAAGGCTCAGAAAACCCTAACCTCTTTTCTAAAGCAACAATATTTAGGTTCACTGCCTAGCTGTCAGATTTATTCATCCCTCTCCTAAAGCTATTTCAGTCAACTATAATTCTTATAAAGATCTTTTGGAAATTACTATCTTTTATTTGAAGCAAAAGAAATGTGAAGAAAAGTGTCCTCCAAAATAAATTTTAGAGAACACAAAATAATAATTGTATATTTTAAATACTATTAAAGTAAATACATATATTTTTCAATGGGTTTGTGTAACCTTATGTAGTATTACAGCTCACTATTTTACTGCGTTACAGTACACTTCAACTATATTTATTATATTTGATAATTAAAAGCTTATATCTTCAAAGAATAATGCAAGTGAATGTGCCAAAAATACTGACTTAACATTAAAAATCTTTTCTTAAGGAAATTAAAGGAGATTGTTCTCAAGAATGAGAGTTGCAGCTTTTGGCTTTCCTTCACTTTGACATATTTTAGACCTAATTCAGTAGTCATTGACATCTGTGGGATCAGGCTTTTTTTTGGTATGCCATGACATTCAATGAACATATTGTACATGTCTCTTTTTTTTTTCTTTTTTCTTTTTTTTTTTTTTAGCACACTACTCGCCCCAGAAGATGTTACATTTGCTTTTCTTCTTCCTTAGGGTCTGAAACTATCGTATTCTATTCTGTACTTATTATTCCAGTGACAGAATACCTTTATCTGGGAGTATTCCAGCTCTGAACCTATCTGAAGAGAAAGGCTTTACTCAAGAGTGAAATCTGCCTTTTGTAAATAACTTTAAAATGAATGGAATAAAGACTTTGGGCAGTAATTTAAGTCCCCCAAGTTAAATTATGCTATTGGCTGTTATGCAGACAGTTCAAAAAACTTCTGTGGAAACTTCTTTTTAAAAACAGTATTACTGATAATTTCTAAAAGGAATATTACTAATCTTGGAAATTTATTACAGTATAAACATTTCTAGCAGCTGACTCTGCACCTGCATTCTCTATCAGAGACATTTTGGTTATGCAGCAGACACAGGTTTGCACTCAGACTGTGTCTTAAAATGACCTAAAAATCTATAGATGTTTTATTTTTCATTTGTCAATATGATGAGCCAGCTGGCACGACTGATAGGTCATTCATGTGGAGTTGTGGCTCTTCCAGAAGATTTCCTGTAAAAATAATCAGTGAGTATTGAGATGTACTCAACTAAGATGATTTCTGTGTCCCAAACCACTTTCAGTCTATGGTATTAAAAGCTTATCTGGTATTTTCAACTTGCTAAACTTTGAGATTTTTTTTTTTAATTACATACAACCAGAGCATTTTGATGGATAATCAGCTGTGAGAGTAACCTCTTTTCCTAGAGATCTTGTAAAGCACTTAAAAGCCAATGGAGTGCACTGTTCTGTTGGGTTGTTAAAAGAATTCATCAGAGTAGCGCATGTTCAACAAGTTACAGGCTATCATATTGTTGTGCATTATAACTTCATATGCAAGCCTAGAGACATGTGGACCATATTGTGCTGCTAAGCCCCTTGTGAACATATTCTCAATATTAAAATGAAACAAAATTGAACGAACTAAACTAAAAGGAATTCCTTTCAGCAGTCCTTCCTTTGGTGCAGTGCCACTGGGAGGAGCTTTGCTGCTTCTGGATCTGCGAATGGCATGTAAAAGCTCTCTCTGTATCGCACTGTCCTGTGTTATAGACATGTTAGTTTTGCTACTGTTAAGTTGGGCACCTTACTCCAAAATCTAGGTAGAAGAATAAACTGGCTTATCCCAGGACTGCCTTGATTTCTGCCAGTGAAGTCCCCGTGTCACATGCATTTTTACTTCTGGCTATGCCTAGAAATGTCAAATTCTGATAAGACAAGATTCCTTGAATCTTGCCACCATCCATAAAGTGGGAGTTCCTCTGCCTTTTTCACTTGGAGGCCAACGCTCATTGATGCCTACCCTCAACACAGGAGGTCACATGGACACCCTATTTACCAATGGTTTAGTGATCAGGCTACTTGCTTGGGGTATGAGAGGCTGCAGTTTAAAATATCTGTCTGCTCTGGAGTCAGATCAGAGCAGTTCCACTTTGCATTAAATATTCATTAGGCCTCTGAGTGAAAAAGAGGGAGAGAATGACTGATTCTATTTCAGTAGACAAGATGCTGAGGCATTTAACTGTGATATAAGAAAGTAATGTATAGGTTCTTATTCCAGTGAAAGAATTTAGGCTAAGATCATCTTACAGTTTCTACGATTCCTTTGTCTATGCTCTCTCTCTGCTAAGGTTGAAATTTGTGCTTGCTTTACATATACATGGCCTGTTCATGCACTTGGCTGTGGGAGCCTGTATCAGATGTGGTGACAGACCATTGGCTATGAAGTTTGTGTTCATGATTTGGATGTAGACATGTCTTTTAACATGGATTTAAAAAAAAAAAAATCTAGATTTTTATTTTATTTTAATCAAATACTGCTATTCTGTTTATCATTCACACTGGAACAGGTTGCCTGGAGAAGGTGTGAATGCCCGGTCCCTGCAAGTGTTCAAGGCCAGGCTGGATGGGGCTTTGAGCAACCTGGTCTAGCGGGAGGTGTCCCTGCCCAGGGCAGGGGGGTTGAGACTAGATGATCTTTTAAGATCCCTTCCAACCCAAACCATTCTATAATTCTATTCTATGATTCTATGAAATGCAAATGTTGGACTTGTTTGTGTTCAGCAGGACAAAAGCTCCACGAAACTGGATTTCTATTAAATGGTGAGCCACCTTCTTTTTAATTTTTATTTTTCCCCCAAACTGATGTCAATGCCTGTGAATTTATTAAATTAAGTGAGTTCTGCTGAAAATCTTTAAGGATATGAGAGGGTATTAAATTGGCAGCTTTCCTAGTGAGGAGAGTTCAGTTCAAGGTTGTAGGTCAGTATTTAATATCCTTCAAGGGAATTATTCCGTCTATATGAACCATTGTCTTTCCCTAGGAAGCCTTGACTTTGACAGGTAGAACAGATAAACAGTTGACTGAACTGAAAAGGCTCAACAATATTTTAGACAGACCCAGGAACTTAGACTGGGAAACTGTTACGGCACAGAAACAGTAAATAGGGTCTAAAACTCACAAAACTAAGGACTTTCCATGGTAAATATTCCAGGAGACAGGGCGAAAAGACATAAAGCATAGTTTCCAGCAACTTCCAAGACTTCTCAGTGCCTTCAGTGACATGAAAGTGCAGGCAGTTTAGAACCAGACGGATGAAAAAATGTCGGCTCCGGCATCTTTCAGGTTTGGTCTCATAAACATTTGCTGTGTTACAAATTTATATCCTGCAAATCCTCTCTTCTGTCCGTACTGAAGTAGATGGGACTGGGGAGGGAAGAGAGGGTTCCTGAGTCTGAGGGCTGCAGAGACTGCGTTTATGAAGTTGTCCACAGTGTTGTAACCTAAACACTGGACTTAAAATGCTTGCTGAAACTTCTGACTATCAGAAGGTGGCAGCATTGACGAAGAAAACAAGTAAAAACGACAAATTAAAGTACATATTGATATAAGTTCTGTCTTTTTACTTTGAATAAAGCAAGATAATGGCAATACAATAATTGAATGCAAAAGAAGCCTTAACACGTCTGTATTTATGAGAAAACCACTGAGTTTAACAGTTAAGTTTAATTGTTAAGTGAGGCAGGATTTTCTGAGGTGGCCATCTAAATACCATGTGCATATAGCATTTGCACCAAGTTCAAAGTTTATTCCTGGTGAACACAGTTATTAAAGTCACAAAGTCACATGTCTGTGGTAAACAGACTTTCTGCACCCCCACGCCTTATTTTTTTGGATTACACGTAACATCTCCCAAATGTAGGCTATGTTTAGACCTACTAGTCCAACAGGAGGCTTAATTAGATGTGATTTTCAAATCATTGTCGCTTAGATTAACTGTAGGCAGGAAGCTCTGTGTTTGACATTACCGACACTGGCCTGAATTGTGATATGTTTGCCTTTATTGATCCTGACTTGTCAATGCTGAACGTGTACTGACGCTATGGAAGGGTCCCCTTGCAGATTTGCTCAGTAGTTTAGCCTAAACCTACTCAACATAGATTTGTTCACATAGTATGGGAACAACATGCGAGTAAATGAAGCTTACGCTCGTCTTCTGGGGGAGTGTGGTATTTATCTAATTCTCATTGCAGCATCTTGAAACAACAAAGCCTTGACATTTATGACTGAGGTAGATGGTTGGTGAGCGTGGTCTTAAGGGCATATGTATGTAGATCATAACTTTTCTCTTAAAGAAACAAACTAATTTCACTTTTATTATTCTGAAAGAGACTTCCTAATTGGGAGCCAGCTGTTACAGGCACTATATTCAATTCCAAAATTTGCAGACGGGTACCTGACACTTTACTATTGTTTTACTCTTTTCAAGCTCTTCAGTGACACGAAAATACATGGGTTCAAAAGGCTGCTTGCTTGAGTCAATGCAATCAAGCATGTGGCAGATTCATTAAAAAAAATTCAGTATCCATACATCTATGGCAATTTACAAGAAACACATATAGAAACCAACAGCACAATTATAATGTCTTCCCCAGTTTGCAGAGCCGTATACACCCAAGTTTATGGGTGCAGCATACTCCCTGTTCTCATGAGCTGGCCTAGTGGTATCTGTCCTGTGCTCTTCCTGCTGCTTTTTTTTTTTTTTATGCTGGCATAAATTGGGAAACAGAATACTTGTTTACCTATGAGCCATGGCAATGCACAAGAGATATAGTATGGAGGAAGTTTCTTACTTTCTCATTGCATCACCACTCTATTTTCTTATTTTCAAGGTTCAGGCCATGCATTTTGTGATGTGACTTTTTACAAAGGTTCGATGAAGGATATGAATGAAAACTTCTCTGCAAAAGTTCACCTGAAGTCACTATTTTGTGGACTTCTAGAGTTTGTCTCTTGGAAAAGAGAAACTGAAGAGTTTAAATTAAAGAAGTCACAAAATACTTTCAATAATATTTTTGATCTGCCTACTTTATTTGCTGTCCTTGGATGGTGTAGAAATACATGCTACTGTCTTCTCTTCCCTTTTTCTGGATTGGGACTTCTTCAATAAAATGTCTAACACCTGAGGTGAAAAGTCCCATCTTTTCTGTTATTCACAGTATCTCTTGGAGAAAAGGATTTTTCCATCTTTTTTTCTTTTCTTTTCCTTCTTTTTTTTTTTTTCATTTTGCTTTCCGCCTTCCTGTCAAAAGAAAAATAAGCAGAGTTCCTCTTTTCTTTTCACCTTTGTCCTGCTGTCCTTTTTCTCTCTGTAGAGTTTCAGTCTCAGGCATCACAGGCTACAGGATAAATTCTTCACCAATTTCATACTTGCAACATCACAGATTCACAATAGCATAATTAAAAGGAGAATTGGACTGCGTGTTGGTATGACAGCTAGTTCTTCTGCTTCTTTCTTACTTTCTGATAGGTCTGATGGCTTTATTTTGAGTCTTCATATTGCTTAAGTAATATACCCAAATTTCCTATTGCTAGGATCTCATTAAAATTTTATAATTAAATATTTTACATATACAACTGTGTGATAATAGGGTGGTAGGCAAGAGGAACAGAGAATATAATATGACAGAGGGACTCCAATGTTTTAAATAAAGCTTGACTGGTAAAAAAATAAATAAATAAATTCTGCATTCTTTTCTTTTTCTGCAAGTCTGTGACAGGAATGCAGTCAGATTTTGTTTGCACTTGTAGCATGTTTGTTGCTTGTTCCTCTCTTGCTTATTCCTGTTCTTAGTAGTCTTCCTGAAAAATTGTTCTTAAAATTTAAGAATACCATGGCAAGATTTTGTACATATAATCCATCAGTTTCACTGAATCTTTTTCCCTGTTTGAAACCTCCTTCATCATTAAGCTCTGAGTTAGCAGCGTTTGCAGAGAATGTAGCTTCACCTTTTCTCTTGCTATTTCCGCTTTCTGCTCAAATTTTGGCATCCTCTATTGAGACTTCCATGTCTTCACATTTTTTCTTATCATCAGGATATATATAAGAATATATATACCTCCTTGGTTTTATATATATAGATATCTATATCTTGGAGGTCTTGATGTTTACCATAGACAACAAAGAACTGGATTTCTTCCGCTTGTGTCCTGTTGGGATTTTAGCACTCAGTCATCTTGTCAATGAACATCTTGTCACTAACTTTAATAGGTTTGACTCCATAGCATTTGAGGTTGAAAACTTAACAAACCTGCCTCTTGGCAAGATGAGTATTTGTTTTCCTTCCCATGTGCTCTTCTTTGTTGCTGATGGGAAGGGGAAGAGTATCTTAGTAACTTTTTCAAATCATCCCTATGCTACCCTGGGTTACAATGTTGTTCCGTTTCTTCACTTCACTGCTGCAGCAGCTGAACAGATGAAGACATACAGGGTTGGTCTGCCTGTTTAAAAGTTCATTTAATGATATGTGTTCTGCATACCTTTAGCTTGTCATCCAGACACTTTACCATTACTCATGTGAGGTCATGGTTGTGACAGAGAAGCAAAACTCCTGTATCATGTTACTGGCAGCTAGAAAAATTTATGCGTCAGGTCCTTCATATTAATAGGAGCCCAAGTAGGTGATTGTGGCAATGTGGATAGAACGCTTGAGTTTTGTGGTTATGTCAGCATGAAGGACAAGTTCATTCTGTTTTTCCTCTCTGCAGTTCAGATTGTGCACTGCTTTTTGTACTTCCCTGTTCCCAACTTTTCAAAGGTGGTAGTTGAAAAACCTCTTGCAGACTGACTTACAGCAGTTCATTACAGGTACCTTTGAATCTCTAAGCTCTTAAACATCTGATTTCCCTATTTCTACTAACCTGAGCTGGGTTTGTATAAAACATCTGTATTAAATTAAAAGCAATACTGAAAACCTCTTAGCCTTGGAGCTCTATTCTAATCAACATGTAGGAGTAAAATTTTAAAATTAAATTCCTGTAGGAATTAAGTCCACCAGCAGTCTTATATGTTTAAAATTAATTATAATTTCAAACCTTCAGTCCAAATGCCTCAGCTAGCTTTTCATGCTGTAACTTTTGTGTGAATAATTAGATTTTTATGGATTTTCTTCTGATATCGTGTTTATAATCTTATCAGAGCAATATATTGTGTCATTGTAAGTACTTATTATGTACTGTAAGCCATGAACAATGCCTCTTTGTAATAGGCTACTTGTCTGGTAGTCAATGTGTATTGAACTGTATTCTGTACACAGCAAAAGGATTCAGTTTTTAGGTTATAAAATCAGCATTTTTAAAAGACGGGTTGCAGAATAGGAGGAACTTTTTGAAGATTCCTGGAACATCAAATTATTTTTGAATCAACATTTTGTCGTAGATTAATCTATTCATGATGCATGTCATTTTGAAAATGTAACTATGGTAGACAAATAGGGATGGGCATTTCTTATAATTTTCAGATTATCAGTATATGTTCACCAGGGGAAGTTAAAGACTTTGCTGTTAGGAGAATCAATTGTCATAGTGCTAAATATGCCCATCGGCAGATAGTGCCAGCAGTACAATACATGCTGCAATAGTGTTAGAGCAACAGTGATAATATTGTTTGTAAAAAAGGGGTGGTAGTTGCTCAAGTACAATAAGTAAGCTTGGTTGTACCATGCCTATATGGTACAACCTGTGTGTTGCTCTTCTGTAGAACCGGCGTGTGATCATGAAAATTATTTTGGGGAATACTTAAATGGCTTACAGGTCAGTATTAAGTCTCAGCTGCTTTGTGATTTCAGTTCTTTTTCTGTGTTGAAGGGTGAAAAGGAAGTTATGTTTGTGGCTTTTCTGTTCAAGTAATTCACAGGTACAATATTTAGTTTTTAAATTATGGCATCCGTATCTCTTACCACATGTTTTTACTTTGGAGCAGTGAATCATAGCTCTCTTCATTTTGGTTTAACAGCGAATCTCCTATTTTCTTTGTTCAATTCAACATGATATGTGAAATTCTTGTTTTCTTGTGATTTTTTTTTTTTTATCCCACTGGTGCATGTTATCTGTCCCCTTTAAAGAGGAATGGGTCCATTTTCTCTGGCAGTTGTCTGCCCTATGATGCTGTGAAGATAGGGATCATGTCAATCTGCAGAGTGCTAGAAGTGTTTTAGGTCTTGTAATACTCAAGGAACTGATCAGCCTCTTTTAGAGGTGTAAAAGCTGTTATAAGGGAATATGGTTTTAAGTGTGTTTCACTGCTCCCGTGCGTTGACTTACAAGCATTCTTGTGTTCATGTACTCCATTTCCACCTGCCAGATTGACAGGTTCTCTCTGTGTATTTCTCTGCTCTAGATGTTGATTGGGGTTCCCTTTCTGTAGTGGTGCCTCTCAACTTCCCCTTCACTCTAACTAATATTATTTCTTTTCTTTATTTTCTGAATGATTAGTCTACCAGGATGTCATCGTATTAAACCATTGCGAGAATGGCTAATGATGAAACTGTCAACAGGTGCCATGCCTCAGTTCATTGCTGAATAACTTAACTAGACACCTGCTTGGTGATGATGGCTCTGCTAGCCAGGTGTCTGATTCTGTGTGTCTTCCATTTTCCTATTCCATTTTTCTGGGTTTCTTTGTTTTAGTTTTTTGTTTTGTTTTGTTTTTGTTTTTTGTTCCCCCAAATCCAGTAGGTTTCTGTCAAGTAAAATTTTGGGGTTGAATGGATGGAATGTTTGGGTAACAGTACAACAAGCAAATAAGCAGTCTTTTGCCACTGAAATGAGTGTAGTGACTCATTTTGCTGAGCGGTTTATGGTAATTGTGGGTCAGAGGCTCAGTGGTAGCAGGCTTGTCCGATTAAGGCAGCTCTGGTTGGAAGTAAAGGGTCTCTATGTGCACTTTCATCTTGACCCATGTGAGATCTGATCTTGGAGCTAGCTGGAGTAAAAATGATGCTAAGCAATTTAAAAGTCACCACCATTTTCTAAGGTTTGATGTCAGAAGCAACACTTGGTTATGTTACCAAGAATTGAATGGTGAGCTTTTCCTAACGCTGGTCCTCAATACTGGGGATCAGAGTAGCATTCAATTAATATCCTGGACTTCTAGGTCTCCCAGAGTTATGATATCGTTAATCTGTCAGACTTTGACAGATCCAGATATAAATGTTATTAGGAAAAAATATTAGGGTTATGTTTTTTCTGGTTTGTTTTAGGGCTTTTGCAGCTTTTTATTTCCTGTCTTGCATTTCTCCCTTTGTCCCACACTGGCCGTTTTAGCTGTTTCCTACTACTAGCTGCCAGCTGCTTTTGTTTTGCTAACACTTCACTCTCTCACAGAGAAGTGGGAGGGATGCAATGCCCAGACTGCTGCATTTCTCCTCTTTCAGAATGGGTGCTGCCTGAAGTTGAACAGGTTAGCACAATAGCCAGATCTTGACATTTTATAAGCCTTCAGATGTTTTGTGCTTTTATTAAAGCAAAGTGACTAAATTTAAGACTTATGTTTGTATTTTCTTTATTTATTTACTGAAAGCTACCTTTCAGGCTTTTCTGGTTTTGCAGAGAAAAGCCAGAAAATACTACTTAAGTGTCAAAGACCAGAAGGCAAATAAGAGGATCCCTCAGATTGTTCTCTAAAGCTCAGGATATTGGACTGTGACTCATGATTCTAAGTACTTGAGATAGACAAACTCAATACTGTCAGTCTTGCTTCTCTCAGCTGTTAGCTGCTTTGCACTAGGTAGGACAAACTAGAGAGCTCAATGGCATGAATCACTAAGCTTTTCCTAGTAGAGGAAGGTCTGCAGACAGTGAACAGCAAACCTGAAAAGACCAGTGGAACACTAATTGGCACCGTCAGGTTTTGAAGGGGAATTCATGACATACTGATACTTTGACAAACTATATTGCCATGACCGTAAATTGCAGTGACTCGTGGTAAATGCACTTCATTTTTGCTTCTGATTTCCCCCTTTCTGCTTTCAAATTCTACTCAGAAAGTACTTTGCTTTATCTTAGGACTCTTAGCAGTAGTAAACCCAGAGCATAATCAGTATTGCCCCTTTTGCTTAAATAAAGCTTTTATTTGGCATAGAAATGGCAAATAAATGAAAATAAAACTGTATCACAAAGCTTGTCATTGAATTTCATTCCAGAAGATAGTCTGCAAAGGCTTCTTTTTACACATAATATTCAAGGAGAAAACTATACTGATTTTGGCCATCTGGTTTTGTGGGTGCCATTTTTGTGGGTTCAGATCATGCTAGTAGAAAGGGTGGCATGTTATTCCAAGTCTGAGCGTATAAACCAAAGCAAAATAGTGGAATTTAGTGCAAAACTGGAAACACGGGCCTAAATATTCAAACCTGCCTGCTAAAAGTTAATGTATGAATTCATAGTTAGGCATGTAAGTGTGAAGTCTGGTATTGTGCTGCACATAGCTGATTAATTTTAGCCGAGTTTGTCTAGAAGTTCTTGTTAGCAGTTCAAACTACTACCAAGGCAGGCACTTGACAAGGATACTTCAATTTAACTCAACCTTATTTTAGATATGTATAAAGGCAAAAACTTAAATTCAGGTGTGCTAATTCACTGCTAACAATTGCTCTGGAGAGAAATAATTGAGGTCGCTTGTGGCTGTAGGTTTTTATTAGCACTATAAGCAAACTATTTTGGAAGGGGAAGTGAAAAGAATTTTACTGAAAACTGGGAGTTTCGTTACTTTGCTGTTCCCTAACCTTGCCTTATTCATGCCAATTAATGTGTATCTTATGGACAAGATAGTTCAAGTTTCTTCATATCAAATAATTAAAAACACCTTTAAATTTGCTGCAGTTTGGTTTGTATCATTTTAGCTGAATGAGACAACACCCCATATTTTATCATATCCCTTCAATAATGCTGTTATTGTGGTGATAGGTGGCAACTTAGGAACCGTGCAAGGGCACAACTCAATTTCTGGGATGTAGCTCCTTGAAGATACAGTATATTTTGTCTTATGGAGAGGGATGCAACCTTCTGTAGTAACTTTTAATATGTGGTCTATACATGCCCTTCAGAGTAATTTTAAATTGGGACCATTATATTCTTTGGTATTTACTATTATTATGCATTACTACCATTTACCATGGATTACTCAGTATTTAGTACTTATGTATTTATTAATCTACATTTACCTAGACTTTCTGTTTCAATCTAACCCACATTGGTTCATATCAATGGCATATAGAGATGGGATTATTTCCATGGAACTAGTTAGAAGATAAAGAAGAAAAAAAAAAGGCGGGGGGGAGAGAAAAAAGCTTGTGCACTTTTTTACGCTGGTGTATTTCATAGAAAGCACAGACTGTAAAAAAGGTCACCTATAATCTATCACAGGCATAAAACCAATGCCTTGGAGACTGTATAGAATCTGCTCACTGTTCATTTTTTGCCACAACCATTACCAGATATAACAATTAAAGCCAAATTTAACAGCTATCACGTCCTACTTCTCTTCCCCCCATTATCTCTTTGAGCAAGCTACAAAGAAGTTACTAAATACTGTTGTTCATGTCAGGCCTCTGAATAGGTTCCTGCCAAGATTATTTTATGAGAAAAATGTTTCTGTAAAATACTTTAAATTTGCCTTGGCTATATATCACTTCTTTTCATCAGGGAGTACCTCCTGTACAAGCTGACATCTACACACCTTTCTCATTGCAGAGGAAAAAGAAATTGTTGATCTCCTTTTGGTGACTTGTTGCTTCCCAGTGCTGTTACCAAGCATCCCTGTCATTCCATCTTGTGCATCCCCCTCTGCAGCAAGGAGCTGAATTAAAGCTAAATTACTCTATTTTTGCCTTAAAAACTACAAAACTGCCTGCCATATCTTATTGGTAGTAAACGCTTTGTGGACAGCTGAGTGCAGAACTGAATCTGGAAAGATGGAAAGAATGAAAAGCATTAGAGTACTGATAAGAAGGTTAGAGAAAAGATAGATTAGCCTCAGTCTTTAAAAAAAAAAAAAAAGGCCAAGACAGAAAGAATCAAGGAAGAGCCTGTGAAAACAGGGGAAGATGAGGAAATGTTTGGAGAATAACAAATATCAAGAACTTCTAAAAGCTGACTTTAGATATTAAAAGCAGTATTGACTTACAGGTATATATAAAAGGAATAAGAACTGAAGAGGCAAGAGCAAGGACAGGAGATATGTAAATCTGGATATCTGAAATAATTTCTCTGGTTAAATTATTTTTAAAATTTGGAAAATACGAAAATTTTATTCACACATTGAAAAGGCCCCTCACAGACTCCCCAGTTTGAACACTTTGGTTTACTGTGCCTCACAGATTAGTGGATGAATAACTAAAACACATGTGATAAAAGCTCCGATAGCCTAATCAAAACCTTCCAGGAGAACTCGATGAGATCAGTAATTCAGGAAAAAAATTACTTGGTCACTCTGTTCCACCAAGAGATTTGTTAAAAACCTTTCCAGTAGCCAGCTTATTCCATTCCCATGCCAGTAAAGCCTTAGTTTTCATGCTTCATTGTCCTAAAAATAGAATCCTCATTAGTTCTGTGAGATTTATTGAGCTAGAATGTAGCCTTGTGCCCACAGCTAGGAAGGCTCCCTCTAGCATCCTAAGAACCAAGAGAGAAATATTAACTTAGAGTGATACACTGGTAAGTTATTGAAATGTCTTTGTATTTTGTATTTGTCATTTATGTCTCTGTCCCTGTCATGGAAGCTGCTGTTGAAATCTTTCAACATCAACACTCTGCCATTTAAAACTTACCCTGCCAGCATGCCATCTGTTTTGATCAGGGAACCACTTTCTACGTGAGCTGACTCCTACACACATTGCACTTTGCGAGAGAAAAATGTATTTGCTGAAAAGTAAAAAATCTAAACCTCCCTTGAAAAGCTATGCTCCTTGACTCAGTTTAAAAAGAATAAATCTTAAAATTAGATAAGTACGCTTTCTTCTCTGTCTCTCCTATTGTTTCAGATTTCTAGACAAAGGAAAAAAATCATAGTAAAGTGAGTCAAGCCCTCTTTGTAATTGCATTCTGTACACCCAAAGCTGGTTGCGCATGTTGATATATTTCCAGTCAGGGCAGAGATACTGGCCTTTGAGTTTATTTCTGTAAAAAGTTAACTTTGAAAGTTTAAAAACAAACAAACAAGTGTGATTTTTATGCATGGCTTCTTCAAAGAGCAACGGAAATACATTTCTCAACATTTTTCTAGCTTTGTGAAAGTAATTGTAATCCATATAACTTACTAATGGTTATATATTATTTTTAATGACAGGTACCGTTAGAGTTGGTACATCTGTATGAAATATACTGGTCTTGATATTTAACCCCAGATCCCTAAAGTGACTCAGATCCCTAAAGTGATGTGGTGGGTCATGTGGATTACTTGATGGTTTTTCTTTTGGGTCATTTTGTGGTGCTGAATGCAGATTCTTGGGAACAGTTCTGTAACAAGGTTCCTCGCTCTAAGTGTCTCTTGGCAACACAGGATCATGGGAAGACAGATAAACACAGCACAAATGGTGGTGGCAGTGGTTGTTGTACTTTGTGTTGTGGAACGCCTTACTGCTACCCTCTGTGCATGTTTTAAACTGACTTATCAAAGAGGAGAACAATCACCAGGGGATAAAATACTCAGATTAGTGAAGACAAAGGAATCCTTATTTAACCCTAATAGGCTGTAAAGAGCATGCAAAGGAGCTGCATTATTCCCTTATCCCCTCTTTGAAGCTCACATTAGAAACGTGAAGACCTCCAGATTCAGTTTCTTGTCTCTTCTGGAACTGCATCATGTGATCCTTTCCACGAAGTTATCAAATTCCATCTTCTAACTGCTTAGGTTCGTTGTCAAGACCTACACTCTCCTATTTCAGTTTTAAGCCTGAATTTTTTTCATGGCCAGTTTATAACCAACTGTTTTTGCACTGACACCATCCTCTAGATTAAATAGTTCTTTTCCCTGTCTGTAATTCACCCTATAAAGTAATGAAAAAGGGCATATTCCATCATTTCACCAATCTAAAATAAAACAGATTCTTTTGTTCTCTCCTCATTGAAGTCACTGTTCTTCCAAGTTAGTCCCAGTAAGATTTACTAAGGGTCCAATACTGGCAAGGTGCTTCTTCCTTACAAGCTCAGGAGCAATCCCATTCATGAACTGATTTAGGGAGTAACAAATCAGTAAAGGAAATCCACCTTTGGTTGTTTTAGAGCCATGTGAAATGCTGTGAAGACTATCATATCAGTCTTTCAAAAGAAAAAGAAAAGAAGAACCAAATACAACAAAGCCCTCTAGTGTTCCTCTGGCCCCTAGCCCGCATATTCCCCTGGGCAGTTTCATAGACTATTATCCTGAAATGTATTATTTTCTATAATTTATCCTAATACTGCACTAAAATCCCTAATAGAGTAGTGATGACCCAGATGAAACTCTCCATCCACAGAAATATAAACACTTTTTAGATAGCCTGTGAAGAGTGGCTCAATGTTAGGAAAATTGTAAGGCAAGCTGTTAGTGAATTATTGTCAAGGTCAGAGAATGCACATTTATTTTTCTGGTAGTTGTATCATTATCAAGCTCTTATGATATATCCACTTGTACTGAAAATGTAGCTAACTTACCTTGGTGAATTTGATTTATTAGCATTGCAACTGACAAGGTTGCCCATTTGTTAGTGCTTATTTTATATTTGAATAGCTTTCAGCACATAAATTTGAGGAATTGCTTGAATACTTTAGCTGTTCCATATTTCATGGAGAAAGCTAGACCAGAAGAGTGCTGCTGTTGATATTTCTATTTTGATACTGTCCACTTTTTTATAAATTAAAATGATGCCTGCGTTTGTACTTAGGTGTGCCTCGTGAGCAGAATTTATCACAAACAGTAAAACTTATATGTGAAAACTCATTAGCTTTATCCTGAATAAACTGTGACATGGCCTTGCCATAAAGTTTATTTTAATTCAGAGCAGATCATAAATGTGTTTCAAAATAAAAATTAAAAAAAGACATGGAATTAAAAAGAAATTAACTAATTACATGAGTTCCTCAGATTAAGCTTAATTTAAAGAATGGGTGGAGAAGGAATATATGAGCAAGTATATGGTTCAGAATGGAAGAAGAAGCTCTCAAATGGGTCCAGAAATGAGGCCTTTAAGTTTCTTATTGACTTCAGTGGTGTTAGCATCAGGCAGAGGAGCACAGTGTAATTACAGCCAATCTTAGCTCATCCTTTTCCCAGAAGGATGCATTTAAGTAAACAAAATTGTATAGAGCCAAATAAAAAGCAAAACTAATTACTTGCCCCTAACATCTTCTAAAGTTTCTTCAACACGTCTGTATCCTTTCAGGTCTTCTTCATTGCTGTGAGGAAGAAATGCTTCATTTAACTCACTTTATTCCCCTGTAACACTATGGGCCATCACCTACATACTTCCAATTCTATAGGTCTCAGTTTGTCCTGATTTTCTAGGGATCAGGAGGGAAGGCAGCTGGAAGGACAACTTATATAAACTCACAGTGTGATGGGAAGAAGGGGTGGATTTCTTTAGGGCACCATGTCATCATATTGACACTCAGGACTTCTTTACTTCAGACTGTCTTCTCAACCAGTTCTTCTCCCACAGTGACTGCATTCTTAATAATAGTGGAGAAGGAAGACAGGAAGACTCATCACATGTTCTCCACTTTAATGAATGCTTCTTTCCTCCACAGAAAGTGAAAAGACTAGTTTAATGTCAACAGCAGCAGTGAGACTGACAGTCGCAACTCTTAAGAATGATTGTCCAGCCGTGCAATGGCTTGGCTGTGATCAGGATGAGGAGCCTCTGGTTGAAGCTAATCATGGAAACTCTGAGTTGATGTTGTTTGGTTATTCCAAGAAATTGCCAGTTTATAACGTAATTTTCTGTTGAAGTAATTTTTATAATTTTAACACCACCATTGATATCTGGACTCCTCATTCCTTCCAGCCACTCAATATTAATAATTGGGATAACGCCTTTTTTGCGGGGGGGGGGGGGGAAGGAACCAGAAGTCGTCTTCTGTTGGATTTTGATAGTATGATCCAAGCAGATGTAACCTGCAGGCTTTATTGTGAACATCCATGTATCTGCTTTAAAAATCAAATGATACACGTATACAATGCTTAAGTTTGTTGAGCATGAAAGCCCAGTGCTTTTTCTCAGCAATGAAGTCCACCAAGAATATTTCATCTCATTTCTCTTTTCTCTTAATCCACTGGGTCAAATTAAGGCACTGGGTTTTCATACTTCAGGCCTCTGCTATATTAATTTACATTAACCGAAAAGCTGCCTTTCTACATAGCTTTCACCTCCTGTAAGAGCTATATTCCCATGCGCAACACAATAGCCAACATCAGTAGAGAAGCTTGTGTGTATAGGGAGTAACCCCAAAAAGGTCAGAAAGCAAAGCGGAGATTCCCAAGTGAAATGTTGGGCATCACACACACGGGGTTGCCTCAATATTTCTTGCTGGGAAAAGAACATGAAAAAATGTTCTGTTCCTGAACCCATTAGTAGTGCTGTGATTGGTGGTTGTTGAATTGGTCTATGTACAGAACTTTATGAAAATTAGAACCAAGCTATTTTAATTACAAAATATCCACTATATAATTAGCACCACTTAATACAAAATATGTTCAATATATTTTATGCGTAATTGAAATTCTGTAAAATTAAACTGTAATAATATAAATAATTTTTCAGGATGAAAAGTAGGTTAAGATAAGCAAATTTCATGCTTTAAACATTGAGATAAATATTCCCCAGTGTATTAAAATATTGTGGTTTAGACTGTGAATCTTTTCATTGAATAATAAATATGAGCTTCCCTTTTATGTAATTAATGCAACCCGTATTTTTCAGTAGAGAAATGAAATGTTGAATCATACATAAAAAGTAGCTATGAGTATTTCATTACCAAACTTAATTCAGTCATTTCCACAGACTTATGGAAAATGTTATTCACCTCTTGGGGAAAACTTTTGGCAGTGAAATGTAGTTTTGCTTGGCGTATATTTTGAATTGCTTGAATCTCTGGTTAGTTAGTCCCTTCTGGGGGGGCTATTATCCACACATTGGTTCAGAACAATAGTTAGATCTTAGCAGTGTTTTATATCTCCAAAATCTTATTACTAACATTAAGTAAGGCATCCTTAATCACAGTTTCTGAAAGAATATTGAGAGGTTAACCTGTATTTTCTAACATTTTAGTTTTCACTTGGTTGTAAAACCTGTAGTCTAACATCGTTGTGTGAAATCTGTACGCAAGAATGAGAATTTCCAAAGCATTTCAGGGGACTATGAGTTTTATTTCTCAGGCTGTTACTACATTTTCATGCAGCCATTTCTGTGGTGTAAAATAAGGACATAATTTGAAGTATGATTATGCTCTGAATGCCCAGTGCAGCTTTTAAAATTACAAATGACATTCAGTTGCATAGCTATAGATAGACATTGATTTTTTTTTTATTCACTTTTTACAAAGAAAGTCTGTTAGCATCTGAGAGAAACAGGGGAAAACAAACATTACTACCCTGTTTTAGCATTCACCGTAGCTAAGAAAAACTGTTACCAGAGATAATTCAGTTATACTTCCCCAATTCTGATTTGGCTTCTGTAACTAAAGCCCTAAGGATTAGTTGGGCATAGATCTTTTTATTAAAATACTTTTGTTTATTAATACTATGGGAACTGATATCTGGCATCCTTAGGCAGTCTGGGAAACTAGAGGCTTAGAATTATTACTATAGCATATACTCATCAGAGTAATACAGAGCTACACTGCGGTTTTAAATGGTCTAGGCTGGCTTCTGCTAGCAGGGCAGTTACAGTGACAGAATGCAGTGTGGACCACAAAAATGTGCTTAAGGAGACCTGTAAATATTTAAGATGGGAGCCTTTTCTGAGCTTTGCTCGGTACTTAAGCTAGTTGGTGTAAAGCTAGTTCAGATACATCAATGCTAGCAGCGGCTGTGCCTAGTGTACAAGTATTCCAAGGGAATCTGATGTGTGCGTTCTCCAGACAGGAGATGTTACAAGATCAGGCCCTAATTATTTTATAATTGTGCAAGGCTTTAATTATAAGACCTTAATGACTGACTTAATTTCAAACACTGTAGGGATGTTGACTTAAATAAAATGCTGTTGTTGAATTATTTTCTTTCGGAGCACTCTGAGCACTTTCTATTTCTCTCTCTCTCAGGAATGTGCTGTGCCTAACAAAGAGAGGAATGATCCATGTAATTAAAGAGATTTTGGGTGCAGGTTCCCTGATTATCCTTACAACAGATCAACTAGCAGGCAGTGGGTACCCAATTTTCAAGGCATGCACAATATGTTCCTCTTTTCATCCTAACAGAGCTCAAGTATTCCATGTTCTTCGCTGTTACATGAATACAGCAGAAAGTGTTGAACTGGCCTTTGCAATCAGTTGCTTCCAAACTGGGAAGAGAGAGGGGAGGGAATACTAGTGAAATTTTGGTCAAGGTCACTAGTCAAGGATAATTCGTATCAGATCGCAATAAATCTGCAGGCAAAGCACAGAGAATCTTCTTTTGTACAGATGGCATCAGAAATAAAAGATCTTGACGTTGCTTTTTTTTTTTTTTTTTTTTGAAATGTGTCCTGTACTTGGGTAAGTGTTGCCTCTTCATATCTCAAGTGTGCGCTGAGAGTACTAGAGCTGAAATGAAAACAATGTAAATGAAATGTCATAAACTGTTGCAAAACATAAGCAATGTTGGGTAGGGATAGCTTATGAACCGCTGTAGATACTTTGCTTGGCCCTTACCGTTTTGAGGTTAAATTCCAACTTAAAATGCAAAACAGCTTGAAAAATCTGCTTTACGGAAAATCTGATCTTGATAAACTGAGATCTTTGTTAGTAGGCATGCAAGTTGAGATGATGAAGAGTAAATTGGTATTAATACAGTTCCTAGTACTTCCATCCTGCAGTCTCTAAAGAGTTGTGATGGTAACATTTAACTATAGGAAACAGTATTTAGCTATTTTTAAGCTGGTCAAAAGTCAGAATTTCTGTCCATTCATCCTGAATCAAAAAAAAAAACAAACCTGAAAGGCTTAATAGATTTCTAAAATTTTCGTTCAGGCCATACTTAAAAGATTTTCTGGAAACGTTTATTTTGGTAAGACTGAAACATGTTGAAGCATATTTATGTACATTTTGATTAAATATTTTGAATTAATGTAGTAATCATGCTCCGTAGAGTAATCTGGGGGGAAAAAAACCCCAAACCTGAAAAAAAGAGAAGAGTGTGGTTTTCAGTTGGGAGGTTGTAAAATACTATGCTTGTAAAGCATATATTTCTTTTTCTCTGTGGGAAGAAGACAAATGGTAACTGCTTCCCCAGGTGGAAACCTTCCTTTGGGCACTTGGAGTCTCAGTGCTTGTCAGGTCATGTACCTAAGCTGGCTGTATGTCCTCCTGTTTCTCTGCTGTCCGTGTAAGTAATACTTGAGATACAAGTGGCAAATAGAAGATTTAGGCAAAATTCTGCGTTGTCTATTAGAAAATCACATTTTTTAATGAAAAAAATAATAATTAGAATCCAGTATTGTAAATGTGCTTAAGCTCATTAAAATTATATGAATATAATTAAATTTTGGGATAGTGACTAGTGTTATTGCATAATATGAATACACTCAAGAAAATGGATTTCGAGACCTACTGTTCTTTATGTTATGGGAACATAAATAATAAAGCAAAGAAATTGTCAAATCAAAAAGCAAATTGGATTCAGTATCAAATAGAAATGGAACAATCAGTCATCACAATAATACCTAAAATTCCAACACCATATGGTTACAGATCCCAAACTTCTAGTCATTGGTGTGAATGTTTATATAGCTGGGTATAAAAACCCCCCACAAACTACATTTTTAATATGTATCTGAAATGCTGTCTTTCTGCTTAGTTCTTATTCCTGTTTCAAGTCCAACCCTTTACAAGCGAAAGTTTGTTAACTTTTGTGTATTAGGAGTTATCAAATGTAATAAAAGCAAGGAGACAAGTCTTTCATAACCCCAGAAACCAACTTAATCTCAGTCCTTAGGGCAGTCCAGCTGTTTTCAATCACTGAGAATCGCGCAGCTGCTGAATCCAACCTTGAAAATTATTGTTGTATATGTGATATATGAGTTTACCAGCTTGGATATCTTTGTATCTTTTCCATGAGAAAAGATAGAGTGCCCTGTGGATGCCTTTCAGCTATGTTTTCCTTACATATTCACTAAGCCATCCCTGGAAATTACCAGCTTTGCAAATAAGATGGGAATGATTCACTTAAGTTGGTACAATGCTGAAAATGTTGCAGAACTTACTGAAATTAGTATAGATTGCAGGATCAGCTTTTCATCTGTGCTCCAGATGAAGAGAGATTAGTGGGACAAGATCATCTTTTGTTTCTGGAAACATAGGAAGGAAATCAGACAGACTTTACTGCATTACTTTCAATGCATTTCATTCTCAGGCTGTTAGAACACAACTTATTTCATACTGTTCTCTGTTACAAAAAGTGGTATAGAAGGGGTTTTTTAGATAGACTCCAGAACATCTTGTTTCTTGGAGATGGGGGTCTTCTGCCACAGGTAAGAAGAAAAATCTCTTGTGTGTACTTCTGGTGTAGTTGCAGTCAATGTGTGCTCAGTCAGACCTCTAGGCTGTGTAGGCTTAGTGTAGGCTTTCCTCTACAAGGAGCTCGTTGTGTTCTGTCGCTTTCTATCTCTTGGTGCTCCACATTCCTCTGTGTTATGGGTTGGCTGAAGTGGGCTCCTGATGGCCTTGGAGGTATATATCCTGGTTTTGTAATTTTTATAAAATTGCAAATTTTAAATGTGTAGGAAACCATTAGACCAACCTGTTACGGAACATCAAGGCATGGAACTTTCTCTGCTTATTTTTGTAAGTTGTTTAGTTGAAGCAGATCCTTCTATTCAGGTGTGAGCCTTTTAAATAATTATTTCTAATTTTACGGTTTGGGTGGTTTTTGCATGTTTTTCTCTTTCCAGTTATGGAGAGAACCCAGTGGTATTAAGCCATATTTCTTAGATGCCACTTTGCTTGTTTACTGAAGATATAAGAAACTGTTTCCTCAAGCGCAACAGGAATGAAAGAGATGGAAGTTTATTTTCTGTGTTTCATTCTGATTTCCAAATAACACAGACTATCTGATAGTCAGAGGGTGGGTATTTCTTTTGCTGTTCCCCTGGCTTTTCTGACTGTTTGGCTGCCTCTGTTCACACACCTGTAGAACTTCATCAAATAATAATCGGGTCTCGATCTCTAGTCCACACTAAAAGCCTCCTCAAACATATAGTCTTATTACTGGGCAGATTTGTGCTGGTGCTGTGTTTTAGAGGGAAAGTCTTACAGCTTCAGTTATTATTAAGCTTTTAAAAACAGCTTAACTGCATTTTAAATGTACTCCAGAAAAAAGATGTTATTGTGCTACACAGTTTCAATGAAGCTTCACCGTACCACCTTTTGAGCAATTGCTTCTAAACAGGCATCTTTTCTTTATTTGAGAGAGAAAATGAGGGAGGATCCTCATTTTCTTTATCAGGAAAATAATAATTAAGGATTAACTCAATAAGTGATTGAGTAATTAATGATTAGAGTAACCTATTTGTAAACATTTATCATAGTGTTATAAACTGTGCCTTATTTTTTCTTCTGTATCTCATGTAAAAAAGCCTATAAAGTGATCTGTGATGCAAAGTCTGTGCTTTTGTCAACATCAGTCTCTTGTCAGGAGACTCATCTCTTTAGAAGAGAAATTGATTCTTGTTGCTGGCATCAAAACATGATAAAACCCCTGTGTAAACTGGATTTTTGTTAGATCCAAACCATTTCTTTTTCGTGAGGTCAAAGCTTGGGGCATGAGAGTATGGAAGGAAGATTCCAGATAGAAATGCTCAGGCTTTCATAAATGTTTACTTTAGAGTAAGTGAACTTGGGATTTAAGGAGCTAATAAGATGAAGTGGTTACTGTATTTAAAAATCTCTGTTTTCAGTTTAATTCTGGTTTCTTAGCAAATTATCTTTTGAATTCTAGTTTCTCATGTTTTGGCTTAGTTTAGAGACAGATCTCTCTGTGTATGTGTCTCTGTGGGGGTGTATGTATATGTGTATGTACGTGTCTGTATGTGTATATTTAAGACTTGAAAAATGCTAAGCCTGAATCCAAAAACCATTCATGTTAATATCTTTTGGCTTTATATCCACCATTATTTGGAATGTGATTAAATCTCACTTACTTCACTGGGCCCAAAGCATGTGTTTAAAGTTAAGCGTGTGCTTAAGTGTTTTCCTGAATAAGGATGCTTTCCTGAATAAGAATTTAAAGTGAATGCACTCCGTGTGAACAGTAAACATCTTTTTCTATGTAATTGTTCAACGTCATACAGAAGTCTGAGCTTCTGTTAATATATTTTTCTTTCTAGTTTATGTAGAAAGAAATATTGGTTCACATGGATTGATTTTTGACTGCATATTTTTTCTATAGTTATAGCATATTATATTACTGTTAGAGCAAATCTCTAATTCAGGGCTGCAAACGAATAGAAATACTCTTTAAAATGGACTGGCATCTCATCATTGGTCTATAGATTCATTAACTTACATGAATATTAGAGATTTTGTTCAGAGGGCTTATGGTCTACCTTTGGTTACTTTCTGGAGAAGCCTCTTTCATTTGTCACCTGTGCAGTCATTTATAAAACATTAAAACTAATATATAGCAAAGTCAGTGAAGGAGGGAGAAGTGTGGTGTGTTGGTTTGTTTTTGTTTGTGTTTGTTTTTTTTTTTAAAATGTGTTCTCTAAAGGTAGTATATTTGTACCTTATTACTACTCAGATAAATGGCTGTTTAGGATTAGAGAGTGGTTTGTCTGTGAAAACAATGGGTGTCTTTTTTAAAAATGAGGGCAGATATTTGTAGCATTAAAAATATTTTTGGCTGAAGCCAAGTTTTAATTTGCTAATATTGACTCACTGTTATGGTAATACAATTTGCAATGTTAAAAAAATTTAATATCAAAATTTAGAAGGTATTTAAGAATACACATTGTTTCTAGGAACCTCTCAAATGTGTTTTTTTTAAATTGTATGTAATTTTTTATTGTGAACATTTATGTTCCAGAAAATGCATTTAAGACTGTCAATTACTTGCACCAATCGAATATTTCCCCTCATTCAAAAAAAAAAAAAAAAGTCTTTTAGTCTGTATCATATTTCTCTTCAAAAATCCTAGTGTATCCTTTACAAAATTCAGGTATCTTAAAATCTACAATGGAATTCTAATGTTGTATTCTTGAAAACTGTTGAAAAGCACACTGATTGGAACCAATCTCTGCAAAAATAGTCGTCCAGTTAATCTCAGTCTGTGTTTATGTAAGGAATTCTAGTTTGTACCTCATTTAGACAAGAAACAAACAATAACAATTGAGAAGTGGTTGTGTTTTAGATCTACATATTAGACTGAGGTTTAGGATTTCAAGATGTCTTGAATTTGTCTTATTTTTATTTCAAAATTTATCTTGTTAGTTTTCAGCATGATTACTTATGTAATCTAATCCATTCCCTACAGTCGTTTTCTGGAATGAAATTCCAGATACGTATTTCGTGGTACACAGCGATCTTAGTTACCTTGGAGGTACCAGTGCAGCACAATGGCAGGATATTTTGAAGAGTGCAAGTTGCCTTTCAGGAGTTAAAAAATGATGATGCTCCTTTTAAGAGCCTCTGTATGTTTTCATATCCAGTTCAAAAGCTTATTCTAAATCTTAAGCACAATAAGAACTGCCTCGATGTTCATTTTTACCTTTTTCTTTTAGGTTTGGCATTTCCCCAGCTTGCCTGATAGCTGGCATCCTGACATATATATGTGTTCAACTGCTTTCAAATCCAATTAATGCACAGAGTGCAAAATGTAACTCCTGTACCTTTCAGCGTTTGCTGGAGTTACTTACGGCATCAGATGAACAGGAAAAGCAGACAAGTTAAGGAGACACTGTGGGGTTTTTTGATGTCTTTATAGAGCATCCACCATAATTCTCTCTGAAACTTTTGGGAACTACTGTAACAGATGTAGGAAAAATAGATACAACGAAAAATAATGGTTTTGGTAATGTAAAAGGATTTAATTTAAATTCTAAGAACCGCAAAATAGACCACTCTACTGATTATGTTGTTTAGTGGCCCATCAAACCAGCTGAGTAACTCTCTCAGTTTCTTGACAAAAGTTAGTGGTTGTTACATAGTTGTAGATGTTAACTATTTACTCAGCTAGAAAAACTGAGCTCTGAGGCTTTTACCCCATGGCAGGTATTCTTCTCGGGCTGTCTTTACAGTGGGTGGAGTAGATGGGCTCCTTGAGAAGGAAATTGGAAGAGTTTGCTCTTAATCTCCCTCTGGAGAAGCCTACATCTCTTTAGTAGAGAGGAAACCTAGGCGATTTGCCTCCTTAGCTGAAACTTAGCCCTTTGGAACCCCTTGCAAGAATGACAACCAGCTGCATGATAGTTTGCATTTTTGCCGTGATGTGCAGGGCTTTGGCAGCCGTTAATTCCATTAATACTTCTGCTGATTATTTTCCACTGCAATTGCTTGTTGCTGTTTTCTATTTATATTCTGCTTCTTTTGCTTAAGTGCAAGGTTATGCCCAGAACATTCAGCATCTCTGCAAGTCTATTCTTTGTGGAGGTACTAAGGACAGCATTTGATGTTAATCAGAAATGTGCAGATAGGGCTTGTTCTGAAGTCTACTGAGTCAGGAGAAAGATTTCAGTGGAGTTCTATGTATTTTGGATCGGGCTGATGATTCTGAAATTTCACCCTGAAAAATACATATATTTCATTATCTGTGAACGTCAAAATTTAAGGTAATTGAGAGTTTTAAAAATAGGACATTGTGTTACAATATATATGAAATGTATTAACTCTGATTTTTTATAGTTGTTTGCTATTATATGAATGTAATTTATTGTGCCTGCAGCAACCCGAGGACATGCTGGAAAATTAGATGATTCATTTCAAGTGTTTTATCCTAGTGAGCAAAATTTTAATCAGTCAGTTTTCTAATCCCAGTTCTGTTATTGGCATACTCTGTAAACTTGGCAAGGTCACAGAAGGACTCCATTATAGACACAGTGTTGCATCTCAGCTAAATCATTACTGCATATGTTTTAATTTAGCTGCATTATAGAATTTTTTAAAGAAATAGAACTGTAGAAAGGTTCTCCTCTGATGAACTATACTAAAGGTAATCTAATAATATAAATTATAATGAATGTAAGATTTATCTTGAGCTATGGTTGCTATTTCATATGTGAATTTTTTTACAACTTCACCTTAACCTCCCCCCCCCCACCCTGGCATAAAAGCTAGTAAAAAAAACTCATAACACGCAAACTACTGTCTTGTCACTCTTACAAGTTTGTCACTACGTTGTTCATTGAGCATTGTGAATTGTACTATGCAGTGAACAGGAACGGTGTTATCAGTTTCCTGTGCCTCAAAGCTTGCTGTTAGCTTTTATCAAGAAGATGATACTTTTGATGATGTGGATGTTAATTCAGAAATATAAAGTAGTCCAGTATCGAAAAATTAGTTGAGTATGTCAAATGCATGCTGATGGTAGTGTAGAAGATATTCTAATCACCTTAATGATCAGGCAGTAAATATAATGAGAATGGTCACATTGGAGTAAAATTTTCAAAAGTATCCAATGTCCTAATTTTAAAGGGAGTAAAGAAGCCCAATGTCCATGAAAACAACTACAATTAGGCTCCAAAATTCATAATTGGCTTCTGAAAATATGACATAGCCTCCTAAGGAATGTTAAAAAGTTCTACCCACAAAAGACCATGAAAAACACAAGCTCTTCAGAGTGATAGACGGGACGCATCCCAACATTATTGTGAGAGTAGGATCATGTAACGTGTTATATGCTGCATGTAGGGGTTCAATTTCTTTGCAAGGCAAATATGAATTTTTCCTTAGCTATCAGAAAGCAGAACGTATTTCAGATTAACTGCCACATTAAAAAAAAAACAAACACAACCAACCCAAACCAATGATATGATTAGCAAATTATAAAAGAAGAGAGTAGGAGCCATAAAACAAAAGAGGTATGAAAGGAATATAATTTTATGAAGACTCAGAAATGTTTAGCGGGGCATTAAATCAGATAAAGGTGTAAGCATGTTTTTGCAGAATTTGAGGTAGAAAGGCACGAGTAAATTCATTCTCAGCAGGGAGGAAGATAAGGATTACATATATTGTAATACATATATGTAATATATATATATTTATATATTACTGTATGGCTATATGTGTTATAACCACAATAATCAGACTAGAGTTAAAAAAAGTTAAGTAAGTCAAACGCCTTGCAGGTCTTCCCAAATAGCAGCTTGTATTAAAACAATTCAGTTGACTGGTAAGTTGAAACATCTTCAGCTTTGAATATTATCTCATGATATGTTGCTTTTCTATTCTCCAATTTTCAAAAATTTTAAACAATGCTGCTCTTAGGCCCCCCTTTTTCTTTTGTACTGCATCATATATACTACCATTGCAGTCTGTTGTGTTCACTTTATCAACCTCCATTTAAAACAAGGTGGCAAACTCTGATTGCTGCCTGTCCCATGCTGGCAGTACCGCTTTACTCCTGTAGAAATGATGAAACCTGGCAAATAGGCAAGAGCCATTAAGAAAACTGTGGAATGTATTGCAATTACAGCAATACTGACCCCTTATCATGCAAGTATTTATTCAAGCAGTAATTTCTGAAGGACAGATACTGATGACTAATTTTATGCTGCCTAAGTGTTCCCAGTTTCTCATTTTGCTGTTGCAGTACACACCCACGTAGAGATTATCATCTTGCTATTATTTTGTGGGATAGTTTGAACAATAAACTTGTGGGAAAAGGTATAAGCTATAGTAAGAGTAATTTCAAAATATCTAACTTTTATGATACATAATAGCTTCTTAAATCCTCTGCTGGACTTCAAGAGCTGCAAAACAAAATAAAAATCTCTTAGGGCATCTGAACCACAAAAAATACTCAGAGATGGGGAAAACTAATGAGAATCCAGCAGCATATGAGAATGAATGTGTTCTAATAGAAATGGCTTCATTCTAAGAGATAACACAGAAATTGTGAAAAATGAGGAAGATAAATTAAAAAACATATGGAAGCCAGAAATTCATACAGCATATCGACAGTTGAGTGGAATAACTGGCCCCATCTCCTATCTTTCAGTGTACTTTCACAGTATTCTTGGTGCTTTAGTTTAGAGAAAATTAAATACCAGATTTTGGAGATGTTGAAACCATTGAGCTACTTCTTATTCTGCTTTATCACCTCTTTGTAATGCTATAATCTGAAGGAGAGTCTGCTTACAAATTTTAGTAGCATAAATCCTTGTACAGACATGTATGAGAACACAGAATGGAAGATTAAATCAGTTTAGTGTAGCAAGGCTCTCTAGCACATCCCAGTAGGTAAGCGTATGAATATTCTGTTTGGCTTTCCATACAGACAATATGCAAAACTAATTAGCATAAACATAATAGCCATTTCTTTCAAATTTGGGTGCCTAAAGTACTCTGGCATGCCCTGATGGGTCAGTTGAGAGGCCAGCCTTTGTGATTTTCTTGAGCATAAAATGACCTTGATGGAAATAAATACCCTTTTATACAACTGACCTTTTAGTTTTCCCCCTTCACTTACATCTGGCAGCATCGCAGTGATTAGGTTTTTATTGTCTTTGTTAGCAGCGCTGGAGTGAATACTCAGGTTCCCATCCTGGGCATGGGTAGGGTCTTGACGTTAGCTCTGGTGACCTATTTTGAGTGGTGGCATGCCAATATGCTTTCTTTATAGCAGCTCCGGAACTGTCTGACCTTACCTGCCTGGGCTTTCTGCAAAAAATTCATCCATCCACTGGAGCACCTTCACAGCTTGCGCCTTTACCAAGCCTGCTGGGACTTTGCTGACCTTAGTCTCATGCTTGCCAAAGTTGTGTGGTGTACCAGGCCATGAATGTAACTTTGGGAGTCTGTTTGCTTCTGTTCCCAAGTGGATTTTGTGGGTTTTTGTTTGTTTTTAAAAAAACCTATTTCTTCTTTCCTACTGGCATGAACATTCATCCCAGCAGCTTTGGAGGACAGTCATTCCTGGTTGTGGCTGTTGGTGGGCTGCCCTTGGCCATTGGTCAGGGTTGGGCAGCTCCCAACTGTGCCGGTGCTCTTCCAGGGAGTCTAATTGCCTCAGGGAGTTATAACACTTCCTGCAGGCATGTGAAGTCTCACAAGACAACTTTGGAGGACTCTGAGGGGGTCAAGGGAGCCAGACCTGATGTGCTCTAATCCCTTTTGCAAGTAAGGATGAAATCATATGGGTATTGTACTTGGCTTCCTCTGACAAGTGAGGCTGGTTGCACCAATACATCAGCTGAGTGGAAGATGGGTAGACAAAGACGTGACTGCAAAGTTAGAAATATTCCAACGTGACTGTGCTATTTTGTGTAAGGGAATCTTTATGTAGAGAAAACCTGTATGAACCGAGTGATTCTTCCATTTTTAAATACTTCTTGTTAGGGCTGTGAAAACTCTCAGTAAAATTCATTATGCATAATTATTTACAGGACACTGGAAATGTGGGAGGTTACATAAGAGAGGAAAAGAGGCAGACCTTTTTAGAGACCCCAGACTTCTGTTGTGGTTGGCTAAGATATGACTACCAGGTGGGATTACTCTGAAAAACTAAGGATCCCTTGTGCAGGACAGGAGGGCTAACTGTCCTCCTTCAATATATAGCTGCACACTTATACTATGTCCTTTTTTAATTCAGTAAGGGAGTTAGGTCTTTGGGCGAAAATACGTCCTATCCCTGATCATCAGTTAGACCAGGCAAGATTGTTTCTCCTTCTTGTACTTGCAGATTAAAGTTGGGAGACAGGTTATGTAGGCAAAAAGGACATCTTCAGATCTTCAGGAACTTATTTTCCACTGAAGGACAAGAGCAGAAAAGACTAACTGCCGGGTTTGTCTCTAATGCGCTTGATGCACTAGCCCCACCTCAGCCTGTATTTAGAGACACAATCTGGCCTCCAAATACACAGAAAATAGTGTTGGGGGTATTATCCATATAAATATTTTTGAATGCTTTCTTTTTAATGGCTAAGGTAAACCGTCAGAAATATAATGCCTGGCAATATTTTGCTGGGTTTTATCATGTTGCTGTCTTTCATTTCAACCATAAACATCTATTTGCCAGTCCTCTTAATTAAAGAGGTCAAAAAATATAGCAGGCATGTAAATTGGAATGAATTCATGGACCATTTTTTTTTCTAGTCTCTTCTTACCTGTGTCTTTTGCCTTTCTACAAAATCTCTGCAATTTAAAAGAATTCCTCAAAAGTTGATGTATTGAGTTCTGGGAACTGAAACGAATCACTGATCCGTTTTAATAAATACTATATTTTCACGCATTTGCTATCTAATTTATCCAGTGATTCATCAGTTTAGCTTTCAATATACATAATACTGATAAGATTTAGTAGACCATATATTTAATTCAAAAGATGTATTAGATTTGGTAGGTCCTGACTTCAATTCGACATAAGATGACTTTATCTGTCTTATGAGGATATATGTGATTTCCAAAAGCAATGTATCTGTTTTTGAAAAATCCTCCACTGAAAAGAGAAAAAAATAATTTATTGTAAGGAATGAAACATTCATTTTAGGAAAATGAATATAGAAATTACCCACATTCATATTAGAATTTCATAGCAAAGCAATATACTGTACATGTCTTCACATTTCATATACCGAAAGTAATATTTTGATCATGATAACTTCACTGCATGTTTTGCTGAGTTCTGAACTGAAAAGCACTTCGCTCTGTAGAATAGAAAAATCAATTTAGCATAAGGTGAGCTCATTAAACTCTATTTATCCAAGATTACAACAATTTAGAATAAGATTGAGAGTGAAAGTAATTGTTCTTTTATTAATCCAAGTAGCTTTTAAAAAGAAATCTACTGATTAGGAAGCTCTGCTTGACTTCTAACTTGAATCTCCCAGGACTTATTCCAGCAGCTTCTGATTTCAGTGATGTGTTTTGGTGATATCATAAGCAACTATGGCCATACCTTGTTGAAGTCACAGAAGCAAGATGGAGTAACAGGTTAACAAGATCTGTTAGTATATTTCAGTATTAATTTGCCACAGGAATGTTAATATTTTTAAATGTTCTGCATATATATGCTCTCTTGCCAACTGGTGATTTTAAAAGCTGAAGCTTTAGGCAACCCTTTCACTGTTTAGGGATGTAGGTTTCTGGTTTTAGTTTGAAAAATTAGTACAGTGCTTTGAAGGTACAGTGCAATCCCTGTGACGTTATAAAAGCTATTTTGGAAGCGAGCTCTGTTGCGCCAAGGTTCTGACGCGTTGCTGACCCTTATGGCTGCTAAGTCTCTACGTCCTATTCTTTTGCATGTAAGGGTGTAATATTTCTTGCCAAACACCTGAGGAAAAGAAAGGACACCTACTGCCAGGAGGTCGACTTTCACATTACACTTCCAGTATCAATGTCCCTGAAAATGTCTTTGGATTTGAATCAGAGTTTTATCCCCCTCCCCTCAGATTTCAAGTCCATGATTTCAGTTTGAATCTTTCTTTAGTTACTGTATTGACAAGAGTGACAGTTTACAATATAATGGACATTTAGCAATTAAAATGTTCATAAAATTCAGCTGAAAAGTAATGATTATGTTTTCAACTTGTAGCTACAAATGTTAGCTCACTGTGTCCATAAACACTCAGTTGCATCTGAAAACTTTTGTCTCAACTCCAAAACTTGTGTCTCAACAAATCAAATAATACAGCTGCTGAAGCAGGGTCATGTATAGGCTTTTATTCACTGAACTTTTTGATCTGATAAAAACCCCTCAAACTTCCTTGTAGAGTCTCACGCAAAATTCAGCCATTTAAGTCAAGAATGTCAAAGAGGGAGAAGTCCTTATGCAGTAATGAAACTAAACATTTCCTTATATTGTGGGGAAGAATGGTGGACAGAGGGTCCAAGAATAACAGGAAGTTGCTGGTTTATGGGTGTAAGCCAAAAATATGCAAGGGTCTCTGTAACTGAGCAAGCCCATGGTTTGCATGTCCCTGATCCAGCTCCACCTTGGATTGTGACCTGTCCCTGCACTCTGCCTCTTTGCACGCCCAGCTCTGTTCAGCTGTGCCCCAGTCTGGAGGTACACAACCTTTTAGGAAGCAGAACTTGCATATTTAGTCAAATCAGATGCTCTAGTTACCTTAATCGTTCTCGTGCATTTTGCTTTTGATATTGGCAGAGAAAATTTATGACAAGCTAAGTTCTTGTATTACACCACCTGAGTATCCCCCTAGTTGGTGGTTTAATAAATGGGGTGTAGAATAAATGGAGAGAAGACTTAAAAGGACTGGTAAAATGGAGTATAAATTTAGTGGTATCTTTTTGTTTATTTGGAGATCTCAGACTGAAAAATGTGCTTCTGCCTTGTAAATAGATGTATAATTTTTTACATAAGATGCCAGCACTAGAAAAGTTCCGGTTTGGTACATAAGGCCATATCACTGTTTTATAAGGCTGTGCAGAAGATCAGTGACTATGAATAATATAGCTATTGTACTTTTTAATGTTTTTGCTGCCAAAATAGTACTTTAGTGATATTTTAGATGAAGGATGAAATTCCAGTGATGAGAATCAATTGGACAGTGGCTCCAGTCCTCGCTATAGCATAGAACCTGCAAAGAGGCTCTGAGAAAAGAAATCCGGTTATATTTTAATGAATTTTTAGTTTTTCAAATTTTAATGACATTTGGCTTTGAGAGGTTCAATGGAAAGATCTTCATAAGTAAAATTGTTTCTGTAATTCCAAATGAAAAGTTCTCAATGGTTAAAACTGGAACAGATGAACAGGAAAAATTGTATTTTTAAATCCTTTCTCTCTTTCCTTTCCAGAACTAGATGGAAGTCTTTGTGCTGCTTCAGTATTCCACTTTCACAGAAATGATTTGAAAAGAGGTAACCTTTCAGATGTCTTAATCATCTTTTGTTGCAGTTACTGTTTTTATTTTTTAAATTTTTTTTTATACAAGGTGTGGAGAAGAACAAAGAGGTTGAGCTAAATTTGCAGAAAAGAGAAGTTTATGGGCTTTACTTAATTTGGTGGTTGAGAGTACGCCTCAGAACAGTGATGTCTTTAAATAGTGTTGGGCTAGTGGAAGAGCTGAGCAAACAATGCAGGTTGCTTCAGAATGAGTCAATAGCTATTGTGACTTCATAGAGACATTTTGATTTCCAGAGAATCAATGATAAAAGGGAATGCAGTATTCCATGCTGTGTGGTAGGACAGATTCTGCAGCATGTGGTAGAATGGTTACTAAAGCCACCTGGTTGACCAAAAAGAGCTAGACTGGTAGATTCTCCTTTACATGTTGTTTGACAATTAGATTTTAAGGTACCTACATGTCCCTGGCTGTGCTAAACAAGCCATTATTTAAGTTAGCGATTTCAATGTCCTTTAACAAAATGCTTAGTAAGTCTCCTGCTTGGAGATTTAAGGTAGCTAGATGATTGTCATTGTGGAGGATTCCTCTATTAATAAGATATGCTATTCTAACTTCTGATACAGAGTGGTGAAAGTACTATTACTTTAAATATTTAAATATTTGTGGAACTGATCTGTAAATCTCAAGTTCACACATCTTAAAACTTTAATTCAATAGAGTATTTAGATAAACAGAGGCATTGACTTAAAAAAATGGAGCAAAACCGCAGTATGTCAATATTGGGGTTCTAAAAGGAAGATTATTCTGCACCTCTGAATATTGCAAGCCCCAGTGTCATAAGGTTCTGAGTGTGCATGTTGTTTCTGAAAACCTTATATTTAGGTCTTTTATGTTACATCTTGAATGTGGTATTTCTTTATGAAGGACTACTCTGCATAACTTTATGGCATAGATATAAACGATTTATACACTGTCAAACAGAAACAACTGTACACATCTGCGAATAGTGATGAATTTCATCATCTCAAACCACCCTTAGGAAAGGTTCAGGAGTTGTGTTTTGAAATGTTAAACTACGGGTGCTCAGAGCTGCTACTAAAATCTCTCATGGCTTTATTTTTGCTTCAGAGTACCTTTGCTTTGCCTTTTCCTCCCTTTGTCAGCCATATCTATTACATTAGATACTGTATTCCTCCCATGCTGGACTTTTCCTAGTTGGGTGTCTTGTTGCTAACACCATTCTATCTCAGAAGTATCTGTGGTGTGGTACCTATTCTGTTGTGATGTTTTCCTGCAGTACTGCTTCTTATCTTATATTTTATTTTCGATAGATACGTGTATCTTTAGACTGACAAAAACCCCCTCAAAATATGATGTTTACAGCCTGGTACTTGTTTTGAAGAGTTGTTTATGCTAGGGAGAGTTGCGGACTGGTGACAGTAGATAACTGTGCCTCAGCATTTGGAAACTAAACAAAAAGTAAAGTAGATTCATTCCACTGTTGAGATAACAGGAGATACAGAGATTCCTAAATCCCCAGATATAAGCAAAGAAAAAGTGACATAGGATTTTGAAGACCTAGAAGTCCCCTAAATATAAATCATCAGAGAGCAGAAAAAGGATAGCATCCTATGGCATGTTCCTTAACTGACAATTCAGTGCTTGAATCTGCATTACTACCTGTTATCAATGCTATACAGAGAATGAGAGAGTTTCAGTTATTGCTTCAGAAGTTATAGCTCTTTCTAGATGTAAATGTATTTCTTCACTTATTGTTAGTCATATCCCATAAATGAGGAAAGGCAGACAGGTTTTTGGCAATGAAAGAGAAACTTCTCTTACTTGTTAATTTTTATTTTTGGAAAGGAGACACCTGATCTAGCTGACCTGCACAGTATTTAATATTCACCAGCAATTTTTTTTGACATGCAGTATTTTCATGCTGCTTTTCTCTCTCCAGCAGGGTTAGATATTTGCAGCTGACCCTATAGTTTCCTGTTTTGTTTTTTTTTTCTTAGCCTTTAACATTTGCAGTTATGAGTCAACCTGATACTTTTATTTCCCAAGTGACTGCTAGAGCTAAGACCATTTTGGGATTGATCTGCAACTTTGCAGGAGGTAGCATTACCGTGATGTCATTGTTGTATTTTTCTGCAATGGCCACAGAGTATTCTTGTCTCTGCTCCCCTGTTAAACGAAACAACCAAACCAAAAAAACGCAAACCCAAACTAACCAAAAAGCTGAGCGCAGGTGTCTTGGAAGAACAAGTAAGACTTTATTAAAAATATTAGTTGTTTAAATATACCGGATTAGCAAAGTCTTTTGTAAATGGTAATAAAATGATTTTACATATATTAGGAAAAGCATGAAAAAGCCAGTGCAGACTGAAGAGAAGTCAAGGAGGGCTGTTGGTGTTGTTCAGGGCTATTGTTAACATTATAGAATGTTGCAAAGCTTTGCAACAGCTCCAGGGGTTGTGGTAGTGCCCATAGCACCATTTTATAGATGAAGAAAACAAGATAGAGTAGTTTAGTCATAAAGCTTAAGTATTGACTTTGTCCGCCCTATGAATAGTCAGGGACTCCCCTGCCCCGATCCTTTTCTCAGGGGATTTACCAAATTCCAGGCACTTTGCCATTGAGCTCCACCTAAGCCAATCACCCAAGGAACTTCAAAGGAAGAAGGGTTCAATTTGCAAGATGCTCAGCCCACCTACTACTACGGACTCATGCTGGTCGTCTTACAGGAGCTCCTTTTGTCCTATTAGTGCCTTTCGTCTTTGACTTGCGAGAGAAACACCTGTCCCATTTGGGTTGTATTTCTTTGCACCTCTGACTGTTTCTGTACTACTAAACAAACTGAAGGCCAGGATGTGTTTTCTGATCCTTGAGGTCAAATGGAACAGACCGGCCACATCCACATTCCTGGGCACTTGGCTGTAGTCTCCCTTGAGCCCATGTTTATCCATACTGTCAAATAAAAAAACAACAGTCCAGTTCAAACACTGGACTCCTGCTGGCTGTGGTTTGTACTACTCCAAACAGCTTTCTCTAAGAGAAATCGGCATCCCATGGCCTTAAAGCTGGGGCTTGGTCCTAGACCACTATTTATTTATTTGTATGTAGACACAGAGGCTTTTATAGACATTCTCCTGGCTTCAAAGTGAGTGTTGAGGACACACCTGAAAGAATTGCCAGAGCTGGGACAGGAACTCCAGAAAGGCTATGTAATAGTCTTGTGTTAAGACAGATCTTTCCAGTCTCATACCATCTATCTGTAACACAATCTTATCTTAACAAGAAATGGCATTAGCAAATGAGATTTTGCCTGCCAAGAATTTCAGGTCATATGGTTTCCAATCCATCTTTTAAAAAATTATTTTATTTAATTTTATTTTTAAATATAACCATAGAAAAATACAGATGAAAAGACCCTCAGGAGGACTTTTGGTACAGTATTATTCAACCTCCAAGCAGCTGATCTGTGGTAGTTCATAAAGCTTCTTAAGGTCATCTACGAAATGACTCCCGAATCTGAAAACCCTGCACATCTGCTCATGAACTACTGAAATGCATGCTCAAGTATCATCATTAACAAAGATCTGAATGTTCCATTACACAACATTTTGCAAAGGAGTTAGCTTATTTAAAGTTAAATACTTTATTTTTTAATAATTTTTCTGGATTGTGCCAGGTAAATCAGATACAAGATGACCCTCTTTTTCTCAAATCCATCATCCACTCATTGATTGCAAAGTTAGTTTTATATATATAACTGTCCACCCAAAAGCAGGATCAGCTGTAGCTATACCATCCTCTATATGCTTGCCAAACCTCTAACGATGGTGCTCATCAGATTCCCATGACAATCCATTAGTGTTTCCTGTCTGTTACGTTGGTTTTCCTCATAATTAACCGATATCTATCCTGCTGCAAATTTAGTGGTTTATTTCTTTTGTCAGTTGTGGATAGAGTATACCCTTTACAGATAGCTGTGTACAAAAGCTCTTTGTCCCATTCAATTGCTTTATTAATTGTCCTTGTGAAGTTAAGGCATCTTTGCATACATGTATGAATAAAAGTGATTTTCTTTAAAGGGGAATGGAGGGAGAAAGGGAAATTAAATGTGAGTCTCCCCAAAAGTATGCTTTTGCTTTCATCCTGCATGTTGTATACCTTCCCACTACCTAACTTCATTATGAGAAGTGGTATCTTTAATGACAGCAGTCCAAGGCTATTCCTTGCTATTTAATAACTGGTAGGAATTGGAGTAGTGAGCACAGTTAGAGTGAGTCTAATCTGGGTTAAAAAAGTAATTTGGAGGTAAAAATAGTGTGGTTAATTTATAAAGAATTGCAGATTTTCTTCTCAGAGACATCCCAGAAAAATAAGGCCCTCGTTACTGCATTTGCTCGCAGTAAAATCCTCCTTTGACTAAACTGCTACTTCAACATTGCCATTTTCAAGAATCAGGAACTCCAGGGTCATTTTGATGAAGAAGTCGTCTTTTCAATGATTAGAATTAAGAGGTTTCTCACAGAGTCTCCTGCTGCTCGACTAGTCATTGTTTCAATAACAAGAAGTTATCCTGCAGTGATGGTATCAAACTTTTCTGCTTCCTATGGTGCATTCAGAGGTCAGCTGCAATGAGAATACAGAAGTCTGTTTGACAGAATAAAAGGAAAACTGCAACCTTATAAATCATCACGAAAGAGGTAAAAATTGATGTCTTAAGAAAATAGGATTACTTTTTTTGTTCAGAGAGGAGGATAAGGGAAAAGGTCATATTTCAGGACATCTTTGGGAAAAGAGAAAGGTAAAGGCTCTGCAGAATTTACAGTCATGTGAAGTAATGTTGGTTTTGGCTGGAATTGCCACAATGTGAAGGTTGAAGATGAACTTTTTTCTGCATTCCCCTTCACATATTGAAAAATTATTTTCACCTTTGCTGTAATTGTAAGATGATTTTTGACAAAAATAAGCCATGAAGCTTTAAATTCAGGGACAGGGATGTTGATCAAAGCCTTATTTTCAAATATGGTAGTCCATATTTGGGAAGAAAATGGTCGTGTCATACATCTAAATAACTTGATAATTTTTTCTCTCAGCTCTTTTGCTTCCCTCCAATTGCCTCCTATTGGCTATTTATCATGGAACCTGCTGTGATGAAAGTATTACATTTTATTTTTTACGTAATTATAGATTTGATTTTTTTTCTCTGTATATTATTTCTTTCCCTGCAGAAATTATCTACATTGCTACTCTTATTTATTGCAATAAACAATAACATGTATTTGACAAAATAACATCAGCATAATCTCACATCAGTTTAGTGTTTCATACTGTTCTCTATAAGAGATAATCTTATAAAGATACAAAAAGGTTATTTGGAAACATCACACTGAATACTTCAGGCTTTTAATAAACATTATTTAAACCTCTAAAAATGAAGCTGCTGCTGAAAACCTAACAAATTAAAAAATTTTATAGGTGATTAGTCAATGTGTGTACAGTACTTTGAAAATGAAGTGCTATATGCTTGCTTAATTATGAGTGTCCTTGGAATTACTAGATGCAGTCTGAAGAAGTATGAAAACATATGGATGTTCATTTTAATTTCTGATGCCCCTGTTACCCTTCTGAGTCTTCTTTCCCCCCCATTCCTCTTAAAAATATATTTTCAAGAAAGCTAGAAAATGCTGGGTCACCTACCCCTCTCCAGCAGATGAGGATTCATTTAGTATACGGTCTGTCTGTATAGCTGCCATTTCTCTCTGGTGCAGTTTATTTTTTCTGTTGCAGTGGGATTTAGGAATCCTTCTATTCTTCATAGTTTCAATGAATTCAAAGCTGGAAAAATAATCTAGACTGGCTTCCTGCACAACATGACTGAGGAGTTCTTGCATGATGCCATAACTTTTGAAATATATCTTTTAAGTTAACATCCAATCTTGACTTAAAGATTTCAGATTATGGAAAATCTAACACAACTCGGTGAGTTTTATCTTGCAACAGGTACCTACAGTGTAAACAAGTCTGCTTCATTTTAATTCTACATATTGGGTTTTGCTACACCTCTCTGTCTGATTAAAAAGGCAGCTACTATTTGAAATCTTTCCATGTAGGCACATGTAGACCGTGATTTGTTGCACAAACCTTCTTCTGTTATTATAGAAGATTCTTTTTGCCCTCACTGTAAATAGGGAAATGAGAAGATGATAGTTGACACAAGGTTTACTGAACCTTTGTTTGTGGGAGTAACACTGTAAGTGTTCCTGGTTTGCTAGCAAGCAAGAAATTCGATTTTTATTGATTTCTTGAGAGATATTATCTGTATTTGGTGAGGTGGTTCTAAAGAGATCATCCTATCAGCTTTCTCAGGATTTTTCTTTATTTCCAACGCAATGGTTGTTTGAAAAACAAACAAAAACTCCGAACAGCCCCCCCAACATCTGAACCCCGTTTAATGTCTCCATATACTGTTTCATCATCTTTTCAGGTCTGAATTTGGCTAATCCAGATTCCTTTGTCCCATCTTTTGGAAGAAATGGTGAAAGAAAATACGTTCCTCATAGTGTTTTCAGCTGGTGACCAAAATTGTTCCTTTTCTGCCTGGTCTGAACATGAATGGTGATAAGGCAACATCTCTTCCTTAACTCTGGTATTGTCTGTTTTCTTGATTTCCTGGAAATTAACACTTGCCAGTCTCTCATTTTAAGAGCAATGATACCCTTTATATTGAGCAGTATTAACAGAAAGCAAGGGAGAACACCTTCTGAAGGTACATAATTAAAAGCTGCTAAATAGTTTGCCATCTATCTGTATGAATTCTGTATACATAATATATACGTGTTCCTCTAAACAGATGAGAATTTAAGCTTGTTGCCTTTCACACTTTCTGATGGTTTACTCTAGCTTTGCCCAACACGAGCAAATAATTTTCTAGTATTCTCTTAATTAAACTAAGTATATAGCCTATTGACCTTCTCTGGCCTTACGGCAGATTTTTCAGTTGTCAAAAAATGCTTTAATTGACTTTTGAATATTTTCCATTTTTTAATATATTTTTAAAAATGAAAATGCCAGATTGAGCATAGTGTTCCAGCATTGGTGACATCATGTTTTGAATATGGAAATAATGAAAAGCATCCATGTCTTTTCAATATTCCTTTACTTTTCCAAGGATCAGATCAGTTCATTTAGCAACAGCTTTGCACTGGGAGTTCACGTACAGTTTCTTCCCCACCTATAGTTTCAGAATCACTTTTTTCAGTGTCTCATCCTATAAATGTGACCTGCATTCCCTGTGCCTAGATTTATGACTTTGCATTTGTCCTTATTAAAATTTATCTTGTTCAAATGAAGCCACCCAACCAATCGAGACAGATCATTCTATAGAACATTTGCCTTATTACTTGCCACTCCACCAATTTTTGCATGCTCTTCAAGTTTTACCAGTAATCGCTTTGTATTTTCTTCCAGATCATTGAAAACGATACTTAGGACTTAAGACTTAGATACTGGCTATCCGATATTAGAAATACTGTCATTACACAGTCCGTTCCTCCTTTGTAGCTGAAGAGGAATGTAGAATATATTTATAGCAGCTCTAGATAATAGCTAATTAATAATTTTAAAAATAAGCTTCAATCATTTAAATACCATTTAAGTTATTGTATTTAAAACTGTCTACCCCTCACTCCAAGAAGTCTGCAAGAATGTGGAAGCTCAGAATGTGGAAATAAGCCAGGTGCTTTACAGTCATCTAAGTACAGTATATTAACCAATTTTCTTCTCTCAAGAAAAACTCTAAAGCTTGCAGCCAGAGCGCTCAAGGTACAATCCTCCATTTCCATAAAATCAATTAAACTTTTGGGGAAGATAAGACAGCCACATTTCACAATCCTTTTTTCTAATAGTAGGATATAGTCTCCAAAATGTTATTTAAATTTTAACACAGCAGTTCATTCTAAACTTGCAGAAGGTTACTGCATTATGATGTCCCTGCTGGACCACGAAGAATGAAATCTGAAGCTAGCAAATGGTGTCAGGTGTTTTGGTTATGGGGATGGTGGCACCTCTGTCTTCTTGTTGGTCTGTTCCAATTGAAGGAGCTCCAAAACAGAGTAAGCTGATCTAAGTTGGAGCTGCTGTAGTCCTTTTTCCCTCCCACTGCACAGAGCTGCGTGTTTTGTATCAATATCAGCGTTCACCTGGATTTGTGGTCAGCAGGCGTGATTTGTGGTCAGCAGGTCATCTGATTAAGCAGTTTATAGGTGCCGTGGGCCACATAACTATCTGTCTATACAGAATACCTCAAGCTGTAACAAGAAGGCAAGTCTCCCTTCAGTAATTTCCACTGCTCCCTCTCTTTAGAAATCTAAATTAACTGGCTCTGCAAACAGAAGTATTTACTTCATTTCTGTAACTACATCTCGAGCCACTTCTAGTCAGCTTTCTGTCTCAACACTTTCCTGAAAGTCCTCTCAGCGAGCCAAATCTTGGAACTGCTTGGAATGTCTTCCACTCTTTTCTCTCACTTATTTTGTTTATGGCACTGACATTTTCAGTTCAATCTTTCCTTTGAAAATAGTATCTTTTGCAGGGTTTGGTGAAACATTCCTCTAATTTTATGCCCATCTTTCTGCTTAATTCTATACCATCTCTTTCAGTTTCTTGTTTTTCATACTGTGAGTGTGCCAGGGGCTTTCTCTCTGTCCACCAGGGATTTCCCTCTGCACTGCGTCCACTACCATTTTTATACTGGTGACTTATTTCTGACCCATCTCCTGCAACTACCAATCTTGGTTCTTAGCTGTTAGTCCTCCGGTCTCCAGCTTTGCTATCCCCAGACTGTGTAACTCTCCAGATCATCTATATTGCCCATCATACCCTTTCAATCCTTTTACTGTCTCCTTCCTTCTTGCTAAATTACATTGTTTCTATTCCTCATGGCCAAGAAGGCCAATGGCATCCTGGGGTGCATCAAGAAGAGCGTGGCCAGCAGGTCAAGGGAGGTCATCCTCCCTCTCTACTCTGCCTTGGTGAGGCCGCACCTGGAGTACTGTGTCCAGTTCTGGGCTCCCCGTTCAAGAAGGACAGGGAACTGCTGGAGAGGATGCAGCAAAGGGCTACCAAGATGATGAGGGGACTGGAACACCTCTCTTATGAAGAAAGCCTGAGGGATTTGGGTCTCTTCAGTCTGGAAAAAAGACGTCTGAGGGGTGACCTTATCAACACTTACAAATACTTAAAGGGTGGGTGTCAGGAGGATGGGGCGAGGCTCTTTTCAGTGGTGCCCAGTGACAGGACAAGAGGTAATGGGCACAAACTTGAGCATAGGAAGTTCCACCTAAACATGAGAAGGAACTTCTTTACCTTGAGGGTGGCAGAGCACTGGAACAGGCTGCCCAGAGAGGTGGTGGAGTCTCCATCTCTGGAGACATTCAAAACAAACTTGCCTGGATGCGTTCCTGTGCAACCTGCTCTAAGGTGACTCTGCTCTGGCAGGGGGGTTGGACTAGGTGATCTCCAGAGGTCCCTTCCAACCCTATGATTCTATGATTATCTTCGAGTTTCTTCCACAGCTTTAGTTTTGTCCTATGTATCTTTACCTCTCCTACATCATCCGCGCTCACTGAGCCTCTCTAATGAAAACAAATTTGATGAGTGCTATATTTGTGCCTTTCCTGTGCCTGAGAAGATCATATCCTTCTTGAGACAAGCTATATAGGAAACTGCTCCCTTTTGCGCATCCCTTCTAAAGCTGGTGTCAAATTAAATGTCTCATGAAAATAATTAATTCATAATGTTCAGGGAAAAGGCAGTTGAGGATAGCTGTATTTTCTTCCTTTTCCCTCTCATTTAATGTTGCTTGTCGTTGATTGTAAGTGCTTTGAATTTGTGATTGCATCTGTACGCAAGTTTGGAAAGTGACTAGCCCAGGATGCAGGTAATAGTTTTTTAAAAAGATTCTCTTGACTTGTGAAGAACAAACCCCATCATCATTGTAAAATATTTAAAATATTACTACTTGCTGTCTTTAGCACATACAGCCAAATAACTTTTGGCTGCCTTCTCCAAACAGTGCATTGTTACGGTGATTTTTATTAAAATACTTGAAAATCACATGATTCTCTTGATTTAGAATCCAAACAGGCATCATTAAGCCAACAAGCTCTTAAAGTGTAAATATTACCCAGCACCTCTAAATTACCAAGGTTGGTGTTACAGAGGGTTGGTGGGGGAGGAAGTGACAAACTTCAAGGAGCCTACAGCAAATTCAGATTAAGGATAAACCTCTTGAGTAAGGTCTCAGATGATACAGCTTGTCATAGAACTGGTTAGAAGTTACCTCCCCTGCTTACGTTACCTTCTGTCACTCATGACTATTGAATAATTAACATACATTCAGATGGAGAGGGGCAGTCCAGGCATAGTTTGAGCACATTAGCCTACTGTATTTGTGACATGGAAAAATGTGGTCAACTTGCTTGTAGCAGCTTGGAGAAGCGTGTGCCACCATACACAGAAGCACAAAAATGGCTTTTGTTGGGTTGCAGCACAGGCCAGCAGCTGCCAAAGGAAAGGAACCAGGAGCTCGCTGTGGGACCACCAGCAGGTCCCATCCTTCCACCCCAGTGAGAGGAGGGGACAGCCCAGGGCTGCCATCACCAGGCAGGGACACAGGGATGGGTTGCACCCAGGGCTTGGCCAGGAAGCCATGCTGTGAGGGTGTCCTTCCTCAGGATTGCGCTTGGGGTACTTGTTTGTGAGGTGGTGTGGCCATGGCAGGAGCATATATGTTATCTGCTGGATTGACAGGGGCCAAGGAAGTTGTTGCAGGGCTATCTCAGAAAGTACAGTGGGGAGAACTTAACATGGATGGATGGGATGTTGGGCCCGTTTTGTCAAGGACACTTTATTTTTAGGGGAGTGAGAGAAAAGGGACCATTTTGCTGTCATTTGATTGGAAAGCAGGAACTTGCGTGCATAACCAAAGCTAGAAAATCAACACTGAATGCACTGATACACATTACCCTTTTCTTTTTGATTCTGTTTTACAAACCTCCCTCCCTTTGTTTTTTTTCTGCTCAGCTGCTACCCTTCTCAAGTCTGGTCTGCACTGTCTGTTCCAGCACATACTGGTTCTCTCTACAGCCCCTTCCTACTGTTCCAATAGGAACTGGCTTAGTTATAAAAGACCTCTTAGGATATTTTCACCTACTGATAAGAGTAGTTCAGGCCTTGTGAATCCTTGTGAATGCACCTCTCTTTTTGTGGTGTCACAACCTATGGCAAAAACAGGCTCAGAATTTAGATGGAAGGACTCTCTAAAATACTGTGTAATTACTACAGTAATTCACCTCTGCTGAGCTACCTATAGATATATGTGGAAAGAGATCGTCAATTAAAGTTTTCTTCATTACAGCTCTAGTGATTTTACCTACATGAGCATTATAAAATGCACCAATATAGGGATCCTTGTTAGAACAGGGACCTACACTGTATGTTCTCTAGATAAAACAGGGATCTCTGTTCTTCGTATCTGTGAGCTACCAACCATGCTGTGGGTGTGATAGAATACTAAATTGCAGTAACATATTTAAAATATAATTACAAGTATTTGAATACATTTATCCATGGCATAATGGGGCAGCTGTATTATTAGGCTGTCCTTAGGAAATTGAATTACTCTAATAAATGGAAATGACTGTTATTTAAATGGAAGACTATTTGCATAAAATAGGCCAATGCTAAGTGACCAGCTGTTAAATAGGTGTAAAATCTGATCTCAGAGTTCTGGGTCAAGGATGGATGGGTTCTTGCCAAAGATTTTCATGTTTGGGCACTTAGCCTACATATAAAAGTTTTGCAGTCAGAAGAAACTTGTGGTGTTTCTGATCTAAAAGATCTGAAAAACACATCTCAATTTATTCATTTTCCTCTTTCGTACTTTTTTATTTAAGAAAAAGCTAATGATTGTCATTCAACAAAATCAACGATTTATCTTAAATGAAAATAAAGAATAAAAAATCAGATAATGCAGCTTCATTTCATAAGGGAAATGAAGGGAAAAGCCACTGCTGGACTTGTGGCATTTCCGAGGTAACCAAATATTTATTTTACTGTTTTCTTATTTGAGACCAGGGGCTTGGAGGTAATTCAATGCAAAATAAATAATTAAAAACTATCATCAGCTTAACATATATATTCACTATATCAACAGAAATGCAATGGGTCCGTATCTTCCCAGCAAGTTTCTGTACCTTATTGCAGTTGGGGCTCAACTCAGACTCCTGTGAGTGTTCCTTCTCTTTTGGAAAATAATGCCAACTCTTATGACACCAAAGCTTTTGGAAAGGTAAACTAGAAAGGAATTTTTCGCAAGATTTTTGGTTAGAAAAAAGGTTGTACAGGTTACCTGAAAGACCACTTTCTGTAATGTTCAGCCCTACATTCCCTGAGAAGGCTGTCCAAAGTTATAAGACTTACATCTACCTATTGCCATAGTACGCTCTGGAGCAAGAAGGTGAGTTTTCCTTTCATGTGTAGTTTTTTAAACAGGAGGAAATTCAGCACTTCACTGTCTGCCCACTGCTGCCTTTTTTGTCATGAGGCCACGTTTGGTACTTTGCCATGTCCATTAATAGATTTATGCAGCTGATGAGCTACATTATAATTTTCTTGGTCTGTAAGCATAATGTAGCTTGGTTTATGAATAACAAACACTAGCAAAACTGCACAGTGAAAAAAATCTCGAACAGAGCACAATCTTGGAAAGGTTTATTTTGTTTGTTTGTTTCCTGTTTTTCACAAGTAACTTTTTCTGCCGAGAGCAGGTAATTTGTATATAAAATATTAATTTGTTAAAAGTTCCGGTTTCTATCCAAACAGTACCTTTTCAGCCAACATTTTTTTGTATTGAATATGACCCTTTTTTTTTTTTTCTCACAATGACTCTCTGAGTCACTCTGATGTGGAAGAAAACGAAGGAAGATGTTATGTGAATCATGTGACTGTTCTGTGGCATTCATGTGATGCCATGTGGTTGGTCCTGGTTTGGACTCGATTTATTTATTCCATGATGTGGAAGGGAACTTCACTTTTTGTGAAGTTAAAGAATTTTTTTCACTGAAGACCCTGAACTCTGTGTGTCAGAAGGCAACTTACTCTCTACACATCTCTCTGTTGATTTTGCTTTGAGGATTGGAATTTAATACTCTCTTAAACGTAAACGTCCTGGCTTTGTGTGTTCCCCTGCTATCTGCTACAAAAGAAAACTACTGTAATAATAGACATCACAGAAATATTTCCAGTGTTTTTAGACCTGGCCAGCTGATATTTTTAACAACTTTCGCTAGTTCTACCTGAGGTAAAAAAAAACTCATAAAGGGTTACATAGGGCTGCTGGATGCATACCTCTGAAAGGAAATATCTGTGACTCTGATTTTTCCTTTTCTGAAAAGCAAATTCTCCCAAGTAACAAGTGATGGGTCAAGAAGAAATGGCCTCAAATTGCGACAGGGGGTGGGGATGGGGTGCATTAGATCGGATATTAGGAAAATTTTTTTCACCCAAAGGGTTATCATGCATTGGAACAGACTGCCCAGGGAAGTGGTTGAGTTGCCACCCCTGGAGGTATCTAAAAGATGTGTAGATGTGGTGCTTGGGGACATGGTTTAGTGGTGGACTTGGCAGTGCTAGGTAAACAGTTGGACTTTATGATCTCAGAGGTCCTTTCCAACATAAACAAGTCTATGATTCTAAATGTTCAAGCCCTACAATATTGAGAAAACTGCATTTTCGGGGAAATGCCTTCAAGCTTTACTCCTCTGGCCTTGTTAAATATTTATTTAGAGATAAAGGAATGAAACCACTAAATATTGGAAGATACAAGCCAAATCCAGCTTCCTGTTGTCTTTAACCTGTAGACTTTTATTTGTATTCTGTACAGGTGGCCCAAGTCCCACAGCACTATGAAATTTGGCAAGTTCTGACAGGGGAAAAAAAAAGATCTTTGCAATTTAATAAGAATGTTGAGAAAGTCTATCTGGCAATTCTGAAACCCCAAAGATCCACTTTTACATTTAGATTTGATACATTTTTTTTTTCCCATCAAAAAAAAGCGTACCTATCTTTGGTGGATTGCACTTCATTTCAAATACAGCTTCTCCACAAGTATCCATCCATATATTTAGATAGGTAACTAAAACTAACTGTATTTATCTAAATTTAGATATCTAAATATCTAGAGTCAAACCACAGCAAATGGGAATAAGTAGAGGAGACTGATGCTGTGATATGTAGGTGTAAGTGACTACACTGCAAAAGGTGACACGGAGGTTGCACTGGTTCATTTCATTAGCTAAGTTTGGGCCCAGCAAGGAGATGTTGACTGATACCTGCTATCTTATTGAAGTATGCGCAGTTAAGTAGTTCTCTTCGGGCACAAGAGAAAATGAGAGTGTTTCTGGAGAGAAAGTGTCTAGGGCAAAGTTGTTTCTACAAAGAGAATCCATAAACAACATAGAAAAGTGAAGAAAAGGCTCTCTGAACAACAACAAAAAAGGGGAAAAAAATTCTGAAATTTCTATTATGATAAACTCACACTTTTCTTCCAGTTTTGATACCTCATTCCTTGAGTTAATAATGCAGCGATAGCTTAAATTATCGCTTTTTCTGTGTGTCTTTATCCTTGTACTGGTAAAAGTGCAAAATTGACAATACTAGCTCTTCTCTGCCTCAGTTAAAATGCCAGTTCTCTAGGAGATAATGAGCCAAGATGGCTCTCAGAGATTTTACTTACTCCCCTAAAGAAAGCTTTCTGAAACCTTGAATTATACGTGCCAAAGTGAGCAGAGTTATTGGGTTGCATCTGTTTTAACATTTTCTTAATTTGGGAGCCCTTTCTTCTGGAACAGAAGGGTAAGATAGCTACAGAAAGGACAGCATACTAAAGTGAACTCTGAAAAGGTTCAGGGACTTCTAAAAAAAATAAGACCTCCTGACTGTGTTCACTCACCTAACTGAATATTTCAGTAGATTCAATGCAATTATTAATCAGAGCAGGACTGGCATAAAATGTGTGAGTAGTCCCACTCCTTTGCTATGTTTATAAAACTGCCCAAATTCCATTAAATAGGCATTTCTCTCAAACAATCAGTTTCATAACTTCCTGTAACCTTCAGCACTAACCTTTTTTAGATACTTGTGAAATTTGATCTCCTGAGCCTTCCATGATATCATCAAAAATGTGTAATGCATTAACATCGTATTTGTTTAATCACATAAATTGATTTATGCATTTTAGCCTTTGGTAACGACAGTCTTTCAGAGTACTTGCCTTCCCATTAAGTTTTTCTAAAGACACTGCTGTTTTTTTTTTCTAAATGTGAGTGGCAAAGAAAAGTGTCCCGGGCATGTAATTTTAGTAGTGTCTTCTTCCCTTATGACTCATTACTGCTGAAATCAACACAACTTGGGATGTGCTCAGGAACTTCAGTACCTCTTTAATGTTTTCAAATAGTAACATCTGTGCATGTTTATGACTTCATGCTCTGCCTTAGCGTTAGTCTTGGCCAATGTTTCGGGCTGTTAAATGGTTGTACTTTTAAAGAGTAAGGTCCCTGCACATTGCAAGAAGTAGGAGAATTACCATTATCGAATATTTCATTGAGCAGAACAGCATCAATGCTGCAGGAACAGACCTACTTTTGTCAGAACCGCATAAGTTTGTTTAGAACTTGCCGTGTACATTCAAAGGTAACTGAGACACGTTCCCCCCCTGCCCCAAGTCATGACCAAACACGTCCTTTCTCTTTCGACCTTCATTTAGAGGCAATAATGCTTCTGGATTCGAACACCTCTGGATCTTCTTGCAGGCCCATTTATTTCAGCTTGCTATCTACCACGATGGATGGCTGAGAGGAGAAGAGGCACAGAGGGGGAGAAGAGACAGAGGAGAAGAAAAGGCTGGCTTAAAGATAGAGAGAGAGAAGATGAGAGAGCAGATCTCGGGGAACAGTTGTGACCTAAATCACCCCTCCTTTAGGAAATGCCTGAAAAGGAATCTAGCAGTGCAAGCCTGCAACCATTCTTGCGTGTACTTACGCAAATGTGTATTTGTATAGAGGTTATGTAAGAGAAAAATCTTAAAAGAACAATTACACAGACGCTTGATGGAACTTTTGTGACCACCTGACGATCTGTCTTGTGTATTAATATCAGAATGGCTGATCTTTGAACAAATAATACAATGTGCAAATTGTCGAAAATGAACCTGCAGTCTGACAGGAGTCCTGGTTTTGCTACTCCGGACAAAGGGCAATTGTACTAGATCGATTTCTGGAATGCCTTCAGGATAATTATCTGTGTCTGACTGTACTCCATCACTATCTTGCTCTACATCCTTATATAATGTATTCAAAGTTTTGTGGCATCTAGATATAGCAAATAAATGAGCTATCTTTCAAAGCTCAAAGTGCTAATAAAACTGAGAAGTATGAAATGAAAGTGCCAAAATGTGAGAGATGTTGCAAATTTGCATGCAAAGAGGAAAGACAATATCAGATGGAAAAACCATGGGATTAATGCTAATATTAAGTCTTCTCATATAAGATGTGTACCTGGCATTCGGAACAGTAGCGTACGGCATGCTGGGGGAGTTACAGTTGTCCTGTAAAGCTTTTCCGTGCACTTGATGATACATAAAGAACTCTTGAAAGGTTTATGCCAAAGAGAGAATTTTTCTGCTTGGTTTCTACATTTGAAGTTCGTATTCTCCAAGGGAGATTCTCTCTGTTGATTGAGGAGCTAATGACAAGTTAATAATCATAAGAACAAAGGGACTGAAAGTTGTACAACTCAGAGGAGAATGGGTTTAGGGTCATTCTGTTTAAAACAGAGTTTGGAAAAACGCTTAAATGTATTGAACATAAAACTGAGGAAATATCCAAAATAGAGAAGACCAAAAATACGCAGCCTGCCTAGCTCCTTCTGTGGAGTATGTGAATTTATTTATGGCACTGAAACAAAAAACTTTTACCTGTGTTAAATCAACCTGTATGCATTTTAAATGCAAAAGAGGGATGATCTGTGATTTCAAAGCGATATAGTATAAAGTACAATATAAATCAGGGGGAACTTTATATTCCTAAGCAGGCACAAATCAAGACATCAGCACTGCTACTCTGGGTTTGACACTCTATCTACTAGAGATACATGCTTTTGTGGTATTTTTTTTCCTGTCTGATACTTGAGTGTGGTAAAACTATATGGGCATATTGCCAGGTTAATGGGAATGAGCTGTTTCTGGGTGAAAGTTGCATGTGCTACATTGCATCTGCTGCAGCGAGGTGAGAGAGTTCACAGGATGAGTTAGAATTGACAGATTTCTGAATCACCCTATATTCTTTACTTTCAAATGACAGTTCACACTTGTATTCTGCTTTGTTCTACTGAAATTAAGTGACTTCATTTGTTTTCTTCCCAGTGTTTTCTTTCTTTCTGAAAAGTATGAGCATTTGCAAGAGAGAGACTTAAATAATGAGTGTGTTGAACTGGCCTGGTGGGGCCTGGGGGGATGAGCATCTTCAGTTCTACCTTGCCCATAGTGTACCGTTGTATGATTACATGGGTACTAAAAGAAACATAAAGCTTCCAAATTCATCTTTGTGTGTGAACACAGTACAAAATGTAAAACATTTTAAAAAAATTAGAATATGTGAATTTAGGGAAGTAAATGTAAAATAAATACAGAGGGGATATTTTTATTGTTTAAGGAAAGCTTCTATAGAAAGCACAGGGAAAGAAACAGTATTTATAATGTTTGAAGGCTATTGAATGTTTTTACTATCTTTGGTACTTTTGAAACAATTGCTGTATGTGAACATTCCTCATAAGATCTTTTCTAAAGCAATTTTTAATGCTTAAAAGTGGTTTAGTTTTCTCCGTGCCTGTGAATATAAAACAGAGCTATGTGGAGTGTGTGGTCCACTTGCATAAGGGTTTGGAGTCCAAAATTAATTGCAGAGTGACATTGGAGAAGTTGTCTGTTTGCAGTATGTGCATATGTTTGTAGTTTTCCTGAGAAATTTCTCATACTCTTCTAGAAAAACATGATGACTTGGTGTCTCTCTTGAGCTGGCTGTGTGTATACGTGTAGAAATAAATATATTTTAAATCTTTGTTATATCACTTGTCTTTTTCATAGAGAGAATAAGTATGATTGGGTTGTTGTCCAGGATTGACACTGTGAGTAGAGCTTTGGAGGATGAGAAAAAGGAGAACTTCTCATCTCTCAGGTAAGACCTGTGATAATTGACTTGACTATTAATTGTTTTTCCTCTCAAAGCCAAGTAAGAAGTTGACTCAGCCTTTTTACTGGTTATATGTTATATTTACTGTTAATTGCTTACTGAAAATCCTTTGAGAAATTATGAAGTTCTACAAAATCTAGGAATAAAACGTTCTGTTTGATGGCTTGTTTACATTTATTTTTGTGGAGTTCAGCATTGCCTCTTCAATGTATAGAGTATTCCCAAGATCTCACTGAAAAATGCAGGATGAGCTATCTTTCCAATGACATCCTTTTAAAGACTTTAGTTCTTACAGTAAGAAGAACTAAACCTTCCTCCCTATATGTGTAATCTCACTAGTCTAAACAACTTTTTAATTGATTTTAGTGGTCAAACTCATATTTACATCCTGTGATCCCTGGTCAGTCCCTATACCTAAACTAAAACAGTACTGAAATGTAAATTTTAAAAAAGAAACAAAACAAAACACAAAAACCTCAAAATGCACTTAACATAATTTTTAGAGTACCTACTTTGACTTTTAAAATCATCAGTTATGCAATAACCTACCATATCTACAAAAAGAACAAGATCTTTGGTTGCCTTGACCTACACAAGGTAGTGATCATTTATAGCAGCTGAAGATCTGACCCAGTTCTGCTACCAAAAATCAGCTTTTGCCTTTGTTCTGTTCCAATCAGTGAGGCATAAACATTCTGTGGCACATTTCTCCCTTGTAGTAGCACCATCTCTTGTACCTCTTGTAAATCTGCATAGACTTGGGCTGCACAGCTGTGAACTGTTTTGGTAAGCATTTACTCACGTCTGCAGCCCATGTGCTCTGATGAGACTATGTGTATGTATGCCCACCCACCAACATGAGTAATGGAGCACACTCTAACCCATTATGGATATTTATTTGCAATCTTGGCTGGTATTTTGTGAATTGAATCTTCCCAAAAGTTGCTTTATGCTTTCGATAATGTTAAAGATTTCTCAAACGTCCTTATTATCATTTCAAACAGCTTTCTAATAATGCCTCAAAACTGTTGACAATAACTGCCCTTTGTAATCTGAGTTCTAGCACTTTACGGAACATTCTTAGTGGAACATTTTCAATTTCAATTTGAGATTAAAAAATTGGTAGGAGAATATGGAGATCTAAGTGTGTAGTTTTAGAGATTTACCATTTTATCTGTTTGGCAGGGTAATTATATTTCCTTTGCATGAGCACGATGATATAGCTGCTCGCAGAAAATGATTTAGCTGCATGAGTGAACTTTGGCTGGTTCTTTCCACGTATCCTCCACATTTCTTTTGATAAAATTGGGAACCTTGTGACCATTGTTGCACAGCAGGTGTGGAAAAAAGTGCTCATGTTTTAAAAGCACTTTGTGTTACTGTTGACTGTGGCAATTCTTGACAGCCTTATTTCCAAGCCAGAGCTGAAACTGGGCTGTGCGTATCCCACGGAGGCTCCTGTGGCTCTTAGTTATTTCACAAAAGGTCTAGAAATGGCCATGGGAGCAAACTTGTTCCCTGGGATGAGTGTGTTTTAAGCGTCCAGCATTATGCAAAATTAACCATAGTTAAGCAGCTAGGCTAAAACACGTTAAACTTATTTATGTCAATACGATGTATTTATATATTTAATGGAGCCCAAAAGCACAGTCTCCATGACTGAATTAAAATTCATCAAATATGTGACTGGTACTCATGAACAGTGAGTAGTTTTCAGTAATTGATTTTTCAAATAGATTATACTTTTTTATTTCTGAAAATCATCCACCATGACAGCTACACCCCACATTGCTTTAATGGTAAATAAATGAAACAGCTGGAATTGACGGAATTACCCCACAGGGCAGCCCATGAACAGATGAGCATGACTATGAAGAAGCAAAAGCCAGACCAGCCTGCTCCTACCCATCCAAAAGAGAATGAAGCTTCTCAGAAGTCATTCTCCTTGTCTCACTGGCACCTATTAATCACATAGCAGCTACCACACGTCTCTAGGGAATGCCACTTGCCCAGTCTTCTCTACCAGTATGGAAAAATTTGTGTTTTGCAGTGCTACCATAGAAAATATTTGTTAGCTTTCATTCTTTGACTTCCATACCCACAATACCAACATGAGTGGCAGCTAATTACAGTCACAATGATAGAAAGTCATTCTGTGAAGAACTAGAATGAAGCCATCAATTTATTTCCTATTATCACAAAGCAGTTTTTAGATTGTAATGACTTTAAGCACATCTAATAAGAGCAGCTAATTTAGAAAGTAAAGACTCTAGCATTAAAAAGTCCCCAACTCAAAAGCTAGTGTTTATTCAAATGGTTAATTTTGATTTTTAAGTGTTTAAAAACGTATTTTGAAGTGATATTTTACACAGTATGAGACTCTAGCTTACAATGTAAGCTTGTAGAGATACAGAAAAGATAAAATTTCTCTTTGTTTTTATTTTTTTAATGCAGATCCTTGGATTTACCCTGTGCTTCTCCTGGCTTTCAGATCACACACAAAGGTAAAGAGGAGTAAATTCTGTTCTGATACAGAGAGTAGATATAATCTGATTAATATATACTGAGTATTAGAGAAGAAAAGTTACCTTGAGTTTTTGGAGGGGGACGTAGTTTTAAAATATTCCTCATATTGAGTATATTCTTTCTAACGTTCTGCAAAACTTCAAAGGGTTTACAATGTTGATGGTAGACAAATTCAGATTTTTGGTTTTAAACTTCCAGACTTTTTTGTAAATCCATGTATCTCAGGAAAAAGACTCCACATTTATCTCCTAATCCCCTCCTACTGAATAGGCTTTGCTAGCTTATTTGAAACCTTTATGCTCTGTCCTTCAAACCCAAAATGAAAGGTGTCTGTTTTCCTGTGAGCTATTACGCATATTTCTTTGCATACATGAGCACATACCAAGAACTTGGCTGACTGACAAACGGTACTGCTGTCAAGTCCTGTTGTGCCTCCTCCTGCCTTGAGCAGTTCTAGCATACACCAAACCCCTTCCGAACCTCACTTGGATACTTGGGCACCTAATCACTGCCAGTCCAAACAGCAATCAAGTGGCCTGGCCACAGTCTGTCCCCCAGGGATTTCGAGACTGGTTTGAAAGCTTGGCTGATGATTTTCCCATCAGCCAGGTTTCCCCATCAGGCACTTGGGCGTAGCTCTGGTCTGTGTTCTTGAGACCCAACACCTGTTTCTATCTGCTCCAGCTTTGCTTCTTGATCCTGACTCCTGGATATGTATCCCTCTGTCCTGCCTTCTGTCCCAGCTTGTTCCTGCTGCCAAACAGACACCCTGATTCTGCTTCAGCCTTCTTTGTTTGAAACCCCCATCCTGCAGGATGGATCTCGTAACCCTCAGCTGAGTCTTCCCTTTGCCAGCATTGACTGACTTGAGCTTGTGTTAGCTTTTCACTGGCCTAAGCTGGTGTAGCGTAAGGGCCAGCTGAGAGCCTGAACTCCCATTCCTCCGTGGAAACTCGCTAAAAATAATGTGACTGAAAAGAGGTCTGCAGTAAAAGCTCCTGATGCAAAATTGGAGACTTAATGCTTTTGAGACCTAAGGAACTTACTTACTTCCATCTCTTTCAGTCAAAGGGCTCGGAGAAATAGATGAAAAGATCTGACTCTTGTGAAAACAAGAAACCTGACCTGAGTTTTCCTTGAGAAACAGAAACAATAACAATAACAAAAATGTGTTTGCCATAAATGCTTCATAGGGCTTTCACAGACTTAACTGGGTTCTGAATCATGATAGTAACTAAGCATTTTCTTAATCCACTGCACTTAAAAGTCCCCAGGTAGGCTGTTGCTAGCAGCAAAATGATCTGTCTGCTCTGATCTTCCCTTTTTCTCTGCACTCTACAGTCTTGGTATAAGGAAATGTAAGACGATGAAAAGCCAATGGATTGTGAAACAATCAGGTATTCAAAATGAGTTAACATCCGTTCTGTCTTCCAATGCCTTCTGTTTAGGTCTTTTACACATTTCAAAATCTAAATTTTCATGCAGGCAGACAAAAAAGAACTGATTTAAGCTACTATCAATAGGATACTGCTGTCTCAATGGACGGGAATGTTTAGACTATATCCACAATATGGTTTTGCAAATATTGCTTAAAAAGGCAAAGAAAGGCTCTGAAAGCCTTTATTTGATTGTTCTTTAGGATTAAATTGGAGCATGACAACTTGCCTTAAACTGACTGAGTGGCAGCCTATAGTTGTCCACCCCCAGATCACATCAGGCAGGGAGCTAGCTCTCAATTACAGTTTGTGCTTTGGTCCTCCATTCATTACAAGGAGGAAGCAATCTGTTACAGTCTTACTTTTCCTTCCTAGTTGGTTCAGATCTGCTGGCCCACAAGGCTGGATATCTTGCTCTCACCACTCATGCTGTGCACATCGCTCCATGAACCCTCCGTGGAGTCACTGAGAGAGTTGTGATGCTATTCAATGTGAATAAATGTGAGACAATCTTGCAAAAAATTGTAACTGTCATTTTAAAGGACGTAGTTGTTTTTACTTTGTGATTGTCTCCTATTTGGGACTATTAGTCGGAACCATATACTTCTCTGAGCTGATATATGTGAGCAAGCCCTAGATGTGTGCAAATTTCCCTATGTGAATGCTGGCAAATTAGGTTGCAGTGCTGGGGTCATGAATGAAAAGAGGGAGGAACATAATTTGTCAGTGTACTTTAAAACAAAATAATGGATTTTTTTATAGGTACTGCCTGTACATTTGTACTATAAGCAGAAAAAGTTGAAGCTGAGCATCAGCTCAGCTATGAGGTGATGTTTGTTACATATCTTGATAAAAAAGCCTCGTAAGTGTATCCTCGCAATATCTGCAAAAATGTTGATTCGAATTAAAAGTTTTTTAAAAATCTGCTATTTAATGCTTTTAAAGCTTTTAAGTCCCTGTGTTTCTAAAAATATGATTATTTTTAAAAATATACAAAAAGAACACAATCTGCAGTTTCTCCTTTTTGAGGTAAAAGTGATTTTTTCCTTGGGCTTACTGGTTTTTATCATTAGGAGCTAGGAACTGAGAAATAGTGGTGAAAATGGCTAGGATTATGCAAGAAAAATATGTTTCCTAATAATTTATTGAATTACTAGTGCCAATATTCCTTAAACTGTATTCAAGCAACTGTCAAAATAGCTGAATACCTAAATCTTTGGTAAAAACCAGTAAATTATTTGATTAAAAATGTCAGAATTAATTCTGAAATGTTTTTAGCAAATTACATTAGTCCAGCTGTCTTGTAAAGTAAGAGGACCGGAGCTTTTCCCATATCTCCTGGGAACAAAACATGACTAATTCTGTAAATGGTTGTACAGATTTAGTTGCATTCCTTTGAGTCTAAACAGCATATTAAATTATGAATAGTGTCATTGCTTTTGTAGGAGAGGCTTGATACACTGTTAAAAAAGTTCAATAATTCATTCACTTAAAAATATGAGGCAAGAGCTTTAAGGCTATAGGCAAACATCAATTCTTGTAGGTTAACATCAGTGTTTGTGTGTATACCACTAAGCATACGCAAAAATACGTATGAACTCCTAAGATCTGCTAATCCACTTTGCTTACAGTTACAGCAAAGTGGACACAGCTACTTCATTGATAGTGCAGAATGGATATCATCTGCTTATTTGTTAATGAGAAACAATTAGCAACTTGTCTTTTTTAAAACATTAAGAATAATTATCACTAAGTTCTGTGAGCTTATTAACATAGCTCCTTACAGTATTTCCGTGACCTTCTTAAGGTTTGTACTACCACCTTGCATGATGGAGAGGCAACACATATTTTTGTCAGTGTGTCTTGCTGGCGGTCTTTGTCCAGGACCCTGCAGAGGCATTCCACAAGAGCAGAAGGGTTCAAGGGAGGAGACACTGAGGGAAGAGGAGTAGAAGTGCTTCTTTTGCTGTCTTCTACCCGCCTTTGTTGAATAAAGTTCATATGAGTAATAGGATGTGGAGGAACTAGATGATTTTAACTTAGTGTAAATGGTGGAGTAGCCCCGATGCTTTTCTTCTGGTAGTCCACTGTGACCTCCAAGAACCTAACGGGCTTTTCATTCTTCCTGCTCTCAGCAATTGTGAAATCTTTTGAACAGAACTTTGAGACAGTTTTTTTTCTCTTTATTTGCTGCTGTGAGTTATGCCTCATATAAAAGCAATAGAATGCAGAATATTTCCTCTTTCAATGAGCTAGATAGCTAAAGATGTGAGTTAAATCAAGGGTCTAGCATATCTCTATCAGCCAAAATCAATCCAGCCAAAGGAGCTGATGACAAATATGTGAGAAATCAAACATATTTGATGATAAGGAAATAATGCCAGAAACCTTGCATTGACTTGGTTCATCCTTATTCATGAACAGAGATGAGTCACGATCAGGCACTGGCTTGAACTTAGTTCAGCTTTTTCATTCTGTTGCCCACCTCTATTTCTGTCCTATGGAATACTGATTTTCTAGCATAATACAAGGAGGCAAGTTGGAATTCAGTTTTTGTCTACTAGGCTGTTTTGGTGGTGGGTTGGGTTTTTTTTGTTTGTTTTGTTTAAAGCTGCATATGCTCAGCAAAGAAAACTTCAGCTTCAATAGCTGAAGTTCCTGTAAGTAGCTGAAAACAGCATCATAATGGAAAAGCATTGACCAATTTTGATGGGAAGGGCTTGTAAGAACACTCATGTTACCCATTCATGCAAAAGCGTGGTTGAAAAAAGGCTCACTGAACGTGTTAGCAGCACTCTCAATGTTGCATGAGGCACTCCAAATAAGCCATCTGATTTATACTTCGCAAAAATAATGCTATGATTGAAACATTGCAAGACCACCCATCTTTTATCATTGTACTTACTCAATAAGGTAATACTGTTCTCTCCAGAATGGCTCATCCTGGCCAACAAAGCCTGATTCAGATTCTTCACCTTTCTTTTAATGTGCTGAAATAGTGTGCTTTTTCCATGTCACTCTTAGTGTATATATTTTCATATTTAGACTATGACAGATCTGGTCCTGGAAAGAAAAAAGAATCCCAGAAGCCCTATATCTATAAATATTTGCCAAATCTATGTTTTCTACAGATAGGTCCTATGTGAAAAAATATATTAATATTAGCACTTCTGAATGCCGTGATGAAAATTAACTGTTACAATGAAAGTCAGTTTTCCTTCCCTGACTTAAAAGATGATGGTAATAAGAAATCTGTTTTCTGAATGTTTTCAATAGAGGCCAGAAACCAAAAGGCCAAGTGTTGGATAGTACTGCTTTAACTATGATGCCTGAACAGTTTTGAAAAATCTGATCTTTCAGAGCTGAAGGACTGCCAAAACCTGGAGATCTTAGTACGTTGCTCGGGCTCACTACTAAATAGGGGTTGTAGAATCACACTCTCTCTTGAGTTCACTCAGCGTGCAAACATCTGCACCCCCTTTATACTCTCTAAAGGGACATTGGCTAGTTGCTGAGTTTCAGCAGAAACATAAGTTTAGCTCTAATTCCCTTTTGTGTCACCACTTTAGGTGATCTGTAGTCAGTCACACCTGGGTAGAATGGAAAAAAATCAAGGCTGGGGTTCAATTTGAGTCCTCAATATAAATGGGTTTTTAAGAAACAATCAAATTACTCCTGTCTGCCTCAGGCACGTTTAACTAATTTTTTCATATTGTGTAAGAGAAATGGCCAATTTTTCTGTCAAAAATATAAAAATAGTGTCAGATGGAGAGATGTTGTCCTTTTTAGATTTCAGTGTTACTGGTTTTCAATTACGTGCTCCTAAAATGGTGGGGCTATTGGTAATTAACATTATACCAAGTATAATTCCAAACCATCTAGCACAATTTGTGGGGCTTATGTTTTATGATGGCTCACTTCCATCTTACAACAGGAAACTCTGGAACAGATTATTTTTCTTGCTTGATTCGTCACAGCTCGTGGTCATGCATCTATCAGAAGAAAACATACTTGTTTAATAACATGAAGATACACAACTTATGGGGCTTCTTCATGGTAAAGCATGTAAAATGTTTCATTTCATAAAGGACAGTGTTAGCTGGAAATAAGTTTTTCAGGAAAGAGAGAAGAAAGAGCTATAGCACTACAAATGAACGGTGCATTTTCAAATACAGCTTGAATCATAAAATAAAAAAGGTGAGGAGATTTCACCTTCTAAGACAGGAAAACAATTTGACCTTTATGAAAGGTATTCACACGACGTATTGCTCAGCCCCTTTGATGCTTCACTGATAAAATCAAAAGCTGTTTAGTGCGAATTAGAGTTAGCTTGATTTTGAAGCAATTGAAAAAGCGAGAACAGTTTGCAGGAGTGATAAAACAGACTTTTGCTCTCCCAACCAAGGCCATAGTTGCTTGAACTAGTCTTTATTCTTTCCTCTGTTTCTTCTGACCCAGTATTATTTCTTCTTCGTCTTGTATTTTTGCATTACAGCGTACCAGAAAAGCCTCGCTGAATGGAACAGGGTTTGTTTGGGACTCCAGCTTTGTATGTACTTCTAAAGGGATTTGTAGGCAATCTTTATGAGTGCTGCTATATTTTTAGTAGTCCTCTCACTTGCCTATTAAATACAGGGCTGAACAATAGTAATTACTGCACAAATACCAAGGTCCCAAAGTAGTACCGTTCACTTAAATGAAGAGCTGCTGTGAAAGCACATTTGAAAAATAACCCATGGTGACGAGATGGGGAAGAAGGGAAAGAAACTGCAGTTCAAAGGGCTTTTTCTAAGGGAGCATAATTCATTCATGTGTATACAAGATTCTTTCCCCCGTTGTTTGCATTTTCACTACAATAAAATAGGCCCATGGAAGTGCCTTGTGGGCAGAAAGTGAGTTCTTTAATGGAAAGGTTTATATGACTGAAGTAAAGAAAGGCCGTGAAATAGGGTGTCACTGGGAGGCTGGAAATGAGCTGGATCAGCTAGGAAAGGATCAGCTATACAAGGGGTTGAAGGGAGAAGATTAACTGTGGCATCAGACTTAGAGAGTTGCAGGGGGCAACAAAAGACCTGCAAGGCGTAGCAGGAGAGATGTCAAGGAGTGTCAGTGAATTCTGAACTGGAAATTTTAGGGCCGTCTTTCATCAATGTCCCTGTGCCAGTGAGGGACCCCCAAGGTATTCATGTACATGCTGGTTTAACTTCTGTTTTGTTTGTAAATTCAGTATTGCTTTGGTGATGGTACGTCGTTGTAGTGGCATAATATTTTCATTATTTGCAAGCACTAGTTGTACACTGCAGTGGAAAACTCCATATTAATTTGTTTTTTCAGGTTATGTTTCTGCTCTTTCAAGACTGCTGCAAACTAAAAACTGTTGATTTCATTAAGCTTTTCCCTTCTTAGAAATGAAAGTTTTCTTGAGAAAGTATCACTAGTTTAAGGATATCTGTTGTTTTGGCCAAAAATTATATTTTTCTTATTCCCTTAATTTTTTCCTATGCTTATGGAGCTTACAATCTTTTTCCTTTAGATTATAAAAGGAATTAGTGAAGAAAGTAAGAAAAGAGAAAAAGACATGTTTCCCTTCGTCCCAAAATTTTAAGAATATGGAAGACAGGACATTTGGCATCGTTTTCACTTATTCTGGCATTTCACATTTTGTCTTTCTTTCATACGTTATGTACTCCAGATCTCAAACAAACATTTGTGTACATGCTGATACATACCAGTACTGTCTTGAGGGAGGTCCACTGCTTGGTTCAGTAGACCATGTCATCATTGCATTCTGGCATTAAGGAAAAAAAAAAATAATTCAGTGGCTTTAGTGGCTTTGCTCACGTTTCCTTTTAAACAGGATAGCTTTCTACATCTGCCTCACCCCATCACCCCATGTTTAACCAGTGAAGGAAAAGTCATCATAAAAAAAAACCCAACCCAAACCCCAAAAACCCCAGGCTTGTCGAAAATGCTCTCTGCAAAAGCTATATAGGAACCCTATTTACAACAAGGTTTCTGCCATTCAGGTTGAAGATTCCATTCTCTTCCCTGGTGAGGTGTGGGTGTGCTAACCAAGCAGCTGAACTGGGTGAGTGATACTCTGATATTACAGGCATTTGGAAGAGATTTCAAGATTTCTAATGCACAAAAATAAAGCTGACGAGACCATCATGACATAAACACATAATGTTTTTCTTAACACAAGCAGGAAATGAGACCAAATTTCAGATGTATTCCTTGAATTACTGTGGTTTTCTAGGTGCCCTTGAAATGTGTTGCATGTAAACAAACCTACCCTCTGGGCTGGATAACCGGACTAACACATGCATTCTTGATTCTTCAAAGTGATTGCTTTACTTGCCAATATAAAATTCAGTTCTAAAGCCTAGGAAAAGTTTAAGGACATACAATTTCAACATAACTTCTGCTTTTTTTTTTTTCTGACTGAGATGTAAAACGCATTCTAAATTGTTTATGATTTGAAATGTGAAAAAACACACAACATTAGTCGAGGATAACTTTATTATAAATCTAGTATGGCCTGCTCAGATTCACTATATACCACAAGACATTTTATCAGAGTTTGTGCTAAGCAGCGAGCACCATAATAGAAAGTTCAGTTTACAGAAAGCATGTTTATTTCAAGTATTTAATGCATCTAGATGTTTTCAACATGAGCTGGCAAAAGCACTTTACATAAAATGTGCAACAATGCCACTACCTTTTCTAAACAAAACAAGGTTGTTCTGTTTGCTTGTTAAGTCAGCTTTAGCAGTTCTTAGAAATGTCATTTATTAAATGTCAAGCTAATTACTTGTAATACCAACCCTGAAAAGCAAACCTTTGTGGGTGCACTTTCAGAAGCCTTGTTCTTCTCTATTCACAGTCTGTCTGGTACATTTCTAGTAAACAAATGGATGTTTTTCCAAAGATACTAAACTATTTGCTAAATATGTATCTTTGTTTAGAATATAGAAGGATGTTTCATAATACTTTAATGAAAGAAAATGCAGAGTATATTTTAATTGTAAATAACCAGGTTTTTAAACATGGCTGTGATGCACAACAAATGAATTCTAGCAAATATCCCATGTCTGGCAGGGACCAGTTCCAATTCTGTGGGGTAGCGGGGACTGGTTTTGTTCTTGCTGCTGAACCTGACACCAAAATTACAATTAGTGCCAATTCAATAGCTGTTTCTATACCATGAATCGTTACATCTTACATTGGCTACTTGGCACTGGAAGTGTGCTACCAGCAGTAACTGCACTAATAGGAAGAGTAACAGACCTCCTTTTGTTGAGAAAAAGAGGTTAGTAGAAAGAAAACAAATTTCAGTGGTACAAGTGCTTTGTCTGCAATGACATGTACATCAGTAAAAATTAAATGAAAGTTGTGAATCAGTAGAAATAGAAGAAATGGACTGAGAATTTCTATACTGTTTGGAGTACAAAACCAGAATTCTTGCATTTAAAAACTCTTAACAAGCTCTGAAGTAGCCTAAGTATGTATCTGCAAGGGAAAATGAAGATAAGCGTTGTCATGGTGTGTTAGTTACATCTAGTTTACCTAGGTAACCATAAAGTAAAATTGCAGCAGTCCAAGGGAGCTAGCGTAGGGTGAAAGTTCAGAGTAGAAGTGACAAAGGTTGAAGCTTGGAGATGAAACAGTATTTTTTTGCATTGGTAGCTGCTGTACCTGCACGTGGGCACAGCTAGTTTCTGTTCTGGAAAGTTTGCATTCTGCATATCAAAAAAGGCAAGTAAAATTAATGCATTCACGAAACAGATGAAAGCTGAGGCTAACAAGTCAGACTTTGCATGTCAAAATGCAGCCTAAGCACTGGATATTTTAGGAAAACCCACCAGGTTTTAATTGTTTTATTGATCCATATGGGACTTAAGGTCTTAGATTGCTCAAAATTCCTTTAGGCAGAGAGCTAAGTTTTTGTATACTTTTAAAGCTTCCCCCCAAAACATCATGTGTCAAGGAAAAAAGTTAATCAAAGGTAATCAGCAAATATTTTCAGATGAAGTTTTGAAAACAAAAATAGTTTGTAACAAAGGAATTCATTAGCATGATATTATCTCTTTACATGTTATGAGTTTATAATGAGATCTTAAAGTACCTGAGAATTGCAAAGACATAACAACATTACGTTCATTCAGAAATATTTTAGTACTTTCTTGGTGCACTGAAGTTGTACTTTTAAGTCTTATATATTTACTATACACACGCATAAATATACATAAAACACATAACTTTATATAATGTTGCATAGAAGTATCCTAATTCTATTACAGCCTCAGCCACTGGAGACATACAGAAAATACTTATTTCTTGTTATGCAACTTTATTTAAAATATATGTAATGGAAGTTGCAATGTAGACAGGGAGCACAATCTCCTGTTTTGGTGCTCTGATGAGCCACAATCTTGCTGAAGCTATGCTGGCAATGTAAAAGACGTCAAAGTGGATACAAACTTCAACCTCACGTGTTCTATGACTGCTTTATATTTCTAGATCCTGGCCACTATTTTTCCTGTTTGCTCTTTCAAAGCACTCATAGACTGACTTTATAGATAAAATGGAAATGCTTTGAATTAATTCTCTAACATGAAGTTATTAAACTAGCCCCCCCTCCCCCCTTAAATCATACATATAAACTATGAACTGCTAATTCTATATTCTAGCTAATAATTGCTTGTAAGTACTATAGATTAAAAATAAGTGTCCTATTTAAAAGGCATTAGCTAGCTGTGAATGTTCATCAGCTTCCTCCTCTTCCCTCCACGCGTTCATTTTTGGGGTGAAATGGTAACTGGGAAAAAGAGTGCTTTTGTGAGAAGCTTGTCTTAAACTCTGGCTTTTCTCAACTATTCATTGGATCACATAGATGTATCTTTCACAGGATTCCTGCAACAACCTTTGATTTTAAAAAGAGTCCATGAAGGTTAAAAGCACTCCTGGCTGACCTTACAGAAATGTTCTTTATGGGAACGGGCTAGATGAAAATGCCTGACATCAAAGTGGAGCACAATGGGAGTTCAGAAGAGAAGTTAATTTGGGACTTGATGAAGTTCAGTAAGTGTCAGAGAACTTGGGAACGTATAAAGAGTGTTAGTTTGTTTATTTCTTTTTTAAACTGCATTTTGACTCACTGGCCTTGGAATTGCAAAGGGATGTAAACTCATTGGTTTTTTCCTCACCAATCTTTTTTTCATATTGCTAATATTTATTAAGTTCTCAGGCTCTAAGGTAAATGTGGTTGTGCATAGCAGAAAAGCATATTGCCAAGGTGTGGGAATAAACAATCAAAGCAGAGAGCCCCAATGTGCTGTGATCTCTGAATGTCTCTTCATCAAGATATTTGCCTGTGATCATTACGTGACTCCTTTATCTTTCATACCTAGGTGTCTCAGGCATTTTTCAATTTGATTTCTCTTCATAGAGGAGGGATTAATGCAAATACAGACAATAGACAACATTCTGAAGTATTTCCTAAATGGTTGAGGTTTTCAGAAGTGACTCAAATAACTGAACCTTGCAGTAAATTCTGTTAGGCATTCACAGAGAGAGTTAGAAGTTGTAAAATCCATCCCACTAAACAGAAACGTGCTTAACCAAACAAATGAAAGCTGCAAAAGAAATTGATGTATCTTTAAATCCTGTACTTTCTTGCATATAGAGGCTTAATTCAACATCATTTATCTGCATGTTTCCTAATAATATGCTGTCCCTGCTCTATCAAATATAGAGCAGAATTTGCTGTGGGTTTTTTTAAATATAGATTAAGAGGTCATCCAGTCCTAAGTAACTGAGTAGTTAGGAAACTCATCTCTCCTGGTAGCATCCATGAGACTACCATCAGTTCCCTTCAGGAATTAAAATTATGTTATATTAGAGAGAATTCTGGATCTAGCTGGCAGCAATGGTAACTCCTAGGCTGGCAGAGGTTGCAGAAGGTACCTGACAGAATAGGAAAATAGATGAGCATGTCCTGAGTCTTAAGCACTGTATCAGAGCATTCTTTACATGGTCGTCTTTCCCTAGTGATTTTCTTCTTTTATCATTGGTGAATCCCCGATAGAATTTTTGTTGGTTTTGGGTAGAAGGCTAAGCTCTTATGTGCTATTAAGTGTAAGTGTTGTGACCAGTAGAATAAAAGAAAGTGCATTATGTTGTTAAGGGTTAATATGGCAAATGCAGAAAGAATAATAAAGTTTCTTCAAAAATCACTGATGCAGCCTCATCTGAAATACAGTGTGCAGTCCTGGTCACAGCGCTCCAAAAAGCATGTGGCAGAAGCAGGATGGCCCTTTTACAGTTCAAGGCCTTGACAAAATTTACCTGGAAAAAACTTCAGAAGAGAGGACTATACTACAAAAAAGGACATTTAAATGGGTACATATGTCTCAGGCATGCTGAATAGTAAAGAAAAGATGGATCAGGATATTCCATCTTCATGTACTCCCTTGTTCCTAATGGAAAAACAAAAAGGATTTTTAAAAGAGAAAGTAAACCCCCATACTTTTCACAAAACTGCAGTTACTTTTTGAGGTCGTTTTTAAATTAAATTATTGATACCAAAATGTGAAAGTATCAATAATAGCTAGAGACACTATTAATTATAACATTAAATGTACTAGTGACATTAAACTTCATGACTGAAGACCAGCCAATCTAGAGAGGAGAAGGAGCTCGGTTCGTTGTAGATTTCTCTACACGGTTTGCCATTAAAATTTTCTTCAAAGTGTTCAGTGTGTGCTATTTTTGAAGACTGAGTCCTGGCCAAGAAGGACTGTTGACCTCTTTCAGTAAGGCAGCTTCTATTGCTGTGTATGTCGTGGGCAAAACGGGCACGATTAGGATTTTCATTTCATTAGCCAGATTTGATTCTGTTTTCTGAAATGGTCACGTCTACTGCAAGAGGTATCAAGCTCCTTTGATCTCCCTGCTGTTGCAGTGCAGGCACTGAAGTCAAGGTTCTGTTTTCTTTTTAAAATCAGGAACAGAAAATTCTTTCTCTCATCAGTATCAAAACTATTGCAGTATGCGTTAAGCGTGTTACCATTTCAAATTTATGTTATTATATACAGCACATAACAATCACTACCATTTGATGGAATAACTGCATGCAGTCATTCATGTGTACAAAAACATTAGATGATCTAACTGGTTTGGAGAACTTTATTGTTAAGTACTTTGTCTTACAATGCAAGCTGGCAATTCATGATTTTAAGCAATGCATACCTTTTCATTCAATAAGGTTGTATAGGAACCAGGAATTCAGTGCAGTTGAAGCTGATAGGGAAAGTTTTTCTTAGAAAATAATGTAGTGTATGTGTATTTTACCATTCCGAATATTTTGAAGATAGAGTATATTATCACGTTAGAGCAAGAACTAAGTTGTGACTTGGCACAAGGCACTCAAACTGTACAGACTGTGGTGGAATTATAGTTTGGTAAGAAATCAGACTGGCTCTTTAAAGTACCTTCAAAAGCAGCCCTGTTACTGGTTTCAGCCCTGATCTCAAAAAAGGTATATTAGTTAGGTAATTTTCAGGAGATGAAAGAACAGTGAGTCTTGCAGCCAACATGCTTGAAGAGAAGAACAGGAAACTAGGCTAATTCTTTCCACGGTAATGTGGATGGAAGAATGCAGAGCTGCTTTTATGCCTTTCTGTGGAGGATATCTGGATAAAAAAATAGGGGTTTTATTTTTTCCTTTGAAAATACTTGTGGGACTCTATTAAAAGCTATGCAATGAGATGCAGACTTTGAGATTTTACTAGTTTTGTTGTCAATGATCTAGACAATGAGTTTGAGAATATTTGAAGTGATTTATGGAAACTGCTGACTGACCCAGTAGGAAGCAGATGTCAGCTCCACTTCTGGGAACTGAAGCTACTAATTCAATAGCTTGAGTACAAATAAGTAACGTGAAGTAATTTGGATAAATGACTTTTTTTTTTTTTTTCAAAAAAACACTGATCTTCCCAACAGGTGAAGCATACCAGGACTGGCATGATTGCACCAAATCCTGCAAAGGAGTACAGCCAAGCAAGGCAAAAAATCCTGAAGGGCCAGGAGGTATGTAAAATGACCAAGTATTGGTCAGGACGGATCAGCTCTGTGTACATTAGAAGTTCTTGCATTTTAGTAATGAACTTTGCTTTCTACATCAGTGGCGTATAATATAAACAATGTTGTTATCAAAACAGGGGAACAAAGTTTATAGTTGGAGCAGTAGCCGAAATTTGGGGTCCACAAAATACCCTCACATTATTATGGGTACTGTGCTCCACCCATTACTATGGACGAAGCAGTGCTTCAGTATTGGTGCATTACCATGAACAGAACTTCCATGAATGTAAGTCTATTGCATTATGTACACACATATGACATATTACATACAGACCATCATATAATGGATAGATTCCTATTTTAAACTAAACCAAACAGTACGTCTAGATTTCTGGAGCACGCAGACTTTTAAATGCTGATAGTCACCACATGTTAGATAACACAAGCTATTGTCTAAATTGAAACAACTTTATCTAGATATACCCTTTCTTTAAGAAGAGGGACAGGAAGACTGATATTTGATTTCCAGTATTTGCATTTTTATGGCATGGCTATCTCATTGTTTCACCAACTTGATTTTTACAACACCCTATCCAGAAATGTAAGCTTTTTTTCCCAGTGGGCTAATAAAGCTGAAATTATTTGACTTAGCCTCATGTAATGTAAGGCAGAAACTGGACAATTTAAATTACCATATCTTCATAGCAATTTTAATAAGTATTTTATGAAAAATACCAAAAACTGCAAAGATTACAGATTCTAAAATCCATATAGTTAAAATGAGGTAAAGCTCAGAAAGCAATAGAAACATTTAAAAAAAACTTTACACATTCTATACACAAGATTGAGAAACTATGTGGTTTTGAAGTACAAAGATTATATGTTAAAAGTAGTTTAAGGTAGCAAGCAGCTGTTGGAGGTGACTTCCCTACTTAAAGTTTTCTGTTTGACTTTAGAAGTGAGTAGATCCTACTATTTAATAAAATAATTTAAAACATATTTTAGCCTGTTGGAAAACACTTGTGAAGACCTAAAAGCTTGCAAGAAAGAAAAGTGGAATTTTTCTTTTTTCTTAAAATATTTATTTTGTTCTTAGAAAGGAGCCTCTATCTGTGAATAAAGCAGAATATAAAAGAAGAGAGAAGGTTTCATAGCTTAAATTGAGTTGGACAGGATTCTGGATAGTGGCAGCTGAAATTCTAGTACCTCTTCAATTGAGAGATGTTATCGCTAAAAGCATCTTATAGGGGTAGTTACTTTTAAATGACTCATCCTCAGATAGATACAGTCAGATAATTGTTCTCGGTTTTCTTCGGAAAACACTGTGAACCTAGCCTTTGTATAAACAAGGCTTCTTCTTTTTGTACTGTAATTCAGTTCTCTTTGTGAATTGTCCTAACAGTCAGTTAATTCACAAAGAGAGTGACTTTCACTTAATGAATCCAGGACCTTACTGTAGGTGACTGTGCCATTTAGATCTTTATTAAGCACTAGTTTTCACCTAGTTTATTTATTTATTTATTTCTCCCACTACTTCCATGGAAAAACAGCTCTGTCTCCTTTGGTGGTCAGAAACTTTCTGTTCCTAAATTTAGACAAGGCTAGTTTGTACTTGCTCTTTATTTTGTCAACATTGCCGTTTGGTTTTACAGCTCTTCTCCCTCCTTGACTTTTTACACCTACTCCTGCCTGAATCAGTTGTGTCCACTGTCAGACTTTGCCTCTCTGGGCTGAAACCAGTGAAACTACTTTTTTCGTCTTGTATGAGACACTCTTCATTGTTCTGATGGTCCTAACAGCCATTTGTCTGCTCTTTAACCAGTGAGAATTCACCTTACTGGAATGCTGAGAGACCACAGTGATACAATTCATGAAGCAGCATTAAGCTTTTTCCTTGTCTGATATTTCTAATTTCTAGGATCTAGATTTACTTCTCAGCTATAGCTTATTGTCATGCTGGAAATTGCTGAGACATCCAGGTCTTCCTCTTCCACCATTATCTCTAAGTAAAAACCTTGTATAGAATTTCTTCTCATTAATCAATTTATAAACTTGCACTTTTACTGTCCCTCTGTTTCTATAACTCCAGTCTACAATACAATCCAGGTCTTCTTTTCCTATATCATGCTTTGATTTTACAGGATTATTGGTGCTGTACTTGAAGCATGTGTCACTTCAGTGGTACACTCTTATTCTATGCTGAATGCTAATAGAAGTATTATTGTGTTCACTAGTGACACAGATTTTGGAGGAAGTCCTGCTAGCCCATAATTGCTTGTTCAGATCAATGCACCACTTTCTCTCCTTTACTCAGCTCCTTATTCACCTTACAAACAATGAGAAACCACAGCTAGGAACTAAATCAGAGATAGAATTGGTTTAATGTAAAAAATTCCATAGCTAAGAAATTAATTTTTATTGTATTTGAAAAAAATAGGTTTGAAAGGGTAAATAACTGTGTGGCTATGCATACTAAGCTACTTGTTCTCCATCTTAAAATTTGTATTTTACAAGTGGCCTCTCGGAAATTATCTGCAAATTGGTGACTTGTATTGTTGTTTCTGATTTGAAAACTACTAGAAAGTGTGAAAGTCTAAAGATCTCTTGGATAACATTCATCAGTTAAGACACTGAGTCTAAAATTAAGTTTACAGTATGGAATAGGCTTATTGAAGATAAGATTGTTTTGGTAATATTTCATTAAATGTTTTGTTAAATAGCACTGATCAGTCAAAATGATTCAAGATGACAGGGCCAGTGGCAGCATGTCTCTAGAGATAGTTCAATGACACTGTTCCTAAGTGTCTTGTCAATATTAATGGCATGCCCAAAGATGTCATATTTAGTCTCTGCCACAAGCTTAGACTGATGGTGACTAAAGGCAAAATTTAACATTCAGCCTTAAGAGTATTCTAACTATTGCAATATTTTAGGAATTTATGTTAAGATCATTTAAGCTGCAATAAAGGTGTTAACTGAAGAATCCTGTAGATGTATGAAATGGCAGAGTGAATTAACCCTTGCTAGCTGATGATGTGCAAACCTTTCTTAGGAAGCCTTCCTGAGGAAGAGTGAAAAGTCCACAAACTATACCTTTAAAAAATAACATGGAAAAAAATAGAAAAAAGAGAAGTGGGATGGGGTGGAATGAATGTCCTTGTCCAGCTTCAGATCAAGTATAATGTTCAGAAGAAGAAGTATTGCTGAATGCAGTGAATTTTCAGCTTAGATAGTATGGAAGAGTCTTGGGGAGTCGAGATAAAACAGGTTGCCTCTTGCCTGGAGAGGCACCTGATCAGTAAGTCTAAATTAAAATTGCATTTTATATTTATTTGTAGTGTGTTGTTTCTAATCTTGCATCAAAATATCTGACCTTATCTTTCATTAAATAAAGAGTTTATTATTAGGTTTGCTTGGTGTTAAGGATGAAAGAAGCATGGAATGCTACTTCAATGGAAGGAGTGAAAAGAAGGACTAAGTGTCATGAGCTGACATTGCTGAGAAACTATGTCCCAGGATGAGTTTATGGAATTTGGGGAGTCAGAGTGTCTCCTGCTACACTGCAAACACTCGTGTTAGGAGCAGGGGCTGACTTTAGTGTGTAGCATTTGTTGAAAAGTGCTTTTTTTCAGCAAGGATAAGTCAGCATTTCCTCTACAAGGAACAAATGACTGAGAAATACACCCTGAGTTTAGGCAAATCCTGAAGCTCTACCACTGAAATGTTTTCTCCCCAGAGATGAGTTTCAGTGGCATTTTTGTCAGGAAGAATTTCTCAGGCCTAGAATATCTGCCATGGGGAGGGAAAGAGGAAAGCAGAAATTCTAACCCTCTCATGAAATCAAGCGTGCAGAGGGGGTTTTGGGTAGGCCGTGAAAATGTGAAGTTGAAATAACTTTGCTCATTCATTCAGGGCATTTCGTTCAATATGAGTTTCCAGCATCACAAGAGAATGCCTTAGCCACCGTGTAGAATCTCTTGATTTTGGTCAGCACCAAAACAAAACTGAACTTAAAAAATCTTGACGTGTCATGTGAAGTTATGAGTGAGCCTGTAGTGAACAAATTCTCCAAAGACAGGACAGTACTCTTTATTTGTATAGATGAATATAGCTAAACTACCTTCTCGAAAGAGGCTGGGGTGATAGGCCTGTATTGCCAATGCAGTTATGTTGTTTTCACACCTGAATCCAGGGTGCATCATTTCAATTGTTTGCAACATCGACTCAGCTTTCTATGTGCAATACCCATGTTCTTGGTAAATTAGTTACCATGTAAAAGTACGCACTTGCTTCATGGCATTTTTATTTGATTAAAGCCAGCTACGATGTCTAATCTACCAAGCAGAAAAGCTGACTTGGATTAAAAAGTAGCAAGCATGTCATGCACAAACACAACTTTGTTACTGAACGTTTCGTGTCAAACAAAATCACCTTGCAGAGTATTTCCATGTTGGATTGTGTTTTCTTTAATGAGAAAAGGCAAAAGAGATCACTGTAGCTTATGAATCTGGATAAAACAGAGGGTGTGCTCAGAAAGTGCCAAAGTGCCTGTAGCTTTGCTTGCATCTACACACAAGGGGTATTTTTATTTCAGAATGTCTTTTATGTGTTCTCTGAAAAATTAACAGAAGCAAAATAGTGAGAGTGGTTCATTAAACTTTAAAATATGCTTAATAAAATCTTTCTTCAAAAGACACATGAAGAAGAATGGGTTATAGGCAAGGTGTTACGTTACCAGAATGCCATTATTTTGAATTATTGATTTATTTTTTTTGAGAGGAGATAGAATATATCTGTGGTGTTTTAAGAGCTGAGATAGTTTGGTTTGCTTGTAATTTGCACTTTAGTGGGGTTTTGCACTTGACCTAAAATAGGAGACAGTTATTTAAATCGAAAGCTCTTTCAAAGCTGGCTGTGAATTACCCATTTCTGCGTTATGATTCAAGGCTGATAGAGGGTTCTACTGTTTATCATGCAAAGTGTTTCCATGGTTCAAATTCACCAGTTTAGACAGAATACCATAATAATCTGAATTGAACAAAATATGAAACATCCTTTTCCACTCTATCATCTCTGATTCACAATAGAATGATCAGCTTCTATTCTTCCCATTGGTGAATGATGCCGGTTTCAATGTTCCAGCATGCAACTGTAGATGTTTTTCCTGTGTTACCTTGTAGGCTTGTAGGCCCAAAAAAACCTCTTTAGTGCACTTTACGTTCGTTCTTAAGATTAACCTTTACTGCACTGTTTGTTCTAAAGTAACAACCATTAAGCTCCTGATGTATTGTGACAGCTCTCTGACATGCCAATCAAAATCACTTCATTGTTTCCTTGTGTTACTTCATCTATCCGTATTCCTCTGTTGCCTCTTGATTTTTACTGCAATTGTCAATTATCTGAGATAGTAATTGTTCTATACTTACTGTATTTAAGCAGTGTCCAGCATTATGGGGCACTGGGGCCAAGACTACAGTTTTAAGTTTCTGTGGTGTGGTACCACTAACTATAATAGATGAGCTGAATTTTTTCTCTGGTTGCAACCTTGTCGCTTCTTCCGTTCTTTCATATGACACTCTTAGTCCTATTTCTTCTGGGCTGCAGTCATCTGTGGTCTTATGGCAAAAGAATTTTTTTTATTGTTTTTTAGCTTTGTGACAGAAGTGTTTTGAGTCATCAGAGTCCTGCATTACAGCTTTACCCCCGTTTCAGAAATGCTGGAATGTTACTTTCAGAAATTTCTGGAAGTTTTAAAATTATATTTTGAATAATTTTTCGTTCTTTTTGTAGATTAATGTAATTATTATATCCATATATATCCTGTCCTAGTAAGAAAATTTTAGTAATTCACAAATAGATGTTGGGCCCTGTACAAAAGAGGAGGCAGACTAGCAGAGCTAGGATGGAATAAATTAGTTTGCTACCCCTGATTCTGGAGTAGCTTTCCATGCAGACATTATTCTTAAATAAAACTTACTCTTATTCCAGAATAATTATTCTGCTCACAAAGCAGCACCGGCTCTGAGACAAAGCTGAGACTTCTAACACTTTGTAAGTTTATTTCTGAATTCCTGCTGTGCAGATGGCACAGTGGGCTGGGGAGCAGCAGGACTGGGAAGCAATAGAGGAGTTGGCAGGTTGGTGAAGAAGATAACAGGTGGCTTGTGAAGTGGAAGCAAGGTCTTTATTGCAGGCCACCCTTGTCTCAGGCAGAATAAAACTTTGAATTCAAAGCGGGGAGGTAGCTTCACATGAAAGCATATGCAACCTACTGGACCACATACTGGAGACTTGAAAGGTAGTTTGGGAAGTAAAGGAAAAGAATTATGAGCTTTTGGATGGCCCTAGGTAAAAATTGGAAATCTAGAGGGAGGAATGGCTGTTCGAAGGGTAGCTACACACTGAGATGGTGGACCAGCACAAATAGAGGGCTGTGGAAGAAAAATACTGTATGAGGTCTTCAGATTAGATAGTCTGGGTTTTTTTGCAGGTTGTGTTTTTTTTTTTCTCTCACCAACCTTATCAGAGTACAGATTGCTGTAACAGCCAATTAAATTCCTTTTGCAAGTGGGAGGCAGGAGACTGAACTCAATTGGCAAGTGGTTTATCATTGTGTGAAGTGGGAACAGCTCATTCCGAGTCAAACACATGCTTCACTGCACTTTTTTATATGGAAGATTTTAAGAAGATAAAGCCATTTGACTCCTTTGTTATAGCAGTGTATCAAATAGCCTGGTGAGTGCAAATTTTAAAGAACCTTTGCGTGTATTTCTCACCTCCCACTTTTCAGGGGTTGATGATATGATTTTCCTTATTGTTAAAAAGGAATATTCTTCAAGTTATGTGGTCAACTTTCTTTAAGAAAGTAAGATAAAATATACCTTGCTTAAGAAAGAATACTTAATGTTTTAGAAAGTAAGGTGAAAAATAGTTTTCACTCGGCTGTACTAAGCCTTATGGGTAGCAGCCTGCTGATCAAAAGTTTATCTTCTCAAAATGTTCATTTTTGGAATGAACAATACTTGTAGGTGTTTGAAACTTGATTCATGAATATCAGAGATATTCAGAGATCTGGTTCTGGCACAAACTGATCACATGCATAGTTTCTATTATCAACTCATAATCGGAATCACATACTGATAAGCACAGCTGGAGGACATAAGAGTCCCTGGAACGATGTTTTAGTAGCATTTGGGAAATCTCATGTGAATTACTAAGATACATTTGAAGTAATTTAGAAAGTTATCAAGTGTTATCTTGCTCTGAATTCATACATTTATACCCAGACATGTGCAAAGTCACTTACTGTAGCGTTGGATGTTTGCCCAGAAATTCATTTTTGGAGAATGACTCTTGAGGTCCTATGCAGATAGTATGCTTATTGCACCTTTATGTCCACTCTTTTCTCATGTTTTCTCTCAGACAGCTGGTGTTAACATCCAGGCTGCATTAAAATAACTAGTCACATCTCAATTGCACAAGTGTAATTTCATCTTCATATTAAATCGTAGATGGTGACTTTATTAGGCATTGGCTTAGCTTTAGACCACATGAACTAAAATGTAGATTGCCTTTCAGCATATGTGTTACATGCCTGACAGGGTTTCCAAACGGATGAATGTGGTTGATAAAATAATGGCTTTAGCCACTCTAGTTCTAGGAGGAGCAACTTCAGGACGCAAATCCCTAGATCAAAACCAGAAGCTGAGACCAAAATATAGCAAAATAGTATAAAAACCAACCAAACTGGACAAGGCCACTCTGTGGTGACATAGAAATTAATAAATAAATGACCAAAGAATTATACATCTATAAAATGAGGTACTAAATAAGACTATTCCTGAGCATGTGCATGCATTTTATCTCTCCCACCATGATAACACTGTTAAGTACACTGGTGGCTGATGATCCTAAATATACAAGGGTGTGCAGAGCCACGTCTTCTATTTGCAAGAGTAATTGCTTGAAGAGCAGCCTCCTAAGAATTTTTTTCCCTAACAGTTGTCTAACTCACCTCACTGCTTGAAATCTGCAATACAAGTCAGTGCACTGACTTGCAGCTTTTAAAACCTGCATTCTTTGGTTTAAAAATTATAATCAGTGTCTAGCGTTCAGACTCTATGGGTAGACTTGCTAAATGTAATGCTTGAAAGAGTGGATTAGTTGTACCTAATGCATTGCTGACAGTAATGTAGCATGTACCACAACTGATTTTTCAAACAAACTCATGTTTTGTTATTTGTTCATCAAAACATTCTAGTAATTGAAACAGTAATGACAAAGTTTGATGGAGGGAATCACTCTGTACATGTACACCTGAACGAGCTCCGAATTTGGCATTTTCACACAGGCAGGAACCTAGAATCATTGTGGTTAGTTGTCTGAAATTGCTAACCAAAGGGAGTACAAAACACAGTAGGAGGTTTTGTATGGAAAGGGAAAGAACTTAGGGCTGAACAGAAAACATCACCGTGTCTGTGTACCTTGAGGCAGATAGCAGTGTGGAGAGAAGTTACAGTTAGGAGTTATCAACAGAAGATAAGCACATCAGGTCAGAAGAAGAATCAGTGGAAGTGCTGGGAGAACGGCGTAGCTGGGAACTGGGCTGAAGAATCAGGAAGTCCATAGAGCGTGGTAGGGTCTAAGGTGGTAGATAATAGGCAAGGCTAGTGTACAGTTAAATATGAGACTCTGGCTTGAGTAAATGAGACTAGGGAGCAGGATCTGAAGCATGAGGTAGCCAAAAATGTGTGGAAACATGCAACCAATAGGACTCAGTTTTTCATGAGGTGGATAGGAACAAATCACCTGTCAGGCATGCAGTCTTTCCTTCAGCTGATTGGATGTGTCAGGTCCTTTCTGACAGGAAGACTCCCAAGACAAGCTGTAGCACTTAAAAGCTAATTAGAATTTATGAAGAATATCAAAGTACCTGTGTAGCTGCCTGCTCATCGGGCTAGAGCTCTTACTACATCCATAGTACACCCATATTTAAATACCAGGTGTCAGTCATACTGTCCTAAAAAGAAAAGGAATTTAGAAGGTAGTGTATGGGATTGCCAGAGGTGAGGAAGAGTTTCTGTCATAAAACAGACTAAATAAGCTGGGAATCATCAGGTGGGAAAATATTTCATGCTGTATTTACCGATAATATACCATTTTACCATCCGTTGATTCAATATCATAAAATCTAGGTAATATATCAGGAATAAAAATCTTGAAAGTAGGGGAAATACTAATAAAGAATAATGTAGTTTAGCTCAAGAACTACAGGGGCCTGATGAAATCATCGAGTAGCAAATTTAGAACAAAAAATACAATTTTTTTTCCATATAATGCATAATTCAATTGTGGATCTGGCAGCCACAGGTGTAGCAAAGTCTGAAAATAGAAGAGGGATCAGAAAGGGATTAGACGATTTGATATCTGAATGGTTATTCAGTGGCTATTAAACATAAGGGTATAGATGCTGCCTCTACCTCAGTCACTAAACTGCTGATAATCTGAAGTCTATAACGGAGGCAAATCACCCTTGAAAGTGCCATGTTTCTTATGCCTGCCTATACTCCTTTGTTAGGAAGAGCATATTCAGATGGGTGGTATTTTGGTGTGATGTCAGATGTCTGTTCTTTAACATGCTTTTGTCTATCACTGTGTTTCAGGAACACAAGAATTAAAATGGCAAGGACGTCTGAGGGGGTTATAGTTACATGCTTCAGTTATACACTGGCTTGTTTGTTTTTCTTTTTTCTTTTTTTTCTTTTCTCTGAGTCTTTTACAGATCATAGTATCCTTTCTAAGAGGTAGCCAGATCAGAAATGCATCACAACAAAAGCCAAAGAACCTGATTTGTTCAAGTGATAGCAAATGTTTGTTGGCTTTATGTTTTCATAATTCATTAAATGAAAACACTGTTGGAATTCTAAGGTAGAAGGGCAGGGAGTATTCATTGAGGGGATGGAAAGCAGAAAGCAATATTTACCTATTTTGAACCTGTACATGTGAATTTAAAGCAAAGTATTGCTAGATTAACCCCTGACATTCGCTGTTACTTAGTAGGTTAGGTTTATTTCTTTCAACTTTTTAGTTTTGGTCAATAAAGTAGTAAGCCATATCTAAATTTCATAGAATCATAGAATGGTTTGGGTTGGAAGGGACCTTCAAGATCATCTAGTTCCAGCCCTCCTGCCATGGTCAGGGACACTCTCCATTAGACCAGGTTGCTCAAAGCCCCATTCAGCCTGGCCTTGACCACTTCCAGGGATGGGGCATCCACAGCATCTCTGGGCAACCTGTTCCAGTGTCTCACCACCCTCACAGTAAAGAATTCCTTCCTAATATCTAATCTAAATCCACTCTCTTACAATTTAAAACGGTTACCCCTCGTCCTACTACTGCGCTCCCTCCCCATCTCTCCTGTAGGCCCCCTTTAGGTACTGGAAGGCTGCTATAATGTCTCCCCGGAGCCTTCTCTTCTCCAGACTAAACAACCCCAGCCTGTCCTCTCTCAGCCTGTCCTCATAGGAGAGGTGCTCCAGCCCTCTGATCATCTTCGTGCCCCTCCTCTGGACTCACTTTTACGTTGGGGGCCCCAGAGCTGGACACAGTACTCCAGGTGGGTCTAGGTAGATGATGTCAGTTGCTCTTCCCTTACCCACCAATGCCGTAACGCTGTCATAGAAGGCCACCAAATTTGTCAGACACAATTTGCTTTTAGTGAAGTCATGTTGGCTGTCACTGATCACCTTCTTGTTTTCCATGTGCCTTAGCAGAGTTTCCAGGAGGATCTGCTCCATGATCTTGCCAGGCACAGAGGTGAGACTGACGGGTCCGTAGTTCCCTCTGTCTTCCTTTTTTCCCTTTTTAAAAATGGGGGTGTTGTTTCCCCTTTTCCACTCAGTGGGAACTTCAGCAGACTGCCATGACTTTTCAAATGTGACGGATAGTGGCTTAGCAACTTCGTCCACCACTTCCCTCGGGACCTGCGGATGTATCTCATCAGGTCCCATGAATTTGTACGTCTTCAGGTTCCTTAGATGGTCTTGAACCTGATCTTCTCCTACAGTGGACAGTTGTTCGTTCTCCCAGTCCCTGCCTTTACCTTCTGTGGCTTGGGTGGTGTGGCTAGAGCACTTGCTGGTGAAGACTGAGGCAAAAAAGCCATTGAGTTCCTCAGCCTTGCCCATATCCCAGGTAACCAAGTCTCCCATTTCCTTCTGGAGAGGGTCTACATTTCCCCTTTTATCACTGACATACCTGTAGAAGCTTTTCTTGTTGCCATTGGCATCCCTGGCCAGATTTAACTCTAGGCTTTAACTTTTCCTAACCTGATCCCTGGCTACTCAGACAATTTCTCTGTATTTCTCCCAGGCTACCTGTCCTTGCTTCCACTCTTTGTGTGCTTGCTTTTTCTGTTTGAGTTTGTCAGGAGCTCCTTGTTTGTCCATGCAGGCCTCCTGGCATTTTTGCCTGGCTTGCTCTTTGTTGCAATGCATTGCTCCTGAGCTTGGAGGACGTGGTCCTTGAATATTGACCAGCTTTCTTGTCCCCTCTTCCTTCCAGGGCTTTATCTCACGGTACTCTGCCAAGCAGATCCCTGAAGAGGCCAAAGTCTGCTCTCTTGAAGTCCAGATAGGGAGCTTGCTCTGTACTCTCCTTGCTGCCCTAAGGATCTTGAACTCCACCATTTCATGGTCACTGCAGCCAAGGCTGCCCTTGAGCTTCACATTCCCCACCAGCCCCTCCTTGTTGGTGAGAACAAGGTCCAGCATAGCACCTCTCCTCATTGGCTTTTCTATCACTTGGAGAAGAAAGTTATCATCAACGTATTCCAGGACCCTCCTGGATTGGTTATGCCCTGCTGTGTTGTCCCTCCAACAGATATTGGGGTGGTTGAAGTCCCCCACGAGGACCAAGGCTTGCGAACATGAGGCTGCTCCTATTTGTCTATAGAGGGCCTCATCCACTTGATCTTCCCAGTCAGGTGGCCTATAGCATACCCCCACTGTAATGTCACCTGTCCATGCCCTCCCTTTAATCCTGACCCATAAGCTCTCAGTGAGCTCCTCATCCATCCGCAGGTGGTGCTCTGCACACTCCAGCTGGTCATTGACATAGAGGGCGATACCCCTTCCTCGTCTCCCCTGCCCGTCCTTCCTAAAGTGCTTGTATCCTTCCATTCCAACACTCCAGTCATAGGAGTCATCCCATCACGTCTCTGTGATGCTATTAAAATCAGCCCTGCAGGCGTGTGCACGTCTCTAACTTCTTTTGTTTATTCACCATGCTGTGTGTGTTTGCATAGAGACATTTCAATTGGGTCCCCGATGAAGCTGATTTACTGGCTGAAGTGGCTGGAATGTAAAATCTTTTAAAATGAAAACCCTTTTAAATTTAAAACCTTTTAAAGTATATGTCCAGTTCTTGAAATATATGACAGTTATAAACTATCTTAGATTTTACCTAATTGACTAGGTCTTCTGTCTTTCCAGATTATGGTAGACTTCCAAGCCAACAAAAAGAAGAGCGTTGCATCAGGCGCTAAGTCAGAAAAGAGGTACTTTTTTCCTATTCATCTTTTGTAAAAATGACAGCAGATGAAACCGTTTTACTTTTTTCCAAACTTATTTTTCAGCGTTTTTCTTTTTGAAATTAATACTGAAAACTGGGAAAGACATTAGAAAGCATGAATGAGTCTTAGTCATACATTTACACTATTTCTAAGTAATTGATAGATTCTCAATCTCGTTATGTTGCAAAACCTCAGGATGGTGATTCTGGGTTCTTCTGTGTGGTTAGGGAGATCTGTGTATCTGATCTGCCATTAACATAATTGCAGCCTCAGGAAATTAGGCAAATTTTACTGTCAGGCCCTGAGACCAACTAAACTGGGCCCACTAAAATTGAAAACTGTGTCTTCACTGGAGGTGGAAGCTGTTGTTGTGCCTGTCCTTATAGCTTGCCTTTATTCCTCCGGGTTGTTTGACTGTCATATTTTGTTTTCTGTGTACATCCTGAGTGAATATTTTGGGATGTAACTTTGAGTTTAAGCAGTGTTTCATCATCTTCTTAATTCATGTCTGCATGAATTGTAATTAGATGGTCATCAAAATTCTACTCAGCCATACATTGATTATGTATATGCATATCTTCAGATTTTATTTGTAAAGTGATAATTTCTGGATTGAGAACATACTGACACTCATGAGTAATCACTGGGCTCCAGTTCAGCACTCCATCTGTATTCAGCAAAACACTTAAGCATATGCTTAATTTTAACTTTAGCTCAGGTAAGCATGCAGTTGCCTCCATCCGAATTCAGCACAGCATTTTAAGTATATGCCTAAGTTTAAGCATATCCTTAAATCCTACTAAAGCTAAAATCAAACACATCCTTAAGTGTCTTCATGAATATGGATAACTACTGAATGTAGTTTGATGAAATGAACTCTGTTGGCCATTAAATAGTAAGAAATGCCTGGTCATGATTTCATTAATGTCCTACAGGCAGGGAAAATACAACAGAGAAATAAAGCAATCTGTTTCTTGAAATTCTAAAAGCTAAACTGTGTGCTGTTGAAAAACCGGGGGGGCGTCTTTCTACCCCTTAAAGAAAACTGTATCAGTAGGAAATCAAGACTTCATTCTCGGTGTTCCATTAACTTCAGAACGTTCAATAAAATTGTTTCATTCTCTAAAAAAGACATTTCAGATAATGTATCTAAATCTGTTTAAAATTACAAGTGATAACGAGAGCACAACTGGTCACAGAAACTTACAAAGAAAATGAGTATACTGCATGCAGGTGGTAAGGATGTTACAGCTTATAGCACGTTCTCTATGATTTTATTTTATTTTCAGTGCTGAAGTGTTTGATTCACATCACCGTTCTTAGTTTCAGTCCATTTTCACTTTTGCTGCTTCAACCTCTACAATCTTTCTGCACTATTTATGTGAAAAGCGCTCTGCATTTTTTATTTCAGATCCTCTCCTATTGCAGTTCATGAAGTCTTTCAACAGTAGGCTGTTAATCCTTTGCAGATTAATATGATTTCAGTGATAATCCTTTCATTTGTTGAATTTTTAAGACATATAATCATTAAAGAAAGTACTTGACAGATTTTCCATTAAAGTAGTACAAAGCAGGTGGCATGTCTTTAATGTATGTCGGTAGCACTTTATGGTGCTCATTTATAAAATTAAATTTGTAGATGAAGCAAATAAGTCTAGGGTTAGTTATTAGTCTTTTCCCTTTGGTATTACAGTTCAAATCCAGTCAAGGAAAAAAAGAATTATTCAGGGGTTTGCAGACAAACCAGGGTTAGAATATCTGTTGGAATACTCTTTTCACAATTCCATTGCTACGTTTTACCTAGAGTAAGGGTGAGCTTGGGTTCTGTCCTGATACTGTAAAGCACCAAGTTAAGTATATGGAGAAACAGCAAGGTATAATTTAATACGTGAGATTTGCCTTCAGGTAGGCCATAGGATGTACATGGTATACAGGAGTTATTAAATCCCTCTGTACGAGGCTAATTCTTGTCGTCTTATTTAAGTTAAACATATGACTGAAATACTCTTCCCCAGATGGAACTGAAGTCTGTAATTATCTCGCAATAATGGCACACATAAATCTCTTGCCGTTAGGGTTTTTGGTTTGCCGTTGATTCCCAGCTCACTCTCCATGACTGTCCTTTTCATTCAAATTCTTTACCCTCTTTTCTGTCTTCTTTTTCCTCTGGTATTTCCCATATTGACTTCTTTTCCCATTTTCCTGTTCTTTAATGCACAGTGTTGAAAGAATAGACAGAAAGAGAAGGCACAGGTGTTAAAATGCAGCGATACTGGGTACTTTTGTAAGCCACGTTTTAGCTAAGATCTCAGAAGCAATGCTTCAGAGTTAATATACAAAGAGAAGAAATGCTTTTTCGCTGGAGATCTGAAAAACATTCTGAATTTATTAAAACCTCTGTTTAAACAAATAGATAGTAAGTGTGGCCTGTCATAGTATGCTGATTTTTTTTTGCTTTTGTATACTGAAAACTCATAGATACTTTAGGCAGGAGGGAAAGGAAGCAGACACCACAACTCTTTAGGAAAATCAGGTCCTGAACTTGGCAAACCTTTAGCTGATTTTGTCACATATTTGCAGCTTTAAAATGATTTGGCCTTTGCAACAGCCAAAATAAGTGTCCTTTAATCACTTCCAACCTATTAACAGATGGGCAAACAGCTTTTATAAATGGGGCATACAAAATACTCCAATATCAGCCAAAACTAATTAGTAGCATTATCTGAACTGAGTTTTTTAAGTGACGGAATATATATTAATGCAGATAAACTGTTGGTTTGATAGAAATTCCTTTTCAAACTACACGCTTGGTATTTGTTCTGTTCCAGTATGTTCTAAACGCTTATTAAATAAACTCTACTTTTTTCTGGTTAACTATTTTCTTCTATTAAAACAATGAAATTTCCTCTAAAAGTTATAATTAGACATAGTGTAACTGAGAGAAATCACATTAAGCAAGAGGTAGTTTAGTATGCATTTTTTTGTGAAATATAAGAGAAAGAACAGTGTAACCCAAACACAACCTTAAAATAAATGAATCTTTAAGAACAGCACAAAATACTGATATAAGACATTATTTATACAGCAGTGCCAGAGCATATTAAATATATCTTTACACAGCACTATTAATCAGAATATGTAAATTGCATGAAATTAAATTGTGAGATTATAAAAAAATTGCCACATGTATAATTCAGTAGGAAGAGCCATTTAATGCATTGCCATCAGAACTGCAGCATGAATTTGATTTTACAAAGACATCTGTAGTGCAGACAGCTGCTGTACCTAAGTGAGGATTTGATTGTACACTCAATCTTTCAAACAGCCACTTGTCCAGATCTTTCATATATTTTTTATAATCATGGATCTAGAAAAGAATGTAATGGTTACAAAATCAGAATTTTTCTGAAATAAAATTTTCACTAAAAAATATTAAAATTTGTTGATTTTAGGAAGACTTTGTCTCTTTCTGTCCAAGTGCCCTGCCTTCCCCCAATAACCTACCTCTACCTCAACTTACATAGTGATTTGAGGGTCTTGCTTGAAAAATCAACCTATATCTAGAAACTGAAATAAATCTCAAGACAACGTTAAGAAAATATTTCAAACTTTTTTTTCCTGTAAGATAGTACGATGGGACCTGCCCTCCCAACAGAGATAATTGCCTCTGATAAACCTTTTCACAAAATTTGGAAAAAAATAATCTATAGAAATACTGTGTATATTCTATATAGCCATGTATCTGAAAAGTTAGGTAGTTCCTTTCCTGGCCGTCTGGCATAATGTTGTTCCTTTGTCTTCAAAGACAGTGGATTTGAGCAGCGCAATGATGTAGTCTTTTGCATGTTCTCATGTCTCAGAGTAGATAGGCATCACCTGCAAACTGGCTAGACCCGTCTAGAAACTTTTGTGGTGATGAGTCCACTCATTCCCTGCGTAACCTCTGAAACTGCAATTTCTTTGAAACTCTACAAGCAAATTAAAATGCTGCTGTTCTTGGATAGAATCACTGGGGAAAATAATACAGAGCCCTTGCTGGTAGAGGGTTCAATTCTTTGTTTAGTGGAAAAGGTTAGAGTGTGTACCAGAATACAGGTGAAATTGTGGTCCTGTACTGTGAGGTTGTATGAAATACCTGGGTGATTTTTTAGCCAGTAGAGAGATCAAGATTGATGGAACAGATTTGTCTTTGTGGCATAGAGTGGCATGATGAATAAGTGCAAATTATATTTTTTTAATTATAAGAAGATGGTTCGATGAGAAATCCTGCAGGCTCTTGGCTAGAGGGAGAAAGTGCTACAGAATACCAGAAAATAACCAGTTTGAAATTCATCATCTAAGTTATTTTGTTTAAAAAAAATAAAATATATTATAACCTCATAAAAAAAAAACAAAGAAAAAAACCCAGCAAAAGACAAGATTTTGAGAAATACTCAGATCTCAGTTTCTCAAGCATCTTATCTGACCAGCACCTTACTTAATTAAGACCAGACATTGAAAAATATTTTCCTCTCAATTCAATGATATTTCAAGCAGATTGGTTTAGTCTTCGCACAATCTGGATGTAGTAAGTAAAATTACAACTGACTTTACAGCACACAGCTACTTATGACCTTAACTATAAAATGACTATTTCTATTCACAATTTTTCCATCAGGAAAAAAGAAAGCTCTAAATGTGGTCAATGCAAAAACCTCATCTACGTTTTGGTTTACACTTCTGCCGGTTACACTGCTTGAAATGCAAAATCTAGCGCTTTGATTATTCATCATATGTATTTGGATCGTTTCCTCAGTTGGGACATAGTCAAATAATCACACAGGAGGACTGTAGTGATGAAACTTTGGAGAGTTCCTTTCAAGACAAAGTTGAGAGCTTTCAGCAAAGTTTTAAAATTACTTTTTAGTAATTTTACGGTAGCAAATACATGTACAATTGAGGTTATTGAATATCTTGGGTTTTCTGGTGTTTCTGCTATCTTGTTTTGACAGGAAAATCTCCAATACAGCCTTTCCTGGTGTGTTCTTATGAAAAGGATTGGTTTTGTTACTTTTCTATGTTCTTCTGAAATCTTTCTTTGCGGGGAACATTTCCTGGCAACTTAGACGCTTAAAGGTTTCAATGTGTCTATCTGTTATAGTTCATATAGCAGTTAAATCCTAAGAGCTGGTAGGTAAGTTATTTTTGTAGTCTTACTCAAATTTATTTTTTTGAAATAGTGTATTTTCACACAAAATAAGACTTTTTGTGGTCTCCACTTTGTAAAAAAATGTACATCTCGATAGGAATTTAAAATGTTAACAAACTTTAAAATAATAACTTAATCCTTATAGTTTACAAAGCCATTGGCATTGTGCAGATCTACGCAGCTGCAGCAGAACAGTTGGCAAGCAGATTTGGATGCTAATTCTGTGATTGTAGATGGTAAGTGACCAACAGTTCCTTTTAAATCTTTTCAAGCTATTCATGTAAATAAAAGGATTGTATGTGATTCTGTAATTATTTTAGGTGCACATTACAATTTGTCTTCTAGAATTTTAATTCATAGTTCAAGCATTTGTCCACTAAACTGAACAAATCTTCTGTGCTTTAATTGCTAGTGGCAAATGCTTTGACCTTCAAACTCAGAAGAAGGTGAAGAAAAATGTGACTCATCTGGAAGTCTTTGAAGCTCCTCGTAATATTAGAAAGTATTGTAGCAGTAGAGAAGTACTTAAAGCAGTCATTTGCATTCAATGATATGTGAGAGGGTGGCTTGAACACAGGGCATTCAAGAGAGTAAAGATTAAGGTAATGTCTTGATTCTTTAATCCATGTGCCACTTACATTCCAGTAATGTAAGAATTCTTGATTATTACTATTTTGCTATGAAAAAACCCCTGTGCTCAGCTAGTCTGTCTGTCGTGGCTGTTTCGTGATAGGGGGTGCTCTGCTGGGACCCATTTTCCATCACTTGATCTCAAGAAGGCTCTCTGTTAGCTTTTTTACTAAAATAATCTGTGTGACATTTGATCCCTCTGCCTTCAGAGAGTCTTGGTGTACACGCATATTGTACTGTTAATTCTGGGGCTTGCAGTTTTTCAGGTAGAGAAACAGGCCGTAACTAACAGGTTGTTTATTTCACTCTTCTTCTCCCACTCTGTTTTAAGTTTCAATTACTTAAAAAAAATTCTATAGCATAATTACTGTTTTTCATGTTTGTCATCTAATATTGCTAATGAAATGCCAGTTCCTGAGAAATGACATACTAGAATGCCGCAATATGCACTTTTGCCTTCCATCTCAGAGTTTATTTTCAAGTTGAAAGGGCTCATGTACATTGCGTGCTGAGTGCTGGTGGAGGCTGCATAACTTCAGTTAAGATACCATTTTTCTGGTGATGTCTAAGCCTCTTATCTAAGAAGTATATCATAAGAAAACTTGTACCTAATTCAAATAAGTGGGTTAAGGAGGAACTAAGTAATCCATTAAACAATCTATTTTATTAGTCTTCCAGAATCCTAAAATAGGGTAATATAAATCAGGTCATATTATTTGGTAATCATCAACCTTTAAACATATTCCTTCACTTTATATACTCGAGGAGAGGGAGTTTTTTTGCCGTTGATATAATTAGTAAGGAGGTGAGACAGCATTTCTAGACATCTACTCCTGTGCTGTAGAAAACAAATATGTATTTTTCCTCCCACGATATACTTTTAATCAAAAAACTGAACGTTGAACACAGTTTCTTACCTTGCCAAGCTTCACTCTTCCACTTTTCCTCTGCTGAGATAGAGAAACTTCTATTTTCCCCAAGACTCTGATTATGTGCAGATAGTATTTCACGTAATTCCTGAACTACTTATGTAATTTGGGATAAAACGTGTTTATCCCAAAATAGTTTTATCCAATCACCTTTGGAAAGGATCATCCCTTATCAGCACTATGGAGTTATTGCTTTTACGTATCTGTCCATATGAGTTTACAGAAATGGAATTTGTTCTTGCTTTCTTTTGAGATTTTCTTATACACTGCACACAGTTCCACATCCTCATATGTTTCTTTAGTCACCCTTCACTTATTTCTTAGAGTAGTAAAAGTGAAACATATATGTAATTAAATTCTACAAGTCCTGGGCCATCCCTACCAGCAGTTGTATGGTAGCCCTCATTAAATGTTGACCTGGTGTTTTGGATCTTTGTACACCACTTCGGTATTTTGAATTAGAGGAGTGCATAGACAAAAGAAAATGTAAGTCATCCCATTTTTAATAGAGTTATTTTTTATTTTAATTTCAATGGTTTGTCCATTGTTAAGGAGTATTCTATGTCTGCAACACAATTATTTTAAAGTGATTTTTGGTGCAAGGAAGATTTCAGTTCATACGCACAGCTGCATTTCTAAAATGTCATTCTGGCACTGCAGAACTGCAGGGTTTAGCTTGAATGAAGAGATTCTCCTGGTCACTTGATGAAGAGATTAATTATTAACTCATAATTAATTATCATTAAATATTTTAATCTCTTGCATGCTGCACTTGCAATGACAATGTAATTACATTTGTAATAACACAATGACACTGTAAGTGTGTCATTGTGTTGTGGTTCTTAGGCTGTAACTATGTTAACTGTTAAATGATGGGCAGTGTCACAAACTGTCAGGAAGGATGGTTTGTAATAAGTTAGTAGGTGAAAAAGTGCAAAACTGAGTATCATCACAATTTTCTTAACACTTTATCCTTTTTATCCATTCTTGCCAAGATTTTTTTCCCCTAGTATTATTGCCTATTCTATTTTTAAGGGATTGTGTGGAAACTGAATAGCACTTAAACATCTCCCATAAGGAAATAACTTGTACGATTAGAGAGCCTGTTTAAAGAAGATCCCTTTGCAGATTTTTTTGAGCAATCCATGTATTATATATTTTATTCATGGAACTAGTTTTTATACCTGCTTTTGTTTCCCCTGTTTCTTCATTAGTTTGATGGCTCACTCACTGTACAGTCAAGAAAGTGTGGTAGAGAAGACAGATGTTGTTCTTCTGTATGGTAGAACATTCATGGGCAAACACAATAGAATAAACAGCAATGGTCAGGAGAAGCATAAATGACAATAGCTTGAAGGTGTAATCAAGAAGGCACAGACATAAGGGCTGCTTCTCCTGATACATAAGCAGAGAAGTGTTGAAAAGGAGGAAATAGTTGACTAATACCAAAACTGCATGTTCTTAGCTCCACATGCTCTGTTGACTGCCTTCTGCATTCTTCTGAATGTTTCTATTTGTGTAGTCCTTATCACCCCAAGGGTTATAGGAAGATATTAAGGAATATAAAAAGCAGTTTAGACTGCAAAATTTAATCTAAACTTCCTTTTTGTCTGATCCATTGCCCTTCAAATTCCTCTTCCAGAGTAAGAGGAGGCTGCCCCATCACAGAGAATATTTAAGATTAGATGAGTATGTACACTAGAAAATAGCTTTCCTGATGGGAAAAAGCTGAGAAAAAGAGAATTAGTATGCAATACTGTAAGTTGGACTTAGGTGACCATTTTCATACCTAAGGGTTAGAAATGTACTGCTTTTTGCTTTTTCTTTTTCCCCTTCTCTCCTTTAAATAGGCATTAGCATTCCAGAGAAATAAAAATATTCCGCCCATTAAATACTGGAATTAGGTTCTAATTGATTCTTACCCCTTGATATGTATTAATTGTTTATATCTCTATTCGTTTCCATTCAGTCCTTTAATTCTGCATTCATAAAGCTTTATATTTCAGTATAAAGTAGGAGGATTGTAATACTTAATTTGAACATATTCAGTGGGTATACTTTGAGTTCTCTCCAAATGCCTTATTGATGCAAATCATGTAATCTGAAGATTCATGGCATAGTCTCAATTTTGATTTCTAAATTCCATATTCAGGTTTTATATTCCTAATATCACATAGGAAAAACATATAAAAATGAAATGTGTTTGTATATATATATAAAAATTTGATTTTCCCCATATGTTAGAAAAAATATCAATAAAACTGATTAATTCCTAAAACATAACCCATATCCTCCTAAAAATTTATATTCTTATCAGAGGCTGCATAACTCATAACATACTGTCTAACGCTGGCTGACTAAAAAGTTTGTACTACTCTTCGTGTTGTAATGAAATGCTGGTTGATAGTTGAGTCACTGATGCTTTAATAGGAATTCTTAAATTTATACCTTCAAAGCTTCTTTGTTTGTAGGTGTGATAAGATGTTGCAGCCCAATGTATTGTCTTTTTTGGGTTTTTTGTCTTTATGGTCTTCAAAGATTAGAGTGCAAGCTCTGCCTAAAAAGACAGACGCTCTTTTTCTGAATGTTAAATTGGCATTAATTTGCTCTGCTTTGATGAAGACAGAAAGAGACGTGTTATAGATGCTCATGCATAACATAGAGTGTTATATGATCTATTGCTGTTAACCCTTACAGGAAAACCGGTGGTTTGTTAATTAGTAGTAAATCAGCTAGACTGGTATCCTCTGTCTCTCAGGGAAGAAGATTTGCAGAATTGCACCAATTCTGCAAAAATATGTGAGCTAGGTAGATCAACTGTAATGTTCTGTGGACAGGAAAATATAGGAGACTGAAGTTTTTTATTTTTAATTTGTACCTTTTCTTTCCTGAGCAGTTCAAAATAAGTCAGACAACACCTATCTCTGAATTAGTCTCTCTGACTGAAGCTATATTATTTAATATATTAAATTTATCAAGGAAATAATTGACTGTTAGCCTGCAGATATAAGTCCTCCTTGTTCTTTTTTTAAATACCTGCAACAAGGTATCTACGGGCATTTCCAGTATGATAACACTGGGGACACTCTGAGTTTTCCCGTTGCCTTTTACTCTTGGGGGAGCAGTTTAATATACTGCTGTTGGTAGGACTGAGCTTATCTGCTAAGTAAAAAAGAGTATTAACCACTATAATTATCTACTTACTTCGACCTCTTTCTACCAGCCTAGTTCTGCAGAGTCCGTCACTTTTCCATATTAAGAAATTCTAATATGGGCAAGAGATGTTTTTCAGCCTAACTGTTCCCCTTTGCATTCGATAAGGACTCACTTTAGTGCAAAGAGTAACTCAGCAGCAAACTACCCCATCATATGACCTCTGCATAGGCCTAAGTTTTCGTACAGAGTTTATCAAGCATATTAACTTCATAGTATCACAGAATCATAGAATACCAGGTTGGAAGGGACATCAGGGATCATCTGATACAACCTTTCTTGGCAAAAGCATGGTCTAGACAGGATGGTCCAGCACCCTGTCCACTGAATCTTAGAAGTGTCCAGTGTTGGGGAATCCACCACTTCCCTGGGGAGATTGTTCCAATGGCTGATTGTTCTCATTGTGCAAAATTTTCCTCTTGTGTCCAATCGGAGTCTCCCCAGGAGTAACTTGTACCCGTTACCCCTCATCTTTTCCATGTGACTCCTTGTAAAATGGGAGTCTCCATCTTCTTTGTAGCCACCCTTTAAATACTGGAACTTGATTCTGAAGAAAATATTTCTAAAAGAGATGAGAAAATTCTGAAGAAAATACTTCTAATAAGAAGTGGTGGCTAATAACTTATTGTAAATATATATCTGATAAAAGCCTCTGTTCTTCAGTTTATGAAAGAATGTTTTCCAAGAGAGAGTTTGACAAAAAGATGGACAGAAATGATCTGCCTGAATTTTTGAGAAACTGGATATTCCATACCTGCTAATGGCATGCAGCATGTCTTCCAGGTGGTTTGTCCAGGTAAGTGGTTTCTTATAAATGCTCTGCAATGGTACAAAATTCCAATTGCAGATGCTGCAGGCTTTGAGGTTTTTGTTTGGTTGTTTTTTGACTTGCATGGGTAAAGAAGCTACTGTTAAAAGCATAGTCAGCACAAACCCTTCCTGATCTTGATGATCTTTTTCAAAATGGAGCATTTTATCATTATACTTGAAATAAAGTACATTTTCTAGAATTCCACTGTGTCTAGAAATGCTGGAATGTAATCCCATACTATGTTGGAATATACTTAAGAGGGTGTAGAGCAATTTTGTGGCAGGTCTGCACTTGCAGATGCCTCGAGGCAAAACATTTGCCCCCTTTGAAAAGTCAGTGGTGGTTGCCCTCCAACATCCTTGAACAACTCAGCCCAACAAATTTTTTATAAACATTCATCTGTGAACGTTTGTAAATAAAATAGGATGTCGCAAGGCAAGAATCAAGATATCCTCTACTGTAAATAGGAGGGAGATCATTACCTTTTAAAAAGAGAAAAAAACCTGCAACCGATTAAGCCCCTCGAGTAAATCTAAAGTCTAATCTTCCTTCTGGCTTTTCTTTTTCCCAGGGCCATCAGTGGAGGAGCCTGCAATTCTCTGCTCTTAGTGTAGAGCAGCAGCAGCGGCTCCTGGGTGAGACTTACCGAGGCAGCCTCTTTGGGCACCTCACAGGTTGAGGTGGGAAATGCCACTTCTAATTTCTCCTCTCACACACTTTTGTAGCACACTTTTGATTTGTACTGACATATGTAGGTGCTGTGAACCAAAGCTGGTCTAAACATGAATTTATATTACCTTTGTGTCTTCCTAAGTTTGACGGTCATCACAACTGGGAGATTCTTGTGGACAGTCATCTTCTTTGGAGGTTATGGTTGGTTTTAAGTATCAGGAATTCCAAAGAATGCTTTTAAAGTAAAACTTTATTTAGTGAGAGAAACCGATGTTTAATTGATGCTTTTGATTTGTTAATGACCTACATCTTTTCATCCTAATTTTTTGTATGCTTTCTTTCAGCCAGCTGCACGTTCAAGCTGATGCAGTTCAAGCTGCATCTTTGAGAACGTGGTATCTTTGAGTGTCTGACCACACGACATACTTGCACATTATCTGCTTCTCAGTGTTGGCTCCTAGTAAATGCAATTAATTTCTCATGGAAAATCATGTATTACATGTCATTTAGGTCGCATTCCTAAGACAGTGTGAATAAGACCAGGTATTTTTAGTTGTTTGCTCAGTCTCCATCACTATGGTAACAGGAGATTTTGTGACTGTGAGACAGATTTCTGTCTTATATCCTAGATTTGGGAGACTGTTGCTACTTTTCACTGTGTTCACAGACAGACTAGGAGAGGTTCATGCTTCCCTACCCATTATTTAATTTATTTGGAGTCTCTTAGCTATGAAATGTTATCAAGGCTCGTTCAGCCATTTGAGGCTGTGTCTAGGTTTCTTACTCATTCGGAGTTCAAAACTCTCCCAAATTATGAATGCGTAAATGAGGAATAATTGCTGAAACATGGAGATGTGCCTGTGTCTAAAGGGCACCCATAAAATGATTGCTAACATGCAAGCATTATGAATAAATGGCACTTATCTGTAAAGTCCTCTCTCTTGTTCAATTTTGTAATACAAATGTCATTATTTCTGAAGATAAGTTATTAACAGAGTATAACCTTGCTAAATTGCCTGGGAAAGACACTGCAAGTGGTTGAATGTTTTGAATTGCTGAATACTGATTTGATGCAACCGTCTTCTGTGCAGAGCATCTCATACTATCAGGCTGCCTATTCAGGGATAGAAAGATAAAGGGGAGGGGGTGGTGTGTGTGTCTGGGCAGAATGGTGGAGAGATCTACTGATAATTACTATACTAGCTTTTTTGGGTGAACATTGCATCCTGTACGGCCACGTGACCAATCCATGGAAGGCTAAAACAAGAAAAGGGACCTTGTCCTTATGGCTATTTAGTGTGAGCACAGAGGAAAGAAAAAAAAAAAAACATTCACATTTTCTCGTGAAAACTTTTCCATCTCATTTTACTCTTAGTGTTGGTTTTTTTTTTCTTTCTTAACCAATCTAAACATTGCTGAAAAAACAGGGTGTGTGAAAATAAGTGCCCGGATGTTAAATGTCCTGTCACTTTTCCATCTCCTGTAATGAAAGGATGAGTACTGTCTTTGGCTAACAATAATTTAGGCAGGAAAAGCTTGAAGACTTTTTATTTTACAGGTTGAGAGTTTTAATTAAATCAGTCATACATAACTACAAATCTGATTTGTATGGGATCTGCTTATTTGGTGTAAATGTTAGACAATGAAGATAAAATAGTAAAATTATCAGAATAAAACAAGAATATTTGTAGCAAAATAGCTAATATTCATCATTATATAACAAAGAGCTTGCTATCAAAATGGGAAAGAAGACCATTTGTTATACCTGCAAAATGTGAATTAGAAATAATAGGTGGAATAGAAAAATCATGGAATATATGGAAGGCTATTAGACATACTGTTTTGAGTCTCTGAGTTTATACAAGCAAAGCTAATACAATAATTCGGCCAAACAATACTATAGTAATGACATTGTTGGGTACCTGGAGTGGATTTATGGGTTCTGAATGGAGGCTTGTACAAAAAGAACTGTTTGTGATTTCCTCTTGAAATCTGCTTTTTAACTTCTAGTGAGCAAAGTGAGCTTCCTTTAGGTCAGCGGAATTTAACCGCAGGTGATTCTCATAGGTACACATCTTGTTCCTCACAGTGTGAGGAAAAATAAGTGAGTGTGTTACTAGCTAATGGATTGCTCACTGAGGGGTTAGGAACTGACTAGAAATAATTGAATGGTTTTCTATCAGTGGTGAGGTTTAGCTGCCGGTTTCAAGAAAAAGCCAATTAAAATTAAGGTCATAGTGCAGTGATTTTTAGATTTCATAAACAAGTAATGACGCTATTTCATCATATTTCAAACCAATTTGTGTTGCTACTTCATTCTGCTATTGAAAAGCAGAATGCCACGCGCTATGCAGTGGGGAGAAAACCTCAGTGCAATGCTGCTGGTACTCTGTTTGAATAGAATAGGAAAAATAGAGGTAATGAACCGATTAATTTTGGCCATGTGCTTCGAAGTATCCTCTGAAATTATACCTAACTGTTATGAAAAATATGCCTTTAAATATTTTTCAGAAAGCAGTATTGTAGCCAATGTTTAAATATACTTTTTTTTTTCTCTGATCGATTCAAAGTGCTACATGTTCTATTCAGGTAAATATTTACATTGAGTTCAGAGGCTCTATGAGTGCATGTAGGTTAGATACTGGGACTGCTAGTTATTTTGCTTCTAGATTTGCTGAAGAATCCAACAGTAATATCTTGTTATTTAATGTATTCTGCAGTCACTGGACTTACTACTATTAAGTTGAGACGGGGTTAGGTAAACAGTTGTGAGCTGCTCCTGGTATCTGTTGTTAAGGCAAACTGTTCACAGTTGCAGCATCCTGATATTTGGAGTATTTTCAAATAAAATGTAAACACAGTAAGGATTTTCTCTGCAATTGGGCCTTCTGAAATGCCCCTACTGAAAACCAGATTTTTCCACCTTCCTATTTGCAATCTTGATAACTAGTCCTGTATTTATACAAAATATCCAGCGTTTAGGCTAAGGATACAAAGTATCACCTATTCTACTTGAATTTGAATCTTTGCCTAGAAGCCATCTCAATTTATATCACCCTTTGCCTCATTACTGATTGTTCTACATTTGCAGGGAGGTAGTAAATCATCTCTTAATTTAAGTACAGAAGTGTCCAGAATTTTCATATATTTAAATTTTCACATATTAGTGGAAGGTAAGGTTTTTTACAGGAGCTCTTAGGTTGCAGACTGTTCTGGCTTGATTCGAAACAACAAATGGTAGCGCAAACCAATGAACTCTACCAGACAAGTCAAAGCGATGTGTCTTCATTAAAGTCAATGCCAATTCCCTTTCAAGCTGCAGACAGGGAGGGGAGGTGCAGGAGGTCCCCAGGGAATGCTTCCTTGCATGAAGCTAATAGAGGGTAGTAGAGCAGTCCCACAGTGCCCTTGTCACGATCGGTGGTTCAGAGCTTGACTCATGCTGAGCCTTCATCATTTTTCAGTCCCACTGGGCTGTTCCATGATAAGTGGTGCCTGTTACTGGGGCTTTTGGAAAGCTCTCATGTTTTTGGAGGTTCAGCTCAGAAATGGCACTGACTGAAGCTTTCCCCCATGCACCCTGCAGTTATTTTCTCTCTCAATTCTTCCTTACCGTGGTTCATATTTTTAACATCTTATGTGTAATTTGTTAAATATAAACAACACCTAATAGCAATTTCTGTTGCAATCATGCCAGAAAAGCCTTATTTATAGAGCAGGACCCTTCTGTGTTGAGTACCGTGCACATTCTGAAGAAAAATATGCTTCCTTTATCACTGATGGGAAATTGCCTCCTAAAACTGTTTATTTTTCATTAAACAAAATCTTACAGGACAAGCAACAGGAAGCTGTGAATACTGTAATAGGAACAAAGGTGTAATAGCTCTCATGCATCTGGCAGAACACAATACTCGGGAGTTTCTTTCATTGTACTGTTGTTTAATAATGTTCTCCACACCTATGTGCTAATGAGCTCTGAGGCAGGTGTAGGCTATCATTATGACCATTGAAGCCAAATATAACATCAAGAAATTTAAATTCCACCGTGGAGGAACTCTACAAGTGAGTTAGTGATAATGAATAGATGCACTAATAAAATGTCTTAATAGAGCTATTGCAAAGCTTTGCATTTCCTACATTGTTGTTGCTGGATTGAGGCTAAATACAAATCTGATCTAATGATCCCTTCAGATCTTAAAGAGGGTAGGTCATTCACTATTCACTATCAACTGCAGCAAAAGGAAATAAAATATGTGTAGTATACCCTTCTGCTTGTCTGCTGATTCTTTCCCGAAGGAATTACAGATTAATATGAGTTTAAAAGGTTAAAGAATTCCCACAACATCTGGAGTGTTTATCAACAAGCATGCAAGGAACCCTGGTGGATCCAAATGCTATCTAGTCAATGTTTGTCCACAATCATCCTTTCTAAACTACCACATATATACAAACATAAGCCTCTGTTACTCTTTTTGGTTTTTTCCTTTTAAAGGAAGGTAAATTTCATGCTTAAGAACTTAACTTGCTTGAGTGCTTTTCTGTTAGCATATCATCAATGTGCTCCTCCTGGGGCTGGCAAATCAGCACAGGAAATTCAATTTGGATTACCCACACATCCTAGGGTACCCTAGGCCAGCCACCAACCTTGTTTTAACATGATTAAAATGTTATTTCTTTTTGACAATGATAATAGTCCAAAACATCATTATGGATTTATTAAGATGTTTTATGATAAAGTTGAGACCGAAACAAAACTAATGACCTACTTAGATGATGAAGAGATTTTTTACAAGTCTGTTCATGTTTTGCATCATACTTAGAATTACTCTAAAGACCTACTTTCGAACAACAATGCAACTATCTGAGAAGTAAATTTTCTCCTTAAAATTCTCCTTTGCTACAATGTCTACAGAATAGTTGACAACAGTTGAACAAGTAGTATGCTGACACTGCTGCCTGTCATCCAGACTGATGCGGTCTTATTTATATTCTTCTGTCTTGTCTCTTCCTCTTATACCTAAACTGTAAAATCTTGGACTGGCTTTTTGTTCCATATGTGTTAGAATCTGGCACTGAGGGTCTTGTTCTGTGCCTAGGGCTCTTGAGAACTATCCTAATGCTAACAGATTGTACAAATAATGATGCATTGTCAAATCTGCTTTAAAGAAAGTTGGGGAATTTTTAAATTTAAATGATGGAACTTCTCTACACCCATATAAGCAGAGTAGAAGTCCTTATATTTGACTTATTTTCTATGCCAGCTGTGTCTCTCTACCCCCCAATATAGGAAAGATGATACCTATCACAGTGGATCTGGTGGCAGGTGATGAGTGGGAAGCATGACAGGATTGCAGTACTTATTCATCCATGTATGGCCAGTGGTGGAACACTGAGTAGTGTCTTTGCTGGTTTCACCATCTGGCTGAAGATTCGGGAGAAAGGACCTTCCTTGGGCCAGCATTTTTCATTGCAAGTGCTCATCACAAATAACCTCTTGACTGAAGGGTCAAGTTAGGTATAACCTCTTAATCTTAGGATGTTTTTTCCCTGCTCCCTCTAATGGCACCATTTACTGTCACTGCAATAGAGTGGCTTGATCAAATTGCTTGTCTTCTCTCTCAGGTGCTTTGGCCTGTCTTGGCCCAGAAGGACGATTTCATCAGATCACATCCCTTTTCACCTGGGAGTCTGTGTTTTCATTAGTGTCACTACAGGGAATTTATATTTTTATATAAATATCAGTGGCTCAGTTTGTTAATAAATTTCATGCAATAATATCAAGTGCAATTAATTCCCTTGATAAAATGGCAAACACATTTTAAAACTGTTTTAAAGGTGTAAATAAATTAGCATGTGTGCCACACTGAAATGGTTAATAAATAACCATAATGCTGCTTTGTCTATTTTGCATTTGTGGACTCTTATCTAGGAGACTTTCCAAATCACCAACTGGTACGTATAGGCAGTCCTCGTTTCATTATTGTGGACAAACATGGAAGTATTGCAGCAGCGTGCATCCACTGACTTGTTTCCAGCTCACCCTCATCTGTCTCTGGCCTCACATTTTCCCTTTGCTCTGGCTAGATCCTGTCCACCTGTTGAAATCTCTGACCGTTGGTGTGTTAGTATCCACATGAAGTAAAAAATGAAGTGCCTTCCATTAAGAGAACTCATCAAGTTCACTAATGTCTTAATTAGCTTTCAAAACTTTTGTTTCATGTAGAATTTGACTTTAGTTCGTTAATTGGATGAACTGCTCTTGAAGGCCTGCCAATGCTGATGGAGCAGGTTCATTGCCTCTTATGCCTGAATGGCAGCGTATTTGTTAAAACATCTCAGGATGACATTCGCGCTTTTTGCAATTGTGTTGTTAACTGCCATTCTGTTTGGTGTCCGCTATAGCACAAGTCTTTGCTGCTGCCTAGACAGTTTCCCCCATTTTTGAGCATTTGATTATTACTTTCCGAGTTTACTACTTTGCATTTGTCTTTATTGAATTTTATCTTATTGACTTTGAGCCATTTCTTCAATTTATCAAGATAATTTTGAGTTTGATTGCTCTCCTGTGAGCATGGTGTCACCTACAAGTTTTATAAGTGTCTTCTCTATTCCATTATCTTAGTAGTCATTAATGGAAATATTGAATAGAACCGGACTCAGGACAGACCTCTCTGAGACCTCACTTTATACTTCATCTCAGATTTGACAGGAAAGTATTTATCTACCCTTTGAGTGGGGTATTTTGATCCCTAACAAGAAAAAAATGAGTCAGCGGAAAATATTAGCTTAAAGATTAGGTAGCTATTAAGAGATTCACAAATTCTAGCATAGAATAGCAGTATGTGGGAGAGAAATTAAATGTTCACCATTTATTGCTACAAATATGTCTTTTACATGATTTAATAAGGTTTATTCTCCAATAATACATGAAAAGATTTATCATTACAGTATTCTTTGTCAGAAAGGTGTATATTAGGTTTTAAAAGTTCGAAGAACTTCTTGCTGTCTGTGGGGAGATGGACAATATAAATTGACTTAACTATCACCCCTATTAAAATATATATTATAATATTTATAATATATTTTTAGTATATGCACAGCACAATGCACCTATACAGATATATGGATATGTATGTATAGTGCATATAGAATATATAAAAATAAAGTTGAAGACTTGCATAAAATATCTTGAAATAAAAACTATCTATATCCAGTGAACAGAAATCACTTGTTAAACAGGAGGAAATGTGAATAATTGCTGCGCCCATACTCCAAGGTAGCTTGGCAGGGCAATGAAGGTAGAGTTTAAACATCTTATTTGATAACTATGCAAGCAGAATCGTTCTAATAGCTAGTTTATGCATTAGTTGACTAATTATGGTAGAGTTTCATCTTTTTTTGCCATTTTTATCATACTGCTCTGCTGTAGATAAGTATATATTATTCACATTTCTTGGAGAAATAAAGAAAAGAGTTTAAATTACTTGTCTCTGATCATATACCGAATTGGTGTTAGAAATTTGGCCTGAATTGTTTAAAATTGGCTTAGAACTGGTTCTTATGCCCGTGGTCATCAAGCAGGTGATTTCTAAGCAGCAGCTTATTTTTTTGTCTGTCTTTCATGTGTGTGTGCACATACACACTCATACTTTGTCCTCTCCCCCAGGCACATACTTGACACTCAGATTCAGCTACTTCTTGTTGCTTGTTGAGACAGGTACTACCATGAAAAAAATGATTCTTGAATTCTTTCTGTCAGTAGTGAATGTGTGCGGGAGACTGAGTAGGATGCAAGGTTTTAAAATAAAAATAAAACTTGCTTTTCTGATGAAAAATTGTTGTCAAAGTAGACAAACTGCTCAATTTGTTTAATAGAACCCTAAAATCTTAAATTTTCTTTCTCTTTTTTTTTTTACCTGTTAGGTTTTGACAACTTGGTGCTTTTTAGGCAAATTCCAATCTACCAGTAAAAACAATATTCAGCTTTTACAAAAGTAGGAGCATAGGGGCTTTGCCCCGTTAAAATTATTTTGCTGGTTAATTTGACGTTATTATGCAGGATCCTTTTCCAGTTGAAAGTGGTGACAAAAAAACCTTGTAAATGGAACAAATAAGATCTATAGCAGAATGGTTTTAAGCATAACATTGGTCTATACAACTTTATATTAAAAATAACAGAATTGTTCTATGCGGTCATCTGCTTGGCACTTTATTTACAGTATTTTCTTAAATTTTTCCTTACTTCAGCAAAGCTAATCTTTGCTTTCTACTGCTAAGTAAATTACTTGAGTAACAACGTTTTGTTATTTAAAATGTCCCGTCACATGTACCTGTAATCCATTGTTGCATTTAAAGCTCTCTCAGGTTAGATGGCATAAACTTAACTATTTGATTGACATACACATGCTTCCTATTTTGAAGAACAGCCCTCTATAAAACAACTTCAAATGTAAAGCAAAAAAAGAATTCTATAGCAAATTATATTGTGCAGTATGATCACATCAACCATTTGTGGTATCGACAATTGACGTTGATATAAACCGTTTCTGTTAAGTTCATATCCAGACAAGTATCTTGAGTTTATACATTAAGATTCTGCCCCTTTCACACCTGCTTTAAAAATGACACAGCTACAAGAAGTGTAATTAAAGAACTTTAGTTAGGTGAATTCTATCATTTAGGCATTCTGTGTATCAAGACTTATCAAGACCTTTGTTTCATTTCGGATTATGATCTTTTTGCACTGTTTTTGTAGTAACTCTATATGAAGCAGTATTTCTTTATCTAGTTAGTAATTATTTTTTTCCCCCTCTAATTTATCCTTTGCATTTGGTTCAGTAGAAGGATTAAATACTTGTCTGGTTATCAGCTGTTATATCTGCTCGATCGAAACCAACAGAAAACATCCTCTTTAACTATGTAACTCTCCTAGAGAGTCCTTCTACCAGCATGTGATTTGGCTGTCAATGTTTGTGTTTCTCCTAAAGAAAACAGACTTGGTTGTCGGTTTTGATGATGAGCAGCTTCTTGGTTTTCTGTTATGTGGCTTCCTGGATTACGTTGGTCTCAGTTCTGCTACTCTATCTAAAATGGAATTTTAGTGTAGTGTTGTAATATTGTCTGTCACCCAGCAAGAAGCTGTTTCTGAACTGGGGACATCTATCGTCGTGACCATCATTGTTGGAGTTTTCCCCTCTTCTTCATGAATTATTATTTTAATTTCTTTAAGTTGTGCTGAAAGCTGCATGCTTGCGGTAATTTCTTTTTAATCCATTGTTTGAAGCTGCACCCCTTGTGTTGGATGCCTTTTATATAATGCAATAGCCATCCAACTTCCTGAAAGGAAGTCTCTAGAACATATGTGGAAGGTAAGGTCCAAGATGTCTCTCTGTTGTAGTTCAAGACAGCATCTAATAAATCTTTGTGCAGTAGATGACTGAATACTTTAGGATACCCATCAAAAGACTACATTTTCTTAAAGAAAGTCATCAACACTGTCAGCTAAAAACTGCACTTAGTATACTTTTGCCACTTTGAAAATTATAAAAAATGTTATTCTGCATTACTATATTAATAATTTTTTTCTTTAAATGGAACATTTTAAAAAAATTAATAAAATAATACTTATATCTAGATTTCCTAATTTCTTATCCAAGAACATGCAGTCATGGTATATGTAGTTTAATACAATGATAGATAAAATATCTGTAACTGTTTTTTTAGAAAGCATTCCGGACTAAATGATTCAGTCTCAAGTAGCTCTTGCAAAGTGTATTGTCTTCTAAATATGAAGACAGGCTCTCACTTTTAGCATTTAGTAGCATTTAGTAGCATTTAATCTAGAGGCCAGTTACATCAATAGAAAAACTGACTCAAATTAAGTTTGTCACTCCAAATAATTGCTCTTGACCGTACGTTCAAAGACATATGGGCAACTCTCATTTAAGTATTGGCATAATACTGTCACACTGAGTTAAATAGTTGAGAAAAAGTAATTAAATAATGACTTAAGTCACTTATATCCCTTTTAAAAACAGTTTGTGATATCAGATTAAATCTCTGTAAAACATAAGTTGAAAGTTTATGCTAGTATAATGAATACAGGTAATAAATCTGCTTTTGCTATTTTGTTTTTCCATTTCTGAAAGGCTATTTGAATGTAACAGAAAAGGTCTTGGTAAAACCCTAAGAATTAAAAATTAAGATTTTTATTAATGTCTTTATCCTGGGAATAAAAAAAGAGCATGTGTGTTACCCAGCTTTACTTATGGTCCATTCCATTAGATTCTGTAGAAACAATTGCAGCAAAATCCCTAGAAAATGCTGATATTTTATGAAGATTTAACAATTTCATCAATATTTCTAGGTCAAGGAGAAAATTGGCAATCTATTCTGAGAAAGTACTTTGACAATATTCTATTTTATTGATGGTTTCAGGACTGCTTTTTACCAGAACTTTCTTCCAATAAGGAGTCAGAAAAGAATCTCACTGTAGAGGAATTAGTGGGAACCACCCTGTTGGATGGATTTAACAGGGTTAATGGCATGTTTTGTGCTAAAGACATGTAAACATTTGAGATTGCTTTTTTATTAATTTTGCTGTCTGTTACAGCATAAAGTCTTTGCCATTTTAAAATACAGTTGCACCTGGGGAATAATTAAAAGTAATTTAGACTTTCACAGCTTGATCCTATGCTTTCTGCAGTTGAAAACAAGTCGTCTGCTGTCAGTAATGATACAGGAAAAGAAATTTTTTACTTTCAGAAATGACCAGGAAGCCATTGCTATGTGTAACCTTGTATTTCTTAATACAATCCACTGCTTTTATATTGCCAAGTTCCTATGGAACATCAGTACACGGAAGAAGTGGGATTTTCAAAAGCTCATAGAGCTATGTTTAGACTGTGTGACAGATTGTGGTTTGGTACCCTTCAAAACTGTGGACCCTTGATCAACCAGGGCAGAATAGTCCACTAGGAAAAAAAGTGCTTATTACACTGGTTTTTCCTTTCCCTAGCATACGGAGTAGTTCAAGCAATATCTCATGCAGAGGAGATCTACATGTGCATTTTCTGTTATTAAAGACATTGTCAGTGATACCTTAACATAATAGCTCATGAAATGTACTGGCCACAGATATAATTATAGAAATGACAGGGAGAGGGAAGAATGTAGAAAATAGAGATAACTACCCAAATTTTTCTGAATATGAATCCTAATGGGTAAATCGACTTTTTGCTACAAAAAGAACAAAAGTTCAATTTGGAACAATATGAAATTCTTTTATTCTTCTGAATTCTGCCAATACATAATTAAAATTTCACAAGAACTATCACCTGCGTGAAATTTCAGCTGAATAGTGAAAAATTTGGCATAGTATCTTATATTCTGCCACTTTTAAAGGTAGACATTTCATTAACTTTTAGAGGATCATTGTTTATAACCTTGGTGCTGTCAAATGCAAACATGTTCCTAAGTCATCTTCAGACTTCATCCATGGCCTAAACAAATTTGAAGTCATATAATTATCTGTTCACCCCAAGACTACCTACCGATAGCGTTTGTTTGTATACCCCAATTAGGAGGTAGTAAAGCACACGGAATTTTCATACTTTTTTTTCTAGCTGGTGTAACTCCTCCATCCCTTTAAATTAACATAAAATTGAGGTAGATCTTTTCTCAAATGTTGACAAGAAGTAATGGGCCATGATACTTTGTGGAAAACCTTAGATGGAATAATGTGCAATAACCGTTTCCCCAACACAGCCTTTGTCTGTTGCCTTAGGAGATGTGGCTCATCTAGGTTTTCTATATACCCCTTTTCCAAAGCAAGATATCTCCTATAAAGAATAAATTTCAGCTTGCACAGCTTTCATAATACTGTATACTGCATGAAATATAAATATGTTGGGCTGGCTTAATTACTGAAAGCTGTTAAACCTTTCAGGCTATCAAAATGCCCTTTATAGAATATGAAGAGCTTTGGATGCTTTTACAGAACATTAAATACAAAATCATATTTTAATATATAAGCCAGGGCCAGCATTAGGGCTTGCTCTCTTCAAAAGCAGTGGCAAAGTTCTCATGAATTGTCATGGTGAATGATTGGGGGATAAGATAGGAGACTCAGAGTTAACTCCCATATGCTTTCTACATGTTCCCCACCACCTTGCTGTCCTCAGTTAATTTTCATCAAGATGGGAGATGAGGTTATTTTATATGAAGAAACAGGTGAAACTTTGAAATTCTAGTGCCTTTTTTTGGGTTCGTGTCACAACCTGAGTGTTATTTAAACATCAATTTTTTTGATATTTAATACTGGATAATACTCTAGAGGCCTCTTTGAAACAGCTAATGTTCCCTTTGGCACTGAAATCCACTTACCTTAACTGACTTCTGTTATACTTCAACCTGATTCTCAGAGTCACAATGGTAATATTCATTTTAATGTCCCAATAGGCTCTTAGTATTCATCAAATATTTGATTTACATTTCTAATAAGGCTTATGGAATGCAGAAACATGAAGCCCATACTCTGCCATGATTCTAACTACTGTCTCTTTCATTAACTCTGTGAATTATTTCTCCAAAATAATTAAAAACTGTAATTGAATATACTAGAATAATTTTGGAAAATTAGTTTAATTATTCCAGTGCTTCTATTTGGAAAGATCACATAATTTATAATAACAAAATAGGCAAATATGGATTTACTCTCCCAGAGTCCTTTTGTTTATAGTGACCTTTTAAGAACACATATATACTTGAAATGCATATGCTTGTTAAGCAACACAATTACAATGTAGACTCCATTTGTACTCCAGAATTCTACCAGAAAAAAAACCAACTCAGAATTATTTCAACAATTTATAGGTGTGTTCTGCCCTTTAGGAATTTTTTTTTTGTGTGTATGTAGTGTATGTAGTAAATGTAGCATATAGTGCAGTTCTACTGTAATGTAGAAAGTATTCTTTACCTGAGCTAACTGTTGTATATTTAGCCACAGTAAAACTGAATACGTAAATGAAGCATGTACACTAGATGAAGAATTACTTATACAGAAGAAATCACTACGCCGTGTGTACAAAAACAAAAGTGCAACTGAAATAACTAGGAGATTAATTGAAAGGGTTAAAAATTCCTGGCATATCCACAGTTTTGGAAGTATACTGCTGCTGTATAGGCAACTGCAAAGTCTTGCTAGGATTCATCAGTGGCTTCCTGTGCAAGGAACTAAAGAGGTTCGTGATTCATGAGAGGCATGACCAGAAGGTCTGAAAACTGGCCATAAACCTCTGAACAGCATTTTGCAGCTGTTACTGCAGCATATTGAGTTGTGGGACTGAATGGCATTTTGACCATTATAAAAGGAAGTGGGAAGTGTATTGAAGAGCACAGAAAAACTAAGCTAAGAGAAAATCTGGACTGGAAAATTTGTAGGAAAGAGAACTGGAGTAAAGGAACAGGATGGGAGATCAGCACAATAATAAAAAGACGGATATCTTAGGAACTTGAAATTTAAAAAAAAATAAATCTTCAAATTGTGGGGCTTCAACTGCCCCAGGGATTCCAGTCAGTTCTTCAGCGTGATGCCAAATGGTACCAGCTAGGGACCTGCCCCCAGCAGTGGTTATATCTAAATTCTCTGAGTTATTGGACTGATGCGGCATGGGTGAGCGTAGGGCACACGCAGCTATACCAGTGCCTTGCTCACATGTCTAATTCTAGTTATACAGGGGGCTCGCAGGTGAATGGCTTCCAGGCTGGCAATACTGCTGTGCCTAGAGACAAGTGCCTCATAAGTTCCTGGTTCCTGTTGGGGTAATCCTTGTATGGCCCATTTCTCTTGTGACACACCCAGCACCTCTCATGCACAACCTGCACTGATTCCTGTATTTTTTTTTTTTCATATGGTTTGCAGTCTTAGTTTGAACTTGTAAAATTTTAAATGTCTTATGTGTGTTTTACTTCAGGGTTTGCTTTTGCTGCATGATGGAGTATAGTTTATAGCACTGTAGGGCTAGCTCTTGAACAAGGACAATACCACCGTGCCAGCACACGTGTGGCACCTGGACTAATTAGCCTGGCTGAGAGGCATGGCTCATTAGTCCAGGCTTAAAACAAATCTCAACATGCTTCTGGGAGCTGAGCTGGTGTTGCTGCGTGGTATCTCAGCCTGCTAATTCATTCAGGGCCCACTGCAGGATCTCTGAGTGGACTGGGTCATCAGCTTCTCCCTCAGGTGGCTCTTTTTTTGGGAGACCATATGTCACAGAAGCCTTTAGGCTCTCACCACGTTTAACCTCGAGGAACTGACAAAGGCATCCAAGATGTCTTCCTTACTCTAAATTTTGTTTCCATACTCAGTCTGCCAACATTTTCTGTTCTTCGGTTCATGTCAGGGGCTTCTTTACTCATCCAGGCTCCTGAGCTTTCCATTCCTCTCTGTCTCACTGGCTCCAGCAGGTGGATATTCAGTGGCAGAGTCCCCTTTCCAGCCCTGACAGGGCCACAGGCTCTGTGCAGGGTGCAGGGGATACTGTTCATTAGTGCTCCCCGCTTTCGTGTTTTGGCTTGGTCATTGTGAAACAGCTGAGTGATGAGAGGCTGAGCAATGCAGAGGGTCAACTGCTGGATCAGGCACCCGCCATGGATGTTCTTTACAATATCCTTCCCAAACCCAGTATCAGGAAAAGTGGGATCAGATTTTTTTGTCTGAAGACAGCTATTTTCTGTAGTACTGATATGAGAGCAAAGGGACAGAATCTTTTATTCTACCTCATTTCGGTCTGTTTCAAATCACTAGCTGGTATTTTGTCACCTAACCTTGCTCAGTTTTGTATTTGGCTCCTGCAGACTGTATGAAAATGTTGCAGACTGCAGCATAGGAAGGACAAACAAAAGCCACGTGAGGGGAAGATGTGCGTAGTAGGAAAGGAATATTAGGCTACTTACCTGTGTTCTTCCCTCCAGGCAAACAATGTTAAGTGGTTGAATTGCTTAGAGAATATTACTCTTTACATCTGCTCTTATTCGATACATTTTACCAAACTGAATAGTAATTATTAATAACAAGTGAGATTTTAATAGGTCTTGTAAAAATACTGTTCCATGTAAAGATTGCTGATTTAGCCCCAAAAGAGCTATTACAACAGCTGCATATAATAATTTTTTTTCTGAAAGAAATACTAGAGTTCGGACAGCTGGGGCTGTGTGTGTGCACTGGGGGCAGAAAATAGCTTTTATTGTTGTCCTATTATTTCAAGAAAGGATATTATTGAGTAACCTAAGAATTCTTGGAGCTGTTTAGCACTTTCCCCGTTCGTGCCAGAGAGAATCACACATTTACTGCTAATGAGCAGAATGCAGCTTTATGACTTTGTCTGAATATTTTGCCTGAGATGACTTCCTTTGCTACTAAAATCATTGGCAGAACCCCTCCTGTTGGTTTTAACGAGGAAGGATTGGACCTTTAATAAGCATCACAGTCACGTAAGCTTGGGGTTTGTTTTTTTAGCATCGTGCTTTTTAAGTGTTTTTAGTTACTGCCTGCAGTGTATACAGCTGTGAACTTGGATAATAAATAAGGATTATTTCTATGAAGAAACCTTTGGCAGCAATTTTTGCTTTGCTGAGGTAAGCTGTTAGTCATCTGCCACCAAAGGGTAATCAGCTAGATTTTAAATATTGCTGTGTCTTTCTACTTTTACTGTATTTTTGATTAGTCAATAAATACATGTTCAGTCTATTTCCAAAGCCCAGCAATCAGTATAGAGGCAAGATACATTGCTGCAAAGAAACAAACCAACAACAGCTAGTTGAGAAGCTTTTGCTTGTTCTAAGAAAAGGTTGGGCTCCCTTGGAAATTAGTGGAAGGTGGTAAAGCTTCATTATAAAAACATCACAACCAAAAAATTGTGTTGACAGGTGGTAAAGTACATTCTCAAGACTGAATATTCACTGATAGTAAAAGTGAAGCCAGAGAAACTGCGCTCCCTGATACTCAGGGTGAATTTGAGCTTGGGTACCCTGCAGGCGAACACAATTCAAATTCGAAAGCCTAAATTTAGACTTCTAAATCCGTATTTAGGAACCTGCCTGATTTTCAGAAGTGCTTAGTACCAAGTCAAGAAGAGCGTCTTGTGTAATAAATATAGAGATAAGAGAGGAATCATAATTTTCTGTTCTTGCTTGTTACGAAATAATTGGGAGCCAAAAATCCTTACCATCCTAACTCTTCCTCCTCTATCCCCAAACAAAAAGTGCTGGAAAAGTCTAAGAAAAAGTCGTAACAAAATGTACTGTGTAAATGGAATTTTTTGGCATATTGAGTGTATAAAAATGGCAATGACCTGACATGGTTAAAACCCAATAGATATATCCTGGCTTACAACTAGAGAGTTAGGAAGTTAGCTGTTTGGCTTCTTACTTACCCAGCCAAAAAAGAGACAGAGTTACTATTTGCATTACAGGAAAACTGGGCATGTGTTATATTAAGTCATTGGATATCCTGCAACAATACACCAAATAAAAAGTAATGGTTTAGCCATATCTAAAGACACTCTTCTGGTAAATAAGGAACATGGTGTATGATCAGGTATTTTTCTGTACCTCTGCTATTTTTTGTCCATGGTATGGGTGCAGAGAAGGACATGCGCACAAGATGACTTTTGTTTCAAATCTGGTTTGAATAAAACTCTACTTGGTATTTTAACTTGTAAAGCCTTCAGCTGATAGCAAAAGATTGAGATGCATAATATCGCTTCACCTCAATAAAGCAGTCCTTGCTTAAAAAGACTTCATTCCTTGGAATCATCAAGATCATATCTGTTATCTGTAGCAAAATCTTTCTCTTTTCCACCCAGGTCAGTAAGAGGATTTTTCATTTAGAAAAAAAAAGTAAATAGATAAAATAAAAATTGCCATTGCACAAAATAGTCAGATTTGATTATACAGTTATAACCGATATGAAACTGGGAGCACTTTAAGGCCCATGGATAAAACCTTCAAGAGAGACTGCTTAAATGTTCCACTTCCAGGAAGTCCGTCAAGTTTGGAATGTAAGTGTGGATGCTTGCAGATGTTTGGCTTTTGATTTTCCACCTCTGTATCTTCAACAGTGCATCAACATGTATGTCATATGAATAGACATACAGGATAGAATTTAAGGTTTCCATTAGATGACAACTTTTACTTTATGCCACTTATTTCAGACTACGCCAGTTTTTAGGAGAAAGCTGTCCTTCAGCTCTTTGGGCTCTATTCAGTCATTGTCTATATTTCAACAATACATCAAACGAATTGGGCAATCTGAGCATAGAAGATGAATTTATTAAAAGAGTATGCACCACATTTTTCATTTTGCATATCACCACTTGTTCTCAGTCTTTGGAATGTAGTAGTGCCTTAGAGGACATCATCAGATAATGGTAGGCCAACCTGTGAATTTGAAAACTTACAGTATTGCAAAAAAAGAACAGTCCTAAAATTAAGAAGCACAGTAGAGAATCTAGTAACATAAGTAATTCTGACACACAGCGATAGTCTGAGGAAAATTGAAGTACCTACAAAGCTGGAAAATGTATTGCAGTCAGCCAATGCTTAGCTGCCATGGATGGCAAAAGAACATACAAAAGGATTAGTTTACTGTCAGGTCTGGGAAGCAGGGCACAAAAACAGAACTGCAGAAGCTTGGGAATTGTGCCCAGTTCTGCTACAGTCTTACTGGGCAACCTGAATAGTTGTTTCATCTTTTTGTTTCTTCCCAACACTGAGAGTTTTGACTATTCCTGGCCTGGTGTTAGCACATGGCTGTTGATGGGAAATCAGGGTTCAGACTGTAAATTCCCCTGGGCAGAGCACCATCCTGTGTGCTTGTACAGTGCCTGGCACAATGGGGCTGGTATCTCTGTGGGGGACTGACGGCATTACTGTAATAGAAGTATCAATATTTTAATCATCTGCCTTATTTTATCTGTTATCTCACAATTGTTTAGAGTAATTTGGACATTTGTTTCCTTTGCACATTTAAAATGGTCCCAGGGAGACTTCAGTGGATTGAGGTTCATGGATTGCGTGGACCTGATTATTCAAATTCCCTGCACCTGCGGGGGTTTCTTTTGATATCGCATGTTTCAAACTGAATGTTCACTAAATACAATGAATTTAAAATATGGAAAAAATGAATTAAATGAAAACATTAGAACTGCATCTAAGTTTATAATCAGCATGATGTGGGGGATGGAAATGAATGTGGAACCCAGCTGAACAGTGTGTTGGCATAAGAACTCTTGACTTACAGCTGTTCCTTTGTTCTTTTTTGTTAGTTTTACAGCATTTTTTTTCTAGAAAACCTTACTTTGCATGAAAGACAAATTCATACTAGAAGATTGTTTAGCTTTGTGCATCATAATTTAAACAGACTGAATTGAAATCTGTTAAAGTTGCACAGCATTCTGATGGAGTGGGCAGTTTAGCCCAATAGGTCACTTCTGTCCAAAATTAAAAATTAGTCTTTTCTGAAATGTAAAAATCAGCTTAGAGAGAAATAGTCTTACTGTCTAGTAAGGCAAACATGCCTTTAATACTGGAATTACTGAGATAAAAGAAGAAAATAAAAATCCATTACAAGAACTATATGTGCAAATTGCCTGTAAATGGCTTCTCTAGACATTATGAAAGAATGAGATAGATGAGTAAGAGTGGAGGACTCTGTCTGGTAGGCATTCCTGGTCTGCTGCAGGTAGTTGTGAGGTCCCCCTAAGACATGGTTTCAACTGTTGCTTTTTCCACAGAGTAACTGGTGAGGAATACCACCACCCGGTTTTCCTGTGAAAGCATAGATTAGTTCAGGTTGGAACCTCAGGAAGTCTCTGGTTCCACCTTCTGCTGAAAGAACGCTTAACTATGAGGTCGCACCAGGTTGCTCAGCATTTAATCCAGTATGATCTTGAAAACCTGCAGGAATGGAAACTGCACGACCTTCCTGGTCAGGCTGTTTCCCTCCTTGACTGCCTTTGTGGTGAATAAGTGTTTCTTTTATATTGAGTCAATATACTTTGGGTTTTTTTGACTGGGACATAGTTCCAGTGCTTTACCTAACCTGAAAAGATTCAAATCTGTATTTCCAGCCTCTTGGGTTAATCTCATAATTGTTGTGATATAGGCTGATTGGGTGCGTTGGACTGTATTATCTGTTGAAATTGTTCTGCTGGGCAGAATGAACGGCTAGACTAGAGAAACAGATCTAGGGGCAGCAGGAGTCAGGTCTCGCGGCTAGGGGAGAAGGGGACTAGGAAGAAGAGGCATTTGGTTTCTGGTCCATTCTGTAATAATTGTTATCATGCATTTCATGTTAAATGGTCACCGGATAAAGTACATAAACAGAAACATGACGCAGGTTTCTTTCCACCCCACAGGAGCATCCTGTTTACTGCATTAAAAAGCTATGCCATGGTTCTGGGATTTGCTCTCTTCCAGTTTCATCTAATGAAGCTTGAATATGTTTTGCTGAGGTTGTCCAGCTTAAACAGGAAAGGTATCATATCCTGAATAGCCAGGCAATTCAGGTGAGAGATCTATTCAAACAGATGGACTTTGAGCCTCCTTCCCCTAAGGTGGTTTAGCCAATCAATGCTTTAGCATCAGTGCTTTGATCGTTTGCCTGTTACAGAACAGACAGCACTTTCACTAACCCCACTCCTGAACATGTTAGTGAAAGTGCCATGTTCACCACTCAGTGCTTAGCTCCTTTCTGTAGCTATGTGTCAGCCCGTGCTCACAGAAAAGCCACTGGCTGGCCCCATCATGAGGCAGGTTTATTACCTGCCAGGTTTGTGAATTAGGTTCAGGTTTAGGTATTTAAATGAGCCTTTATTAGCTTTAATGGCAACGGTATTAGATGAACAGTAGAAGTGTCTTTCCCACCAACATCTACCACCAGGTTCTCCAATTTGCAAGGAAATTAGAAAACACGATGACAAAAATATCTCTAATTTCTTGGGTTGTTATTATTTTTCTTTCTTCCTTCCCACCCTTTTTTGATTGCCTGTTCATTTGTTGCAGAAATTGTAGTGTGCAAGGTGTAGAACTGTTATAGGGAAGGGTTAGTCTCACAGTTCAGGTGACCGAGTGCCACCGTGGGGCACTCCTACTTTCACCACCATGTTCTAATGGGATCTTCAGCAGATTTCTTCAGTCAGAGTTTTTGCAGATTTTCTACAGATATTTTCTGTTTCTGCACATGCTAAAAGCTCATGTGTAAAGTACAAGTTAATAGGGGCTGTATTTTAAATGCCTGCACTGCTACCTAAATTACAACTTCCCCCCTCCCAAGAACACTTAATTGTATCAAAGCAGGCACCCAAATTGGTGAATAGTTAGCAAGGTGGCCTTCATCTCTCTGTGCTTCAATTATATGATTTCTTAGAGGTGTTGGGAGGATACATTAATTATAGTGAGAGCTGAGAGCACCACAAAAAAGCTGAGAAAATCACAAAAAAGCCTATGAAGAAATTGGTAATTTTGTATTCAGTGCAGGGTTTTGATGATGTGTACTAAATAAGGTCTGGAACCAAACACAGAAGGATGAAGATAAAAAGAAAAACTGAATAGCTCCCCATTCACTTAGTGTCCGTCTTATACACTGAATAAGTCCTGTAAGGGGGAAAAAAAGCAACACTAGTTCTCATATTTTATAACTTTTGAGTTCTTGAATCTGTAAATTTAATATTTGTGTGGCATAAGATTAGAGAAAATAGCAGAAATAGCACAAAAGAGTGTTCCTCCATGAGGACATCTCACAGTTTTCATTCAAGCAAGATATAAGAGCTTGTGCAAATTTTTATGCACAAAGAGCTTTTGTTACTGTTGTTGTTAGTGCCGGAAATGAAGCTGTTTGTTATCAGTAAACTTCTCAGCAGCTGCCTGGCCAACAGGCTGCCAGGTTTCCTTGTCCAGCTACACGGTGCTGTGTACAGCAAGTACGTCTGGGGGTAGTAAATAAACTCGGAAGAGATCTAATATTCCTGAGCTGACATCCCGGGCCTGCCTTTTTGTGAAAAGGAATTGAAGTGTGGGATTCAGATACATGGGAGCTTAATTTTTAAGCTTTATGATTAGAGGTACAGTCTTTACTGCCCTCACCTGTACTCTAACTAGTTAAGTCTCCTGTGTGAATCGCAGCCCTCTCTGGAATCAAAAGACAAAGGAAGCCTCGGTTTTTAATTTTTGCCTGTCAGTCACTCGAGCAGAATTGATGACCCGTTCACAGGGATTACGAAAGCTACACAGGCAGGAACACATTTGACAGGTAAAGGAAAACTCCCTTTTTGTTTGGTACCTTCATGGCTGTAATTAACATTTCTGTTTTGTTCTAATTATAGTTTTTGTATCTTAGCCATTATGCTAATGGTGTTGTTCAGTAGTATGTGAGATTGCATTCATTATCACTGGTGAATTAAACCTTTATTAAAGAAAAATTCCCCCAGGCCTCATTCTTAAGTTAAGTAATTATTCATTTGGTTTTATCCTGGCAATTAGCTTATATACTGTAGCACTCATGATTGAGTTTCTATACCTCCCCAGATGAGATTAACCCACCATGGTAAATAAATGCCTAACAGCTCCCAACGTGTTGTTTTAAGCGCATTAATATATAGCAAAAAAAAAAAAAAAAAAAGACTCATCATTTAGTAAAACAGCTTTTGAGTTCCTAGCAGACAGTACAGCAGAAGGAGATTGTGCTGGACATTTGGGGCTCAGTGGAGCAACAGTAATAACAAACGAGTTTATGAAGCCCTCCAACAGAGCAGTTAATTCTTTCTTCAACTGCAACGACTTCCTTGGTCAATATGCTTCATAACTGAGGTATGCACTATACTCAGCCGCACTCACGTTGTAAATCAAGCCTTCTGAGAGCTTCCAGACATAAAGAAATTTCCTGGATGATGTAGCCTAGCTCTCAGTCATCAGAGGGGAAAAAAATATCGAGGAAAATCTTATCCAGCCCCCTCTACGTATTAATAGTTCGTGAATGCCTCACAACCACTATTGAATTCAACAATACTTCCCTGAAGAGAGATGAATTTTTATGCCGATTTTACCACCAGAACATGGAGGCATGGAGAAATTAGGGATTTACCAACAGTCACACAAGAAATCATCAATAGAAACAGATTCTGACCGTGGTCCCTCTGTGGCCTAATCAGATGTTTTACTTGTGTTAACAGTTTTCTCTCTCACATATCTTTCAAGCACACATTCAGTTTAGAAACCTCTTACAAAACTGTGAGTCAAATAAGTCTCTTTTTACTGATCCAGTTCATCTTATGTTGCTGTATGGGGAGAGGCAGCCATTGTCCCCCCTTTAATTACAGCTACAGTTTTTAAAAGTATTTTTAAATGGAAGCACCTTAATGGCATTAAAATGAATCCATCAAGCATCTTTGATTCCATACAAGATTTCAGTGATGGCTCATATAAAATCATTGCATGAAGTGAAACCTAACGTGGTACCACAGCCAAAACATTAACCTGAGAGCTCTGCCCCAAGAGGTAACTTAGGATTTGACCTTGAATTGGGGTAGCCAGTAGAGGCATTACCTCTACTGTGTTGTGAACCCAGCAAATTTACACAGATAGGAAAAACTAGTATACATTGATTTTTGATAAGCATCATTTAATCTCTTGTATATTCCGATCGTATCTACCATATACCCACAGGATCTAGGATCCACCTTAAACATCTCCACTTTCAATTCCAAATGCGAGCTGCATGTCATTAACCTTGCCTCAATATCAAACATGTGAAGCACAGCAGACATAAAATAAATAAATGAAAAATAATTTTGGAAACTGCCACATAATTTTCCCATTGGGAAAAAAACAGAGAAAAAGCAAGAGGGAAGCACAATGCTGTTTCTGTCCTTTAATGCATGTCATGAAAGTATTTCACTTCACATTCGCAGAGGTTGTCAGTGGAAGTTGCATGCCTAAATACATTTGAGTTGCGGGCTTCAGCTCCATGCAGCTGAAGGTAGGATGAAAATCTGAATAGAATTCAAGGTCATTAGCAAATCTTATTAAATTATGTATTATGCGTGGAGTTATAGATCATATAACACAATATTGCTTACCGTAGGTATTATTGCACCTCTTGGGTTACTAAAGAGGTTGCTTGATTAATATGCATAAGGTGTTTTAAAATAATAAAGTGATATATGTGACAAATATTATTGTACTGTACTATATCTATTACTCTAGTAGGTTTGAATTGTGTACTGTAAGACTTCCACACAGAAGCCATTCTCCTCCAAATGTGCTTTACAGACCACTGCATCCATTGAGGGCTCAGTGGCAGTATGGTACAATGATCCAGGAGGTTCAACTTCCAGGCTTCACTCTTAACCACTTTGTGGCGTAGCAATTACATCACTATGGAAAGAAAGAGCTCATCAATAAAAAAGGAATTGCAGATAGGACCACCTGATCAGTCCAAAAGGAGTGCTAACTGCTATTCAGGAGGAAAGGGAGGAGTAAACTTGTGTGTCAGCTGAAAAATCATCTTGTCAGATTGCATTAAAAAGGCTTCTGTGTTTAACCATGTTAGTTATTTTGCAGAAAACCTTTACTTCTTATCAGTATATCTGTTTTTGATTTCCTCAACAGCAAAGGAAATCAGGCTTGGTTTTTATCCCTCCTGCATTATTAGAAATCATGCTGTCATGGTAATGAAAATCCTGAAGACGAAGTTCTTTTTTCACTGGTATCTATTCAAGTGAAATGCTGCCTGTGCCCTTACCAACCAGTGTTGGGATGCCAGTAGATAATGCCACACCTCAGGACATCCATTGCAGTTGTGCAAAAAGGAAGTAGGTTTCATCCATATAGAAGTTATCCACATTATGACAGTCCTTTCGATCATCATCCCTCAAAGTTCTGCAAACAATAAAGTAGAAAAGAAAAGACAGGGGAAAACTAAAACTCCAGAAATTTCCACTGTCAAAGTTGTCTTCTGTTGATCTTACTGTGAATTTTTGTACATGCAAGAATGGGAAACCAAAATGTGCATTCTTAATTGAAGAGAGACATTTTTTAAAACAATTGTTAATGACACAAGTGATATTCCGCTATCCTTTGATGATGGGACATCAGACCAGCTGAGGTAGGCAGTGAGCTGTTAGGTAGAGCCTGCCAACACGTTGATTCTCTTTCCAGAGTCTTTTGCCTCTACCAAGAAATCTGTTAGCTGCTGTGCATGCTTCTACTATAGCAGATTAAGTTTTACAAGTGTATTTATTTAGCAAGACTGATTATTTTTCTCTTTTGTGTAGGGAAAAAAGCACTCCTGTTTATTCTTTCAACAGTTGCTTTCTTATTGAAATGCTGAATTGCCATTAATTTTGTCCTAACTGTACTCAGTGTAAACAGGAAACATTTGCACTTTGAATCAGGCTATCATATAAAAGTAGAATTGGAGATGTGTGTTTGAATGCCCTGCTGGTTTACGATGGTAGCATGGAGAAGACACTAGGAGGTTGTGACAGGGGTGAAGGGGGTTTGCTTTGAGCAGTTTATTGCCTCTGGTAGACACTCCAACAGTGAAACCCGTACAAAGTATTTGAAATTGTTGTTATAATTGAAGAACTGTAAAAACGATATCCAATTGGAGACAAAAGGACATTAAAGACATTCAAAGCTAGCTGATTTAATTAGTTGGTGAGCAGCATATTTCTCTCAGAGGGCCTTGAATATTAAAGTATTCAAATATATCAACTTTACATTAGAGCAATATCTAATGAAGTTGGAAAACAGTGGAACTCTAGCTTGTTTGTTGCTTTACATCACTGTCTTCAGTGGCGATCATAACAATGTATACAATCATAGCAACTGTCTTTAATTTTAAATTAGTAGAAAAAAAATCTTGCTAGAAGGAGATATTGTTGATTTTCTGTTAGGCTCCATGTCCTTAAAGTAGCAAACTGTGAAATGCTGACCATAGAGGTTGATTAGGAAAACAGGTCTTTGTAGGCACAGGTCGCCAGTGCTGTTGCCTTAATTAAATCTGATGATCTTGAGGAAAGCTTCCAGATATTCCAGTAAAAAAGTGATAAAAAAATGTTATTTATTAACAGCCCTTAGAAAAATGTTAGCTTCACATTTTATGTGCTGTTGCTTCATTCGCATCTGAGTCACACCGATTCTCTGAAATGTTCAGAAAATAAATGTTAGTCCATTAGTTATTTTCATAATTCCTTATATTTACTAGATATGAAATTCCTAAAATTTTAAATTCTTGATTCAGACTGCTCTTCAGCTGTAATATACAGCAGTTTTAAAAGGAAAAAATAGAAAAACTATCCATTTCAAAAGAGTATTCCAGAATTTACCTACAACAGGGAAGTCCAGGACTCCAGTTTCTTTTTGGTTTTAGAATCCTTTTAGGAAGATGGTCCTTAACCATGGTAATCTTGAAAATATTGGTGGCCACTTGAAGTCAGGGATCTTAATTCTGCAGGATACCTAACTTGCTATCTACAGTTAGGGTATCGGTAATATTAGTCAAGTTTTCCCCTGAAATTTCATTTGTGAATAGAGTGAAAGTCAAGATATACATAGATTCTGCTGTCATACTCTTGACAGATGTTGGCTTTATTAGTCACCATTATAATACGCTTTTGAAAACCTGCAAATTTGTTTCACCTACATTTGGCTCTGTCTCTTAAGGTTCTAGGTGTACATCCATGCATTTACTCCCACTGCAAATGTGAAGAGAGTATTAGGAAAGTTTTAGTAAATTATCAACACTACTTTTTATAAAATTTGACGGGTGCTTCAGATTTCTGCTGACACATGATGAGAGCTAATCTGCAAGTAAAGAGATCACAGCATGCTGTGCATATGAGCAGAAGGACCTGTTTTTATTCCTGGCTGATACCTGTTCTTTTTTGGATTCCCTTAAAAGGAACTGGGCAGAAATGATACCATTCTTGAGTCTTACTGAAGCACGTTTGGGTTCCATTGTAATAACGACCAAATTAAGCTTCTATTTATTAAGGCCGGGAATGGATTTCCTGAAGAAACAGAGATAAAAATAGTTTCAAATCAGAACAAGCTTTTGCTTACTCTTTCCACGGTCAGGTGAAAAAAGACCTTAGAAGGTTCAGAACCAGGAATGGAAAATCTGCAAATGACTTTGACACAGACAAATGTTTAGTAATGTTAAAATATTTTTAAAAACTATTTTGTTATATTATTTTAGGAGGTTGCAGGGTCAAAAATAGAATTTTCAGCAGGTCGAAATATCAAAGGCATATTTTTTAAATCACTTTGACATATCGTTGTTTTTATTGCACATAGCACGGTAATGGCTTGCTGCCAGTCAGACACATTCTGCTTGCTTTTTTTACACATTGAGGTCAATGAGATTCCAAAGCAGGATTACTCATTTGTCCCTAACAAATTTAGATTTGCCAGCAAAATGACCTATGTTGTCAGCAGGATTGTCTTAAACCAAAGATCCTCGGTCCATGCTACATGAGTTGAAGGGGTTACTAGTATAGTGGTGGTAATAACATCTTTGGTAGACCTACACTCTTCAGTTTGTTTAAAAAGTACCGGTTATTACAACAATATGATATTATAACAGTGATATTGCTAACAGCATGTAATGTTGTTATTGGCATTTTAATGACCTCCTTTCCATTTCTGGAGCCCTGACTCATGGTTATGAATGGTCAAGCATCTTGCATTGCCTGACTCTGGTGCCAAGCCGAAAGCTCGGAGTGACTTTGAATCCTTTGGTGATTCTTGTTTGTTTGTCTTTTCTACATTGGGTAACCTTTGTTCCAAGATTAGTCAACACACAGTAGGAAATACAAATTTTAGATCACTTTTATAATTCTCAAGCTGGGGTTTTGTACTTCCTTAACACCTGGGTTAGGTGTGCATTAGAACGTGCATTTATGCAGTTTCCGTCTGCTTACCATAAATGTTAAGTTTTTAAATGTTTTCTGTTTACTTATGGAAGGTATATTGCTTCCCTTTCAGTGCTGGGTTACCATAAAATGTATATTAGCCTGAAAGACATAAATTACTTAATGTAATTTCATAGCTACAGTCTTTGTCATACTCAGAGGCTTGTTATTTACCCATCCAATTGTATAACCAATTGCTCCCATAATCCTCAGCGTTTAAGAATAAGGTTTCCATGGTAATCTTAGATTTTGTAAATGCTTATCGTTTCTCTAAATGGATAGCTTAAATAAATAAGCGATCAGCTATCTTGTAACTAGAATATACTTTATGGGTATAAAAAGCAGAAATATACTTCTGTTATAAAAATAGACTAGTTTCTTCAGCCATAATAAGTTCACAATCTGCAGAATCATGACCCTACTGATAGTGTTAACAAAAGCTTGCTCCTTAATTATCTGCATTGCATTCAGCTGCTGTTTCTCTCCTAAACTCAATTATAATTCTAATAGCAGCTGTGCTGCCATTGTTTGTTGCAATTCATTTTAAAGAAGTTTGATTGGATGTCATTGGTCTTTTTGACTAAATGTGCAAGGTTCAAAGTATCCACTGCCACTAATAGCCCTCATCTCAACTCAAGATTATACTAATTATTTACATAATTATATATTATACATTATAGAGCTATCATGTATTATTTCTAAATGATAGTTCTCCATCAAAGATGTTGAACAAAAGAATATATATAGTTTTATTGTCCTTACACATATTTCAGTGTTGGTGAAGATATGCTTATGATTACTCTCTGTTTCTGTGTTAGCCAACAATTGAAGTATCCTTCCAGTACACTGGAAATTTATTAGAGCATCAGGAGTCTCTATTACTTTCAATTATGACCCTTCATTTATTATTTCTTCTCTACATCTATGTCTGCAATGGATGTGATAAGCAAACACTTTGAGAGGAACAAAAATGTCCTCCGATGTCCTTCAAGTTTTGTTACCCTATTATATGACAGATCTTAGTTTGATGATTTAATGTAATAATTAAAACAGCTAGCAAAAATACACTTCATAATTACCACTTATATAGTTGTAAAAAGCCAGCTCATCTCTAGTGTAATATAAGAGTTTATATGATGGAACATTTCAGGTAATTTATGCAAGAGTAGCCAAAAATAAATGAAGAAATTGCTCCGGGTCTTGGATTTTGGATTGGATTCCATGTGTGGAGCTAGATCTATTGACTTTATATCACTAATACTAATATAACTTTATTTCAGGATAACTCGTATATGTCAAAGAAAGTAAAGCAGTAAAAAAAAATAATCTTTGATTATCTTAAGAAAAGTCTGTTTAGATACAGAACTGCATTTCTTTGATGTTTATAGGTGAAATGAAGTGACTTGAAGTGCAGTTTTATTCTGAGGACTGTGGAAGCCTGGAGTTTGATTTGGGCACATTTAACACAAAGGCAAGGCCATGAATTCTGCCTTCGTATTATGGAAATTATGATAGTGGTCGCTGCCTGAATGTGGGGCATCAAAAGGCTTGGTGGCTGTTGAAAACTTTGGAGTGTCAGTGCATTAAATCATGAGGGCAGTCTTGCACATTTTTTCTGTTTGTTCTTTCTAATATCTTAAATGTTACCAAAAAAACCAACCCCAAGAACTCTACAAAGCATTAAAAGAACCCTGTTGGAGTTTCAAAGGCAAGTGATTTATACTTTGCACATCAGCTGCACTGCATATGCAAATTGGCCTCTACGTATATACATAGCGTAATGGTCTTCAGTTGCACAATCATGTACATATTTGTGAGAAATTGCTGTCCCATTCAGTACAAGAGATTCAGAGTTTCTGGGGAAAGAGATTGCAGCCAAGACTCCTCCATTTTTTACAGAAGTTAGAAGCTATGTAAGAAATGATGATGAGAATTGCAGGGAGAGAATGGTTACATAGTTAGACTGTTTAAAAATTGCCCACAGCAGTTCCACAGTTTCTTTTTGCTGATAGTTCATTTATGTAAAAGTGTTTGCAGAGGTGTTCAGTATTTTTGGATGCCTGACTTGGGATCTTGATGACTGATATGCAGAAATGCTGAGGATTCAGAGCTACAACTGATGTTTAGATTTGTGCCGCAGCTTGAAGCTTGTGTTTAAAGCATATAAAATGTTAGTAGAATGCCAAATACTCTGAAGATGAGATCCAAGATGACTGAGAGTGGGAACCCACAATTCATGCATACCTTCATCCTTAATCTGTTTTGGTCAGATTTAAAAAATGTATTTGCATGGCTAGTGATGGGCATAGTCTCATAGAAGAAATTTCAAAAGCACCCGTGTACTGGAAATTAACTGTTTTAGCACTTTGGGGAAAACTATTAGGCTCCTTCATGCGTTTTTGGGTACCTATTTAACTGTGAAAAATCTGATCCTATGTGCCTTAGTTCCTAAGCAGTAAAATGGCCATAATAAAACCCATCCTTCCCTTAGGTTGTTCCAAAGGTAAATTTGTTAATGTCTCCGAACATCTGATACTCCCATGATGAGTCCCATGAAGAAGCTCATGAGGAAATTACTAATTCCATCTTCAGCTCAGAGCATGAGTACTGTATGGTAATTGAGTCCTGGGATAACAAACTGAAAAAGGAGAAAACAAAATACCAAGTAGCTGCTAATAAGGTGAACGCCGTCAGCTTGGTGCAGTGAAAGAGACAAGGCTCATGTGGATGGTGAAATTAAGGACCTTATCATGATGCACATGCAAAAAGGATTCCTAATGCTTGAGCAGTACTTGACTTTGCAACCTTAGTAATTACATCAGAACACAGTTCTTTTATATGTAATATTCTATAAAGCTTTTGGTTGGCAGTCGTTTGGGAAAATACATATATCTAACTTATAGCTCTGCCACCTGTTATTAATACAGTCTTCCTAAACCGGAGGCAATACAAGCTTTATTGCACCTCAGGCTGTCATATATCTATATTAGGGGAGTGAGGAATGCACTTTTTCTTTTTTCAGAGTTGGCTACCAAATAGTTACAATTGAAATCCTCTGGAAAACAAATATGAATCTGGGTAATGAGACAAGTCTGCCATGTTGATGAAAATAAATGTAAAGTTTATTCTGACAGAGCTTCGGAAGCATAATCCATTAAGAGTATTGTATATCTGTTCCAGCGATCTCATTGTATGGGATATGAAAATGTATTTTAGAGTTATGCATGGAATTTCACACTGAATCCAAACTTTAATCATGGTTTAAGATTTAAAGGGTAATTTCATAAAAAAAAAAGAAATCCACATTTTTATTGCGAAATCTGGACTGCTCCCCTACCCCCCCTTTATTTTTTTATTGTGTTCTTGGTATCTCTGCATATATGGAGCTCTGGTCTGGACTTGGCAAATTCTGTGGATTTCCTTAGGTGTATGTTCCAATACTATCAGGTAACTATTTTTTGGGGTCCTTCATCCTGTAAATGTATTTCTAAATACTTACAGAAGGCAAGCAATATGGGGATTCATGGTAACTTTAGTGTTATTTCTGATGCTGCTTTTTTGCCCAGTGAACAAGGAAGAGGTAGCAGTTGTGCCATGCTACTCCACTTTGAAGCAAAAGCTTTTAAAGGTCTTATTTTTGTCCCATACATGAACGTTTTAAAATAATTTAAAATTAACTAAGGACTCTGTCTGATTCCACAGATTGTTTACATTTTGACTTGAAAAACTGAAGGAAAAAAAATAAAATCCCAGGGTACAGCATGATAGGATGAGAATAACTATAAAAGTAAAAAAACCCCAAGGAACAATTGATACATTTTTACAAATATGTCACTGTATAGTTTTCGAAAGAGATGCAGCACTAACGGTAAGAAAACCAAACATGCGTTCTTATGTTTATTGTATTATTGGTCATTCTAATCAGCTCTAAACATTCTAGTCTATTATTTTCTCTTACATTAAAAAGGATTATTATTATTATTATTATTATTATTATTATTATTATTATTATTATTATTATTATTTTGTATTAAAATAAGTGATAAGCATAAATATCTCTGCACTTTTTAGATATTCGCAGTGAATAAGGATAGCTAACAGAAGTGAAGTCTTCAAAATGATTATAACAACCAGAAGATTTCTGAATAGCACTAAGAAATAATGTAAGTAAAACATGATTCTGTGACTGTTGTTGTCAGGTGATACAGACCCAATTCCAGCAGTAGAAAGCATTTCTAGTTGATGGAATTACAGAGCAAAGGATCTAGCCCTTGCAAGGAGAACACTCGCTCGCTGCTTGCGAAATGGGGTAAAAGATGTTAACAGCAGCATAAGTCTGCCTAGTTGTATTAGCACTTCTTCATAGTTTAGTAAGGTGTCTGTTCCTTTGGGTTTGCGGCCTTGCTTATGCCTGAGATTATCTGCCTCGCTTTTAAGAAGTACAAGATTTTTGCTCTGACACTTAGCAAAAGGTGCTCCCTATATGCTTCATTCCACCGTATATGTCGGCACAGCAAGAGTTAGGATCTGAGTCCCTAGTCCAGATTGAGTGCCTACATATAGAATTCACTTGTGGCATACACAGAAAGCTATGACGTGCCAGAAAATAGGCTGTTGGTAATGAAGAAGTGAAAGTCAAATGCTTTGTCCTGTTGTTCATAAAATGGCATGTATGTTCATGTAAAGAAGGAGCTTTAAAAATGAAGACAGTTCAACTGTTGAATTTTTTTGAAAGAGGTATGTGTGTGTGTATATATATATATGTTTGTTAAAATGGAAAAAAATATTTATTTTCTGGAACTTTGTGATGTATTCTGGAAAAGATGCACTCACTATTTATCCAAGTACTTTAGGGCTAAATTAAACAGGGAGTCAGGTTTTTTTTGGTGTGTTTCCTGATGAACCTGGCTGTTCTAAGTGTTTTCGTGTTTGCTGGTTTCTAGTTCCCGTGTCCTGTGGGAACAAAGAGGAATCTATTTTTATTGTTTGGTCTTCAACATGAGAAGCTTCTTGTAACTGGCAGGGAAATGACCTTCCTAAAATGCTGCAAATCAAAACCTGGCGATTGGTCCTTAAACTGTTTTTGTGACTAATGAGGTTGTAGACCTAATCCATATATAGGAATATTCCAATAGGAGTGTACTAGATCTGTGTTCTGTCTTGTGTTACATGTTGCAAGTCTTTTTAGTGTATTCAGCATGCAGTTTAAAGCCTACTATTTGACAAATGCAAGGTGGTCTAATGTCGTGAAATCTTTGACTGGTATAAAGGGATATTACCAAAATAAAGTTTTTCTGCTCAAGTACTGGGAAACGATGAGGAAATAGCCCAGTAGATTGTTCCTCCTGAAGTCGGATAAAAGGTGGCTATTGTACTTGCTGGCACATGTGAAAGTGTCTTAAGGCAGACTGACTGTACTAAGGGGCTGAGTGACAGCAATAGCACCGAGCAGGAGGCCCTTATTCAATAATATTTATATCATAGACATGTTTTGTCTTTGCCAATTCCTGTTTCTATTTATCACCCACCTTTCAGCATGCTTTCGTAGCAGGTTGCAGACTGACTGCCTTGCTAGGTAATTCGGCAATTCAAATTTTAATTCTCTGTTCTGTAAATCCTTCAGTAGGTTGTCTGTTTTTTATTTTTTTCTATTCAAAATAGGTGGTATGGTTTGTCATTTCCCAGCTCTGGGACCTTGGCTCTTCTCCATTAGTTCTGAAGAATAATAGCCAGTGGCTCCAACACTATTTCTGCAAGTTCCATTAGCTTGCTGGGATGAATTCCATGTGATTTCTGTGAATTTTCTTTTGTTGCAATAAACATATTGTATATTAAAAGATCAGTTATTGCATTACTTAAGAAAGCCTGAACAAATCTGTTCCACCAGATTTTTTAGAAAGAAGGCTAGGAATGTGTGTATTAGTTTCTGGATGGCAAGTGAGAGCTGGATTTGCAAAGGATGACTGAACTGCTGCAGTGATTCTGGGGGACAGAAGTGTAGCATATCGCAATGCCAGTGGTGCACTTGAGGATGTTGCACACAAATGAATTGTCTTTATAAATAATCACTATTAACCATTACTCTTATTTAAAATTGGAATAGTGGCAAACCCCCCCTACTTTAAATTTTTTTTATTAAAATGAAAGTGCTTCTTGTTTATAAACCTGACCCTTCCCTACTACATCTGCTTGATTAGTCCTGCATCTTAGGTTCCAAGTCAAGTTTTAATGAACTTTGTTGTCCTTTCTCCTTGTCATGTATTGTGTACATTAATTATGATATCGGAGATCAATGATTTTTACATTTATTTTCCTAGACTGTATCACTCGATGACATGATCCTGAAATGCATTTTTAGCAGTTTTGCCCTTCAGCTGTAAATTGTGATTCTGTACTTCTTCATTAATTATCTTGGAGTGCTTACCTAACTACTTAAGAGAAAATATTAAATGTAAGATGGTTCCATTAATTTAAGAGCAGGGACATTCTATTTAGACTCCCCTTTCCTTGCTCAAGGAGTACACCATTTTTCATTTTGATAAATGATTTGCCTTGTTATAACTTTTTTAACTAATGGGTATAGAAAAAAACCTGTTAAGTAAAAATGGTATGACAAAAAAGTGTGACATTCACTTTATTTTATACAGAAACAAATGAATGTAACACAATGTGATTTTATTGAACTGTAACAACAAAACGTTGGAAGCTGAGCGCTGAATTGGCCTTGAAATTTATTCCTTGTGTAATAAAGATCCCTTCGCCTCTAGATGTAGGTTCAGGTATAACCCAAATGGTTAAAGACCAAGACTGTTAGCAATGCAGTGATAAAAGGCATTTGGCTCATTTCCCTTTCCTACAGGATGCAACAGGTGTTCTTACCCTCAGCGTCAGTATCAGCATCCTGGACGTGGGTTGCATTTGGAAGTTAATCAGAAGGGAAAACTGTGCCCCCCTACCCTCACCCCCGACATGCTTCTAGAGAGGTTATTCTAATTGTTGCTACAAGAAGGTCATATCCAGAAATCTGCATTGCTTTAACTCTTCCTGCAGTCAGGAACAAGCCTGTAGTCTCCAAGTAAGTGAGCCCTCCATAGCTGAGTGCCAAAGCTCCTTGGTCTACTGCACTCATGCTTCCTGAGTGCAGTAGAAGTACATGCATGAGGTACGTTTTTCGGATCAGGCTCCTTTATGGACTCCTTTTTCATGTTGGAGTTGGTCCATTTTAAAAAATAAGTTATAATCAGCTGCTGTTGAAGATCAGTGTATAAAGTGTGGTGAGAGTAGCTCCTTAAAATTTTAACTCTTTCTTTTTTTAATAGGGTACTATTAACAAATATTTTGTTTAACCTCGTAATTTCATGGTCTAACTTCAGGTGTGCTACAGTTTGTGACTGATAAACAGTAAGTATCAAGCTTGGTATTTTCAAAGGGGCTGAGGAATAATTACACATTCATCTCCCATTAAGTTTTGAGTGCCTTTGAAAATTTTAGTCATGCCTATCACTGGACTCTACTCAGAAAAGATTGAACAGTGTTATTTTGTGAGTGTCATCATAGAACATATCTGCATATTGAACTAGCTGAAGTATTACAACAGTCATCAATTAAATCTTTCCAAACTGGACGCCTTTGTCCAGTTTTTTAATCACATCCAGCAGCTCTACATCTTATAAGCCTGCATACGTCTCAACCTTTTAACTTGCAGAAGTTCCAAGTTTGATCCTAATGTGTTTCATTTCAGTAATAAAAGGAAATCTATCTGTACAGGTTATTACTGTGAATGTCAATTGCATTTATATATGTATATCTCAGAGGAAGGATGTTGGTCATTATACTTTTTTTTTCTTTTCTTTAGCTTCCACTGCTGCTGTAAGAAGCATTAAAAAGCGTCAAGCAGTTGAAATGGCTTTCACATTATTTCCTCCTCTTGGTGCATAAGTGAGGAACCTAATTACAGTGCTGCCACCCTGGGTGCACCCTCTCATGGATGGAAAATATGGATCCGAGAAATCAGGTAAAAATTTCAATCCCTAAGAAGGATATGAATGCAATGAGTGGCATGAAGGTGTTGCACCTTCCACATTGTCTATTAGAACCTGTATATGTGGTATATACATCTCCACAAACAAATTTGCGACCACCTTCCCCCCTTGCTGCTGAAGAACAGATGTGTACTTTCCAAAAAATGAGTTAGTGTACCTATTGGCTTTCTGTAGGATGAGATAAAATCCTTAGTTTTCAGGAGTTTCCAACACAAAACCTACTAACTCAGCAGCTGACCCTCATACTTAACCTGTAATGGTTTTTCTGTATGTGTTAATATTAAGAAGGGCATGTTCAGTTGTCATCTCTTTGAAGGTTCAAATTCAGGGACAGAGCTGTTTTTCTGCCGCTTTTGCCTCAGAATCATTCGGCAGAGGAACTCCACATTTACATGCAAATGAACCTGGATGTGCAGAAAGAATCCGCAGTGTGTGTGCTGAAGAGAAAAGGTGAAAAGGACAGCGGAGAGAAGGATGCCTCTCTGGGTTGTGCTAGCACTGAGGGTACAGCGCTACTGCAAAGCCTAAGCTGATACACTTAGCGTGTCTCAGGGCATGATTCCACTGAGAAAGGGAAAATGACTAAAGTCAGGGATTGTGTGAGCAGGAGATAGGTGAAAATAGAAGGACAAAAAATCAATTACAAACCTCCACAAAACTACGAAGCATGTAGCAGGCTGGGGTTTTGGCTCCTCAATGTCAGAATAAAAACAGTTTTCCTTGTAACGATCTTGGAGTCAGAGAAAACATCAGACTAAAGCCTGTATGGGATGTGGTCCGTGATGTGCACTTCTTACACCCTTTCCCCTTACTTTGCCAGGTAATAGCAGCCAAGCTGAGTGTTAGAAACTCAAGGCCAAAATCTTGTTAGTTACTCCAACACCTTCATGGGAATTTTTTGCAGTTCATTTAGGCTCTAAACCTATTTCTAGGATGTTGGCCCAAAGACAAACTCTGTAGGTTGCACAAAAATGTGGAATTTAAGGACACAAAGGCAAACATCCATTTCCGCAAGCATAAATTATTTTCAACTGTGTATGTAAACCAGAAGATAGGTGGAAAGAAGGAATAAGTGGCAGAGGAGAGTGGGAGCCACCCCTTGTCCAGACAGCATTCAGTGTTCTTGTGTTGCATTCAGATGAAAAGAGCAGTGGATTAAAATTAAGACAGTTGTGCTAATCCTTGATGGGTTAACAAGACAGTCTCCTTCTCCTGTCACTTTTCACTAGTGTCTTTGCGACAGCTGCTGTGCTGAAGAAATTATTATTCAAAAAATAACTCTCTAGCTCACTCAAACTTTAAGTTGCAGGATCCGTTTTTTTACTATTTTTTCATTACTATATTTTCGTAAGTAATAATTCATGACTGACTGAAAATGAAATGTAGAACAATTTTTTTTTTTAACCTGCAGACTTTTAAGGCAAACATACAAAAACTTTTCCCTCTTTTTGATGTACCATTTGCACTATCTGTAACTGTGCTTGAAATGGTACTATGATATACTGAATTATACTCTGATCCTTGTCTGCTGGAAATAGTCATAAATTCATTATTTTAATGCATCAAGGCTCATATACAACACTTGTAAACAGGTGCCAGTTTTGTGAGATTATTGAAGTCTGCCAAAACCTGAACTATTTAAACGCTCTCCTCATGCTAGTCAATATTCTAGGTAATGACTTTTCATTTAAAATGCTTATTCAGATCTTTGATAGCATATCGGTCTGTCAAATTTTGATTATAATGTAGACAAGAATAGTGGAGGAGACAAAAATAGATCTTCAAATGAGATTATGATGTATATGGTAAGATCTGCCTCTGGAGGGCTTTCAGGCTTTTTGCTCAGTGACCAGAGTATTGCATCTTCTTGAGTTACAGCAGTTATTAAACTGGTTGACAAGAGAGATGCAGTAGTTGCCTTGAAAAGAGATTAGGCTATTGAAGTAGGACTTTCTGTAGCTCAGAGACTCCTCTTCCATTAAGCTTTTTAGCTCTGGGTAGCCCTGAAAATTTATTGTGTGTTCCACCATTAATACTCATAAACACTACAAGATTCATACAGCCCTTTTTTTGCTTACTGTGTCTGTTTCTGTGGCTTCTGAGATACATTGAGCTTTCAATGGATAACTGTGAAGCAGTGAACACCCACTTACCAACTCATCGTAGGCAGGACTTTTTCTATTTGGTAAAGATATAAGCCAAGATAAATAATCCTTCAACTGTGATTGCATTCAATTCAAAAGTGGAAGTTCCCATAAGCATATATTTACATCATGTATGTGAATTATGGATTCTGGTGCAGTGTACTGTTAATTTCTAATATAAGTATAAAAATTCTACATGTGTCTAAATAAGTAGAAATTAAGCTTTTAAACTTTTTGAAATAAAATAGTGTTTTTTCATGTCATTGATATACAAAGCATTTTTTCATAACACTTCTGCACTTACGTCAACTCCTACATTATCAGTAAGTAGCGTGCTATCATCTCTTTTAAGGATGAGTAATCCTCATTGTATTTTTTTTAACTGGAAAATAGAAGAGAATATTAATTTCCCCTTGGAAAAATTGCTATATGAAAATGCATCTTCCTACTCAATTTATTTGCCAGCTCTTGTATTCAGATTGCTTTACCAATTAAAGAATCAGGACGTCAAGGTTTAATTCACATTGAATTTTGTCACTGTGGTAAGTTTTGCAAATATTTCAACTTTCCATATAACCCAGTTTTGATATTTGAAAATAAGAAAGTATTTAAAATTTACTTTTAGGAAGTGCTTTTAGGTGAAAGAAGGCATGGTTTCCTTATTTAAATAATGGCATCGCTGGTTGATCAATACTTTTATTGTGCTGTGTGAGCAATTTAAAATAAATACTAAGCTGTGTAACACTATCAATAATGACACAGAGTCAGCTTTTCTCTATTAAGCTTGTGGTACAATATTTCCTTTGATAGTTAAAGGAAGGACATGATTTTTTACTTTATCTGTTACGAAAGTCTGGTTCCTGTATGGAACCAGGACATGGGTTCTTTTTTTGCAGTAAAATAAGACTTTTTTTCAATGTTTTACTGCAACGAAGAAACAATACCACAAAAATTTAATGTTATTGTGCTTTCTGGAAAGATATATATATACCTTGAAATCATCAGTCTTGATAGTAGAGCAATGGGCTTAGTGTGGTTAATTCAAATGGAGATAAGGTTGCAAGAGGTTTTTGAAGAGAAGCCTTTCCTTGAGAAACTAATTTAGAGACCCACTGTTTACTACCAGAGCCTCTAGAAGTCAATGGAAATGTTCGGTGGTGATTTAGACCAGTCCCTTATGACATGCTGGTGTGTGCCCACAGCAGTCTGTTTACTCATTGCTAGCTATCTCACAGGCATAAAGAATCTCTGCCGGGGATGGTTTCCTGGCAATATTCAGAACAGACAGAATTCCATCGACCTTTCCTTTCACTGCTAGACTAAACTATGATAAGAAGGCCCTGAAAGTACCGTGTCCTACCAATTAGGAGAACTGTAATATTGTTCGGTCTTATCGTGTATGTGAGAAGAAGCTTTGTAAACATGGACTCAGCAATTCCGTGGGGAAAGAAAGAAGCAGAGAAGGAGCAATGCAAAATGGAAGGCTGAAGCACTCGTACTTCAAGGGGTAGAGTGATTATTCTACTACCTGAGCAAGAAAGGGTATGGCAGGTGTTTAAATGTCTGTATGTAGTGCATATTAGTTCTTTCTTTTAGCTTTGATGTGATTTTCCCAGTTTAATTTACATGGTATAGCTTCAAAAATAAAAAGAGAAGATATTGAAGAGCTATCATGGCAAGCTTTTCATATGGTGTCAGTTTGGGATAAAGGAATAAAAAGTTCTAATAATATCTTTCAAGCATTAATCTCTGCAAGATGTCGCGAAGACCAGAATTAGAGCAATATGTGGTCTTTGCCATCTTTGACTGTTGTGACTCAAAGACACTTTTGATCACTTAAAAAGAAAATTCAACACTTAAAAAGCACACAAACCAGCAGAATTTCCACAACAATCCAATTCCCCATTTACATCCCAACAGGGTCAATTTTCAATGCATTTCACATAAGAAAAAATATACTGTTCTCACGATTGTTTGTATGTGTAGCTCTCCATACCCCATGCTGTAAATATACCCCACAGTGTCAGATCCATGCTGTGACCAACAATATATGCCCAGTGGGCTAGGCTAGCAATGTCTACTGTATGTTTATATTTTTTCTTTTACATTTTTGCAAAGCTGCTTCTTCCTCTGTCTTAGTCTGTCAATATGGGTTGCTATAGTTTGGGGGATTGTAAAGCTGTCTCTAAAAAGTGTATTGGAGTGCAGCATTTGGACTTGCAAATGAAAGCTCAAGCTCTCTACTGCAAGGCCTTTATTTTCTAAATGTTTGCAGGGTATGCAGCGGGACAGAAAAGCTGCACATCAACACGAGTGTTTACAGAAGTTCCATATAATGCAGTGTCATCTTAAGGTGAGAACTGTGGCTCTTTTACTATGTGACATTTCACATTAGAGCACACCTTGGCTTCCTGAGCTGTGTTGGATATCAAAGGAATCCGAAGGAAAATTCAGCCTAAAAGTCCTTTTAAAATATTGGGAATGACAGCTTGACTGCTCAGAAAGGAAGAACTTTATTTCACGAAAAGTGATAAATAGTGTTTGAAATTTCTTTAGAAGTCACATGCCTTCTAGTCCTGTTTTCATGTGATTCTGTGAATGTGGCACTTGGGTCGGTAATGATTTAGCAATGAAATATATCCAATAATTTGAGAAAAGTCAACACTTGTCTAATTTTGTGTTTAAGAGATTCTTGGAGTGGCTGCAGTTTTCTAAAATTTCATCCATCACATTGCAAAGTTGAGTTTGAAATCTGACCTGTATGCATGTTTGTGACTAGTCAATTAAATCTCACAGATCTATTTCTGTTTCCTGATTTGATTAACTGAGCCCACTGAAACACAAGTAATGGAGCGTGAAGACTTTATATTGACTTTCAAATTGGCTTTGCATTACTCAAGCCTGTTCATCTGAAAGTTTGCTCAAAAGATGCAGAGACACGCCCAAGGTAGAATTATGGAAAAATGCCGCTAAGAGCTCAAATTATTCTGGGTGTGTATTCACCGTGCCAAACCTGAACCATTTTGAAGTGTTCTCAGATACGTAGAATCCTAGAAATGCAGATTTAAGATCATTTCTAAACCATTCTACATCAGATTAAATTACAGATTGTTCTACAGATTAAACTGATATTTCTTAAATTTAAATCATAATTAATTGCAATTTATGGGGACTGGTATTAGTGTAGCATTTATTTTTCAGTTTTTGAAAACAAACACAACATAATGCATCTGCTAAGAACAACCTTAAAGACTTTAATAATGATAAATAATGAATTGTGTATATATATGCACATACATAGATGCATTTATGTATATATACACAATATATACACATTATACATATATAATTATTATTTATTTTATCATATCAAGTTGTTTAAGGAAAGTGCAGGTACTGAGTTTTAAAATATTTTATTTTTTGACTGAAGTAATTGGCATCCTTTTTTCTTGTATCCTCTGAGTGAAAGATGTCAGTATTCTTCAGTGATACTTTTTTGTTTAAAAATCTCCTTCAACGTATTTGTAATACAATTTTCAAACCCTTCAAAATAAAAGAGAAAATTTTTAATCAAGCTGTCACTTTTTTAAAGTTCTACTTACCTGAAGTATCATTATTTCATTGTGAACAAAGACAAATTTTAAAAATACCAAAGATACCATCCAAAAATATTTGTAGGTTCTTTTCTTAACTGCTGTTTATTACCGAATTGTCTTTTGCTGCTTATCATGAAGCAAGATATAATCCTTTCTAAGGAACGATAATCAAATAGTATCATAAGGAGATTTTTTTTTTTATTTGCAATTACATGTCTCAATGGAGTTACTTATCAAACTAGTGGGGCAAGAACATGAATCCTAATTGAAATCCAGAGTCAAGTTAGCCTTTGTTAGAGATTTTATAAAATCAAGATATTTTATAGGTCTGCAAGGAGCTTACAAAGGGATCATAAGGGATTCCAGCATGAATCTTGGTGGAATTCTGCCCTTGAATTAGGGATTTAAAGTTCTGAGAAACGTGGTGGATGAATTCATGTCAGAACAAGAAATCTTTGGCTTACTCTGCAAATACTCTGGAGGTAGTTTGTGTCCCAACAGCCACATGCAGAAATCGGTGCTATAAAAAAAATAATGAGTATGAGTGAAAATCATTTTTGCTTGCAAATTAACCAGAATGATGGAAAGTTAGTTTAATCTAAAAAATTCTGCTTTTAGTTACAAGAATATAGAATTAAATTAATCTCCTGAACAGGAAAGATCATGAAATTTTCCCATTTATTAACTATATTACTAGTCCATTCATTAGAAATACTAGCAAAATATGTGGGTTTTCTTATAGTTCTTGCCTACCGTTTGAGAGCTCCCTTGAATAAGGATTTCATCATTCATATGAAATAGTAAAATGCATGCAGTTCTTTATGAAGAACTGGTAGAGTAGGAAAACCATGTTATCTTTTAGTCCCTATATTAAAACATTACATACAAAAGGAAAATTTACATTTCATCTTTTGTGGTTTCTGGCATAGGTATGCAATCAGTAAATCAAATGATTTGCTAACATTTTTCTCAGTTCAGGGTAGATAGCAGAAGAAAATTCTAAAAGACGTTCAGGTTTTACTCTGGTGGTTGCAACAAAGCATTGACTTCAGAGGACCATAAGTGCCTCAAAGAAATCACTGCACTGTATTATATCTGTAGCAAATATAAAAAGACATACAATTTTAATAACTTAAAAGCTTTGGAATTACACAGCAAGGAGAGCTGTATTTCAAAATTCTGTTGAAAATGATACATGTGTAACCCTGAAATCAGATTCATTAAAAACCAAATTTGCAATATTACAATTAAAGAACATGATACTCAGAAGGATGAAGCTGTAAGCAAGATAGGGTTTCAAAATAACAATTGTTTTTTTTAACATCACAATTACCACCTACCCTTCCCAGATAGTTATCTGGAGATAGCTTCCTATGTTCCTGATAATTTTAAGAAAAGCAAGGCTAGTGTGCAGCGGGGTTTGGGGAGAAAGGTAATTGTATTAGAGAGGTGCGCCTTTTTGTTTTGTTTTGTTTTTTTTAAACTTATTCAATTAACAAAACACAAATACAGCTTCATGTGTACATTCGAGAAATTTGGTATTTTCAAATCCGTGATTCATGCTTGCAGTCCTTGAGAATGTGAAATCCATTGGCAAGAGTGATTTCTAAAACCCTGAGTGAGTTATATTTTATGAAACTAGAAATTCTTTAAATTCTCCTTTCCTAGCTCTTGAAACATATTTACTGTTTATTATCATACATCTGTTTATATTCTTTTTGCCTGATCTAACCAGTTAGTGTGCTGGTTTTCACAAATATGTTTATGTTGTTTTTCTAGAATATTTAAAAATTAAATTGTTTTAAAATATGCAAAATATTTAGTGAATGAATTATCTGTCTTTGAAATCAATGTAAACTACATGCTTTGTAACCCTGCGCAAATGCCTGCTTGCATTTGCTTCGGGTACTATAGGCAAAACATTGCTTTCATCTATTTCAATTGATGCCAATGGAAATTTTTAAAGTAACAGGAATCAGATTGCTGAATATCTTCTAGGGCCCAGGCATTCCACTTTCTAGTATTTATAACTGCTCTCAGGGTTTAAATCACAAGGAGAAATGCTGAAGCTGTTGCTTAGCAAACTCCTTCCTTTAACAGCAGGAAAGACTTTTCAGAAGATAAAATTCAAATTAAGAAATTCGAACTAATGATTTTAGTGATCTGATTGTTTGAGTTCCTGATGACATCTTAATACTGGCTGGTGAGCTTGATAAATTATCCACAGAGACAGAAGAAGCTGCATACCTCCAGTTATTTTCATTGCTCCATCACATAAAACCAGGCTCTGGGATTAATAGACTCATAAATCAATAAAACATTGGCCACGTTATAAGGAAGTGCTAAGCATCAATGAGAAGACAGTTTCTAGTCAAAGTACTAGGCAAATAGGAATCCCTTTCTTTCAGGGCATTTTTTTTGTCCCCCCCAGAGTCATTGTTACTGGCCTTATTCCTGTATCTGATTTTTTCTCTTGAATAGTCTCCAGCAGGTGCCATATTTAATAAAAATGCTTCCAGTCCTGAGTAACGTACTGGAGTTAATAATGTAGTGGCAAAGTTTTAATATTCGCTAATCTGTTTTCAGTTGGTTATCCTGAAAATAATGTCTGCTTGCCCTATTGGCAACTCCAAAGACTATAGCGAACAGGTGGGGCGTTTTCTTTCCAGGAAATGTCAGTTTGATGTCTGGAAGCAGATGTAGTTTTCCCCGACTCAGTGCGGGTCTATCTTCTAACTTAATAGGAGCTCTAAATAGCTGACAGGTGATAATACATCTAGTCAGCTCAAAGCATGTTCTGACTATACCGCCAGCTAGGAAATGGGAAACTTTCACTTCTGCAATGGTGATCTTAAAGCGATCACCTTTTAGAGCGAGAAATAATGTTTAAAAAACTTACTGATCAGAAAATCAAGTCATTCACCTTCGTAGATCTACGTAATTGATATGGGTATGTGTATAGAAACAGTATTTTGTAAAACAGCTGATGTTTTACTTATCTGATATTAACAATAATTTTCAGGGAAGAAGACATTATTTAAATTTCCATTGTGAGCACCCCTTAAATGATGGAGGATACAGAAGTCTATATCTAATCTGACCTCTGATGTCAGCTCCAGAGCGAGGATCTAAGCCTAAACCGGTAAGTAATTATTTTCTTCCAGAAACCCATTTTGAGTTACTGAGCATTTTGAGTAGATCCAGTGTGGCTCTGTGAGTGCAGTTCTCATGGGCTCTGGTACTCTTTTGGTGACTTCTGTAGTCATACTAGTTATTCCAAACTTGCAGTATATAGTCCTTCTGAGAAGAGGGGAGGAGAGGAAGATGGGGGAAAGTGAGTTCAAATATTAGGTTTTTTCACTTGCACTCAATCCTACTGTCTCCCTTCAGTCTTCCCTGAGAAGACTTCTCTTCTCAGAGAATTCTGAGAGAAAACAATCTCTCACCGTCCAATTTTTCCCAGCAGTTGGTCCAGCATTTAGAAAGCAATGTTTTCTTCTAGATATAATAATTTGTTCTCTGAGAGCTGCACTGATGAGGATGCTCAGCTAATACTCAACTTTCATTCCTGCTCCGGCTAGTTCTTGATGTATATTATTGCAAACTGTGTATCCTGAAGTGAATATTTGATATCACACTGAGATGGCATCTAACTCCAGGTTACGGTCAATTCCTGGTTTGGATCACATCCCGCTTAGAATGTGGAAAAGCCATTTTAGGGTTACCAATGCAGCACATGGAAGCAAAGAAGATTTAAATCTGAGGCAGCTGTTCTAGCACCATTAATATGTAAAAGCAACAGTGTAGTGATCAGATTTATGAAACAGAAAAGTTCTTCACATTCCAACTGCATGCAAGGCAGATGGGCTGTTTGGGTTAGCTAAAGAAAATCCTGTGGGAACATAGGGTGTAGAAGGTGTGAGAGCTGAGCTGTATTGTAGATGTTCTGACATTCTTCAAAGATGGTAATCAGGCAGCCACAATCACAGATGATCCCCTGTCTCTGAGGCCAAAGCAGTTCTAATGTGAAAAGAGGAAGATGGAATATTTATGTCTATAGAGATGGTGCCCAGGCATGGTGCACACGGTGCACCAAAGCCTCAGTCTCCTGGGGGCTGCCCGCAAGACCATTCTCAAAAGGAACTGAGTAGTGGCCAAGATGATCTATGAGAAATGATACTTGCAGAGTTTAGGGATCCACAGATCCTACATTTCCTCCTGAAATGCAATAGCTTTCACTCTTTTTTTCACTTAGCAAAAAAGATGGGACCTGTATTCCTTTTTCCTTCCTTGATGTAACCTGACAATCTGAATTATGAGGATTTGGTCCTTCATACATTGGCAGTTGTACAAAACGTAAACTTGGTTTTCATGAACTTCCACTGGTATGTTATCATCTCCAATGATGATGTTATCATTCCAATGAATGTGGTAAAATTGCTTAATATGTAATAAGATACTAAATCAAAAGAAAAAGGATACACTCAGTTTGTGTTACCTTGCTATACATCCATTCTGGGTGAGAAAGATCTTGGAGATTTAGTACATGCAAAGAACCACAAGCCATAAGAAGCAAATATTTAAACCTCAGTCCTGCAAATATTCAATTAGATTCTTTTTGTCCTCAGGAAATCCAAATTAATTTGACTGTATGGTGGGTAAGTAATTTGCCAAACCCTACGTTTTAAAACAACAGTAATTTTGAGCTGTATAAAGTGATATTCTGAATAAGTCACCATACGGACAACTCTGTCAGCCGACATTGTGTACTGCAGGAAGGTAGATTATGTGTGTAGATAATAAACAGACAGACAGACTGACTGACCAACCAACTGACCAAATTTATTTGCTAAGCCTGAGATTCAAGGAAGAAAAATTACTGGCAAGTTAAAAACTCCTGAAAAACAAGATTTAAAATAGAAAGGATGACACAACTCTAACAATAGCATTGTGAATGGCGACGTTGTCATTCTGAATGGAGATCTGCTTGAATCAAATTCAATAACAATGCTCTTTTTCTTCATTAAGGCCATTAAAATCTGTAAGGCTATGGGACCTGGATAGACATAAAGGTTTTAAAAAGCAATGAGGAGAGACTACTGCTCATTGTTGTGTACTTACTTGAAGAGCCCAATTAAGTAAAAGTTTGTGCTAATTTGTGCTCTCTGAAAAATCTAAGCAGAAAAGCCTCTATTTTGCTATTGCATTGGTTCAGGAAAAAACCCTACAATTTTTTTTCAGTATCACCATATAAATACTACGAATTCTTTTTGGAGCACAAAATTATTTTTACTATTGTAACTGGAGATAAATGTTATTTGTGCATAACATCAAAATATAAGAATTCACCAAGATTCTTTTTGTGCCTCGCTATGCTGTTTCAATGGAGTGTCTCTGTTTCTGTTGTTTTTTGGAAGTGCTAATATTAGCATGAAATGTGATAAGAATTATTTAAGAACCTAATTGCATGCTCTCTATTTGGCATTTGAATTTTGGATCTTTGGAATTCGTCTTTTCAGAATGCTTTATTTAGTTTCTATTAATACCCTGTAATTTAATAATTGTAGTGGGAGGCTAAGGAGTATATGGAACAAGGAAAGATTTACATATTTCTTTGAAACAGTGGTTTGTGATAGGCTCTGACCTGTTTTTTTAGACTGATCTTAAAAAGCAGTTTTACCAAAGCTGGCGTGAATACCACAGAGCATGGAGACCAGATAGGGAGACTCTTCATCCCTGATTCCATTAATTTGTCATATGACTAAGGGAAGGCTGAATCAATCAATCAAAGCTCTGCAAAACAGTATTAAGCAATGTAATTCTTGATTAAATCTTGCTTTCAATGTAGAGATCAGCCTGAAGAAAAGATCTTTTAAACTAAATCTTACCATGGAAGCAAAAAAAAAATAATTGCTTTTTCTGTTGCCCTAAGACTATGCTGAAAAGCACATCTGAAAAAAATTGTGGCTGTGACTTCATGTTTGAGTTTTTGCCTGTTAAAACATATTACTACAGGCCTCTGTTTTTTGCACTTGTAACCCGAGTAAGAAAATGGCACGCAAGAAAGAAATCTTCTGGAAAGATTGGCTAATGGCTGTGTAAACAGCAAATGCTTGCCACATATGGGCATTAGGCGTTTTTATTGCAAAGGCTCAGTGACTACTGTGAACAGGGTAGAGCTCTGAAATGTGGTAGCAAGGCAGATCTTTCAGGCGAGGCTTGGAAGTAGTTTGGCAGTGTCCTCACCAAAGGCTTTGGGACTTTTTACTCAGGGCCTATGTAAAAAAAGTACTTCAGCAGCTAAGAGACAAGATTGTACTGTGCTGCTTGGGTCTTCTGCAAGGGCCTGGGGTGACGCGAATGAAGGGAACACATAATCAAGAAAACAGGGCTTAAGCAGAGTCACCTTGAGCATTTGCATGTAAGCAAGGAAGTGCCAGCGAGGCACCAATATGGGGAACGCCCTCCCTGCCCCTCCCCAGGAGGCCTGCATGGATGAGCAAGGCGCCAAACTCAAACACAAAAAGGAAGTAAAGAGAAGGTGGAAGCAGGGATGGGTAACAAGGGAGGAATACAGAGACACTGTCCGAGTATGCAGGGGCACAGTGAGGAAAGTCAAAGGCCACCTGGAGCTCGATCTGGTGAGGGATGTCAAAGGCAACATGAAGGGGTTCTACAAGTACATAAGTAGGAAAAGGATGAGGGAAAACATGGGCCCACTGCTAGAGGTAGACCAGATAACATAGGACATGGAAAAGGCTGTGTGTTCTTTGCCTCCATCTTTACTAGCAAGAATGGCCTTCAGACATGCAAGGCCCTGTTGATCAGGGGGAAAGTCTGGAGCAAGGAAGACATACTTTTGGTAGAAGAGAATCAGGTATGTGAACACTTAAGCAAACTGGGCATATGCCAGTCTATGGCCCCTGATAGGGTGCACCCATAAGTGCTGAGGGAGTGTCTGATGTCATTGCAAGACCACTCTCAATTATCTTCAAATGATCATGGCAATTGGAAGAGGTTCCTGGGGGCTGGAGGGCTTGCCCTGTTGTCAAAAAGGGCAAGAAGGAGAACCCAGGGAACTACAGGCTGGCAAGCCTTACCTTGGTTCCTGGGAAGGTGATAGAATAAGAGGCAATGGGCCTAAACAGAAACACAGCAGGTTCTATCTGAACATCCAGAAACACTTCTTTGCTGTGAGGGTGACTGAGCACTGGCACAGGCTTCCCCGAGAGGTTGTGGAGTCTGCATCCTTGGAGATATTCAGAAGTCATCTGGACAGGGTCCTGGGCAACCTGCTGTAGGTGGCCCTGCTTGAGCAGGGGGGCTGGACAAGATGACCTGCAAAGGTCCTTTCCAACCTCAACCATTCTGTGATTCTGTGAGGTGACAAGAAAATAAAAAAAGAAAGGCTTCAAAATATTGTGATGTTCCTGAAAGAAGCGGGCTCCCTGCTGCGCCTTTGGCAAGGATGAAGTAAAGGTTTCAGGAGGCTTCCTCAATAATGATGAGTGGAAAAACTCCATTTCTACTCTCTCTACTTTTTGAGGGTTGGAGAATGTGCCCAGGGTACTGCAAACATTGGGGCATGACAGTGGGAAAAAATACACTCGCTCATGAAAGTGGGCATCTGAGTAACTGTCCAATTTGCATGTCCAGTGACTGTCCCCTTTCCTCAAATACCATTGCCTTCTGTTTTTCCTGTTAATAGGAAGGATCCTAAATTTCTCTACAGATTTTGTATAGAAATTATTTTAACTACCTTGTTTACAGGGCTAAATACAGACCATAAATGGAACGGTATTTGAGGTCATCTCAAACAAAGAGAGTGCATCAAGAGGAGAGAGTTACCGTGATTTAACAAGGAAACCCAGTCTAATATATTTTTAGTTGTTTGCATTACATCCGTGCATGGCTTATAATGTAATTCTGAAGGCAGCTTTCCATCAACTAGTAATAACAGCACAGAAAAAAAAGGAGGCTTTGTACCGTGCTGCCATTTTTTTACTTGCTCTGGAAAGATCAGGAAAGGTAGAGGTAATTGCCACAAGTCTCTGCAGTTTGCACAGGAGTTTCCCATTTTCTGACAGTGGATGTCTGATGTCTGTCATGAACGTACGTGTCATAGTGTTTAATCTTCACAGCTTCTCAAAGCAGAATTATTCTAGATAAAATTTTGTTTCTATGAGAACTGAAAATACAGAGAATAATGAAATTTAGAAGCCCACAAAATGTAAAATATTTTTATTTATAGGTCAGTAAATTATGACAGAAGACTTAGTGTTGTTTTCCCAAGATTCACCCATTGATAAAATACTAAAACCTTATAGGACAGAAGATGTGTTCGTTGCTAATTATGTAATAGCTTTCAGTGGATGAGGAGTTTTTTGCTCCCAGAGATAAACATTATTGAAAAATACGTCCTGGCGAAATGGAAAAAAATGCAAAGGGATTTAATTGAGTAGTACGCATTATCTCTTAAACTCTTGATTTGGCATTTTTATTTCAGCATTTCTATTTCGTCACCTGACTCCCCGGCCACTTTCTCTGAGAGAAAATGTTGACTTTTCAGGAAATTATGAGCTTTGTTGAACGGTTGGAATTTGACTAAAAGCTGAGTAAGGCTTACTTGCATGAGAGAGATTTTATAGCAACAGCTTCCCAGATGTGTGGGTATGTTTGCATGTTTCAGGAGTGTTGTATGAGGACATGATCTAGTATTCTGTTGTGAAATCCTAATTTTCTCAGTTTCTCAGAGTTCAAAGAATTCTTACTTCAAATGCAGCAGTAGAAATATTGTTCTTTAGCAAACAGTCTTGGACAGATTGCAGAAATCTGTTAAATATTAATTCCATTAAGGCTAAATATTCAACTAAAACCAATTGCAATGCTGTGTAAAAATAATTTCATGCATTTATTTTAAAAGGGATGCAAAGAAATGTACGGAAACTTTTAAGTAGTATTTTAAATAATACAGTGAAGCTTATAATAATGCAATTGTATATTTGAGGGTAGTATAGGTGTAAACTTGAGAAGAAAAGATCGTGTGTATATATATATACTTATGTATATGCATATATGTGTGTGTATGTGTGTATGTTACACACACACACATATGTAAACATGACTGGTGAACCAGGAAATAAAGCAGAAAATAAACAGGTCTTGGACAGCCAGCCTACAGATATCCTATCCGTGCTTGTCCAGATTACTGGTCTTCTGAATTCCTGCATCCATGTGCATGACCCTGGTCGCACCTCCATTTCCTGGTATGTGGGTTTTAGCAGCACGGATTATGACTGGAAATGTGCTGATCCAGACTGATGCCTGATCTGGACATTTGGGGAAGCTGGTTACTGGAGCATGGTGTAGCATCGTAAATTAGCAAGGGATGCAGTGGCTGTGCCCTCACTGAGTATGACTGGAGACGGCAAAGAATTTATAATATTAGGAAAGAATTATGATACCTGTTCTCCATTTTCTGCACAGTTTTCTAAGGGAAATAAACCTTTTCAATTTTTTTTTCTTGCTCAATATTTCTCTCTGTCCTTTCTCATGTGGCCCATCAGCCATGTGGATATTTTGCGGAAAGAATAAAGACAGATATATGAGTAGGAAGGGAGAGAGAACTCAGTATAACTACTTTTTTCTTTCATATATGTCTTTTTGTGTGGTATATTTCCCCTCAAGAACATTCACAGGGTGAAAACAACATAAGGGCTACTGAAAATATGTAGCAGTGTACTGCATGCTTCTTACCCTCATTAATTCAAGACAGATAGCATTTGAATGTAGATTATCCCTCAATATCATTACAACATAATGCTATTATCGCCTTTAGTGATGCTAAAAGGCTCCAAGCCCCCACTGGTCCGACAGGCTGCTGCTTACAGATACGAGCCTTGATCCTATGGTTTCGGATGTCAGGGACAGGTTCCATTAAGTTTGGTGGGTTTATGAAAAAAATGTCTTCTATTCCATGCTGTATCGAGTGTTTTTTCAAATGAAGATTTGGGTACCTGACTGTCCAGTCTCAGACATTTTATTGAAAGATTGGCTCAGAACTTTCTTCCCATGCTTCCTGTTCTTTTTTCTAGGAAGAGCAGTTGCTATGATCAAAATCAATCACCATTTCAAGATTCCTGGCACACACATGTAAAGACAAATCCCTTTCTGTCATGCTTTTATTATTGCAATTATGTGATGAAAAGGACGATACAATCCAAAATACAGAATCCCCAAATCTTCAACTGCAAATGCCCTTGCAAATGAACCCTCTACCCACATGGAGAGAAAAGATCCAGGCTTAGATTCACTATATGTAGCCTAGCTCTGATACTATGTATGAGAAGGCTTACTGTAAAACCAAAATCAAATTATCTCTGTGTTCAGAAGATAGGTACCATTAAATTCATCTCTGCATTGTCTAAGTTAATTTTCAGATTTTTGCATAGCTTATCTTAGCTAATGAAGAATGTTGACATAGCTGATCCTGTTGCACGGAGAGGAATTCAACTTTAGTGGCTTTAAAATGTCTGTATTCAAAACAGTTCTGGGCAGAATGACACGAATGGAATCATAAACCAGATTTCTAGCTGCAAATCCATATTAGAAAGCTTTATGTTAGTGTTAGGGTATCAGGGTTGCATTGTCAAAGAAGGGCAAAGATGCTAAGAGCAAGAGAAAAGCTTTATTTTGTGAATATTTAATTCCTAATGAAAGAAAAGTAGCATAAAAAAGGAAGTGATTCTTTTTCATCATTTCAGACTGCATGTTAATGTCAGTATATCCAAGTGCATTTACAATGTGGCTTATTCTAAAAGTACCAATTTATTTGTACTACAGCATTATTTCAGTAGTTCTCTTTCAGGCTGCTGTTTTTACGTCAGGGAATCCTGGCAAATTAGGAACCTTGTGAAGTCCGAGACGTTTCTAGTACTTTACACAAGATTTTCTTTTTCTAATGTTTTTCTGTGCAACCTTCACTCTGATGTACCCGCCATTAAGTGGTCACCTTTGCACAAAACTCAGGACCTTCTATTCTCTCCCACTGAAATCTCAGCTCTCCAGCAATCTGACATTTTGGTACTTTGCATCTGATAAATTTCTTCTTGGAAAACTAAATTCAGGGTCACATACTTGGAGATTATTCAGCCTTTCCAAATGAAGTCAATCATCTCCCACGTGTTAACTAGATGATCTAGAGGCTAGTCCACAATTAATTTTACCCTGGAAACAATAGAGATGAATATTCTCTTCAGAAAAATCCGAGGAGTTTGACTTTAGTGTGGTTGTGAGGAATGGCTGGTACAGGGAGAATGTGAATTTGTATTCATTATATTACATGTATATTATATTACAGGGAATGTATTCCAACAGCAGTGTTATTGTACAGCATTATACAGTAGGAAATGTGAGCAATAGCACTTTCAGGACCTATAAGAAAACTGAAGATAATGCCTTCCCATGCTTCTACCAATGTTTATTAGTCCCACACCGACAAGACCACCCTTTATTGGCAAATGTAGTTATCTCACTTGGCATCTGAGAAGCTTAAATACTAACCAGTCTGTGGCTTTTTCTTCTCTCCTTAATACACAGAGGATTACCCTTGTAAAGGACTACATAAATAGAAAATGTGATGGCTTTGCTTTAACTACACTAAGTCTGTCTCTTTTTTTCCTGGCAACAGTTTTAAGCACCAGTGTTGCATCCATATTAAGTGTGAATTCCCTTGTGTAAATCCCATTAAGGTTAATAGAATTTTAGTTTTAATGCTTAATAAATTTCAAAGTGGATTAACTTTTCAGAAATACATAACCAGTCATAATGCACAGAACACAATCCTGTATCAGCAGACATACAGTAGTTAAGATATGGGAAGTGCTAATGGAGACATGATGAAGCAGCTTTGTATTATATGTAAGGAACAGAGAATAGAATATTTTCAAGTTTGTAGTAGCTGATATTTCAGTATTGTTTGTCTTCTATTGTTTGTTGCTTTCTTTTGCCGCTTCTACTCATTTTGAAATTACATTCTTCCAGCTTTTGTGCTTCTGGATTTAAAATAATAATGAATGATTTTCCAAGATATTAGATCAAAATACATAGTAATCACGGGACCCAGTGGGGGAGCTGGACTGTGAGAGAGCTTGTACTCAACTGCATGTGTTTTAAGATAATCATAGAATCATATTTTAAGAGGATCCCGTGACTTTACATCACGTACATAACACTGTACGTATTCAAACTTTGTGAATTTGAAATTGGTTTATAGTATTAAGTATAGGCTTCCTCTAAAATTACCATATTTGTCTCTCAGAAGCTTTCAGAGACTCAGGTCACTCCAGTTGCCTTTCTCCAGGTGCTTTTACATTGGATTTGCCAACTTTAAAAGACATGCTTAAGGTAGAGGAACCTTTTTTCTCTGGAGGCAGGTAACACTCCTGAACTTTTGCTCGTTGGTGCTGCTCTGAAGTCAAGGTGACGCTGTGTCTCCATGGGCTGGCAACCTTTCCCTGACACACTGTGGGACACTGCCATTCCTCATGGGTGAGGGCTAGCCCTCTCTTCTCAACCCCAAATTTAGCTAACAAAAGTAGACAAAAACGTCTAAGCTTTCTAATGCTCACCCATCTCTGCATTTTTGCTAGAATTCTTTGCTTTTTTCCCATTGTTCACATCCCTCTGTACATCTCACTTTTTATTTGTGTTGCTGGTGCGGTGAGTTGGGAAATCTGCCCATGTGTAACTGTAAATTGTAGCCAAGGTTGTGAAACAGCAGACTATCTGATTATTAGTTATATTCAGGAGACCGACCGAAAATGTCATTATAGGTTTATATATTTATTATCTCAGAGAATTCCATATCCAATAAGAATGTGATTTTTTTTCTTTACATGCCTGCCCTGTAACTCTGCCTGTGATCTGAAAGTCAAGCTGTCATCTTTGCTTTTACTGAATTTTTTGCAACAGAAACTTAACGTTACAATATTGCTGCTAAGTTGAGGCAGCATAGGGCTGAGGCTGTTTTTGTAGCTCCATTGCTTCTGCAAAGAGCTGAAGTGAAAAACGAAAGATGTAAAAACCAACCAACCAAACAAAAACCAAAAAAACCCCAAAAAATCAAACCAAAATATTCTTTTTGTTATGAAAATAACTAGTTTTTATTCTAAGTAGTTACAGGAACATCAGTGGTTCAAAAATGAAATGGCATGTCTTCATGTCTTCATAGTCCTTTTTAATGACAATAATTGTACTTTGAATGTCTAATGGCAGTAAACAGATGCAATAGTGTCCATCAAAACAGGGAAGGTGACTTACACTTCTCTAATGCACATAGTACCTTAAAATTGACAGGCAGCTTAAATATGCATTCATGCTATCAAGAATTAGGTAGGAAGCTCAAGAGAGGTATCACTCAGGATTTCAGCCTTTAACTTCCTTCTCATGGAAGAATCAAAACGGACCCTGTTTGCTTTACCTTCCAGTGTTCAGGTCATGCTTGATTTCATCTTCAATTTCAGCAGTTTTCAGTGGCCAGCTAGGGAAAATCTGAATACTTGTATTTGTGATAGTACCTAAAAATGCTTTCCCTTAAGAATCATTTATAGTTCTTCATCTTTCCTCTGTGACTAGAACTTGAAGTTAGATTTGCAGCCAACCGTGTGACAAAGTCGTACAATTCTGCCTTTATTCAGTTCGGGGTAACTTTGTCCAGGATGAGTTAGGCTGCTGTACCTCTGATGCTGACCAACGTAACATGTATATTCGCCACTGCACTTTTAATGCCAAGTGGTACATAATTTTTCTATATCTTTTTAAAAAATAGTAAATAATGGTTGCAAAAGAGTTCAGTATTATCCTAACTTTCAAGATGGGGAAACTGAGGCAATCTGTTACAGTGCACTACCACAGCCACAAAGTATGTTAGAGGCATTGATCGAAAGCAACGAATAGTTGCAGCAGTGGACATGTCAAAACCAATTCACTTAAATGATCTGGTTTAGACTTTCCTAATTTTTTTGCCCACAGGAAAAATACTCAGTATCAGTATCTTATTGCAATGTCATTAAGAAGTTGTAAAGTGTTCACCTCTGCTATGCAGTGTTCCTGTGTGAACACTACAAGTTAATTTTTAGGTAGCATGGATGTATCTTGGAGAGCTTGCTTATGGCAGCCTTTTGTTTATCTGCTCTGTAAGTATCTTGAGGAGTAATTGTGAAGGATACTTTGCATGGTCAGTTTTTTGTTGGTTTAACAACATGCTGGTTCTTGGTTTGTTTTTTGGTTTTTTTTTATTTAATGAAGTACTTCTGGCATTGTTTCCTGTACTTCCCACTACCCACTTCTGGCACATCTCAGTGCTGATGAGACTTTGAGAAGCCACAAGTACTCTATCCAACAAGGAGAGTGTGGTGAGACAGTCTCCATGTGCAAAACCTGAAGAGACCAAATGCGCTATGCAGAGGAAGAAATTAATTTCCCTTGACCCTTATTTGGACTGTTGTCTAAAGTATTAAAGGTCCGTTTGTTTTCTTTATTTGAGCAGAATAGGTAATAGCAAAGGTTAAATATGTGTATTATTTAAATCTTTATTTGGTAATGGATTATTTTGTACAGTTCAGCTCTATGGATATGGGTCTATTTTCCACAGATCCTGCCAAGAGAGTTTCCATTCTGGGGCTTCCTGCTTATTTCTTCCAGCTGCTTCTCTTTCTTATCCCTTCTGTTGTTATTCTCCTCCTGTCTCCTTGTTTTCACTGCTGATGGAGGAGAGGCTTCATTAGACTTTGAAATCATAATATAAATGTTCTTGGCAATTGTTTCTTTCTATACTCTTTATAATTATTCTCCAACGATTCCAATTGTATTTTCCAGTTGGAGACCATCACTGAGGACTGCATTGCTCAGTCAGAATGCTAAAGGTGCAAATAATCTTTTGAGAGGATTCATAAGGAATATGTTCGACATCAAGACACAGCAGGAGTAACACAGTGGCCAAAATGGTGTTGGCTGTGTTGACCAGATTGATGCAGGAAGGAAAAAAATAGGTCTTCATTTCCTGCCTAGTCCCTAACCTACCCCACAAAGTCTGTCTGCAACACAAAGCCTCCTGCCAATCTCACCCTGTAAGTTCACCAGCAGCAATAATGGGATCTGTGGGACCTGTTGACCCAACCATCTTCAATGGTGTGGTTCTGGTTAAATGCGTGAAATGGGGGTCTGCGTGCATGTGTCGATGTGCATCACTTGAATCCTCTAATGTATTAATGACAGATAGATAGTTTTAAAAGAAAAAATAGCAAGTTAGTTTATGCCTTTGGAAGTTATTTGACTACCTGTTACTTTGATGGCATTGTTCCTAGTCTTGTCAGAAGTGCATCGGTCGCCCTTCCTGCAAAAATAACAACTGGCGTGGAGGCAGCAAAGTGCTGTTTTCTCACATGTGCAAGTATTTGCGGAACGAAGTCCTTTGTTTGTTTGTTTGTTTGTCTCTGTGTGTGTGTGTTTGTTTTCTCTCCTTTTGGAACATATTAGAAAGCATCCTGCTCTTGTTATTTCTTTTGAATAGTCTATTTTCTGTAGAAAGTAATATCCACATGGTAAACTCCTATTCATCAAAACTGTGCCAAATATGTGCCACTTTAAAGCTAAATATATGTTATTTTATTTTACTTTAAAGCAAGCCAAAATACATACCAAGAACATAGCTCTGGATGGTGTTGGTCCTATTTTCAAATGCGTATTTACTGTGTGAGGCACTTCTGTGCAACAAGCTGAGTTGGTAAGGGGCTGCGTTATGAATGCAGCACAGCAAGCAGTATTTCTTCCTCTTCCTACTGCAAACATACCTTTTAATTGTAAAAATATGTGGTTTTCTATTCTTAGCGAAGCATGTGAACCATGACCTTGTGTGCCTCATGCAATCACACCTGGCGGCCTAGCACTCCCCTTTCACTTGCGTTTTAGGAGAGTTTCTCCAGGGGCATACAGATGACGAGAAGGTGTTCCATTTGGGTGAAGCGTCAGTACTTAGGAGCTTCTGTGGCAACTTTTATATCCTTCTGTAGGTATGACTAGCTGACGTACAGGAGTCTGGGTTTGGTCCTATTTTTCTCCCCTCTGGACGGGTGCTAATAAGTCTTTCCTCTTGTCATGTGCTGGTGATATTTTTCTTCCTTGGCTTGGTCAGGATGAGAAAAATTTCTTAAACAAGCTCTCCCATTCCTCTACTATGCACCAAAACAGGGCCCTGGTTCAGGCCAGAAAAAATAAAATAGGGAGATTTCTGGAGTTACAGGACCACATGGTAAATATCCTCCTTTTCCATTATTTTGCTTTATTAAATGTTAAAAATTGCTCTTTCTCTTTTTGTAAGGATTGCATTTTACATGTCTGCCTCAGCTTTTCCTTTTCTTAAAAAAAAAAAAATGTTACTGAGCAACTGTGTTAGCAAATGCAGAAACTAAAAAACTATATGTTATAGCGTGGCCAAATTAAGGATGTGTTATGAGATTTATAAATTAAAAAAGTTTTATAAAGAATTGAGAGTAATGCAAAACAGTGGTAATTTCTCTTTGATCACATGGAGAACAGTTCTACATGGCCTGCAAACGTACTGACTTAGGGGAATCCAGTAACTGATTCTAGGAATGAAACTAGGAATAATTTAGTGATTTCACATCTTACTTGGACACACGAACTGAGCTTTCCTTGCAAACACAACATGGTTTTGTAAACAGAGTCAGGTCAAGTCACTCTGGCTAATAATTTGTTTATTTAGAATATGAGCTTGGTCCCGCTGAAGCAGTCTGAAAATTCATCCTAGGTTTTCTGAATAATCTCATCTGGGAAAAGGCATTTACCAGTCTTCTCCTAAGAATGTAGAATATGTGGCGTTTAGTGTTGAAATGCTATTGACCTCTGCTGTCAAACTTCTAATTATTAAACATTTATTAATTACAAGTATATCAACTTGTAATTAATAAATGTTTACTTTTTACTGCAGCATCTTCCCTTCGAAAGTCAAAGAAAGATGATTTTCAAGTGTCAGCTGCATTAGCAACTTCTTCAATGAGAGAATGGAAAAGCATATCACCTCTCTGGTCAGGATTTCTGGTGCCCCTTCGCCCCTAGCTGGTGACGTCTTTAGAAATCAAGTTCCAGTGCAGAGACATTGTTTTGTAAGGAAACAATATTACATCTGAGAGTAAGCAGGACACAGGACTCCTTCATGTTGAAGACCTCCTTAATGAGGACATAAAAAGAAGCGTAAAAATCCAGCAGGTTACATAATTTTAGACCATTTTTTAAAACATATGTATCAATTTGCATACGATAGGGTGAATCAGCGTGCAATGTGAATAATGGATTCAAAGTTCAAAACACTATGACACAGGCAATTGATAGGAAAAATGTAAAATTGTACCAACCAGCAGCCTTCCTCGGCCAACACATAAGCAGCGGGTTTCTTTTTTTTAGGTCTTTTTTCTTTAACCTGCATAAGGGACAAATATTTATTCTGACAGTCTTCCTGTAAATGGAGAGGCAACATTCTTCAGTAAATCTTCAGCAAATATTTCAGAAGTTGGGGTCAGAAAGGGTAAATGGCACCTCTAATTTTTCTCAATGGGTGCAGTGGTACCTCTGTCCCTGAAACTAGTATAAATTAGTTGTGCAACGTGGAGGCAGGTATTGAGGACTGCAGGCAGGGCTTGTTTCTTTCGTGCTGTAAGCACAGCTGTCAACTGATGGAGGAAAATGGCTAAGGGATATTATTTTCACAGAGTCTTCTTCCCCATTGCTGCACAGGCACACCAGCAGCTGGTTCAGCATCCAGCCCACCTGGAGGTGAGAGGCAATGGGGACTCTCTAAAATAGATGTGCTGCTTAGGGAGAAGTGTCTATCCACTGCCAGCTGATGCCCTTTAGGAGTTTCCAACTGTCCGTCCCCAGCTGTTCATGCCCCTTCTGCCAAAAAAAAAGGTGCTTAAGCATCTGGCAGAAGGAAGATGATCGATTATCATTTCTGAGATTAAAAATGACCAACCAGTTTACCGGTCGGCCACCCTCCTGCTGATGAGTTTGAAGGCATAAGCATGTTACATACAAACAACTGATGCTGCAGCTTTGAGGGTAACCCCCTCAAAGTTCGTCTGAGGGTGCAGATGAAAATTTGGAGAAGAGTTGAAGAGTTTGCTCCTGCTGCTGCATGGAGTCTGGCTGCTTTCTCTCAGTGAAAATAGTAGGGTAATTGGAAGGCTACTTCTCTCCTTTCCTTCATCCTTTTAAATATAAACGTAAACAATAATCTTCTGAATAGATGCTATGCGGGACATATACTCTGGCTCCATCCAGCTACTAGAAGGAGGGTATGTGTGTTCCCATTTCCCTGTTTTAGTCTTTTCCAGTATTTTAATTATTGTTATTTTCTGTTATTTCTTTTTTTTCCCTATTATTTTTATTATGAACTGAAATTTTCTATTTTTATATTTCTGTAATTTTCTAAAAATTCTTCTGCCATGCTCTTGACCTTGTAAATGATGCTTTCCAATAACAAACCCCCTAAGTAAAGTAACTGACATTAACCTGAGTGGTTTACTTTCCCTCATCCTCTCCAAGACAGCGGGTGCGTGTCTACCATCTCTTACCACTGCCAGACCTTTGGGCAGGGTTCACCACTGGTTCCTCCACTCCGCCACTCGCCATAGCACCTAAGTCCAAAACTGTATCAAGGACTGAACCCTGTGTTGCACTTGCCCGAGCCAGCTGCAGCCCCCGGCAGGCTGGTCACCTCCCTCTGCCTTGTCAAGCTGTATTTGTTCCAGCTGTCAATGCATTAGCATCCCCTGGTAGGAGTGGCATCCAGGGTACCCTCGGCAGGCGAGTACCCTCTCTCCCTTATCCTTCCAGTCCCAGAGGAGAGTGTGGCTGTTCGTCCAGCTGTGCTCAAGGGAGCAGCAGCCCCCACACCTCTGTGTTGCCTGGCCCGGGTCCTGGGGGTCAGCCTCCTCCTCCTCCCCAAATCCAAACCTCGCTGCTGCTTTAGAGTAGATGCGGTGACTTGTACTACCAACGAATGCGGCCAGGGTGTTTTTCTATGAAACTCGTGGTTGTTTAGATGTTTCTCCATACCAGCTTGCTCTACATGCCTCTTTGGAGGAATGAACTTGCGTTTGGTAGAATGGCAGTGCGTCACTCCAGATCTGCAAAAGACAGTGTAAGGTCAGTGAAGAGAAGCCTTCACTTTCCAATAGTCGGTTTCTATGTATAAATTGGCACTTGATGCTCATCAAAGAACAAGAAATATTGGATATGCTTTAAACGTCCATTGTATTTTTCAGCCAACTACCTGATGGAAGTCATCACTTATATGTAAATGAACTGTCAATGGCTTGCCTCTGTTGGCAGTCGCTGGACTGTGAAGGGTATGTCTTAATAAGAACCAAAGCTCTTCACAGACTTTGATTTACTGGAAATAAAATAGAAAAGTCCTCTGAGACTACAAAGGACACTTGTTTCAGATAAAATGTCTAGACAGTAGCAATATATTTGGGGCTTTTATTATAGCAAAACTGCAAATTAGAATAGAGTGCTGAGAAAGTTCCTATGACCCAGCTGAGTTCAAAAACACTGTTTCAGACTGATCCTTGAAACACTTACGCTCAAATTAAGTTCATGAGCATTCAAAAAGTGAAAGAAAAGATGTGCAAGGTCAACGTTCAGGTTTGCTAGAACTCTAGAGCTGCCCAGACTTTGCATTCTCTCTGACAAGGAGGGATTTGCAATTCAGCTGTGATTTAAATTAGTTACAGAAAACACAAATCACACATTGTGTTTCACTGCATTAGATAACAGTCTGCTTTACAGTCCATTCCTGTATGATGACTTTTTTCTTTGATTATTGAAAATAAAACACAAAAGAGAGATTAATTCTGTGAAATGTTACATTGTGGGGAAGAAACAATCAAAATGAAACTGAAGCATGCTTTGGCTAAAACATGTCTATCTCTTGTTTTAAGGAAGGTAAATCATACAGCATTTCTGATAAAGAAATTTCAGAACATCCAGTTTACTGGATGTTACTAAAACTATTATTGTTACTAAAATTGTTATTTTATTATTATCATCATTGGCAGTTTTTTACTGTGCAGAATTTTGGGAAGCTTTACTGAACCTAAGAAAATTTATTAGGGTGAACCCATGCCTTTTATCACAGTCCGTGTAACCAGGGCTCTGTATTTTTGCCCAAGAGAACTTACACGCCAAATATAAATACCGTATGTGAGAGCTTGGGTACTTAAATTAGAACCTTGCTTGCCTGTATGGCTAATGGAGAATCCAGAAGGCAATGATGTGAAACATCAATTTCCTGCACCAGAGTGCTCTGAATCATCTTCCGTGTGATTTATCCCAGCTTTTCAGGAATCATCCTGCATTCCTTGTGATCACCTCCTTTCCATCTGTACAGAGATCAAGTGGAGACACATGGTGGTGCACCCTACCAGCATTTCTTCCCAGTTGCCATCTTTGGTATCGGAAACTCTGGCTTTGGAAGAAACACATTGGTCACTAATTTTCAGAGAATTAATGCATTCATAGTCACATTTCCACATACATAGAATCACAGAATGTGTTGGGTTGGAAGGGACCTCTAAAGGTCATCTAGTCCAACCCCCCTGCCGTAAGCAGGGACACCTTCAACTAGATCAGGTTGCTCAGAGCCTCATCACGCCTGGCCTGGAATGTCTCCAGGGATGGGGCCTCCCCCACTCTCTGGGCAACCTGTTCCAGTGTCTCACCACCCTCATTGTAAAGAACTTCTTCCTAATGTCTGATGTAAACCTACCCTGCTCTAGTTTAAAACCATTGCCCCTCGTCCTATTGCTACATGCCCTTGCAAACAGCCCCTCCCCAGCTTTCTTACAGGCCCCCTTCAGGTACTGGAAGGCTGCTGTAAGGTCTCCCTGGAGCCTTCTCTTCTCCAGCCCTGCCCCCCCCGCCGAACAACCCCAACTCTCTCAGCCTGTCTTCACAGGAGAGGTGCTCCAGCCCTCTGATCATCTTCGTGGCCCTCCTCTGGACCAGCTCCAACAGGTCCATGTCCTTCTTGTGCTGAAACAACAGCTCTAGGAGGTGTGAACTTTCTGGGAATCTATGTCACACATTGCATCAGATAATTAAAAAAAAAATCAATTTTGTTAGCTTTCATTTTTTTCACAACGCAGGTTTATGATGCTTGGTTGAGTGTAACTCGTCTGTGATGCGTGTCTCAGAGCAGAGATTTGTATGGAGCTCTCAGCCTTTGAGTGCTGGTTTTGAAGTGGAAGGTCAAGGTGGGATTCAGACAGAAGGCTGAATAATTCTTGCTGACCTGAATGAGATAATCCATTTGCCATAGCCGTCCAAATATAAAACCAGAAATAGTTTAAGAGGATCAGGCTGAGTCTGCAAGCAATCTGAAATCTTATCTCTGAGAGACACAAAAGGCCCCTTCCAATTCAATAGGCTACTAACCCTGAAAGACGAACAGTAGCAATTCAGCATCCTTTTGAGTGCACAGAAATCTAGATTCAGCTCAATGCTTGTGTACCTAGGTAGTCTATTAAATGATCGTGGGCTATGTTTTTAGTTCCACTGTAAAATTAATATAAGCCCTAAGGTTAAATGGTACACATTGTCAGCATGATGACTGCATTAGCTGTAGCTATTCCAAAAATAAAATTTATTTGATAATAACTGAATTTCTACATAGTCCAACAGATGAGTCATCAGATAATGTCCACAGAGATCAATTTTATTTATACTTTCAGAAGATTAATATTCACTGTTTTCTAAATCTAAGGGTATGCATAACAACAGACTGAATTAAATCTAAGAAATGTAAATGGATAATCAGAATGTCTTTTGGGGCTTCCTACTGATTCAATATTTGATACTCTGATCATAGCCACAGTGTACCATGTTATCTTTTATCCTGTCATACGGCTGGTAAATACCATTACAAATACAAAATTAACGAACTCAATCCCATACAAGTATAATTTGATGCAAATCATAGTAGATTGTTTACACACTCCTCAAGAAGGCTTTGTACCCTATCTATCCTGGCATGCAGTCCTTCAAATATTTGACGAGTCACTGTTGTCAGAGAGTACAAAGCATGAAAAAAAATCATGCAATATTCGAAAATCAAGGCCAAAAAGCAGAAAGAAATCATATTTAGAACATTATCTTTAAATGAGCAAAGGGCAATATTCCTACCTGTGTTTTCCTTCTTTTGAAGTATGTGATTCAAACGTTACCCATCATCACAGAAATCGTGAAAAGGTCTGTTTTCCCCAATTCCCTGACATTATACCTATGAACACTTTAGTGTTGTAGTAGTTTCACTGCCTGAAGTATTATCTGGAACATCTATTTTGTGTTCAAGTGAGTGCTATATTTAGAACCTATTTTTATTCTGCCTAAAGTATACAGTACGCTAGACCTTAATGTACCCTCTAACATGGGCACAGAAGATGTAGTCTAAAAATAGTTATTACTCTAGAAGCAATAATTCGTTTGAAAGACATCACCTGAATTCCCAAGCAGCAGTGAGTGATTAGGACTCGCTTGTCTTCTCTGCCGGAGAGAAACCTCCTCAGCAGGTCCTCTTTTGCAGTAGGCAAATTTGAAATTTGTACAAAAATAGTAACAGAAAAAGTTAGAAAAATTTCAGCACGCATTAAGTCCTGCAAGAGGACGAAGTACTATTTGTGAATTCCTCTCAGCAATAGTTACTTTTCAGTGCTTTGTTTTCTCCATTGGGAATAAGGTAATTATCAGTAGGAGTAGCAGTGAGGAAGAAAAATAAATTTGTTTATTATTGGACCAATTGAGCCCAGCGAGATGAAGGCCAAATTGTTTTTTGCTTGTCTGAGTTTGATTTTTAGTCAGTCTGGATGTGTTTTTTGTTTAGCAGAGAACTTCAGTGAGGAGTATGTTATTTTATGACTGAGGCCAATAGAAAGTCATTGGCATAATAAAACTGCAGATTTTACAATTTCAGCGCAGCTGCTCCGTGACTTTTAAGCAACTGTGAAATCACATTGTTTAAACTGTGTTTATAAGGACTGATGCCTGGATCCATCTTTTTTCTTCCCTTTTTGTGGAGAAGTCAACAGATATCCCTCAGATCAACAACTGGTATTGCAGCCTAACCATTTTGGTGAGTGTTCCTAAACCTCCATTTAGAAATAACCACCTGGTCACCCTGTGTTATACTCATGTATGAAAATGAACACCATGTTACCAGTATCATCAACGAATTTGCTAATACTAATTCACCAGTGAAAATTCCGTTCGTTTAATGACAAACGTTTAATGACAAGCTTGTTTGGATGACACACGGATTACGTGCGATGCCCTCAGCAAACTAGCATTTCAGTTGTTTTTACAACTCTTTTATGACTTCTTAAACTGCAGCAGTTGGTAGTATTTGGACATATTGTTATACTATATTATCAACAGTATATATAGCCCATTTATAAGAAGTATTGCTTGCTTCTCCAGGACCAAATTCTTTGCAGTGAGAGGTGAATTCTGGACTTCGGCTGCAGTTGGGACCTACGCCTTCCTACCCTGAGCCTGTGATCCCATAAACATCCCATAAACATCCACAGATGTGAGTATTTATGCAAGTGATATCTAAAAGTGGATTGTTTTGGGTTTTTTTGTGAAAGACCAGCACTTAAGTAAACTTAGTTGTTTAGCAGATTAGGACTTACAGCTAGATTTTAGGTCTGCAACCCAAACCATGATATGTCAAAGCTGAATCCCCCCCTTATTGACGACAGAGTGTCCATCTCTGGCAGCTCTCAATGAATGGAGTCTGGAGGGTGCAGCCTGCCACCTGGCCTCTGCAGATGTGTCAGGCCCTGATCCTGCAGCTGTGGGTGAAGCTGGGGAAAGATGGGCATTTGCGATAAAAAGGGGCTAGTGATGTGGGGAGCAGAGATGTGAAGCCAGCAGGTTTTGTGCGCTTGCCAAAGGAATGGTGACAAGGAATAGCTTGTCTACAGTGTGGGTCACTGTTAAGTTACAGGGTAGGAGATAATTCTTGTGGTGCTTGACCCTTAAGATTGGGAAGACCAATAGGTCAAGAGTCCTGTAGAAAAATGGAAATCTAGTTCAAAGGTTTCTGTGTATTTTGTTTGGCTTTTGAGCTTTGCTGAGAGCCTCAAAGAAGGAAAAATGTGACAGAGCATTTGAATTGTAGACAGCAAGTTTGTGATATATTTGAAAAAAGGCATAGACTTCAGAGGAACCTAGAAAAAAGACCTTTATCGGTATTTTCTGCCGTAAAAATATTGAGGATATCATCAGGATGGTGTACATAAATCATATGATCAACACAAGGTGTGAACCTGGAAACTCTGAGAGCTCAAATGAAGGGATTGTATAACATTTTGACTGTTTCTTATGACTTAAAAATTAGTACCAAGGAATAAAATTATCCTTTTAGCTTCACTAGATTAACTCAGTTTATCATATCTGATTCCAAGGGTCAAATCTTTTTACTTACACAAGTTTTACTCAAGGGTGATTTGTATGTGTCGGAGAATTTATTCTAACTCTTACAGATATGGAGGAAAATGGAAGTTTGTCCCTAACAGGCGTTTTGGTTTTTCGTGTTACAGCCCATGTGGTGTATAAGACAAAAGTACAGTCCCGTGTTTTCAGGCAGGTCAGTAGCCGCACTGAAATAACTGTGCATCACGGGACCAGCTCTCAAGATTGCATCCACCCTAAAGAGAGCCAAAAGGGTTTTACATGCTCATCAGCCTCACGTGTAGGCGTTGCACATGGTAGCCTAATGCCTCGACAGACAGAAAGGATGTGTACTCCCAAGGCGTTATTCCTTTGCAATACAGAATATTTCCAGAGTATGTGGGGGGAAATCAATAAAGTAAGGCACGTTTTAGATTTAAGTCATGTATGCACAGACGTTCCTCTGGGTGTAGGAAAGCTTTTGGATCTGTAGAGCCTTGGCTTTTATTAATAACACCGTCTCTCTCTGGTGTTAATATGGTCATCAGTAGTGGTTAGCTATCCCTATACTTAGATTTGAATGATGCACACTGAGGAGGGATGAGGGAAATTGTTGCCATTTCCCCTGCATACAGTGCTCCTGCAGAACTGAAGGAAGACATCATTTAGCCTGCAGTGCATAAAAGGAGCGGGTTAATGCATGAAATGTACTGGGTAGATAAAACCTCGACTCAAGTCTGATATCTTTTTTAATATGCATACAAGAATAATAACTCGGGGATTCAGCTTCTATTTTGTTTTTCCACTGCACAGAGAAAACAAAAGTACATCTGTTGCTAGTCTTTATCACTCATTTCATTGCCATCTCAAATTAAGATTAATTGCTTATGCTTGTCCCTTGAACAATGACACCGCTCAAATATATAAACTGGAATCTCCTTCTGACAAGTTTTAATTGTGGGATGAGTCAAGCTGGCATTTACCTAGGAAGTTCACACATGCAAAGACTCCAGTGGCAGACGCTGTCTATGCTGCATTATAAAACCGGGAAGCTGAATTTCACAAATGTAGTGAAGAAAAGGTGTGGCACTTGCAGTGAGCCTGGAAAATCAAGCACCATTCAAAAACTTTCCAGCAATGCATGTGACAAGAGCATATTAGGTTCCCTTGCAAGGAAGGGAAGAGAAGGCTGTATCCAACTGGCACGTTGGGAACAATCCCCTGGGTCGTGTAACAGTAGGAGAGCAAAGAGGAGGTGGATGGGAACAAAGAATCCAATAAATTCACAAACTGGAAAGAGCAGAGAGCCCTGTTGCTGCCTGAAAAGAGAGTCTGTTTGAAGTGGGTGTTTTTCCAGAGGTTTCAGCAGAATTTGGGAAATTATATATGTACAGTTCTAAAACCAGGAGCATGGTTAGTGTTTAGCATGTTTTTAATATGTGGGAGTGTATTCTTTTGTAGCTGTAGAACGAACAAAGGAATGAATGATTGTGGTAATGAATGTCTACTCCTGCGGACAGAATTCATCTCTGTTTGTTAATACATACTTACACATGGTTCAAAAATATGAAACCAAAATTATTCAAGAACTCCTACGTCTCCATTCATGTCTTTCAAGGCTGCCACATTGCTACAACATAGGCATCACACAGCAAAACATCTGGGCAGCCCCAGAGCTGGGGTCAAGAGAAAAGTACAGAAGGGCATACCTATAGTATACCTGAAACTTGAGACGAGGGGTCAGAGTAGTGTGTTCTGGTCCTTTCTGGTCTTGATGGAAGACCTGTGTCTCTCTGACTTTCTTGCAATCTCAAATGTATTGTATACACAATGTGATGCTTGATCTGTCAATTGTTTGAAAGCCCAAAAGCTTTGACGTAGCGGCATAAATAACTGTAGTTACTGGCAGAGAGAGTTTCTCCAAAATTATAGTGGAAATGTAGAACTCACCCACTTAATGCTTACCTGGGACACAAGCAAGGAGTTTGTACCTTCTGCTCAAGTCTAACCTACTGGCTGAAAACGTACCTCAAATTAAACACATTTAAAGTGTATTGGGTTCTTGCAAAGGTAGGAAAATTTATTCTGGACTTGACTTTGATGCCACGAAATACAGGTTTTTGCAATAACTTGATATTATGTAACTGACACACAGCACAGCACACACAACAAAGCAAATATCAAGTTCACTGTCCCTACAAAAAGACACTTGAGAGAGCCACAGAGACATCAGCATGGTGGGTTAGGATGGGGCTGCACAGCAGGGACTTGTTTCTGAGTGGGTGAGGAGCACCTTTAAACCTACCCGCTAAACCGAGAATGGATTGCTATTCCTCTCCTTCCTGTTCCGCAGAAACAGAGCAAAGTCAGTAAGTAGGAAGTTCTGAGACTGCACGGTTATAAAAAGCAAGAGCCTTAACTTTCCAGTAGAAATGAGGATGTGGTAACATTTATATACTTTGCTCTGAGGTTGCAGAACATGACATGCATGTTACTCTCCACAAAAGGAAGAGAAGGTGGTGCTTTACTGAAGGGAATTGAGCTGCTTTTGTTTCTTCCTGGCTTCATCACTTGCTTGCTTCTTTTTCAAATATTTGGTGCGAGAATTGAGAGAGCAGGAGAACAGCACTGATGTAATTGTAAAATATACATTTCAGACAACAATAAAAGCAAATATATTTTAAAAAGCAGGGGAATAGTTGATAGCCTACATATTTATAATTGAAAGCTGTTCAGAAAGGAATTACTTTTTTGTTCACTCTAAATTGTTCTAATCCCAAGACAAAAATCTTCCTGGATTCCAGGAACTAATAAATCCATCAATCAGCAACTAAAGGATAAAAATACCTGAAATTGCCAATAGGAAATAAAAGATAATAACACGAACCCCCTGTTGAAAATAAGTGTTTGTCAAATGTAGAAAGTATTGGTATCACAGAAAGAAGCGTCCAAAATATCTCTCTCTCTTTTTTTTCTTTTTCTTTTTTTAACTAAAGCAGGACACAGCGTCCTCTTTAGCCGTGGATTTCTGAGCTCTGATTGTTTTGTGTAATGTCTTAACAATCCTTTAATGAAGTTTTGATGGGTTCATTTAAAAAAATTATCCCCACAGTTTGGTCGGATTTTAGTCCATGAATTTAAACCGGTCTGATTTTGCAGCAAAACTATCTGAAAGTGGATACAGTGTAATTCTTTCATTGATAACCGCATTAGCTTTTGGAGCTAATCCAGGCTCGCTGGAGGTTTACATGCAAACCTGACTCACTATGGGTCTTCCATTCATATCTGATCTGCTTCCAGATCTGATGTCAATGGAAGCACTGTATACTCTATGCTGCCGCTCTCCAGCTTGGCCTCCCTCCAGAAACTTAATGTTTTTCTTCAGTTGCATCAGTGCCTCTGAGCAAAAAGAGAATGACATCCATATGTTTTAAGATTAAAAGCCGAGTCAACATTTCAAGTGCAAAAAGTGTATGCATTCGTAGACCTGCAGTGATATGGTGAAAGGGTAAATTTCTTGAAATAACAGTTTTGGTCTCAGAGCTGCGGAGGCCATGGTGTGTGTCACATTTTCTTGATGGAGATCGGCAGAAAGATACATGGAGACTTCCATGGTTTTCTTCTGGCAGCTAAATTTTGAACCGTATAATTTACTGTATTTTTTTAAATCAAAGAGGAGAATTTGGCAATAAATATGTCGATAAACTTCCATTGAAGTGAAAGAGCAGTTAACTCAGAAAGCTGATGAAGAGAGTTAGGAACCTATTGCTGCATGTGAACGTGGCTCAAAGGTGTTTTCTGAGGAGAAATTTGTATTATTATTGCATTTGCATAATACAAGAAATGCAAATAGCTCCCAAACAATACAAGTCACTAGCACGCACAGTGAGACCGAACTGGCATTTTAAAGTCACTTATTGAGGAATTCTTCAAACTCTTCCACAAACTTTCGTGTTAAACGTACCGCTCCAAGGGGTTTTATTTTACCTACGCATGCTCCTTCAAGGCAGTGCTGCACTAGCAGTGTCTGGGCGTCTCTGCCACAGGGCGTCACATAAGCCAACGTTCCCTCCAGCACACAGAGGGGAATATATATAATATAATTTTGGGGAATCAGTGCTCCCTCCACCATGTAAAAACATCACGGACAGAGAGAAAGTAGTTATAAATGCATTGTGGAGAGGGTACTTTAGCTCGTAAACTATCTGGTAGGACCACATACTCATACCTTACTCTAGGCTAAGCAGGACCTTACTGGAGACACAGTGATGGTAAGATATCTCGTATGCATACAAAACAACTTTAGGAATCAGCACTCAATTCATTTTGTCTTAAATCTTGTGTACTGGTAGTATTCTTCCAAAAGCATGATGCCCTCCAAATGTATTTTGTAATAAGTCATGAAGGAGCTGAAAGGCTAAAAAGGACTGTGTAGGGTCACTCCAAGAGGCTTTTAAAAAAAAAAAAAATCCTTTTTTTTTCTACTTTTTTTTTTTTCCAATGCGAGTGAGATGAGAAATGATTGGTCCTCGCTAGATTTCTTTATTTGTTAAAAACAATTTCTGAAGCTGTTTCCACGTATTAGCAGGTAAAGTGAGCTAAATTCTTGTCTCTCTATGAGATCAAATTGACTTCAGCTCCTGTTTGCTATGGAAACTTAACAGACAGGTCTAAGCACCACCTAGTTAGATAAACATGACCCTGATTTTAGCTCATTTATGTCCCTTGACCAAAAACCTCATTACATTTGTTCGAACTGTTTATTAGTTTCCCTGAGTCTTTATTCATGAAATTACCACCAAACACCGTACCCAGAGAGTCTGTAATATACCAAACTGCTTTGCAATGGGTAATATGGAGTAAAAAGTGCGGCGCTCCGTGAGGGCGAACACTTTGGGAGCAGTTCAGGATAGGCGCCTATATGCTTCTTCACCCCAACACCTGGAGAAAGGGTTGAGGGAGTGAAGGAAATGCAGAGTGTGCCGGCATTTGCCTCATCTTCTCCATGGTGGGAAGGGGAAGAGCCATGGTGTGCTGAGCTGGGAAAACACAAGAAAATGGCAGCTGCCACCCCGCTACAGTGCGCCTCTGCCTTCTGGTCTGTCTGCAGGCATGTTCGGCTGCACTTCGCAGATATTTTTCATAGCTTTCTACAGCATTTTCTTACACTGCTGTGCAGAAAAGCCACACATGAGAGATCTTTTTTTTATTAAACCTAAACATAAAAAGAAAATTTCACAAATCTGTTGGTCTGGCTGTTTCCCAGTCATATGTCATCTGAATTACATTACCACAATATTCCAGACATTAAATTAAAGACAGTAGGAACAAGTATAGTTGACATCTGTGCAAAATTTAAAACTAAGGAACTTCCAGTGGTTTCTTTAATCCCAGCCAAATTATGGCTTTTACCACACTCTTCCTTCTATAATGCCAAATTTTTTTCCTCTCTCTCTCAAACACATTCACAAGATCACAACCATGCAGCTGCAAAGCATCCTGTGCTGTTCCTGTGTGGGCTGGCCATGCCAGCAGATGCACCGGGGAAAGGGTGCCGGCTCATCTCTGAGGGGTTGCTGCCCTGGCTTCCTCGCTTTTTGGTATCACCAGGAGTGTGCATTGCCTGGAAAAGGTAATCTCTGGTGTGCCAGGCTTAGCTTTCATACCTTTTTTTGCCCAACATAGGGAAGAAATCAGTAAGAGTTAAATTTCCTTGCTAGGAGGAGTGTGCAGCGCGGTATCCAGGGAGACTGTGAAACCTGCGTCCTTGGGGGTTTTCAAGACTTGACTTGGCACAGCCATGGCTGACCTGAGCTAGGGCTACAGGCAGGGGCTTGGACTACATCACCTCCAATGTTCCCCTCCAGCCAACATTTTTAATAGTCACTGCTCTGTCACTGGGGAAACGGGCAATGGCCGTTGCTAGTGGCAGAGCAATGATTGCTTAATCGCTACTATGACTTGTGACTATCTATCAGATACCTACCTATCCACAGTGAGCTGGAGGAGTTTTGCTTTTTCTCCTCTTCGTAGGCTGAAAGATGGTAATGGCTTCTAGCAAACATGTCTACCGAGCAGTCAAAGATGTGACTGAAGTGAATGAGCAACCTTTGGTTCAGGGCAAATAAGTGCCCTGGTGTGTAGTGGTAGTGCAGAAAGCCACAGCTCAAGGCAAAGCCTGCTGCGGTCAGACTAATTAGAAGCTAAATCACATGCACACACTTATATGGGGGAGAGAGAGAGAAACAACACAGCTACTTGGCTGAGGCTGGCACGCTCCTGCCCTACATCAGTGGGGCAGGCAGAGGCTGCCCACTGTGGTGCTGCAGATTCCCCCCAACTCTTGCCCTTCAGTGCCCACCACCATCCCCAGGGCTCCTTTCCGCAGTGTTCCCATGCCATGGTCTGGCCCGCACGGGAGTGAATCAGGATGCCTTGTGATTCCCTGCATCCACTTGTTTTCCTACGTGTTTGTTCAGCTGTGAGTATATTTGGAAACACATTGCTGGTGGATGGGTTGCTTTGGCATTGCAGAAGGAAGAATGTGGTAAAGGCACTGTGTATCTGATTGATACCATTCTTCTTTCCTCTTAATAGAAAAAATCCACCATGGCTTTGAGATTGCCTTAACCACACAGGCCGGAAAAAAAAAATATGGAAAAATGTTCCATTTTGGCTTGGTATACCTAAACATAAATAGTATTTCCTGTGGAGTTGATCAGGCAAAGGTAAATACAATGTTGTGTATTGCCTCAGAAGAAACATTATTCGTCTACCATTAATATTTCCATCCAGAAGTCGTTTGGTGTGGAAAAGCTGGGATTTTGCATGTCCTTTTCCCAAGGGGGAGAGAAGTGAAATAACTTGAGAAAACATTGATGCTTTCTACCACAATTAAATTAATATTTTGCATAGAAAAATATCTGAATGGTAGTAGAAATGAACTTTTCATTTTCCACTCTAAATATCAGTTCGATATACTTCACTTTTTTGTTGTATTTGGAGACTCGGAGGAACAGAAATGGAAGCTGGGAGTATACTTTCTTGATTTTAAAATGTGAAGCCATGTTCTGCTGTGTGGGCTTATAAGAGACGGCTCACAAAAACAGCACATTGTAATGAGAGCAAGGGGGACCATGTCTTAATCTTGTTTTTACAGAGCACCAGTGACCCCTTGGTGTATCCCTCTGTGTTGTCCCTGTGAGTTCAATGTCGTTAAGATTGTACAATAATGCATAATTGTGGGGAAAAGTAGGACCTTCTCATGCTTCTGGGAAGAGTTCTTTTTCCTGTGGGTTTGTTACCCCTCAGGCGCAAAAATTGAATTGGGAACTCTCTTTTTCAGGTTGCGAGGTAGGGTGGTTGGATATGGTCCCTGGGACAGGGAGGTGACAGCCACTCATGGAGGCCAAGCAGACCATGAGGAGGACCCTGGCACATGGTAGCTGAAGTACCAGCCTCGATTCTTCCCCACGTGCCCAGCCCACACATTTGTAAGTGAAACCAGGATGAGATACTGGTGATCTGGCAACTACCACATTGACAGAGCGGTGTATATTGCACTTTTTTTGTCGGGCAGAATGTACCCATTGATCTTCTTGCTCTTAGCTTGGGAAGGAAAGCATCAGACCTTCCCTCTCCTGGGCTTCAAGTTAAAAGCGGAAATTAAAGCGTGTAAAATCCTCCACTCTGTGTATTATTTGTTTGTTAGGTGCTGGCAACCTGCTTACAGCACTGCAAGGCAGAAGTGTGAATTACGACCATTTCCTGTAACGTCTTCACTTTACGATCCAGACCTCGACTTGAGTATCTGCACAGGCCAAGCCAGTTTTAATGAAGCCTTTGGGGAATCTCCTGTGAGTAAGTCTGTGCATATTGTTCTCTCTGAGGGATCAGAGGGGAGGGAATGATACGCGAGGTTTTATTTCTGTTTCCTTGTTCTTTTTCATTTGCTTGCTGTTCAATTATGATTTTTAAACGGCTACAAACAATGAGATTCAAATGCAAAGTCTGACTGTTTTTAACATTAGCCAGATATCTGATATCTTCTTGGCAATCTGGGATCCAGAAATCAATGAATAAATTGCCATCATCCAGTGAATAAAACAGTCATCTGAATAAGTACTGCACAGATGTGCCCTTTCACTTCACTAGCACATACTGTATGCAGAATACCTTAAACATGATGCAATTTCATGTTTCATAATACACGCTTTTTTGTGAAACAACATATGTCTTCAGTTGTGATTGTTTGAAGGTACTGCTATAAACTTGATGGCTATTATTATGTCTGTTGCAGTTGGCCAGTCATTCTAGAAACCATTTTTTCCCTGCTAGTAGGAAAGACCACTTTAATATAAATTAGCTCAATGAAAATATTTATTAAAACAACAGTCAACAATCTGCTCCTCCTAGCACGTATCTTGTACGGTATTAGAGTGAAAGTGCATATTATCATGTTACTAAAAAGAAAAATACTGAAAAATAAAAAGATTTATAAAAGAATAGCAGTAAACAATCTGCTCAATTAGGCATCCTAACTACTTAGGTGTGTAATTATAGAAATGACACAATGTTTATGCAAGTGTCTTAAGGATAACAATAAAGTGCCATGTGTATTCTACCAAGGAAGATTTACTTAAATGAATATGCTATAAGCACAGCAGGGCTACTCACATGACAACAGAGGAGTAAACAGGGAGAGGCATTCCCTAATGCACAGTCAAAAGGGCACAAAGGCAAGGCTACAGAATATGAGGTTTCATCGGTGTCTGAAAGGTTAGTGCTCCGTCTCGTTTTTCTTTTGCTGTGTTCCAAGTATTTGTGCAGAAGGGGTGGGCAGCGTAAACAGAGCTTAAAGCTGTGACACTCAAGGCTCTCCACTGTGCCAGGTGGATAAGAACTTGAAAAGCTGGGTGGATGTCTGTTTGCATTTAATACTCGCGTGTCTCGCTTTGTCACCATCTCTGTTCCGCTTTTTATATCTCCTTTCCTCCTGGTCCAAGAAAGTAATCTAACCTCTATGTCTTACTTCTAGATATCTCTTCTAATCACTCAACTTACAGAGAAAATTCATGCTTTTTGCATCAAATTCTTACTCTTTATAGCCCTCTTTCATCTCTAATCTTCCCACTGTGACAGGAAAATGTGCCCTGCAGCAGTGCCTTATGATGTCAGAATCAGCGGCTTCTGGCTGGATGAGCAAAAGAGTATTTAGAAGGCAATTTTAAATGCACGAGTTCTGACCGCATAGTCGTCGTTGGCCTCACAAAAGAAGGGGAAGGCCTCTCTGTAGCTTGACCTGCAGTTTCCCTTCTGCAGCCTCTAAAATAATACAGAGTAGAAAATACGGCTGGTCTGAGGGGTGGCCTTCTGTACCTATTTTGTGCAAGAGTTCATGATAGCAGAGCGTCTGTCTGTGGAGTGTTGGGTCCTCACCGTTTGTGACCAGCCTGTTTTCTGCCGCATTTTGGCAGATCTGAAACTGGCCAACTGCTTTAATATAACAGTCAAAATAATTTGCCGTCATATTTAGGTCACATTAGTGGCCTCCTCCCAGTCCAGTTACTCCCCTGCAGTTCTATGGCCTGTTTAACCCTCCTGTCTGAAGTGGTGTCTGTGGCGTTTTCACAGCTGAAGAACCACTCTCCAAAGATGCTGGTCAGCAGGATGCAGGAGAAACAGCACATTCTTCCAAGGCTTTAGCTGCATCCCACTCATAACTGGCTCTACTTACTGGTAGATGTTACCTTACACCCTTATCCCGGGATGGCCCAAGGTGACTGCCTAGCGGTGCTACTAAAACTGAATTGGGTTGCCTCAAGGATGCACAAAGTTTTTGGCCACTTTTGACATAGGTGGAAGTGGAAGATGGGATCTAGGGTGAGTAATCTGGAGTAAAAGCTCTGAAGACTTGGGTTCAATGCATCTTCTACAGTGGCATGATAAGACAAATGGGCAGCAGCAATTGCTGCTATGGGGAATGGTGTTTCTCTTCTTATGTAGCCCGTTAGTCCCTTCCAGGTACTTCTCAAGCTTGACCCATAGCGTTCTGCAGATCACAACCATTTTGAGGTTTTCCAGACAGGATTTTGGTTTTCCTTTTTCAATACAGAAGTTATGGTGGCAGCTATGTATGAATATTTATGGTCCTGGCTTGAAGAATTTCCTGGCTCTGGTAGATCCTCTAACCCCTAAGGAGCCTGGAAAGTAACTCTGGTTCAAAGGAAGAGTGTGGGAAGCTTAGTGTTATAACGCTGATTTTGAAAACTAAGGTTATTGTCATTTTTCTTTAGTTATCCTTAAATCATTGCCTTTTCTCCTTAAATAAACCTGATTTATTCCCATTTTTTGTAGTTTCCCTAAAGCTTCCAAAGGAAATCCTGGAAACATCAGCATAGTGTTTGCTTTAAGTTATACGCGGAATTTAACACACTTAGAAGTAATCCAGGCTTGAACAAAGGTGCCAAGAATGACTAGAAATATTTTTAAGTCCATGCGGATCAGGGTCACTGGGGCGCTTGGTGTGAGCAACCAAAAGTTCTGCGCCCTCTGCTCACGGAGCTCGGGAGGGAAAGAGGACACCAAACAGCTACTGACCAAAGGAGAGCTACAAATCTGTAAGTGCAAATCCATATCGTGAAGGACAAGCTTAGCAGCTAAGGGTGGGCACTGTTTCAATAACTAGTAACGAATCGAGGCATTCCTGTGCAGGGACGGGGCTGGGTGTGCATCAAAAATTAACGAGATCCACAAAATCAGCTGCTGATTTGACATTCTTAGACAGTCCCCCTACTAGCAAAGTCTCCCCACTTGCTGCGGGGCCATGATTTTCTCCAAAGCAGGCTTGACACGGGTTGCTGATCCCCTGATCCTCAGGCTTCGACCAGGGGAGAAAGGCTTTCAATGCCAGCTATGTTTGCATGCAGGAGCTGGAGAAGAGCAGTGCAGAGGTCTGCATGAAGGTGCTAATCCAGCTGGGGTGCCCAGTTACGACCGTGCAGCGCTGGGACAGCCAGCCAGTGCCAGCTCACCCTGCGCTGAGGTGCTCTGGGAGGCCCTGGGTCCTCCACCTCCATCGGGTCAAGCTGTGAGTCCTCCCAAGTGGACTGTGGGAAAGTTAAATGACTTTTGGGGCACTTAAGGGGACTGTGGAAAAATGTTGGAGGGCTGTCAGCACTTGCATGATTTAGCCTAAATCCTCTCCGCAGAGCGAATGTTCACAGTCTGAGGGGAAATCTCGCCTGTAGCTGTGTGCAAGCCAACTAACTTAGTCTGAAAGGACCAAATTAACCTTGGATAAGAGGTTTTTGTGCATGGATGGTTAGTGGATTAAAGGCGATGTCTAAGTGAAAGCCCAAGCCAAGCGAGGGGAAGGAGCAGCCCTGGCCGTGCATCTGTTCAGCCTGGCCCCGCTCCCCTCCCGCCCCACACTGCTGGCCTTGGGGCCACAGGTGGCCTCGGGGCCACCCAGTCTCCCCTTCTTGCATGCTTTCCAGCGCTGCTGGCAAAGCTCCACACAAAACTTGGGCCCATGGTTTAAAATGTATTTACAGAGAGCCAGTAACTGCTTTTTGGTTTGGTTTTTTTTTTAGATCCACCCACCCTCACTCGACAGGCAAATAAGGGACCTCCTGCCATTCCCTGGCACGTGGCCACCTCGGCTGCACCCTGCCAGGTGCCCGCTGTGGGCTCAAATGCCCACCTGCATTTGGAGAGCAGAGATCAAGTTGAGGAAAAAAGGGTGGCACTGCATCCACGGCACACGGTTGGTATGAGAAGTGGGTCTGGCGTGTGATCATCCTATCATGCCTCGTTTTAGAAGTCATTGTACCTTGGAAAGCAAAAACTGCCTGTTACTTCTGGTAGGGAGAAAAAATACATCTTTAATTTGGTCTCTTTTTAATGGTTTCAGTTGCTGATCCCTTATGTGGGTACTGGCTGTCCATTTCACATCAGCAAGTTGTGCATTGTCAAGCTGAGTACAAGCAATTATTTCACCTTTTTCAGAGCGAAAAACTTCCATCCATCAGTCCCCAACTCCAGCAGGGATGGCGGCACTGGGAGTTCACGAGCGCAGTAACCCTTTTTGGACGTCATCTGCTTTCAACGAGCAGCAGGACTATCCCGGGACCCACATCGCTTTCTATAGCCTGGGTGGTATGTTCCACCTGTACCACACGCGCTGCAGGGAGAACAAAGGTGGCTTACGGCAGCTGGCGGCATTTGCAGGACGTAGAGCATCTGCTGCGTATCGGCTCCACGTTGATACAGGGTCAGCCATTGCCTGACAGGTTGAGATAAGACCATTCCTTGTCGAGATGCTTCCAGGCTACTGAGAATGTAAAATCATGGTTGTCTTGAAATACTGCTCAGCTCTGTTAGTGTCTTGGAAAACACCACGGACTGAAAAAGGACAACAGCCAGCCTGCGTATTCAGTACAGGAATTACTGGCAGGACAGGTAGGTCTTTAGGACTCAAAATAACCTTGAAGCTGCCTTAAACCATTTCTTTCAGGGTTCCTTTTGTGTACCTAGGAAAAAGAGGGAGTAGCTGACTTGCTGCTTTACTGCGTGCTCTCCTGCGGTGCCAGAATGGTCTTCTCGCAGTCAAAGTCATGCAGTAACTGCCTCGGATGTCTTTTAAGTTGAAATTTGGGTCCAGCCTGCTGTGTAATGAGCAAAGATCAGGGAATCACAAAGATGCTTATGGCCATTTTTGATTCTCTGTATTTGACTGGAGACTAAATGGATTAGACCAGGATCTCCGGTCTGCCCTGATTATTACACTAAAAATACTTTACTGTAACTTTGCAGATGGCAAGCTTGACATAATATCCAACCCATTGTATTTAAGTTTTAAGTTATCCTTATAAGCAAACCTTTTATTTGCCATACTATAGAACTAAAGCAATGGAACGACATTTACAGCAATTGCATTGATCTTATATGTCAAGCAGCAACATGAAATGAATATAAAAATACATATATTTATGTTCTTTAACCAGCAGCTGTAGTTAATAATAACTGAAGTTTGGAATTAATTATAACTGAAGCTGAGGCTATTCATTTTTATGTTTAGGACAAACCCCCTGAGGTTTCTGTGACCGGCATTTTATAGCCAGAGACAAGAAATTTCACCACTGCTGGAAACATTTCTATCAAGTCAGTTAGAGAAGAAAAATAATCACCTTGCAGGAACATGCCCAGATAAACCCGAAAGGTAAGATTAGGTTAGTCATGGTAGAACTTCTCTCTCCTCACTCCTATATATCACAGATAGTAGGAATCCCTGGGAAGACTTTAAATGTTCAGAGGGAGAGAGCAAATGCAAAATCAACGGTTACAATGCCTCTGTTTTTCAATACCTGTCTAGAGTTACCAATAGCATCAAGCAGATCCAGCAAATGGATGAACTAATTCCTGAGAGTTGGAATTTCACTGGCCTGGGTTTGAGCTGGCTACGAAACAGCTTTCCCATCCCAGTGGCTCTGCTGACGTTTTCCACTTCTCAGGTGGGAGAAACTCTGTAGTCAGACTCTTCCACTCTCCCTTTGGCAAAAATTACACGCTGGACAAGAGAGATTGTACAGGTTAAAGTTCAGTGGAAAATACTCTTGTTAAGCATTTTGATTTTGATGAAAAAAAGTGTTTTCTTTTCCTTCATAAAAGGAAAACATGACCCCCACCCTATAATAGCTCTATTTTGCATGCAAGCTAACACAGTTCCCCCCAACAATAGCTCTATTTTGCATGCAAGCGTACACACGTTTCCCTTTGTTATTGTTTGTGGAGTACTTTGAATAGGAAATTGTATTTGGTGCTAAGCATTAGTGCATCTTGGCAGCAGCTTGTTCGCCTGGTACCCTGTGTGCCCCACCAGAACCTGAGACACTGTGCGCTCCCGTGAAGAAGCACCCCTCTCTGTTCCCTCCATGCCTCCTGGTTTTCGGTGTGTGCAATAACGATTGTAAACTATGTTTTAATCTGCATTTTTAAGCAGACATGGTCTCAGCCATCCTGTGTGACAAGAACAATTAGTCTGACCTGCTATATGAAACTGTCCCTGCCTCTTCAGCTGCCATTGCTGAAGGCATTTTGCATCTTAGATAGAGGAAGGACAAAAGCCAAGCATCGAAAATGAAATGATTATGTTAATATGTGTGAACAAATGACATGAATACACTTCTGAAGCCCAGATACTCTGGCTTTTTCATTATTTCCGCTGTCAGAAAGAGATCCCTCACAAATGTTTGTCACTGGAAAGGGTGCACAGGAAGGAGGGATGCAGATAGGTGTCTAGGTAGGTAGACTGACAGACAGCTACCTAAAGGAAAGCACCGATGAGGCGAATGTGGAAAGCCTTTGTTGGAACTGCACTGAAAATTATTTCCTGGAGACTTCCACAGTGGAGTCAAAAGACCTTGTGTCTAGCAGGTAATTGTAGTCTGCCAAGGTTTGATGGTGGAGAAGCAAACAAAAACATAATTCATAAAACATGTCCACAGTACATGCACTGTAACCAACTGGGTCAGCTGGCAGGGTAGGAAGAGCCAGCGGACAAGACCTGGGAAGTCAGAGCAGCTGTGCTCTAACCCCGATTACTATTTATTATTTATTCACTTTTTTTCTGCTAAAGCTGGGACATGCAGACCAACACAAATTTGCTTTGCCTTTTAAGAGTATGTTTGACCCGACAAAATGGGTGTCTGTCAGTGGGTTTACCTCATGTGAGAGCGCTTACCATGATTAACAAGGGGGTGTGTGGCAGGGCAGGACTTGCAGCATTGGCTAAATTCGGAGCCATCTAAAGCATGGGCTCACATGAAAGGGCGTGTAGCCCCGGGTCCTACAAAGCATGGGGCATATTGCAAATGTGTTGGTGTTGCTTGCCTACAGCCATCCCTGAGGGTAAGTCCCCTGAAGCCAGCCCTGCTGAAACTGTAACAGAATAACCCACATCAGCAATAGGACTTACTTTGCTTATCGATTGCCATCGTAAGATTTCTGACTGCATAAAGACAGATTTCTTTTCAGGCTGCCAGCTAACACTGCTTTTTTGCAGGAAATCGTGATTTTTTTTTTTTTTTTTCCCCTGTCTGTCTGTCCTGCAAGTGGCATGATGTGAGCCTTCTCTGAAGAAAAAAGCACATAGCTGCAGTTAGCTTGGGAATAAATATGCTCTGAAGTACAAAAGCCTGGTCTCTGCACTAACCGCAGCAACATGGCTTCTGTTTCGGAGCTGTCTCACATCTGTCCGAAGAGAAGCACAGGCAGCTGGAGTTCACATCTGCCTGGAAAACAGCAAGTAGACATACCCATATGTATGCTGGCAAGTCTTTCAAGCACAGACAAAGCCTATGAGAAATAAAAGGGAACACATCTCGTGCTAACTTTGGCTAGAGAAGTTTGCTGTTAATCTTTTACCTAGCTATGAAGCTCAGGATTTAGGTCTGTCACCTTGCTCAGGAATGGGAGTTTGATGCTGAAAGACAGATATAAATGGTGCATTCAGAATATTATTTTTTTTTAATGTGTTGGTCAAACCGTATGTCTAAAGGAGGGAAGAAATGCTGTTTTCTTTAATTGGCCATCATGGTGTATGTCTATTTCTCAAGTTAAGGCAGGTTTGGGTTGGATTCCCAGGTCTGGGATAGAGTAACTTTTGATTTATTCAGCACTTTTTTTCCAAATTAGTTTACTTAAATGTCAGTGCCGGACTAGCAGCTCTGTGGTAGAGGGAGAGCTGACCCAGGGAGTCTGAGAAAGCTTCCTGAAGGTCTGTATCTTAACCAGCCATGCAAGTTATGTCTTCACAACTGCAATTTGCGGCGAAACCCAACACTGCTGAGGATCGATGACGCAGTGACGGTTTCACTGCAGGCTGAGTGGCCCAATAGTATGGCCTCAGCATCAGCCAGGAAGAATTTCTTTCAGGTCTCTTGCCTGAACTTCCGTTTCTTCTATTTATGCTTAAGTTTCCATCTCTCTTTTTTTTTTTTGTGAGTGAGCTGTGAAGCAGAAGCCCTAGCGTGGGAAGGAGATCCTGCAAGTATCTCAGCCATGAATTACTGCCATTTTACTGCTGGGCCTCATTTTTTTGTGCAGCTTCAATTTGGTGGTGTTGTCCCTGACGAAGTAAGTGATGATACTAAGCAATGTCTTTTCAATTTTGTCTGCTTCTAAATGAATTCTAGTTTTATTTCTCAGCGTAATGCAGGCCCTATATCTAGTTTACTTATGATTTATATTCTGTTCAAAGATATGAGCCTTCATGAAGCCTACTAACTAATAATTAATAAAGCTCATTTTAAGTCATTAATCTATTGTTCTGCATGATCTTTCCAGAACACATTTAAGATGTCTGATGCAATGTTTATTCTCAGCCCTTTTAATGCAAGTCTTCTCTATAACTGCCTGACTTTATTTTCCATTTGCATCACCTGCAAATGATTGTCTATACAAGCCTAATGGCTTACAGTAACCCTTTAAAAATTGGATACTTGAGGTGAACCCATTTAAGATAATTTTTTACAAAAGTCTAATATTCCACCCAAGCACTGTAGCATAATTTCTGAACAGAAAGCCAAGTGCACTAAATGTATCAGCATTACGATAGCCCAAACCCATTTACTGTGGTATTGAGGACTGACACACAAATGACCCTGGGTTTCAGTACATGGAAATTACTTGTAATTATTCTATGTTTTCCAGCCCTCAACCTGTTCATCTTATAACTCTTTGGTAGAGACTCCTTTGAGCTGGGTCTAGCATATCAGGGGAAATTCTGAGATCTCTGTTGGAGCTCTCCAATTTGCAGCTGACTAGCTGACCCATTTTTGTTTAGGGCAATGTGTCTTTGGTTATAAAATCATCAGTCTTTATAAGCCTCTTGCAGAGGGACAAATGGATGTATTTTTTACTCTCTGTGACATTTTTAAACTGATAGACAGACACTATTTGCCCAGCGTTTTTTAATCTCCATTTCATGAAAAATGAAGGTCTTTGGCCTAGAATTTCAATTTGATTTATATTCACAATTTCTCTTAACGTGTTTCAGACTAGCTGATATCAAAACATGAACATCAGCTTTAATCATTACCAAAGGTTTCCCTGTGATTTAATAGTGAGAGAGGTTTTCGTTTTCCTCATCTTTTTTTAATTTCTCATAAACCAAAAATCAAATTCACTAACTTTCATCCAGAATCAATTACTTTGAAAACCTGTAGGAAAGGAGACCTTGAAAGAATATCCTACCATAATTTCTGTCACTCTACCCAATCTTGGTGCTGTCTCTTGTTATTTGGAATCATTACTATACCTTAAAAGAAGCAACTTTGTGCAGTAAAATGGCACCGCACTGCTCAACCTATCTGCTAGGTAGGAGTCCTCTGAACTTTTTCTGCGTATTCTACTGCAGTTTTTTTTTTGTTTGTTTATTAACACTAAAGTGAGTCAATAGAGCTGTGAAAGTCTGAATATTTCTCTATTCCAAGTCATCAGAAAATAATGCTTTTTCTCTTCTGAGGCCAGGATCTTTAAGAGTGGACAGAATGTTAATCAGAAGTGAAAAGGATTTGATTCCCACTTGCCAAGGGGAGGTTCCCATCTGTTCTCACTGAAGTGTATGGGGATTTTTGCTATTGGCTCTCTTGAGAAAGGGGTCAGACCTTAATTTGAGGGAGGAGAGAGCATTTAGCTGTTTTGTATTGTTATCTAAAATACAAATGCTTCAGCTAAATAGGCTGGTGACCATCTGAAGAAGCTGCTTATTAATAAAAAAAAATCTTGGTTTTGTAAAGGTGTAAACCCCTAGAAATTAGGTGGTCTTGCCGACCATAGCAGCAAATCTACGCAGGTTAAGGAGGTGCTTCCATATCTCTCATACCCCATGGAAGCCAAATCTAATTCATCAAGGCCCTTTCTATTGAATATACATCTTGCTAAGAAAAGAATATTCAAGACTTTTACAGGTCATCAAGGTTGTGCCTGTTCCTACCACCAGACTGAGGAATCTCCTGGCAAAGAGCCAACCAAACATAACCTCACCTTCATCTTTTGCGACCAGTCTATGTGAACAATGTGTGCTTCATACAGAGACTACGTTCTCATCTGACCACTTGGACGCTATTTTTTCCAGCAGTTTCTCCAGTTCAATCAGTCTGAATAGTCACATATTTATGCTGAAGTGTTCCTTTTGTTACCTTCAGGACAGAACCGGGGACTCTGACTCTAATTCAGGGTGGGGTGGGCTACGCAATAGACCAATTTTCCAGATTTTTACAGCTGCTGATACGGAATTGATACTGGTTGCTCTCCAGCTTGCTCCCTGAGCAAGGTAATTGCAATATTTATTTTCAATGTGCAGTTTGTTACTTTCGCCTTCAAGTTGGTCTAGACCCTCTGATTACCTTTTTTTTTTTTTTCCTTCACAGTGGATAACATATGTAATGCGAAGGCTGTGTTTAACACCAGACTTTTACTCTTCAGGGAAATGAGCATTGGGCTCAATGTATAAAACAAAAACCTAAAGTAGCCCTAATAAATTAGTTTATGAATAATGGAAATGAAGAAATATTGCAAGAGGAGATAAAAAAGAAGAAGAAACCTTTTAAAGCATTATGAAACATAGGCTGTATTCGTAACATCCAACTCAGTCTAAGATAAGAGCTCACAAAGGAACTTTTCTAGTTGATAGATAAATGTGTGTGCACAGAGTTCCCTATTCTGCCTAGTTCCAACAAACCTTCTCAAGAGTATCTATAGCTGTCTTGTGAAAGTTGAGAGTCCTGTCTGGAAGTATGCTGGTATGAGAAATCATCAGCTGGTATTAGAGCAGCCATGGACTTCAATGACTAACGAGACTTGCAGAGGACATCTCATGTGATTCTCATACATATCTTTGGTTTCAGAGCCTCTGCTGGTCAGGACACACCAAAATGTTCATATAACACACATGTACATTTTTAACAGCCAGCCTTTTTTAGAAGACTGTCCCTGATCAAATTGCTCAACATCTTCTAAGAACTTGAAGTTCTAGTTCTCAGTAAACGTGTCAGGTTGGTCATACAATGTAACTTGCAGCTCAGCTGCTGGTAGGGGACGTAAAGCTTCATGAAATCTGTCTTTATCACTATAGGAAGATTTGTGGAGTTACTGCCTTGACTTTTTAAAGAGCGGATAGTTTTCTCTAGCTTTGGTCACTACTTTCTGAGATAAAGTATTGAAATTCAATGGAGTTGTGCCAGTTGAACCAGCTAAGGATGCTGCCTTCTATTTGCTCTTACAGCTTACAGGATGTGTGGTTCAAATTCCGTTGGGATTGCTCTTTTATCTTTGCAGTCAAAAATGCCTCTATTTTTTCTTCTACTTTTCCCAGAGCAACATAAGAGCTGTGTGCTAATGTGTGCTGCAAAAATGTGTTTCAAAAACGTAGATCGTAACTATCCATTTGAATAACTTTGATTTATTTCAGCTACAGTTCCAACATCTTTAATTGTATTTTCCAATAATGTTCGTAGGAGCTCGTTTGCAAAAAAAAGTAAGCTGGTATTGCAAACTGTCTCGTAAAACCTAAAGTTTCTTGCATATTCTTACAAAAGCAAGCCAAATAACTAACAAGTTCTGAAGCAATAGCTATGGGGCAAAAGCTATAGTATGTTAAATCATAGAGCAAGAACAGCAAATTGCCACAGTGAATTGTCCCACATATATACAGCTTGTAGATCGATCAGAAAAAGAACATATCTACACAAATACAGTTTGTAATCAATTAAAGATATGAGGAGTTGTATCTGTAAAGGACTCATTTGCTGTAATACAGAGGCAGCTGGAGCAGAGACACTGGATGGAATAGATCTGTCTTAAACACCTTGTCTCTGAGTGGTTACTGAGCACCACATGGTACCAAGAATAAAAATAGCCTAAGTAAAGGAATGGAAAACTTAAAATCTCTATCAGAGCCAAAACTCTCCATAAATGTGGAAGACAACTGAAGGAAACTCGGACGGCACTTTGCTCTGTGTTTGTAAGCAAGCAGTGCCAGAAGAAATGAAGACGTTCAGAAGGTAGCCTTGGTTTTGACAGCGGCTAGTTCTGAAAAGCTCGTTGCAGCTAATAATTTTCTGTTAAGTGGAGCAGAGGCTGACTGTGAAGTGGTAGTACAGAAATGTGAGGAACCCTGAATTCCATGTAAAAATGAAACATATGTGTGAGATTGGCTCAGAGTAAGCGGAGTCTTGCAATTTTGAGGGCTAACTAAAAGGAGACTGGGTCCTAATGAGAGCTGGGAAGAAAATTCAGAGAAACTACTGGAAAATCCAGAGTGAGGCTGAAAAAAGCTCTTACAAGGTGCTGGTTAATGCATGTTGGTGAGAAGGAAGTCACGTGGCACAGTCTACATAGTGAACGCCCCAGTTCTTTGACACTGCAGGCCTGATTTGGTATACAAAAATGTCACCAAACCCCCCAACTCCTTAAGGTAAAAAAGGTTGCAGAGCTCTATCTTGGATCAAAACAAGAACAACATAGCAGCTTGCATACTTTGGACAACCACCACTTAAAAAAATGGTGTCCAGAAAAAGAAATATATATCCAAAAAGGCAATGGGTTGCACCATGTTTTTAATTGATGGCAGACATGCCCAGAGTGTGGCCAGCTCGGGCAAAGCATGCCAAGTGTGCCTCTAGCTCAGATGAACTCCACACAGCAGCAACAAATAGTACTCTGCCAAAACATGAAGGCTGTCAACCTGAAAGTAAATATGACAGCTATTATTTCAAAGCTGCACGTTGACACGTAAACCACTGTTCCCAGAAACTCTATTAAAAGAGCTTAAAGGAAAGCCTCAAAAATACAAAATAAACTGAAGAGTGTTATTTACACATCAGCTGAAGAATATTTGAGGTAGAGCCACAGTTAAACAGCAACAAGGGTATGAACGCTACTTCTTGAGTTAGAAGGATGCCAGGTCTTTTATCTTATCCAGGGGTATGATCCTGAAGTGACAGAAGCCAAAACAAACAAGGATATCTTTAGAACATCTCAGAGGGGAGCACTTTTGCTCCTGCTGGACTACTACAGAGCTGACAGTGCCCTCCCACTTCTATAGCAGCGTTGTGTGCGTTATCCTGCTGCACTTCGACACTGTCGCACCAGAGAGATGCATGTGGTACAAAATGGCACTATCAAAACAAATGACCTGCTGCTTCTTCATGTTAGCCTCCCTGTATCAGAGGAGACGTACAAGTTCAGGTGCCAGTAACATCAGGGACTAACTGGACGTCGTTGTTAAGACAGGTTTGCAGACACACTGGAAGTTCCTGAGATCCCGTATTATGTGAACACTGCTCACTTGTCATTCACAGGCTGCTCTGGGGAATAACTACGTGGCATCTGGGCTGTTCAGAGACATGTGCTCAGCTCTGCCTGGACAGTACCTCGTGCACAGTGGAAACAGGGAACAAAACAGTCATGGCCAAGGTCCTTGCTGCACAGTGGTCAATGAACAGTGCAGGGAGCTTAAAGTCATACAATTAACTGTTTCTATTCTTCTACAATCATGGAATCATAGAATGGTTTGGATTGGAAGGGACCTTAAAGATCATCTAGTTCCAACACCCCTGCCCTGGGCAGGAACACCTCCCACTAGACCAGGCTGCACAAAGCCGCATCCAGCCTGGTCTTGAACAACACTTCCAGGGATGGGGCATCCACAACTTCTCTAGGCAACCTGTTCCAGTGCCTCACCACCCCCACAGTAAATAATTTCTTCCTAATATCTAATCTAAATCTACCCTCTTTCAGTTTAAAATCATTACCCCTCATCCCATTACTACACTCCCTGATAAAGAGTCCCTCCCCATCTTTCCTGTAGGCCACACACTCAGTATTTTCCTGTAACCGGAGTTGGGATTATAGAAAGAACATCTCTTACACAATAAAGCAGAGCAGTGACTAAAGTTCCTCTGCCTGACTTGGACAGTAAAGCTAGCTGGAAGAAGTCCACCTTTTTCTTTTTGTCTCCAGTATGAAATACTGTAGTGAAAATACATCGGAGATTTTCTGTCTTCATCAACAACTGGGAAGTAGAAGGCCAACTTTCTTTTTTCAGTTGTGAGTTTTGGTTTTCCACCCTTTTGAAAAAGACAGTTCTTTTTGGATACAAAAAGAATTGCAAGAGAAATCATTAGCAGAGTTTTCCACCTAGCTCAAATGTCATTCTTCAAGCAGCTCTACCCTTTTCAGCTTTCTTCTGATGGTGGTGTTAGACTAGGCAATTTGTAAAATTTGGTAGCCGTTACTGTTTGTCATAGGAATTGCACTGAGACATTGTATTTGTCCAACAAATCCATTTCCTCTTTTAATTAGGACTGATGTACAAGTTGCACCCTGGTGTTGAATCAGTCTCCAGCCGGCCCTGAACTTTTCGCGGTTGATTGCAATGATTGCAATTCTTTGGCCGGGTCCTCCAGAGTAACTTCCCTGCTTTAGGGAGTGGCAGCGGTTGGTTCGAAAAGAGCAGACAGCTGAGTGGATGTTTAGTAAAAAATTATGTCTAACGTAACAGAACTGATCAATGTCATTTTCCTATTAAAGAGAAGTTCTGTGGAAGGTGTTGTTCAGCAGAGCACAGCTGATACAATGCTCTGGATGGCATAAAGGACTTTAAGAAATGGCTGGAAACAGCATGCACATGCATGGGGTAGCTTTCAGTTACATCGAAGCACAGCCTCTCTGTTCATAGCCACAAAAATAAAAAAAGCCACAAATAGCTTTCAGGGCTTAATTTCACATCACTACCAAATGTGCAGGGTAGGATGTGTTGAGCTTGTTGGGCTATATGTTACCTGGGACCTTACTAAACCTGTTTTCTGTCAGACGCTACTCCTGCTGGTTGGTTTCCAGAACAACGTGAAGATGTTTTGATGAGTAAGAGGCAAATGACCTGTGATGTACATGTCTGAGAAGGCCTCTCTCAGTTAATGATAAACTGAATGCAGTTGCACAGTGAAGGAACTGATGTCCCATCATTATAAGAGGGAAGAGGTAGCTGTCAGGTTGCTCGCACTTGGGACCTGTTTTTTTTTAAAAAGACTTCTCTTCCCTAGATTGGTAATAGCCTCATGTCTTTAGCTTTCCCTTTGAAGGCCCACCTAATTTTGCCACTGAGAGGATAAAGGTGCGATATGGTGTATGTAGGCACTGAGGAAGGTCAGGAGACTGACTAGCACCAAATACAGTGGCCACTGTGCCCAGATATTGATTTTGCCTTCAGAAGAAGTGTGAATAAAACCAATTATTGTATATTGCTAGCCATTTTTCCTGCATAAAACAGAGGTCATACTTGACTCTAAAAGGCAAAGATTTGGGCATAATAATTTAGTAACATAACTGAATGTTAGGATCAGGTATTTAATCACATAGGAATAACTGCATACCTCATTGACTATGAAAAGGCTCCCTGCATACTTTTTGGAGGGAGCAAAAACATATTGCAAAGCATATATTATCCTGTAAATATTAATGGTAAGTAATTTAAGATCACTAGTTGCCTTCTTTTCAGAACAACTCAGATGTGATGGTTATGTTTCTGCCTTGTTGGACTTGCTCTTTTGGGGCCATTTAGTCAATCCTGGCTTGCTAGATTAGGAAACTCTTGAACAAATATAGTTCACTTTGTTCATTTTGATCTACCCTCGTAGAAGCCATTAATTGCCCAATGAGCCCAATGAACAATTAATGCTTTCTGTGGATAATACATCAAAGTGGTTATATATGAAACTTCTAAGAGAAACATAGTATAAATTTTAAAGGATACACACAGGAGTCAGGTGTTCTAATTTCTACATCCAGTTACATCCATGTAACTAATTTCTACATCCAAGTAACTGTAAGCCTTGTGACCCTGAAGCCCATATCTAGCAGAGGGCTGCAGAGCGTGCCCCCTCCTCCTGGACAATCTGAGGAGCTGTCTACAGCATGCTAGAAGGATGGATGAAGGGAAAGCCTGAAATACCAACAGTTTTGGGGACATATGTGGTTCATCTTGTACTTTATGGAGGTTTCTTGTATCCCTTGCGTTTCAAGAAGTGCAACAACTACAGCCTTGTACTTAAAGAGCTAAAGGAAATTTCTTTTGGTTGCATGAGTTAGGAGGTAGTATAAGAGCTGAGAGATAGCATCTCTTCATGTCTAATGGCCCTGCAATCCAGGATTTATGCCAACAGTGGAAGAGCCAGCTGCCAACAGGCATGTGATTCTTCCCCCCGCGCATGCCCAAACCACCAGTCTGGGTGCTGTAGACCATGCATGAACGTTTCATGGAGTGAGACTACAAAGGGGCACGTCTCTACTACGAGCTCAACACATGAATTGGAGCACTACCAAGCCGTGCTCCTCCCCTTCTTCCTTTTCAATCCTATGAATCTTAAGATATTCAGCACGGGGCATCCCGGCTTTGGTAAGAGGGCAGTGTTCCTACCCAAATGAACTTGTAGGGTGCTCTTGCAGGAAGACAATGCCAGGGCTTTGGCTTTCTCAGGCCAAGGAGGGAGCTGCAGCCAGAGCTCCTCCTTCCTCCCTGAACTTTCCAAACATCAGCAGTCAGCATTTTGGAGACAGGCAGAGGAGCCATGCCATTTTGACTATGCCATTGTCACTGCTAGGCCCACCCTGGCAACACTTTCCCATCATAGCGAATTTGTCAGGGATGTGGAGGAGGGAAGGTGTAAGCTTGTGTCTCTGCTGGGACTTGGACCAGAGTGAGATACGGTGGCAAGAACAGCGTTTTCAGAGGTCTCTTAAGCACATTTAAGCAAAAATTCCAGTTTGGGGATTCACAGCATTAGATAGAGCTGAGCAAGAGTGTTTAGGACCCTGCTTTTCAGTCACTCTTGCAATACTTAAGTCCCTTCTTGGATTCAGATCTTAATCTTGGTTACTCAGTTTTGCCATCTGTTGGAGTGGAATAATAATTCCTGTACATATAGGCTTTATATGAAGAGATCTATGGAGTTTAATTTACAATCTCTCAATTTGTTTTAATTAATTCAGAAGGAATGATATACACACAATATATGTTATTTCTGATGTAAAATTAACAGTGGATGTTTCGCTACAAACAAAGTAGTTACAAATATGTTACCCTTCTTTTTATCAGCCAATATTCCAATTCACATTTGTCTAATTCTTCTCTCTACTTGTTTTCTACTTTTATCAACAGCTACTTGGTTGTCACAAACAAAAGGTCTGATTTTTTTCCTCCATCAGCTTCCACTGAACATATACTGCTATGCTTCCACCAAAATACGTAGTTGTAAGTCATCCTAAGACCAGAGGACACAGTGAAGAATAAAGCACAATGTTAAAAAATATCCATTCACTTAGAGATGAATAAGTAATGTGTTGCTTTCAAATACTGAATGTCACAAAATTCTGGAATGATGGAATATCTTCGCTGTTTATGGTTGAGCAACGTTTCTTTTTTTTTTTTTTTAGATTTTAACTGTAATAGTGTAGACTGATTGTACAGAAATTTACATATGGAAATAACTTTACACACAAGTAATCTTGTTTAGTTCAAACAGAACTAGTGAATTCGTAATGTTACCCTAGTGCATATTTAGCAGGAGTATGTTTTCACCGCTTGTATATGGAACATGTGTTGTCCTTTGTTAAAAGAAGAAAATATGCACACATGCATATATGAAAAGAGATAAGAAAAGGAAAAATATGCAAGCTGAAAGCAAAACCCCTGCCTGCCCTTCAATTTACTAAAATAATGTTTGTTTAATACATGTTAAACAAAAAAGCCAAACCGTGTTATCTTACAGTTGGCTATTTTCCTAATGAGACGCAGTTTGTCCTCCTCTGCTTTTAATTCTGACAACCTGAAAAACCTATCTTCAAAATCAGATTATCTTCTCTAGAAGATAAATATTGTCTTTGTGTATTAAAGGATAAATGTGCCTCCAATACAGAAGATGTGATAACTAGGACTACTGATAACTTCTTTTCTTGGCTGCCGTCCCACCAAATGAGTCACATTTAGTCAAGATTTTGCCCTTATTACATGCCTGGGGTCAGTATCCTGGAGATTCAGTGGTTACTAATGGTTACTCGGCCAGAGAAATGAAGGAAGAGGTAAGGCAAAAAAAAACCCGCATACATATATGGTGTATTTTTGAAGTCTGGCTGCGAGAGGGAAAACTGAAGGCACTTCCCCCCTCAAAATATCCATCTTTTGGGGGCTGCAAAATGCACTTTTTTTATGGACTCAAAAAAAGAGAGTGATGGTAACCCCCTTTTCAAGTAGTCTTTGAAAAAAAGTGTGACAGCAATGCAGGAAAAAGGCAAAGATCTTCTTTAGATCCAGCTTCTGTGAAATAACAGGTTGGGAACAATATATTATAGGTGCTCCCCTCCTCAGTCCCCCAGCATGCAGCTGCGTGACCCATGCTGTAAACAAGAGCATTAAAGCACGTAACCAGTATAAAGATAAATTCTAGATATAGCTAAATTCAACAATTAACCTAATCATATAAAATTAATTTCTCTGTAGTTCGTGTAATTGTCTCTTTTCCAAAAGTCTGCTCATGCATCTGTCTGGGATTTAGATCATATTGTCGTTTCATGTCACTCTCGTTTGATCTAATACCCGAAAGTTTTATTCACGGTTAAAGGCCTAAGTGAAACGGCCACTTAACCAAACGCCTACGTTTCAGCAGCTTCACCCAATGACCAGTTTGACAGAATGACTGCGATAGGAATTAGAGCTCGTGCGGCTCCCTTATTAATCATTCCTCATTGACATTTAGCAGCAGCCAAATTGTATCTGAATGTAGTTAAGGTGTCCAGGGGGTTTGCGTGTCACAGGAGGAGGGGACGAAGTGGAGAGCAAGGAGGGAGCAGAGTGGGTTATGCTTTTTTGGGGGGGATATTGTCCCCATTGAAAACAATCCCAAAAATACCATGACGCCAAAGGTGCGTGGACCAGATCGCTGAATCTTGAATGTCACCGTGCAATTAAGTGCTGGGTCTTGCTGTTTGAAAAGAATATATATTTCTCTATCTAGGGCACTGCAATGAATAATCCCTGTTACTGAAAGTTATGTGGGAGTAAAATAGTCCTTGGGACTGGAATTCAGTTGCCAGCTTAGCTCTCTGCTGCACAGTTTTGCAGCTAATCAGGGCATGCAGAAAGGGTTTCCAGCTGCTCTGTGCTTTCCCTGGGGAGGGATTTTATTGAGTGCTTATGTGTATATGTGCGGCAGCACCTCTTTCAAGCAATGTATGCAACGGCCAGGGAGGCTTATTGGTGGGTCTGGTTTGTTGATGGGTTTTTGTTTGGTTTATTTGAGGTTTTTGTTTGTGTATTTGGTTTTTTCCTTTGTATCCCAGAGGAAACAGCTGGGGAAAAGATTTTGGAGTAGTCCTGCAGCCCTCTTATGCCAGTTTATTTGAGCTGTTTGTTATGTTTGAGTTAATTTGTCCCATGTTTAAAAAATGTGGACTCCTAAAGAATGTAGATGTGCATGAGAAACATTAAAAATAAACAAATATTCCAATAATACCACCCAAATTGTCCTAATGTTGTTGGATAAAATAAATCAATGTGGGTATTTTCAGTGTGATGAACCAACACTTGGGAACATATTCCTAAAAGGAGCTTATTCAGCGTTGGCTATGACTGACTTTGTTGCTTGAAGTCAATGAAAATACATTTGCAAGTAAGGAATGGTCCGCAGGGCTGGAACTTGTACCAGCAGCCCCCCAGAATGAGACAAAACTCTGCATGGCTGCGTTAAAGGTTCCTTTCCTATTTGCTAGGGGAAAGATGGAAACTTACTTATGGCTAACAATGTTAACCTAAAAGTGCAGTTTTTTAATAAGTAAAAGTTTTTTACAGCAATTGTGTGAAATCCCCGTCTTTAATATGGTTTTAATCTGTTAAATAGCTTCTTCCCCCGTTGCTGTGTTTGAGTTCAAGGCTTCAAAATTTTGCAAGAAGCACTCATTTTTCACATGATTAACAGACAAAAGGAGCAGACAGGCAAAATGACATCCTCTGTTCCTTTAGCATTTTAAAATAATTAGTCCATTTGATTTTAATGTAAAATAGATTTTCTCAATTTTGTTGTGAGAACATGATATATTTATGAAAAACCCAAAGTACAGCTTTGTCTCAAAAGCAAACCACCTATTTCGTGGGTGTTTTACTCTTGCTTTTTGCTCTTGCTTTACCCTGTGCCAATGAACAAGAATGAATTACCTTTCACCTTTTTTACGCTGAAAGCTACGGTTCACTGTATTAACCCTTTGGTTTCCATCACTTACAGGGGCAGATCCTCAGCTGGTGTGAGATGATCTCTGCTGAGGTTAGTAGGCTTGTCTCTAAGTAAGTAGAGTGCTGAAGATCCAGTCCTGCTTTTTCAAGGCCGTATAAATGAAGTTTTTTATGATATGAATATAATTCACAGATTGTCTTACAATTTGTTGATAATTCTGCCACTGTAACTGTTGCTGCCTTAGTTACTCCCTCATATATACCGATTTTCTAAATGCTGTTTTACCTTTTTTTTCTGTCTTTTTTTTTTTTTTTTGCTGGCTTGATCTCACTTCTTACTGTATGCCAAAGGCTGGCTTTAGATAGTTATGGACACACTTTGACACTTGCTTTTCAAATAGTTCCTGTAAATCTGGTGGCCAAAAATCCGTATTTCTTGCAGCAGAGGCTTTGCTTCATTTCTGTATACAGTTTTTTGCACACAGATTGGGCGGTTTGCAAACATCGGTACCATCTAACTAAAGGCATTCCTAAGAGACCAAAGCTGATTTTTTAGCAAGTCATTATCATAGTTTCACTTACAGGGAGGAGTACGATTCCGTCACCCTAAATCCAGTGTCACTGTCAAATCAATCCATACAGTTTCAGTGAAGAGCCAGAAATATGCTGCACGCGCTGATTCTGCTTATGAGTTTATAGTAAGCACAACTGTGATTTTCCATGTTGATATGAGGTACCGCGTGCAGCCTGTGGAAGAGGTTGGGAGACCAAGACAGGAACCCAAAATACAAACCAGCACACGGTGCCAAGGGAGAACGCGCTCTGAGGCTGTAGTGCAAGACATACATAGGTATGCAAGAGGATGTATTTCCTTCCCAAATGGGTTAGGTAAACATCTGTAGCCTGTCAGCTGGATACAGAGGAGGAAAGAGTAATTTTTTAAATTTATCCTTAGTGCAAATAGATTAAGTGCAGCTTGCTTTTATTTCTGTCGTCTGCATCTATGTAACCCGTGTCTTTATGGTGGATTATCTTTTTTTTGATTTTGTAAGTGTAAGTAATCTGCTTTTAACTTTCACCTAGCTTCAATGATGAATTATTTCAAGGTCACTAGCTAGCACCAAAATGTTCTGTGGCTGCGGCTGTCCTCACCGCCAAAGGTCTGAACCACCCCTACAAGTGCCGAGCAGTAGCCTACTTTCCTCCATAGTACTCAAAGGTAAGAGGATATACGCCCATGTAAGATGCAACAATCTGCATTGAAAGTTAATAATGCAGTGATCTAAGGAGACAAAAAAGTCTTCCTGTGACTAGGAAAACTCTGGCATGTGACAATTAATGGAGACCATGCCTGAGCCTGCAGGATCCCAGCAGAGTTGGTAGCCACCATTCAGGGCACATCAATAATGCAGCGATACTTAATATTGATCAGAGAGCAAATCACCAACTGAAGAAGAAAAGTCTGCATACCTGCTTTTACCAGTTCAGGCTGGAAATAAGTAAATGCGGAGAAACAGTAAAATTATTTTTCCTCATGTTGGTAGCCTTTTATAAATGCCTTGGAAACAAAATCGGCCAATAAAATCCTTTTTCGTTATTTCCTTCCCGTTTCCCTTCCAGCCCAGCTGGTGCATTTGCAGGCAGGTGAGGTCTTCAAAACGATCCTCCCGCATAAGAAACTATGGGAGCTATGAAATATTACTGCAGTCCAGTTACCTCTGAAATGCTGATCTGCCTGGCTAACATGGAGCTGAAATGCAGTTATTCCCTTTGACATCAAGTCAGTTGTGAATTTGCCAGATGAACTTCCTTGACAAATGGCTACCGCCCACTCAATCCATCACTTCAGGGAAGCTGGGCTGCCTCATACTTTTTATTTTCTGTGCTTTTATCTTTTGTTCTGTCTCTCAAAAAGATCAAGGGGTAAAATCCAACCCAATATTCAAAAGTACGTGATTTAGAGCACCAAAGAAGTAAAAAAGAGGTCTTTTAAAATTGCATATTGTACAGTAATCATGTACTTCAGAATTTCCTCCTCTTTAATATAGAAAAATCAGCTAGAATTCTTCATTAATATTTTAATTGGCGTAAGTGTTGAAGTCCCAACTATCCACATAGCAATTTACACTTATACTGTAGCTGGTGGGAGTTGGTTTATTTCGCTTTGTGCTAATCCAAGGATCTCACTTCCTGCGACAGGAAAGCTGCAGGCGACAGTTCCACTGCACGGGTGAAAGGCACAAACAGAAAGGTAAAATATATATTGAAATAATTTTCCTAAAAACTAGAAGAAAAGTATATATTAATCTATTATCTATCGTATCAGGTAGATTAAAGTAGCTAATAAGCATTTCGTGTTGATGAACAACTTTCAGCCTTGTCTTATCTAAGCAGCCAATGGTGGAAAGGTGCATTTTTGAAGAATTAATATGTAAAAAGCAAATTTTCTGTTCAGAACCTAGCCTGAGAAGAGGGAGGGGATGCTCAGCAGATATGCGTCACCTTGGAAAATTAGGTGGCAGAGCGACCTATAGATTTCCTAACCGATGTGCCACTTTCACATAAACTCTGGGGATATCCATGGAAGGCACCATCCCGGTGTCTTCTCCTGCAAGGCACAGGCATGGCACAGAGCTGTGGATGAAGCAGCGCTGGGAATGGGCTGCCAAGGACGAACCTGGTCCAGCAGAAGGCTTCTCCCTGTGGGTCTTGGCACATGGGAAGAGCAGGGTGCCCTCACTAAAGCCCAGTAGATGGCGGGGCCGGGACTTGGAGACAGAGAAAGCCCAGACCTCCAACTGGTGTGAGCCTGGAAAGGGGCGGCCAGAGGAGAGGGCAGGCTGCCAAAATTGCTCTCCTTGTCTGAAGCGGGGCATTGTCCGAAGCCCAGGGCTGTGAGAGGTCACATGGAGCTGCTGTCATGCGTCCCCCTCCTCTGCACTTCCCGGACCGGGTGCCCCGGTACCTTGTGCCCAGGGTTTCATCACCAGCAGCCCCTGCTGATGGGACAGGGAGGAGGCACTGCTCCTCACGTGGCTTCCCCGCTGTTTCCTAGGGAAACGTGGGGACAGCTTTAGAAAATGTGTGATCTTTGTCATGGTGTTGTTTTGCTGTTGTCGGTGGCATTGCTGTTGGTTTTGAGTTTGTTTCTTAAGGGAATAAGGCTTATAGGAGCGTGGAGTTTGCCTGCATGTCTGTCTCCTTTTTTTTTTTTTTGAGCCCAGTGGCAGATTTCAGCCAAATGTGACAGAGGGCTAAAGCTCTCCCAGATAATTAAGTAACAAATGTCATGAAAATAAGACAAATGGGTAGAGGAGACAGATGCTGTAAATGCCCTTACTGTGGGAAAAGCTGCAGAGTGGTATCTCACATCATTAGGCACTAGAACAGCCACATGGGAAAAGGGCCCCTATAAATGCCCCAAACACAGAGTTAGCTTCAGCTGGGTTTGTGTTTCATGCGTGCCAGAGCCAACCGCTTGTAAGACAAAGCTCCACAGAAAGCAGGATTAATTCCTTCTGTGCCCAAATAGCTATTGGTTTTCTGATTTGAGCCCCCTCAAAATCTTCTTTGGATTCAACTATTTACATTTTAAAGAAAGATGTTGTCTACCTGTAAACAGGTACGCTGAGGTGCGTATGATTTAAACAGAAAGAATGCCAGTTCCCTTATTCTCCTCACAACCACTTTACTTGCGATAAGATCTGCACTTCAAAGACTTAGAAAAATGGGCACAGCTAAGACTACCTTGTGTTGTTCCAACAAAGCTGTACCTGTCAGGAGAATTGAATTGACAGTGTGAGCAGCGCTGCATATGTTTGCAGTGCACAGGATTCAAGAACAGAGAGTAGAGACCAGCTGAGAAATTAGGAGAATCGGCTCATAGCATGGTATAGCGATGCCCTAACCATAATGGAGATGCAGCAGTTCCCCAGGCCACAATGGCTGAAGCTAGCAAGATCAAGAGCTCCGTACATTTCAAGTTAACCACGTTGTTAAATATTCAACTGTGGTGAAATCCCGGAGTAACCCTGAATGAGAGATACGTGGGGACAAATAAGGCAGGCAAGGGCTACTGCGGTCAAACATTCCAGCTGTGCATGGCCACATCCAGGGCACAGCTAGGGACCAGTGCCAGATGGTCCCGGTCAGTTTTGGGAATACAGTAAATTCCAGCTTCGGACAAATGACCTGAAAATTTAGATGTTGCCAGGAAGGTCATTTGCAAACCCGTTCCTGGGGTTCTGGAGCTGATCATCCTTGCTGCTCCTAGCTTTCCACTGTGCTGAAAACTCATGATGGATTTTGTGGGACTTTAGCCACAGTCCAGAAGAGTGGAGGTTAGAAAATAGACACCTCCTGGCTTTGTAGCCCATAATTTGGGGAGTGGTTTAGATCTGTGGCTCAGCCCAAAGTTCAAGGGAGGGAGTAGAGCCATACTTCCTCCTGTAGTCCAGCTCTATTTAAAGATACATTTTAAAATAAAAGCCTTTTCTGGATAGCCTGTGCGCAATTTCTTACTAAGCAGATGCTCAGTTGTCTCTATAGTATCAACCACTTCTTTAATATTCTGTGCTATTTCCAATATTTCTGCTACTATCAAAAGAGGAAAAAAGAGAGTAGTCTTCTCCTTTAAGTCTCTATTTTAACTCAGCGCTGGCTGTGCACTCCCCTGGGTGATTTCAGGTTACCCGCCATCTGTGGCATGACATGGAGACTGACTATGGGTAAAGCACCATAGTATTTTAGCACATGTTCAGTACCAACAAGCCAGCATAAGCGAGTGGAGAAAACAGAAGCCTAATCATTACTCCATGTTCCTGGTGCATAAAGAGAGATACTGTCCACCCACACAGTCTGCGATTGATGCCAAGTCTTTTGCAAACTTGGGGCTTTAGTTCAGCTTCTCTGATTTACACTTGTGCATTCCTCCTGGCTCCCACCTTTGCGGGGATGTAATGAACTGACTGACCAGAAGTTATTCTGCCACAATGCCCAAAAAAGGGATTCTGGAGACATAAAGCTGAGTTATAACTGCCGAGAGAGGTCCTTTCATTTGGAGAGGCTAAGAACAAAGCCTTTTCGCACCTTTGCGGGCTTCATGAGATAACGTGGTGGCTTTAGGCTTGATAGGGTTTCACCAGGCTGGACACAGTCACACAGAGCTGACCACCTGGGACCTCTTTACCCCTCTTCCCCTGACTTGCCCACTATTGCCGATGTTTTAACATCTGCGGCATCTCTGTCCTCTCTGTATGGGTGCTCCATAATCTCCTGAGCAGGGAATGGGTCTCTTTTGAATGAGCTCTGAAATATGACTATGGTGACATCATTTCATTAAAAAGGTGCCAATGTGAGGTGCTCAGGAAATTCAAGAACATTCATCTACTGTCCCTGTTAAAAATAGATCACTTAAAATATTGTGTTGGGTTGTAATCAAGAGGAGACGTATCTCAGCCATGGGCAGATAGTGGAGAAGTTTCTGAGGAAGATATTTCACCCACTCCAGACGCGTCGATAAAGAAAATGCTTTTCAATTTACAAAAAAAAAAAAAAAGAAATACCAACCACTGGGAGGCAGACATCTTAACATATGTCATTAGCCATCTTAACATATGTCAAAATTACCTAATGACGTAAATCATGGGTAGGAACTATTCATTTCAAGGGTCGAATCACCTAGTAATACGAATAAAGGAATATTGTAGTGGAAGTCTGTGTAAAATGGTGGGTATGGGCTAATGCACCTACAATTGTCAGAATGCTATGCTTGTTTTCCTCTTTGGTATTTCTTATAGTTCTGGTTACATTATAAATCAGATCATCATCAGTTCCCCAAAAAGCTCAAAATGAGTTGAGAACTTGTGTTTCAATGAGAGCTTGCTGTAGGAGACATAGACTCTAACTTAGACTCATCTTTTGGTGTAACAACTATAGAACCTGTACTGTTTAAACAAATGCAGATAGTCTTTAAAAGAACCAGCTACTAGTAAGACTTTGTCTGTTTGTCGCATTTTGTCTATGGAAAACAGTGAAAATAGGCTTTTTACACTGGAAGGTATAATCAGGAAAGAAAAGGATGAATTAAAACAGCCTTACCAAAGGTTAACGTCTGGTGTGTCAGAGGACTAAGGAACCTAATCTACTTGCTTATGAATATACAATGGAAATAACGATTATCAGCAAGAACAAAGGGGAGGCATTCTTAATCTGAGATAGCTATTATTTGCAGCTTGGTTACCTTCTGTGGGAGTTTGTGTGCGTGCGCGAGCATGTGTACAATTTTGCTTAAACTTAGAAATCTTGCTGAGGTTTTATAAGTGACAGTAACGTAGTTTCCTAGGAAGTAAGTGGGGTCAGCCACGCAGCATTTTTCTTTCTTTTTTGGTTTTTTTTTTTTCCCCTACTTTCTCCCTTCCTAGTTTCCTATAGGGGACAATATTTTTGTTCCTCTGTGGCTTCTACTAATCAGGGTCACATTTCCCTCTACACGTTATGGGCCCAGGGTAAATTTTGCCACTGATGTTACTGAGATGGGATCGGGCCTTTATATAGAAGTATATTAGTGATCTAGAAAGCTAAAACAAGGAAAATAATGTAAAATCTCCCAATAGTCATGTACTTTTATATATAGTTATAATAATAATAAATGTAGTTATTTTAAAAAAATTCCTAAATTGAGAAAAAAAATTCTACTAAAACACTGGTTAAACAACATGCATTATTATTTCATAAATGCTAACAGAGAGAGATTATGAGGACACATAAAAATAAGGAGGCTTTGAGGTTACAAGTTTGGGCTGATGATAAAGCAACAATCCAATTTACTATTAATTGGGTTTAATGAGTACTCAGAGAGTACGTGCTACTGCAGGGCCAGATCCTCCTTTGCACTGCAACATACGGAGTCTTTTGTATGCAAACTAAGTAGGTGTACATTGTGACAGAAGCAGGAAAATTATAACTCTATTTATTACTTAGCGTCGTAGCAGACACGACACTAATGACTGTGCATTGCACAAGATTGTAAAGAGTTGTTTTGATGAAATAAATATTAAAATTTAAGTTTCTTGTAAATATTGTTGAAAGCATCCTTTTAAAACCGTCTGCATTGTTATATTCAATTAACTCCGGTTTACAAGATTCTTGACACAGATTTTCTTTAAAATGTATTGATATTATGTATTTTGCCTTTTCAGATCTATTATGAATAGAGTACTTTTGACTATTATGAATTCATTAGCATGATGTAATTTGTATTTAAAGTGTACAAATTATCTCTGGCCTCAGCAGAGCTGAATGAAAACAGCACCATGTAGCTCTCAAGGCTATGCTGGAGAGCGATATTTTTCTGTAACTAAGATTCACAATCAAGTTGGAGACGAGGCTCCTCTCCACATGGAGCTATATATGAACACGAGTAATTATCTAGTCGTATTTCCTTTCTCAAGATGTTGCATTTCTCATCATTAAAGGTTAAACCCAAACCTAACCTGGGGTCTGATCTGCAGACGTTCTTTGCAGCAGGGCTGTCTCCATCTGCCGGAGAAACTGGTGTGGAGAGAGATGCTGAATTAGAAATGAATAATGAATACAAAGGTGCAAATTTACAAACTATTGCTTTCTGTAATTAATACTACCCAGGCACTCATTGTATTCTGTACCAAAGGGGTGTTACCCTGAAAATTCTAAAGACACCCAGGTGCCCCGTGCTTCACTTTGGGACATCTCTGTGCTGTGAGGTCAGTGCAAGGATGAGTTGACCTTGAGGGCGGCTGAGAGTCTCCTCAGCCTGAGGAAATTCCACCAGAGGGTGGTGTGAAGCCAGGCTAGGTCGCTCTGCACGCCTGGTCCTTCCCCTGCCCTGAAGGACACCTGGAGGGACCCCAAGCGCCTCCAGGCTGGAGCTGAGCGGGGCTCTGGCAGCCCCTTGGCTCCCCCACCAGCTAGCTACACAAGTTGCATCCTCGAGTATTTTAAGACAACCCTAAACTATGCCAGAGCCTGTTCTGGCTTGTGGCCAGGCAAGAACTGGAGTAATGAGAGTGGGAAAATGCCTCACAGTGACATTTCCCTCAGCTGCCCTCAGCTGCTCCGGGCAAGACCATGGCACAGATGCAGACAGAGGGCTGGGAAGGTGGTGGCCACTGCAAAAAAGATGCTGGGCTGCTCTGGGACTGCAGCTTTAGGATAAAGAAAGAAAAAAGGAGGAGCAAATATTTCACTCAGGGCTGTTCAGCTGGGATTTATCATGAAGGTTTCGTTGTCCATCTCACCCACCGGTTTTAGTTCTGTGAGTGGAAAATTGTTTTTAACCTTGTGTGGTTGTTTTTGCACTGATGATTGGGTGTGAAACATTATCACTTCCGTAAGCCTGATCTGACAGGGCTTTATGCCAGCTGTGCTCAGGGCGGATGGCCCCACAGGGGACAAGACAGAAGAAAATTGAGCCCCTGAGGGCTCTCTTTTTTTAAAATGAAAACTCAACAGACTCTATAAATTGAGCAGTGCCCCAGTCAGGGTAAGTGCTCTTTCCTGACAGCAGAAGTCAACAGGGCAATCAAAAGGTTATTTAGATCCTGCCCTCTGGAGCCTGAGATGCAATTGTCTTATGTTAGCATTCACAACTAGACAGACTGTTCATTATCATGACATTAGTTCATCTGAACTGGACTTGATTGGGGTTGGTTTTTGCTTAAAAGGAAGGTTGAAAATGTTGGGACAGAACAATTCGGACGGCAGTTACCTCACACAGTATATAACGCTGGTGGTCATGCTAGTTATGATAGACTTTGAGGTCGGAAATGGGCCAGGTTTGGCCCCATTATGTAATATAAATAGGGAAGCTACCAAGGGAAGTTTAGCTTGCGCTGCCCAGACTAGTACACCTCATTTCTTAAAAGGCAAGTGGTCTCCAGGGATGACTTAGAAGCACTAGAGAAAACAGTATCCTTCAGAATTACTACCTATTTCACTTTTCATTGTCTGAGAAGATGCCCATCAATACTCAGTAAGACATACTATAAATAGGGGGAGGGAAGACAGAGAAATACTCAAAACAGATGAGGAGCGGAAAGAGGAAGAAAGTATTGTTAAGATAACGTTTACTCTGGCCTTCCTGCATCAAGGAAAGGGATCTAACAGACAGTGCAAATGTGTGCTGCAGTCTGGACCCAAGCAATCATTATGGTATGATGCATGAAATGGCTGCTCACAGAAGATGAACTTGTGAAGTATCCAGCATGCTCCCAGAAATAGATTCTGTGAAATATATCTTTTGCTGATTTTTTTTCCCTAGCTTGAAAGGACAGCGCAGACTTAAACATAAAAGACTAGTTATAAAATATACTTTTTACCAGAGAAGTGAAATGAAACAGGAGGGTCTTGGGCTGAATTCTTTATCTTCTGGATATAAGAAATAAGTTTATTCATTATGATGATCAGCTTCTCTTACTGCTCCAATGAGCGTGAGCCCAGACTGTTCTCTCTTGTTCTTGTTCTGTGACCAGCATGAAGTCAATGTTGACTCTATGCCAGTCTTCAAGTACCATTAAGGTGCAGGTTTCAAGATCACAGCATAGGTCTAAGCCATCGTTAAGAGCAGAGAGGTCAGTTCAGAGCCTACTTAAACCTCTAACTCATGCGACCAAGGCACCAATGAAACATCTGTGGGTGACAGGCCTACCAAGTGAGACTTCTGGAAAGGAAGGCAGGCAAATGGGACACTGATCTTCTCAACCAAAGAGTTGCTGCAAAAAGTGTTGAGTGGATGTGAAAGATGAAAGCCCTAGCAGGAGACATGCTTTTTGTGCTTTTTTGGCAAAGCTTCTAACAGTGAGCCATGAAGTTGTCATTCAGCCTTTGTCAGCTGTAATATGTGAGCCTCATGCAAGGCAGCTCCATACAGCTGAAAGGAGAGCTGCTAGATAGCGGAGTCAGATTTGTAGCCTGCCGGCAGCGCAGCTAAGCATGCATTGCTGAGGCGTGAATTATGAAAGTCAGTTTCCAAATGGCCAAGGGGCAATAACCATTAATATAAACTAGACATGGGCCCAGGCCAAATATCCCCAGCTCTCAGGGTGTTTGGATTGCAAACATTTGATCGGGGTCCAAGCTTTGCAGCTGGCCTTATCTCTGCAGTGGCCAAGCCAAAACCCCAGGGATTGTGGCCACCTGGCACATTCTACGATCCAAGGATGCAGTGTCTGATTACCTGCTCCTTTGCCACCTCCAGCTAACAGTCCTTTTTATCAACCATCCCTTGTGCTTCCTGTCTTACTCTGGGATTCTTTCTCTGGCTTCATGATTTTTCTCTCTCTTATTTATACTGGAAGTTCTCCGAATAAGGGACACGCTTTAACTCAATGTTGCAATTATGCAATATTGTGGAAAATCCACAATGGAAAGCATGGAGTCTGAGCATGAACTTTGTACTTTCCATGCAAGTCTGACAAAGGGAACTAAGCTGCTGTGCTTGTGAAAGAGAGGTGGGCAAGAAGTACATTTAATAAACATACTCGATTCAACTTGGAAGACCTTCCGATGTTTTAAGAGACTTAGTAGGGCTGGTTAGCAGTAGGTGCCTGTGGAATCCGAGCCAGAAATCTCCAACCATTCCTGGGGTCAAAGACCTGACTCTGTAACCGTCTGTGTTTATTCTTTGCACCTCAAATCCCACTGACTAAGTTTCAGATGGAGATTGGCAGTCTTATTGCGTGTGTTTTTATTCACTGGGATGTAATGCACAGAGAATCACTTGGACTTGCCAAAATACACACTTGATCCCCTTGTTGCCTCCCTGTGGCAGCAGTAGCCACGAAAGGAGTTGTGTGATCACCCTGTTCTCGGTGGACTCTCCTTTTCTCCCTGGACCTTGGTAAGGGGCAGAAAGGAAACACTGCCTTGCCCTAAACCTTAGAGCCAGACCAGCATTGTGATACTAAAATTTTGGGGGGTTTTCCTGTCTTCTGTAAAAGAAATAGTCAGATATGATATAAATGTCAAAGAATTATGACTTATGCTGAATTCTAAGAGGTTAATTGGCATATTAATTATCAGTAATTAATATATGCATATACAGACAGGAGATAGTGGAGATTTTACTGGTATGAAATTTGCCCATTAGCCACACTTTACGCTCATCAAATCCAGTGTTTCTGAAGCAGTAAGACTATTGATCTACATTATGGATTCTGCTTGGGAAATTGTGACGTGTATTTAACACCCTCATCTTAAAACAGAACAAGGGGATGCTGAGCTTGCATCTGGAGTCGTCTCGATTTCCTCTTCTCACTTAGTGGCTGAAAAACACGTGAAATTTTATGATCTTTTCATCCCTGGTTATAACTGTCTCTGCTTTTAGCTGAACAGATTTCCTGAGTCTACATTTCTGGCTATAGTAATTGTATTGTTGACTCATGGTCATGTGAGGAAAAACGTTGTAGATTCCACAGTGATAAAATATCTCCAGGGATCTTATCTGAACTTCTAGAAAATCAAAGGTTAATAATACTGTCTGAGACAGTCAAGTAAAATCCTCAGTTTCCAACTTTTTGAGAAACAGCTCTGTTCTCTGATGTTTAAACCTAGTGCTGTGGCAAGTCTTCATGGATTCATATCTGAGCAGTGTATATATTTTCCCTCTGTTTTTCACTGTTCCTATCGATACAGGAACATACCAGACCAAGTTTTCTGTACAGACCTTTCATATATAGATCTCTTGGATCAGAAGTGTGCCTTTCTTTAGAACTTTAAAGTTTTTGGAGCAGTCTGGGTCTAGGACACACCTGGGTGTCGAGACTCCCAGGGATAGTCTTGACAGTAGACCCAGCTTTGCTCTGTCCAAGCCCCGCACGCGTCAAGGGCCAGTCAACATCATCAAAACACAGTTCCTTAAAGTGTGGGTGTAGGTATGAAAATTACTCCATTAATACCACCCAGCTTTATGTCTCCGCTCACGTGGGAGTGCAGAATATGTCTGACAATATCTTCAGCTGTTCAGGGGATGAGCACTAACGCACTTGTGTTTTCTGCTTGGTTATGGGATTGAAGTGGGTGGGAAGGGTTCTGTTTCTTTTTCAGCTCACATCTCACAAATCTGCCAAGATGTTGTCATCATCTTCTCCACCCAGACTGCTGCAGGAATCCCAGCTTCATTGCCTGGTTCTTGTTGCTGAGTGTTTTGGTTTTAAATTAATTCGGTTTTGCTGGAGCAAGGTTCAGAGGTGATGGGCTTCACAAAGGGCTGTCCTGGAACATGTGATACTTGATCAGACACATGATCAGTCTCACTGATACTATGGGGCAACCCATCATTTGTATGGGGGATAGCAAGTAGGCAAATTACAGTGCAAATCTACCTTAATGTAGCTTCAGCCAGAAACAGACAGCTCCAGGTTTTGCAGTATCACCTACTGAGACCCCAGGAAAGGTTGGAAGGTCAAACTCTGAGCTGTTTCCCTTTCATCTATTTGTGAAGGCCGCGAAATTCTTTATAGACGTTTTAACAAATAATGCTTCAGAAATATATTTTCCCCTAACATCCTGCTCCTTTTTACTTCCCAAGTATAAAAGCCAACAACAACTCAGCACGCATGTTTTAAGTTGAATAAAAAGAGCTGGTAAGAATGCATGTTTCACCCTTCCAGAGGGGTCATTATAAAAGAAGTGAGGTTAAAAATAATGTTAACGTGATCTGCAAAAAAATGAACTCTTCATTTTTCTGCATCTTTTAAGACATTCTGAAATGTCTCTGTGTGAACCCTTGTCTCATCCTCCTTTTCCCTTTTGCCCCACACCCAGCCTCTCCATCTCAGAAAAGGAAAGTTTTTGGTACCTCTGGCTGTATCTAAGTGAGGAGAGACTCTCAATGCTCTGCCAGCTCTATCTTAGGATAAAGTCAAGACGCATATTTTCCCTTCTCACTTTTCCCTTTTGCCTCTGGCAGTATGTCACCATGGGAAGAAAATCAGGTGCCCAATTGTAATGGCTGCAGGGATGTTGCAGGATGCACCTCTCTGCTGCTCTAGTCTCCATTAACCAATATTTATTGCAAGAATTTGCAGGAAATTTGAAATGACATTGCTGTTGCTCTACCCTTAAAAAGCAAATGTTATCGAGTATTTAAAGACATCCTATTCTTTTTTTTTTGTTACCAAACTGTTAACAGATTCAAGACTATCTTTGTCAAAAATGCAGGAGAACACATCCTGAAATACTTGTAAATGTGTCCATCTTGACCCACTACTCTTGGTGTCCTCCAATGACTGTGGAGTTCATGATATGCTCCCGCCACAGGGAGCTGCCTGCTGCACAGCCTTTTTTTAGGTGGATGCTCAGCATCATCTTAGTAATAAATTCCCTTCAGGTATCTCAGATAGACAGCAAGAACTACAATTCCGCCCATTGAGGCACTTCTATAAGCATTTTGCAAGCCTAAAGGTCTTTTAGCATCTCATTCTTAAATGCTGAATCCTAAATACCTGGAGAACTTGAAATGAAGAATTCCTCACCCCCCCTGAAATTGCAACATGTGGTGCAAATCAGTTTAGAAGCAGAGTTACGTTTTCTGGATTCACCACACAGGCTTATTCTTGGTGATGAACTGGTACTTGCTGGCCCTGAAGGCAAGCAGAGACACACCAGTGGTTTAGTTTAATGCTGATCTCCCGGACAGTATGGGAATGTCAGAGCTCAGGATGCTAAAGCATTTGTGTTATTCATGGACTTATTAGCATAGTTATTAACACTATGTCAATAATAATCTTACTGTCACAATGATTATGATAATTATTATTAATACAGTAATGAATATAATTAAAAATGATAAGTATTAATATTAACACATATTATGAGCTCTTTGTATACTCTATAAGGAGTTGTGCTCTGGCATACATAGTATCTTCTTATTTTGTCCTCCCAGATTTTCTCAGTCATCTTCTGCTTTTTTCCCCCCTTGCAGCTACTGTTTTTCTCTTCTCATCTTCAATCCTTCCTCTCTGTTGTGCCAAATGTCATTCTTCTCCCTGACTCTTCCCCCTCTCCAGGGAATCGTCAGTCTCCAATTCTACCGTATTTGTTCACGAATGTGTCAATGAATGTTGGAGTTGTGCAACGAGGGCTGGATTCACCGCATACGTGGGACACTCATCTTCATCCCTGGAACTGGGGTAGGAAGCTCTAATTTTTGGTGACATAGATTCATGTTCATTCTTGATCTCTTTCTCTAGAAGTCTCATGTGCAGAAAAGATAAAATAGAACAGAATAAAACAGAACAGTACTATTGAACATTATTAAAGGATGAATATAAGAAACATCACCTTATAACAATTAATATTAAGAAAATAATTCTTCTTATGAAATCTAGGCATCTTCCTGAAGGGAAAAGTCAAGTTCAATGAGGTTACTGCCTTGGCTACTTAAAATTTTTGGCCGTGCTGTATTGTGCGCTAGATGGACTTTGGAACTACTAAAGGGATTTGCATTGGCTTCAAAGTATATTACAACATCTCATAAAGCTCCATGTGAGAGAGACAAGATTCCTTCTGTTTTAATGTTTGCTGTTTCTGTTCTGGGATGAACTGCACATAAAATGTGGGAGAGGGGTATGGCATCTTCAACAAGTCTGAGGCACATCCATTCTTTTTTAACTCCCAGGCTTAATCGAAACAAGCCTATACCTCCATAAGGACTGGCTATTGAGCCTGGAGCTTCTGAGACGGAGGCAGAGGAAAACTGACCCCTTTTCCCATTTGTTCAAATGCATCGCAGAAATTACAAGCACAAATTTCATTTGCAAAAACAAAAGAAACTATCCCTTGAAAATCTGACCCCATGCTTTCCAAGGGTTGCGCTACTACCTGTGGCTATTTCAATTTATGACCGCTTCCCCATCACCTTCAGGCCCAGATCTAACAGAGGCGAGAAGGCTGGCATGGGCTTCGCTGTCACCATTAGTGCCACACGGTACCACACGTGCAGTCTCAGTGATGCAATTGCAGATGGAAGCTGATGGCTCACACGCATGCACGCATACGTACACATCCAGATAACAGCTGCATCTGGTCCCAAAGTTACCCAAGTGCCACCTCCCAATAGACATTCCAACAGACCACAAGGTGTATGAGGCAAGGACTGCTTATTTAAAAGTGTATATACTTTCATAAATATACATATGAACACACACATACATATATTTATGTATGGAGAGAGCAGGAGAGAGGCACCATCATATATATGTAAAACATCGTATAATAAAATATGACCCTGATGGTGCCACCAGTTGTTGGCAATTATGAAACTTGCTAAAGATAATACTAATAATGTATAAACATTCTTTTTTGCCAGGTATAGTTGTTTGTTCTTATGCATGGCCAGAAGAAAAAAAAGAATAATAAATTCTAAAATTGATTCATAGTAGAATAATAAATTCTAAAATTTATTTGCCATCAGCAACACTTTTGCGTTTCCTAGCTGTTTAGAGATCAGGGACACTGTCAAGCCTGGCTGTTGTGTGGATAATCCCAAAAGGGGAAAATTTCCACCTTTCCCAGTGGAAATTTTGACGAAGATGATGCACCACCATGTCTGAGTTTTACCATCATTGAAAAGGACAGGGAGGAAACGAGACAAGTAACAGCAGTGCCTGGCTTCAGCAACTGTGGAAACTTGCCATGTATTCTGTGCATTGTTTTCATAGTCCTGATCATGACATATGATAGACGCCAGAGAAGAGTCTCTTATCATCATTCCACAGACAGTCTCTCTTTCAATATATGCCCTGGGCATGATCCTGCCGGTTTCACTGGCACTGATACGGAAGAAAGTCTTTGCTCTTCTCTGTAACCTATTTACAGGGATTTCTTATGAACTCCCAGAATTTCCCCTGGAGTAGGACAACCCCATGCTGTTCTCAGTTAGTGTTATGAATAACATTTTCCAACAAAAACTGCGGCTGTGTTCAGCCCGGAAGATTTCTGTCACAAAATATTTGCCAAATGCAGCCCAGAATTTAATTTGGGATTTTGACTTTTGGGGCAGCCTGCTCCTAAGCTGGGGACCTTAGGAATCCAAGGTCATCAGCTCAGCAGGAGCTAGCTTTTCCCTGCTTGGCACAGGGAGCAGAAAAGCCCAGGAAGCCTTCCTTGGCTATAAAGTAGGCCACAAACCTTGGAGTTTGAGGCAGCAGTCCAGCAGAACCGACTTTCCTTGCATCAGTGAAAATGAGGAAAATGGCAATTTTCTTGAGCAGATGTAGGTTCTGGGGAAAATATTTAATCTGTGAAGTATCATATGTCTTAGGTTTGGGGGGGAAAAAAAGTTCTCAGAAAGTCTGGTTCATAGGAAACTCATTCAGTTTTGGTTCAATTTTGATTAAAGTGAAATTTGGAAAACATTGTTTTTCACACACCAATAAAAGCTACTTTACCACCAGTTCTTCTGCTGCAAGCTAGGGCTAATTAGGCAAGAGGTGGCCAAATAAAATGAATAGCTGTGCTACTAATCTCTCTCACATCAGTGCAACTTGAGGAAAGTTCACAGCATCATTGATGTTATTGTAACTAGGATTTGAAAGCAGGATAGGAAATAAATGTCATTGCCTTGTCAAAGAGATGTAAGACTTATACTAGCTGTATATCTTCCCTCTGGACAGTAGAAAAGCAGTGGAAAGAAGGATGGAAAAAATAGAAGCACTTGAAAAATATAATGTAAAAGTGAGATAAATAACCAAAACTGTTTCGTGATTATACCTGAGAATTTTAATTTCCATTTAGCCTACCCAGTCTTCAAATACCAGGGTAAGCTTTGCAGGGTTTTTTAGGAGCACACCACAGGAACCTCACTATCTCTCATCTTCGTAGCTCTCAGAGAAATGGAATGACGCAGTGTCATGTAATGTCCTCTTCGTGCTACAAATGCACTTCAGGATCACGAGTGGGCAGGAGCCACCAGCAAGGCTGACCCTGACGTGGGAGGTACAGAATACAATGCTGCCACCTGAGATGCTCAGATTTGGCCACTGAAGAGCAGGAGCTGAAGGGTTTCGGAGCAGGTCCAGGGCTTCCTCTCCGTGCAGTTTTAGATAACTAGAATCTCTCTCTTTTTCCTGTACAAGGAAGGCAGGCTTACCCAGCCATGAAAAAGGAAACAAGTTACCCACCTGCCAGTGGACTGGCAGATGTTAAATGCACACACCCTTGTGCGCTCACATACAGCAGTTACTTGCAATCCATTTGGCTGCACAAAGTGGTCAATAATGCCATTGCAAGCCAAATGAAAACAAAGAGTTTGTCTTGAGTGAAGTTTTTTGTTCTGAATAAAATGAACCTGATCAGCAGGTGCTTTTACAGAAGTTCCTTTTATATGGAAATGGAACCCAAGGCAGGGACGGAGACACAATACTTTATGCAAAGGTAGTTAAAAAAGAGACGGTTTACATGGGAATTTGGGACCTTGTGTCTTTTTTTTGCGTACTGTATTTCAATGAAACAGCAGGTTTCTTTTTTTACTTTGTGGAATGTGGACCAGCGTTGGTCGGTTGCACAAGATGTTTGCTGCTTCCATTTTCCATCGCTCGTACATTTGGCTTGGATAAGTTCCTCTGAAAACCGGCTTCACAGAACACCGAGTCGGGCGAGCTTGCCAGAGACACCGTGTAGCCCGGCTAGTCAACAGGCTGCAGCAGTTGGCCCACGGTGGTAAACCGCCTCCCCTTAAAACTGGTGTCTTGAATTACTAAGTAAATTCATCAGTTTCTAAAGATAGATGTGACAGAGCGACAGCTCTCAGGCTGGGCAGGCCCATTACTCCGTTATATAAGAAACTCAGCCTTCTGGGCAATGTCAAAATTTGCCTGCAAAATGTTTGGCCAAAGATCAACAGTAAACTGGAACTGTGTTCGCTTCACTTTGTCTGACCTCCCCATGGCTTTCTCTAGTATGTGGCAGTCTAATTTGGTCGAGAGCTACATTTTACTTGCATTTCAGATTTTATCGTCATTTTACGTTTTTACATTTAGCATCCCTGTGAGAGAAAGGCTGAGATAGTTTTAAAAAGAAGACTGAGCAAAGAGGAAGGAGAAAGGTAGCAAAACCTGACGCCTGAAATGATTGTTTTAAGTCAGGCTCCTTGTGTGAATATTGATCTTTCCTGGTAAAGAAGACAGAACAGGGCTGTGAAAACACATCCCGCCTGCCTCACGCAGACCTGCATGGTGGGACGAGCAGTACCTGTGCTTGCATACGTGCCGTGGGGGAGCGATCAGGCCCACCAGGCTTACTGTTTGCAAGTGCAAAGGTCTGAACTCCAACAAGGGAGGAGATCTTTATAAAGAGATCGACACGGACCACGCTGCTGAGAGCTCTCCGCTGCTTCACACTCGCAATCTGGCACATGGGCTCCTCAGAACAATAACCAGTGTTGCACTTAGCCCAAAGACTTCATCAATTTAAAAAATCATGGTTTTCTCTGAAAACTTTGTGCATTACATTACTATGGAAGATAAATTCCAGTGGAAAAAGATGACAAGTATTAACTAAATGCTTAAAGAAATGATTCGGTTTTTTCCTCTGTAAATCTGATGGCATTTTGCAAATACTAAGTTCCATGTTTTGCTTGTAGATTTTGTGGCTCTGGTTTTTGATTTACATGTTTTTGATACATGACGAGAGAAAAACATTTTTTGAACCAAACGAAACATTTGTCTTTTTTGTCCCCCAAAATAGCCTGGGGGACTTATGACATAATCTACTGCTATTTAAAGCTCACTAAAGTAGGTTAGAGAAGTGATCCTGTATCTTTAAAAAATAGAATAGCAAAATATTTTTTAACAGCAATCCTTCCATGCTTCATCCCAGGACTGTGAAAATGGTCTTCTTCCCTTGCGCTCTTAATAATGAACAAATCAACACATTTACCTTCAAAATGCAATGTGTAACTACAAAGAAATCCGACAGCCTCAAGAGCAGAAGGTGCAAAGCTCTTCAAAATCATGAAGTAAAATCAACCTTCAAACAAAATCATAGCACAATGACCTTGGTCTGGCTCCAGCTTCCATTCTGTATATACTGGGGGCCAAATCCCGGGCTAACAAAGAATGAACTATTTACCCCGCAAATGGTCAGCAGAAGGCCTTTTCCTCACTTCTGTCTTACTGAAACCTTCTGGCGCGTAAGCAGGACAGCCTTTGTGAATCAGCCCTATGCCTGACTTACGCACAGAGATAAATTCTCTTCTGAAAGAAGAGACAAAAAAAGAAGTGATTCAGACTGAACCTTGCTAGACTTAAATAGTGGTTTTAAATTTTCAGCAGTCAGGGTGCAACCGATTAAATCTGCAGCTGTCTAGGTGAAAGCAAGTGATTGGTGGATCTCAGAAGATTTGGGACCAGATTCACCCGTATGGTTTGAGTAATTCTGACAATAGAAAACAGCTGTAAAACTGTTTCCCTGGCCAGAAAAAGTTGGGTTTATGGTTGCTTTGCGTCTCCAAGCATCCGATGAATACAGTCCTTTGTCTCATGAAGCATCTGAAAACCCAGATGCTTATCTGCATTTCTCAGCTAAATAAATTGTGATAGTAATTGTGCAGTGATAGCCCTTCGTGAGCTTTTTTCAGTCATTTTTGGTCTTGAGTAATTGGTAAGATAATTTGAACACAGATTCTCTCTGTGCCAAGAGGAGGTTATGTCTTTTATGGACTCCGTTTATTAAAAGGAAAACCCAGCTCTGGGAAACTCAAAGTCTAGGTATAAAACTGCAGAAGGACAATTAACAATCAGTATAGATAGACAGAACACGACAAACAGTGTGGGAAGAAAGTTTAAAAAGGGAAGAGTGACTGAGCGCTTGCACTCGGCTCATTTTCATGTCTTAGTAGGTCTGCAGGGGGTTGTTTGTTTTTTATCTCTGTTTCTTTGATGGACTCGATGGGAGAACTGGGGTTAGAGGTTTTATGAGATGAGTATTTTGAGAAGAAACTTTAAAGAGTAAGGGAAGGGGTGGAGGCATAGCGGATTGGGTCAGGAAGGGAGTTTCAGGCAGGGGGGCTCCATTGAAGAAGGCACCAGAGAAAGAGCTGGCGAAGCAGATGTGTGCAACCAGAGCCAAATAAATGAGGCAAGGGTGAAAGGATGAGAGCAGCGCTCTACCAGCAGACTTTCCATGCTTCTACTCCACTCCCACCTCAAGCCTGAAATGCATGGAAATAGAGAATGGGGAGTGGAGAAAGGATTGCAGTGGCAAAAACTAACTCAACATCCTCAACTTTCAAAAAAGACATATTTGCTGTTCTGAATTGAGAGTTTAGAATAGAATTTTTGTCTATTTCCACCTCCTAGCACTGGCAGTTAACAGCATTTTCTAATTCTTTTTATAGATTCCTTTGCAAGAAGTCTGCTGTGTTTTCGTGTTTGCTTGAGACCACTTGGACACTTGTATTCTCCAAATGCAGAGACTCCGGAGACTGAGACTGAAAGAGGTGCTTTATTGCTTGCTCTCTTGCTCATTGTCTCTCTTTCTTCCCCTCACACACATATTATTTCTCTTTTTCCTCTCTCCCCTGTCTCTGAAGGAAATATTTCCAAATGTGCACTTTCTCAGTCTTGTCTGAATGTTCTCTAGATTAAAGGTCAAAACCACAATTCTTGTCATTGTGTAGATACCAAAGAGAATGGTAAAAATGGAACAGTGTCAGTTTTGTGGACTACATTAAAAATAACCAAAAGCAACAGCTTTAGGACTGATTTGAAAAGTCATGCAAATGTGCAAAACGTAGTAGCCTTAGGACACAGTTTAACACTTTGAGACATATTGCATAGTTTTGTAAGGATCCTTTAAAACTTGGCAGGATATAAATCACCTTTTCCAATTATTTTGAAATTATGCAAGCTAGGCATACTACAACTTTTGATCACAAGTACTTACTGAATTGCATATTCTCCAAGTACCCCCGTTCAAGGTCACACTCAGATCTAGACCATAATGGCTTTCAGTTCCCTGATGGTCTGAGGGCTCCCTGCCCTTCCACCGGCAGCAGTGGGAGTTAGACAACGAGATAGGAAACTCTGATTGCTTTGGGGCTAGCAAGACTTTGCACCCATTTTAAATAACTTTGCATCAGTGAAACGGCAATGCAATGACAAAAGAGGCAAGATCAGATTTTGAAGGGTTTTGTATTCAGGTGTGCCTGTTTCTCTATTCCTTGTGACCATAGGATCATTATAAATTTCATCAAGTTAACTAAAGCACTAGCTATTAAATGGAATAGCAGAATGTAAAAAAAGAAATCACACAATTAAAAGAAAAGCCCATGTGATAAAGAAAATTGTAGGATATTCTTCTGATGTTCCTGTTGACACTATAAGTGTCAATATAAGTTATGCTCATTGCAAATACGGGTTACATATCTATTGGCATAGGAGAAAAAAAAAAGATCAGTCATTTAATTTAAGCAATTCAATAGACAGTGACACGCTAATAGTAAAGGGCAAAACTTTTGTGTCCTTTTAGAAATAAGCATTGCATATACCCACAAAGAGAGTAATGTATTCTCCTGCTGTTGAGAGTTAGTGCAAGATCAACATTCTCTGACTGATAGGGATGCTTCTGAAAGTGTTATTCGTGCTTAAGAGAGTACTTGTCACTTGCATAATTTTAATAGAATTAGAAGACAGTTTGATGGGATTACTACTTCTCATGATAATCCATTTTCTCTGTAATACTGGGAATTTTTGGTGGCAAATGTGGCTATTGGCTTAAACAGATTTTTTTAAACCTCATTTTTAAAAGTCATTGTGTCATTGAGCATTGTTATTATTAGATGTGGACACTTGCCAAAACCCAGAGCTGTGCAGTCCCAAATCAGGAGAAATTTGGGACCGAACAGCTTTCAATTTTGAAACTACCTCTCATTAATTATAATTAATTATTATTATTTCTTTTTTATTGTTAAATGTGGATTTGAGCAAGAAGTATAGAGAATAAAAGTGCCCTGAAATGTTTATAAAATAGAGATGACAATGGAAGTACAGATTAAAGGACAGGCAAGGAGAAAGCAGGTTAACTTCACAGTAAAGAAAAACTAGGATAATAGGGTAGAGGATATGGAAAAAAAATTTACCTGGCAGTGCAGTAAAATGTTTGACCAAGCTGAGTACCGTGGAAGACTCCTGCCTTCCCAGAGGCCTTATAAGTAAGGGCTTAAGAAGACAGTTAGTAGGGAACAGGGAGAACCAGCCTAGATAGTTTTCTAGGATCTGTCTGAGGCTTAATTTCTAAGACTGTACAACCAGATGGTGGGGAAATGCCTTCTTTGCTAACCACGGAAAAAGACCACCACGGTACAAAATTAGAACCAGTGCTACTTCTCCTACAACGTATCTTCTGCTACTGATTTAGAGTCTGTATCTGAAGTAGAAAGGGGAAGGCAAGGACTCGTCTCTACCTCCCTCTTTTCCATCTGCTGTTTTGGCTCATAGGAGTTTTTGTGAGCAGGAGTAGAGTAGCCTCCAGTGTTACACGATGCACAGCTGAGCCAAGGTGAGGAAGGACAAAAGTGAGCCTCACACTGTGCAGCCATGACTGAGACTCTGACAAGTCATTTGGAGGGATGGAGTGTAACAACTGGTACAAAAGAAGGAGTCTTAGAGGACCATGCAGAGGTAAAACAAAGGATGTATCGGACCCCAGTGATACCAATGGAGAGATAACAAAGCTTTCCAGTACACAGAAGTAATGTTTCCATGGCTACCTCCTTATGGGAATACACCATACTCTTCTTCCAGATCTAATACCACTGCCAAGCTGAAGGGTATAAAGTAGTAAAGTTCCTTTTGAGGGCTTCTCCATTGCTAGCTTATTTGGCAGTCCTCGTTTGTGTGTCCTTTAAGGTCTAGATACAATCTTCCCTCACAAATCAGAGCATTAAAACCTTTCAGGGACCCCATTTCATTTGGAATAAAAAATGAATATCAAGATGGGGTCTCAGAGTTAATCTGAGGCGGAGGCAGTACCTGCCACCAAAGAAATAGATCATTTAAAACCATCTCAACATATTGAACATATGAATCTTTCTGAAGTATCTTCTCTGATTTACTGGAAATAGTTTCAATCACATATCTGAAATTTCAGATGTAAAAACTCTGGCATTGGTGAAAATCATATTTATTACAGAAAGTTACATTAATTCAGCCCTGAGGAGAAGGACTTGGGGGTGTTGGTGGACAAGAAGCTCAACATAAGCCAGCAATGTGCACTCACAGCCCAGAAAGCCAACCACATCCTGGGCTGCATCAAAAGAAGCATGGCCAGCAGGGCGAGGGAGGTGATTCTGCCCCTCTACTCCACCGTGCTGAGACGCCACCTGGAGTACTGCGTCCAGCTCTGGAGTCCTCACCACAAGAAGGACATGGACCTGTTGGAGTGGGTCCAGCAGAGGGCCACGAAGATGATCAGAGGGCTGAAGCACGTATGCTGTGAGGACAGGCTGAGAGGGTTGAGGTTGTTCAGCCTGGAGAAGAGAAGGCTCCAGGGAGACCTTATAGCAGCCTTCCAGTACCTAAAGGGGGCCTACAGGAGAGATGGGGAGGGACTCTTTGTCAGGGAGTGTATTGATAGGACAAGAGATAACGGTTTTAAACTGAAGGAAGGTAGATTTCAATTAGATATTAGGAAGAAATTCTTTACTGTAAGGGTGGCAAGACACTGGAACAGCTTGCCCAGGGAAGTTGTCAATGCCCCATCCCTGAAGTGTTCAAGGCCAGGCTGGATGGGGCTTTGTGCAGCCTGGTCTAGCGGGAGGTGTCCCTGCCCATGGCAATGGGGTTGGAACTAGATGGTCTTTAAGGTCCCTTCTAACCCGAACCATTTTGTGATCCTGTGATTCTATAATTTGTTACTGATTTCTACAGGAGTTTCTATGTGTACACACAGAAATGAGATTGTTCCTAGACCTGGGGGTAATATACGTAGTGTAAGAAAGGGTAAGTATGAAAAGTGGTGTGGAAATATATGAGTAGTATAGTACCCCTAGAGAGTAGAAAAAAATCTCAATTTTTGCAGTACTATTCTTGAAATATGTAGCCACAAGTAAAAAAATGCTCCTCGTCATAGAGACAGAATATGTCTTACGCTTATTAAGTATTCCTTAGTATGATCTCCTTTTCTGTAGAGACAGTCAAAATGTGCAAAGAGAAAAAAAAAGTATGAACTGGATGCTGAAGACTGTGACAGGTGAGATTCTGTTGAAAGTGAAAAATGAAGAGAGCAAGGCCACTGAAGGATTCCAGTTTTTATTATCTCACTTGGACTAATGCACATTTCAGTTGTATGTGGTGCGTAGCATATAAATGAGATGTTTTTGCAACACAGAGCAAAATGTAAGAAAAGCAAGAAGAATTTTCTAACAGAGGCAATATGGGGCAGGCTTATCTGTACAGCATCCTCACTGCAGTGTTTCTAAAGGAAGAAATCTGTACAATTAGAAATTGGCCTTGGTAAGCTGAAACACAAATTCCCCAGCAGGCCTGCTGGAAATCTGGACTGTTTTAAGGTCTATATAGCACTTGGGCATTTTTATACAGGGCTTTTCTCTGGATGCTTTGGAGTGTGACACCCTGGATCCCCAGGAGAAACCATGCTGGCAGACCCAGAGGGCTAAAGCAGACTCAGCAGAGTGCATTCCTGGTGCCATCAAAATCAGAGAAAGCTCCCTTCAGTCCTTCTCCCGATGCAGCTCTACTCTCAAGCCTCTGGACAAGGTGCTGTGAGGCTCTGGGCATAGCATTAGGAAAAATTTTGAAACCAACCAAAACAGGAATGAAAAAAGAAAAAAGGTGGAATAAACTGGTGTGTGATCCCATGTAAACACGAAGCAGTACAGAGTAGGAGCAAATGATTCAATGAATGGGAATGGGACACGGCTGGTTTGGCGAGTGCACGCAAATATCACAGAAAATACAAACAATGCTCATGGTTCATGTCTGTCTGTAGCCCTCATTGTTTCTGAATCTGTACAGACCTCCAGTAGGCAATTTCATGGATTGTGCATAGGGAAAAGGCAGCATGCAACGAGAGTTGAGCCCCTGCAGAAATTCACACCAACACTCTTCCTAAGAATATCAGCTGCTTGGCATCGTGACCCTCTAGACAGGAAGAGAACTTCTGAGTGACGCATCTGCAAGATGAAGGGCACTTGTTTCAGAAAAGTTGATGTTTGAAATTGGGACGAAGTTACATAATTTAAATACAATAACTTTGATTTTCTGTTTGTCTGTATGTGTCTTAGTCACAGAAGGGGTCTGTAGATGACGGTCAGCTTGTTCTCCCCTCTGCTTACCAGTTAATAGAATTTAATTTATTTGCAACCCTATTTTCAATTAATTTAGGAAAGAATGCCAACCATATGGTTTTTCAGAAGGTTTGACTTCTTGATTAGTTTGGTTCACAATGTAGAATTTATGTTACCTTGTTGGAGCACAACCTTCTCCAGAGCTTGACTCTCCGTTCTGTAGCCCATGGTGTAAAAGAAGAGTCTGCAAGATTAACTCACAGATTCTAAAACATTCTATTTTTTTCCCTTCAGCCACTATTGAAACTTCATTTTACATCTGAATGCCTTGGGTTTTAAATGTATTCTCTCTCCAGTAGTTTTGTGTTGTTGTAAATGTAACAACAAACATCAGTGAACACCGTAGCTCTCTTTCCACAGGTGATTACGTCTTTGAAGCAAACCATTGCTGTTTATCTTTGTTCCGATAACTTCAAAAATGCTATCTTATTTGAATTTGCATTGGTTTGAACTTAATTTGATATTGAAAAGATCCAGATATTTAACTGTAATTAAATGTTTATTCAAAATATCTAGCTGTTGCTTATTTTACTAGTTATTAGGTTGTAGATAACTGCAGCGGAACATTTCTTTTCTAGTTTACAATATTTAGTACATGAGTAATTATTCCAACATACATGCATAAGAGAGTAAATGAATATAGGAACAATCTTTCCTGTGGCTAAATTTTTGTGTGGTAAATATATCCTCATGTTAAGGACTTGATAGAATACATAAGGCACAGAACATGGTATGTATTACTTGCTCTTGGGTGGTCTAGTAGATCATTTCTACAGCCCAAAGCCCCTTGCCATTTAGCGAAGATACAATATAGTATTCTTCCATGACTATTTACATTCCCTTTTTTGCAGCAACTTCAAATGCAAACATTAGGCATTTCTTCCCTTCTGTCTTTTTTGATCTACTTGAAGACAAATTTTACTATGGTGTCAAAATATAATACAATCCACTCATTCATTAGACACAGATCTTATTTACAGAAGTCTTATTTATTGTAGTGAGAAAGAGAGCATATTCCTTAAAAATGGTCATGGAAGAAAAAGAAAAAAAACACGAATAGCAAGCTTTAAAAAAATTAATCATTGGCTCTTTTATCTCACCAATGCCTTTGTACAGCTGGGGAAATGATTAAGAAGACACTCTAGAAGAGAAAATCTGAAAAGTCCTGCAAAATTCAGTGTTATTATTTTAGGGCTTTCTGGACAGGCAAGTTGTGCAGTCCTTTTGAAGCTCAATTATAATTCAGTAGGAAGAGGCAAAGGAGAAAGATTTTAAATCCTCATTGGAAATAGAAGTTACAGAGGGACTGGATGTAGAGTGAAGATAATGAGACCTTTTTGTCGCTGATCTAGCCAGGTAAGATGCTGCGTACAATTCTTAAATGAGTACTTCGTTTGACCATATTTCAGATAAAGTCCTCCTCAGTTTCTCCTTTGTAAAACCAGTCTGGATTTTCATGGAGGTAAAAACTCCAGTTGTTCAAAACCAAATTAAAAGAACCTAAGAAACTGTAGTGCTTGCTGCAGTGGTACTTACACGCTTCCACTTACGAAGAGACTTTCCTTTGAGGGATCTCAGAGCATTGTAGCCATGAATCAAACTTCACAATGACTATGCAAAATACTTTAGATTATTTCTAGAACAATCAGAATGATTTTCAGTCAGAAAATGCTGATTTGTCAAAATGAGAATGGACGTCGTAAAGATTTGTCTTGATAAGGTTGAGTGTGTTAGGTTGATAAGGTTGAAGTGCACATTTTGACTTTTGCAGCTGTCAGATCATATTATATGATGGAAGTCCAACTGAGGGTCACACAATTGTTTTGACCCTAATGAAAGCAGACAGTCCATTTTTTAAAAGTTTATATTGAGGTTTTGATAATGAAAATCCTCAGAAATTTAGTTTTGCAGGAACTTAGGGCTCTTGACCTTTCATTACATTTCAAGATGTAAAGGAAGTGCAACTTTTTTTTTTTTTTTTCAGGTACTGAAAGATTTGAGATTTTAGCAAAGGTAATTACGGTATCAGGTTTTCCGACTTCTGACCCCGGTTCTGTAAATGCTATTGCACATGTTAAAATTTAAATACATAAGTACCCAATATGCAATGGAAAAACTCATGATCTTAATTATATATTTGTTTGCAGCTCTGGGGTTTTACAGAAATGTAAAGAACCTGTCCATCTGAAACTAAATAAGTATTTTTTGGCATGGTTTTGCAATTGTATATAAACCATACATCCACAATGTCAGCCATTACCCATAAGCTTAGGCACGCTGAAACCTGAACACAGAGACACTGTGGATAAAGCAAATAAAACAGATATACATAGGCTATTCCTTGCTGAAACTAGCTATTTTAGATGTGTTGAACAGATTTAAAATGTTCAGGGAAATATTTAATATGTAATTACTGAAAACTGGCCAGTATGGATAATAGTGTATTTAATACCAATCAGTGCTGAACTGTAAAATGTCATATTTAAAAATCACATTCAAAATTAAACCAAGTGAAAATATTTGTAAATAGTATATACGATTCCCAAACTATCCTGGGAATTAGCAATACTAGCAATATACTTTTTTTATATACATATCTAAAAGCAGTAGAATATGGTCTTTTATTTCAAAGAGAGCCCCTCCATATCTAAAATTGAATGAAAGTTTGTTTCGTAGCTGGGTCAAGGTTTAGGGACAGAGTGGGCAGTAACTAAAGGGCACTCATAATAGTAAGGATGGTTCCATATAAAGCAGGAAACAACTCTTACGAGACATCTGAGAATGTACTGAAAAGGGACGTTAGTGAAGCGGGTCAGGATAAGGGGGGAAGAAATGGCAGGTAAAGTCAAAAAGAGAGAGGAAGCCGTCATTGCAATTTCCATGGACTTTAAGGCAGTTTGATAGACAAAACAAAGTGGGAAAAAATGCTAATGTACAAGGTCAGCAAGTGAAAAAGATAAGGTGTTTGCACAGATGCAAAATAGGCTTAACCATCAAAGACAGGGTAATTTTGAACTTCAGAATGAGGAATGCAACTAATGGACCTCTACAAGGGTAATCATTAAGGATGAGTCTGTTCAATTTTTATATCAGTGACCTAGATGAGGTAATGCAACTCACTGACAGAGTAGGAGCTAGAGTGAAAGACCAGTTATCAAGTGAAAATTGGCTTAGACTAGAAACTATGTGGTTTAGAGTAGAGCTGAGACTATTAGTGACAGAAATGAAATACACAGATCAAGCAGATGTGCAATAGAAAACAGGAATAAAGAGAAGGATCTCAATGAAGTAATCTAGAATAGAAATTTTGTTTATTAGATTCTCAAGTTAAATAACTGAGAAAATTACCATAAACATAAGTTAGAATAATATTTGCCAGAAGACAAATATTACTGAATATTCAAACAAATATTTGAATGTGTGTTACAAATATATTTATGTAAATATATCCACACTAGAAAAGCACTCCAACTGTAAAGGTAACTATCATCCAGCCCCAAACTTAAAGGAGAGTTAAGCAGCTTTCATTTCCTTGTTAATAGGATAGAGATTGGATTTGATACTGTGTACATTCAAGGCAGATGTAAGGACCCCAAAAAAGGAAATGTCAGAATTTTTTCTTGTACAAATACATTATCATTATAATACATGAACTAATCGTGTATTTAGATTTGTTCACAGTTCTGGGTTTCTTTTGCTATTCCTCATCAACATTTTCTTGTTCTACATTTTGCGAGACAGTTATAAATGCAAAATCTTTTACAGATTTTCAAAAACTGAAGGTGAAATTGTACCATCAATGCTTTTACCTTTTAGGTAATTTTTAAAAACAGCATCTTCTGATGCTGATAATACAACATCTTAAAGAATTAATACAGTGTCTTTTATTAATCTGAATTTGTACACACAAATGTAACATATAATTCACGTTACGTAATTACTGCATAAGATAATATAAATTTTCTTGTCCTGGAAACTTCTAAATTATGATGAGATCTTCTGTACTTGCAAACTGCTCTTGGCTAAAATCTTTTCAAATACATAAGCTGAAAATTGTTTCACTCTTTGACCCGTGAGCCAAGTTCCCCAAAGCCTGATGCAAATTAAAATGGCTGAGTTATAAATATCTCTGAAACTAGGTTTATAATGGAAACACAACCAGATCCTTCACTACAGCAGTACTCGTGGGGGCTGTTAGGGCAGTTTATAGAGCTATCAGCGCCAAACTATAAGTTAATGAGGAGGAGCAACTGACTGTAATAAAGCACCCCTAAACAAGAAGAGAGCATTAAAAAATGAAGGAGCTAAAAATTCCTATTGGGCTTTCCATTACCTATGTCCCTGTATACAGCTTCTTTGTTCCTCATTCTGCTTCAGGAGAACATTGAGTGCGCCCTCAACAAGTTTGCCAATGGCACCAAGCTGTGTGGTGTGGTCAACACGCTGGAGGGAAGGGATGCCATCCAGAGGGACCTGGACAGGCTTGAGAGGCGGGCCCGTGCAAACCTCATGAAATTCAGTAAGGCCGAGTGAAAGGTCCTGAATGTGGGTAGGGGCACTTGCAAGCACAAACACAGGCTGGGTGGAGAATGGATTGAGAACAGCCTTGAGGAGGTGGTGTTGGGGTGTTGGTGGACGAGAAGCTCAACATGAGCCGAATATGTGCGCTCGCAGCCCAGAAAGCCAACTGCATCCTGGGCTGCATCAAAAGAAGCGTGGCCAGCAGGTTGAGGGAGGTGATTCTGCCCCTCTACTGTGCTCTCATGAGACCCCACCTGGAGTACCGTATCGCACTCTGGGGACCCCAACATATAAGGACATGGACCTGTTGAAGCAAGTCCAGAGGAGGGGCATGACGATGATCTGAGGGCTGGAGCACCTCTCCTCTATGAGGACAGGCTGAAAGAGTTGCGGTTGTTCAGTTGAGAAGGTTCCAGGGAGACCTTATAGAGGCCTTCCAGTATCTGAAGGGGGCCTACAAGAAAAGATGGGGAGGTAACAGTTTTAAACCGAAAGAGGGGAGATTTAGATTAGATATGAGGGAGAAATTCTTTACTGTGAGGGTGGTGAGGCACTGGAACAGGTTGCCCAGAGAAGCTGTGGATGCCCCATCCCTGGAAGTGTTCAAGGCCAGGCTGGACGGGGCTTTGAGCAGCCTGGTCTGGTGGGAGGTGTCCCTGCCCAGGGCAGGGGGGTTGGATCTTTAAGATCCCTTCCAACTCTGCCTATGACTGCCTTAGCTTCTTATATTTTTATGTGCTGAATTCAGTGGGGCTGAGGAAGGGATATGTGTGAAACCTAAAGTTAGAAGCCAGTTGTCAAAAAGCAATTTACTATTCTCATCTAATCTCAGCCTTCCCTCTGTTCTCCTTATTATTACATGACTGGGAATGTGCCATAGGATGTGACAGCAAGATAAAATTAGAGATGGCTCCATTTGACTTTTGTGCCTTTTCACACCAATCTACTCCTACTAGTTTTATTGTTAACATTTGAACTTGGCACAGAGTATAGGTGTCTATGGCAGACAGTCAGTGCTTGAGAAAAAAGCGCATAAAGACATGGCTTAGTTAATTTTAGGGTATAGGAGTAATGTGGACAAGGGAGACAAATGCTATTATTCCAGTCATACAAATGCATCACTAAGTAAATTTAATGTGTGCTTTGACTGTCGTTATAAAAACAGCATTCACTGTAGAAGAGATAACAGAAATATTCTTAGTTGAAAGACGGTTGGTGACAGCTCAGAGTGATCATGGTTTTTTTTTCTTTTCCAGCCAGAAGTCATTGCACTCTGTTTTGAAAAAGATACATTAAGACTGAGATTGAGTGAAACTCATTGGTAAGTAATGGTGCTAAAGGTAGATGGGTGCACCTTTGAACCCACCTTGACTATTTTACACTGGGACATACATGCTGCGGGAAGTGTTAAATGCATCCTGCGTCTTGGCTTCAGACATATGCATCAAGAACAAAGCAAATGACGAACTAACCCCTCCAATAATTTTTTTTCCTCCTTCTTGTTGGCTATGTGCATTCTCTTTTCTGAACTGCATACATATACTTCTTAGCGAGAGTAATAAAGAGATAATTTGGACAAGATGCATGCTTCATAAAAAGATGCATATAGTTTTCATGTGTCTGGCTTTAATTAGTGAGTGGTTTAAGAATGTGAAATAGTTCATTGTGTGTGATTCAACTCCTCCAAAATACTATTATTTGAAATGTAGTAGCATAACAAACCATTTTAAAATTAGACCTCCCTTTGGGATCCACTAAGCCTGTGCTTTCTACCTGTCACCTTTGCTTTCAGGATTGCTGCCGCCTTGGTTTTCTATCTCTGCTTGGCCTTCTGCGACAGTGGACTGTGATAGGTGATGGGTAAAGATAATATGAGGATGGCTATGCTGTTTCACAGTTTTGCTCTAGACCGCAAGAAAATCGCAAGCCTTCAGAGTGCAGGAACTGAAATCCCCTTCGACAAAATGGGGTTGTGCTGAAACGCGTTTTCTCCAGTCTAGACCAAGACGCGGTTTGTTACGGCCTCTTCCCATGCGCAGGGAATGAAAAGTGAAAATACAGAAATTAAGCAAACTACATTTTTCAACTTTGTTTAGTCAGATCCCGGTCTGATCCTCAGCTAAGAACGTGATGACAGTTTTTAACTGTAAGAATAAGGACAACAGGTTAGCTTCAGTGGTGCTGCCAAGTTAGGTATCTGCTATATGCCTGTGTGGGACACCGTTTGTGGGAAACCCGCTAAACTGACCTTTCATCAGTGTGCCTTCTCCCATTATACATGATGCTGGAGGACTTGGTAACGCAGACGCAGGTTGCCCTGCGCCCATGATTCCAAAGACAGACCTTTGCCTTCTCCAGGGACAGGCATCCCAGGCCACCTTCATCTTCTTACACCCTTTCGAGGCAAGTGGCCACGACCTGATGAGGGATTAAAGCAGCAGTCTGGAGGAGTGTGAAGGGCTTGAGGGAGGGGACGGGAAATGCCTGCTCCCCACGGTAACAGGCGACAGGACAAGAGGAAAAGGCCTCAAGTTGTGCCAGGGGAGGTTTAGACCGGGTATTAGGAAAACTTTTTACACTGAAAGGGTTATTAAGCACTGGAACAGGCTGGCCAGGGAAGTGGATGAGGCACCATCCCTGGAGGTATCTAAAAGACGGGTAGACATAGTGCTTAGAGATATAGGTTAGATTAGTGATGTTTTTTGTCAGAGTTAGGTTGGTGGTTGGACTAGATGATGTGAAAGGTGCCTTGCAACCCCGGCGATTCTGTGATTCTACGATTATGCTTCCTGTCTCACCGCTGCTGTTAACAGGGATGCTCATACAGCAAGAGACAGGATACCTTGCGCTCCTGCTGCCAGCTTGGAGCTGAGTATGTTATGGCTCCAGTGGCAAAACCGGTTATATGTTACTGATAAATCAAGTGCTGTATTGGATACAGCATGCAGAACTCCTTAAGATAAGGAATCTGACTTAATTCAAGCATCCTTTTTATCCTGCTGTGTCTATAGGCAGTCTAAAAAAACAAGACGCAAGACCCTTAGAAGTTATTACAGATTCTTTTGATTTGTAATCCTACAATTTGTATAATGGTGAAGAGAGAGAAAAATAATCCTTCAGCATGTCTGCTGGGCTCTTCAGACACAGTGTGTTCATAGACTTACTATATATACTTCATATGCTGCATAATTGCAGTGGAGGGAAAAAAAGAGAAAATTGCACATTTAAACTAAATTAGATTCAGAACCTCTAATATGTCAGGTCATAGAAGGCATGTACACATTTAAATAGGACTGCTGCTTGGGAAACCAAGTAGCTCTGAAGTACATCTACGTGTTAGCTTTCGACTCTATGCAGCTCCATTAGGTAATGTTTTAAATATAAAGCCGCTTAATGATGAATGTTCATAAATGAAAAATGCACGTTCCCCATAAAACGCTTGTCAAACAGTGGTGCCCATCTATTTTTAGCAACCAGAAAAAAAGTTCATGTTAATCCATATTGTTGTGAAACTCCCGATCTGCCCTTGAGAGTCCTTTCCAGGGTTTTAAATTATCAGTTTTATAAGGCAGCCCTCTTATTTTATAAGTTCCTAATTTTTTTAATAGATAGCTAACAAAGTAGAGGAGCAACAAATGCAGAATGGGTTAGGTTTGAGGTGCTTTAGTAGCAGCATAAAATTTCTTCATCCAGAGCTGTATGACTAACTGTTAAGAGTTCTTAATTCCCTTAAGGAAATTTAAGTGTTGAATTGACGAAGATACGCCGATTACAGAGCCAGAATTTCTACAGTGACAGACCAGGCAGAAGGTATTCTCAGTAAGGGACCACTGTTATTAAATACACTGTCACAGAAAATTAGGCCAAAAGCAGATCACACTTAAAGAGACTGCACAGCAAGGCACACCCTTTTAAATTAGACTGTCCTCCTGCACTCCACAGAGTTTGTTCTGTGTTGGAGTTTAATTTAATTCAACACAACTCTTGCTGTAGTCAACCTTTTGGCTTCCACCATCTTTTCTCCCATGTTTTGCATCTCATGGAGGCTATTTTTAAAGTTAATTAGATTATCCAAAATAAAGCAGAGAAAGATGCAAATCCCAAACTAACATTTAAAAGCACTATCACATGAAATAAACTATACAGTGGTAGCTGTTAATTTTCTTCTACAGTAACTGCGTTCCGAAGAAAAAGAAAAGGATTCACGAGGAAATTCTTTTGAAGTCTTTATTTATGCAAGTCCTGAAAATGACTTTTTTTCCCTCTTAAAATGAAATAGTAAATATGGAAATGGAACGATCGACAATGGGAAAGGAGGCAACTAGAGGGTAGTGGAAACACGAGCGCTAAGCAGAATGATTTTACAAAGACCAAATCTTGACCGACGAACGAGTATCTGCTGTCAGGATTTCACTTGGCCCCAATCCTGTAAGCTGCCTGCTCCACAGGAGCAACCTTTGTGCTCATTGAATATAAAAGAAACCTTCTAGACAAGAAGATCTGATTACTTAAGAAATATCTTGAGAAAAGCTATGGATACCATGGTACACGATGCGTTTAATAGGACTGGTGGAACATTAGGAAATAGACAGTATGGTTGATTATTATCAATTCATCATTCAAGTAGTACTTATGCACCTTAGCCAGGGCTGGTGGCCTCTGTGCTGGGCACTGTGCAACCACCCTGAAACAGCTGGTTCTTGCCTCCAGAGATCTATAATCCCAGCTGGCAAAATAGGGCTAGACCGGGAGAAAAAAAAACACATATGAAGACGTAACTAACTGCAGCTCAAAAGGAAAAGGACGCATCCCAAACCTCAGCAAAGTGCCGTTTTGTTGGCTACGCCCTCTTGGGAATTCTGTTTTTATATATCGACCTTTCCTATGGGCATAACGCAAACAAACCTTTTCCAAAATCCAAACTTCCAGCCATTTAGATGCCAAACCTGAAACAATAGATTTAGGCCAGGTGTCCCGTACGTAAGCAGAAGAGAAACCAGCTAGGAGAATCTGCAGAGTCAAGAGCAACCTCACAGAAAATGGCTCCAGAATACCGTAGTGAATGTTTACTTTTAGTTTCAGAATCTCTGCCTTATTAGGTTGCCTCCTATAGCCGATGTAACTTGCCTGGGAATAGGGGAAACATCTGACAACGTTCCTCTTAAGCAAGCTGGAAATGAACGGTCTGTTTGAAACTGCTGTGAAATAAAAGCAGCAGTTTGAAAACTTTAGTCAGCAAGAAGTTGTCCGTGTTTTGTCATGAAACATGTATCAAGTCGGGTTCTAAGCAGACCTGTCCTGCATCTGATACTGAAGAAAGTTTTCATTTACTGCTTGTGTAACAAAACAGACAACATGGAAGGGAGTAAAAACTTCCGAGTGGAGGATTAGGAATCAAAGAGTTCTTGTCAAATTACATAAGTGGTCTGAAATACAATAAGAAACATTTCAGTAGGGATGAGTGGTAAGTATTCCACTTAAATAGGCATAATCAACTGCACACAATTACAGGAGGACTACTGCCTATGGGGAGGCAGTAACTCTGCAAAAAAGAACCTGATGGATTGAAAACTCAACATGAGTAAAATAACCAACAGTTACAGTTGCAATAAAACAAGTTTCATGCTGAAATGCATAAATAGGAGTGCCATATATACAAAATATGAAGTAATCCTTCCACTTTCCTCCTCATCGATGAAATCCATGCCCAGTTTGAGACATTGCTTCCAAGGAAAAATACGAAACCAACGCAGAGAGCAAGGAAGAAATCATCAGGGATCTAGCAGCATGGTCTATATGAAAATATGGACCTGGCTTTTCTTAGAGAGGGCTGAGAGACACCTGTGGCTATTCTTCAAGTATACATAAGGCATGTAGAAAATAATCTGTTTTTCACATCCTCGGTCAGCAGAACAAAAAATCGCAAGCTTAAGCTGGGTAATGGAACATGTGTTTAGACATCAGGAAAAAGCTAGAGGCTGCACTATTTATTTTACGATCAAGTAGATGTTACGGGCCTCAATCTAGGGCTCGTTCTAGGCTGTTTGTGTGCAAAGATGCTGATCCTTTGCAGCACAGCTTGCTTCTGCTGCCAAGGGACACATCCCCAGGGTTGGCCGGGCACCCAGTGCCCGCCTACCAGCCAGCCCAGCTCCTGGGCGCCCAGACAAGGAAGAGGCGAAACAAAAAATAATGCTGCACATTGGCAGGGAAGCGCCTTGAAAGGCCATTTTCACTGGTGTTGGGCAACTCAAGAAATGGCCTCATGTTGCGCCAGGGGAGGTTTAGACTGGATATTAGGAAAAAAATTTGAAACGGAAGGGATTATTAAGCGTTGGAACAGGCTGCCCAGGGAAGTGATTGAGGCACCATCCCTGGAAGTATTTAAAAGACAGGTACACATAGTGCTTAGAGATACTGTTTAGATTAGTGATGGTTTTTGTCAGAGTTAGGTTGATGGTTGGACTAGATGATGTGAAAGATGCCTTCCAACCTAGGCGATTCTATGATTCTATGATGTTCTTTATTGCTGCTTAATGTGTAGCATTTTTTTCTTTCGTGTCACTGAACAGCCTTTGTACTGGGGAGTCAGCCTGGGAAAAATCCCGATCGGTTGTGTCACTCCGCTCTGTGCGACTCCTGTGCCTGAGACCTACTGCAATTTTTCCGCACATCTGAATATGCCAGACACTGCTGGGCTCCTTTAGATCAACGTTTTTTTTTTAACTTGAGACTATTTTTGGAAGCCTGAAAAATGTCCAGGGAATACGGTTCACTTGCACTCACAGGCAGGCTGTTTGTATATGTTTATTAATCAGTTTAAAAACCACAAAAGCAACAACAACAAAACACTTATGTATCGTGTCAACTTCACCTGGCATTTACAGAGAAAAGCCCAGACGTGCTAGGAAATATCTGGCCAAGTGGCAAGCTTGTGTGTCTTTTTAAGCAACAAGTATACGAGTTTCTTGAAATGCTTAAGGTTTTCCATTGATATTCTGGCAAACATCTGTACCGTTCTCATTTCAAAACACCAAATAGCTCACACCAGTAACAAAGTATAGATTAGGTAAAAATGTTTTCAATTTTTGGAAAATATACCCTTTTAGATCAACAATTTTATTACAAAAGAAGCAAAATATTCCTATAATTTAGAAGAGTGATTAACATCGGGCCTATGTTTGGAGAAAAGAAACAGGCAGTCCGAAAAAAAAGAAAGTGGAGTTGTGATCTCAAGTACACACTAATCCAAATCCAGCGTAGCACACCTGGAATGATCGCTCTGTATACAATAAAGGTATGATTCAGCTCACTTAAATTTATACATTTGCAAGCTTGATGTCCGCACCTAAGGTGGGCTTTTTCTAGACTCTTTCAAGTCAGTGGAAGGAATAGACACATCTGGAGAGAAATTCATCTGTCCTATGTTAGCTACCTACCTTCAAATGAATACTTTTTTTTTATGTTATGTTTGCTAGCTGTGGAAATGAATAGTGCCTGTTTCTTCCATTTGGTACAAAAGGAGTCTAGACGACTACACAGATACTGATGCCTATGCTGCAGGGATCTGAAGTGTTGAAGATGAAACCCAGCCAGGACATTACAAGTGACCAAACCCACAGAGTGCTGATGCGCGCTAGATCAGAACCTTATTACGCTCCAGGTAGGTGACCTGACAAATTAGAGGTTCCTCCCCACCAGCTTAGTTAGTTATGCAATTAAATGATGGTGACTGCATCCGAATGATGTCAGCTGAGTTTTATTTACACCCACAGTTGCAAAGTTAAAACAGTCCACTGGAAAAGAAACTCAGAACTGGACTCACTCAGAGCTGCAAGCTGTAAAACGAACACTTAGCATCAGGTAGCACCTGATGAGCCCCCTAAGCAGGACAAAGCAACAGAGACCGCTCAGGAGAAGTGGTTTCAGAATTTTAAAGCCCACCAGGTAAATATTCTCCTTATTCAGTGTCTGCCAACACAGAGATAATTGCCAGTAGCTGCAATGAGTTGAGGAGTTACAGTAGATAATTCAATGTGCTATACAAATACACGTGTTCTTCTATTATTCATACCATGACATTTGTTGGTTGTCTCAGGAGTAACAAGTGAGGCTCCTATGGTTCATGAATTACTTGAATTATGCATGGTTATGGGTAGGCATTCACCATGTACAAACTGGTTTTGAATCATGCATTTCCTGGGGGCGATATTTCTCATGGTAACTAGCAAACTTTTTAGGTCTTTCAGAGCCTGCTGCGTATTAGTAATTACCACTGTGGCAGTGATCCTAGCTTGCGTGCTTTCTGGTAAATGTGGGAGATAATGAATGTATACATGTTGATAGATGGGAATCAGCATTTGTATTTATTCACATTCAAAAAGCTATCTACCTCACTTGGAATATAAATTATGACATCAAACCGCTAAACAGCTATCTGCCGTCCAATTGTCACTATAAATAGCCGTCCACAAGAGGGAGGTGGCAGTAGATCATATTTTTTAAATTTGGAACTGTACAATCGTTTCCTAGCTAACAATCCTGCTTTGGGAAGATAACCTATATTCTCAGCTTTAGGCTTTTGTTTCTAGGTACCTCTTTAGAATGTTTATAGTTGTTCATTTTTATGAACTATACTGCCCATCTATCAGGGAAATGCACATGAAAACCCATTAATACACCATTTGCTGCAGAAACGCAGCACAATGGCTTTACCAAAGGACAAGCCTTTTCTAAAAACACTAATAAAGACTTTTTTTTTTTTTTTCCTTATTAAAACCCCCATTCTTTTCCCAGCATCCATTTTTACAAAAGTAAAATCCAAAAGAAAACTCAAATGTTGCACAGACTGTTGTTGTGCATGGAATATTTCACATCACTGAGCTATCTAATTTCAAGTTTTCGTTAATGTTTTTAGTAAAAGTGCTCATAAAATCCTGACACAGACAGACTGTTCAAGCCTCAGTGCAGGAAATGGAGATCCTGCTTCTCCCTGGCTTGGGCAGCGGAGTAGCCACACCGGGAGCCTCAGCAAGTCCGAGCATGGAGCAAGCTGGTCCTGGGGCTGCCAGGCTGCCACCAACTGCTGGTCAAGAGAGCCAGCCCATGGGCAGGGGGTCACCCATGGCCTCTCTGACGAGGCCTTGTAACCCCTTTGTTAGGACTAAATATTCATGTTTGGTAGAAAAGAATAGGGCCAGCAAACTTCATTGCCCTGGCGAAGCGTAGGTTGGTATAAAATGTTTGCTCTGCTGGACAGAAAAACTTATCTTTTTTCAGTGCTGGATAAAGCAAGTGCCCTAACACCCCGAACTAACCACTCAGGTCTGCAATGTCCAGAAGCTTCATCTAAAGTTCACTGAGTTGAAGACATTCCGTGAACTAAGTAAATGGCATTCTCTGTCCCCCACCAAATACTCCCTGCAAGTAAACATGCTATCGGAGAAGCTGGGGAACGGTAAAATGCGTTAGATCTGTCTCCTTTTCTTCCTGTGAAGACAGAGTTGCTTATTACATCATATTTTCTAGTGTTTTGTCCAAGTGCAGCCTAAAATTTTGAAACACTTCTGCCTTCTGCTTTGGAAAATAAGATGAATGAACCTTGTAGTCAGGGCATGCCTCCTGAAGTCCCGCTTTAATTTATCCCATTTTCAGTTTCACTCCTTATTACCACAGAAAATAATACGTAGTGCTCTCATGCGCTAATTTAGCCTTTGCTTACCCAACTCACAATGGATGCAGTGAGAGGACAGAAGTCCTGTCAGGAAGAACACGCTGTTAGGATTTTTTTATCACATTGGTTCTTAAGACACAGAACTGCTTTAAAAATCCGTTGTTAATTTTTCTCTGGGAAGATAGTTAAAGCATATAATGATAGAGGAACATACCACTACTTGTTGGCAATGGGTACAGAAACTTGCTTTATTTGATAGTCATTGTGATAGGAGGAAAATTAATATCTGTTGTAAGACGTTTCTCTAATCTAAAAATCAAATAACTATAGAGGCCACCTCAGGATAAAAAAAGCCATAAAGCTCAGCTTGTAGACTTTCTGCATGTTTAATTTGCAGGCTCTGAATTTTACGACCATAAACTTTGAAAGGACTTTGAACACTCTGCATTTGTATTTCCTGCTCCTACTCTCAACAACTGGACTCTGCAAGTTTTTCCTTACTCCTCCTCTGCCAATGTACCAACAAAAAAAGATTCATGCTGTCCAATGGGCCAAAGACATCTCTAGAGTGGTAGTCTCCAGCAATTCCAGCACCCCACTGTCCTTTACCTCAGTGACTATTTTTTTTTCTCATTTTGTTTGTGGACTCTACGTGCCTGTTGTATCTTGCAGACCACTAAACCACAGAATCACAGAATGATTGAGGTTGGAAGGGACCTCTGGAGGTCATCTGGTCCAAGCTCCTCCTCAAGGAGGGCCATCTAGAGGTGGTTGCCCAGGACCAAGTCCAGATGGCTTTTGAATATCTCCAAGGATGGAGATTTCACAACCTCTCTGGGCAACCTGTGCCAGTGCTCAGTCACCCTCACAGGATAAAAAAAAGTTTATTGGTGTTCAAGATGTGTGTGTTCACCTGTTGTGTTTTGGTGTGTGCCTGCTGCTTCTTGTCCTGGCACTGGGCACCACTGATAAGAGCCTGGCTCTTCCTGCTTTATACCCTCCCTTCAGGTATTTGTACACATTGATAAGATCACGTCTGAGCCTTCTCTTCTCCTCTTCTCTTCTCTTCTCTTCTCTTCTCTTCTCTTCTCTTCTCTTCTCTTCTCTTCTCTTCTCTTCTCTTCTCTTCTCTCTTCTCTTCTCTTCTCTTCTCTTCTCTTCTCTTCTCTTCTTCTCTTCTCTTCTCTTCTCTTCTCTTCTCTTCTCTTCTCTTCTCTTCTCTTCTCTTCTCTTCTCTTCTCTTCTCTTCTCTTCTCTTCTCTTCTCTTCTCTTCTCCCTGCTCCGCTCCTCACTTCATTGAACAGTCCCAGCTCTTTCAACCTTTCCTCATAGGTGACATGCTTCAGTGCCTTACTGATCTTTGTGGCCTTTTGCTCCACAGATCCCTGGAGCTAGGATTGCAAAACAGTAACTGAGCAATTGCAGTTGAAGGCAGCAAAGCTTCACCCCAAGCAAGTGGCTTGCAAAGGGAAGGGGAACCAGGCCAACTGGGCTCTTCTACATGCAGCAGAGACTGCTCCAGTACCACTACCCCTTGCAGTATCTCCCTTTAAATCTGTGCAAAGACCTTTTAATTATATACAAAACTAGGTACTAGGTGAACTAAGTAAGCCCTGAAGTGATAAGTAGAAGGCTGATTGTCATCATGTTACATTTCTAAGACCTGTGAAAAATTCCAGTGTATTTTTACAGCTTAATTTATGGCTCTGTGTTACAGCAGAAAACTGTAACGCATCCAAACTCCTGTTTGGATGCTGTTTTGAAAGTATGGGCGTACACGACTGACACATGCCTAAGTAGTCCACGTGGTCTTCGTCAGGAGTGAATATATTTGTAGTGAGCAAGTTATCCGTATAAACCATGTAGTTAGCGGCATTCCTGTCAAATTCACCAATGAATGGAATTTATCCCTGAAGAAAGTCAGCAGCCACTGATTGTAAGGAGGTGGGCATTAGTGAGATATAGCGTGGTCAATAATGTCCCCAAGATCACCATTTTAGGATGTTTTAAGTCTGTATGTCATTCCTAAAAGGCAGGAGTAGCTGCTCCGTCTGCTTTGGTTGTGATGGGCGTTACCGAAGTTCCAGACTGCACAAACGCCAACCTTCTCACCTTTCAAAAGCAAAATGCCTTGGAGAAATGAGCTACCAATATTCTGCAAAATTTTAATATAGTAAAATAAGAAAATGAAAAAACAGGAACTTGTAACATCTTCTACAATCTTCACTCCACCCCTTGCACTTCTTTCACTGTTTATGTGTATCTGGAAGGAAGATCAAGTATCTCAGAGCCAGTATCTGTGTACACTGAAGCTATTATCCTTATTTTCTTCAAGTTCTTAAAATTTTGCTAGTTTGGAGACATATTAGGAGAAGCTGTTTGTCCATTAAAATGTATTTCAAACAGCAAATTTATTTAAAATATCTTTTCATTTGTATTCCTTTCTCCTAAATTTTTATGGGGTTCATCTACTTAGTTTGCAAAGATATCTCTGTACGTGTATGTTACCCAGTCGAACTGAGCCCTGTAGATACCGCTAGAACAGAAACGTTCATCAATAAATGATACAAGTAATTGTATATTTTACTGGGATGTACTTCTGCTGGTTGGCTGCTAGGATTATTTTTTTTAATAGTTATCTGTTATTTATGACTTCAAGATTGTATCTCATTTTGATTTTTTTTTAGTTTTTACAACTTTTTAATAGCAGGGAAAGAAGTCATTATCACTACTTGCAAGAGTATTGGAGAAGCTTTTTTCAGATTCACTACAAGCAAATGCAAACTTAATTGTAAAACGTATTCCAAATTGCAGAAAACAAAATTGTAGATGTGAGACGTGCATGTATTCACAGCAGGGCTTTAAAAAAAAGCAAGGTCTAATAACCAGTGAAAATCCAACAGGCCTTACTCAGCTGACTATCACTTCCATACTTTCTACCTGCAAGTTGGAAAGACTATATAAGAAAATAAGGAAGATGTCTTCCAAAAGTAAAATGTAAATTCTTCTCTGTTACAGTTAGCAGCAAATCACATTAATTCCTCTACTATTCATTGTGATAGCGATATTAATCAGGCTGGTCCCTGGATACTTGTGTAGATGTAATATGTGATTCTGTGGAAGCTCCACTGTAATTTAGCATGAATTAATGTTCGCTTATTGCAAAGTGTTACGAGAAAAATATATTTGTGGACTTTACATATTATCATTTTCTTCTGCTGTGAAAGAAGCCAAGCAGATATAGGACGTGCCCGAATAGAATGCCAGGTGTCATGAGTAAATGCAGTTGTATGTAGAGAGCACTTAACAATCTCACGGTGTAAAAACGTAAGGAACTCAGAGCTGTTACATTTTCAATGGCTTAATCAAGAAAATGTTGAGAGACACTGGTTTTGCGGTTAGGATTAATGGAATCCCTCAATGTCCTCATTAAATTTAGTAAAGCTGGGTAACAGAAATAATATTAACACTTCACGTATATATTGCCTTGCTCCTTCTGTCAAGGCTCTCCAAGCCTGTTGTGAGCATTCGTGAATGGAGCATCACCGTCCATCTCCGTGGAGTGACCCTCCTCTTCCTGCCGCAGATGACCCCATCTCCTGGGGGACCCCTGGGAGAGGGTCCTGCAGGAGCAGAGCTGGCTCCGGGCAGGTGCACCTGTGTCCTTGCTGCCTGCAGCGCCGCTGGCAGCATGGTGGGCATTACATTTTTGTTCGGATTCCTTGAGACATTTTATTCAGTAATTTGCTAAGGTCCTAGGGCTACTAATGAGGCCTCTTTTTTACCATTCCATTTTTATTTTTAAAAATCAGCAACACGGTATTTGTCTACAGCTTGTAAGCTTGCACTCCTCTAGGTTTTCAGCAGTGCCTTTATCCTGATATTTATTCCATATTTTTAGCTGTATTACAGACAGATTTATGCAGCTCAAGCTCTGCTTTGCTTCACTGGGACAGTTTTACTGAAGAAGCCAAGCAGCCTATGGTCCTGGAACGCCCATTTTAGAAAATGGCTACTGTCCTTATTTTTGCTGGATTTTCGGTGACACAGAGACCTCGCTGACCTGTGGCCTGTCTTATCAGATCAGCCAATCAGCAACTGCTCAGTTTTTGACCATTTCCGCAGCTGTTCTGCAGCAATAGCAATTGCTACTCCTGCATAAAACCTAAATCACCCACAGCTCAAGGATTTTACTTTATCTGGTGCAAACTGACCACTTATTTTTCAAATGTACTTCAGTTTTCTTGACCACTGTTGCGCTACTTTTAAATTCCCTCCTCATTTATTAAGAGTCCGGTTTGCTTCTGCTTTATTCATTTTTGCCTAAAATGTGGAAGGCGTTAAGTCATTCCCTTTTCCGCTCGCTCAGGCTCGGAGAATGACTGGGCACTTCTTTTCAGCAGAAGGCTTTGCATGGTCAGGGAACTGCAGATCTGCTGGGAGCTAATTAATCTACCGTTTTTCTCTCTGCGCACTGTGTATGGTCCCTTGCTTGTTGCTCAAAAAGTTACAGACAACGAATAGTAGGGAGAAGACTTAAGGATTTTCCTTTTTCTCCCTGAAGCTGTGGATTCTTTTCTTTGTATTGGCTGCTGAGGACTAGTTAGAGTCATGTCCGAACCCTTATTTAGAAGGCAGAAAGACCAGCCACGTTTACTATTAAAGGGGATCTGATCTGCTGTGGACAAAGAACATTAGAAAACCCACCTTGATGTGCACCACTCTTCCCAGCACCCTTTCAAGGCTGCCACATTTCCCATAAGTTCCTTTACTAATATGAACTCGTTCTGCTCCTTTTCTGACTTTATCTTTCCTTTTTTGCTTACTTGATTCTTTATTCTTGCTTAATGCCTTCTGTGTTTCAGACTACCACTCAAATGCACATACTCCTGCCCTTTTTAATTCACGCAAACAAGATTTTACTATTAATTAGCTTTGCCTCCAAGCTCTGCTATTCACAATTCAGTAAACAGAGATGCATCAAACAAAGAAGACAGGAAAGGGTGGGAAGCTGGGAGGTCCATCACCAAGTTTTGCTCCCGGGTCAAATACCTTCCCTTGCTTAATTATGCTCTGTAAAGTTCTTTGAAATCATTGGATTAAAGGAGCTGTGCAAGTATATGGTGCAGTTAATTATATTGCATTTGTAATCGGGCCATAAAAGAGAAACCCTTGAACCACAGCTATATTGTTCCAGGCACCGCAGTCTGTGGATGTCTTCTTTTGAATTTTGCTCCATGCCAACCAGCGGTAATAGGTTCTCACTGTATCCAGAACTCCTGCAGTCTTTTTCAGCCTGCCCTGGCCAGCAGCCCATCAACTGTTCCACAAACAAACATATATTTCTCTCTTTATTTACCTCTTCCTTTTTTTTCATCCCACTGTGCAAGCAATTAGCTATTGAATCCTTAATAACCCAACGTAGTCCAGCCCACATGACTATTTTGCTCCTAATCAATTTATTCATCTCACATAGAGGGTTTATCATATTTACAATATCACAGCTGTTTGTGTAGGAGTTATAAAAGGTAAGGAGTAATTTTAGGGAAAGAAAATCCAGTTGTAGGTTTTTGCTGGTTTTGTTGAGCTTCAGTACGTGGGGGTTCGTTTCACTGGTTGGGAGGGGAAATTTTGTATTTCAGTCAGCAGAGTTCAGATCCACCAAGGGAGGAACAGAAATGCATAATTAAACAAGCAGCAAATCATTTGGAAAAATGTAACCAGACTTTTGCAAACTGTCTTTTTCCAGAAGCATTTTCTTCTCTTTTACTACTCTTCATCTCCAGTCCTTGGAGATGGACTTCACCCTGCGCTGTTATCACTTTGAAGTTAATTTATTATCACGAGGGAAAGACAACACAAAAGGCTCGGTGTCTCAGGTCAGAGAGGCGTCTGCGCAGCCTGGATATTTGTGCAAGGTGACTTTTAAACATCTCTGTGCTACGGCCTGAAGTCCCCACGGAGTGTGCCCACAGTCAGGTCTCCAGGTTTCCTGGGCCCCATCTCCCTCGCTGTACGTGCTTGGTGAATGCTTTTGGATCCAAGCAACCATCCAGCTCTACTCGAGATTTGACTGCAAATCAAACTAATAACTTCCTTGGCCTGCAGTGAAAAAGGATAATAAGGCTTTCCCAACCGGTTCATTTTTGCTATTATTAGGATTTATTGACATAACAGTAGTATTAAGAGGTCCACCTAAGGTTCCTGGATTGAACCTCTCCCCCAATTCCCCCAGACCTCCACCCTTGTCCTTGATATTTCTGCTTCATAGTTTATGTGTCTCAGAGTTGAGCCCATTCTGCGTGGTATCATCCCAATACATGACTATGATATTCTCATCCTGCCATAAAAATAAGGTCTGTACCCGGGCTATGCAGAAAAAAACACAGGGGTTGTGGAAGCAAATAATGCATGTAAGACGTTTCAAACTATCCTTTGTGTATGAATTGCAGGGGGTGAAAGGGTTAGTTTGAGATCGGCTCATGAGAAAGGTATGAGCTCCTAAGTCTTGTACATTAAGAAGCTTGATTTCTCCCATAGCAGCCACACGCAACCTGCAGCACATGCTTTGTTTCATTGGTGAGGGAAAAACTCTCCTCTTAGAGATTCAAGAGCAAAATGCTTTCCTCCCAGGCACTTTCCCTCTAATTCAAGCCTTCTTTCTCAAGAGTTACACACATATTTCAAGTTTCCAGAAAGACTGTCTACACTAATGCCAGTGTTAATGCAAACACACACACCTAGAAGTTTTTAGGTTTTTTTTACCAATTTTGGTATTTTTTTATTCTTTATCTAAATTTTGGGTAGAATGGGTCAGTTCCAGTGAACAGCACAGATGAAAGCTGTTAGCCAGTATTTGCCAGGGTTGAAATCAAATACGAATACAGTCATTATAAATTAAATCCGATCTTGCAAATGCAAAAATGACTGAATTTGCATCTTTCAAGGTGAACACTGTAAAACTGCATGGCCTGGCAGTAATAATGAACTTTCAATAATGAACAACAGAACTTTGTAATCAAAGTTCTTCATTGCAACCTGATGTATTTATCCCCCAGTAGCTGCATTGGACAGTGCTTACTGTTAGTTCCCCTTTTAGGAATAAAGCTCATTCATTCCAGTTTAGTGCCTTTCTTCTGGTACTGAGAATGAAACCCTCTCGGCGTTGCTATGCCTGATCACGCCTTTTCATATGGGGATGCTGACCAAAGACGCAGTGCCCAGGTTGAGCTTCTGAGTAGTGGCCAGACTCCTCCCAGGGCAGATGTTGCTCTTGCTCTTTTGCTGGGGGACATGGGCAGAAGTTCCAGAAGAGTGGCCATCCATCTCCTTTTGCATTTTACCAATTATTTGAGTTTGCAATTAACATAGCTCGTCAATGCTGTCACTCATAAGACACTTTCTTCCATAACTGAGTACTGTACCATCTCAGCAGGTTTCATAGAATCATAGATCACAGGGTTGGAAGGGACCTCTGGAGATCATCTAGTCCAATCCCCCTGCCAGAGCAGGGTCACCTTAGAGCAGGTTGCACAGGAACTTGTGTTCTGAGCTCTGTTTTTCATGAAGTCGGGTTCAAAGGGAGATCTAAGCTGCAGGAAGAGAGAGATACCCATAAATGGCACCTATTTCTCTGTGACGGTGCATACCTTCCCATATCGATTTAGAAAAAATCTTCTGTATGATCATGTTTTCTTCCAACTTTTTTCCACGCTCTTCCTCATACAGCTTGAGGCCACACCTTTATTTAATACAGAGAGCATAGAAAGATAGAAAAAAAAATTTCCAAGAGTGAAACTAAGGAAAGGAGGCTTGCAAAGTGCTGGAAACAAAGAAAACAGTCAGAAGAGAGAGAGAAGCCAGCTCTCCCTAGTGTTAAAGTGAGGGAGGAAGAAAGGCGGGTTGGGGAGGACACCAGTCCTGATACGCCAAGTTTTCTTGGCTCGTGAAGTGCCATTCTTCACCTTAAACTAAGCCCAGCTTGTCTTTAACGACCTAATTATTCTTGCTTAACGGTTACAGTACTGTAGCCCAGCCCTGGGCCTCGTGTTGACTGCAGTTTGCTGCTCGCTCTCCAGGCTTGTTTGCTGCAGCCCCAGGCTTCCCATTTTACTGCTGTGTCGACGAGCCCTTTGACCTTCCTGGCCTCATCACAGACGCTCAGACAACGGCTGTTCTGCGCAGAAGAGAGCTGAGAGATGCAGGGAGCTGAGAGGTAGATGTGCTGGGGACTGTCCGTAAAGCTCTGGGTGAATTGAGCCCTGCAGGGTGCAGGTACTTACCACGGTGAGGCTGAGTCACCAATAGAGGCTTCTGAAATCCGTGGTTTTAACCTGAAGAGCGGAGCATATAGAAAAGAAATTATAAGTCTTAATGAATGGCTGCTTTGAGTATGGATTATACATTGCTAGCAATATGCCACTGTTTATAGCACATCATTAGCCTGTAAGAGCTGTAGCGATTGAACTTTTGTGTTTGTTTCAAAAGTGCCACAGCACAACATTTTAGTCTTTCTGCTGCAGTAACCACTGGTTGTTACAAATCCCTTCATGAATGCATTATGGAAAACTGGGGCAGAGTTCTTCGCTAGCTAGCCAAGTGCATGCCTGCTGGGGCTTTGTACCGGGAAACAGTGAATAATGTTTTTAAAGCCAACGTACAGTAGAAACCCATTTTGCACACATAAGCACGTTGCACAAGACTAATATTCATTGAAGTTCCCTGCTGGTATGTGAAATTTATATCAGTTTGCAACGCAGAGTTTATTTTTCAGGTGTTTCTTTAAGTGGATTCATTCTTACATCATTTCACCTGTTAGTGTCCACAAAATAACTTACCTCAGTAAGTCTGTTATTTTTATTGAGTATTCATGTAAAAAGGTCTCATTGTGCTTCCCTCTATGGTCTGGTGCACAGAAAATGCATTCTCTAAAGAGAGGCAGCACACATTTAAGTCTACTCTGCTTATTCAGTGGTATTATTGCAGGCAGAAAGTCATCCAGTTTGACACCCTGTGACACCTTAGGTGGCTATTAGATGCCCCGTCTTTCACAACACACCCCTGACATCCTCTAAAGGGACGAGGATCTATGCATTTTTAGCAAAGCAAAACCAGTGAGGCCTGGTGGGTTTGAGGGGTCATTCCTGGAGGCGGGACCCAATCCGTCTGCCAAGTCCAGACACTTCTACGGAGACACGATGGATAAGCTTGTGCCTCTACCTTTTGCTTCATTAAGGAGACAGGAGATATTAATGGCAGCAATTATGTATTATCAGTTAATTTAATGTGTGACAATATAAGAGACCATAAGTAATTATATTATCAGAGAAGTTTGTTAATTTTATTTGGTACTTACGAATGTAAGGTACAGCTTAGAAAACTGATCATACGATAAGAAGTGAAACGCTCTGTTGTTAAGTAGTAGCTCAGTGAAAATCCTTGGAAAAATTAGTTGAAATAGTTATTTGTTTGGGTTTTTAAGAGCAAGGAGAACACGGCAATATTTTAACACTATTGCCTACAAAACACGTAGGTAGGTGAATGAAAGAAAAGGCAGAGAATTTGGTGGTTTGTGGTTGCTTTGCATTCTTGGGTCAGTCTAAAATGGAGTTCAGTGAGGATTCCTTGCTAGCAACTTTCACAGAGGATTTGTTGCTCTTTCTTTTAACAACTCCATGTACTTTTTCTCCTGCTGTTCAGATAAAAAGAGAAAGAAAAATGGCAAAATAATTTGGTTTGGTTTTTTTTTTTTAAAAAAGAAAGGAACAAATAAATAGCAGCTAAGACATTGTCTTGCAGAAAAGTAAAGGCAGCAAAGCAAAGGGAATAGAAAAGTAGGTGGAAGAAAGAAGAGTAAGGAAAAAGGATCCATATTTAACAAAGAAAGAGGGAGCAAACCCAAGAAGTCTGAGAACAAGTAACCCATTACAGCATAGCTTTTAATATTTAAATAAATAACCCAATTCTTTTATCATCTCAGTGTGTGAATCTTACAAATAGTTACCCATTTATGTTACACATTATAGGAAATGATGAATGAAAACACTGATGGCTGATGCAAGTTTCATATTTTAAGCCTATGTTCTTGGCCACTAAATAAACAAATTAAATGATTAAGTGGGTGAGCAGAGAAAAGCAACTACAGTTGGGCCAACAGGCAAGGGAGGATCTAAGCATCACTCCATTATCTTTCAGATCATAACACAGAATTGTTATGAGCTCGTCCCTCTTTTTTTTTTTTTATAAATCACCCCTCTGTACCCACGGTAATAAGCAAAATAAACAACAAGAAGCTTAAAATGAAAACTGTACTGCACACCTAGAATGAACAATTAGGATCAGAAATGTATAGTAGAAATTATTTTCTGGGAAAATGTGTGAGTTGGAGAAACACTATTTAAGGCAAAGGACCCCAAAAGAAATATAGTCTAAAAAACAACATAAGTTTTCCAACCACTGAAGCAGCATTCCTGTGTCAGGTTCTAGAGCATCACCTGTAGATAGGGCAAGAAGCCGCTCCAGCTTTGAGATGGGGCTGGTATTTTAGAGAGCATGGTTGACCGAGACAGTAGGCTGGACTTGCTAATCCAGGAGATTCCTCTGGGCCGTAATCCATTTAGGTATCTTAAACATTTATCTGTGTTCTGAATCAAGCTGAAGCCATCTCACTGTGCACCTAGCTGAGGTCACCATGATATTAATTACAGTACAGCAAAGAAATCTATGCTTTATTTATTTAGAGAAAAGCAACTGGTTATAAAAAGTTGTATTGCCACAGTAATTAGGTCTGGAGCTGAAATTGCATTTCAACAACAACAACAACAACATATACCAAGTCAGTGAATAATAGCCGGTAAGCAATTTAGCATAATCAAACTTCCTGACATACCATCACCACATTCTATTTCAGCTGCTGACACTGATGTTGCTCCTGGGGTCCCTGTCAAGCAGATCCCCTACAGGTGTCTGATTCTTCTCTCTTTACCTTGACTCTAGGGAGGAGAGAGGAACACAAGAGGTTCAAAATCAAGAGTAGCGCACTGTAAGGCCCTCAGCAAGGGGTTTCCTCTACTGTGCCCTGATATATTGCAAACACAGAACAGAAATGGACCATCTTGGAAATGCAAGTTTGGCAGTACCTTCACTGGAAGGCTTGATGGCAGCTGAGGGTGGAGCACAGAGGATTAACATGTAAGTTTCCAATTAGAGTGGATTTGAGGGTATTTTTAAGATTCATCTTTGCTATCAGTGGAGGCTCCTTTCCTGGTAGTACCCACAGAGTACGCCCTGGTGTAGCTGGCTTGGTTACACCTTCACAAGACTGCAACATGCAGCACAGGCATGCCCATCATCCTTGGCATCAAAACCAAATATTGGGTGGGGTTTTTTTAAGCTGATGTCTTCCATGATGATGAAACTACGTCCAGTATTTGGGGATGAACAGTATAAGTGTGTTGCCTCGTCTACTGGGGATTTTTTTTTTTTCTTTTAAAGAAGGTAGTTATAAATGAGAGGATGAAATACATGTATGCTATTCTGTAGTAGTCTTTTAAATTTTCTGTGAGCAGTTTGTAAGCCAGCTTTAGTTATGGTGTTTTGGTTTGTTTTTTTAATAAGAAGATATTTTGTTGTAAGTTAGTTGTTTGTGGAAGGTGCCATGTTTTACGTTTTCTTAACGAGCTCTGGATTAGTTAAAATCTGATTAGTTGGAAAAGAGGGGAGACAGAGAAATTGCGACATTGCCTAGCTAACAGGCAAGGACTACTTGGAAGACCTAAGGTTTAGCTGAAAAATCTGAATACTGAAAGATAGTGTAACAGTGTTTGGCCTGAGACATTTCAGGCTTCTGAATGGGCCAGGAAGCTAGGTGTGTTCTTCCAGGGGCACACAGTGTAGTTCTCCACTGTTTAAAATCCATGCCATCCAGGTGCAGTAAGATGCATTAGTGGCAAAGCAGTGGTAGATGCCACAACTTTTGCAGTTTCCCCAAAATCCCACATCTTTGCCGCTGACCATAAGCAGGTCTTTGGGACTCTTCTTCTATCACTCCTGCAAAAGGCAAATTTGAGTCAGGAATGCAGAGAAAACTGGTAGCTGATTAACTCGTTTGACCTGCCACCTAAGAGACTTCTGATGTGAAATACTCCTTGAGCTTTTTAAACAAATAACTGTAATTTCCATTTAATTGATTTTTGACCTCACACTGCAATTATTCAATGCTAATTTATCTCAGGATAGAAGAATAGCAACTGCATATAAACTGCTAAGAAAGATACTGTAAAAAGATACCTGCACAGGAGAAAGACTGCATTTATTATGTTAGATTACATTTGCACAGTAGCCAGGTGAATACCATTTCCCTTTCCTTCAGTGTAATTTTCAAAAGCAACTAAATTCACAAGGAATACTTTGAGAAACACATGGAATTCAGTGCTATGCAAAAGCGTAAAAGTCCCTGTTTGAAAGCAGTTCTACTGCTCTGCTTTTAGGGCTGTTTTTTATTATTTATTACAAGACCCAGGAGTGTGCTTGGGATTTTACAGAGCAAAGAGGAATAGCAGGTCCCTGCCCTGAGCAACATACAACCCAGGAGAATGAAGAAAGCAATAAAGCGCAGGGGGCCAAATTTTGTTCTTTGCCCAAAACAACAACAGTTTAAGAACGAGGTATTTCAAATTCTGTCCTGGATATTTAATCCATGATTATGGAGCTGAGGAAAACTTCCTGTTAACCATTCATCATCATCAAGATTGTCTTACTGATCTGAGTATGTCTCTATAATGTTGATTATGGGGTACATTAATCACAACTACTATCGCTGTTATTGCTATCTAAAGCATAACAATCTGTATCGCAGTGTGGCATAGTGGCTCACATAGGAAAGATTTTTTTACCATTGAATCCAAACTATTGTAAAATGTAGAGAACTACCATTTTCTTAATTAGGGTACAGAGGGAGTTTGGCTTCTGCAGAATAAACAAGAGAAGGAAAAGGAGAGTCTGGGCAGTGACAGTCTTGAGTTTCTGCTCCTCCAAGTGCAGAAGAGCAGTCAGTGCTACTTAAGAAAAACAGTATTTACCTATGGGATAAATTGTAAATCACTCCTCCAGAGTTTGAACCTTCCTGACTTTATTCTTACGTGTTAGGTCACACTCCATGAATATCCTTCTTTTGAACATTTCTTCAATGGAAAAACTTGAAAAACAAATAGGAATCTTCACTGCAAAAGGGTGAAAAAAACCCTAAATTCAACTACATAAATCATGGCCCTGACTCGAATGAAACCTTTTAAATTAACTGATAAAGGATTCAGTGATACCCTTGAAATCAGCTGTCTGTCACAAGCCCATAAACTCTTTGCAGTGGGATAGAATTTGGAGAATGGGTATTATGGGAGTAGGTGAGAATTGACCTTGGTGCTCAGGAACCGCCAATATCCCATTTTTAGATTTACTATCACAGCGACAACTATCGTAGTGCGTGTACTGGTGAGGAGAAGGGCTGTATGCAAGGTCCTTCATTCAGCCTCCACTTTTCAGCTCCTCTCAGGAGATTAGCTGCACGCGCCTTATATTGCCGCTGCAAGCGGTGGCAGAATACAGCAAGAGTCCTTGCAATTTGCCTCCTGTATTTATTGAAGAGGCCGGGGTCGGTTTTACCCACACTGGCCAATAATAGACTGTTTAACTGCAGCTTCTCTGCCTGTATACTGGATGCGATTCCCTGACTTTGTGTTCTTAACATTGACATTTGAAGTGTCTTGGTTTGGGGTTAGAAAGTTCCTGGCACCGTATCGAGCCTGAATTGTCCCAGTAATGACAGCAAAGGCAGGCAGGAACATTCAAGCTAGTATAAGTAAAAACGTGAGCTTGTGTGAAATATTAATGCCACCTGCATTGGTTACAGCCTGCCTGAAAGAAGCTTTCCATGAGTGGTCCATGACAGTGGTCGAGCACTTTACATTTATAGCTCCCACTACCTTTATATCTGAGGAGATGAGGATGGGAGGTTCGTGTTTGTGGTAAGGGAACCGCTGCAAGGAAATTAAAGTCTGAGCATGAAGTAAATGCAGAGAACATCTCATCAGAATTGCTGGTTTCTGTAAAATGAGAAACTCCGGCAAAACCAGGATAAATATAATACAGGTGTTCAGAGCACAGGTCCTGAGAGAAGGGGGATCAAAGAACAAAGCTGGGTTGTAGTGTCTCATGAATTCTGTAACTTTATGAAGAATCAGCTCATCTCTCTCTCTTCAAGTATTTAAAAAAAATGTATCCTGCTAACAATGATGTATAGAGCAGAAATAAAACGTCTCTACAGAATGTTTTTTTTTTAGCGAAGAGAAATATATAAGGTGTTAAATATTTCAGGGCAAGTCAGGAAGATCAATGAATGGGTTTATAATAAACATCCATCTGGGAAATTATTCATCAGTGATACATGGAGATGTAATTGCAACTAAGTAGGACAGCTAGCTCAAAAACAGGACATGCAGTGGACAAAATTAAGTCACAGAATGCCAGTTGTGGATGTAGAAGAGAAATGAAGGTTGCCAAGAGATGGCAAATGGATGTGATCACAGCATTTAGACGGACAAGATAGATGAGCAAAGTACAAGGCAGAGAAAAACGGCAATAGCTCTCTTACTCCATCAGTCACCTTGTATCGGCAGCTGCTGCTGCTAATATGATGCTATCTATGTTATCCATAATCAAAGTTTTATATTTTCAGTTGATCTGCAATATCAGATAGAGCTCCTGTGTAAAAGAGAAATGCACACTCATTAGCACTGCTGAGATTACGTTGTGGCAGAGCTTTGCAAAAAGAATTGCTGCTGGGCTTCTAGTGTAGCTGCCACTGCTGGAGCAGAGCAGTGAGCTAATGAATTAATTCGTGTTTTGAAATATTCTCCATGGGATCACTCATAAAACGCAGACCTTGTTTGCACAAGGAACAGGAATAGATAACAGTTGTCTGCCCTGCATCTCTACATACTTCACAAAACTACCTGTACGCTGTTCTCTCTGTGCTGTTTTCACTAGATGAATAATCATATTTTGCTGGTGTTAGCCCAGGTATAATTACTGAGAAATTTTCTGAGAAAAGCACAGGAAGAAGTGGCAGCTTGAGGGAATGTCAAATGAGCTTCAGCGACTCAGAAAGTGTCAGGTTTTTTCCAAGCATAGCTGCTGATCAGATCAAGTGTATTATCTTCCTGGACAAAGCTCTTCTGTCTTGTCTTTCTATGGGGAATAAAGGAAAAGAACAAGAGTTCATTTTTGGACACTATGTACGTGTACATATGTATGTATATATGCATATATAGTCCTACTATATCCCATCCTCAGAGTTGCAATCAGTCTGGTCCCAGTTGTGCTGGCTAGAAAGCTAGTGCAGATCTAGGTACAGCCACTGAAAGACAAATTCTGTGGTCTCATTAGCATGCTCAAGTTACGAGCACAGGAGGCATCCACAAAACATGATCCCTTTGTTTGTTTCATAGAATCATAGAATGTGTTGGGTTGGAAGGGACCTTTAAAGGTCATCTAGTCCAACCCCCCTGCAGTAAGGAGGGACATCTCTAACTAGATCAGGTTGCTCGGAGCCTCATCAAGCCTGGCCTTGAATGTCTCCAGGGATGGGGCCTCCACCACCTCTCTGGGCAATCTGTTCCAGTGTCTCACCACCCTCATTGTAAAGTTGTTGTAATTGTTTCCTTCAAAGATATAAAAATAAAGCGACCTGTAGTTAATGAATGCCTGAGAAGTATAACTCAGGCAAAAGAGAGTTTGGTGAAGTAATTCTACGAATCAAAGTTCCCTTGAGCTAATGCTGCTGCCTAAGGGTTCACCATAATGAATGAGTGCAAGTGAACAGGTCAGGAAATATGAGTGGGAATCAGTCTGGAAGTAAATATGCCTGGCTGCTCACCTGAACGTGATGTGAGATGACTGACTGACTGATTCAATATGGCTGAGCATGAGTAAAAGAGCATAGTGATTCAATATGACTGCAAGGATAAAAAATCATGTGTGTAAGTGATCATATCACTGGCTGTACAGGTAGAAGATGAGGTGAAACGACAGGAGTAGATGAAGGAAAACGGGAACATCTGAAATGCAGAAAACGCAGTGACAAAGCATAGTCCCAGATGGTCCGTTTCTGATAATCAATGGAAAATCCATATTAACAATTGGCTTACATTTAGGATGGAAGTGCACTACTGGGTGCATGAATTTACCAACTCCTGCACCTGACTTATCCCCAAGATCCAGCAAGTTAAATTGCGACATGAAGAGTAATTGCAGAGTTCTTACTATTAACTTCTTTTTGAGAGGACTTTCTGAAGTGGAGACTCTTCTGACTTCTCTAAAGTGACTTTATAAACAGGCATGTGGGACATGTCCAAAGGGCCAGGCATCTTCCAGGCATCTTTGCGATATGTCTTCTTAGTGTGGCATTCCCTTTTGAAGGGAAGTGGGCATAGGACGCCTCTTTCTGCTAGGAAATTACTAGATTTACCATCTCATTGATGCATTAATATGTATTTAATTTCAAATTATCTAGCTAATATAAATGACCTTATTCTTTTTTGATCTTGCTTGAATGGCCTCCTGTGGATGTGGGTGGAGGATATGAAATGCGGTTATAAAATACCACTTCGTTCATTTTCATCAACCGTTTTGTGCTCTGTTGTCACGAGGAGAATTACAACACAAGGCGTAGCAGTGGCATAAAAAATCCTCCAACGCAGCTGTCCACCTGAGGTAGAGGTAGAAGCGCAGGTCACAAGACAATTGCCTGTCCAACAGATTTAACAAGAATAACTGAAGTACCCCAAATCTCAGCATGCAGTTGCTCTGAATAAAAGTAGATTCCTGCTCCATATGGGAATGTAATGGCAAAATTACTTTCAGACTGATCTACCCTCCCTCCATAGGTTTTACAACACTACAACTACAATAAAATAAGCGCGCAAACGTGTGTGTGTGTGTGTATGTGTGTCTGTCCATTTTTTCCACCTCAATATAAAAACAGAGTTAGGAAGCAAATAACTCAGATATTCCTGCGTTCTGCATTTTGTAACACTCCTTTAAGAGACTTTATCCCCTCCAATTTCTTTAATTTGCAAGTTGTTGGGAATTAGGTACTTTTCTTCCAAATTTAAAACTGGTTTATTTTTATTTTAATCTAGGCTTGTCTGGCAGCAGCGACTTTCAATATTTTGTAAAAGAGTAACTGTTTTGGGGTATTAAAATATGTGATAGTCCTATCTCAGGTCTGAAAGACTGAAAATAAACTGTTCTTATGTGATTGTGTTTGGACACCATTAAGATGTTCAGAAATTACAGAAATACAGAGATTTATATGTATTTTGGAAACCATCTACTTCTCTTCCATTGCCAACTGGAAGGGTGGATGGAGTAGGCTACATACTTAATTTGCCTGGTACTTCAGATGGTTGCTTTGCTGAGGAGCTGAACTGAAAGAAGAAAATCCTGCCTGACACAAGGCAACAGCATGCTCTCAAAATGAAAAATAGCAAGAGCAGTGGAAGTTACATACAAGAAACCTTCTGTTGCTGTCACAAATTGACGATGATATCATTTGGGGTGGGAACATTATCCTTACCTCTGGGGTATAAACAGTGTGTTTCTACTGATGATGTGATTATGAAATTTTAAAAGATAAGCAATCATAAATTTAAAATTATAATACTGTTTGTGATATTAGACAAGACTGAGCAGCTTTGTGGACCTGCTATAAATGCTAGAAATAACAACCATAAAAATGACTCAGGAATAACTTTTAAAATCACTTCATATCATTTTTGCTCTTGGACTAACTTTCACACAACATACCAGGGTAAAATAATAATACAAAAAGTCCTTGAGACTGTAGGAAAAAGTGAAATGTGTGTTTCCAGTATTTTTGCAATGTCATTGGTGTTCCTCTGGAGGGAGACGTTCTGGTGAGGCCCCTTCCTTCTCCTTCAGAGGAGGCATCCCATAGAAAGGGATGCCTTGCCTCCTTACCAGAGCAAGGACTGAATGAAATCCATGCACTCTGACACAGGCCTATACGTTCCTGCGCGCTGCAGATGGTCTTCACAAGACATCAGTCAGGTCGCACAAGAGTTTCCCCTCTATCAGGGTCTGGTGGTCGTATGGCAACATAATATGTACATGTTTCTCTGTCCTTACTCCCTTCTCAGGTCAAGAACGCTTTAGTGTATTGTAATAACACTTTTCTCAAAATTGCAGCACGAAGAGTTTTCTCCCCTCTGTGCCAGGCCGGGGGGGGCTTGACACCCCGCTGAGGGAAGTGCACAGTAGCATGTTTGTTGCTGACCAAGCCTTTGAGAAACTTCGGGCATAGTCCTGGACTGCTGCATAATTAAATCCATGAGAAGCAGCAGTCTGAAAGCAGTTAGGCTGCAAGGCCCCAAGTTAAGCTTGCACCGTTTCCACTCCAAAGGCGCAGGTTTGGTAGCCAGAAGCACCAGCCACAACTTAAGCAACCCACGCAGAGAGCCTTTCCTAGCCACTGCAAGCAGAGTTGCCTGGTCCTAGTGAGGACTGTGAAGTTGCCATGCTTCATACTGCCTACGAGCCCCGGGCACCAAGCACCCAACAGCCACCTGGAGATGTTTATCTGAGTGTCCTCAGCCCATCCTTGCGTCCTGGGCTGCGGTTCTGCCCTTTTCCAGAGCGCAGTCGCTAAGGGGCAGTCTCCAAAGGTTGCTTTATAAAGCTTTATAAAGCTTTGTGTTTGTCCCATGGTGATTCCTCTCCCTTCTGAGAGACCTATCTCCGCTCTGTCGCAACCCAAAAAAATGAAGTCAATAGGCAGGTAACCACTTAAAAAAGCCTGCAAATGGCCCCAAGAGTTACTCATAAAAAGAAACTAGGAAGCCATTTAGACAAAGTAAAACATATCTGTTGACTTGTCTCTGTCACTAATACTAGAAGTCTCTTACTAATTTATCCTGCAGCGGGGGGCAGGTGGAGGTATTCCCCCTCCTGCCCGTTACTACTTCCAACCCTTCAGTGAGCACTTTGCAATTCGTGGCAATTGCAGACTAATCCCATGCTGGGGGGGGGGTTAGAGCTGTCAGAGAGCGTAGAAACGACACAGAGAGAGATTGGGGGGGTGGGGGGAGGAAGAATAAAAATGCTATAATGCATAATTACGTCATTGGGCCCGGTTTGAAAACTTGCACCAACTCCAATATCAATGAAGACTGCTTTAGGAATAGAAGTTGTTCTGTTGTCACATCTGTGGGTCAGTGAAGGAGACAGAAATAGAGGAGCAATAAAATGTAAGGGGCCTTGTGATTTCATGGTTAGGTTTTATATTATGATTGTGGCAAGTTGCTGTTTAATGGCCAGGTTTTCCTTCCACTTAAGTCAATGGGTCTTTTCTGCTGATTTCAGTGTTATAGATTCTCAACTCGCTCTTCACATACTTGACGGTTTCAGATTTTATATAATCTCTGTCAATTGGTGTTTCAGCAAGTTCTTGGTGATCCATCAAAAAGGCCAATAGTCTTTTACCATCTTGTCAGCTATTTTATTAGCTTCCTTTATTTTAGAATATTGAAGTTCAGGAATAATATTTTTTCCTCTCCTTTTGTTGACAGTGGGGACTCTTATAACAATTTTTAAATAATACCCGTGACTGTGCAGTTCTATTAAAGCTCAGTCTGCAGAGAAAGCAATTATGTCACCTTATCTGGGGCTTTTTCCTCTGTCTCTTGCCCTCCTTGATGATCTTACAGGGAAAATAATTTATGAGGCATTAAGAGTCAAAACAAGACCTCAGAGATGCAAAGAAGGATTGGGACTAGCAATTAGACACTACGTTATGTGAGTGTAACTAATCACAGGGGTAGCTTTCCTTCACTGGCAGCAAGACATGACCAGAATTGTTGAGACTGTGGATCCATCATCTTAAATTCTGACAAGATCGGTTCTGACTAAAAGTGCTAGCCTCATGGATAGTGGGTGGCCTGTCCGATAGCTGTTAATTTAAGAGAAAGCAGACCTTTATCCCACCACTACAGTGTGCGATGGCTCTTCTTTGGGTGTTAGCAACATCTGAAAAGAGTCCGTGAAATCAGCTTTCGGACATCCTTGTACATGAGGACAGCAAGAGAAAATTCAGAAAACATTCCAACATTTCAGGATAAGTTTTGTAAAAGTAGCTCAGTGCAAATGATGTTGAAATACCATTCAGTTTCCTCTCTGCTGTGACTGAACACTGCTTTGGCAAAATTGGTACTTTCTGAAGGCTTTTTGTTATTTGTGAAAGTCCTGTGACAGGGATGATGCTTAGTGGTGTTTTTCTGAAAAAGCATACTGAGGGCTGATGCTCCGCTTGTTTGTTTGTTGACAGCTATTTCTGGAACGTGAAGTTAGAAGCAGACAGAGTGAGGACCATGTCCAGACTGAAATCCACCAAAGTGTAGTGATGAGGAGGTTTAGAGGAAGAAGTGCAGAACTGGAGAACTCAGTCTGGTGTATTTTGCCACCATTTTAACGAATGATATCAAATAACTTACCGAATCTTTTTGTTCTTTCCCAGGCTGGGATAAGAAGACAACTTTTAAATCGGGCTAGTTAATGTATCTGAATAATGCAGTATAAACCCCCCCTGCTTCATCTGTAGCCAATGCTTAATCAAAACACAGTAGAGGTTGCAGGACTGGTGCATCTGGAATTGCACGCTAGGCAGACGAGACTTTCAGCTGAGATAAGCTGCAGAGAATGAGTACGCCCCCCCCAGTGACCGCAGACCTTCTGGGGGCTTTGCTGGAAGCTGCCATGGGACAGACCCTTCACAGACTTCCCCAGGTAAAACCGATCTGGTTTTCTCTGCTCCTTTCCACTCTTTATAGAACAGTGGGGGCCGCATGTAGGAGGCCTGACGTGTAGGTGAGTGTGGGGTTTATCAAATTCTTTTAAGCTTAAAAGCATAATTTGAGCTGAAACGCATAATTTTGAGTGTTAATAAATACTTTCTAGTGACATTTTTGAAGTAGGTTATTGAAACTTTTCTCCAAGCCTCCTGGCTCTTGTGGAGTAGTCACTTAGAAACAGAGAAGATAGATGGTACCTGTAGCTGTACTTCACCGGGGGAATAATTAGTAACATTCAGCTTCAAAAAACTGAACTCGCCACTTCCACCCCTGCCAAGAGCCAGGGGCTAGACAGGCAGTCTGGAGAAAGTGCCTCCCAGGGAAAATACTGCTCGTGAGCAGGAAACCTCATCAAAGGGAAAGATCTCTCTTGGGAACGTCTGCGTCCTGCAGCTCTCTTGGTTTCTCAGGGTGACCTTCAAACATGCAGGTGACGTGGGGAAATCCTGCTGCTGACGAAAGATTTATTCAGTAGTTTTTCCACCTGCTACGAGTGGCTTCCTCAGCGAAGAGGGCGAGCCCCGCGCCTGCTCCCCTCACGCTCCTGTGATACCCCTTTTCTGGTGTGGGTGTACAGCCGCAGCACCACCTTCCCTGGTGTTGCACCCCCAGCGTGACCTGGCCCGGGACCTGTCTCTCTCCGTGGGGGAAAGATCCCAAAGTGCTCGGGAGGGGAGGCAGTGCCCTACATAACAGGCACTGCAGGGACGGGCGAGGTGAGTCCCTCCGCGCCGTGTTTTCACTGTGATCAAGCCTAATGCCAGCTGACGCCATTCTGCCAAGATTAAAACAATTTGTGGGCCTCCCGTAGGAAGCTGCTCCAATGTCTTTCCAATCCACAACTTTAAAAAAACCCAACAGACCCACCTAACATTTCATCTTCTGCCAACATACAGTGTTTCATAACATAGGTGCCTTACTGGGTACGTAAATGTATCCTCTATGTGCTTATCTCAAACCTTACTGTTTTACCTTAAATAGAGTCATACAAATTATTTCTAAACATAACAATACTCTGAAACTGGGATGCATTTCTGGAAGGAGACACTCTGTTTATCTCGGCTCTATGAAATACGTAGAATACTGTGTGGTCAGAGGCAGCGAGGAGCCACCCCAGGATGGGATCCTGCTCTGATGCTGCTCTGCTCCCATCTGTGTCCTTTCCCTGCCGTTCTGCGGCTCTGAGGCTGGGAGCAGCTTCCCAATCTATGTGGAGCAAATCTAACTGTAAAACGAGAAGTAAATCATATGTAGCATCTCTCCCTGGGGATGTGTGCTACATACACATAACAATACTTCCAGCTGAGAAAGCCATTCCCAGTGTGCCTCTTTAATGGGAGGAAACTAGCGCTTAATACAAGTGCTTTAGTAGCATGCACCCCCATTCTGCTTAATCTTAGCAAAGCTTCTTTTTCCTGTTTTAAATTCAGAGCTTCAGTTCCCTTGATCCAAGAGGTTAAATACTTCAAATCACATCAGTGCCCTAAGATTGTGAAGGGCCAGCTCAATGCTGATGACTGCAAGCTGAAACATTAAGAATGCAAATTATCAGCCAAGTGACAACTGTTAAACTGTATTAAAAAGTATGTTGCTTCTCCTTAGCAGACACACAGACAGAAATGATGCTACTGTGAAATTTGGAGGGGGTAACAGTTCAAAGTACAGGCAAAGCATTTGTTCTCTTGTCTGTTCATTTGCTGTTTTGAAAACAAGCAACAGTATCACCTCAAGAAATCTGCAGCTGAGATCTGTCACCAGGCAATGGCCTTACTAATAAATACAGGATGTTGAGGAATAAAGAAAAATATTAAAAGAACCTTTTGTACAATACCAGATTCACCTTATTAGACCAGTTTAATACTTTCTGTGAGTCACAGGTGGCATAAAACAATATTTAAAGGCAAAAGCCTCTGGCTGCTGACTGCTAGCTAATATCATATAAACTCCAAAAGCTGACAGAACTTGTCCAAATAGTTCTGTATATCATGTTGAGTTCATCTTTTCCTTCCATCAGGACACAATCCTAAACTGCATAGAAATTCATGTGCTTTAAATGTGCAAAAGAGATTTATTCACAAAGTCAACAGCCACCATGCAAGGAACAGTCCTTTGCACGTGTCCTTTTACTTGTTTTTAAATGGATGCACATTCTGCTTTTAAGCCTTCTGCCACAAATATGGAAACCTGACAATGACCTCAAATCAAAACGTACCAACACAAATATGTCCACTTCCTCCTCCTGCCTCTGCAACTTATTGCTGCTGGAGATCAAAGAGTTAAATACTATCTCTAGGTTTTTGTCAAAAAAGAGCTGGATGATTTTATGACACCGCTCAGATCCCACTCTGGCATCGTGCAGTTCCCAGGGTAAATTATAGTTTAGCTGTCACATGGCATTTCACCTTTGACTCCAATAAAAGCAGGATCAAACCTCATTTTCTTCTAAATAATGAGGGTAATATTGTGTCTCCACCAGAGTGTGCGTCCTGCACTGAGCCAATCTGCTATGGTAAATCCCACTTTCCTCCTGCATCGGTACGTTTTTTGTAACAGTACAAAAGCTGATGAAGGCATTAGTGCCCGCCAGTAAGACTGCATCATCTCACTGAAACCTGTGATGTTACTCTCATCTCACATCGTACAACTTCTGACATTTCTGTGGCCTGTGAGTATCTCATTTACTGATGGACAACCTAACAGCAGGCAGCCTGCAAATGGAAACCCACCCAAATGTAAATATAATAACACTGACTGAGTTTATAGAAAAATTGTTTTGAAATGTGCAGATCTAATTACTCATGTTACTGCAAGGAAAAGAGACACAGCACCACTGAGCCTATCAGAAAGGTTTTGTTGATGCCCAGGACTTTTAGATGATTGTTTCCAAACATCACGAGAGAATACTTTGCACTTTGGTATGGAAATTAGTCATACATAACTGCTGCTTATAATGCAATACTGCATATATGGCAACTTGCATTAATTGCTGGTGTAAAATCTGCATCCGTAATAGGATGATTCTTTGGTGGATTATTTTCTAATGCACAAACCAACTTGTGAAGTTTAAACGTTTTTTCTCTGGCTATCATCACTGCTGCTTATAACTGGTCTTCCAGAAAAAAATGGCTCAGAGGTCTGGTGCAGTCCATTACTTTTTGAGACACTTCCTTTGGAAATGGTCCATATAGACTGCCACTATCCAACAAATATCTTTACTTGCTTGGCCCTTAGTACTTGGAAGACATTTTTACCTTGGCATTTTCAACACCAGGTTCTGTGAGATAAAGCACAATGTAGCTCTTTTGGAGAAGCATCTGGAATTCATCTGTGTGAAGAGTGAGCATAGACTTGTAGAAGATAGTGTTCGTAAAATGATTACCCGCCTTCTTGATTTAATAAAGTTTTATAGAACTCCAGATTCAAGTTAATACAGCTCTGAAACAACCAGTTGTATTCATAACATAAAGTAAAAACTAATCGCAATCTCTTCTGTTTGCTGCTTTTCATTTGCTGCACCTCAAAGTACTTTACAAAGGAGGTAAATATCATTATCCCTAATTTAAGAACGGCACAACTGGCAGAGAGAGAAGTAAGGCCCACCATCTTTTAAGTTTTTCATGAAGCTTTTATGAACTTTCCGAAAAAAGAGATCACAAAGAGCAGCTAAGCAACCAACATCAAACACAGCTCAATGAGAGGATGGTGGATAACTATAATATGCAACCATCTCAGATTTCTGGAGTGGTTAATAAGGTACCATACGTGACATGAGTTTGCTGTGCTGTATTACCCACAGGGGAAGTCACCAGAAAGAAAGAGACCTCTGCTATTGATGAAAATATTTCCCCATTCTTGTCCAGAGCAGGATGCCAAGGCAGGCAAGCTACCCTGCCATGAAAAATACATCTGAAGCCAGCTACGCCTGCTGAATGCTCTAATAGTGCAGAAGAACCGCTCTCACCTAAGGAGGCCGAAGTGACCCTTTTGGAATTGTGAGTAGTTTGTTCAGGCAATAACCAACGTATAATTGGAAGTTCCTCTAAGGAGTGATCATCTTCCTTCTCTGTGAACCGAAGCTCTACCCGGCAGCTCAAGTGTTTATAGGAATGCAATGTTACGCAATTCCTGACATTCAGGTAATGTGACTTTGACTGTATTGAACATAACCATAATTTGGAGGAAGTCTGATAGGAGTAAGGAAATGTCTTTCCTATCCCTAGCCCATGACTTAGCACGAAAACAATGTGATAACTGCATTTCCTGAAACAAAATAATAGATATTGGAATGGTATCACCACTGTTTCCTACTGCAAAAACATTATGGTGAGCTTGTCTTACATTTTTTTATACAGAAATCCTAATGTTAAATATTTCTCTTAAATTTCAGTTGGTTAATACAGAAGTCTTTAACATTGCTATGCAACCATTTCAATTTATGAGCATGAACCACTATTTTTATCACATCCTCCAGGTATACAGTGTATAAACAGTGTAGCTGCTTAAACCGCCCAAAACAGTTTTGCCAATGGACCTTACCCCTGATTGGGAATTTCCTTATTATTCCACTCTCAGGCTTTTCTTGATGAGAAATGGCAAGTTGTGCCAAATTTGCATAGCGATCTCTGCATCGGTAAGAGAACTGTAAGAATTAAGGCTCTGTCATTTTCCAGTTGCAACAAATAATATAATTTCCAAAAAAGTCAAGGCTGGGTTTCATTCCCAGAATGGGTTTCGGCATGGTCACAACACAGCACCGCTGCCTGGCGCGAGAAGGCTGCCAGGTTAAGCTGAGGTTTGAACCTAAATTCCTTCAATGCGGTTATGAATAGAAGCGCAGCCCTTGTCTGGAAAAGAAGGCCCTGAAAAAAAAACACATATGAAAGAGTAATTGGTGGTTTTGCTGTGAAGAACACAGGCTTGGAAAAGGCATCCTGCGTCATTGTGTCCAGTCCCCTGCTGTCTTAGGCAACCACAACATATAATCCTTTTCATAAATTTATCAAGTCCCATCTTAAACCCAGTTAGGTTTCTTGCCCCCAATGGGAAGGCTGTTCCCAAGACTCACTGTGCTGAGGATTAGAAATATTCTTCTAATTTCCAGCTTACATTTATTCATGGCCAATTCAGACCCATTTGTTCTTGTGCCAACATTGTTCTGTAGCTTAAATAGCTTCTCCCCCTCTCTTGTGTTTACCACCCCTGATGAACTTATAGAGAGCAGGCTGTCCCTTTGGCCTCTCGCTGTCATGCCATCCTGTTTGTACATGAGCTGCAATCCCCCCAAAACAATGGATGGGCTATTGTTTTAGGAAGGTTAGCTGCAAATAAAAGCAGCACTCTGTCTTGCTGTCCGGGGTGAGCAAAATCCATCACTGGGTGTCAGGCGATCGGCGGAGCCCTCTGGAGCTCAAACTCGCAGCTAAGAACGTCCCAAGGAAAACAGAAGCGTAAAGCCATAATAGACCAGTCATAATAGACTCAACATAACAGGGCCGGTTTGACACATTTCCCCAATTATCCCTTACTACTTCTGAGTCTGAAAGAGCAACGACTGTTAATTTTGAAACAGACCTACTGGTCCACAGCGCCTAGGCAGGGAAAAATTATCTTCAGCAACGGGGCTAAACAAATATTTTCAGGGATGTCACTGCGCCTGTGAGAGGAGGAAAACGCATCCACGCTTTTCGTCCTGAGAGCCTGCGGTGTGTCCGAGCCAAACATTTCTCTTACAAAGGCTCTTCTGTGCGTGCTTAACTTAACTTGGTTGCAGCTGCTAACTTCCAGGAGGAAGGTTCTGAGATTTTCTTGACAGTCCACAATTTCAATATTGAAAGGCTAACCTCATTCCTTAACATATGCCAGAGCAATTTAAAAAGTTTCCAGCCCCCTTGTGTTTGAGAGGTTTTTCCTGTGGCTCCGTGATTAGGGTAGGAAATCTCAGTCAATTGTAACATAAACGGTATTTTCTCAATGAGAAATATTCAAATGGTAGAGTGCCTAATGAAGGATGCAATTTTATCCAAATTCCTCTCCCCATATGTTTTTTATGTATATCTATTCTATTCTATTCTATTCTATTCTATTCTATTCTATTCTATTCTATTCTATTCTATTCTATTCTATTCTATTCTATTCTATTCTATTCTATTTCTATTCTCTTTTGTAGTGGTTTTGGTAGGAGAGTTAGGAATGGTAGAATCTTCTGGGAGGGCCTCGTAGCTTGAGGACTTGTAATCTAAGTTTGAGGAGATCTTATAATTTAATTCTTGCCAGTATTACTACGGTTGCTGTTATATTCATAAGTGTCTGGCTCTTTTTCAGCTTCCCTAAAATATCAGTCTTTTAGTCAAACCACATTCTTCAGAGGTTTTTCTGCTTTCCAATATTCTTATAAAGGTCAGAAAATTCATCCATATTTTATTTTCAAAATTATCCTTCAGCTAGACACAGATCCTTACATGCTGCTCAGAAAAAAAAATAAAGAAAAAGAAAAGAAAAAAGAAAACCCTTAGACTCTCAACATTTCTATAGACCCAGAGTCAAACCCAAGAAAAAAAGGGTCAAACACAGTCTCACAAAAAGTAGCATGAATTTATTAAAATGAAGTGATTTACAGTTGTAGGGCAGGGTATTTCCTGCTCTAGCACTTAGAAAAAAGCATTTTGTCCTGTTACAAAAAGCTTGTTCTTGGTTTCATATGCAAAGGTGAAGAGCTTCTGGCATATTGTTTCCTGGAAATCCCTGGTTTGCAAATCACACATAACAATGCTAAGGTCAAAATGGAGAAGTGGACTCCTTGGGATAACATCTGTCCATAACGTTTTCTTTCTGTGTGTAACACTGCCGCACACATTTGAAGAGCCGACTGGGGAGCACTGTTCTACAGCACCCATTTCAGCAACGTCATGGAGAATCTCCTTCCACATTTGGCACCCTCACCCATTTCCAGGGCATCCAGCACCAGCCCAGTCCCTCCAGACAGAGCTGGAAGAACAGAGGTAATGTTTTCTCAGGTTGTAGCCATCACTTGCTCACGGTTTGGAGGCAAATTGTTCTGTCCAGCTCCTCTTTCCCAAGGTAACTTTTGGCATAGGCATCATGTCTGCCAAAACAAAGGGGTCTGCTCTTGGTGTGAGTGCATTGGGAGGGGGAAGATGGACCTAACTCCACTCCCAGACAACTCCTGATAGTTCGTGGCCGCAGTTGAAACAGATTTGCTATTGTCCTTGACACATGATCAGACTCAACTTCAGCTCATATATATCTCAGCAAGACAGATTTGGCAGTGCAAGCTGGTGTTGGGCTTTTCAATAAAATTAAGCAGTCTGGGTGCAATGGATGAGACTATTCCCTTGAATCATCTCACTGTGATTCTGACTTCCTTTCGCAGCGGCTTGGAGGGAGGCCAGTGGTTCGTCAGGGTGTCTTGGGCCAGGAAGAACATTAGGAGAGATAGCAAGGATTTATCCACTCTGTTGGAAATTAGTCCCTCAGTGATCAATGCTGATTTGCTGCTTCTCTGGACAGTCTTTCCTGGCTTCATGGATCAGATGCTGGTAGTGTGGGGAATAACAATAAAACCATTCGCTAGCTGCATCTGGTGCAGGGAAAGCTTTCCAGAGATTATTAGTTTAAGCATCCTAGAGAGACATAATAAAAGGGGAATCATTATTTCAGTGTGTGTGTTTTAGGGGATCCATTACTGCAGTGTCTTGGCGTTATTACGTGATTTAAAATGATAAAAACCATTATCCTTCAGGATAAAGGAGACTTTGAAGACACTGAGTTATATGTCACTGCCTATGTATTTGTTAGGCCAGAAGCACCCTGGCTTGGCCATTAGAAGCTGAGTAAAATGCCAGCTCCAGAGGTAAATCTTGGACAGCAGTAGGAAAGCTGCAAGAGTTGGGTTCAGCGCTATCCACAGCAGAAGTGAGTTCCGCATCCCAGAGCTCACCACCAGTGTCACTACGCTGTTACGTAGCTCAGACTCAGACGGTTCTTCCTCAGCCTTGCATTTCTCTGTAGTGAAGGGAGGTACAGAAGAGCAGGGGTGGTTTTTGTCCACAACGGAAGTAATTTTCCTGCACAGCCATCCCATCAAGGCTGTATCTGCAGATGCATTGGGACACAGAGATCAAATGGAGATTCCCGAAGTTGTTACTACATCCCAAACCTCAAGCTGGAAAATTTCTTCCACAAACTGCTTGAACGCTTTAGGACTCAATTTTTGTGACCCTTGTAGCAGGTCTGAGATGGCAGCAGTGACGTCCAAAAAGAAACCAGTGAGATCTGTGAGGTGTCCTGCTCTTGAGTTACAATTGCTGTGGCACATGGTAATTGCTTGATGGAGACACATGTGAATGACTTGGGTCTGAGCATGAGGGATTTTTCGCCTGCATCTTTTCCTTCTATATGACTTGCGTAATACCGTAGGTATTGGAAACTGCGGGGACTCACAATTTTTGAATACAGGAATGCTCTTTCTGAGCCTTCAGTACAGATTTAATTGTCTAACTTCAACCCTCCAACTTTGTAAATGTCAGCTTTCACTTACTTGTCACAAAAAAGACTTAGGAAACCCAGTCAATTCAAATTAGTAATATGCCTACCAGACACTGCATAAAACATGTTACTTACATGCAAATTATTAGTGATTATGTATTATTTTGTCTATATTAAAACATATCAACACTGAACATATTGTCATAGCTACTGGAGGATGTGAGAGGGCTACCCAGGCCAGTCATCTTTATAAAATACCATGTGTTTGGCATAAAAGTTAACTGAGGCAAACGTTCTGTTTCAGTAGATGTCATAAAACCACCAGTGTGCGGAGATGACCCTCTCCCACACTAACACAGCCTTGAAGGACTGGCATTATGGAAAGCATCCCAGTCTCAAAACGCTGGACCACTTTCATCTCCCTTGCATACGGCAAAATCCTCTTGAAGTCAGTGGGTGGTTGGTCCTAAAAGAAACGCTGCGTCGAGAGCTGTGTTTTTCTTAGATAAAAGTTGCATAGAGAACTTGCTCTCTGTGTGCCTTCCTCTGCTTTCCCCAAGTATCAACACCGGCAACGGTTTGTATTGGCCACACCATTATTTTAAACAGAAGGGGCTGACTTGCACGCAGCCCACACACCATCAAAATCATCATGTAGCATAAAGCTGATGTCGCCTCTTGCTGCTACTCATAGAATGGATTTTGTTCTCAGTCTGTGCACCAGTAAAAATTTTGCTAGGCGACATCGTTCCAAAGGAAAGAAATTACTGAATCAAAACAGTCTGAAGGGTTACCAAAATTCAAAATGAAGTGAAAAATACGAAGATGTCACATGAATGTCCTTAAAAATTTCTATCGGCTTGATTTTCACAATCCATTTTTCTTTTCAACCTGTGGAACATCCCCCTCCGAGAGTTAAACTTTCACAAATCCCAGGCTTCTTTTCTTTTCTCCCAAAACAATTGCTTTGTCACCAAGACACATATGATAAATTTATGCCTGTCTCTGCTTGGCATCACTGCCACCTCATGGATTAATGAATTCTGTGTCCTCTAATTCCCCCACATTATGCACCTCTGTTTTGTATGAGTAGCCAAATGTATCAAGATTCATTTTAATGAATGTGAGTCATTCCCCTTATTCAGAAGGCAGGGCTGTTATGTTGTAAGCAAGCACACCATTAGCTGTGCTAAAAATAAACAGGCATTACCTGCAGGAAAACCTATATAGTAAAAGTACACACTGTTATATATAGGGGGGAGAGAAAGAAAAAGAGAAAAAAAACCCAAAATACATGGCCTGGAATGGTGTTCATACTGTAGGCAAGGGAAACAGGATAGGTTGCACAGGGTATCTACTGTAAGTTTCCTCCAATGTGTCTGAAAGCAGAGTAGGACCTGAAGATTACTTTACCATGAAATTTAAATTCAAAACATTCAATGTCAGCATACATTTTGTCAATGCTATACTATGTTTAAGTTAATTTAATTGTTCGTGCTGAAAGAAAAATAAATGGATGGTTCTTTTTAACACCGGTTTTCTTCCGTGTCTTGGTTGGTGTAGAGCAACTACTTCCTGTGTGGTTTGCTGGAGATTTCAAGGTTTGGAGATTCGGATATTTCAAGGTCAGCCTGACGTTGCTTAAACAGAAAGCATGCATGGCTTAGCCATGTGGTATTTCTGTTCCATTATTTTCATGACTCTTAGTGTGGTGCAATGGGAAAGGCTCTGGTTGAGTCTCAGAAACCGAGCTCATAAATCAGTAAGTCAATCAACAAGTCTGGGGAACAATATGTTCTTCTATTTTAATTTCTTTGTGGGAAATGTGTAAATAGATACTGGCAATGAGGCTGGAATATAATGGGTATTTATAAATTAAGGCATCCAATGATTTATCTTCTCTACGTGCAATGTAAAAAGAGGTTATGCTTTCTGATCCGTTAAAAGACTATTTTTAAAATAATAAAACATCTTTAGTTTTCAAGGATGAGAATTACTGTCTTCTGACCGGTTTCCAAAAATGTGGGAAGTTAGCACACTGCGAAGAAGATTTAAAGACTCTCGGCGGAACATTTCTACATGACTGCACGTTATCGGAGACCTACCGGCAGCGTGTCGTGCACCACGTGGCAGTACGGCAGCCTGACCGGGGCAGGTACGGCAGGAGTTACCACAGGCTCAACCTGTCCCTGCAGTTCCCTCAGTGTAGGACCTCTGTGTGTCCTTGTCCACGTGTTTCCCACTGTAAAACTGGATGACGAACACCGGGCTTACCGGTTTCTCAGCAGTCCCTGGAGACTAATTAGTTAATGTTTGTACAGAGCTGATAAAGGTAGTCATAAACCATAAAATGTAAAACATTTAGCAAAAGAAAGCAAAAGGGTTTAAAATCACTTTGTCCCTATCCCTTTGCTAATGAGTTTTTACTAGCATTTGAACAACTAAAGTGCTGTCTGTATAACTGATCCCAAACAGCTAATTTAAGCCCCACTTACTGAAGTCCTTTTAAACAAAACAAACAAAATGTATTATATGTTGAAAATTCATTATGGAAAGAAACAGAAGTAATTTATAAAGTTACATCATCCATTCCAGGAAAATAATGCAGAACTTGTGATTTAGGAAGCCAAACACCAACCCTACATCAAAGAGTCAACTACATATTTACTACAAACAGCTGACAAATGGCAATTCATAACTCAAAAATGTCCACAAAACTGCTGCCAACCTATTTTAAATAATTTTATTACTTTTTTGCTGTTAAAAAGGGCCATATTTCTGGATAACTTACAAATGGGAGGAAAAAATTAGCATTTGAGAAACCAATTGTTTGCAAACAGTAGTCTGTCCTGCCCTAAGGACCTGACTTTTAAGGTGTATTTGGGCAGGCAGACCACAAGTGGACTTTTCAAAAGCTTCTAAATATCTAAATGAGGTACCTATGAATTTTTAAAATCTCATTTCTGCCTTTCCAAATCTTGGCATGCTAAAACGCCTTTAAAAGCTGACCCCATGTTTTTGCAACGTGAAAGGCATTATCTGAAGGCTCATCTCCACCGCAAGAGGCAGCTACTATTACTGTACCACAGCCATGTCCCTCAGATGAGGCCAATGAGAATAAGCCAAGACATCAAAGCAGCACGGCGACACGCAATGAGTTGTGCTATTTCAGGCTGCTCCTACCTTTATCACCAGAGGACCATTAGCTTGAGCGTTACCTTCCGTATTTAACCTGTTCTCTGAAACTGCAAGCTAGCTTATGCTTAAACGTGGCCTAAATTGTGCAGGAAGAAGGATCTGGAGAGGAATGACAAGGTGGTATCTCAGACTGCAGTGAGGAAGCTTCAAGTGACAAGTATTAATCAGATACATCCTCAGGCATGATTTAGTACTTGGATTTCAATCTAAAACCTGGAGTCCATCCTTCTACTTCCATAAAGATATATGGTATTTCTAAAAATATAATTCCTCAGGAAGATAACAGAAGAGTATGCCCTGTCTTCAGTCACAGATGTAAAGACTTAATAATGGATTTTTGAACTAGAGAGATGCCTTTTCCTTTTCAAAAATAATACGGAGGCCAGATGTGTCGATAGTTGCTTGAAACCTAGTTACAGAAGTGCGTTAATTCATTCCTCCTCTAAACTGCAGCAGGTAAATCTTTACCTGAAAACAAAGTTATGAAACAACAAGCATACCAGCAGGTTAGAAGCTGCCCACTTGTACCTGTAAAATAAACAGCAGCAAAACTTACTTGAAGCGTGATCTAAGAACTGGGCTGGGACCATCGGTGAAAGAGATGTTCCCTAGAAAATGAAACGGTTCTCAGCGTCCCTTGGGAATGCAGTGATTAATCGAAACTCAAAAGGAAGGGACATAAAGAAAGAATCTAACAAAATATAAACAACAACAAAAATACCATAAACAGCACATTGCAGAGAAATCTGGCTGGCTCTGAACCCTGCTGATGATAATACAAAAAACGAAACCATTAATTTAAAACAAGCTTCTTTCATGAATTTCTCTGGTTTTCTTAATATTGGGGGTTTTAGGGTATTTTTATTGAATATACCTACTACATAAAATACTATTGGAATAAACTTTCTATACAAATGCGTATATTTGTATATGAAAAGCTTTATGGATATAAGCTTTATAAAAATAACACAGCACCCACCACACTGTGGGTGTTAATATCATCTAAATAGGTGGCTCTCCCGGTGGTAAATGGTCCATTTTCTGCCTTTATTGCAATGACTTAAAAACTTAGGACTAAAATCCCAGCAAAAATTAGTGCACCTGAACTTAAAAATGAAGTTTCCACCTATTTTTTTCAGTACTCTGGCAAACACTCCTTCCACTGAATTAATTTGCTGGAATACTCCTCTAACGCAAACAGCTTCAAAAACCAGGCGACGCAGATTATGTTAAAAACATAACTGAATTATTAGCATCACAGCACTTGGTGAGCTACTCCATCGCGTTTTTCAGAGCGACAGAGGCTGCCCTTAGACCTGCAAAAACAGGCAGCTGCACAAGGTGTCTCCTTGCGCTGAAATTACTTTTGGGCTGCTTTGTCAACAAAGTGGCTCCCCCTAGGCAAGTCTTGCTTGCCCTTGAAAGAGTCGCAAGACTCGTTCTGCACCATAAATATGATCAACGGCTAGTGGGACAGATTTACTGCTTCTCAATCCTGTTCTAATCTCTTCCTACAATACCGTCAATACCCTCTGTTGCAAAAATTTCCTAGCGCAACAGCGTGAGGCTGGAAATGCTTGCCTCTGCTCTCCAGCAGCCCAGGGGGTGGCTCCTTGGTATCCTGGAGGAGGTAAACTGGGGAATATGTACAGCAGGTATGAGTGGCGTGGGGGAGGTCTCCGTACGAGCTGATCAGGAAAGATGCCCTGAACATCCCCAGCTGCCGCCATGACTTTGCCAAGGCCTTTAGACAACACAGCGACATTGTAGACATCGCAGCTTTACGACAAAGGGAACCGTGCAGCGTAGAAATCAAAGTGCAGTCGTGCAATTGTGTGACAACGATGGAGGACTTGGACGGTAAAAAAATTAAAAAAAATCACAGAATTTAAATTGCCTTTCTGTGTCCTGTGCTTCCTGGATTAATTTAGCTACTGTCGCTTCCTGTGCTAAAACTCGCATTTGCCAGTGGGGTCCTCACTTCTCATTCACAGTAGGAGCTGTTGCACTCTCTGGAATCAATTAGCATAAAAGTGCTATTTTTATTAATGTAGTTTCCTTGTTGCAGTTTCTGCTGTGACTGAAGGCTTTCAAAGGTCAACCTGAGCATGTCAATGGGAGGGTGTATCAGGTGCTGTAGAGATGCACTGACAAACCCTTTAACAACTGTTCCCTAAACTGGGCAGACAGTGAAAAAATCCAGTATGAGACAGATTGGAATAGAATATGAGCAGGATGCTGAAGTCTGAATTATCCAACAAAACTCCAGCTGCCCAAACAGAAATCAAACCTCAAAGATTTCCACATCATGAATGATATTTGAAGCCATTGTGTTTTCTTTTTTCTTTTCTTTTTTTTTTTTTTTTATTTCTTGGACTATGCCAGATTGTCTTTAGTTTCTAAATGAAACAAATTTAAATGGCTACTTACTAACAAAACCAAAAAAGTTTTGGTGGCGTTTTTCATAGATTTGTTTCTTCATGTCCACCTACCCATCTTCCTTCTGCAGATGTTTCCTGCTGAGGAGGACAGACGACCAGCTGGTCAGAAATCAAACCACGACCTCTGATGCTGAAAGACACCCCTTTGGATATTCTCTGTGATGTATGCTCTACTGCAAGCAAACCAAACAAGGTCCAAAGGTTTGTGTTAAGTGCTTCTTAATATAAGAAATCCACCTATCTCGCTTATGGGTAGTATAAAAAGTCCATCCTAATGTCTGCACTGAAGTCAGACAGGAGTCCTTAAAAGAAAACAAAAAAAAAAAGAAAGATTGGCATCTTTTCTGAACGCAGGTCATGAAATAATTATAGACTTAAAATGAAACTATTCATCTTTCAGCAGTAAATCAAAACAGATAGGTAGATATTTTCCCAGACAAATGTACAAGAAGACTGATGAAGTCTGGCAGGATGAGTGGTAACCGTAGCTCTGCGTTTGGCAGCCCCATGTTTGAGTTTACCCGGTCAGTAGCTGAGACAGGAGCAGCTCTGAAAAGGGATAGGCAAAACACAGACATGTAAAACCTTGATGAACCTAAGCTAATAAACTAAAATGGAAGCTTAAGAAATCATACCACTTCCTTCAGCAGGCTATGTCATATCTATACTGAAGTAAAGTGCAATGTAACTTTGCTTCTTTTTTTATCTTCTATATGTAATGCTGTTTACTATATAGGCCAATTCTAATAGATTAATAACACATGGAAGAAAGTCTACCAGAAGAAACTTTGAAGGCCAATCTTTGGCTCTCAGCTGCTGCGCCTAAGTTTTCATGCTTAGACCTCGTTGGAAATGAACCCTCTTTAACCTGTTTCAGACTACGTCCCCAAAACAATGATGACATCTCAGAAAGTGCCGTGCTCCTGAGCGGTGACCTTACGCTGTTTTCTCCCCAAGTACAAGTCCGACACTGACTGATACACATGTAGGAAAACCAGAAGAGCTGGGTTTAGTTCAGTAAGGAAGCACAAGTTTTCCAGTATGTTTGGGGTTATTTTATATAAAATTGCGTGTGTGTTTAACCATCACTTCAGGATGTTAGCTCTGAACCTCGATTTTGTATTATTAGCAAATAATTGACAGACCTGAAGATAAACGATTTCCTCTCTACATCGTATGTCTTAGTAGCAATAATAATAATGACAACAAAAATCATAGTAACATGATTGTCAGATAAATGGTTCATTTCTGAATTAATCTCTTGGTAAAACTTGCTCTTCTGCTTGTCCATTAGTTGACAACTAATGGCCTTGAAGTTATAACTGTACATTTGTTCGTAATTATTAACATCTCATCTCACTAGTCATAATGATTTCATTGACAATATCTGAATCACAAAATCAATTTGCTTCTCTTAGGTAAAGAGTTCATTTAATTAAAGTCAGCATTTAATAAGGGGGAAACATTAACACATTATGTAGCAGCTATCTGTTTCGTAATTACATTAAACAGCACGCCTTCATCTGTGCACTTCCCTGTGGTTAAAAAAACCACAAAACAACAGTATTGCATGAAAAGGGTTACATTTGTGATACCTTCACTTCATCATTTGAATAGTTATATATATTAACAGAAAATAGCATTAGCATGGAGAACAAGCATAGATATAAATCACCAAGAGAAGGCATCTCAGCGAATAGAAGAGAATGACAAGGGCCCGGCAAATCATGGTTGTCTAATTACTTCATTTACATAGACATCGATGTTGACAACAAAATATCAGTTGTTGTACTGGAAATGTCTCTGGGAGTCCAGTTGAAGTTAGTTGAAGGTGGGCTTAAGGATATTCTGGAAGCAGTTATCAAATGAAAATGTGACAAGAAGTTGTTTTTAAATTGATTCAAGGACCTAAAAGAAAGAGTAGCCCTGACAAACTAAGGAAAAGAGAGGACAGAGCCTGAATGAACCACTCTCTGCAAGACTCTCATTAAAAACAAAATATCATTGAAGATTATTGAAACTAGGGTCAATAAAAGAGCAGTTGCAGTTCCTCGTAAAGCAGCAGCCATGCCTGGGATCAGCCTCTGGTTTCCCACCCCATTACAGGAGATTTCCCCTTGTAGGGCTCCCTACTGTGCTCCCCACCTGCCATCTCACCAGCCTCTCACACCAGGTGCAGCTGCACCTGAAGCCTGGCATGTCATGAAGGTGACTACTGGAAGGAAAGAACTTATTAGCCCTCTGTGGAAAACCCATATGGACAAACGAAGATGATTTACATTCATCTCTTTTTTTTTTGCTCTCAAAGCCAAGTAGAATCCGGTTAATAATAGAAGTTGGCTGACACATATCCGACACTTAAATCAATTGCAGTGGCATGGCAAATGGCGAATTTGGTAATCACCGTAGATTTCAGTATATGAAAGTGGTATTTCAGAACATGCAGTGCATTTTCAGGTTGGGATCTAGATACCATGGCCGATATCCCTGATAGGTGATGAGAAATGTGACTAGACAGCCTAGAAATCATATTGACTAGACACTCCTGGGCTGCTCATGGTCGTGCACCAGAAAGCACTACCTAAATTTGTTCTGGGCCTGGCTGGCTTCCTATTGATCTATGCAGACAAGTTGTGGACCCCTTTGTTCAGCCTCAGGTGGAAGGTATGGATGCCACCAGGCCTTGAAGTCCTCAGCCTTTAAAACAGAAAGTCTGCTCCTGCCTTCAGATGTGCAAATGCAGCTTCTTCGTTCCTGCAAATGCAGCTTTTATGGGCGTTTTCAGCTGGCAAGCAGTACTCTTGCTCCCTTGTTTTTACTAAAGTTAAATGCACAACGTGCAAAAGGCTGCACCAGGTCCAACATCTATCTCTAATCCTCTGCTTTATAATACCCATCTTTGCCTCCAGTTGCTGGAGCAAGCCTCGCCAGCAGCAAGCTTCCCGAATCTCCTTCTCAGGGACTGCTTGTGTTTGGCCTCCAGGTTTCCATGCCAGCGTGGTGGTCTATGTGCAAGTGCCCTCCCCAGGCATTGGGAGTTCAGCAGCTGTAGCCCAGGTTCCATGGACAGTGGTGCCAAGCACCCTATGCCTGCCTCTGAGGGCAAAAAGAAGTCTCAGAGCTAGTGCAGGTGAGGGAAGAGCATATAGACACTGAATATAGCTACATTATTTTCATACCTCTTGTGATCCTAAGTGAGACCCATGGGCCTACAAGAAAGCTGGGGAGGGGCTGTTTGCAAGGGCATGTAGCCATAGGATGAGGGGCAATGGTTTTAAACTAGAGCAGGGTGGGTTTAGATCAGACATTAGGAAGAAGTTCTTTACAATGAGGGTGGTGAGACACTGGAACAGGTTGCCCAGAGAGGTGGGGGAGGCCCCATCCCTGGAGACATTCCAGGCCAGGCGTGATGAGGCTCTGAGCAACCTGATCTAGTTGAGGATGTCCCTGCTTACTGCAGGGGGGTTGGACTAGATGACCTTTAGAGGTCCCTTCCAACCCAACACATTCTATAATTCTAAGACTTCCTTATCTGCTGGTGGACCAGGCTGTAGCATGAGAACAAAACCAAACTGTTAAGCATGCGATGTTTTTAAATGCTGATTTTCCAGTTTTAGGAATACCCATCAGGAAAAAAAACCAGTACCAAATAAAGAAAGAAAGCATGAGGCAGAGGATTAGTATATGAATATATTAGTAATACAAAGGTAAATATTGCATAATGAGAGAATAAGGTTACACAGTGGCTACCTCTGAGTGAGAACGAGACAGGTATATATAAGAAACACCTTTTTCCATCAGGAATTGTGGCAGTGTAGTTTGTTACTTGTATGTTCTGTCATGAATAGAATACACACATAATTATTTTTAGTAGCACTTGGCTTAATAATAGTGGTACACAGAGATTCGGTGCATAACATTTTACAATAAGATGCCATATAATTTTAAAGTAATGCGATGCCTTCTGCTTCTTGTGCAATGAGCCTTGCTTTGAGAGCAGTTGGGAAAATTGTTTCAGCGCACAGTATTTTACTATATGTCCCCTACAGCTTATGAATTCAACACGCATTTTTGCGTGCAACAGCGTCTTAGTTGCAGGACTGACCATAAAAAAAGGTACCTTATTTAAGTGATAATCTTTTAGGCAACCCAGGCCTCAGTGGACAACAACAACAGAGCCTTTATAGAGAGCTTTAGGCACTGGACCCAGAACTGCAATTAACTCAGAAAGACTGCAAAGAAACGGAGGAAGATGAAGGCGTGCCAAGGAAATAAGATGTGGATTTTGAATCCTACATCTAAATGGCAAAGGGAGTCTAGATTCCATCATGTCATCATAAGAATCTACCAGAAGCATTTTTGTTCCCCCTGAAATCTTCTGTGAGATTCCCTCTAAATATTATGTGCCCTTGCCAGCTGAGAACAATTGCTCGCAGTTCCCTCCAACTCCAATTATCTTGCATGCAAGAGATTAAGGGAGACATAAGGTACTTTATTGTCTCAAAGGCTAGGACAGTTCCATTTAAAGTAAGTAGGAAGGCTCCCGGTGCCTTCGCTCACATCCAGTCTGACTCCAGGGGAGCTCTCTCTCCTTCTACTGCTGCTTCTGGTGACTCTTGCTTGTTACTGCTGCTATGCCTCGAATAGGGGAGAATAAGCGAGCATTTCCCACCCCTTTGTCGATCACAAAACGGAAAGCAACAGCACAGCCTGTGAAATACACCCTCAGGAGACCATAGGGAAAATTTGGCCATTTAAGTTGTATTTATTGTCCTGTGTGACATAATGTCACACGTGCGCACTACAAGCAGCAAAGGAAGGGATTCCTAAATGGTTTAGTGAAGAAATCTCCCCACAACTCATTGTCAGCAAAACAGAAGGCGGTTTGAATTCAGTCCCTGTTATTTGAACTTAACACTATAAGATTGGTGAATAAAAAGAGAAGCTGACCTGCTGCACTAGAGATGTGCTACACTCCTTAAATACCTTTTGCTGCATAGCATGTGCCTAAACTGCTTGGTACATGCACCAGCCCGAATTGCCTGGATCCCAGTCCTTCCCTAGCCAAACTGCCATGACGTTTCCCCACTTCATGTGGCAGGTTTTCCTCCCCCAGTAAACAAGGAACTGAGGAAAGGAGAAGTGTACATATTCAAATGCGACCCCCCAAAACCAGGGTGGCGTCGGGATACACAACTTGATCTGTGATCTCGGAAGTACTTCCAGGTGCTGCATACTAAACATACCCAAAGAGTGCTCTGGCAGAAAGCCTAGATCTCGTGGTATGGAAAAACTGTAATAAGCTGTTGACGATGCATATATGGAGATTGCGTATACAAAATTTTCTAAAACTTCTTTAACTCAGCTTCTTCCAGAGCATTGGACACCCCATATGTTTTTTCTTAATTGTTCCCTCAAAACAAATCATTGTTAAATCCATACATATTTTGCATGCATCCTCATAGGGGAGGAGTAGAACAAGCCCATACACAGCATTTTCAGGTTGAAAGCCTCTAACAAGCATCAACTAATTATGCCATTTAGAATAAAAAGAAGAGGGACTCATCTGCATAGCTATAGACGAGCTAGTTACCCTTGTCTCCCTTTCAGTCAAATGGCATCTGGGCAATACAGACAAGAGAGTCTAGGACACTATTCATCTCATCCTAAAGCAGCCACCTGTAGATCAGACGTGTGTAACCTAAAAACACCTTTTTCTCTCTACTGACTGTAAAGTGAGTCTAGTCTACCCTGGCTGCCTTAGCTGTAGGACAATTATCCAAACCTGACCGGGAATAACGTTGTGTCCTCTACCAATTATATTCAGATCAATTATATCCAGCTAAGAAAGCAATGGTTTCAAGAATTTAAATTTTCTGAAGAAGGAATAAGAAATCTCAGATGTAAAATACAATATAGCAATATTCGTAAGCAATATCCTTCTCCTGTTAAATTCAGCAAATGGACTGAATATTTGTTGTTCTTGCTATGATTATTAGTTTCAAAAGACCTGTTTTCTCCACTCTGCAGGGATTTTGTTTCATGTTATAAATAATAACCCTAGTATCTTCAGACCAAAATACTGATAACATTAGCTATTTTAACTTTTCATGAAAGGTGATCTGTTTGACAGCAATCTGGTGTTCAAAACTGATTATCCCTAGATGCTTTCAAATTATATCGTCATTATTGTATTCTTTGCCATTCAAATACCCTGCATATCTGCTTCTTCTACAAGAAATCATCTTCAATTGTTAGGAAAAAAAATCCTACTTACAAAGAAGAGTCATGAAGAAGCAGCTGACATGTAAGTTAGTCATACTTCCTTGTGGCTTGTCTCCTTAAGACATACATGGCCAATCTGCTCACAAAATCCACAGACGCACTGTTAACAGTGAGAGACACAAAGCCTACATTTGTTAAACTTTTGGCCAATCTTCTCAAAGTTTCCAGGTAACAAATATAATAGTCTAAATATTAATGGTTCTGCGATAAAGAAAAAGAAACACCCAAGAAGAGAAAGCCAGTGTCACATAACAATTTGGTAGCAGATGAGTCAAATGAAGCCTGTTTGAGCTAAGGCTGTAGCCAATGCCACAACAAGCGGCAATAGTAGCCATATGGGAGTCTGAGATTTGGAAGGATGGTTGCAAGTACAAACCCACCCCCTCATCTCCTGGCTCCTGAGGGAAAAGGGCACCAAGGCATCTCAATTTCAAATCTCACCCAGTCTTAAAGAATATATATTTTTTTTTTTTTCAGCCTTTGTGTATGAGAGTACAGCATTCACACAGTGAGCCCTCTACTCCCCAGGAGCATGGAAGAAAGAATGACTCATGACTCAGATGATAATACTGCCTTGGCAGTGGTAGAGGCTCCCACAGCAAAGCTCAGAGGTGCTCCATAGCCCTTTAATACAATTTAGGGCAACCAACAGACGTCTTAAATTACACAAAGAAGGAGGCATATGAAGTAGCAATGAGCTACTTCTTTGAGCAAGAGCAATGAAGTCTCTATACTGAAAGTATGGATAGTTGTAAGTCTTCCATTCCTAAGTCGTAAGTCCTACTCATTCTAGGCTATCATGAAATCCCGCCATGAGGAGACAATTAGCCGGGCTTAGGTCACTATACTTACGAATACCCGTAGATAGACAGATAGATAAACAGGGTAGCAAACATTTTCTATCACACAATGTATTTGTCCATACACGACAGTTTACTTCCATGCCTTTTTCTAACAGGATTACAAATGAGAAAAGTGTGATCTTGAAGGAGAAACAAGTTTGGCAACAAGAAGAAAAGATGAATAATACTTCTGTTTCTGCTTTTCAGAAGGTTTTGTTTGAATGCTCTGCTGTGCCTGAAGTGTTGACTCAGCCATGACACTTTTCAGCACCGACATTTACCCCGAAGCACACCAAACGTCTATATGGGAAAGTAAAAAAAGGGGTGCATTACAGAAGAGTGAGAGGTTCATACAGTTTGATATATATGAGTATAGTTTGAGGAGCTTCATAGCAAATCTGCTCATTTTACAAGAAAAAAAAATTAAAAAAGGAAAAGAGAGAGCAAATTTGCTTTCAACTTTCAACCTGTCAAACTCAAAAACCCGAAAGTCAAACTGGGTTTATTCCTTCCTGCACATTATTGCTGGTACCAAGGAGCCCAAGACACAGATTATTTTCTCAGTTGTCCTTGAGCAACCCTACTGTCTTCAGAGTACACCTTCAGTGACCTCTGAGCACCCCGATTGCCATCTGCGGATATGCACAGTGAGCTGTACTTCAGAGTGACATAGAGGGAGTTACCCTACTGATAGCGAACTGGGAGGAATGGGATGTGGCTCAGTCTCTTGGTCTGTATTGCTCATCAGGGTTCGTAATTTTAAACATCAGTAAAACTATTTTAGTCACTAAGGTCATCAGATGTAACTATGAATGTAAGTAGTCAGCAAAACTGGGGAAGAACTTGTCGTTTTACATCGTCACTTTTCAAAGCAGAGCTATGCCTTTCGAAGTCCCTTGTTTCTTATGCGCATGAGTCGGCTTCTGCCTTCTCCCACTCCCATTCTGCATAATAAATCTATATCTTCTCTATGGACTGTATGTGAAATGGCAGCTTCCACTGGGACGAAGAGATTAGAAGAGTTCAGAAAATGGACAGCTATTTCTAGATCTGTTCTAAAAATTTACTTTCAATAATTTTAGTATGCTGTGCATCATTTTTCTCTCACTATTATTTGTGCTCAATAACATTTTATTGTTTACTGCAGTTAATATTGTTTGCATTTAATTCACTGAAGAGAGTTAAATGTTGAGATGTTTTCAAGTGCGATTAGCAGTCATTCTCAACAAGACAAATTCAGAGTCTAATATTGTGGCTACAAGTGCATATGAGTAATTTGACAGAATATTTGGAAATATTTTGAAAGATCTGAATATTTTGGGAAAAAATAAAATTCTATTGAACATAAAATATCACCCTGGAAATGTATATAAATAATGTAAAGATCAGAAATGTGATTACTTCTGCATCTATTTTACTATTCCTATCAAGATTAAACATATGACTTTAGCGATCATTCACACAGCACAAATAATGAATAATCAGAACACCCATATTATGGCTAGGAAGTACTCATTGACTACTTAGTAAAAAATTACCATATCTGCGGAAAGCAAAAATAACTCTGATGACAATTTGCCAAACAAAAAAGGAACTGAAACTGCAAACTATGAAATGAGAAGTAAGTACCTATATGAGATCAAATGTCAAGACAGCGCATATAAAAAAGAAAGAATGGGAGAACAAGGGTACCAGGCTTCCAGGATCCTGTATGTAGTAGCTACAAGTATATCATGTCAGCTGGATCTGACAACTGCTCAAATGATCTAGACTGAGTTAATAATCACAAACATGAATTTGTTATCCATATCTGAAAGAGAATATCTAACCTCCTAGACATAACCACATTTTATCATTCATTCTGACAGAAGAATTATAATTAATTCACAAAATGCAGACTCAAAGGTGGTGAAATACATATATATATATAGATAGATAGATCTATAGATATATGAAAGGCACTCAGAAAAGAAAATATATTCATGCAGTACAACTAACCACTAGCAATAAAAGTCTCCCAGGAGCTGTGTGTAGATCTCCTCCTTACTGGAAGTCTAAAATAAGAGGAAAGAGAGGGGGAGCGAGTTACCTCTTTTTTCACGCCCTTTCCCAGAACGCCTGGCAATGCCCGTAGGGACTCAGAGTTGTGGAGGCAGCTGGGCCGGAAGGTGAGACATCCACACCACACAAGGTTCAGCCTCAGATCTGGAGTTCTGGATGGCATTGCGTGGCACTGTGCAAAATACCCGCTCCAAATCCCAGGATAGCAGTGCAAGACAAAGTCCTCAGCATCAAAGCTATTCAGGTTATTTCTAGGGAAGTGACTGACTGCCTGGGGGGTTGATTCTTGAGTGCATATCTACGCTATAGATCATAATCTCTCTGAACCCACACAGCACAGCATTGCAAATCTGCGTGAAATCAAGTTTGCTTTTGGGGAGTAGCTTTCACTGTACTGGCAAGTTGGTTTGTATCTGGAGATAAAACTAGTGTTAGGGAAAATACATTCTTTCTTCCAGTTTCATTTCCCATGACTACATTGGTCGTCCCGTGAAGATGTTTCTGAATACCATGCAGGTGTTGCCCTGTTCTGGTAGACTGATACTCAGGCAAGCGTGTCTAGCCAGACAGTTGAAGACAGACTTAATAATAAAATTGTTTATATTTACATCAGTCTCTCTCCTAAAAAATTAGATGACAAGCCTCACTTTTGACAGGCGGTATGAATGTCACTCGTGCACAAGAAATAATACAGTGTATTACAGTACCCTCTAGTGACTCCTGCCATAGCTGGATTTCAGCCAACATTCAGCACATCCCAGGATAGATCCCACCATGGCAAAAGCACCACCCCCAGATTTCTCCAGGGTCGCCCCTGAACATAGGGAGATCAGTCTGCAGGTCTCTTTCTGAGGTAGAGTAGAACTGAGTGTTGAGCGTTCAATCGTTCCTTGTTTGCTCCAGGGTTTGACTTTCTTAATTCCAAATATCCAGCTTTTAAAATCCATGGGAGCTAGCAGCTAGACACTCACTATTCTTTGATCTCACGTTAAGAGCTTCCTACACAGCAGGAAGACGATATTTTTTTTTCATGTCAAAATCCAGTCATATCTCAGAAGGAAACAAAAATAAGCTTTTTCTTCTCTGCCCCAGTTTTCATCACAAAACCTTTGGCCCCTGTTGCTTCCATAAGATCTTTCCTCCCTGTCTGACACATGAACTGTGGGAAATCTTTCCCAAGTGCAATTAAGCCCTTCCCATCACCCCATTCCAAAAGCCGCTTTGGATTCAGTGTCCCTCAATTCAAACACTCCCTTCCCCTCCTGTGGGGTGTAACTCAGGAGCTGACAAGAAATATTAATATCACCTGAATGGCCTGGCCTTGAAAGGTCATCTTCAAAGGTTTTGTAACTCCCTTCTTGACCGATGTTCTACACAGCAGACTGGAAAGAAAAGGAAACTTCAGCTAGCTTTGTTACTTTTAACCGCATTTCTTTGTTGTTCTTGAAAATAGTCAAAGAAATTTTCTGACTTAGATCACAGGTAACACAAAGAGAATGGTATTAGCAAAGTGAAAGGGTATAAAATCTGTAGGGTTCCATATGTGCTATATATTTTCAATAGTTGCAAACTCTACCTGTAACAAGATCTAACTGCTTTGCTCTTCAAAGTTACAGACCGAATGCTTTGAAAAAGTTGCCTTTTAGCTAATGGACCATAAAGGCAGCTACAGTTTAGGCAAGGATGTTTGGAGGGGCGAGGGTGAAGAGCAGCTTTTGGGGGAGAGTTTCAGGCTTCCTTTGGGAACTTTGCAGCTCATGGCTGAACAGTTGTTTGTGCAGGCGTAGTTGGAAAAATGTGCCGAGCAGGCTGTAGCAGAAGCATAAATGCTTCTGGAATGGATTTATGGATGGATACCTGAGGGGTCAGCACTACGTGATGTGGTATTGAGTTATTTTAGTCCTTTACTCTGTCCATTTATGCCTTTGGTCTCATTCCCAGAATGGCTGAGTCACCTTTATGAACTTACGACGGAGAAAGACAGCAACTGGGAAGGGAGCAGGACGCCGATGTTTGAACCCTGAGCTAGCTCTGCCAATGGTACGTCCCCACCATTCCCAGAACTAGCATGGAAAACTGTCCGATCTGCTTTATTTAGCACTGCAAGCCGCCCCGCAAAAATATTGACACACCACCCTCTAGAGCAAAAATCCAGCACCTCCAAATTGTCCGAGGCCCCAAATCAGCCGCAGAAGCTGTTCTGAATTTGGGTTTAGGGATGAGCAAAGCATGACAGGCAGCTATCATGACTCAACCTTGATACTAGGCAAATTGAGTAGTTAAATAATTCACTGTAATTCAGCCTAGCAATTCAAAATACCGCACACTCCTGATTCCCTGGCAAGCTACTTCATGTAGGGTATGATATATTTTTTCAGCAGTTTCAAACTGCCAAAAATGTGGTATTATTTCTCAAACAGGAAACAAATTAATGAAGGATATGAGAGGTAAATGAAAACATGTCACAGAATGAAAACACGGTTCAAAAGCTCTTAATAAATTAAAAGTTACAAAAAGCAATTTACGGAGTGTTTTATGTATGTCACTACGATGAGGTTTTATTGGTGTGATATCATAATTTGGCTGTCTCTGATTCCTTTCTCTTGGCAGCTCTAGCTCCAAAGACATTATGCGCTGATCATGCCAGCTCACAAAGCTGAGTGCCAGAGGTCTGCTTTATTTGGGCAGTAATCAACGGGACTTGTAGGTTTACCTAAGGACTTCCACGTCAATTCTCCAAGCACCAGATCTTGGGGTCTTTCTTGTTTGACTTTGGTAATTGCTTTTGTGCAGAGAAACTGAGTAAAGTCAACAGGACTCGCCATCCAAATTGCATGGTTTTTAGTTGGTTTCCAAATTTCCCGTGGAATTATCTCTGTTTACAAATGTATCCAGATTTTACTTTGAACTTTTTCCCCTCCTCCTGCCCTTAAAGAAAAATGAATTCCTAAATACGTTTGTACTTGCAAATTCATAGATTTATACACTTCATGCCCCTTTAATCCCTATTAAACTAATCTGAAGTCATGTCAGGCCAACTATCCACAGTAAAATGGATTAGACAAGCCAGTTGATCAGATATAGAAATGACTCTGGGCGCTTTTTCTGTCTAGCCTCCATGCACTTAGAGTACTATTTTCATACAAATAATTTTGTTCTCTTTAATTCCTTTGCAATTAAGCTAATTCACAAATAACATTGGTTCTTAGAGAATCATTAGTGTAAAGCAGAGCAGACAATGCTTTTAATTAGCACTTTTCATACCTCCTCTATCCATTTGCTAATAAAATTACTTCTCTATTAATTGATTAGCTATTTTAATTTACACAGCAATAAGTGCTGATATACAGTGGCCATAAAACATCTTTGTTAAGTAATTTTTAAAGTACAACTGATATTTATTTCCTGGAGAAAAGGAAGGTGTTTGTTTAAAAGCTTTGTGATGTATGTACTGTAGCTCCTGACAGCCCTACTCACCGGAAGATAGTAGAACTTCAAGTGAATTTTAAGGAATTTAACATGTACAGATTTTTGTATTACCAAAGGAATATATAGGTTCTTTGGATGTCTTAAAATTATGTATAAGACCTTGTTGTACAAAGAGTCTCAGTCTGCAAAAGAATGCTTATATACTGAAAACTAAGAGCCATTCTGTGTTCTCAATTTTATTTACACTTCTGTTAGTTTTTGACACAAAAAAAACCAAATTAAAATACTTCAGCTTACTAAAGTGAATAGTCATTTTAAGTGGTTGTTGGAAAACCAGTTTCCCATACATTTTTTAAATAGAACAAATCAACACGTGGAATAATGGATTAACGTTATTAAATTAGACACAAAATCTCTGTTCAGGTGGCTGCGTCAACATGGATACCCAATGAAGCTACTTCTAAAGTCTTGCTTTCCACATTTCATTTTGAGAACAACGGCCTGACTTCTCAGCTACACTAAGTTCTTCATATTGAAGGATAGAAATGGAAAGGGGGTTTAGATTGATCCATTATAAATCACTTCACTCAAATGCCCCCTGTACTGCTTGGGGGACATAACACAGTTTTGGTGCAGATATTCATCTGCCGCCTTTGCCTTTCCACTTCAGAAGGAAGGTTGCTGGCCACATTGCCACATTGCAAGCCCCTTTGCAGCAAGGCAGCTGACTGACCCAGTGGCCTTCATGGCTGCCCCTAACCACTTACCCCTGTCCCTGGGGATGCCTGCTGCCTCCAGCAGGAACGGGGCTTTCACACCCACCTCGCTTCCACCGTAGCATCATGCCATGGTCAGAAAATCAGTGGGCAACATTCTGTCCTTCTCCTCATCACTTGCAAAGCTTGTCACATGGTACCTGATCCCGTCTTACAGTTGTGAGTTAGGGTGGAAAATGAAAGAGTTCAGTTTTCTTCTCAAATTGCTGGTATACGGTGACATTGCCTTGTCGTCAGGCCATGCTTTGGACCAAAAAGAGAAGAGCTGAGTGAAAGTGGAAACGAAAATGAAATCTCCCAATAGGAGTTTAGAGCAAAGTGTCTGATACTCAAAAAAGACGAATTTTGAGGTCAGATTTGCAGCCTGATTTAAGCAAGCTTACCACACTTGATCATACCGGTTCATATCAGACGTCTTTTCTGAATGCATCTCCAGCAACACACAAGAACAAGCAACTAAGAAAAGGCAAGGATTAGTGAAACAATCTCCAATGCTATCTCCTGTCCCATGGAAAAGCATAGGGAAAGGGCAGAGTAGTTAACATTTGGGGGAAACAATGACATTTACTGCTCTACAATCCCATTTTCCTTATCAATTGATGAAGCATCAATCATTTAGAAATTTCTGGTCAGATATGTGTTTCCAGCTGAATCTATTTAGTTTATTTGTTTCTCAAAAAGAGGCCAGAAAAAAAAAATTCCACAACTAAAAACAACCCCATTGAGGCATTTATTTTTACTAGTTACAGCACTTTGACACAGAAAAATCGTTAAGTGAATGTCACCCATTCTGCTCATTGAATGAGGCCAACATCCTCTGGGAAGAAAAAGGGAAAATAACATGCAATCATGTGGTCACAGGCTGCCTATTTGGGGCATTTTGCAACTCTAGAATATTTGATTTTTGAAGACTTACCAGTCCCTTAAGATAGTTTTCACATGCCATGTTTGTAACTCTGCTTTGTCCATCTTCTTCCTTTCCCACAGCTTTTGCCTCCCTTAGCAGTTGTTTTATATTTGTCACAGGACTTAAATATTTTAGGGCAGGAGACGTATCTACCTGAAAGTCTAGATGACAACCTGCATATAAACAATATCACAACCTGAGTTATCATTTTAAGCCATAAAAGGGCATTATGTTAGGAGAGAGGAGACATAGGAAGGTACACTCTTAAGAAAAATGTTATTATGGTGTTCAAGGTCTTAGCATTCATGAAAAAGAAAAACATTTCCAAAAAGCTGATGTTATGGCTGAGTACTTGCTAGCTATTTTTTGGATTTTCTGTATTTGGCAAGAGAAAATTAAAAACGTAATTCCTTCCTTTCCAATTGGCATTGCTGGTGTAACTTGTCCTAAAGAAATCAGCAAGGTGACAGAAACAGATTCTCAAAAATAAGGAAGAGTCAAACCAAACTTTTCTGGAGTATCTAAGTGGTAACACTATCCAGCATCTCCAGTTCATTGCACTTGGGAAGCTTATATTAGGCATAGGCAAAGTATAGAATATGCCACGAATATGTCTAGTTACTGTCAAGGTGAGCTTTGCACTGAGCCTTCATGGAAGTTTTATCCCAAACAATGATAATCAACAGAGATAGTGACAAATGGAAAGGAAGTGGGGAAGAATAGTGACATTTGGTGCTGAACCATATGTGCGTGGTTTGAAAGACATGACTGAATTGTTTTTGGTGCTCTATTATTCTGACATTTAGAATGAGGCAAGTTTCCATTTCCATTAATGTACTGCCAACTCAAAGGGGAACTGTCGCAAATTTGAGACTAAAGAAAGCTGTTCCTCAAACTTCTCTTGAGCTTAATCAATGCCCTCGCTAAGCAACAGAGTAATGTCACAATGTAGAATCTAAATTATTATTATGCTTCCTGCTTGTTGAATGCAAGAACGTGTTTTACACCTTATGATGATATGGGATAAGCTACTTCAACAAAAGACCGTGAATTTATATATGAATGGAGAGCAAGCAATGTGAAGGAACCCTGTTGATCAGAATTTTCTGATTGTTAGCCTGGCAAACATAGCCACCACCCTTAGGCGGAGGAAGCTCAGGTGAAAGAACCAGAAAGCTTGAAATCTTTTCAAATTGTGGCTGAAACCAAAAACTGTTTGGAGAAAAAGCACAATGATCATCAGTTTCCTTTATTCTCTTTGTAGATCACTGCCTATCTTTACCAAAAGATTAAAAGTACCGAGGGAGAGGGAGAAGAGAGAGAGAGAGGGAAGAAGCTGGAGGTGATTCAGGATCCATCTAGGAGACTGGACTCACAGATTCTTCCCTCTTTGAAACAGCTCCTGGATGCTGAAATTTCCAGCTGAAAGCAGCTGTTTAGCTGCTTTACAAACAACTTAATTCAAAGGACTCCACTGACCTTGTACGATGATAGATGAACACAATGTTAGGGACATCACTCAGAGATCAAAATTGAAGGGATGATTTTTCTCAAAATCATCGATGCGAGTTTTCTTTACTAATTAACTTTCCCCCCTTGTGACTACTTAATCTCTGAAGCTTTTGTGGTGGTGGCTCAATTTCATTCTCTCTAGGAGACAGTGACTGTCCTTCAGTAATGGAAAGAATCCTTTGTAGGCCACGCAGCCACACAAAGGCCATGTATCAGCTCATTGCCGTACTGATCGTATGTGAAGTTATTATTTGTTTGGTTGGGGTTTGGTCTTTTTTGTTTAATCTGGCAGCAGTTTAAGAAAGTCCCCAGGTGATGAACCCCAGTTTTTATGTCATTTCGTTTCCCTCGCGGACATGGAGCTCAGTGTTTGCTGTTTCACCTAGGAATAGCACCAAGGTAATAATCAAGGTAATGCACCAAGCCCTGTGCCCTCATATCTCACTGAAGAGTCCTGAATCACAACCCTGGGTGGTCATGACCCCCTTCCCAGTTCCTCTCACCACCCATTCCTGGAACACTCCCTGGACCCCTCAGAAATGAATTTCCTCGTGTGATTCCCAAATTCCCTTATGACCATACAGGCCCTTGGTGCCATTATGTGCATTTTCTCTTCTTCGTTTGGACCCACTTCCTCGCTTTTTATCAACTTGAATTTTGTTGTGGTATTTTTCCATTCTGCTAGCATAAAAAAGATTAAGAAATATATAAGAATGAGCACATTATGTATATGCCTTGACTTTATATAAATGAACTTACTGCTAGAAAATGTGCCAGGACTGGCAGCCATGGCACCCGAAACCCTTCATTTACCCACAGACCATGCATTATAAAGATTATATGCTCTGTAATAATGAAGTGCAAGCTCCCGCTAACCACCTCTTCAATTGGTCTCAATATTTGACTTTTGGTGAGGAAATGGATCATACCATGAATAAGAGCTAAGAATAACCAATAGAAACGCCAAGGGAGAGAGGCACAGTTTGAGTACGAATCACAGAATTTACCTTACAAAGAATACAAGCACAATCCCTAGAAGTGCTGGAGATATGTGAACTGAACATTGAATTCATCTCTCTTCAAACATTGGGTAAAATACAAACAATGACTAACGCAATCTCATGTGAAATGGGGAAATAAATGAAACCTAGAAAGCAGAAAAAAGTAACGAACAAAGACAGACAATCTACTGGTCTGCCTGCAATGATCGCTAACAAAAATACTGCCTTGGGTAATGATGCCTTCTGAGGCAATAGGCTAAAACTCCCATGTCATCTGACATAAGAAGTCGAGAAACTATCCACTGGAGCCGTTTCTCATAGTTATCATTCTGCTCTGCATTTCGCTTGCTGCCATTTGGTCCACAGAAACCACCCACTGAACATTTGCCTTCGAAGTGCACCACCTTCTCCTATGTAGCATGAGTGACTTCTGGGGTCTCTCTCAATTCGCCACAGACAGCTTCTGAAATTTCCAAGTTGTGAGTTTCTTCTTTTCTTTTTTTTTTTTTTTTTTTTTTTAAGAATTGCTGCAACATCTTGCGTGCAAACCAGGAACCTTGGGGGTAAGGAACTGCTGGCTTGGATTACCCAAACAAGACCAGACCAAGAGTGAATACGGCGATGGACAAATACTCAGAGTACGGCTAACCTGCATTAAATCCATTTCACAGCAAGATGAGACACTTTGTACACTGCAGACACCCACTATCCCAGATTTTCTTTAGGTAGGCTTTTTTTTTTTTTCATATATTTGATTCACAAAGTACAAAACCATGGAGACTTATGCTGGGTTACAGTTTATTGCAGCTCACAGTGACAAACTTTGACTCTCTGGAAAGTTTTCTCAGTCACCTAAGACCAGTCATTAATTTGTGTGAAGGTCACTATACTTTATATTCAGTCTTTCTATTATTAGTCTCCCAGCCATGTTTTTTTGTGTCTGGCTGGCAGTTATCATTGTATTATTTGATAAATCACTCATAAATCCTTTGCATTATGTTTGTGGTCCCTTTCTAGCAAGAAAACATTTGTTGCTGAATTCAGAGCTATAAAGATGAGAAATTCCACAAGAAAAAAAATTACATGCATGTATTACTGGCATTCTTAGGGACATAGCTGCTAATTATTTCTTTAGTGGATTCTAGTGGAAGTTGGGTTGGGGTTTTTTTAAGAGAAAACCCTTTCTGCCCATGCCTACTGTCTGGGTTATCATTTCAGATAGCTTGCGGACCATGCTAACTTCAATATAGCTTGGATGAATTCATGGCACTGAATATTCATACTGCGTATGATACAGACACTGAACCCAATTTAGTAAATGAATACTTGTAATTTCACCAAAGCCCCTCTGAGAGATTATTATGCAGATTTATGAAGGAATATTGCTGAAGCAATTCTTGGCTGTGTTTTCAGTCACTGAGGACTTAAAGTATGTAAACCTAAAATAATTTCAGACTTATTTACTGTCACTGCTTTCATCTTCTGAACTTTTCTGACATTATTTCTCTCACTGGTTTGTATCCAGCATCCCCTCCCCTGTCCTTGCCCTTGAGCAAAGAGCCAGCGTCACAACACCTACAAGTGTTGCCAAGTTACTCCCAACAATATCCTTGCTGCCATAATGCCAGCAATCTGTTCTAATCCTGCTGCTGCAAAATTGCATTACAGGCAGGGGGATATATGGACACGGGCATGTGGGTAGTATCACTCACCTGGAAATACGGAGACCTGCACATAACCGGATTGTGAGCAGACTCTCACACCTCTTCTGTATGATGACGATTACCTCACTATTTTGGGACCATTGACCTCGTAAAAGAAGAAATAATCAGGCTGAGGAATGATGGAGATACTTGACCCCATAGTATATTACAGCCCTTTAAAATTCAGGAAGTGTGCTGTAAGTTGCTCTCTGCGTTACCGATTTTACAGGCGGTATCTTTTTTAAAGTATCACAGCCCCATGTATTTTTTCAGCAGTGTCCCATACCCACTTTATCACCTTCAACTTCATCCCTCTGGGTGTCAGAAAGAAAATTCATTGCTGCTTGCTAAACGTCTCTTAAAATAACATTCTATTATCTGACTTTGCTACCAAAAATAATAATTAAAAAAATAGATCAGTATCCCTCACTCTAGTCAGTGTTACCTCTCCTGCCCCACTCGTTAAGGGAATTAAGTCACCACTGGACTACCTCAGTTTGCTAAAGGGCATGGAGCCAGATCCTGAACCCTTATTAATATTGCGTCACTCATTCCTCAGCAATAGGAGTCCTACCTCACATGAAATGAAGTAGAACATGGGTAAAGCCTTTGGGATGTGGCCCACAGGCTTCAGAAGACTACAGCAACAGTTAAATTTTAGCATACTGTAAATACCACGGTTCCTCTCGGTTACATTTCTTGGTATACAATATAGTAACATATGCTTCATGGAAGTGAATTGTAAAGGCCAACTTCTGCTCTTGGATTCAGATCTCCTTGACTTCAGTGAGACTGCAGAGCAAGGGAGCCTGGTGACACCTGCAAGCAGCAAGTAACCATGGCAAAGTCTCCACGGGGGAGCTGAGGGAAAGATCAGCAGACAATTCCTGAAGGTTTCTTGTGCTTCATGTAAATTGTCACACTGAGGCTCGTTTTAGCCATGTTTTGTGTGCTGAACATGCACACATACATCTTGAACTCCTTTTACAAATTAGTATGCAATAGAATAAGGCAAGTGAAGACTACGGGCCAAAAAGCTAGAAAATCTGCATGTCGGAGAGACATAGCAAAAAGAGAAGAGCTGAAGATAGACAATGATGGGAAAGAACAAGAGACCTGGTGCAAAGCACCTGTTTTTCTTCTTTTTTTTTTTTTTTCTGGTAAACAATAGTTTATGAATTTATTTCAAAAGGTTTTCCAGTTTCAATCTTCTCCATTTTTTCTTTACATTTCTTATTTTTTCCTGGATTCCTTTTCTGTCTTCATTTCCCAGTCCTCTGTCTTTTTCTCCTCGTTACTCTGTGCTTGATTGACTGTCAAGTTAGATATGGGAAGAGGGAACTATCTTTGAAAATGTCAAAGAGTAACTGCGAAAAGACACATATTTGCACACTTTACAGGAAACATGTTCAACTCTACACAGACAGAAGCCAAGATACTGAGGTACAGAAAAGTAATTAAAGAAATCCTCCTCCTTTCTACTCTGCAGTCACTAAACTATCACTAGCACAAGTAAAGCACGAGATGGCTGAAACTTAAGGACGGCTCCAAGCACTCAGCACTGTGTGAGTGAAAATAACGAAAGCCAAGTTGCAATTTTCGGAGAGTGAGTCATGGCTGTAATTGACTCGACTAGACCAGTAAATTGCACATGGCTTAAGGACATTTTTCTCATTGTCAGGAAATTCCCCTTCTCTTGCTGCACCCCTTCAATAGGACCAATGAGCACTGCAAGCGTCGGAAGGTTTGAGATGAGCTTTCCTCCGGCGCCGCTGAGCCTTTATCATCTTTTAAACAGAATCATACAAACCCCCATGAACTGCAAATAAGTGGCACTACGCTTAACATCTCAGTGCCAGGAAGTGATGATGATGTTCCACAAAACATCACCCCAATCTCCTCTCAGGAGCCCTTTTCAACACCCATCTCAGATAAAATTCCAAGGCTCGCAAGATAGAACTGACTGCGCCTGAGTCATAATCAGCTTGGCTTGAAGATCATTATTTATGGGTGCTAATAAGAAGGAGTTTGAGGTGGTTCTCTCAGCTACCAGGACTCCACCTGCCAGCTGGAGGGGCCAGGCACAATTTTGCAGCATTTGGAAAGCTGGGCATGGTCAGGGGGAGATTGGGAAGGCAGAGATTACTCAAAAGCATGTTGAGATTTTCAGCAGAGCACCAACACCTTTTCTCTAACTTTATAATGCAGCACTTTCATAAAAGGTTATGAAACTTTTTAAATGTAGTAGTCCCAAGTAGCAATGACGAGGTTGTATGTTATCCTTTTATTTACAGTTAAGGTCATGCTTTAGGGGTGCCAACCTCCTTACTCAACGGTACAACCTGCCTTCCTGCTGCTTTTCCAATGGACCATGGATATTTTTGTCAATATCTTCTCCTCCTCTGTAAATGTACAGAAGAAAGTATTAAGCTTAAACACTGGCTGAAATTTTTGGGAGATATTGATTCTTACAGGACATTATTCTTGGTTCACATCACCAAGTTACGTTGGCGTTGTGACCGTCCACACTGTAGAAGCCAGTGCTTGGCCCCATCCATCATCTTCCAGCAAGTCAAATGGCTTCACTGTATGTGGTTTCTGACCCGGGCCAGCACTGAACTAGATGAGAAGCCTAAGGGCTGCTGTAAATAGTCAGCTAGCTATGCCAGCCGTGCTTCCCAGCTAACCTGCTCAGAATACAAGGCATAATCAAAGCTCTGCTGGCTCCCAGGAAGGCTGGTAAGCTCCAGTTCTGGAGCTGCTTCTTGCTTCAGCAAGGAATAAAGGAAAATTGTTGATAATGCTCTAAAGCTATATTTTTGCTTGAATATGTACACAATAGGAGGCAGTGAAGGAGGAAATTCCAGATACAGTACATTTACAGTAAGTACAAAATAGCTCTCCCCCCAGTAATTCATCCAGCCCGATATAGTAAACCCCTTCAAGCTGTTACGCACAGGAAGCGTAGAAATTAGAGAAAAAGAAAACATGAGAGCATCCAAAGTCTACTTTCCTTCTGACATTCATTTCTATACAGTGATCATTTTATGATCTCCTTAATTTCGGAGTTCATTTATCCACCAAAGCAGAACAAATCTCTTGCTCTTCAGTCGAGGCCAATCTTTTTACTTTGTACATAAAGCTCTACTGTATTGTCTGACATTAAGCTTTTCTCTAGATAGCATACACCCAAAGCATGTATAATTTCAGGTATTTGTAGTAATGACAAACTATAGAACATCAGCTGTACTTTTAATTTGAAGAGGGTGCTTCTGTGATGAAGACAGAAGTTGAATACAACAGAGCAGTTTTGCGTCTAACAAGTACCTTCTTTTGGAAAAAAAAAAAATTCTTTGAGATTTAAAAACCAAGTCTGAGGCATCATACATAAGCAAAATCTGTTACTATGGATTTCTTGGCAGTGTTGTGATATAAATGTGGTTTTCCTTTTGTCCAAATGACAAAAAAATTGTAGGCAAGCAAGCTTCTAGATACAGAAGGTGCAGTCAGAGTCTTGTCTGGGTCGTATAATGCCCACTGAGATCTGCTTTAAGTTCTAACTGAGGTTTTTAGAACCCTTTTCCTTCTGCTTGTACAAATTGCTTCTCACGCAAATAGCATGCTTTCTAGTGGAAACTCACAAGGCTCTAGAGCATGCAAGCCTAACACTTGCTCCTCTCCATGAAAACTTCAGAGTGCAGAAAAAAATCAGTTACTCGAGAATTTATGAAAAGTGGAAAAAGTGATGTGAGTACAGCTGCAGGAAATTCATTTTATAATCTGAATAGCTGCTCGAGATTTTTTAGTAATAACCACCTAGTTTTAATGGGGACATTTTCATATTGCTCATTCTATATTCCTGAATAACCATCTGATACTTTGTTTGTTAGAAGTACTTGCAATATCATTTAAATGAAGCGAAGCCATTCATTTTCCTTCTTTTCCACCTCAACAAGATTTGCCTTTTTTGACTCTGAAAAGCCCATCCACTTCTGCTAGTCAGTCCTCTCCAAACACTGTGTGAAGATGTTCAGTAAATCCCAGATACACCTTACTGTGGCACTAACGCCATCCATCATCGTTTGCTCTCCGATATCAATCTTCTCCTCTCTCTGTTTGCGCTCGGTACAAGAAGGAGCTCCGAGAAGGTGACCCGCATGACTCCTATCTTCAGTTATCTGCTGTGGTCCCAGAAGTGATTCATGATCAGATCAGATCTATCTCCCTGGTGCTGTTTTGTCCTTAAGGCTTCGGCACTTGCGGAGACTGACTAGAGACTCCAATCAACCATCTGGTGTCTGCCAACTGTAGTGTCTAGTCAGGCTACACTGAATGCAAAGAGAAATGTGTTTTGTATTTGGATCCCTAATGCGCTCATCTCTTCCCATGGGCCAAGCAGAATATTAAGCGGCTGCAACTCTAAAAGGCTGGGATGGCAGCGGAAGAAAACCTTAGATTTAAAAAGAGTATTTAAAGCCAGCTTTAAAGTTTGACTGAATGGAAGGGCTAGTATAAGGTAGGCAGCAGCTCTGTACTGGCAAAGGATGGATTTAATAAGTGACGGGACTTTTCCATCAGTTCTTTCTACAATTTTATGAGCTGTTTTTAATTGTAATTTGCCTATTTATATGTGATTAGAATGTTGTTAAGGGAGTTCATTTTTTTTTTCTTTAAACTCTGCTTGTCCTCTGAATAATAAAAAGGAAATACTAGAAGTCTGAAAAACTCATTACATGCCTTTTGCCAAATATTTTTCAGAGTAGGCTGCATTAATCTGTGCCTCGCATAGACTGTTTTATTCCATGTATTTTGAGATGAGCCTTTCCCCCTAGATCTCTCCCTTTCCTTTCTCCCCTCCCATGTATACCACACAACTGGAAATACAAATGCTTTTGCCAGACCCAGTCTTACCACATTACTGCCACGTGAAAAGTCCTATTAGTTATAAGCCCTTAATAATAAGCTTCTTACTCAGCTGGTTTCCTTCTACCATGACAAGTTTTATCACGGGCTTGCACAATCACAGCAGCCAAGTACTTGAATCGGCCATTTGGGGTGGCAACACTATCTGCCTTGGTAGCATGTATTACTAGGCAGAGGGCACTAAGGGCATGTCCTCCATGGCATTTTGGCGCCTCAGGGTCCCATCCTTGAACACCAGAAGCAGTCATTGCATGCTTGAATCGCAACTTTTGTAAAACCGCTCACTCCTGAGTTATGTGCATCAGCTGTTCGCGGGCTGATTTGATGGGTAATATCGCCCACGGGCTTGAGACCGGCCAGGAGGGTGCTGTGGGATTTTCATCATTTTCACTGATTGCAATGTGAACTGTAAACTGGCATTATATTCGCTATTTTGTTTCTACAAACTAAAAAAGCGGACACAGGGCAGCTGCCCTGCAGGAGACAGCAAGTTAGCCGTGGATCCATTTAATTTAAGCCAGAGGGAAAGCCAGACTGGCCACAGCAGTGCTGGTCAGCCTGTGCAGGCTGATGACAGCGTCTGCAGGGGTGCATCTTCACCCGTGCCCCCAGCCATCCCTTTCCCCCGGGGACAACGGAGCGGCAAGGGCACCTGCTGGCTCTGGAGGGATTTCCCTGCATTCCACCCGCTTTCCAGCCACCCAGGGCTGTGGCTGGGTCCTGTCCTTCAACCCAGCCTGACCTGGATGACCAGAATTTGTCTGTTAAGGCGGCAGGATCTGATAAGCAGCCCAGGTTTAAATACCTGCTCAAACTGGTACAGAGCAAGGCTTTGAGCCTGCAGCTCCCAAGCCCCGGGGCCGGGGGGGTACCTCACTCACTTGCCTGCTCTCCATTCGGCCTCCCTCTCTGCCTCCCGCCGAGATCTGAAATTTCATCCAACACCTGACAAGCCTTCCCAATCAGAGTGATGTCGAAAGTGAGAGCATCTGGCCTGAGATTTGGTCAGAAAGATGCGCTTTCCTGCAGAAGCTGGATTTTTACACAATTACCTGGCCAGTTCTACTCAGGTTTAAGACCACGATTAAAGCTCAGGTTCCGGCTTATACCTGTTCTTCAAAATTCATTACTCAGTTTTTCCTTTTACATCAGGGCAAATGAGGAATATCTGTGCCCGCCAGAGGAAATTAGTCCAGTGGAGGTACAAATGGAACAAGAATAAACAATTTCTCACCTAAATATGAGGGAAAACACAGAAGCTTGCAGTTCCATTTGATACCACATAAATTCTCCTTTAGGACATACACATATGGACAGAGGCTGAAGTTTTGGATTGATTCTTATTTTGCGTACTCAGTTTGCCTCTCTCTTTTAAGGAAGAATGCCTGCAGTGAAGTCTAGCTAGAAAAGAAAAGTGAACTACGGTTTTTAACTGAAAACAGAAAATCCCAAGAAATCAAGCTTTTAACTTCTGAGAGCAAGTGCTTCAACACCAGCAGGTTGAGATCAACTTATCAGACCTCTTCATTTGCTAGATTTTAACCAGGGCTGTCCATGTGTCACACACTTCCAGAGCGCGGCCTTGTCCAAAAGTAAAACCCCAAAACAACGACAGCGGCACCAATAATAAATCCTAGGGAGGCAGTTCAGACTATATTTACTATATACCATCTGCACCGAGCCCTGAGAGACATTATGTTCCACATTCCCTGCCTGTACTACGGAGAGCTTTTCTGATGTGTAAACCATCATTTATCTTGTCTTTGATTCCCTTCATGTGACCTTTTTCAGAGTATGGCAGTATAACATCCTTGCTATGGCAGGCTCTGAGACCATTTGAGGACAGGCCTCATAAAGCCTGCCTTTAACATTAATCGATCACTTTATTATGGAAGTAAATCAAAGCAGTTAAACTCAGGTCTTCTGAGAGTTGAAGGTCAAACAGGGAAAAACAAACTTTGTTCTGGGAAGAACATAGAAAAATTCTTTCAGCCCCATCCCTTTGTTCTTTGCCTTAGAGGCATGACAAAAGCACATAACACACGCAGCATTTAGGGAAGTACGAAAGCAAATATACATCAATATACACAAAGTATTTGTATTCCAAGCAATTTTGCAAAACCCTTCTTTCACGTCCCAGAAAGCAGAGGCTGGAGAGAGGGGGTGATCGAGGAGAGAATACAGACCCACTTGCCTTCCCAGCAGCTCGGCTGGAGAGGCAGAGGAAAGGAGGAACAAGCGGTGCGGATGAAGGCTCTGGCAGATCTGGTCTTTATTCACCGTTGCCCCTCACCGTACCTTCACTGATATGTTTTGAGAATTGCAGAAAGACCTCCACACCTGTGTGTATGGAGTCTGCAGGAGCACGGGTACGGCTGTAGGTGTTGGTGAATATGTAAATGTTTTCAGAGAGGAAATTCAGCTTAAAGAAGTTTTACAAACAAGGAAATATGCAACTTCAGTCTTCCTTAACTCTGCAGGGTTGGATAAACTGACATCTTCCCGTCTTCTAGCAAGTCTGGAGAGGTACCCTTCTCCACCACAGTCGAGCTTCTCTGTGGTGCCCCAAACATGAGTGGCCTCAGCGCTTTATTACTCTAACCCTCTGTTTCTTGAACTAAAATCTGGAAACTAAGGCTGGAAACAGCACCCCAAGACTGAGTGAAAGGGCTGTGTGAGGAGGAGAGCCCAGCAGAAAGCTGCCGCTTCGCTGTGTGCCCAGGATTGAGGCGATGCTGATACCCAGGACTTGCTCCTTCCCCACCAGCTGCAGTGCCTGGGGGGCTGCCCATGTCCCCCCAGCCCACAGGAAACACTGCCTCTGCTTGGCAAGCCCGTGTGAAACTGAAAAGCTGTCCCTTCCCACCTTGGCGATGGGACAGAAGAGCAAGAGGTGTTGCAGAGGCGAGGATACCCCTGGAGCGTGACAGCAAGCTGCCTGCCAGCCAAGGGCACACCAGCAGAGACTTGACCATCACCTTGGACCAGTCTCTGATTTCTGTGCCTCAGTTTTCCCTTGCTGAAATGAGGAATACCAAATACTGATATTTTTTTTCCCTGTTTTTCCTGTTTCATTTGTATTGTTTGTTTTGAAGAAAAGAGTCCTCAACGCTGACTTTGCTTTTAGCCTTGCACCCTTCTAGCCCTGTGATCTGACGCTGAAGTGTTTCCTTGAACCGTTTTGCTTTTTGACTTACCTCGGATTTTTCAGGGCTTCACAAACACACAGGCACACCCAAATGACACAGGAGGGTGTTGGTCAGTAATGAGCTTTGTCGTCAGGGGAGCCTGACAGTTTAATTTGTTTCTTTGTAAGACAAAACCATTTTTTAAGCACAGAAATTTGCTGACATAGCAAGTAATATGAGTGCAAGCACCCACCAACTCTTACTTACTGGATTCAGTGTGCTGAAAAGTGTGGCAGAAACTTTAAAGAACACAGGTGAAGATGTTATCCCTGTCCTGAAGTGTCCAAAGTTTAAATGTAGACACGTGGTGACACACCAAAAAAGCACCGCTGGGGGCAGGCAGGGTTAGGAGAGGCAAAGGTTAGAAAATAAGATGATGCCACCGATCAGTTATGGAATGTTCTTATCTTGGCATCTCCATTAGAAATGTAATAAATAAGCTTATTCTAATGGGATTAGAGCAACAGTCGACTCACAGACAAGGTAACCACTCAGGAAAAATGTGCATGTGAAGGAAGTGATTCCCAGCCCCAGGAAGCAAGACATGGGTGTTTATGGGTGAAATGACAAATAGACTATTGTAGGCAGAGCTGTGGATGGAGTGGGAAACATGGGTAAATTTATGATAGATCCCAGAGACAGAAAAGCCGGCAAAGAAGAGTTATATAGAATATATGTATCTATTGTATCTATTAATGGAAGGCTGAGGAAGGGAAAAGAGCACTGTCAGCTTGAAATATAACACGTTTCGTGGAGTTATGTTTTCCTATTTTTAAGTGATTTCATCTCTTTTTCTTTTATGCAGTGAATCATCTGAAAAGAACAGGGAAAGCTGACTGCACTATTAATTAGAAGAAAATTGAAATATAAAGTGCCATCAAGTACACAGCACTAAAAACCTAGAGCCAGTATACATATTTCCACATCTCTGTCAATTACAGTAGTATTAAAAGTATTACCAGTAGAGCAGAAAAATCAGAAAAAAATATGTTTTCAATATCACAGTGACCCTTTTAGGCCTGAAGTGCTGGGAAAGGGAGTTGACTCAAAAATGGCATGATGCTGCCAGTCAGCGAGAGAAAGGTCGTTTTTCTGAAGAATTCTCTGAAATTTAGCCAGGTTGATTGAACAGCACAGTGTGGGTCACGAGGTTCAAGAGCAAGACTGCGTGAGTGGTCACAGAGTGGTAACTCTTACTCTAACCACGGACACAAAGGAAAACAGAGGCTGCCCTAGAAATTACGAGTTCTTAGTTATGGTTGTTTCTGATGGGAGGCACCCGTAGCATCAGAGATGGGCTCCTGTCCTAAACGGAGCATGGGAAATGCAGTGTCCATTTGAAATAAAGAAAGGGTCCAGCTCCAAAAATTTCAGCTGACCCCTCTTTGGAGACAAGCGCAATAGGACACTTTGGCTCCAAATCCCCCCTCACTTCTAGCAGGAACGTCAATATGAATCCGAACACTGTGGCTGGGGCCCGTATCTCTTAAAAGGGTCTCTGGTTTGGTTTGGACAGGCATCCAAATCCCAAACGATCTGAACCTCTGGGATACGCCCAATTAACTTGGAAATATTTATAGCAGGACTTCCTGAAAAATCTTGGTGCTTTCTAATTCTTAGTAGGTCAAGGAAACAGAGGACTGAATATTCTAATATTCCCGTCCCTCTGACAACCGCAAATTCAAGGGTCAAAGTAAAAGATGCAGAATATGGAAGATTTTTTCTGAACTGTCTCAAATCTCAGCAAAAGGTTCAGCTGGGTTTTGCTTTGAGTATTTGAATGAAAACTTGACTTATTATTTCATCCCAACAGACTCGTACACTACGTTAACAGTCAGTCAGTGTTGGAGCTCTTCCCTCTGTATTCACATGTGCATGTAAATAATTCCAATAATTTCCCTGGACACAAATTCCAGCTAATGGTTTGTTTCTAACTATAATGTTTGTCTCTGTGCATGCTCCCTCTTCAACATGCCATTTCAGCGATATAAGATTTTAATTTTTTTTTATCGTCTTGCAAACTGACAAAGAAGATACGTTCCCAGGTTAAAAAAGAAAATGGCCAAATTTTTCCATCAGGATTCCCATCTGAAACACTCCTCTCTACCTAAAAGGTATAAATATTCATCTATCTGTCTGAGCTAAAACCTACTCAGCGTTTCAGTGTGTGGTTTTTTCCTGATGTGGCTGTTCTACAGAGACAGACACAAGAGTTGTTTTGTCTAGCCACTTACAGTCCCGACTCCTCAGACTTCAGTGTCCCCCAGACTGTTAGAGGCCAAAGCCTGAACTTGCTGGCTAACCTTTTAAAAGATAATTTCACCTGTATTTTTATGTAGGTTGTTCAACTGGATTGCTGGCCACTATTCCTAAGAGTGCTTACAATCTTTACATAGCTGATGTGTGACGAAACATGCTCTTTTTGTGCTGCTCTCTTACGTTTGCTAAAACGTTTCTGATTTGCTGGATGAAGCTTAATGAGCAGAATTCATTCGCTTTAGGGTGCAACTTCTCGTGAAAGCAGACAGATTTATTAAAATGCTAGCACTCTAGATAGGAAAACTAAGCTTAAATGTTGGCTTTGAGATTGGCAGTCGGAAACGACAACACTTGCAAATGGACCCGCTTGTACACCTATGTGCTGTAGCTCCACTGGAACAAAATACAGCCATTTTCAGGGCTATTTTCATGATATACTGCATTCATAATCAATTTTTGTATAATCTCTTCCTCCACTTAAAAAATAGAACCTTTCAGAAAATGTAAAACACCATTGTTTAATGAAAAATATATAATAACTAGCTTGGCAAATGTTGTATGTGAAATTTCAACAGAAACCATAAATTATATTAAATGCCCAATAAAAATGTTCAATCAAAAGCTCATTTTAAGATACATTGTTAATGAACTGTATGAAATGATGCTTAATCAAAACCCGACACCTTGCAGGGGAGAGAGATTCCACAGGACCTCAAGAGCACTATTGTTCTGAACAAAAGATAACAATAGAACAGGGTAATTAATAGTCTGCACTCCCGTGGCATTCTCCAGGGAATTCCAATTTCTAAACGAGCTCCATTGTTTTTCAAGAAAGCAGAAATTTTGCTGCTTTATACCGTTAATGCCTTGAACTTGATCAAACATTAAGACATCATTTGTCAGGCAGGTTTTGTTTGCTCCCGAGTTTTGATCATTCCCCCATTTAAAGTTATTGTGTGAAAAAGAGAAGAAACTTTTCCTGTAAAAGCTCATTTTGCGAAAGCAGTACTGGGTCCTTATCTTGTCTGTCTGTAATTTTGTAATTCTCAAATTACATAAAACAAGTTAAAGAAAACATCTAGGAAGAGTTCTTCACCATAGCAGCATTAGTAAGAGGTTCAGTGTGGGTATATCGATATGTACAACAGATTTTCTTATTTGGTTCCCTTTCAATTGGCACCCTATAATGAGCATGTCATACTCATCATATATAAATTTCTAAATTTTCCTAGCCAAAGATAGAAAATGCTACTCTATCTAGCAGAGCAGAAGACTACTACAAGGACAGCGTACTGAAATACTCAAGTCATCCTAATTACTGTCAGCATTTACAGTTGTAAATAATCTCAAATTCGGTTCTGCGTATATTTTTTCCCCTCTTAAATCTTCCTTCCTTGGAGCAACTTGGAAACATTCATTTTCTAGCAATGCCATTTTTCAAAACAGTCATAAGCTGCTATTATTATTAATCACGGTATTGGTGTTTGTACAAAGATGGATTTACTGAAGAGCAGAGGAAGACGTAGCCCCCTCCCCTTCTCTTCATTATCACCCCCCACTCTGAGCTGTGTTCCTGCTCGCTTAGCCTGCAACGCTTAGGGCTAGAAAAAAACCACAAACATACCATCGTCAACAATGCCTGAGAAGCATTAATGCCTTGATATTTATGTTTCCTAACAGGAAAGTCAAGTTTTCACACTGGACTTGTGCTCCCCCGAGACCACCGGCAGCTGACTGAGTTCCAGGGAGAAGCTTGGGTGCGAATTGGAAGCCATGGCTGCTCCTCACACCTGCACTGGCCCCAACCGGCCATCTTTCCCTTGCCCTCGGGCTCCCAGCACATCCACAGCCACTGGCAAGAGGTCAACCGACGTGCCACAAATTCAGGCTCCTGCTTCTTTATCCCTGGCAACGTGTCTGCATCCTTGAGCGCTTTTGAGAAGTTGCCCCCCTGTCATGTGAGTGGAGCAACTCCATTTGATGGGGCGGGAAGTGAGAAAGCCCCTGTGGAGCACACCTTCCTCTGGGGACTTCCAAATCTGCCAGTGTTATGAAAACGCATGCAAAAAAAAAAAAAAAAAAAAAAAAGGATTTATATTAAAGACAGTTAGATGTGAAATGTTCCTATGAAAAGCCCCTTTTAATGCATTTTCTGCTGGACCGGAGACAGCTGTACTGAAATGAGCAAAACAGGCTGAGCAGGGAGGCTGTGAAGGGTATTGTATGGCTGCACAGGACAGCCTTCTGCATGCCTGAGTGTACATGTCTCGGTGCAGAGAAATAGTTCGGATTACTAAGGTTAGAAAAGCTCATTGGGATGCAGATTTTGCTGACAGAGGCATTACTATATCAACGGCACATAACATGTACTGTGTTAGTAGTAGTCTCATTTTCGCTGTTTCCAGCAATGAGAACAGCACTTTAGGCCCCCTTTCCAAAGAGCCCGGCGTTGGGCTGACACAGACGGAGGAGCCGCTTCTTCCATCGGCTGCAGACGCTGCCTGGGTTCAGGCCCCAAAGTCAGTCCCCGCAGGGAAAGGGGCTGGCTGGCTCCTCAGCTGCTGTAACCAGCACGTCAGCAGCTCCGCGCTGCCAGGAGGGCTCTTCCTACTGGTGTCCGGGGTCTTTATTCCACAGTCAAGTGCAGGCAAATGAAGTAAAAATATGTGGAAATTCAGGAAATACAGATTAGGCCACGGAATCACTGCATTCATCAATCTTTGTGTGTTTTCTGGAAAAAATAAAACACCCAACAAAAAAAAAACAACTTCTGTTTCTTTATTTTTGCTCCTTATAAATGAATGTATGTACACAGAGAACTGTGAAGAGCTTAGATATGCAGCCAACATAAGATACAAAAAAACCCTGATGTGGCAAGGGAGAACACCAGATCTCTCATACCTCAAAGCTGTCCTTTAACCACAAGACCACCTTTCTGCTCTATCTGGTTATCAGTTTCAGCTCTTTCCCTCAATTTTTTACACAGTAAATGTGGTCCCATTGCTATCCTTGTGCCTTAAATATCTAATATAATTGCTCTATATATTTTCTAGGCAATGTTGTTCCCAACTAATCATTTAAATGTATTTTCAATTTTTTTTTCATTCCAGTAATGAACGCCACTATACTTTTTCTTATTTTTAATTTCAGATACGATGCACCTTCCTCTTCCATTTTTTAACCTTTACTTATGATTTCTTTTTCATACCTTGCAGCATCTTATAAAATATAAAATAAAAAAATGTAATGAAACATTCAGACGTTTCTTCTCCTTGTGGGTTTTAGGAGATGCAACATTGTGCTGAAGTTCCAGCCTGCATTTTATTACTTCCAAGAAGGTATAAAGAATAAACAATAAACACCTGTCTACACTGGTAAGCTGACAGAGAGAACGTGCTCAAAGCTCCTCTCACCTCATTTTGGAGTCACAACTGGATGCCTCCAAGGCAGGGATGTGGACATTATGATATGTTGTCATTCTTCTTTGCATATGGAAGTTCCCCAAACATTAATTTAAATATACAGTACTCATACAGTCTCGACTGATTATTGAAGCGGACCAAAAGCTCTTGCGTTCTTGCTGGAATGATTCGCTGCCCCAACTAGCCATGCTCACTTTTGCTTTTTTTTTTTTTTAATAAGGAAAAACATACTCTGTTTTAGTGTCTGTGGTTGTCTAGGCCTCTGCGGTGATTTCACAGCATACTTTCCCACCTGTCTTGTTCCACTCCCTTTTTCCTGCCCATCAAGATCTTCATTACAACATTCTTTCTCTTAGTCATATGCATTTCTTCTAGGTTACATGAGCTACTTGACGCCAACCAGGAAACTAAATGAGATACCATCTGAAAACTCCGGTTCTAAGCAGTTCTCTCCCTCTTTCTCGATTGCTTATGAGGGCTGCTTAGGATTAGCTGCTGCTTACAAGTATGCCTGTGCAGACAAAGCAAAACCTGACAGCGAGCACAACTGTACATGATGCTGGAAGTGTCATCAGGGCGCCGCTCTCCACAGAAGAGATGGGTCTGCAAATGAGGGACTCTGAGAATTAATTCTGGGAATACAGCACTTCCCTGGGAAAAGGGTAGTTTCTGGATTTTTGAAGAGTGATGCTCTAAGAATCTCTTGGAATCAAAAGTGAAAAGGGGAAATGGTATTGGGTAGTCTTTGTTGAGTACGGAAAGATATTTAGATGTGTATATTAGCTGAAGAGGAAAAACAGCTGGTGACATACTATTAATAGGCTTTTTAGTGATGGCACGCTAATTAAGTTTGCTGATGACACAAAACTGGGAGGAGTGGCTTGACACACCAGAAGGCTGTGCCACCATACAGAGCGACCTGGAGAGGCGCTGGGTGGAGAGGAATCTAATTAAGTTCAACAAGGGCAAGTGTAGGGTCCTGCACCTAGGGAGGAGTAACCCCATACACCAGTATAGGTTAGGGAGAGGGACCTGTGAGTCCTGGTGGACAAGCTGTCCACGAGCCAACAAGGTGCCCTTGTGGCCAAGAAGGCAAATGGTATCATGGAGTGCATTAAAAAGAGTGTGACCAGCAGGTCGAGGGAGGTCATCCTCCCCCTCTACTCTGCCCTGGTGAGGCCACATCTGGAGTACTGTGTCCAGTTCTGGGCTCCCCGGTTCAAGAAGGACGGGGAACTGCTGGAAAGAGTCCAGCGGAGGGCTACGAAGGTGATCAAAGGAATGGAGAAACCCCTACCATTCTGTGATTCTGTAAAAATTAATAGGCTTAATATAGACCATGGCAGGGGGGTTGGAATGAGATGATCTTTAAGGTCCCTTCCAACCCAAACCATTCTATGATTCTATGATTGTATATTCTTGTCATCCCAAAGGTAACCCTAGTGTTCAATAGCAAAAGAGTCTGTCAGAGTGTAACATTCAAATACACCTACAAAATACTCTGGGTGAGAATTAACGTTCCTAGGTGAGGTTTGTGCTTTTACTGATATATATGAAGTGTTGATCTCAGGGAACAAGTCCCTCAAAAGTTCACGAGTCAATCATGAAATACATTCCATTTGAAATAAATCAAAGTTTAAATGCAATGGATTTAAATATGCCACTGTTAAAACACATAGAATAGAACTCAATTCCACTGAAAATCCAAGTCTAAACAGAAGACAACACTTCACTGAGTGTTTATGCAGATTTTAAAAAAAAAAAAAAATCTATGCCAAAAGCAGGCAGACAATGAGGCTGTAAACAAAGAGAAGAAGCAGTGGGAAGTATGTGAAACCACAAAACACAGATGAAAGTCTAAAAAAAGACTGGGAAATGGGAAATGTGCAGATCTCCGAGAGTCAATGCAGTGGACTCAGGGTCACAGTACCGAAGGAATGATGCAGTGGACACACAATGCCGCATGAACAGAAATAATAGAAGGTTCAGCTATAATAGCACAGCATATTCACAAAGGTTACCAGCACGGAGAAATGACACCAGGGTAAACATTAGTGGATATTTAGCGTGCATATTATTCTAATATCCATAAAGATATTTGAGCAGGTAAAACTGTTCAAGCTTACCGCAGTCATTGTCTAAGAACTAGCCCCATTTTGCAGATTAGTCATGAATGTGCAAGATGTGTGTATGCATTAAAGCAGATAAAATATTTACAATTCTAAACTGCAGATACAATGTCCCACTACTGCTTGCTTTCAAACCATGCCTGAATCTTAAATCGATGGTGTAGATATTGAGACTGGGAGCCATCTGACTTCCAGTGCTACCAGCATTAAGCCAGAAGATGTAATGGAAGGATACGGAGATTCATTTCATAAAGCCCGGTAGTTTCCTGGGGAATACAAGATTAAAGTGAATCCTCCACTATGAGCACCATGAAATATCCCTCTTGTGCTAAGACAGATTGGCTAGCAAGACTCTTTGAGACTAAAAAACATACAAAGCTCCACACCAAAACCAGAAAGAGGCATGCGTGAGAGAGCTGGAACTGCGTCTAAGTCCATGATCGAGAATATGACTAAATGACTGTGTCTGATTGTGTATACATTTATATATGCAACTTAGGCTATACTAAATATTTCAGATGAAGGGTGTAAATACAGCTCTAGTTTATTGTTCTGTGTATTACACGTTCTTAAATCTTACTGCTTGCCTGCATTGAGTCTATAAATTTCCTTTGACTGCAGCGCACTTTCCAGAGGACACCATGCCTCAGAGACATTCAGTTGTGGCAAAATCACCCCTTTCTTTCCACTCCCACACAACGGCTCTTGGTAGCACACCTTCCCTCATCAGACCAAAGCACCCTCAGCACCCTCATTTTTCCCCAAGAGCGTACATATATGCAGTCATCATTTTCCTTTATGATACTTTAACGAGGCTGAGGTCTTTAAATCTCTTGGATTATTTACAAGGCTAAGCTGAGCCATACCATATAGCTCTTGTCGCCATCACTAAATGAAACTCCTGCAGCAGGATCCTACCTTTATGCAAGGGAAACCAGAAACCATAAATACAAGGTCATTCTATGATAAAAGGATGGATAAATAGGAAACTCATTTGCATAAGGGCTTGTGAGTAAATGGGTCCAAGAGGGCAGTCAGTAATTGATACAAACAAACCTCTAATTCTCAGGAAAACATGCTGTGCAACAAAGAGGTATGCCCAGGACATTTCAGCTGTCCTCCCGTCAGCAAAGTTATGCCTGAGTTTTGACTAAAACCTCATTAAATCTGGCAAGGCAACATCCAGTCTCCAGAGAATAATATTATGACTATGGAAATAACAGCAATGAAGAAACAGCGATGGAGAGAAACTCAGATTCAGAGACAGATATGCCAGCTGCTGGAACCTGAAACAGGCTGTGGCCGAGCATAATAATACAGAGAAGTGAATTGAGGTAGGTGATGAATGCCGTATAACTAAGGGCTTCATCTAAGCCAGATCATCAGTTACATCTGGTTTTAGATATTTCCTTTGGGTGTTTATCAAAATAAATTCTGTGAACATTGTATTTCCAAACAGGAATGCTTCCTCAAACCTGCGCTAGTTCAAAAAAAAAACCCACCCACCCACCCAACCAACCAAACAAAAAAAAACAGTGATGGATAAGAAATTGATCTATATGTGTGAAAGACTGGTTAGTCCATGACCGCTGAAAGACCATGTGGTCATTCATACTGCATGCAAAGTATGAAGGTAGTCCCAAAATGTAGTCTTCTTACTTGTATGCAAATGCATGAATAGCTTTGCTGGTCTGCATATATTACGTGAAAATACCGACACTAAACTGCGTACTCAGAATTTGCTTTGGACTGGGAATAGAAGAATACTTTACAATCTTAAATTACAAGTTTATTCTAATCCGTATACTTCAGATTACCTTTCATGAGTCTTTATCTTCAGATTAGATAAGATTTGCCTCACTCTGAATTTTTCTGCTTCCGTCCATAGAGAAAGGAAAAGATACAGGAAACCTCTGTTACCGTTTTGTGTTGCTTGTACTCTGAAACCACCTAAAGGCTTGAATATATGAATATTTGCTCTGAAGTTATCATTAAATGTTCCTGTTGAAAGACAAAATGCAGTGCACTGAACTACTAGCAGAGCACTGTCTAAAACCCACCTTAATTGTAAATTCAAGGGGGCTTGCTCTCTGGAGCAGGTCCTGAGCTCCTGAAGCGATGATGATTTGGACCCACCATGGAAGTGGGGAGAACAGAGGTTGCGGGTAGGTAGGGGGAGCAGTATTTTGGGGAATCACTAGGTGGTGTTACGGCTGACACCGATATAACACTGTCAGTTCTGCTTAACCAAAAGCAGGGTGAAAATCTTCATTCCCTGGTGTGGGACCTCTCCTTTCAGAAGCAGAGTATATTATTAGCAAAACCTTCCTATCACAGCTTTTCTGCCTAGACATGATTTCTTACCCATAGTTATTGCTCCAGGCTAGAGCTAGATCTACATTTCAAAATGTAAGTCTAGACTCGCAGGCCTTTCTCCTGGAGTGCCAGCAGATGGGGAGGTGCCACCTATTTCCCTTCGAGTTTTCGCATCCTCGGAGATCCCAAATTCCCCAAAGACTCCAATCCAAAAGATCTCCCTGTTCCCACCCATTTGTAAGTCCAGACAGACATGGCTCCAGAAAACAGCGGTGGACGCAAATGAGGTTACAAACCCACGTGGGCCCATCTTCGGCTGCGCATGGCCAGCCCCTGGCAAAGGAGTTGTGCATGTGGGAGCTGCGTGGTCTGCTCCAGACAAGACAACGCAGGTTATCAGAGGTCAGCAGCTTAAACCTGGAGCAGTGAGAGAGGAGGAGGTGATAGCTTTGGTCAGGGAGGCGATGGGGAGCCGCAACGACAGGAAGCTCCAGCAGAAGCTCTGGAGATGGCATCCAGCTGCTGCCCTGGTGGCATGGAGGCCTGCACAGCTCCTCGCTGGCGCTCCTGCAGGAGCTGCTGGTCCTGCACGGCCGTGAAGTCAGGGCTATGGTGTGCATCCCTTGACTAACACAAGCTTCTCCTTCTGCACATTTCCTGCTACTTCAACAATATGTTCCAGATGTCTGCCTGTGCCCCTCCACTGTGGGGATTCATTCTTTTAAGAGTTCAACTACACCAAAGACTTCATTGTTCGAAGTTGGTTGTGTCTCTGCTGTTTCTGGTGATCAGGACTGTCCTTCTGGACCGGTACGGAGAATGAAAAGAGAGAAATGCAATGTATTGATTTTTTAAAACATATTTATGATGTCTTTCAATATAGCCTACAAGAAGATACTACATCAGAAGACCACGGTTTGCTTTTCATTCCTTTCACAAGGCTGAGAACTTGTCGCACTCTTTGCAATAAAGGCAGCCATCAGTCTTCCTGCTTCTGCTGCAAGGGTTCCAAAGTAATTGGTTGGTTTTATTACTCGATCAACAGGCAGGGTATGAAATATGCTATGAGGAAACAAGGCTTCTGGCAATTTATTTATAAATATGTTTAATACATCTTTAGAATGTTTTTTTTTTTTCCAGTTCTTTACCGTTGTTCCAAAATGTGTCTCCTTCATTGTTACTACAGAAATGCACGTGTTTACCTTGAATATCTCATTATGATCTTTCCTACAAAGACCTTCAGGAGTTTAAAAGAAAAAAAAAAATCTCTTATTCAAAATAATCTCATCTCAATAGAGCATTTTCCTCTAGCCAGTCTGGGTGCAGTGCGAGTGTTTTGCAGGTGCATTCTTGCTGACCTTGGATATAGCAAATAGGTGTAAATGACATTCAGGCCCCTCTGCTGCTGTCATTATGGGTTCTTTGTTATACTGCGGGAGTCACATTAGCATTACACTGAGAGTACAGTATTGCAGGTGAAAGAGAAAACTGAACCTCATGGATATTACAGTATAACAGCTTTGGCTCAGACTCCTGAGGCATTGAGCCAAGTGATAACAAAATGTATGTTAAATTAAATACAAAAAACCCTCCTACATTAGCATTAAGGATTTGACTTACACTCCTAAAGAAAAAATATTCTAAGTTAAGTCTGCTGCTGTCTGAGTTTGGAATTAAAGAAATACAGGCAATTTAAACTTTCAAAAATTGGGCAATTTCTTTGTTTAGTTTTGTGGTGTGCTTTTGTGTGGGGTTTTTTTGGGTTTTTTTTTAAATCTCTTTGGATAATTTGTAAACAACATATCTTAGATTTTGGCTTTAAACCTTTATTTGTTTGATCTTAATTTTTTTTTTTTTCAGACAGGAAAAATTAAGGGTCCGCCCTATGATTGTTGTGATCAAATCCAGTGGACTTCGAAGCAGGTCCGGACAATGCAGGGATATAAGTGAAACAAAATTTTGGGAAATGCATGAAGAGGACATGCTGGAAAATGGTTTCCAGAAAAGCCTTTTCACAGAGTTGTTCAAGTTGCACTAATTTCCAGCATTGCATGCATCTATTGTAGTTTCACATTTTTTACAGTAAGAAATACAGTTTCCCAATTGATAGAGTCTTGCTTAACCATATAATTTTTTAGTAAACTTTAAAAAATGAGCTTACATATTAAAGGCCAGGGAGTACAAATTATTAATCATATACAAGTTCCCTTGAAAAGAATGGAAGGACTTAACATGAGCAAACCACAGGGCATCTAGGCTTGTTGCAAAACTGAACTGTTTATTTGACCTGCCTTTTGTTTTTAACCGTAGTGCCATGCGTACGGCACAAGTAATCTAGATAGCCAGTCTAGATTCCAAGGGATGACTTGAAATATAAAAAAGGGGCTGCTAAGAAGTCCCTCCTCTCCTTCAAAAGAAAGGATGAAGAAAATACCAACAGCTACATAGTAATGTATTCTCCTGGTGGTAGGGAAGAAGCAGGAGTTTAAGTCATTCTTCATCCACAGGAATGGAAAAAACAAAACAGGATGTGATCAAATTATAATTCTAAACCTGATTTTTTTGAAGTATTCTTAGCTTCTTTTTTATTAATTACCAGATCTTATGAACCATTACATATGTCACAGAAACGAGTCAGACAAGAAGTTTGCTTATAATTAAGCTGATAAAGAAACATTGAAATAACGTCCCATTTCAATAAAAATTAATAAAAATGAAAATAGCATACATGTACTGGCAACAAATTATATGAGCATGCTTGAAAAATATAAGGCAGGAGCCAAAAAGGACATTGAAAAACCTGCAGCCTACTGGTAGCCTGAATGGTCCTGCACATAGTAAAATGCTTACCTATCAACCTCTCTTACGGAAATTTATGTTTATGAAACTTGTGGGAAATGATCTTAGCTTAAATTGAAATTGTTACATCCACCAGGAGACAAAAGTGCTCATGGGGCTTCCTTCGTTTATTTCTTATTAATTGAATTCTAAGTAGAAAATGAAAAAGGCTGGCATTTATATGAAAAAAATAACAAATTAACATGAAGACAGATGAAATTCAAAACAAACTCAATTTCTTATTGATATTGATTAACATTATTCATCACAACATTGTACACATCCTCAATTAGTGAAATACAAAAAGAAAAGCAAGATTTTTCTCTCAGTATTTTTACTGTTTAGTTTGCTTTTGCGGACTGCCACAAATTCTGAAAGGTTACAGAAAAAAAAGAGTTCCTCCTAACCAACACGCTGTTTCTCCAATTGACCTTTGCTCTTTTTTTTTTTAATTGGGACCAACCAGGAGACAATAAAATGAAAGTCAATAAACAGGCCAGCTTCTATCCATCCCTGTGGACATTTCTGGTTTTGTCTAAAAAACCCAAACCTCCCATCATATGGCAAATGTTCTGTCAAAAAAATAATGATGACAAGTTATGAAAAAAAGATTGAAGAAGTAGTAAGAGAGTTTGAAAAACACTCTTTCTCCTTGCAATAGAAAATTTCAGATTGATCATTGTGAAATGAAAAGGCAGCAGGTCTTTTCCATGCACTATGCACGATGAGAGGCAGAACCAAGCGCCCGAGCTTGAAGCCATCCTGGTGCTACCTTGGGCTCATCGTCCATGGTCACATTCTCATGCAGGTGAGAGTCCATGGGCAATCCATGGGGTTTTGTCCATTTTTATAAATGCCAGCCTTTTAACCTCCAAGTGGATCAGAGGATAAGCATCCTGGCACCATGTGGTCCAAATACACTTTGAAGGTAAAGTTGCATTGAGATTTCATTATGACCAACAAAGCTTCTATCTCCAGGGACGTGATGGTGTGTTTAGGTGAGCTCATGTTCCTAGAGCAGCCTAGCTCAAGGTCGTCTGACATGTCCTAAGGCATGTTTTAGTTGCTTTTCTGCGTTTACTGTCCTTGTGCCCCAGCGGCTGCTGTCCTTGTTCACGCTGATTAGTGTGTGGGGCAAGTCCATCCACTGTGTGCTGAGTCACCGCATTAATCAGAGGTTTTCTGCCTCTTGTCTCCTCCAGGCAAGGAGGCTGGAAACACAATTAGTATCCTTGAAACTGGGATCCAAGATGTGAACAGGATGTCGTGCTACTCAGACTCTTAATACCCTGATGCATGAGTCTCTTCACAGCATCTGCTGCATATGAAGATCTCTTTTCACCCACTTGCTTACACTGAGACAGCACTAATGTCTCACTGACGTAATTTCTCTAGAACCAGATGAGATGCACTGTTTGGCTGAAGGAAGTAGGTTGATTGCCAGCTGATTGACAGGTAGCAGTGACCTACAAAGTCCCAAACAGGCCTTTCCTGTGCTCACGTCCTCTTCTCTCCCTCTATGAGTCCAAGGAGATTAAATAGTTTAGGCAGACAGTTAAGAAAAGCTTCTGGTCTTGAGCAGATTTTTGTCTACATTTCCAGAGTTCTTTCATACAGTGATTGTTTAATCATTTACCCAAAATAAGGAAGGGACGGACATTTCCAAAACTGAACCAAAGGCATCATTGAATTTAGAGTACAGTATGCACAGACTCTTGCTCTGAACAGGTAGAGTAGGATGCAAGTTCACTCCAAAAAGTACAATTTTTAGGTAACTAGAGCCTCTGGAGAGCTGCTGGACAGTTGGGTTTGAGGTCCCTCTCAGCCATTGTATGTGAGCTGCAGTGGGGGACTGAGGGTAGAAATACGCGTCCTTGCAGAGACAGAGCCTTGCATTCCTCCTCTAGCCTGTTCAGATACTTCCACATCCAATACGTCCTTAATTAAAGGAGAGGCTGCGAGTAGCTTCAACTACAAGCTTTGGTCTGGCCCCGGAGGCCATTCAGCTGAGCCACATCTCTAGGCTTTCTCACCATGCTCAGCAGTCGCTCTGGTAGGGTATAACATGCCAAGCACAATCAATTAAACTAGCCACAAGGTCTTATTAGCGACGATCGGGCTCTTTCCACATTTTCTTTCAGCAGTAACAGTAGCGTGAACGATCCTGCCAAGAGAAGGTGGATGAGCCACATGACTTTAAATTGTTGATGCTGAATTATTAACTCTCCAAGAGGCTTCTGGGAGTTGAAAGTTAGAGGGGAGATGTAACATCCAAACATCTAGGGATCATTGAAGAAGGACTTGTTCCTGATAGGGACAGCAGGAGACACGAGATGAGGAGAAAAGTGCTGACCTGGGGGCAAGTTGAGCACACCTTTCTTTCCTGGGCTCTGAATTTTCTGGAGTTGTACACAACCATATTAAAAAATGGGCTTTACAGACTTTGGCCAGAAATGATGCTAAACAAATCCTAATGTAATTCTCTTAAAAGACTACTGCTGAATTGCTTATTTCTTCCTCAAAACGGTTGCCCAGTAGTCCCCCAGGTGAACACGGACAGAAGACCACTCCTGTGAAAGCTGTCCATCAAGGCAGGCTGGCCCTGCTGGCTGAGATTCAACAGGCCTTGAGTCCCGCGTTCATTTGCAGCGGGAGAGAATAAGGTTTAGCCAAACAGGGCTGACTGCAGCAGCTCCAGTAATCCTGCCCTAACCGATGTTAAAGTAACAGCCTGCATGAAAATGCTAGCCCTTGCGGGCACAGGCCAGAGTGTGAAGACTTAATGCTTGGTGAACATTAGACTGAAGGAAATCAAACTAAAAAGGGCTGGATAATCTCCGTTATCACCATAACTGAGCAAGGGTGGGTGGGGGGTGCTAGCTGATCACTTCCTACCTCAGCGCCCCCAGGCTCAAGTTGTCTGAAAGCCTCATTAAGACAATGGGTCTCATGAACTGCCTTATGGGTCTGATGAATTAGAGAATTAGTGTCTTCCAATGAAGATTTCAGGGCAACTAGGTACGTTAGCAAATGTAACCTGGTGTGTTATTTGTGCCAGGCCTTGTATATTTCCATCAGTGCATCAGAAATTCAGTTCAAGCCCTGCTGAAGGCAGGCCTTTCTAATACGTGGTAAGTTACTTTCACGTGTTGATGCATCATTTAAAGTTGATGCAGGAGAACAGAGTACAACGTGCGTAACGTGGAGAGAGACAATGGAGTTGAGGCAGAAAATCCAGATTTGCCACTAATGTAAATGATCATAACTTCACTGGAGCCCTCTAAAACAAAGGCAGCTTTAAAAATCCAGATCATAAAGCCACACCCAGCATTAGCTTTCATCTTCTAAACAATGAGCCACTGTCATCCTCTCATCATACCCAAAGGAGAAGAGAGGAAAGGGGAGCTCTGGTTGCAGAGCAACACTTACATTTGCTTAGATATCCCCAGTCTGGGGAGAGATGGTAGGTTTCTATATGTCAGTGCATTCATTTCTTTACCTTTCAAGAGACCCTGAAAATAGAAATGTCTGTGTACTGGTGTGCGCTGTCTCGACTTCAGCATCAAGATTTCAGGCGAAACACTAAGTATAAGGCTTTGTGAATTTAAGCTAGAGGATATAGCTACTAAAGGAAATATTCAGAATGCCTTTGAAGGGAGGGTACGAACTGCTTGTAGAGGCTAAGGCTGGTAAAGCATAAATGGCATTTCTCTTAGACTGTTCATGGCTAATAGCTGAATCAATGTTCCAGTCATAAAAATTAATATGACCAGGCCAAGTCAAGTGGTATGTCTGACCTGTGGCTCGAGAACTGAGTGGCAATAAAACTCACAGCGACGGCTACTGGATGAGGGAAATCGTGGTCCACGTCTGTTCCATCACTCACCCTGCGTAATGGAAATGACTCTAATGTAGCGGGTGTTTCCTGCCTATCAGGAGAAGTTCAAAATCCCCCACATCTGCAGAGCCACTGATGGCTCGTTTGCAGCAGAGGTAAGCGAAAGGCCGTGGTTTTAACCCAGCTGCAGAATAACAGCAGATCTCCACTGCAGCCTCAGGTGGGTATCAAGGGCTGCCCGTGAGCTGCAACACCCGCTTCAGTCTCTTCTGCCGTGCCCTTCCCTGGTGGTCAGCCTTGTTTGATAGAGCACGCTGGAGCACGGAGGCATATCCCTCCTTCAGTTGTGCCCGTGCGGCTCGGTGTGCAGGTACTTCCCATTACATAGCCAGCAAAACGTCACAGCTCGTAAATCATCAGCTTTTTTAATACACCCACTGGCTGTGCACAACTTCCCTGAGCCTCCCAGCCACACGTGGTGGGACCAGGCAGCTGGGGAGCTCCTCCGGCCGCACCGTGTGCTGCCCAGCAGAGTGGGAGAAACATCAGCTCTGTAGAATGACCCGATAGGACAAAAATCACTCACTTTTGACACAGGCAGAGTTTGGGGTGAAGGCCTGAGTGATTTGCTTTGCACAAACCCAAGCAGCGTCTAATATCTTTATAAATCCCCTACGTGTTTTTAGATCTGATGAAAGTTAAACTGGCAATTCGGCAAAGGTGAAATTCATCTGTGTGCAGGGGAATTGTATGAGACTGTGTGTCTTGTGTGCCAGAATACGGCTTCAGTGAGATCCAGAGGTACGCTGGCCTTTTCCAAGCACTCTGCCCAGGGAGGAATTCCTCCCTAAATGAACAACAGCTCTCCAGTAAGTAAAACCCTCCAGAAATAGCTTGCATGACTGATGTATCACACGGTACATCGTGTACTATGTTTCCCCCCCAGGTAACCTGCCTGAACAAAGACTCACTTTTGTGTTCACCTTCTTTTGCCTCCTTGTGTGACTTGTATCGCTCATTCTTCAGCAATGCCCTCCGTGCTGGAGAGACGCCGTGAAGCCTTGCTAAATTGTGCAACGTTGTCAAAGAAATTTATGGTACAATATTTCGTTTTCAGAAAGCTGCTCCTCCCATTTATGCTTTAGCAAAGAATTTACTCTGGCCAAGGTCATGTGAATTTCAGCAGTGGAGATGCCTGACTGACAGTCCACCTCAGCATGCCCCAGAGATGTATTGCCCTTCAAAATACGTGACAACAATGTATTAAGCCCATACTCAGTCTACAGCTTTTTAATTCCAGGTTTGACTAGGTTTGCACGCTATACAGGCAAAACTTTGGTAGTTGCTGCAGAAAAAAGAAATAAATTGAGAAGTCAGAATAAAAGCATGAATCCATATCAATCACTTGCACAAGTTTATACACAGATAGGTGTGTGGGAAAACTGGAAGAACTCAGTCAAAACTGATGTGAAGAAGAAATGACTGGCTATATTGACAATGAGGGATAATCGCTATAGAGGTACACGCCAGGAAGACTTACAAAAGGGAGCCACAGAACTAAGTGACATAATTTGAATGAGAAATGTCTCAGGAAAACTTAAATGTCATTGCTGTTCAGGCTGTCAACAGTAATTCTGTCATTTAGGTAAATGCTCCATTACTTTATTGCAAGCCTTTAATTACTGTTCTTGCATTCTAAATACGTTTTGCTCTTTGAAGCTCAACGATAAAGTGACCCATCATTTATTAAAGGTACAATGGCAGCGTAATAGCACGCTAGCCCAAAAAAGTCTTAATATTGAGATGCATTCACGGAACTGATACAGGACAGACATTCTCAGTACTTCATTAATATGTCAGATATGTCAGGTGTGTTGTTTGGTTTGTCTGTTTGTGTTTGTCACATCTTCGAGCAAGTATGAAGATTAGCCTTACCCCATACATCACGTCATGACAGTGTATTTCTAAAGATTGTGGAAAACTGACTAAAAACAATGACCCTTTGTTCCAGTAATCTTCCTGGATGGGCACATTATAGGGCTCCTAGCCCTCTAGGAGATAGATTTTATGGAGGGACTGCGATCAATCTGCTTTTCAAAAGGAGGCTTCATACCTTGACAGGTACACCTGAAAGAGAGATCACATCAGGTAGCTTTCCAACCCAGGCTTCCTTAAGGACATTAATTCATGAACCTATTTTATAACTGGCAGCTGAACTGTGAACTTTCGGGTCTTTGCACAGTATGTGAGATTGTGCTCCCAAACCCCCAGACGATGCGGTGGAAAAAAACTGGAAAATGCAGTTATACCTCAGTCCCATCACATGACTTGTCTGTTCTTGACCCCAAGTTCACATTCAACTTAACTAAGAAAATGAAACAGATACATAACAAGGGAAATGGGACTAGGGGAGGGGAGTAATAACGGCCACATGCTGCCAAATCAAAGAAGAACTGGAGCAAAGTATTAACACATGAAAATCACAATTCAAGGCAGGAATAAATCAAATGGGCTGCAAAGACTGCAGTGTATCCAAGGTACTTTCTGTGAGCTAGAGAAAAAGAGGCCATCCAGGGATTTGCAGAAGGGACAGGTGTCAGCCCTTAAAAAAATGTTCCTCTTGAACAAGTAGCAAATATCACCCTCTGATCTAATATTCTTACTTTGCAGTTTTTTCTTGACCTGCCATAATTTTGCACTGTGCTCATCGACTTTGTGTGGCTGGTCTGCTGCTTCAAACAAACTGACTCATCAAATGATGCGCTTTTCCTGCTCTGTTTACACTACTGTAACAGCCTTATTTACAGTACAATAGTTCACTGCAATGCCTGAATATATAAAAAGAGACAGGCAAAGCTACCAACAACAGAAGCATATTCTCATCTTAGGGGTCCGTAACAGAACTTGCATAGTGCACTACGTTCTTAGACTCAGAGTGTGTTTTCCATCTGAAGTACTAAGTATTCAATCCTTGCTGGATTTATATTTATGCAAGACTGCACGCAAGACTGCTTCTGACTTCAAGACGCCTCAGTGTGAAACACAGGATTCAGACTGAAAAGAGGAAGGATGTCCGGGAGAAAAGAACCTGAATTTGATCATAAAACTACATTTGCATATACCATACACAGAGGAAGTGGTAAAGCAGCAAGAGGAACTGCATAGAAAGTATAGAGAGAGTTGACACGAGCTGATTTAAAGAACATACTTAAGCCCCTCCAAAATTTGATCCCCACCCCTTAACTTGCCTTTTTCCTTCGCCTTCAACAAAGCTCTTTATCCATCGTAAATGCTTAAAACTTCTTTTAACTTGATGCTTTGAAAAGGAAGAGGTTAACGCCACGCTCAGGAGCCAAGGAGTAGTTGTGGGTAGGTCTGTGCAAGCTTTAAATACCCAGCTCTCCTGCAGCACCTCTGCCTTGCCTATAATACCCCTCCTGCTAAGTTTACGGGGTTGAAACTGTAAGCCAAGTAGAAGGAAGTTAAAGCACAAGATGCTTTTGTGATGCGAAGAAATCTTCGTTGGAGACTGTATTTCAGTGACAACCCAAATGCTATATAAGGCTATTTGAGCAAAATTCCTGAGTGTGGCTCTGCCCTACGTATCTCAGGCTGCTTTTGTTCAGCGCTCAGTACCAGGCAGCCATTTCAAATGTGCATGAGCAGGAATAGGAACAGAACAAAGTAGTTAATGGGAAGGATTTGTTATTGCCTAATTGCATCAAATATATCAGTATGTAAGAAAGCAAATTATAAATATAACTGACAGTCATGGGACTGTTCAAGGTTGAACACAGTCCTGGAGTCAAAGATTAAATAGCCTTTGCCTGACATGATTCATCATCATGAACCTGCAGGTATAATGGCAGCCAAGGCATTTTTGGCCAAGGAGAGAATTCATAACATACGACAACTCAGTGGATTTCCAGTTAAATTAAATGTCTTTTTTCTTTAAATATAGACCATCTATATGAGTATCTACTCATTGTTCCATAAGGGTCAATTACTAGCCTTTTGCAATTATTCTTCCAGCCTCTGGGGCTCAATGATGCCTTTTTTCTTCCACATTTTGAGCGCAGTTCTCAAGTGTTCAAGTACAGAGAAACCCTCTGTGGTGAACAACTGTACAACTTAATTTCGCATCCAGAGCTGACATAGCTGCATGAAGGAAGCAGGCTAACACACGCAGGTTTTGCACGTAATGATAATAATGGCCCACATAAATGGGAAACGGTATTGCTTGTAATTTGACCAGTAGGTTTTTTTACAGAAAATCAAAATAGCTATTGATATAAACAATTGACTCAAATGTATCTTGAAGGAAATAAGTGACTCCTAAGGTCACTGGCTCCTGAAAGCAACAGTACTGTTCCTTGCTTGAAAAACTGTTTGCTCCCTGAAATGTAGCTATCCTCCATGCTAAGACTAGTTGCGCTACTTGTTCATTTACATGAAGGACTTGTCTTAAAATGGCAAAATACATAAAGAAGACTAACAAAAATTACAGTGGAGATGAAAAAGAAATGAGGTATAAACTTAATCTATAATACCTCAAAGACAAAACTCAGCATCGGCCACACAAATGCTATAATATATCACACAGTAGCAAGTAGTTTTCATTAACACGAATGAAACCAAATCTAGCACTATTGGGTTGACATCATTAAAAAACAGTAAAAAAGGTGTACACACAAGATATACTGGAATAAGATTTTTAGGACAAGAATTAAAAGACAAAACAGTTCTGAATGGATGAAAGTATTACTGCAGTCTTTAGTCTAAGCTCACTACTTTGTAGTTTAACATTATTGGTTGTTAAATCCTTGTGTGTCACTTTCATAAAAAAAAAATAATCATAAAATAACACCAAACCGACAAGCCCAGAGGGTTACTGCTATGGCTGCTGCAGAAGGAGGTTCTAGTAGTCCCTTAGAATTGTGATTTAACGTGACCACCACAGGCAACAGAGTGCAGCTGAGGCTGGTTTCCCTCTCCTTCTACAAGCTGAAGAGTTAATGAGCCATGTGTGTTTTAAATGCCACTGAGGCTGTCAGATCATACTCTTGGCGGGGGGAAAAAGTGAGAACAAAAACGAATCTAAGTCACTGGCCAAAAATGATGCAGGAAAGGAGGGAGGAAAATGAGCTAGTGACGCTTACCTTGCAGTTCTCTGTCACCATCCACCGCTCAGCTTTTACAAACTCTGCATGGGCATGAGCATCTTCTCAGATGTTCATGATGACTTTTGGAGGGAGCGTTTCCCCCCTCACTCAGACTGAAAACATAGGTCTATATAGAACAAATAGGCCATTATATTGTGTATTAAACAAATCCAGCACTGTTCTGGTAGACTTGATCATCGCATACTTTTGTGTCATTTGGAGAAGTTATGCCATAAGTTCTTATTTTCCTGGCACCCCAGGCAGTGTCTCCTCCATTTATGCATTGAGTCACTTCAGAGAAAACTACTGTGTAAAAGCCTAACGAAAGCAGTAAAACTCATTTTGGTGCTCCCTTGATGTGCAGTGGGCTCTGACATAAGTTCTCACAGTCATTCCAGCATAAAGAAAAAAGCAGTCCCATGTCTGCTTTTTTATTACATATTAAACCTCAGCAACCAAAACGTAATCAGAAATGGAAGCACTGATCAATTCTGCCGTGTGTCTTTGACACTAATGGAAAAACAGAGGCCACAGATAGATTCATTTGGAAAGAAGAAAAAAATACAGAAATGTTATTTTCAGTCATTCAGGTAAAATCACCTTCTGCAATATTCTAAAAAACCTGATATTTAGAGGCCATTGTACAGACTAGAAAAATGAAATCCACGTTGACATCATTGTTTAATTACTTACAGTGAATTAAAGGATCAAAGTCCTGAGGAAGTGAAAATAAGTTCTCTTGCACTTTAAAATTATGGATTTTACTAAACCATACTGAAATATTCAGCTTCAATCACTTCGCAAGTCGACAAACAAGAGGGGGCAAAAGCTCCCTCTCACAGTCGCTTGTTCTCTAATGTGAAATTAGTTTTCATTTACCTTAATTTCTTCTGTTTGCTAAGAATTACTGGAGCTATTAAAGCTCAGACTTGAATTTTAAGATCAAATTACTTTCTTATGAATTTATCGGTATATTAATCTCACTCACTAGTGGCATCTTGCTTTCTCAACATTTCCATACCTCCTGTTCATGTCTGCAGTGGCAAAATGCGTATATTGTCTGTAATATACACATTACTCAGTAGTCTGGAGAGTTCATATAACCTTTCTGGTGTCTGGGCCATCCCAAGGCTTGGTCTCAACTTTCAAGTTGAGAAAGTAAAGGGGGAAGTAAATTATTTCTATGTATTTTTTGATTCAAACACTCAAGAAGAAGTTTCTTTATATTTTTGGGCTCCTTGGCAGCGACAGACCCTGGGAGAGCAGTTTTTAGTGTCCCCCACCACTATGAGGCTGATTGCTTCCAGCTCCCTCGGAAGAGCTTTGCCCAGCATTTGCCTCCTCACTCTTTGATTCGTCAGGACTTCTTCAGTTACGTGTGTATCAATAAACAAGGGCGTGCACCACATGCAGTCCTGAATTGCTGAGGAATAGCTACCAAAAATAAGCGAGCAATTAAAGACATGGTGCAGGTCATATTTCTTGATTTATTAATGCCCCAAGGCAAAACGTAACATCTCACAAGGACCCAGAAGAGAAGAAAAGTAGTCCTAAGGAAACATAAAAAGTTGCAGGGTTTTTTAATCAGGGTAATTAAGTTATATAAAACCTGCCCCCCAGATTTATTAACAATAAACAATATTAGAAATATTTTTCAAAAACAATGTAATGCAAGACCTAGTCGTCTTCTGAAACAGAAATTTTAGACATCCTGAAATGAGGGACATTTGAAAGTTATGTTAGCAAAGAGTGGTTGCTAATGACCTTAGCTATTTTGTTTGCCCTAAATCACTTTGGATAAACCTACTGTGACAAACAAGACATTCCCTGTGCTTGCTCAAGAAGTTGACAGAGCTGGTCGAGGACTCCTTATGAATTGAGAAAGCTCACTTCTGACATCAGAGCAGGACATGGGATCCGGTGTTGGTTTCCCACTTCAGCACAAGATGAGCAGGGGAGCCCGAGAGAGTTTTTGATTGCAATAGGCAGACTATCAGATAATAAATGGGATGAAAGCCCCACAGACACTCAGCCAATTAATTCATAGGATCTCTAAACGCTATGATCTAAAACAAGTGCTGTTACCACGTATGCATCAACATCAAACTACTTTCACACAGGGAGATGACAGAAATGTGAAGTTAAACTCCTGAATTCCCAGAAAAGAAAAGATAGAGAGGATGATAAAAACATTACAGACAAGGAAGCGTAAATCTGACCTCAAAACGAACATGAAAAAAAAACAGCATCAGAAACAACTGGTAAGTCAAATCAAAAGATTTTATTATTGTACTATGCCACTGGAGAAAACAGATGACTTTGCAATACCTATGGGAACAGATAAGCATTAATGACAGCATGGGAAAGATGGAAGAGATTAACTAGCTATTCTGGCAATGTGTCCTTCCTGCCTTGACCTACAGTGCAATGCAATACAACTTATTTTTTGCATAAAATACTTAACATGTCTCATAAAATGCTTTATAGGGAAAGTCAGCCAAGGTAGAGGAAGACTACAGAGAAATGCAATCCCAAGAGAAAGTCATAAGTAATTGCAATAAAAGTCTGCATGATTTCCTTATTCTCCCTTCTCTGTCCACACCTGTTGTAAAATCTGCAATTTTTCTTCATGTTTGCTACCCTTCTATGCCTGTTTTCACACAAGCCAATGTGAGATGCTATGTGTTTATTACTGTAATTTACTTATTCCACAGAATTTGTTCTTCTGGTTGCTGCTTAGTTAGGTTTACAGAAGAAAGAAAATCACACCCTCTGCACCCGGCAACCTCCCAGTTTTTGTGTGATGAGCCTGATAAATTGAGTGTTCAAAGATTCTTAAAATAAAGGGAGATTTATCCACTATTCTGCAAGCAGAAGTCTTACAACCGGTTTTCCTTGGTATCTCTTCTCGAATCAAGCCACAGCAAATAGACGTACCCGGTTACTCCTGAGAAGTGTTACCTAGGTGTTTCCTGTAAACCACCCAGCACTGAAAGGCTTGTATAAGTCTATATTTCAAATACATAAAGTTGCACCCAGACTCTGAAATGTTTATTCCTTCTAGGTGACAGCAGCCATTTCTTGTAGTACTTTGTTTCATTTTTCTTGTGAATTCAAAATTAATAGAAAACCATACTGTGCAGTTTTCAGTTAGAAGAACAGTTTACTTTTAACAGAGGCTGTAATATGTTATGTAAAAAAAAAACCAAACCAAACCAAACCAAAACCCCAAAAAATGAACACCACAAGCCCCAGGAATACCTAGGGTTTCTACTTCTGATGATTCCTAAAAGTGGACGGAGAAGGGGAGAAATTGGTGGAGAGAGTGGGAGGAAGAAGAGCCCTTTTTTGCTGAGGGGTTGCAGATAAATAGCACAACACGGGTCAAACTGGCTCACCTTTCCAAGTGCCTGTGAAAGATGGGACCCAAAGGAGGCAGACGCCACCACAAGGAGCAGAAATCTCTAGCAAGGCTGGCAGTGGAGCCATGTGGAACAAACTACAGGAAGTTTTCACTTTTATAAGAACGAAGCACAATTTTACGGTTGGTCTTAAAGGCAGCGGTTGTGTGTGAAACTAATAAAGGAGATAACAAAGTCATTGGTTTCCGTTGAGACGTGCAGTGTATCCGTAGCGCCAAGTCCATCCTGTTATTAGTGGTCCTGACTCTGATGTCAGTCGAGCTGTGCTTGCAGACGCCAGGGCTGAGATGGGCCCACTTATACTTACACCGAACATGCCAAGCTACATCACGTAGCATGGAAAAATAAAGTAGAAGCAACGACAGGAATTGCAATGAGCTACCATAAAATAAATAGCTGAGCAAGGAGCAAAAGCCACAAATCAAGCAGTGTGTTGAAATGAATAAGAGGGTAATGGGCCAGGGCAGGGTACGCATCTATTCTTTTCTCATGGCTGCTGGACCAGTTCATTGACCACACATATATTTTTAAACAACAAAGTGTTGGGATGCCTAAGATGTTCTGGCTTTTTTTTTTTTTTTACAAAATAGTTTTGGATACATTATGGCTACAGGTAATGTAAGCAACAATATCTAAAAATACAGCATAAAAATTGTTGAGAGTGCTTGGCAATTGCTTTCTGTGGATGGTTGACGGAAGCAGGAGCTATGGAAATTCTGCTCTGTGGCACACATACCTTCTATGGACCATGTCTGGCAGCATTTGAAAAATCAAACTTGGAGAGCAGGAGTTGCCACAATTTGAAGTTTCTGCTCCTATAACAACACATACTGTCCTTTGGTTTGTCACAGAAGAAACTCATACTCCTTGACTTATGGAGGAGTTTTAAGTGTTGTTCATACCAACCACTAAAGGTAGGACATACTAGCACTGGGGGATGCTTTGTCTCTCAGTACAGAGTAGATCACTCATAATGAATGATATCCCTCGTAGCTCATCCCTAGCACTGCTCCCAACAACTCTGGAATTAAAAAGCACGATTTGAAACTACCCCAACTGAAGGCTTGAACTAAAACTCTCAATTTCTGTCCATGAGATCCCGAAAGGTCAGGCTGGTTGTTATTCAACACTAATAATTTTTTGCTTTTGCAGTGAATCTTGCCTGCTGTGGCTGTCGCAGGCAGCCTAGTCCTGGCTTTCCTCGCCTTTGAGCTTTCACCAGTTCACTGCCCCATAATCCCTCAACTGGGCAGTTTCCCCCGCCACTGGCTGCTTCTTTCATCAGACAGTGAAGCTTCAAGCGGATGGTGGGATGTGTCACCAGTCCACAGAAAGGGTGCTGGAAAAGACTCCTGTAATATGTTTATGTCCATGTTGATTAGGACTTAAACAAGTCTTGATACTACGTTAAACCACAGAAACATGCCGTACCAAGAACACCAAAATAGGATGATCTCTTACTCTGTATTTAGTTCTATGTTATTCTGCAATATATACAATACAGTCCATATATATAATAAATAGCTCCATGAACTTATTTTTGTGATTCTACCATCTTGTCAAGCATTTCTTGAAGCACACTTGCTTATTGATAAGCAAAGTTTTCGATTCATTGTAACAGGGAATTTGATTCCACTTACACTTGAAGGCAGATCCATTTATTTTTGGCAAAAATTCTGCTCTTGTACGATTAAGTCCCTATTTTTCATTTAAGGCTCAGCATTATCTAAGACAATAGAAGCAACCTTTAATATCTATCCTTTCAAAGCTATCGCCATAGTTCTAGACTATGACATGAATTGTCCAGTCTAGTTCTAGACTAGACTTGAATTGTATTCATGCATTGCAAAATTATAGTAGAATTCTTATGAAAAACACTGATTACATTCACATGAACTCCAGTGTCATTAATAATGGTTAAATTTTTTGCAGTGAAGAATATAGGACTATTTATGATTTACCGTTAAGGATGGAACGTTGTCATCTGGTACTGACACAAATATGACTGAAAGAGAAAGAGAAGAATTGTCTTGTTGACATTAGAAGCTGTGATAAGCACATGAGGAAGTTGTTACATCATTAGAAATTAAATCATTGCTCTTTTCTTAATTTTCTTGTATGATGTCTTACACACTTTGTCACATTATTTCAACAAGGAATTTAAAAAAAAAATTAAAATACAATGAAATGCTCATGTCTCCTTGTGCATAATTTATTTCTATGCTTGTCTCGTCTTTTTCTTTCCAGGGGAGCATCATTCAGTTGTTTGTGTTGATAGTAAAGAATCTCAGAAGAGAGCATGAGCAGAAAATCATTTCCCTATCCTGTATTAGGCATATCCAATGGATTCCTAGCTTGTACATGTCAAACCTGAATGCAGCTAGGAGCTTGTTTCCTATTATTTGAAAACATTTCCTCTTCCATTTCAAGATGATGGGAAGTCCATTTCATAAAATGTTCCCACCACTTCACCACTGAGCAGTAGAACTCGTCCCCATGCCTCGGTTCATGTAATAAACGTGCCTTAAATCCTACCTATGCTTTCTAATCCAGCTAATAAACTGCTGTGACCATTTTTTGAAACTCAAAAAAAAAAAATCAGTATTTGTAGTAACATGTCCTCTGAAAACTGGGCTATTACATGATGTGCCTCAGTGGGGACACAAAGGCCAAGACACCTGAAATGAAAAATCAGGCTTAAAAATCTTCGTCACGGTATTGTAAGTTTTTAAACTTTCGTGCCTCAGAGTTATGCTGGCACTTTCCACAGGTGTATATTTCATCGTGTTCCTGTAAATTGCAAATATAAATACTTACAGAAGGACATAGCATTCTGAGCAGCTTGGGTGTGTAACTCATTACGCTGCAAGGGGGAACTTTGCAGTAGCTATGGAAGGGAAAGGCAGAAACCTTACAAATTTAGTGAGAAAAGGTCAGAATGAATCCCTGAAGAATCAAATTGGTTTAATTCCAGCTTTCTTCTTCCTCTCAGGTTGTAAATTATACTTTCTTGCCATTCATCTGGCAGTGGGCCTATCATATCTGTTTGAAACAGAGAAAGAACAAGCCCCCAATAAAAAGATCATTTACTTTTTTGAGCCACACTGGCAAGAAGGGAAGTGATAATTCTGATAGCTGCTCCTGGTCCACCTCCTAGGAGAGAAGCTGTGCAGGGGAGCACGGAGAAAGAGAAATGCCTGGGGCACAGTGCCCCTCCGACAGCTCTTATGAGGCGTCTGTCACGGGTCAGGGAGCAGTGGATGGGATGGCAAGCACTTTACACAGTTGCAATGGTCCTGATCACAACAACATGCTTCAGGGTTAGGAATTCTTCCCCTGCAAAGGGAAGGGCTTTTTGCACCTGAAGTAGGTTGGCTTGGATGCAGCATCCCTGGCACCAGATCGCTCTCCGAGCAGCTGCAGGTGCCAGGCTTTGCAAAAAGAGGGATGCTCAGCCCTGGTTCTTGAGGTTCTTGAGAACACGTGGTTCTCAAACTCCCTCCCTTCACGTGTCACATGTCCAGACCTGACATGCCCAGTAAGGCTCTCAAGGATCATGTGCTTGTCTTCAACCTGCTAACAGACTTGCAAGTTTTCACATAAGATTTGAAACGCACTTTTTGGTAGGAACAGCTGAAATCTACCATGGTCGGGGGGACCTGTTCCAGTTCTGTGGATACTTCCCAGTACTAAATGGTTCATCACCACCATGATGGACAGACAGGGACATGTAATTACACCTGGCAGCCTTACACCTACAATGCCTCCAGAAGTCTGGAGAAATACACACATGTACATGAGTCTTAAATTCCTCATCTGTGGAAGGGAAGGAAGCTCACCATAAGGCCTCATAAATTTCTCTTTAGTTCCTATTTGTGGGGCAAATGAGGTTCCATGAAATGCGCATCTCTTGAAGTAGTTAGGGTTAGAATTTCTAGAAATTGTGTTTGATTAGAAAAGGAATCAAAACAGCCCACAGCATGAGCAGGGATCGACCTAAAGACAGCATGTTCCTGTGCAGCGGCGCATAACTAACCAGCAACGAGAGGGGTTTGCCTGAAATCCCAGCCTTGCCAGATACCAGCTAGGTACATCCCTTTGGAACAAGATTTCTTTGCCTGCTAGTCATCCTTTTGGGATGTAGGTGGCCTGCAATCCATAGCAGTGAGCACTTCTAAAATAGGATGGCAGTTCCTTGCTAAATAAGCCCGTGTCTGGAGGCGGAGGGAGGGAAGGGATTTGAACCTTTGGACTCTCTCCATCTTAGCAGGACTTTGCAGCAAGCCAAATGCAGAAGCCCGACCAGGAATCAAAGACACTCCTCTACTTCAGTGCTGCATATTTTGCTAATCCTATCTGCTTACCTTCCTTGTATTGAGCGGGGCAGGATAGCCTTCTGGGTGGGACAGGATGTGTCCAAGAATTATAAACTTTGGCTAGTTGTTTAATTAGTCGGGTCATCAGTCATCTAACAGCATAGATCGGTGGAACTGAGTTACAGCTGAACTTCCACACTGGGTTGCAGAGCACCGATTATTATACTGTAAACAAGAACTGAGCACCACGTGCGCAATGAATACCAGAGTATTACATGCATTCCTCTGCTTACAGCTCAGAGTTCTTTCAAGGATTGTTTTCTGAAGGGAAAAAAAAAAAAAAAGAAAGAAAAGAAAAAGAAAAGACTTTGCATTGTCTACTGGAGATAAGAACACTGCATAATTTTGAGATTTCATGACTTCTGAGTTGTTTTATTGGAAAATAAAACCTTCGTTCGGCCACTGATGAGAACAAAGTATTTATATTTAATAGAGTTTAAGTGATAGTGGAGAAAAACTGTGTCTTAAATTGAGACTTCAGCTCCTAATTGGCCTTCTCAAACTGTATGAGACCATTTATATGCTGAAGAAAGTCACTGCAGTACCTGTATGCAGCCATCTGTATAACCCTCCAACTCTCTTTTGTTTATGTGAATTATAATGGAGATTTACAGGAATCTGTGGTCTGCAGAATATCTTTGTTTAAAATATAATTGCGATGTATCCGCAGGAGGAGTTCTCTGAAGAGGCCTGAACAGCCAGTACAGATAAATATTCTGGATGGCACTTTCTTTTCCACCTGACAACTTATTGTCCTGCTTGGGTGCATGACACCCGACAGAGCAAGGTAGACCGCCAGATCTTTTGAGAGGCGGCAGAAATTAGCTAGCCAGTTTAGTTCTCTATGACATAGCTATTTCAAAACACAAGTGTTAAATCTTTTATGACTTACCTTTTTGATGATGAGATATATGTAAAACAAGTTTTATACTGACAATGGTGCAATGTTTTATAAGACTGCTGGGAAAATAAACAGAAAGCAAAGATGGAAAAAAAGGAGGTTTGATAGATACAGATGACTTACTGCAGCAGTTACTTTTATGTCTCAGTTCGAGTAGCCTCTGAGGATTTGGTTAATCAATAACAATATCCTGTCTGATCATCCTATTCCCTCTTTTTTTGATGTGTGAATAATAACAGATAGCTCCCCAAAAGGTGTCTGATGAAGAAGTTTGTTGAACAGGTCAGTCTTGAGTTCTGCTGCACCTTCTGAATACAGGTCTCCTTCCTAGTGCTTCTTAAATGGTGGTCATCTGCTAAGGAGTTATGTGTGCTCCATATGTGACAAATATGTTCTTATATGACATGTATATTTGTATACATATGTATATGTGTATGCATATACTATGTATAAGGAGTAAAATAACATGATTTCTCCTTTACCTTCTGAATTTTGATATATTAATTTTTTTGGTGGGCTCCGTGGAAGGGAGCGGTTCTAGTCCAGAGCTTTGGATAACCTTGTTTTTAACAAGCTTTCTTGCTTTCCCAGAGGTCTGTTTGAAGTATCTCATTTTACTAAGAAATGGCTTCAGGGGTGGAAAGTCACACTGGTTTTTCTTCCTTACTTGCTAGTCACATGCTACCTTACTGTAGTCACAAGGTTAAGGCACTGGATTCAAATATAAGAGCAGAATGTTCTCTATTTTAGGAAAAATAAAGATTATTTTGCATTTGCTATACTGACTGTCAGAGCTTGCACACCGACATTTTTGCCATGACATCTGATCCTAGAGTATAAATTCGTGTCTTTGTCAGTGCTGCTCTGCAAAAGGCGTATTCAGCTTGAACACCGAAATGCACTGGAGATGGCTGAAGAGTAGATTGATTTAGAGTCCCCAGACAGCCTTCATATGATGCATAACTCCTACAAACCAAGAAGGTTGTAGGTCTTTTAAGCCTGCACTAAATCACATACAAATGCAGGATGATGAACACAATAAGGAGGTTAGATCTTCACTTTTTAGATACCCTTGAGCACATGACAGCAAAATGTTTCACTACTCTAAGACAAAAATGGTGGTCAAGCTGTGATTTACAAAGGGAGTAGCTTAAAATTTTCACTCACTGTTTTGTAGTGAAAAATCATGAGTTTGTGCCCAAAGAACAGTTCAGGCATATTTAAACAAACTTACAACAAAATTATATTTATTTTTGCCTAGAGTTTTGTGACTATCTTGATAGTTTTGCCAGGGGTTGCTAATATTTTGTGATCCTAATAATTAAGGATACTAAATATTTCCTAAAATGTGCTTAGGGAGAGAAACCGCAGATCTGGGGTGGAACGCAAATGCCTAAGCACATCTGCTTAATGCCACTTTAAATGCCCAGCGAGATGCTTTATTGATTGGGTCACCTACAGGTCTTTTATCACACCTGCCCACCCTACATAGACACTTCAGACACAGAGAGTGTAGAAAATGACAACAGGTGACTATGTTAGGCTCCTCAATAATCCTCTGGGTCACCTGAAAGTTCGTTTCTAGATCTACAGTTTTCTTTTTTTTTTTAAAGCACCTATGCACATGTTTCCCGGAAAGAAATGTTGCAGAAGTTTAGACTAAAACTAAAAACAAATTGCAAGGTTTTGGCATGCAAAAATTTAGTGCATGGCAAGCTTGCCCCATGCCAATCCCACCTCTCTAATGCAGAAAATATGACGAAGATGTCATTTGGATGAAAATCACCACACCTCTTCATTTCAGATAAATTCCTAAATAGAATAGCATTGTGGAAGCAAAAAAATCTGGCTAAACAAAGTGCTTGGGTACCTAAATAATGCCACTGCAGAGAAACAGGACTGCTTGTGTGCTCCAAGATAAGTGTATTCTTAAATGTTACATTAAGCAGAAGCCAAAGAAAATAGGTATAAAACAGAGACAAGAAAAACATTTAAGTGGAAATGTGGAGTAAGAGGGGAAACCAGTGCAAGAAGGTGAAAGCAAGAAATTTCAATCAATCAGCATGGGTAAAGGTAGGGGAAAGAACCTGAAACTATTTTCTGGGAAAGAAAAATTGAGGTCTTTTTTAGTGAATTCTCAGTGTTTACTGTTGTGGGTGAATGTTCAGATAGAGAGAGTTTCAAGCAAACAGAAGTCAGCATTTGTTGAAGATTAATTTTGCACCAAGCGTTACCAGGTTTTCTTTGAGGTATTTCATTATACGGGTTACGTTCACCCCATCAATGAGCTTCAATACTGTAGGATCTGTGGAGCACAAATAAAACAAGATATCTAAAACCAACTGAGAAACTGATATGCCCTGCCAGGAAAAAAAAAAAAAAAAGGGAAAAGAAAAAGACAAAGCATAAGTAATGAGGAAAATTACAAATTTTATAGTAAATATACTTGTGAATTGCAAGCTGTTATGTTCACTTCACAAAAAGAAAAGGGTATGGATTTGTCAAGTAACATTTCACAGCAAACGCTTCCTCCAGCTTATAGTTACTGCTACTAATGTAGTTTGTTCTGGGTACTATGGTAGAACGCGCGTGCTCTTTTGAGTCTGACGCAAAGGTAAACCCCGCTGTTATGGTCCTTGTTTTTACAATCAGGGAGCTGAATCATGGGAAGGCGGGGTGTGCTCACATGTACTTCAGTGGTAAAGCTCGGTTCAGAAATTCCTGACTCCTTTTCCAGCCGACTTCCCCTCCACCCCTGCTGTTACCCACCTATCAATTGTTCATTACAAGGAAACTCCTTCTAAGGCTGTTTCCTAAACCAGATAGACTAAATGATGCCTTTAGCGTTCATGAACTAGCTAGAGGACAGGTAGCTAAAGCGAGAGATGGAATACTGCATGGAGAAGAAAATTCAGATTAAAATGCACCATATAGTCATGGTTTATCATTCAACCAGCTGGGCTAAATGTCAAAGTGACTGACACTTAACTCATGCACAACTCCCACAGATTGGAATGAGAGCGATGCATACATAGTGCCTTCAGGATCAAGTCTGTTCCCGGGAGCTACTGAACACTCTTCGCTTCTACTGCGGTCCTGGAATACACTCATCCAAGAATCTGCCCCACATCCTAGCTGTGTTCTGCACAGCACCAAAGATTGTAAAATTCATATTTTATCCCATTACTGAACAAAATCTTTGGTTTGTTTTCCTATAAAAATATGTGTACGTTTTTAATGGTTTTAAGGATAATTTAACTGATGGAAAAAACCAAATACAAATCCCTTGTGGTTTTCTGTAACACAGGAAGAAAATATGCCAACGATATGGTCACCAAGAGGCTGAAGAACAGTTGGCCAGAGATTGATTGCACTGTCTGTAACCATTTAATGTTCCGAAATTTGCTTATCTTCTGGCTAAGAAACAGGGTAAATAACAGCGGATGTCTGTACAGTCTACCCTGACTACTCTCGTCACAATTCATTCAGAATCAGTGTCTTCTGGACTGACAAAACCCCTCTGTCATTAAAGTAAATTAACTTCAATAATTAGACACATTAAACACATTAAAGATGATGAAACATTTGGGTACTACAGCTATGCAGTCCACATGAAGGCCGCACATAGCCTTTTGTCTCAAGTAACTCTCCTTAACCCAATGCAACTCAAGAATTTGAAACCTTTCCATACTGTTCCTAGAAGGACCCTCTTATAACGTTTTTTCACTTCTGCAAAAGCAGAAGAGACTTTTGCACAATTTTTGATGTTGTCAGAGTTGCTTTTCTAATTTTTAGAAAGAGAAACACCAATAAAATTAGTAAACATTCTTATTCTATGTGAAGCTAAAGCAGCTTCTTGTATTTCAGGGATAGACACCAACAGATTTCAACTTTTTCTGAAGTTGATTCCATCGCCTGCAATATGAATCACTGTATTGTCCCGTGGAAATTGACAAAATATGAAGATGAAACATGAAGGACAAAAGGGAAACTTTTGCTTTCCACCATCATCCCTGCTCAATGCGAGTTGCACCTCTGCCGCTTTATTTAGATGGGGCCTGTATCTGCTCCGGAATAAACTGAACTACCACATAGATTTAGAACGGATGGCAATAGTTTCAGTAAAACCTTTTCTCCTTAGCTTCTGTGAGTGATAGAGAGGCAAATTTCTCTTGTAAAACGAGGAGTTACACGGTTTTAGTGTCTTGCCAGTGCGACAGCATATTCATCGCTGCAAGCTTCAGCGGAGCGCGCACAGCATCACAGGAGCAAAGCGTGGGGCCGTGTTTAACAGGTAGCTATAATTCTCTGGTCCGTTGGTTCAACAAATGAAGGCATGTTCGTTGGTAGAAAAATAATCTAGTTTTGTCAGAAGTATCTATAGCCTGTCTTCTGCAAAACCTGCACCCGTATCACATAACCCAGAGCTTTTATCTTTTAATAGATTCATCCTTTTCTGTGACTTTTTTGGATAACGCTTCCCTGCATATGTAGTGTCAGCCAACTGTACATTTTTTTAGAATCTCAAAGTGTAAGCAAATGCTTCAGCTTTCATTTGAACCTGTGTTCTTACTTTCTTCGTAAGGGGTGCAGCCTACAAAGGATTTTCTGGCGTTTTTCCATATTTACTCCTTATCGCAGGTGCTCTCTGTAAACCCTGTGACAGCAGCTCTCACTTCACACCTGGACGTTTCAGGAGCAGCAACCTGCCAGCTCGCTCTCTTCAGCAGAGTAAAAATTTATAGTCAGTTTTCATGACCTCGCACAGAATTTCACGCAGAACTGCCCAAAAGGAATTCATCGGCTTTCGGGTTTCACCCCACCTTACACTCCTTTAAAGAAATTTCACCTCTGACCCCCCTTGCAGGTTGCAGCCAGGTTCACAAACTCCAACTTGCCCCAGTTGTGGTCTCCCCAGCCCCAGAAGAGCACTGGCAGGCAGGACGGCAGCCAGCGAGTGCCGATGGAGCCTCAGATTCTTCACCTTTCTCTTCTCTTGCCAAAGATCTGCCACCTTTTTGCCAAAATTTCCAAGACTTACTTAGCCAGGGCTGTCAGCAGACAGCTTGAGGGCTCTCAAGGTGTTTCTCAGCGCGCCCATCCTTGTTCTGCTAGCTGCTGGCTACTGTGTCTCTCTGCCTCTCTGTTGCCCTTTTCTACATGGCAGGCCTGATTTCCAGGGAAGGCTGTGGACACGGAAAGGCTGGTGGGCTGTGCTGCCTGCCTGTCCATCCAGCAGTTTTGGGAGGGACCACAGCTGGCTGCGTATCTGGTCCCAGGCACGGGCTCTGCTACGGCAGCGGCACCCTGCTCTATAGCAACTTTCGTTTCTTGAGAGGTTGTTTTATGGCTAATTCAAAATCAAAGAGACAGTAAATTGACATTTAAAAAATGTACACTGAAATCATGAAAAAAAATATTTCTTGCTGTATTAGCATCTGTTTGCTTCGAAAATGAAGAAATGGAACTTCATGTAAAGAAGAAAATATTTTGTTTTAATTTGAATAAACATTTTCTTTTAAGTGTCTTTCTTTAGGAAAATAATCATGGTTATAATCAACATATGCAGCCCTCAATTCAACTTTCATTCCACTGAACATTTGTGGAGAAATATCTGATCTCCAGCCTGCGACAGAGCAGCTGTTGAGCGTCGTGCGACACTTTCTCCGCTAGCCCCTAGAGCAGCGACGCTGTTTGTTACGTTAATTTTGAGGAAGAAAGAAATGGTTTTGTGGTTGAGATACAGAAGCCGAGCACCTCGGTCCTAGTCCTGGCCCCACCGCAGATTTCCTGCCCAGTCTGGGGCGAGTGACATAACCTCTCTGTGCCTCCATTTATTCCTCTCTAAAGCCTGTCTGGGTTTCTGTAGACACCTTTACCACTGCAGCTGGGGAGGACCTGCTCGGGGGCAAGGCAAATAAACGCTCAGCTGCTCCAAGTTTGAAGTCCCCCTTTTGTTTGAGCAGAGGCGCTTGGAGGCGTAGCGTAAACCGTTCCGCAAACCTCCCAGCAAGTGGAAGGTGAAGGCTTGATCGGCGGCCCGGCTTCTCCTGTCGCGCAGAGGATGCGCGCTTCCACCCAGCTGACGGCAGAAACCGCCGTGTCAGGAAGATAAGGGCAGCGGATATTTCGCACCTGATTCTTCTCGCGAACAGAGATGAAAAGCCGAAGCCCTGAAAAGGTCGGAGGCACAAATCTGGCCAATTAAGTCGATTTATAGGTCACTATTAAAATATTTTGTGGGTTTAAAGTGCATTATTGTTAAGCAAAAAACCAAAATATTTCTCAGTATGTTCGCAAACAGCAAAAAAATGGAGACTGTGGTACATGCAGAAGTACGGTGCAACTCAGGGTCTGAAATTTCAAGTCATATATCACAAGTCACCAAGTCTACAAATTTCCCTTTCCCCTTTCCTATCCTTCCAAATTTAAATGAAAGAAAACACATAGAAGCAAAGAAACGAAAATATGAAAGTGAAACCCGGCTTTTAGAAAAAAATCTCATTTGAAATAAATATTAAGTACAGAAAATCACCAGAGTAGCCTGTTCTAATCTTTTCTGTTGTTATCAGGGTGGTTTTCAAATTGAAAGTATTCTTATTCACACATAATCATTAAGTAAATATCCAGAGTTTTGGATTCCCTGCTCACGGCAGCGGGGTAGGAACTAGATGATCTTTAAGGTCCCTTCCAACCCAAAACCCTTCTATGATTCTATGCCATAGCTGAATTAAACTCTGAGTGTTGTTTGGTGATGCGTAGCATTACTTCCTGGATACTCGGTTATCCTGAAATGACCTGGAAAAGCAGCATCACAAAAATACATTGTAGATTTTATGAGGTCAGTTTCAATTATATCCAGCCCGTTACCTCTAACACACTTTCCTCTGAGCGCGATATCTATTATTTGAAAACGTTACTTTATGTTCGCTGTGATATTCTCTAGATTTTTAATAAAATTCCTTTGAAAATGCCTATTTGTCAGTAGCAGGCATAAGGCTGACTTTTGCCTTGGGAAACAGAGATCTTCCCGGAAGAATTACTTTAGGTTGCTAAAAAGATTAAAAACATAATTTAGTCTTATACAAACATGAAGTATGATTTTAAAAACCTGCCCTTCTAGATATATGGTTTGTTCTTTGGTCAAAATTAAAACAAAGAATGAAAATACTTAGCTAAAAGGTGTGCTTTTCATCTTCTGCTTGCTCTTTATAGCAAAAAATCCACTTATCTTGGCTTTCTATATAAAGTATTTTACATCATCTAGAATTATGGCCGAGTGTGTATAAAGGTTGTGTCAGCATTTCCATTATAAAACCATATTTTAGAGGGTTTATAACTAACTCAGCCATAAAAACTCACTCCACAATGAAACTTGGCATTTGAAATCCCAACCTGGAACACTTTCTTATCACCACCATTTTATTTAAAAAAACAAAAAAAACCCCAAAAAATCCAAAGAAAAAAAAAACCACCACCTTTGGCTGTTTTTCAGTTTTCTGAATGACACACAAAATGAGAAGGGTTTTGGGTGGAGGTGAGGGGCAGGGCTGCCTGGTGAAGACGCTGCTCACCGGCGCTGGAGGAACAGGGAATGGCACAACTTCAGCCCAAGCCACGCTGGTGAATATTGACTTCAGGCGGGGGTCAGCCCTACGTGCACAGGAGGTACGAACTGCCCCCGTGCCAGGCTGGCCAGGCTCCCCAGGTCTCCAACATACACAAGGCAGTGAGGTGACCACCGCTTCCCCAGACACAAAGCTGCGCACGGGAGTAGGAAGGTGAGGAGAAAGCCACTTCAGAGATGTCACCTCAACCGGCAGGAGGGTCAGTCATCCCGGGTAGCAGCCGAATCACCAGCACTGTTTTACACAGAAGGGAATGAAGACAGATATCCAGCCTCCGTGCGACTCTTAGACACTCTGTGTCGCTGCTTTTTGGAGATATTTGTGAGATATCTCATGACAGGAGCAGCCTTTCCTAATTTATGCCTCGAGTAGCGCACAGGATCATGTTGAAGGTGTGACCACCAACTAATTACACTCCAATATATGTAATAATGACCGCGCTGTACTCAAATTCAGCACTGTCACAGGAGGTGAGAAACACCCCCAAATCCAATATTTGGACATTACATAAAATGAGGGAGGTAGACAAAAGGTCAGTGAAAGGAGCAGCAAAAAAAAAAAAAAGAGTAACATGCCCGCAATCAGGAGATGTGTTTAATGACGCCAGATGAGACACTCAGAAGTTATACCTGCTGTCAGAGTCCACTGCCGGCAAGAAGGTTCAGAAGAGAGCTCAGGAAGCAGAGGAAAGGTGGCTACAGGTAAAATGATACCCTTCAGAAATGACAAATCACATCCAAAAAAGGAGAAGCACATAAATCCTGACAAGTTAAATGTTAAACCTCAGGAAGGCATGCCAATTTATCGAGGAGCAACTTATTAAAGGAACTCACTAAAGGAATAAAAGTTAATAATAAAACCTTTTTCAAATGTTTCAGGAGCAGGAAGCCTGTCAGAAAGTCAGTGGGGTGAATCCCGGATCTGAGAGAGGAGAAGTTCGTGGTGACAATAAAACTCTCTGAAATGTTACATGAATTATGTGCCACTTGTCCCTGCAGTGGCAGTCACGCAGGCTCCCAAACGGAGGCTGAGCTCTGGGAGAAATGAAGTGAAGGACTTCTCTCCAACTAGGTCTGTAGAAAGTTGTGGGGTTTTTTAAATCGTGAAAAACTGAAAAGTGCTCTATTAAGGAAAATGGTACTCATCCGAAAAAAAAAGACAAAGGGACCAGTTCAACAAAATTGCAAACCATAGTGTGGAAATTATCACTTAAACCAGCCCCTGTGTGTGCCAGCATCCCTACGCAACTGGAGGTTAGATTAACCTTTGCTTTTAGCCAATATGGAGGATCTTACGGTTTACCGATAAGTAATTTTTTTCTTGTATCTAATGCTTTGTTCCTTTCGTGGGACCTCAACTTCTGGTGACGTAGATATTCCAGCTACGCAAGATTAGAGGTACTCATATGAAAAACAGATTTTTCTTCCTTAATTCCCCTTGCTGGAGTTTCCACCTAGCATCTACTGGACTGATTGTTTTCATCAGGAAGTGGCAGAAGAAGCCCTTTGCTCGGGCCCAGGACCCAGGATATCAGTCTTACAGACTCCTGCTCCCTTTGCACCACTGAGCCCTGCGGCCCGGAGAGCGCAGCCGCCGCACCGAGACTCGTGTTGCTGAGGGGAGAAAGCTTATGAATGTGACATCAAAAACCCACCGCTGAGCAAAGGGACCGCTTTCACAATGAGCTTTCCAGCTCAGAGGAGTCTGGATCCAAGACCATCCATGTTAAAAGGCATAATTCCATTGACTGACACCCTTAATCTCTTTGAAACAAATTCACCTCTGAAGCTGACTGGGAATGAAGCCCTCAAGACTGGGCCGTGCGCTGAGCTCACCCAGGACTGCGGAGCTGTCTCAGCCACCACAGGTGCTTCTGAAGAGGACTCCCCGAGCAGCAGGGAGAAGTGCTGCACCACCACCTCCCCAGCCACAGGGCTGCGGGCAGCGCCACTGACTTCCCGAGCCATGCCACCAGCTCTCGGTTCCAGCAGCGAGGAGCTCCCCTGCCCTGCTACAGGTCTTTCTCCTAACAGATTTTCACCTTGGGAAGGTCGTTAGCCGCAGAAGCAAACAGTTCAAAGTCCCCATGCTAGGTGACTAGTTATAAAAACTTATTTTTCTTTTTAAAAAAAAAAAACAACAAGCTAGTGCTCTTTGATCCTGCCCTTTAGCGTTCTTCAGCGCTAGACACTTAGTTTCCGTTCCTATAAGCAACTGTAGGAAAGGTGGCAGCGTCCTCCTCCACAGCGTTACAGCGCAATGTCACCTACACGGGCAGCGTCCCGTGCATTAATTGCAGTTATTGTCACTTGGTGAGGACTGGGGGATCACGCAGCTCTGCCGTTTCTCCCTCAGAGGAGAGCAAACCTTGCCTGTTTTCTGACACGAACGAGATTGCTTCTGTTTCAAAGCAATTTGGCATTACCTTTGAATGTTGTTGTGGTTTAGTAGATGTGGTAGTTACACATCTACTAAAGCTTCCTTCTATAGAGGGAACACATGGGGATCTCATGGAGGCCGTGCCCCAGTGCAAGGCTGGCCCTCACACCACTAATACTTCGGGTCAGGAACCTTTACTTTTTATTCCCTCTTCCCTTTCCCTATTTTTCCTTTGTGAAAGGCCTCATGTAACTTAGTGGTACTGAACTGAGATCGACCCGTATGACTTCTTCATGAAAAAAAAAAAAAAAAGTTTGTGTTTTTTCTTCCCTACATCAAAACTGTGGACAGTGTGCAAGACAACATGATATAGGCTCTCCTTCCCAGATGGTCTTGGTCATGGCCATAACGAGAATGCACTGATAATCCTTTGTATATGATGCACCCAGATTTCATTCCTGTGGGGATGGGGACAGAAACAGGGGTCACTGTCTCTTAGACCCCTGTGAGCAAGTCCTGACAGGGATATTCACTGGTAGTAATTCCAGTTCCTCGTCCAGCATCTCCTGAGAGACAGCACACTTTTTAATTAAGGTTTTGCATCTTCCCAGAAGAATGTTTTTGACATTTATGATGTACCGTTCCTCCACAGTATGACTTTCCCAGACTGTTATCCCACGATTTCATGGCAGTATCTGCTGTGCGTTTAGGCATGAGAAAATATATATTCCACTCCGGTAGTGTGCGGAGACACTGCTAATTTCTCTACTACTGTCAATTCATCTCTGAGCCAGAGCACATCACTTCTTTCCAGCCTTCAAGCCAGATCGAGAAGATCCAAAACATGTGTGTGTTAGGGAAGACAATAAAGAAAAAGAAGTCTGAAATGCTGCAAACCTCTGAAAGCTTTAGTGATGCATTTGATGTTCTCTTCTATAATTCTGCATACCATCTGCGTATCCCACCCAGGGAAGTGGTTGAGGCACCATCCCTGGAGGTATTTAAAAGATGGGTAGACATAATGCTTAAAGATATGGTTTAGAGATGTGTTTTGTCAGAGTTAGGTTGATGGTTGGACTTGATGGTCTGAAAAGTCCCTTCCAACCCAGGCGACTCTAAGATTCTATGACTCTATGATCATACTGCTGGTTAGCTGTGTCTTCTCTCACCCTTCACAGGTATCTTATGAGGACAGCTTTGACAGTGTTTTATAAAATGCTGACACTGCTCAGGTATCACTGGGGTCATCTCCAACCTGTGCTTATCCCATTGATGGTGCTACAAAAGTATATACGGTGAATTGATGCTTAGGTGTTTTGAGAGACTCCTCTCTCATGCAGGCACAGTAAGGTTGCCCTGCCTGTAAGAGGGTACTGCTCTAAGAAAATCTACCCCGTCTTTCCCCTATCAGTGATGGCTAACAGCATTGGGTTGGGTTTTGGGGGTTTTCTGGTGTTCCTCTCACAGACACAAACAAAATCATTGCTGTCCATAGTTGTGCAAAGACCCTGTTACCATTACTGCTCGGCTGGTAGTCATGAAAGCCCGAGAGCACTTTGCGTTGTTGTGCTGCAGCCTCTGGGCTTCCTCTTAAACTCAGACTAAGCTGCACGACATCATGTCTGTTGTAGCACTCGAGCTCCTCACGGGTTTTGAGGAAAGCGTCCTATCTCTTTCCCTACAGCCTGTTGGAGATACGTGGCAACAATTTCACGCAGGCAGCGTGGGGGCCTTACTAGACTCAAGCGCTTCCCTGACGTGATCCTGGAAGCAGCATGCACTTGGATGGCAGAGGAAGTTGTGGTTGCCCTGGAAATTGAGACCGGAGTCCACACTGTGTGTTAGAGACGGGGCTGGGCTGGACAGGTGAAGACTAGAGAGCTGTCATGAGCCAGGCGTTGTCTGTGGATGACCAGCAGCAGATGAAACGAGATGTATGGACAGCAAAATAATGATAACAGTAATAGGTCACCATAGTTGCTTCATGCAGCCTGTGAAACTTTTCACCTGAGAATTAATAAGGTGAGGAGAGGATGATTGCACTCTCAAGTGCAAGGTCAGCCTGTAGGCAGATGGGAGGGGGTTTCCTGCATTCACACAGTGCAGAGCCCACAGCAAGAGCCCCTGGGCACCATGACCCTGCACCTGAGAGTGTAAATCTCTCCAAAGGCTCATATATTCAGGAAATATATTACAGATAGTCTCTATTCAAGGGAGTTTCTCTTGGTTTATATGACTTGAACTGTAGTCCTCATTGTAGCACAGGGAATGAAAACATTCCATTTTCTCATGACATTCAATACTGAAATATGTAAAGGGAGTCCCCTTTGGTTTGAAGAAGGAAAGAATTAACCAACGCTGTAAATTCTGCTAGTTTCTGCTAATACTGGATTTGTTTTCTTTGACAGGACCCTACAGTACAGTACCATTTTGAGCATAATGTCAGAAGAAAGTCAGTCTGCATTTGCTTCCCCCCCGCCAAGTTTGTTGCTCCTGTATTTTTTCAGGGAACGATCTGCACAGCTTCCAGATCGTAAAGCAGAAGTAGCACTTCAACAAAAGAAAAGCAGTTGGACTGCTCAGAGTGTTAAGCAATTTTATGTCATACATTATATCTGGATAAAAATATGAAATAAGGATCACTTCAAATAGCTATTCAATTTATTTTTTTCCACTGTGTCATGAAAACTACTTTTTAAGTTCTCATCTGCTTCCTATGTTTCCCTAAGGCGAGGACTAGAATAGGAGAATTTAGATTCATATAACTATAAGATACAAGGTGGACTCTGCTTGTATTAGTAAAACTAATTTTTGCAGGAACAGTTACTTACTAGCCACCCCAAACAACATAATCGCTAGCAGTTGAAGGGCAGCAGTTCTGTAACAAATCCAGCAGTGGCAGGGTTTTTGTCGACACGGGTGCATCAGTCAACCCTTCGTGGCATAGGCCGTTACAGCTGTGCCAGAAAACGCTGGTCCTGTAAACCTGGTTACGTTGTTCTTTGTCAGTAATTTCTTTCCTGTCAATCACAGCAGTGTTAAGCAGGAAAGTCTTACAAAACTGGGTGAAAAACAGCCAAAGAGCTTAATTTTAATGATAGAAAGGAGGAAGAGTTTTAATCCTGCCCTAGTATGTGGTAGAAATACTGTGAATTAAAGGCCAAAAGCAATGTTGATGTGCTTGTTAAATAGCAGCTCTCAATGCGCGTGAAAAGAGGATTTCCACAGGAAGAGAGCAGTCCCCCAAGTACTGTCAGTCTCAGTCATTCGAGGGTACTCGGCTATGGAAGTGGGATAGAAATACCCATGTCAGATAGGAACATGGGCAGCAGGTAATTGATTAATCTGTATCACAGCTTCCACTGTATAGCAAATGATTAAACAGATTGATCTGCACATTGAAGGAACAGCTTCTCTTCTGTTGCCTTGTGATAAACGCTTTCTCTGTTGTGCTGTCCAAGACATTTCCCTGTATATTCCCTTCATGCTAGAAAATCAAGTGATTTTAATTATTACTTTTGCTATCTGGAGAGTATTAGCAATGTCATTAATGATCAGAACAAGAGATGTAAAAGTCACACTGATTTGAACGGAAGCGCAACTACAAGCTTTGAGGTGCTGGAAATAAGACAAGGCAGGGAGCTGGCAGCAGCCACAGAAAACAGAGAAAGCAGGTTCTTCTGGATGAGATGGAGATGTCCCAACAGTGGAAGTCACCACTGGCTGCAAGGAAAAATTGAGGTTTTATTAAGAGGAAAGTATGTTGCCCTAACTTTCCAATTTGCCTTTCAGTAAGCAAATTTCTTTATTCTCAAGGATGGTCTTCGTTTACCCTTAATCACTGCCATCAAAAATTCCCAGGAAAAGAGGTTTACTGATGTGATACCCCATTTGGTCTGTGATGTTTCTTCTGTTGAGAAACTAGGGATGGCAAGCTCCTGGAGCTGTGGGACTTTGGCGTTCAGATCAGAAGTGAGTGTAGGAGACCAGGCCTCTTGTCTGGTGTCCTTAGAATGGACAAAAGAATTTAAAACTTACTGGCCTCTTATTCAGGCCAATAAGGCCAATTCAGGACAGGTAAGCTGGGAAAAGTCCTAGCATTTTCACTAACTAACATACTACTTCCACATTAATTTACATGCACATTAAAGTATCTGCAGCTGTTGCACACTTAATAGGAACATACATACGTTTTCTCGTATTGGGCCTTACATCACACTACCATATGCAAACTATTAGAGTAACTTATTAAGATCATAGAATCATAAAGTGGTTCAGGTTAGAACGGAGCTTAAAGATCATCTAGTTCCAACCCCCCTGCCATGGGCAGGGACACCTCCCACTAGACCAGGCTGCTCAAAGCCCCATCCAGCCTGGCCTTGAACACTTCCAGGGATGGGGCAGCCACAACTTCTCTGGGCAACCTGTTCCAGTGCCTCACCACTCTCACAGTAAAGAGTTTTTTCCTAATATCCAATCTAAATCTTCCCTCCTTCAGTTTGAGGCCATTACTCCGTGTCCTATCATTACACTCCCTGATAAAGAGTCCCTCCCCATCTCTCCTGTAGGCTCCCTTTAGGTACTGGAAGGCTGCTATAAGGTCTCTCCGGAGCCTTCTCTTCTCCAGGCTGAACAACCCCAACTCTCTCAGCCTGTCCTCACAGCATAGGTGCTCCAGCCCTCTGATCATCTTTGTGGCCCCCCGCTGGACCCACTCCAACAACTCCATGTCCCTCTTGTGGTGAGGACTCCAGAGCTGGACGCAGTACTCCAGGTGGGGTCTCACCAGAGCAGAGTAGAGGGGCAGAATCACCTCCCTCGACCTGCTGGCCATGCTTCTTTGATGCAAGTCTTCCAGGTCAACATTCCTATGTAAATATATCAAATAATAGGCATATTTCACGAGGATATGATCTAACTTTGACGATCTTGGTACATTGTGTACAGGCCTCTCTGGGGTGTTCTGAGAAGGTGCCACTTCTGACCCTGCCCCAGGAGTAAGTCCACAAGCCTGCTCAGCAGCCAAGGGTGGTACGGAAGTGTGTGCATGCCAGGTTTTAACCAAGTCCGGCCAACATCAGCATATACTACAGAGGATAATTGCCTTTAAAATCATTACACTGGAAACTAAAACCTAATCGCTATAAGATATGGAAACAAGACACTGAGTGTTTGTAACTCCCATGCGACGTTCATCACTGACACAATTGGCACTGCCCGCCTAACTTTAACTTCATCCCCTCAAATTTGCAGGAGTGCACGTAAAGGTCAAAACAAACATCCAGGAGATAAAAAATCCCATTTCCTTTGCCGTTGAACTATCTCCAAAGTACTAAAACATGAACATATGCTACAGTATTACTCACTACATAAAAATACATATGTTAGTAGATACACAGTATAGTTAAACCACAAAATTATACAATCTACATATACTTATATAAACCTGCAACAACATCATCTATCAACACACCCAGTCAATCAAATCCTATATATAAAAATATTTTCTTATTCTCTCCCAGACACTAGGCAAAAAGTTACAGAACTTTCAAATGTAGGCATTCGTCTTGAAAATTTCATTGCATTCATAAGTGACAGGATTTTTTTAAATCAAAATATAGAGTGTTGCCACTTCCTATGATTTCAATGAATTCTCTAAAGTTTCAGCTCCTGAAACTCCAACTTCTGCTTTTCAAAAACAGGTTTTTTGTCCTCATATTAGGGAGAAAATGTTGATGTCAGTTTTGATACCTAAAAATTCAATTACCAGAAACAAATAAAAAGAATTCAACTCAGTATTTTGAAAACATTGCTCCTTACTCTAACAGGAAAGCTTATCATTAATCCACCCAAATCTACCGATCCTTTTTTCAGAGTCATTTTCTAAGCCTACCTTTTCCTACCTGAAAGTGCCTTTAATTTTTAAAAAGCAGGGGAGACTTGAAGGCTCAAAATTGGTGGACCTTATTGATTTTAAACCCTGAAAATAATAATAATAAAAAATTTTGTCATTGCTTCAGCCCCAGGTAAAACGTTTACTTTGTATTTACAAGTCTTGAAACTTTCTCACTGATGGCTGAGGTCAGAGCTTCCAGTGCAGGCAAAGCTCTTGCAGAAGAGCACCACCTTTTATGTGTTGCTATTAGAAGATACAACAGTTAACAATGAGAGAGGTTTATGCCTCTCGAGTCTCCTAGCAGCCTGGGGCATAAAAAATGGTTCCTTAAAAGCCTTCTAATATGCCTTATGTCTTAATTAGCTGTTGATTGTACTTATTTATGCGGGACGCAGTGGCTGAATAGTATGGATTCCAACAATCAAAGTGCTTCACCTGGAAAACCCCTGGCACTGGCAAGGCGGTAGATTGTTTAGAGAATTGTGGTGTTTAGTCAAGATATTTTGCTCCATTTCACTGGCCAGAACCTTCCCATTACTTCGTCTCTTCAGTGAAACGTCTCCTGGTGTGAAGCCCAAAAGCAGCACCTGCATATAAAAATCGGATCTTAAGCTCCCTACAAAAATGGCAGATACTGATTTTTTTTAATTTGCTGTTGGGCAAAATCTGATATTCATTTCATGATTTTGAGCTGGCTCTGTACAGAGCAATGAATTTCAGCCAAAGTTACATGAATATTTTTTTTGGCAACTGGTTGCAGGGCAGCCCTGACACTGACCCCCAAGACACAGAAGTTGTTTTAAAAATTTAGAAATTATGGCATGCGCAAGTTCTTTTGTATATTTTGTGATCCACCTGAGGTTTTCTTAGACTGGTTGACTTACCAGTACCTAAGAGTAGCAGTAATTATAATTCCTGAAATAAAACAATGTAATCAGCAGGGAGGTGCAATCAGTAGGGGAAGGTTTAGGGGAACCTCAAACTTTCAAACAGATACAGGGATCCAAAGGATTTTTAATTCTCCAGATTAAATTTACACCTAATATAAGCGGCTAGGAAAGCACCTGCTTTATAACCGCATTTAGCTAAACATTATAATACAAAAACCCAAGTCTGTGTGTCTAATGTTAAAGCCCTATATTCATAGTCAATGGGTAAGCAGGATGAGCGCTTGCAAATCTCGCCTTCACTGTACTGAGGGATGTTTGGCACTTCTCTGAAATAAGATGCTTATATTTTGGTTACTCAGTTTCTATTACCGCGGAAACCTAAGAGGGGCAGCCAGTTTGTAAACGCTGCCAGTTTCCGTCTTTCAGGCTCCTCATTCATTTATTATTTGGTCGCCATTGACTTTCTTGGGCAATTTTTTAGACACGACAGATTTTCAGAAAACTTCAAAAAGAAACTTCAGAAATCTTCTATAATTCTGATCCTAGGTGTTTTTAAATAATGTATTAATAAAATAAATAAGTAAAAAAATAAGAAAAGGGAGAGGGGAATATACGCAAAAGCTTTTTCCTGCAGAGAAGTGTTTCAATAGACATAGCAGGTTTTTTTTTAACTAGCTTAGGCAGGACTATTACTTAGTTAATTCTTGATTACTTTTTTTGCACCACAGCATGATTTAATAAGTCAACGCTCACCTTTTCCTGACCCTCTAAAGCCTACAGTTTACTATTCATAACGATGAGAAATAGCTTGGGTATTTGTTGCTGCACAGATCTATATCTTCTTGGACACCACAAACAATGCAAATCTTTTCCATTTATATGCCTGATCATTTTTTTCAGTGTACTGAAGTGTTTGAATTTCCAAGGTCAGTAAATGATTAATCTTATTAAATGTTTGACACGATGAACTAAGCAAAACATCTTTTGATATTATAAAGAGAAGATAAAAGAATGAATTCTTATCTTTGTAATACTTTAGCTGCATGACTTCTGGGTTCTTGGGCTATCATAATATAATGTTTATTAGAAGCCAAAACAAAGATTTCTCTCTTAAAGAAATATCAGAATGTAATACAGAAGGCAATCTGATAGTAACGTATTCAAAAAGAAAGTACTGTTTTTGCACAATGCTAGGAATATTAAGAAAAAAATGTTTAAAAACAGTCAAATGAGAAACTCCTTTCTGGGCAGGACACTCATGGTGTCTAACACGCTAACAATGAAGATTTTCAGTGGAATGTATAACAAATCTGGGGGACTTTTATTGAAAAACGGCCATGGGCAGCCATATTTTGGTTTTGGCTAAGCCTCAGTCATCATGTTTTCATTTAGAAGGAGAAAACCCAAACCACCTGTGGTTTTCATTTTTAATTCATGGCCCATAGGAATACAGACTTTACACTTTCCAATTTTTCCTACCCATGTGCAGCCTGTTAATCAGAAAAATAATATTTTAAAGCTATTCGTATCCATGTGTAGAATTTTAAAGAGACTAAAGTGCAAATATACAGAAGCCACTATTATTGCCCATGAGCACACAGGAGGGATCTTGCAAAATCCTGGGTGTCACAGGTTGCCCTTTCTAGATATAGCACATCTGCTGCAGTGCCAGCACTCGCCAACTTCAGGTTATACGTTATTTTCTTTTCTCAATGATCAATGATGGAGACAAGTGAAATAACAGCAGATCCAATGTGACCAGGAGACAGACTTCTCCCAGGTAACGCTTATTTTCTACAAGCACATGGAGTGGTTTTCAAGAGGCTACAGATAACAAACCTCCTTACTTAGCAAGGATCCAGGTAGCAAGCTGCAGGAAATGGGACAGTACCCTGGAAAAATAAAGGGAAAGTACAAAAAAAAAAAAAAAAGTAATCACACAATCTCCAGAGGTGGCAGGGATGAGATTTAAAGTGAAATGAGACCACTAACAGCCTGAAACCTGGTAGCTCAGTGAGGGATGCTCACTTCACAGTTGTGCCTTATGTGGATATGCCCACAAAGACGCACCAAAACAGTGCAGTCAAGTGCTCCTCCTGTTTAATTTTAAAGGAAAAATTGCATTTTATGTGCTAATCTACCACAGCAGACTTTCAAAGCCTCCATCCTTTGTCGTGCAGTGAAATGCTGATATGCATTTCTTTTGTCTTAACCCACGTCTAACTGGATCTCCAGCTGGCAGATGTTACTGGCAGCTCCCTTTGAGAAAATACACCGGGTGAAATCCAGAACCCTTTGAAGACAGTGGGAGCTTTGCCACGGGCTTCAGTAGGGCCATATTTCACACACTTCTGTTTGATAAGGGTGGCAAACTAATAGAAACAATTTGTTTTTGAAATCGCTATCAAAATATAGGTACTTCCTTTCTTCGCTAAATTAGGCTTCACTTTCTTTGCCATAGCACTCCTGTTGCAAGCCTTTATATATTTAAATGTATGTATAGACACACACGCACATATGAATATACATATGCATAAATACAGTTTGTATTAAACATCTTTCAAATGCTAAATGCATTTAATAGAAATCCAGTTATGTAGAATATTACCTTTCCTTTTAGAGTTAAACTATTTCTATAACAGTCTATAAAATGGTCATTTTCCCCACAGAAATTAAGAATGCAATAGTCAAAAGATAGTACATAAATGTATATATAACCGTTACATATGTATAAGTGAAAAACCCTGACTCACTCTCTCTCATACACATACCAACATATACATATGATAGTAAAATACCAAAAAAAGACCCAAATAAGACAACTTCTCTGGAAAAGTTTTAATGAAGCAGAGAGAGACCGCAATGGTAATCAATGGCTTTATGAACAATTCTGTGGTCAGAGGCTTGATCACACAAACTAGTCATAACAAAATTATAGCTTAAGGGCCCAGTAAAAGCACCATAAATTCCAGAGACTCATCACATTAGTAAAATGACTAATATTTGTGTTTGTAGGTGCAGATCTTTTGCTAAAATGAATTACAACAGCCTTCTGTGAAGTCTCTGTGATCTGCCTCTCAATGGCATTTTTCTAAAATGCTCCCAGGAGCAAAAGAGAGAACTATTTTGCTGCTCTCCCTGGATTACTCCTTCAGTCTTTAGGCAGACATAGATCCATTTGATTTTTATAGCGATTTTGCTCTACGTTATGCAGCAGGATGAGGTTCCTTGCACACACATTTTTTGCAATCGTCTTACTGGTTTGTCAGCTTCAAAGTAGCGAATAACGCGATCCACTGACAGAGCAACATAACAACTGTTTCTCCAAAAGTGCCTGAGAAATCAGAGATGACCGCGTCCAGCAATTTTGAGAGATGGGTAAGTATTATCCAAGTCTCCTAAATGAGGAATTGGAAGCACAAAATGCTTGACAAGTGAAGTACTTGTCAAGAATACCCAGCCATGCCATGACAGAACTGAAACTGGGTCCAAGATTCCCATTGTTCAGGGAGGAAATAGCTTGGCATAAAAGTTAGTCTCAGGTTCTCCTGAACCTGAAGCATCGTGGATATCCCACTATCTCCCTGCAGACACCATTCAGATGATGATCCAGTTCATGCTAAAGCAAATGTTCTGGTTAAAGAGAATGTATTTAAATGCCACGGAGAATCACCTTCCATAGTAAACCAGGTCTACCAAAAGCTGAGTTTCAATCACCTGCATACCTTCTGTTTCTTGTTTGCATCTGGAGAAAAGAAAACACAGAAGCAGCGAAGGTCAAACCAATTTTTGGCTCATGAATAGCCCAGCTCCTACATTTTGGGTGCCTTCCTAGATGCATGGTGCCAAAAAGGCCTGGGGTGGGGAGGGAAAAATAGTGCAGATTGTCATGGGAGAAGAGTTTTGAATCTAGGTTGATCCAATGCAAGAAGATAACATTTAAAAGCTATTTGTACAGACAAGAAAGTAATGCATATACAGAGACAGATTTATAAATCTGAAAAAATTTTACAAGCATGCCTCTACAATATAACTGAAATTCTCCATCGTTTTTATCGTGCTGACTTGCTTACATTCATGTGGTTTCAGTCTCACAGATGTTCTGGAGGATAGGACATGTAATATGGCTCCATAGTTTTCTAACCACAGAATATCCAAAATATATAACCAGGAAATCACTTGCAGTCTGTGTGGGGTTTGGCAGATGGTATTTCTAAAAATGCAAATATCCAATATGGAGGTAGCGGAGAAGACGGATTTCACAGGGGAACAGTGTAACTCTTTATATGGAGTGTAAACTTTACACAGTATTCCAATATAGAACTGGTGAGTACTGTTAAAAAAGTTTCCACTGAATATTCATTTCAGTTTATAAACATATTCTCTTCAACTGTTTCAATGCCCTCTTTGTGTTTGCTTACTGTGCATGTTCTAGCTATTGCATTTACTGGCAAGAACGTTTGTAGAAACAGCAGATTTTAAGCAAGCATTAGAGAATACATATGGGAAATGAATTTTTAATTTGGAAATATAGGTGCCGGCACCAGAAATTTATTCCCAACAGGTATCCTCATCCGTTCAACAGAGGAATGTATGTGATCTGCAAGATCAAAACTAGCTCGGATTGTGTTTGGGTTGTTGAATGCTTGCAGCCACATACGCTAGCAGTGCACGATTTTCAATTTTGGTCAGATCAGATCGGAAAGCAGCGCGTTCTCCTGCTAAGGAACTTACGTATAAACCAGAAAGCAGGATGGCGTAAGCTACTGGCTGAGCTGTATTCTGATTTCCGTTTAGATGCGGTTTTGAAAAGGGCACCGAGAAGAAGGGATGTCTTGGCTGAGGGGCAGCCTCCCACCCGGCCTGCCTAGGCTAGCATCGAGTTTTTTTAGCTACGAGAGCTGCACCGAGCATCCCTCTCTTCGCTCCGGAGCACTATTTCGGGATAGAGCAGGAAGAAAGCCCATTTCCGACTGCTGAGGCAGCGGACGGAGCAAAAGCTGCCACCTGGGAGGCAACATGGGGCAAGCTATCCACCATGAGCAGCACAAAGCATCTGCCTCTACTTTTTTGCAGTTGGTTGGAAAAATCCTGAGACGAGCAGAACGACTCTCTCTGTTCCTTATAGCTGAAGAAATGTCTACCACTGATTTCCCTTGCCTGACGAGCCATGTAGCTTCTGGTTCTGAGGGCTTTCAAAGCTAAATGGTAAATACGGAATATGAATACATGAAATATATGAAATATGAAAACGATTTGAGCCAAGATTTGCTCACATGGGACTTGAATGACACGGAATCCTTGGTAATGATGGTTTAGGTTTAGATAACAGTAAGCTCAGAAAAGACCAGGCAGATTTTATGTGATGGAAGATTTAATTTTAAGTTGCACAGCTGCAGTCACCATTTTAATATACCATAAAATATATAAACCCAAGTTCTTAACTGATGCAAGCAATTACTGCTCCATCAAGCCGATTTACAGTGGAACTGAAACATATCATTCGCCTGGCAATTCTACCATAAACAGACTGGATTCCCTGTTAGTATAGACTAGTAGTTTTATAACCCGTAAATATATTTACTAGAAAAAATTAGAACGCAGAGCAGACAGAAACGCATGTCCTCACATAAAATTGTTGTAAAGTTTAACAGAAATAGAAATTTTTCTGTAAGCTTTTTTTACACACATGCCACAGCTTAACATTATGTACATGTATACACTTCTCAAGCACACTAATCTGTAAAATGTTTTAATCACCTGATAGTGAGGATGTCAAACTTGATTAAGTTCTAGAGCATGTTAAGGTTGGAAGTTAAGTCGAACGTCTATTTCTTCTTTTTCTTTTTAGCTCTAACTTTTGTATGGCTTTTCAAATCATATTTTGTCAAAGAAAAATCACAGAACAGAGGAAAAAAGTTATCCGTGTCTGAATTGCTGACTTTACTAAAGGGTCAGTTTCTTTCCAAGCTGCGTCAAGCTCAGACAGCTTTCTGGCAATTTCAGTTCAGCTGCGAACAGCCAAGATCATGTGAGACAATCCAAAAGATTCCTAAAATATTAGCTATGCCTGTATATATATTTCAGACTAAATATTTTCATGAATGTAATCACATGAAAGAAAAAAATTCCTAAGGCATACGAAAACCCGGCTTTACATACTTTAGGCTTTACTTATGAGCAAATAAGCTATAGAAATTGGATTCTCTCTTTCTTAGTGGCTTGCATGGGCTTTCTCCCCACAAGTGAATTCCAGCTGCAGTCAGGCTACATCCCATATTGCATCAGTAATGTTTCACCCCTTTGAAAGGGCCACACGGTCTGTTATAATGAGAATCCGTTATAACCGGATATATATATATATATGTGTGTGTGTGTGTGTATGTATATGTATATATATACACACCTTCTCTGGTAAGAGGTGCTGATCCATGGCCGCTTAGGTTTCTTAAGCTGAGATCGTTATGCCAATTCCTTTGCAATGTGCTAATTGTCAGTTTGTACCGAAGTTGTTGCTTCTTCAGAAAGTGTAACGAATTCTCAATCAAATTTCTGTGTATCTGTAATTAAACATTTCCTTTCTAAAATCTTGTCACCAAAACTTGTGTGGTTTTTGTCTTTATTTTGCATTCTAACAATTAGTAAGTGATTGACCAAAAGACTTATGCTGTATTTGTGTATATTAGTAATAAAATTTCGGTGCAAAACATCATATTTAATCTTCATCCGCTTCATTCATTGTCATAGATCAGTGGATGCTTTAATTTATGTGAACAAAATAATTAACTCTTGAACCCATGATTCCAAGTTACTGTATTTCCAAGTGTTAATTTTCAGTGATGTGCTATTCAGTTTTGCAACAGCAACACCTGAAGAAATTTCTAACTCGACGTAGCCCATGGCCCAGGTTCTGGATTTCACACTTACACCCTATTTCTAGGTCGGCAAGACTTGTGAGCTCCCATGGCAATGGACTGCTCTTGCAGCTGCGTGGTAGCTCCTGACTCCTAAGTACTCTTTCTCTTCTACAGCAGCCAGAACATAGGGTACTTGACTGAGACACAAAGCCATAATACCAAATCACACACCTGAACCACACTCAGATAATGCAGGAGTATTACTTTTCTTGTTTTTGAAATGCATTATCTAAAGGCAGAAGAGGTACAAAACCAAAATAATGTGGGGTCACAGAGCTCTTCTCTGCGAAACAGAATAAATTATCATTATCTTTTCAGTCAGACGTGTCAATATCTGTGACATTGAGCACAGTTTAAAATTTTCAGCTGTGCCTCACATCACAGCTTTTGAATTGGAACGAAGCTTTTAGTATATTTTTCCAAGAAATTTTAAAAGAAGAAGGGCTGATCAATGTAAGAAGTTGAATAATCACTACAGGTCTGACTCATGTGTTGCTAATGCAGTAAACAAGGGTGGTAAACAGTCACTTATACTCCATCAAACTTGATTCTCATATGACTTACTGTAATTTTACTCCAAAATAACACAGCTGGACTTCTGTCTAGTTTCTCTTTTTATACTGTGACTAATAGTGTAATCCAAAAAACTGATTTTTTTTTTCTGAATCCACACAGTTACAATAGAAATCCATATCTTACACTAAGGGTTTTCTTTTCAGTGTCTTAAAGGCAGAATATGTTTTCTTCCGCAATTTGGAAAGGAAGTGATTGTGTTTTCCAATTCACAAAGTGCAAAAAATCCGCAATGGCTTTCATTTTAAAATGGATGAAGAGAAGCCAAACACAAAACAGCAGCGAAGTCCTGTTCCTCCTGCAGTCAACAGCAAAGCACCTTGTAGGAGCATGATGGTACTCCAGAGGAACGCATCTCTCATGGTTTTCCCCAAAAGCCATCAGCAGAGATCTAGGCACAAGCGACTGCGAAAAGGCAGAAACATGTGAAGCGCTTAAAAATGTAAGCGCTACGTAGAACGAGAATGCGCCACTTTCACAGGTATAAGAACATACCACATTCTTATTTTCTTCCCGTGGGAGGTCAGCGTGGATGTGCCTGCCAGGGAACACACTCTTGCGCTTGCTCTTCTTCCCGTTGCTATCCGCACGTTCATTTGCCTCTGCTTGACTAATTGCGTGTCTGAGCTTTTCCAGCATTACTGGTGTTAGACCCAAACATTTTCCCAGATTCATACCATTTCACCGTCACCCCTCTGTAGCAGGCACAGGATGGAAATTTTTTCTTCCCCCCTGATTTGCTTTTCCCGCCACACCAGGATGTGACTGTCTTCAGTCCTGCCCTGGACTGGATTTTGGAAGCAGGGTTTGAAATTACAGAAACCTTGACAGTGGAGGTGTGCTGACCAGGAGGACGTTCTCCTCTCTGACCAGCAGGCTGAGAGCCATCTTTCCTGACCAACGCCTTGGTCCTCGCTTCTGGTAAAACCCCTCGCGATCCCCAGTTTGGCTGCGTGGGCCCCAAATGAGATTGCCCTCCTGCCGCATCGTGCTGGCTTGTATAAAAATGCTCGTAAAGCCCTTCGCTAGCCCTGGCAATAAGCTGGAGAAGAAATACAGCAGGCAGTGCCTCATCGTTTTATTTTGCATTCACTAGGCTCACCACAGTCTTGTCTTTGCCTTGTGTCAGGAAAATAGCGACAAGATAACTAAACAGCAGAGTTCCCTTTTAGGGATATTTCCAGGCTACATCTTAGGGGGTTTCAATATACGTTTTTTTCCATGTGGTGCTTTTTACACCAACTTTAACCTGGCTGCTGAAAGAAAGGAAAGATAAGATGGCTTCTCCTACAAATTTACATGAGCTTCAAGCAAGGACAAAAAGAGCAAGACCTCAGCGTGGCACTTCTCCCCCTGAACGCCCTCAGGTTTTAGGTTGTTTTAGTGGAGCTAACTAGTGTTGGATGCAAAACAGCCCCCAACCAGCCTGTTCAGGTCTTTTCCATTGGTGCCTTCCCTGTTAGAAGGAAAAAATAAAAATTAAAAATAAAATGCATTAACTTCTTGGCCTAGCCATGCCCTGGTTTCTGAGCAGCTCTCTGCTGACTCCCTGGGCAGGCTGGAGGCAGCAAGCAGAGCTGGAGCCTCTCCTGGTCTCCAGCAGCACAGCCAGGAGCTTGGTGGCACATGCAGGCTCTTCCAAAGGATCCTGCAGCCGATAAACTGCTCTCAGAACGTCTAAGACTGAAACACGTGGCTCTTACCCCTAGGTGGGCAGAGCCGAAGCCATGAGTGAAGATGAAAACCTGAGCAGTGCGGTGCCTCGCAGCCGCTCTCCCTGACCCTGCAGTTTGCGGGGAGATCTGAAACTGAGCGTTTCCTGGTTTTCTAATGTTTGTTTGGGGTTTTATTCTCCCACATCCCAGGAGGTACGAGTTGAAGGAGGTATTGTGAGAGACTGCAGCCAAAACTCCACCTTGATAACATTTTTATGGGGGTGAAACTACAAAGAGCAACTCAACAGCTGCCAGCAGGGCTCTGTTAGCATGAAAGAATCGCCAGAAGCAGGCAAGTGATATTCATGCTGAAAATATGATTGATCACTTCATATTTTTTTCCTGCACCTCTGCCCTGGTCCAAATCCAGGCTGGGAGAGAAGTGGCTTTAACTCAGGCTGAGTTTAGCCTTCAGATGTAGCTGCACTTATTTCCACTAAATCACCAGTTCACATACCAAGCCCAGGGCAAAGCTGGAGGCTTGTGGATGGCATTTTGCCCCGGTCTTAGTTAGGTTTGCATAAAAATGACAGAAGCGGACATTGGTCATTTTTTTAACTCCATCCAAAAGGCAAGTCAATTCATTTATGAGCGTGCCAAGAAGCCGGGGTAGTTAACTGATCACTTTGTGCTCAGAAAATACAGCGTGCTGCTAACAAAGGTCACTTTACCTTTGTTTCAAGAGGAGCTGAGGGATTTTCCAAACACGTAAAGGGCTAAATCACTGTTCACCTTCAAATATACCGGCTCACTGTACATGCCTTTCTGAATAACATTTACACGAAGAGAAAGCAGGATTAGCACCACTGAACTTAAGGATACTAAAATGATGTGCAACCACATATGCCCTTTGGTTGACATGCTGATTTGTCCTGATCGCAGGTACCGTATATAACTTGCATAAGAGTACATTTACATAATTTACTTAATTTAACATCTGATTTGCATATTCGAATATCTACCAAAGAATTTGCCTGTGAGTAGGGTTTTTCAGGGAAAAAAAAAAAAGTATAGAATCTGGAAAATATATTAAGACCTTTTTCTTAATTCTTTAAGTTCCCTGCTGCTTACAGGAATTAAGTATGGAAACAACATCTGTGTAACATTGTGAAGGATTTCAAAAGGGCTCCTCAAAAAGGGCTGACACAATCTTACTCCTTTTAGAAGAGGATATGAAATGAATTGCTTACTTTGGCTATTACATGCACTCCCTTCCCCCCGGCAGCAAAGCCAAGAACTAGTGGCACGTCTGAGAAATATTTTACGGGGAGTCCTTCAAATATTTTTGACTGTTTGCAATAAGACTTAAGAGAGGTCCCCTCCCATAAACACAACAAAGGAAATCGCTACGCTAAAGCCCCACTTAAGGGAATGAATAATAGATTAATAGAATCTTGGGATTAATTATTTATGTCATGTCTTTGCATGTGACCCTTACAGCTGAAAAGGGTAAATGAGTAAAATACATATAAGAACTTTTAAAAATCATAGGCACTTGTTAAACCTTAATTAGTTATACAAAAACAATACCATTTTCTAATCCAGTAGGTATTAGACATAAACCAGGAATTACCAGCAAGTCTAAAGAAATGTCATTTGACAGTAGCAAGACCTCCATCAATGGATGCTGCCCTCTCCCCCTTCCCTGGTAGATAGTGAAGAGCCATTAGGCAAAACTCATCATCTGCCCAGAGTCTTGTAACACTGCCCTTGCATAGGTAGTTACTCCTACTTTGGCGTATAAAAACAGGTATGTTTCCAAAGTCATTCACTAGCCTTAATGTCAGTAAGGAACTTGATTTGAGTTTAGCTCAGCTTAAAAGATCACCCGAATGATACTTTCAGAACTTGCCTGTGCTTAATTGCATTTATTTGGTGTCGACTCTGAGGTTACTCATGTGTGAACACACAAAAATAACATCCTGCTTCTACTTTCCAGAAATATTCTGACTGATTTTAGGTGAGGACTTTGCCTAAAAAAAGAAGGTGTTTTTTTCAGTGGAAAGACCACAGACTGATTTGGGATGAAGCTACATGTTAAATAAAGCCTCTTCCTTCCTTAGGGAAACTAACCATGAAGTTCCCATTGACGTGTAATTAGAATAACTGAACTAAGCGCTCTCTTACAGGAAAAGGTAGTTGCGAACGCTACATATCTGAGATGGGATCACTAAACAAATCATGTATTTTATGTTTCTCTTCTTTCCCTCTTCAGGCATGCCCATCTACATGACCTGGCTACTCTCACACCTCCTTTGCATCACAAATGAGCCTTGCTGCACCAATGCCTTCCTGAAGTGCTGTCTCCTAGCTGGAAATACAGATATTTTATGACAGAGAGCCTCGCAAAGACTCAGACATAAGAGCAGCTTCTGTGATCAGCGATATGCAGTATCATTTTGTCAGGTAGCTACTTATAAACACATATCCTACTTATCAGAAAATTGCCATGGTGGCAACTCCACCTGGGCACTGTTGCATGTAGAGTCGGACCAAGCTGTCCAATATAGTTCTTTAAATAAAAATCTGATTTTCTGCAAATGGGGGAAAATAACCAGAGTTGTGTTGTAAAAATGCAAATTCCAAATTTTCAGGCATTTTGACCAGCTGCACTTGAAACACCATAAACGTGAAACGTGTTGTAAAAGCAAATAAAATGCAGACTCACACCCCAGCTGAGGACAGCTTTAGTCTGCACTCTGCAGAAATTTTTTTTTTTTTTGGTCCTCCCCGAGGGAAGACCTGGAGCGTGCCATCAGCTGCAGCACGGCTCCGCACCTCTGCTCCTCTCTCAGGGTGTTAGCCCATGGGGCTTTTGCTCCTCCCTCATCGACCAGCCCCTACCTAACACCAAGCACTGCCTGATTCGGTCTGGAAGAGCCACGGTGGTGAAGCTCCCCACGCCTGGTGAGGCAAGGTTGCTGTACCATGGTTCTCCATGCGTCGCCTTTGGTACCAGGCGCTGGAGCCTGGCTGGCCCTTAACTTGCCGGTTTGGCAGGATCAGTGGTGTTCACTGAAAAGATTATTTGTAGCAGGAATATTTCCATGCGCCAAGCCAGAATCCAACAATGCTCTTGCAAAATAATGCTGTCTAGTAAAATCAACCAGCTGAAAGGCATTTTGCACAGTATCAAAAATGTAAATAGAATGGACAGTTGGCTGGTTACTAGGCATTCGTATGACTGTGTAGTCACCGGGCAAATCTAAAACACACATGTAGTTTAGAAAATAAAACAGATGCACGTAAAAAGGAATTGTGTTAAAATAACTATTCTGTACAAGTATGGTGCTATTGTTTTACTGCATAACAGGCACAGATTAGGGAGGAGAAGGTGGCTGTATTCCCATAATGGTGTAACAAAACTCTGTGCTTACTCTCATGCATTTCTTATTCATAGGAAGAGTTCCCACTGAAGCTAGCAAGACTAAGTCCTCCAGGATCAAGCCCTTAATTTGTGCATGAACAGAGTACTTTAGCCTCCAGTATATTTAATCTTCTGTATCTAAAAAATTCCCAATAGCATCACAAATACTTTACGAAAAATAAATATTTAGAGGAGATAATGTATATTAATGTAGAACCTATTTAACATTGATTCTTTCTTTCCATTACAACTCATCTAATGCCATGGGCTGATTAGATCAGCCCGCTTACACATCAACAAGGCTTGCAATCATCTAATTTGTCCTTGGGGTACTAAATTCTAAAAATGTAACATTTGGGAATTATTAAATTTAAATAAAATGCTTCCGATTTTCCATTCAACATTTGACCCTTCATTTCAAAAGATAAAAGTAGTCTGAATCCTAAAAAAAAAAACCAACCAAAACAAAACAGAAGAGCACCAGCAGTATGATCAGAGGACTTTTTCTTCACTTGCACCAAAGACTTCAGAAGCAGCAGCCAAATTGGGCAGGAAAGCAGGGAAGAACAGTGCCTGAGACTTTTAATTATGAGCCTTTTAAGGGGATGGTGGTACACTGCCATCGTAAGCTGCATCCGTAGTGCGGGTCCATGCCCAGACACATGATTGCAATCAAGTAGTTGGAATGACTTTTCCATCAGCAGCGTGTGAAAGATTGGCTAAAGCGAAGTTTAGGCCCCAAATCGATCTGCCTTGCAATACTCTCCTTGTGAGAGAGCAAACCTGTGCCCAGCAGCTCAAGAGGACCACCATGTGCCAGGCGGACCTCGGCAGTGAGAGCTGCCACATCACTCGAGAGATGCTCAGTGCCTTGCCAGGAGATGGTCAACACCTTGCAGGAGATGGCCAACCCCTTGCTGGGAGATGCTCAACACCTTGCCAGGAGACTGTGGTGCCTCCCTGACTCGTGGCTGCTGGCAGCTTCTGCAAATGGACAGTCCCGGGGATGGCTGCAGAGTGGAGGTGGCTGACCTACACCCTCTCCTCGCTGCAGCTCATGCCGAGTTGGCTGAGGCTGTAACTCGGTTTCACTCCCCCGAAATGACAATGCCTTTGGTTGCAAAGACGAGGAAGTGAAGGGTCATGTGCAGTGGAAAACCCTTGGCCAGGGCTCTGAGGTGAAACATCTTGGAGTCAGAAGCCTGGATAAAAAAGACAAAGAAGCTTTTGAGCCCAGAAAAGGATTAAATGGATTTACTGGGTCCAGAGAAAAGCCAACCAGAAACAAGGAAAAAAAAATACACTGTCTTGGTCTCTTCAGCTCACTGCTATTCAAGAGAGAAGAAATATGAGTTACAATGAACTGAGAAAGGATTTTTCTGAGTGTGTGAAAGGAAAAAATATTATTTGTGCTTATTTTATGCTGTCCAATAAAGCAGTCTGGGAAAGGCATAGCTGTATAGATTTCTGTATATTCACAGGAAGCTGAGAAAGGGAAAATGGGGCAGTGGCCACTCTGTTTCAGCCACCCATTGCAGGCTGGTGCTAGAGCACTAGTTCTTTCAGATTACTTTGCCAGTGGCCATTTTCTGACATGCAGCGTTTGGGTAAAGGCTGTTTGACCTGGAGCCATGTTATTCAGGAATAACCTGAATGCCATCGAACTGCCCAAATCCTGATTATGGCTGCAACATTGCATGCGCTGATGGATGCAATATGAATAGTTTTTCTGTTTCTCTTACAGTCTCTGTGTTCCTTGAGTATGAATAAAATGCCCATGATCCACGCTTCTTAGGAGATTCACCTTTGAAATGAGTGCTTGAATGCAGGCATCCTCTATTTATATTTGTATTTAACTTCCACCTTTTTAATACTCTAAGTCTACTTATCGGTAGGAGACACTTTCATAATCTAATGTGAATAATATTGACGTCTAAGGACGAATGCAAATTTTGTTATTCAAAAGTAGGTGCTGTGACTGTGCATTTCTGCTAGCGTAAACTTTTATTTGTTGGAAGAACAGCATAATATAGGCCTCCATTTCTGTCTAAATATCAGGTGAAGATAGGAAAAGATTAATAAAGACAGACTTGCCATGAATTTATCATAAAGTGTCATAAACAGAGATTTGAAAAATAGCAGAAGTTGCTCTGCGGCTCTCAGTACCAGATCTCCCGTAAAATTTCCATTCGCTCCTCTGGTGTCTTTGTTTGTTTGTTTTTTTCCCTCCAGAATACACGTCTTCATCATTTCTGTGGCACTTCAACACCAGCCCAAACATTTTACCAATGCAAAAAGCTGTTTTTGTGCCTTTGGATGTCTTTTTCTCGCCCTTTTTGGGCTGTTCCTCTTTTAAAGCACGGGCTGAGACCTGTTTTGGAAGAAACGCACGTCCACACATCTTTGTATGTTCAAGGCCACATTTGTTTACAGCCATTTGCTGACATGCTGCGTGGTCATGTGCTTCTTTCTTCGTTTTCAACTTTATTTAATGCACTTCTATAAGAATGACTATCTGGACCATGAACTCTCCTTTATCAAAGTATATATTTGTAGGCTGTGATATCTCTGGGTACACAGATACCTGATTAGGTAACGTGTTTGCATTTGGGCTATTTGTGTAGCCGTTGAGCAGCAAGAGTCACTGAAGCACCGTAACAGAGTGCCAACTTTGCTGAAGTTGAAGAACAATTTATGGCTTCAAATAGCGACGCTTCGCTTCCCGCTTGTGTGCAGAGCAGATAAATAAGTTATTGTAGTGTTCTCCATCACCAGTCAAACAGAAATTATTTTGCCATTACATGGCTATAGCAATGGGATATATGCATCAGGACTGGCTTACTAACCTAAATGAGAACGACAAATGGGAATAACTCTTGAGTCTGATTCTCCTCTGCTTTTCCTCTAGTCTGTGCATTTAGACCTATGAAAAATGGATATAAAATGGTTCATACTCACTCTGCACATAATATACAAAGTCACATGCACGTAGCAAGGCAAACATGTAACTCTGGGAGCACGTCTGTCTTCACCTGTGTGATTGACACATAACAAATGCTCTCCTTGAAGAGCTTCAATAATTTTTTTTTGCTTAAAAAAATTTCCTTAAATCCTAAAACAGCTTAAAATTTCAAAATAGCTTTTGATTTCGTTACTGAGGGAAATATTTCCATTAACTAACTTTTTTTTTTTTTTTTGACGAGGGATGATCAACAACATAGGGAAAAAATTTCAGCAAAGGTATTTTCTCTCATGGACTTTCCCCATTCCTACTCACTCCACCTCAAAGGAATAATTAGTTGCTAAAAAATGTGTTTCATTTTGGCTGGGAGAAGACAGAGCATGTTTTTAATTAAGGAAGTGCTATTAAAATAAACTTTTCTAGGAAAATGCGCACAGGGTAATATATAACATAATTAGAAAAATACTTTTCTTTTTTTTTTTTTTTTTTTAAAAAAAATGGTTGACTGAAGAGTTGTCAGCCAGCTCCAACATCAGCTCTATCTTCCCTTGCAAGTGATCTCTTTTTGTTCTCGTTCTCCTCTTGGGTATACTTGCTTCTTTGACTCTTTCTTTTCCTCAAGAATCAGTTCCGTAGTTTTTGCTACTTCGCCTTCTATCTTAACTGTTCCTAAATTTGCATACGGAAAAATAATGGATATTTTTCTTTCGATCACTGTGTGTCTGCCAGCATGGAGTCTTGCCTCTGATGCTTTGGTGGTCACATCCTTTATGTGCCTCATCTTCCTCTCTCTACTCTCTGATTCTACTGCATCTGTTACTGCTGTATCCACGTGTACTGAAGTTTCCAGGTTTTGGTGAAATGTGTGTCCTGCCTCACATGTTTACCTCCACCAGGTTTTCAGTCCAAAATCTCTATGCTAATCCGCACTACTTTAAAATCAGTGGCATGCTGATGGCTTGCTTAATGGCTTCGGCTTCGTGTTGATTTATTTTCTGAAGTCTGAACTCTTCATCAATAACTAGAAGTTCAAGTTTATAGGAATGTTATAATTTGGCAAATCTTGTATCAGGAGGGCGCTGGGGAACCTCCAAACCACCCGGCAAACCGTGCGTCTCCCCCTGCAAAATGCAATTGAACTGTAACTCTTTTCTCTTGTGCTGTCTCATTAACTTCAAAACATTGCCTCAACCTCTGTATCTGTGTTGGCCAGGTCTCTCTATAGAATGCTATCAAAAGGCATTAGCTTTTCCAATAATTTCTGACACACTGTTGGCATAGCTGAGCAAGTTACATCATTCAGGCCACATGGTAGACGCTGCTCAGGTGGAAAAGGCAGGTAAAACGGCAGGTCATGGCACACCAAAACAAAATGTGAATGGCAGGGCTCCCTCCCTCAAAGGAAAAACGGCACAAGTCCTTATTATTGCAGGCAGTACACCTGGCAGACCTTTGTTTCTAAAGTAGCCATACACTGATTCTGTGACTAATGTCAGGGTTGGTTTGTTTGCTAATAATAGCCATCATTGAATAATAACACCGATTCAGAGAAAGCAGTACAAATAGGGATACTAGCCTTAAGCTATTTGGACCTGTGATAACTTGAAATTAATGAGCTGCTCACCATTAATACGTTATGAAGACTGTCTATAAACGTCTTTTGTTTTTTTACTCCCTATATAGAGCTGTGTTTCAATTATCAACTTCCAAGGTCTTTGCTGTAACACACAGGTATACTGTTATTTTTATCTTTTTTTTTTTCTTCAATTGAAAGCTGAACAAGCACACTGATAAACCTGTTTATAGTAAGTTCTAGCACATTCACAAATCTTTTTAAAATATGCTGTGGTACACAGGAGTAAACAATGGTTTCAGGCTAAAGTCAAGGAGGTGATTTCATGCTCTAACACAACGCTGATGTTAGGTACCTTGCCACCTACCGCAATCCCAAATAACTAAGTAAGGCACCAAAGCTTTGGTGCCTACAAATGCGATTTACGGAAGCCAGATCAGGACGGGCGCCGTCGCTCATTTAGCCACCAGGAAATGCTGAAGACGCAGGTTATATTTAAATACCCCTGCTCTCTGGGGGTATTTTTCAGAGTACTTCCACAGAGTATAAGCGCTGGAAAAGCGGGTATAAGGCAATGATGTAGTAGAAGTTGCAGTGGGTGCTTGAAGACAGCACTGAGCTGGAGTCAAGGGGTCCACCAGGCCACAGGGGACATGGGCTGCAGCCCTGCGCCTCTGCAGGGTGGTTACGCGGCTGCCGACCAGAGAAAACAGAAGTTTTCTGGGAACATGGGCAGGAGGAAGGCTCACTGCTCAGGAGGCACCTACGGTGAAGATTTCACCTGAACCAAGGAAATCAAAGCTGGAGCAAGGACTGCTGCCATGGCCAGGTCACAGCGACAGCAGACAACAGCGGGGTGACAGTAAGAGGTGCCACCTCTCACTTGTGCTCGGCCCCTCAAGCCGGAGACTCGTTTGCACGAGGAGATGTGTTATGGCTCCCACTGGAGGCAAGAGGGCTTTGCGTGAGTGCTGAAATGGAGATTTGTGCCCCTGATTGGCAGGTCAGGGTCAAATGAGGGTACAGGTATGCGAACACATGAGACGAAGTAACGTTTATGTGAATTTTGGTGTTGATTTGAACATAAACTCTGAAAGAAGCCTTAAAATGAATGAAATGGCATGCTTGAAGAAGTGTTAATACAGCAACTAAGCAGGGTAATAGGAAGCTTATACAATTGGCGTACGTTCACGTTTTGTTTTTATTTTATAGCTAAGCAGAAACAAGACGTATTATTTCCTCTGAAGTGTGGTTAAAAGTGACTGTAAAAATGGCATTCGACTGACTAATGTTTATATTTCATTTACTTCCAGGTATAATATTCTTTTCAGCCTATAAATAAAAAGACTCTCCGAACTGTCAGCTCAGCAAGCACAAGCTGGCCTCCGAGAATTGGACATCCCCGTGCCTGATCTGGCTAGTAATAAAAGTTATGTTGTATATCCCTAACCCCTGCTACGCTACAATTTGCCTGCCAGTTTTGGATAAAGGTGTGCGTTTAATGAACGACTTGTATATGCAAATTTTGTTTTGTGCAAACAGAGGAGACCGTCAACTATACAAATAAACACGTGTATGCAAATCCTCCTCACGCAGCAAAATGTCTTTGAATTTGTCAGCAGTTTGCAGAATATAACAAAAAAAGACATTCCTGCCCGTTGTTTGCGGCGAATATCTCAGGAAGGCAACGTGATGGCTTCCCTCATTTATTACCAGCTCCAAGCTCAGCCTGCCCCAAGCATTTAAGGCCCCATACACAGAAAATGTACAGGGAGGAGTTTCCAGGAACTAGTTTATTCTCTTTGTTGCCTGATATTCTGCCAGATGACGCACACAGGGAGGGAAGGGATTCTCGAAAACTTGACGAGTAAGTGAGGCTAATCTCCCCCCACTCCCTCCACAGTCACTCAAGAGGTAGGTAGCCTCCACTCTACTGTCCCAAGCTGCCCCAAGCAGGCATCAGCATCTTCCCACGAGGGATCCTGGAGAAATCAGGGATGGCTCCTGGGGGCTCTGGCAGCAACCCTGCTCCTGGTCACAGAATCACAGAATGGTAGAGGTCAGAAGGGACCTCTGGAGATCATCTAGTCCAACCCCCCTGCCAGAGCAGGTTGCACAGGAACCCATCCAGGCGGGTTTGGAATGTCTCCAGAGACGGAGACTCCACCACCTCTCTGGGCAGCCTGTGCCAGGGCTCTGGCACCCTGGTCCCCGCAGGGCGAGCAAGTCAGCTGGCTGGGGAAGCTGCTTCCCCAAGCACAGCCTTTGGGGAAACCCTTTGGCTCCCTCCCGCCTCTGTGATCCCCATCCACAAAGGACGAGGGAGCACCAGGTAACAGCACCTGGTCAGTTTGTGGTGGTCTACAGGACAGACAGAGGCTTTAACATTTGAGGCGGGTTTGAAAACCTATCCATTGCACATGAAGAAAATACGTTCTCAGAGTTGCCTGAAAGAGTCAAGAGTCATTAAAATATGTAAATGGTAAAATTGTGCTTGGATAATAGTCTGATTACCATTTCAGCGACAGATGTTCTAACACAGAACCAGATTTTCAAAGGAGATCCGGGTTAAATTTTCGAGTATTCAGCCCCACATCTGGAGTTGAATTTTCAGATGAGCTCACCTCTCGCTGAGGCACTAAGTGGGCTATTCTCTGTAAAGCCCTTGACATGTAGTTCACATTGTGGTTTGGTTTTTTTGGTTTGGGGTTTTTTGTTGGTTTTTTTTGGTTGCAAAAGAAAAGTTGCAAGAAGCTGAACTTGTTTGAAAATCTGTCCCTGACTATTGGTGCTGAACCCTTGTGAAAATTCAGCTTCTCACACGTATCCTGAGCCCCCAGACGCAGGATGTCCCAGGCACCTTCTCCCGAGAGGTTTGCCCGTGACCTTGGTACAGCAGAGTGGATTCCCTTGCCCTACTAAGGGCATTCAGCAATGGTCTGCGATACCCCACGCTATGCATCGGTCTCTCTAAGATATCAGGGAAAGTCAAAGAAAAGGGTAAAATCTTAAAAGACACACTGAAACCAAAGGCAGTCTTCCAAACACTGGTGCGATGCACACTAGGTGCCAGGATGTGATCTTGGTCGCAGCAGTTCAGTACTGGAACTACTGTCAAAGTCACGGGAAGCTAAGTGTGACTGGGAACTGGCTTTCTGTATGCATGTACATATTGTCCAAAATGCAACAGAACCTCCCAGGCAACCTCCATCTGTCTCCTTACAAAGTTTCGAGTTAGAGAGGAGCTTGCAATGACAGCTAACTTTGCACCGTTTGACTTGCACGCCAAGCAGCGTTTGCACTTAAGGCACTTCCATCCTGCTGAAGTTACTACAGAGGGAAGACGGCACCGCTTAGCTGAGCTACCGTCGAGCACCTTTGCAAAGAGGAACGTACCGCTAAATCGCCCCGCGTGAAGCTGCCACAGCTTAAACACATCTGAGAATAAACATCGTCGCCACCCTCCTGCGCCGGGGAGATGCTGGAAGGAAGGGCATGGAAGAGTCGGGGTGAAGCTGCTGGCAGCCACAGCCCCCTGGCAGGGCCTGGCACGGCCACCTGCACCCTCGGCTCACACGGTGGAATGGCCACCTATAGAAGAAAAGGATTTATATGCATTTCTGCTATTAAAAATAGGCATCTTTATCAATGTATGTAAATTGCTTTAAGAGGGAGAAACATGTTCAAGTATGATGACTCATTTTCGCATTCATATCTAAGAGTATACGACTAATAGCAAAAGTACAGAAGCCGTTCTTGCACGTTTGGTTATTATGTGTTCTAGATTCTAGGGTGTACAAAACACTTTCATAATCACTTACTGTCTGATTTGGGTTTCCTTAGTAGTGGGAGGCAAAACTTGCCCGCTCCCCTCGCTCAGTGCCATGTCTCGCACCAGTGACCTTCACAGTTCACTCACGATAATGCTAAATCAGTGTTCTGGGGGCACGCAATTCCCCTGCCCTTCAGCTGCTGAGGCGCTTTTTTTTTTTTTTTTCTCTTTGTAATTTAAGTATCTCCCAGCAACTCCTTGCTTCAAACCTGTGACTTTTTTTTTGAACTAACATTTCTTTCAAAAAGTGATATGTCGATGGGAAAAAAAAAACGTATTTGGCAGGCACCCCCCCAAAAGCTCTCTGTATTTTGCCACTACCAGTGGCTACTAGCTGCCCCATTTTAAAGGCGAGGCATGCGTGTTTTCTGCAAGGGAATCAACAAGCTTTATTACCGCAGGATTATGACAGTCCTTGCTCACCATTTGTGGAAGGTTTGTTAATCTCAGATTTCATGAATTTTTAGCACCCAAGATTGTCTCTTAAGAAGTTTCACGTTGGGAGGATTTAATTTTGAAAGTCTGCACTCATAACCCTTTATTACGCTGTGATATCAGAAGAAAATGTTTTTTTTATAAATGTTGCCTAGAACTAGTGGCAAGATACTTGGCAGCGTGGAGAGATGGCTAGTACCTGATGGCTAACATCTGAATAATGTCGATAGATACAGTAAAATGTGACATTATTGCAAGTCTTTATGTCAAGCTGCTGGAGGAAGCAGACTGAAATTTGGCTATCTTAGCCTAAGTTGATTCTTACAGTTGGAGTCAATGACAAGGAAGTAGGAGCTAATTATGATGTGGAATGGGGGAGAGATTAGAAAATTATTCCAAAACCTTATAAAGGTAGATAATTAGTGACACAGTGTCTAATTGCCAGAATATCAACGAGAATCTTTCCCTTCCTTCCTTCCTAAATACAAACATTTCTTGTTTTGGTAATAATTACTAGCTGTCTTTTGTCTCTCTTATTTTTGCATGGGAACAACTATTTCTATTAAAAGCTGAATCAAAGCCAGAAGATGCATTTATCAGTTCTAAGTATGGTGCGGTTAATAATCACTGTTACCTGCTGTGAGGAGAGTTTCACACTCTGCACTTAGCTACTGAGAAAGGTCCATCCCCGGCGTTCACAGACCTCCTATTTTGGTTGAAAGTTTTGCTACGTTAGTGCATCTCCCAGCGTTGTGAAAGCCTGTGATGGAAGCAGGTAAATAAAAAATAAATATTTCAAGTAGCTAGAGACACTCCTAAGAGAGACTGGGCATTGATTTCAGATTTTAGTCTCAGCAATCATTAATGTCTTGATGACTGTGGACTGATGTTTTATCTTAAGTAGCAGGACTTTTTTCCTATAGTCTTTCCTATCCAGACTCACAGAATTTATTCAACTTTATTTAGCCATCCATTAGGATGCCTGTGCTGTTGCTGTTACATTTTATAATCATTTCTGAAGATTAAACATGCAAAATATCTGTAATATATGTTGTTTCTTAAGTAGAAATCTCCATACCTCAGCTAAAACGGCTCCGTTGGGAGCCTGACAGGCATCGGCCACTTGAGAATCTGTTCAGCAAAGACTCGGCGCAGTATAACAAGTCCCTGCAAAATGTGCTGTTTGTCACTGTGGCTGCTGTCAGATTCCACAATGCTTTTCCACTTTGTCCAAGCAGTATGAGAAAAATTTGATCGCTCCGTGTCAGGCTCATTCAGAGAAAACTCATTCGGAATGACGGTAATCTGAGGAGGCTCCATTCGATCAGATAAGATACCTTCTTCAAAATGCACGTTTAGGTGGGGTTTACCAGACGTCCCAGCATAATCAATGGCTTCCTGTTGACGTGGTACGTGAGACAGACAGCGGCTCTGGCAGGGTGCAGATGACGGCTGGGCTTCTGCAGCTGGGGTATCTCCGTCTGGAAGCGCTCAGCATCGATGTGCAGGAGGTGATCCCGTAGGAAATCACGTCTTTTCCTACCCATGAGAAGACCACAAAGTCACCACATGTACGATCCTCGGTTATCAGCATCTGCTTGCATTTTCCTCCTCAGATGCTGATACTATACTTTACAGAGCTCTGGAAATGAGATTAATCTACTGGGAATGTCAGAATGAGGGGAAAACCTGGGACCACGCTGTGACATGTTTCAGTCAGCTTTTGCAACACCAGAATTGTGAATTTCCACACGTACCACCATCAGGACACAGGGGTACCACCATATTAGAAAGAAGCCCCGGGACAAAGGCAGCATCCTTGGTTCAGAGACGGGAGGAGACAGGCTGGCACCCACACCGGGCATCACGCCAAGGGGTCACTGATGCCGTCAGTGCCATTTTTATCTTATTTCTTTTATCTGAGGCCTACCATCAAGAAGCAAATATCAGAGGGCAGTCCTGTGCTGGCAGAGATGGCGAGGACCAAGGTGGGTGGGATCGGAGACCTCCTCCTTCCTGGTCCCCCGAGGTGTTGCGCTGTGTGAGTCTCTTCCTCTCCTGCTTATGTTCACCAGCCATAAAATACGGATAGGGCCTATTTAGCTCTTAGTCATGGTGTAAGCATTATTTTATGAGCATGTTACAGTGCTTTGAAAACTAAAGCATTCTCTGAATTACTGTTTTAATGCTGTACTAGAGATCAACGACATTGATGAACCCAGTTACCTTGTCATTAAGTCATACATTTGGCCAGCACACCGCTCGGAACACAACTTGGAGAGCTGCGAGCTCTCCCCTCGTTCATGCCATCACCAGAGCAAAAGGCTTACCTGTATTTGCTGAATCATCTGCTGGAGCTGCATAATCAATGTATTTGCTCTAGGTACTATTTCCAGTGAAAATAACTGCTCATGAGGCCACACCTCACACTTCTAGTGAGATAAGCGGTTAACCATTGTCTTAACTAAAGATTGACACAAAACTGATAAAGCCATTAGGCTAACTGAGGGGGAACTTCGTTAACTCCCTACACGCCAATCAACGGGGGGGGGTTTACAAGCTGACCTGAAACTAAGGCCACCTGAAATGCAGTGCGGGCCTCTCCAGCTGTTCCTGAGTGTTTGCTGAGTACATCTCCCGCTGTTAGTGCACACACTCTGCCAGCTTTAAAGCCCTGCACGCACCCCTTTCAACTAGCTTCGTTGAAGCATCTGCAACCAAACCTTCATAGAATCATAGAATCATAGAATGTGTTGGGTTGGAAGGGACCTTTAAAGGTCATCCAGTCCAACCCCCCTGCAGTAAGCAGGGACATCTTCAACTAGATCAGGTTCCTCAGAGCCTTGCTCTGTGTAACCCTTCAGGCTCTCCCAACTCCCAGCCATCAGAAAAAGCCCCATCCTCTGGTCCATGTGAACGCACGTTCTTATCTTGCTTCTTGTCTCCTCTTTTCTCCTTTACAGCAAGAAAAATACAGATCAATCACAACACGGATGGAGTGCCACAGCCGACAAGACGTGGTTATCCCTACCCAGTGCAAGGCATTGAGGTTTCTCTCTCGCTGAGCCCAAAATGAAAATGTGGCACTTTTGTTTTTTCTCCCCTCCAGATGCTCCGCCCAGCAGCCTGCTTGCTGTTAACACTGGTGGGACGGAGAAAATGCTGCTTAAAGAGCCTGCAAGAACCTTGTCAAAACCCATTTGCACCCCGGTCCTGCCCTGCCTGGGCATGGCTTGGTGCCCACACACCAGGTCCCCTGCCCAGGCATTTCTGGGTGCCCATGCACTGGGTCCCCTGTCCTGCCCTGCCAGCCCACTCATGCCCCTTCTCACCCGCCCCCTCGCCAGCTGCCCAGTTCAGCGAAACCTTTGGGACTGGGTGGTTTGTGGGCTTAGAGCTGACCCAGCCGTTGTTGTCAGGCTTGTTTGCCATCTTCTTGGAAAACCATGTGCTGAGTGGACATAACAACTTCTCTGCCACAAGAGTTGTCTTTTCAGGTCAGGACTGAGGCACGTTGCCAGGATAACATAAAAAAAACCCCAAGATGTGCTCCAGGGAAAAGCTTTGAAATTCCTGTTGAATCCCAAGATTCAAGTCTCCCTCCTGCAAAACCTTCAGTCTTTGCTGTGTGATCTGCTGAAGTTTGGAGGATGGCGCATAGCAAGTTTCAGTTTCTCAGACTGCTCATCCGGAGTTCCACACGGGGCCCCAAACCTACGGCGTACAACTACTGCTACTTAAAAAATGGCACTTTTTTTTCCCCCGCAGGCTTAAGAGCCTGAGAAATCACATTGTATATATTATAACAGTCTTGGATCTGTAGGAAGTCACCAATTGCAAAGAGAAAATATTTGATAGCTCCATACTGTTGAGCAATCAACATCTTGCCCTTGGACTACATCATAACATTTGCAGCATGCCTCTGCAAAACCTGCTCTGCAAAGGGATCCCTGACTCCTTGTACTTGCTATCCGAATATTGCTTTTATCTTTCCTGCAGATGAAATCTGACTGAATCTTTCACACCCCGGGAGATAGGGCAGGATTTTTTTTGAAGCAAATTGCAAAGTAAGGAGTTCCTTACCAGAGCAATTATGGTTTATTGTTTCAGTTGGTAAATGTTTAAAAAAGCAGCCTTGTCTTAAGAACATGCCATAAAATGTGACGTGCACACAAACTGTAAATAAATAGAAATATTTGCTTGTACTAGAAAATAGAGTCCGGGGTTGGTTTCAGTTCCTGGTATAGCTGCAACTTTCTGCCCACCTATAAGCAAACCGATTAATCTTCCTCATATCTCATTTCCCATTCAATGCAATGAGCAGAATACTTCCCCTGCCCGGAGGATGACTTCTGTAGCTTGACAAAGCCCCAGCATACCCCTCCCCGCCCCAGGGAGGACTTCAGGAGGACCAAAGGAAATACTTGCTTTGATTTCACATATTCCCAGCCCTTAATGTGATTTTTAAAAAGAGAAAAGATTTCTAGCCAACTTGTTGTTTGACTGTTACCCATTTACACCAAGGAGCCCAGATAGAGCTTAAGTTAAAGTGTGACTCAGTTAGCAGCATATCTTTTCGCAGTCAGGTACCTCACTGTCTTTTAACACCATCGTTGTCCAGAGGAGCAAAGGAGAACCTCAAAAGCCAGGATTTACATGAAGGCCACAGACCACAGCTGCTCCCACAGCTCCTGAAACAAGAGCGATGAGATTTGTGCTTCGGTGATTTTTCATTCTTGCTCTATCCGTTAATGCTGGCAAACACGCAGCGCTGACAGTTCGAAGCAGCGCTTGTTTGCCAGCCATCGTTATTATATCTAACCATCCTCCCATAATTAAAGTGCAGGGGCTCCTCAGCCATTTCCCCACCCACTTCTAGGAAGCATCTAAAAATCTTTGTGTCTCTACGGGGAGACACAATAAAGCTTCTTGCTTGTGTTTTTCCGCAGACTTTTTCCCGCTGAGCTGGTGATCTTGTCATCTGTATAGGAAAAAAGACTCATTTTCAAGGAGAATGAAAAACGGATCTCTGCAATTATGAGGGACTCACCTCTCTGTGCTTCACCGGTACCTTCGCTATCATGACAGTGGCTACCTAGCAACCACGCTTTTCGACTCAAGCCAGCTTTATTTATATATATTTGTATTTCTACTGGCGTGGGGGAAAGGTGGCCATAAAAATATTAATTCACTTGGAGACAGTAAGCTCAAGCATCTTCTTTCAGAGAATTGAAAACAATATTTCATTAGCAGCTTGAAGAAACACCAGTGCTTGCTTTGTTGGCGTGGCAGGTGTACCTGTTGAAGTTCATGCTTCTTCCTGGGTTACAGCGTGCAAAAAGTACTTACTGTAAAAAGCAAAAAAAAAATCCAATGCCAAAACATGCCCCCAAACCCCTGAAAAGCAAAACCTTATGGTTTTACAGGAGCAAGTCCCCTTCCTAATAATGCACGGTAGCAATTAACCCCCACCGGTGGGTGGTTTCTGGGCTTACCTTAACATAAAAATTACTTAAGCTTTAAATTTATGTACTTAATGCCAGTCACTTTTTGCCCAGAAGACAGGGTGGAGTTAAGTGTGCTTGAAATCTGTAGACAGAGGCAACCTAAGGTAATAAATAAGTTCTTTTGCCTCCCTCCTGTCTGAAGGCAGAACTAGGTTAACCTTATAAAGCTATGTAATTGTTCTGGTTGCTTGTATTTTAGATCGCTGCGCTCCCTTTCAGCCCTCCCTCCTCCCTCCCCATCATCTGTGGAAAACAAAATTAAGCAGAAGCTGTAAATCACTGTATGGAGCTCACCTAAGTCATCCCTTTTGCAGCTGACAAGAAGCAAAACCCAGTAAACATAATTTCTGCCCATCTTCACATGGCAACAGTTTTGTCAATTCGTGGAACAAGATACCCTTCCAAAAAAGTTTAAATACAGCTCTGTATTCCTCCTTGTCACCCTTCTGCTCTGAGCTGAAGCCTTGTCAGAGCGCTCCTCTCCCTGGAATTGTTCCAGTCTTCAGACTGGTGTATTAGGTTTTTATCAATTTCAGTGTTTCTTATTTAGTAATCCTATTAACTTTGAGTTTTTCAGAATATTTATTGATTAGCCTTCACAACACTTCTGTGAAGTAGCAAACTGCTCCTAGTCCCATTCAACGCGCAAGGAGCAAGACACTGTATTTAGTGTTACCGAGTATTGGGTAAATTCCCCGATTCTGCCGGAATTGGGCACTGAATAAAAAGGACTTTGTACAAGCAGGCAGTATTTGGCCAACTGTTAGAAAGATTGAAACAGAAACAGACAGTAGGCAAAATCAAAGGAAGGAGGGGGAAATTGTTTCTGTAAAAGTAGACGTGGTAATAAACAGATGTACAAATAAACTAGAGCAATTACATAAAGTATTGCAGAGTAAAATGAACAGACGGTATTTCTGAGTAGCAGGCCGCTCATCCTGGATATTAGAGGCATGGGTTCAACTTCAGGCTCCTACAGGAGCCTAAGGATCCTGTAACAGGTTCACAGTTATCAAATAAATACAAAAAGAAGGGACTAAGTGAAACGTAGCCCCACGCTAAGCGCTTAGGCCCTTGAGATGCTCCGAGTAGGATCCAAAACAGGTGTCGCTGTGAGCAGTGGCAGAAACGAAACTGAGAGGTTAGAAGAGGGCCACTCTTTCCCAAGGTCTCAGTCATCTCAGGTGAGGCTTTAAGGAGTCAGTTCTGTTCACCTGAAATCCACAGACCAGTGGACACATAGACTCTGACACTCACAGGTAACTTTTTTCTACATTTCACAATTTTAAAATCACGGATTAGATCTCGGGTCTTCACCGCTAATGCCTTAGTTATGTAGTGTCAATTCCTGCCTGTCTGTTTGTAGTCCAGCTGGATTACACTGGAAAACATTGTTTTACAAAAAGAGGATGGGCCAGTGAGTCACCCAAAATCTCCTGTGGTCCTGGCTGCTTGAGACAGGCTGAAGCATGGGCTCCTGCCGAGAGGAGCTGAACCCACAGGTCTCACTGGCTGGGCGACTGAGTAAAGAGGACAGAGAGAGAGCACCAGCAGCAATTTCAAACACAGCATCTACAGCTGGTTTCTGTGTGACGTGCCCATCCCTTCAGCATTTGAGACACTTCCTGAGAAAGTGTCAAACTCCAGGTGAACATTGGAAAAAGAGATAACTTGTTTGGACAGAAGGATTCACGATCCACTTAAATCCTGCTGTAGTCACCAAGGTCTTGGTCAAGACACATCTCTGACAGCTGATCTTCTTGAGCCAAGTGTGTCACTGCTTCAAGCCTGCAAAAGCCCATGAAGTTGCATCACAAACTCTGGCTCCATTTCTTTAGCAGGTTCTGCAAAAGGGAGCAATGCTTTGCCTTTGCCACCCTTATTGCTTCCATTAGATCTGATATTAAACAAGTTGGATGGAAAAAGGCAGAGCCTCTGAGGCAAAGAGCAGGTTCAAGTTTAACGTGGGTTGTATTCAAGGTCTGTGAAATGGGGATAATACAACTTGCCTAACTCACAGGAGAGCTAAAGTTTGCAAAGCGTTCTGCAGATGTCAGAAGAATTACAATGATCGTTAATTTAAAAATGATCATTCAACTTGGTCTTTGATTCTAGGCAGATTCCATCCTCTACCCTTTCTATTACAACTGTTGAATTGCAATTTCGTTTATCTTCATTGTCTGCAGTTTTGAAGTAATGGGAAAAGTTCACAGTGAAGGCTTGGAGGTGTCTTCCTGTTATCAAGGGTTCCTATTAAATACATTCAATTTATTTAAGCCTATTAGTTTATCAAAAGAGCATAATCCTATTCTTTAGCTTTCAAGTGAAAGCAGCAACTATCTCAGTTAATTACTGTTTCCTTGTTGGTACCCCAGAGCAAGCAAATGCTCCATGGTCCAAAGTAATTGGTAATGGCTGGGAACTAACGTGTATGTATTGGTCCTATGAATTAATAGGTTAATTGGAAAAACTGGGAAAAAATGTGGACTGTAAAATAACTGAATTTTCTTCACAAAAGAACAGGAATCTTCCAGCTTACAGAAAACATATACGTGTTTTACTTGGGGCTTATATAGAGAAGGGGTTATGAAAGGTCTGTAAATGACATAGCCATGTAACGTATGAGTCACCAGACAAAGGCGTCACATGCAGACAAAACCAGTTGTGACAAGATGTTGCCCGTTATCTGTACACAAATGCAATGCAAAGTGTACGAGCACCCCCATACAGGGACCGGAGAGGTTCAGCTGCCCGCAGATCCCACTTGCCCATAGGCAGCTTTAGGGGCCTTCTTCTGAAGGTCTTCTGCGTCATTTCATGGACAGCTCGCCTGCATCCCACCAGCCACATGATGCTATGGCAAGGTGACAGCAAGTGTACTGTAGGAGCGGAAGGGGACGAGTTTGTCCTGACCCTGCTGCCCCAGGGGCACATTTAGCAACAGGGCAGAAAGGAGGTGGTGTTTCCTCCCTGTCGTACGGGGTCCTGGTACACCTCACCCCAGGTGGACGGAGGAAACGCGTCCCAGGGAAGGAGAGATGATCAGGACCGAAGGAACGGGAGCAGGCGGACACAGAAAGTTGGGTGCAGGGAGAGGCTGGTGGCACGAGGGGGGACGATGCACTTCACCTCACACGGGTTTGAATCCAAGCTGGAGAGCAAGACGAAGCAGAAAGCTTTTTGAAGTATATTTCAATAAATTTGCCCAGATTCTTAAGAGATTTCTAATAAAATAGTCCTGTCAACTTCAGTGAATCTTTGATTTATATTGACTGGGGATTTATCCTTCTGCTGAGGTATTTCTAAAGTACCTATAATTTTGTTATACTAGCAAGTCGGAGTTATTCTGATATATGTATTATTGGTTATTATGGACTGTCATCAACCCTTCAGTCAGCTGGCCATGATTCATGAAAGAAAATCACTCCTAATTAAACATTCATCTAATTATTCTTGCCAGAAACAAATGAAATATGCAACCAATATGTTCCATAACCGCTTCAGAAGAGCACCACTAGGATTTGTGAAGCCAGATGATGAATGCACAGGGAAGCTTTGCAGCACATGTTACATGAGAGAAGGATCCATCCCTACCTTTTAACTGTCTTTTGAACATTTCAAGCAGTATTTAATGTCAGACTAGATTTTGGAGTGAGGCACATTAATGACTGCAGTAATTGCTCTTTGGGAGAACAGATTTGAGTGACAACACTTTCTCTAACCTCCAGGGTCTTACTTTCCTATGAACAGCTTAACGTTTAAACAAACTGATTTCTCAATATTTTACAAAAAAAAAAAAAAAGAATCCCTGCAGAAGCTCACGTAACTATTTTTCTGTATGTAATTAAAAAGAAAAGATGTAGCATAACATTTTTCTTCAGTGTGTCGCTGTATTGCTGGCCTGTTTCATGCATGCATATGCATCTAAGTAGTAGGATGTTGACCCCGACAGAATGACTTCAAAATGCCTAGAGCTTATCGTTCCCCCCGTGTCTGAGAGTATAAATCTAATTACTGAGTGCCTGGAATAGTTTTGTGATTCCTGCAAATTTCTTTCTTGGCCTAACTTATCTCAGCTTACAAAGTCTTGAATATGCAGTAGCTAAAGATTTTCTTCCCAATGCATGGACATACGTGATGCAAATTGCTTATATACGTTTGATTGCAATCGATCGAACTTCCCTAGTATTAAAAACTAGTCTAACTGAAAGGGGAAGCAGAAATGAGGTTTAGCAATATTTGCCTCATCAAAAGGGCAAATGTATAAGGTGAGTGCATATTTCCACGAAAAATTCACCCCAAAAGTCCGGCCTTTGTTTTTTTTCCTGCATAATCCTATAACCATTAATAGTTGGGTTGCCAAAAGGTATATTGTGCCCTCATAAAAACTACAGTAATGCCATGAAATTCTCAATACTTGTCCACAGTTGTAATAAAATAATTTCTGTTAAGAAACCTTCTCCTTCTCAATCTGAGGGAAAAAGTAACAAGAATTATAGGAGAATAAGTAGCAATTTGTGGGGTTTATGCTGTTCAAATATGTGGCAAAAGCCTGGAGATTCAGCAGGTTGCTTCTGATACCGTCACATCTGCAGGTTATTAGGTTCTGGCATGCTACTTCTCTGTAATTATTTATTAAAAGACCTAAAATGAACGTTTCAAAAGGGTTTTGCAGAGCGGCTGGAGTTTGGGTTTGTTTCTCAATCCTGACAGCTTTTATGTGCAGGAATTTTAGAACCACACTGGTTGAAGCAGGTGGGTGCTGATCTCCCTTTGAAATCAAGACTTACAGATGTTTCTTATGAAATCAGTGGGAAATAGACATCTAAGAAGCTTCAAAAATCTAGCCTCTGTGCTCTCTAAAATAACCTCCAATTGGAAACAAGCAGTGCAATGCCTAGTATGGCTTGGGAGTTCAATGTAAATTGACTATATCTTGGAGATTTCTTGAGACCAGCTTGGCTTTTCATAGATATCTTACTGTTCCAAGGACTTCTTTCAGTAACCATAAAATATCCCAGTTTTTCACTGAAAAGAGTTACATTTGAACTGATAAAACTGACTGTTTAATCATATTTTGATTCCAAACACAATTTTTTTCCATATTTGCCAGAAACAGGTAATTCATCAAGACAAGTGACTGTTGCTGAGAACGATTATTGGAGTCAAGATGTTGAATAGGTATGGATGCTGCTGTGTTTTATACATCATAAATATCTGTTTGTGTGCTAAGATCTGGGGCTCAAACACTCCCCTCTCCAAAAGCCACTTGTGCATCACCTGAAGCTGGTAGTTGCAGTACAGCCAGCACACTATTTATATATATATCTGTGTGTGTGTGTGTGTATTTATATATGTGCAGGAATATTTTGTGGCTCTTGAATGCCACCATCAACATTTCCTCTTTCTCATTCGGAAAATACAGTCAATTCAGCTTTATTTTTCAGTTATCATAACCAGAGATTACCACGGATCTTAATCCACAAATCATGTCTGCCTTACCACATTGACCAGATTAGTCATCAAATAGTCAGATCCGTAGTCATCTTTCTCTCTTGGTTTCCTTATTATCGTTTTATTAGCTGCAAGTTCCTGCAAAACCACACAGACTTTCTTTCCAAAACTACCACTGCTGCCGTAGGATGGAGGAGTATTTTATCCAGCTGGGACCACAGGAGAACGGCAATTAAGAAACTTCTGCTATGGCTGCGTCCTTCTGTGACTGCCAGCAGGCACCAGCGAAACACTATGGCCTCTCACACGGCACCCAAAAGCGTGAAAAGCAGAGGCAGCATCAAGGCAGTAAACCAGCAGCAGACGGACGTAGCGGGAGGCTGGAGGTGCGGGGTCCCTGGGAAGGATGCCCCGCACGATTGCTCACGTGGCCAGAGCACCTGATTGGCTTCTCCTTTTGCCTTCTGCAGCTACCAGCAGCGGGGAGCGTGTTTTCCCACGGGAGATTTCTGCTTTCTCTTGCGCTGCGACGTGTTGGCGTTGAACTTGTGACTCACGGCTCACGCAGGAAGCGCAGGGCTCTCTCCTCCCGTTGCACAGCTGGCAGCGAAGCCTGCCGTCCCCATCAGCCCTCCTCTCACCACCCTCCACCTCAGCAATGGGACCGGCCCTGGCTTCAGACCCCGGGGGAACACGGCTACCTCCACGTGTGCTGGGTCTCGCCAGATGGACAAATTTAAAGCCATGCCCTGTGCTTAGTGTTTCCAACCAGCTAGCTCTAGACAGGTCTCTGGATGGCTGTGAAGGGGTTTTAACAAGCCCTTTCGACGTGCCCGTGTGCTGTTCGAAGTGCCCAAGCGCTTTACTTTAGATTTTTGCTTCTATTCTGGGGACCAGTTGGCTAAATATTCACTTTGCAGCATCTAAACATATGGGCATCTACATTCTTTATCGCATGTAGCTGAGAGTCCACTGAGCAATAAGGAGACTTATTTGTGCTAACTGTTCATTTTACATTGTTTTTAATACTGCAAAATAAGGATTTAAATTTGTTTGCATACAGAAAGCAAATTATTTTTATGTTGTGCTGCCAGAGTAAAATTTTGCTGCATGCAGATTCCCTCTGCTTTTCTAAGAAGCTATCTAAAAATAAACACTGTACACCTGCCTCATCTCTGTATACCATCCAGTAACTCAAAAACTAAACATGTATGTAGCACTGTGCTAAAAGCCCCAGTGGAGCCTAGAGAAGGAACTTCACATGCACTGCCTTAGCCAATAGTCTTATTTGCCTCCCACATCAGAGAGCTTAGACTTTCCTAGTCCAAGCTTCCCCCAAAAAAACACCTTTGATTTAACATGCTTTAACTTTTGGTCAGCCCTGAAGTGGTCAGGCAGTTGGACTAGATGATCATTAAAGGTCCCTTCCACCTGAAATCTACTTTACTCTACTCTACTCTACTCTACTCTACTCTACTCTACTCTACTCTTCTCTACTCTACTCTACTCTACTCTGTTCTGTTCTGTTCTGTTCTATTCTATTCTATTCTATTCTATTCTATTCTATTCTTCTATCCTATTCAAAACCAAAAATCCATCCTCTTGCTCTTTCCTTTATGGAGGTTTGCCCAATTTTTCCATTCAGTTTACTTCAGCCTATGTTCCCACAGCTGTGCACTGGCAGCTGTAGCAGTCCAAGGTCGATCATGACATGAACCAAGGCCAGAAGCACATTCCAGCGCTGGGAAGGTCCCACACCTCACACTGCAGCTCCCACTGGCAACAGGGAGTCACTAGCCAAAACGCTGCTGGCGTGCCGGCTTGTATGACAGACTCATTCTCCAAGAGCATATGAATGGGCAAATTGCGGTTTCTGATTCAGATTGGGCCTCAACAAGTCTTGCGCTGTCGGATACACCTCAATTTCAGGGATTTACGTCATCTGTATTTCTGTTTCGCACTAGCTATTTCTGTCTTCTGAAAGAAATGTTGCTGTTTTCACATTCTGTAAGACACTGTGACTGTTGTTATGCTGCTACGGCGATACACTACTGGCTAATAGCTATTTTGGAAATCCATGTCAGGTCTATTCACCCATTTTTGTCCTTCTCTTGTCCATTAAATCGGACTCGCACCCTAGGCCACAGCAGCTCTCCCATTGATTTCTGGCCCATGCTAGTTAATGTGATGTCCCTGATATTTCATGGTAACCTCATCTTCTCCAAAGTTACATAGATGATCTGCTCATAAATCAAGCACATATAACTGGCTACAATGACATCTGTAAATCTAACACAAATTAAATGTATCTGGGACCGATAGCCAGGACCAATGAAGATCAATGAACCTTGCACTTTCCGCCATCACTGAAGGTTTTCAAGAAATAATGTGGAGAAAATCATACTTTTTGGCTTGAAGTTGCTTATCGCTTACTGCTTGAGGTGCTCTCTTTAGAGATGGGAGGTACGTGTTTGAATACCCGGGGAACGAGAATGGATTAAACTATGGTTTTCCGTTTGCTGGCCCTGAGCAGAGGACCATAGGCATATTATATGAAAGCTCGAAGGTGACCTTTTCCCGTTCCAGTGGTTCTTACCAGCAAGGAGCATCTCATGTTGGATTTCACAGGTACAGACTCTCATGGGGTGCATACACAGCCTCTGGGCTTCTGCAGATGGGAGACCACCTCTAAAGCAGGATCCAATGAGTCCTGAGGTCAGCTGGTCACATCAGAGACTGAAATAAACTGGGGACCAACCAGTCCGATCTGACCCAGCGGTGTCCCACTGCTTTTGAAAGTATAGGTATTAAAAGGCAAAAAAATGTAACTTTGAGAAAGGTTTTCCTACAGCACTGGCTAAGCAAGCAAAGCACACTGCTGACATTAAAAGCATTTCCAGGGAAAAGTTGCACTGTGGCGTGAATTAAGTTCTTTCACTTATATCTGTTACCTTGAAATGACAACTGCCAATCCCTGCACTGCAGGGCATAAAATAAGGTCAGAAAAAAATTCCCCAAGGATGAAAGGTTTGCCAAGTTGCGTTAAGAAAGGTACTGTAGAGTAATTTTACCTTCTGCTGGAATACCTATGAATATCAGTGGAGACAGGTGATTGGGCTAGTCACTGGTGTGTGGCATTAAGATTCCTACAGAAGTAATCACTGCAAAATTACTGAGAGATATGGTAGGTGCTCACTGTCTTCACCTATGAAAATGAAAATATTGTGGGTAGGCTATAGTATAAAACATGTAATTGATATCAAAAGAGCACAAAAAATGCTTATCTTTGATGATTATTACCATTTTTAGATTACACATTTTGGGACAAGGAAGTTCTTTTTGTCATTAATTGTTTGGATGTTTTTGTTCCTGGGTGAAGAGCTCTGGAGGCACCAATAATATTTGAACTAAGGATTTCTTCCTTTACCTCAAAATGTGCCAGCCAAACAATTTTAAGAGAACCCACCGACCTGAATGGCTGCAATAATCTGTCAAAAATAAGAATGGACGTGATAGATCTTGACTTGCAGTAAGTAACCAGAACAGCGGGGAAGAATATAGCAGAACGCCCCATAAGCAGGACAGATACAGTCACCAGTCGCTTGACGCAGCTATGAGCTTCCAAAGCAGTTAGAGAGTTATGCCCACGAGGAAAATAAATCAGTAATGTAGTAAAGGTTTTGGAATGGTTTTGGACTGGAGTCTATAGCATGTCAACATGCAACAATCTAATTAGCCTTCATTCTGCACTAAATACCTCGCAGCCCTATCCTGCAGTTGGGCAAAATGCCCATGAAAGCCAAGAGGAAAGCGTAGAGCCCTTTAGTGTAAGGAGAGAAATACAGTTTGGATTTTTAATAAATCTACAAATAGCTCAGCTCAGAAGAATGCAGGGAAGTTGTTTCCTTCTTCCCGCGAATTTATCTTTCAGTGGAATCACACGCTTCCTAATTTGAAATGGCCGTTTCTGGTAGAAACGCGGGGTTACTTCTGAGTGATCACCTTTTGATTCTGGAATTAAAGAAGCAGAAGAAGTCTGCTTTGGGCCAGACGCAGCAACCTTAAATTGCTTCCTCTCTTCCTTCAGTATGTCTTATGCTGTTGTGTGAAGAGGGTGTTATTAAGCTTTTTCAAACTACCATCACAGATGTATCAACGTAGTGCCAGTGGCTTTGAAAACAGTGTAGGTTTATAGCAGGTGAGGATGCAGCCTGAAGTTTGTGCTTCTGTGTGGGCATGTGTGTGTGCTGAGGAGAAAAACGCCTGCACAGGCACAGATTTCTAGTTTTCTCCATTTGTTTATTTTTAGCAGTTTCTCGGTTCAGCCATAGTTTTAAGTATAAGCTCTTTCAAAGCCCTCTTTATAAGTCCTGCCCTTTTTGAGAGACAGTTTTGAAAATAACCTTTAAAATGTCCATGGCCCATACAAGAGATTTGACCACTTCCCAGTTCACATCTAGTCAATCATCTAAAAAAATTTAATCCAACTTGGAGACCAACTAAGAAAATGTTCTGGGGGCAGTCCATATAAATCAGGAACTTATTTAGATGAATAGGAGTACTGGTAGTAGTAGTAGTAAATGGGTTTTGACCCATTTCCAATTTATTAGAGCCTTTCTAAACTCAATGTAAATCCCACTCTTAGTCTAACATAACATCTTTTTTATGACATAGGAAATGAGAGTGGTGTTTCATCTTCTATTGTTCAACACTTAAAAGCATTATTAATGCGAAAAATTGATAAAAAATCTGTAGGACAGAGTAACTCCTATACTTAAGATGAAAGAATAACTGTAGATTTCTTGAAGTGATTAATCTCTCTTCCTTTCTCATGAAAAAGACTTCCATATGAAAAGAAAATTGCATATTTCTTACAGCATGAATTGTCTTTACCTTAACTAAATAGAAGACTCTTCCAAGAGTGCTAAGGAAAATGTATTTATCCTTAGCCAGAACATAAGTACACATGGTTATGAAGGTCAGCTTGGTTTCTAATCTGAGTGAAATATATGTACCATATTTAGCAGATGCACGTACAAGTATGCCCATACAAGAAGAGAGAGTGAGAAAAGCAATTATAATTGCTATTCTCCAAATATATAGTGAATTCTCAGATTTTCCTATTATGCTGTTACATTCCAAGAACGAACCATCACAGGTCTTGGGGCAGGGAGGGAACACAAGAGAAGTTTCAGCTTCTGGCAGGACTTTTTACTTGGTTAAATGTTAAAAAAAAAAAATGTTAAAACGCCTGTAGTGAACTGCACTCCTTTTGTGATCTTTCCAAAAAATATATTAATCCAAAAAGCAAATTTTATTCTAAGCGAAGTTGGATGGCAAAATTCTGCTCTCAGTGCAACACATTAGATGCCCACAAATTGCGTGAATCTGTCACTGGAAGTTGAATTTGATGCCAAATATCCGTATTTTCAGCATCTATTGACAGGCCTACAAATAACACATCTAACTTGTCTGCTATAGAGAGAATAGTCTGATCTTTGTACCTTAGGGAGCTTTTGTATTTAAAAGAGCATTAAGGAGGTCGACTTGGCATAAGGACATTACAGTGTTTTATACATACATACACCATTGATTTCCTCTTTGATCGCTATTCAAATGAAATTAAAGCAAATCCACAGTCCGCAGGTTTTTGAGGCTTAATATCTCTTTTATAGACAAGCTAGGTCTTTACCACGTACACCATCATTATGGCAATGTACATGGCGTGTGCCTTCCTCGCGTCTTTTGCTTTGTGCTTTTAGGACATATGATGAAGACAATTAGAAAAATAATTACCATTCATCAGAATTGTTCCCCCTTTTTACACAAATAGACTTTTACACGTCTTGAAAGGGTGAAAAAGTTAAGAAATTTTATGCAAGTACTAGAATGGCGCAGCTGTCAAGGTCTGATCCCTCTTCCCCTTAATTCTATTGTGGCACAGGAAAAGTACAAAAATTCAATAGAAAAGAATTAAAGTAAAATCATTACATTTCTTACAGCAAATCATGACCAATTGTGTGGTGTCACTGAAGAGCATGAAGTGCAGTAAAGTCTAAAAGCTGTAAGTGCCCCATTATTCATTTTTACTGAAAATCTAAGAGGGCTTCTTGTAAACTCAAAATTTGTCACGTGGCCCTTAAAACAGGCCTTTCAAGATTTTAAACAGTTGCTTCCCCGCCGACCTTCAGAACCATGAGTTATTTCTGTGTTTATGGGGTTCATAGTATTTATGCATGCCTAAAGTGCTGTGTTAAGAAGCAAAAATACAAAATGAAAACTGGATCTCTTTGGCTACCAACACAAAACTAAAACCAGTGTTCAAAATACAAACATATGGAGACTGAGAAAAGTATTGCTTCCCTCTTCCATTTAAAGCATTTCAGTGATTTTGTGTCTATGCTTCTAGACTTTGCAAGAACTACACTTTTAAATCAAAACCTCTCAATCTAATAACTGAAAGGAATTTCTTCAAAATCTGGGATACCCACAATACTTTGCAGTTTATTATTCTCTGAAGTGAAAGATGCAAATGAAAAATAACGCTTACCAGAGCGGACTTCATAGTTACTGAATGCTGATTGCTTGGGAAGACATTGACCTGCATTAACACTTCCCATATTCCTCAACAGACCGATTGGTCTAGTTTGAATTTTAGATTTGCTCACACAAAAAGAAATATTGCACAGGCAGAGAAATCAGTAAAAGTGTTCCTGTTCCAAGCCCGGTTTCTGGAGTAGGTGACATCTTTGAACAGCTCCTCACCACCCAACAGTTTTCCTTACTTTACTCCTTGTGCAAGTTCATCTCCACGCCCCATTTCAATAGTTTTTTGGGATCTTTTTGTACTTCTTTAATCTTGTATAACCATCTACCACCTCATCCCACTTCACCTCAATATTTAGGGTATTTGGACTGAATCTGTCTCAAGACCTCTGTGTCATAATAGAAAACATCACTGACAGAAACTCCTACTGCCTGGTGCTGGACCATACCTCCACACCTCCATGCCTCCGTACCAGGAGAGACCATTTCTTTGTGATCACAAGCCATGCCTTCGCAGTACTTCTGCCTGCCGTAGCCAGCAACTGCTTGACCCGTGCCACCAGCTGCCAGCACCAAGCCAGGTGTTACCCTACACCCCGGCGCAAGTTTAGCTTCTGACCGCAGGCAGATGAAGCCATCTGGCTTGGTTCCCTATCACTCGTAATGATGATGATGGACCTCAACCATTAATTACCTCCTGGCTGTGGCGAACTCCAACCTTTTTTTTTTTTTTTTTCCTTCTCTCCATTCTGTAATAGGTAATTAAGAGCTGAAATTGCACCAAGTACATGACAAAATGCCTATGGAGGGTTATGCTTCTTAGGAAGGAAACTTACAGCCTCGGTACCAGGCAGCAGCAGCAGCCCGCACCCATCCTGTATTCCACAATCTGTAATTTCAGCTACATATCTATTTATTCCAATGCTGCAGTATTCCATTTCTGAATGAGTTCCCACATCATGGTGACACATGCCTAGCATTATTGCATTTTAGACAGCCATCTGTACTGATATATTCAGCCAATAATTTGCCACCAGGAAATTGGTTCCTGGGAATATATTTTTTATGCAGAGTGCATGCATGCCTGTCTTTAATTTCTAAAATCCATATATCCTTGACTTATCTTCTAGGAAGCGGAAATCCTTTTTGATCCTGAACTGCCCGTAAAATATAATGCTTGGTATTAATTAACGGGCGAGAAAATTTATGCCATAGTTCGTCAGCTAAAGCTTAGCACCAGCGTAACAATCCCCAAAAGAATAAGTAGTAGCATGGAGACACCAGTTATCTAAATATGGCAAATGGCAGAGAAGAATTAATAGGTCTAAAGGGACACAGATCCTCTAACTGATGAAAGATATGGGCTAAAAATATACTTCCGTGCAGATAAATATAGAATAATGATTGTAAGAAAAATAATCCAAACGTGGGTTGTAGCATTTAGTGGAGCGATCTTACGGTACCTCGAAAAAGAGAAGAGCCAGGTAGTCATTAACGAATAATCCTTCAGTACATTATCACATGAGCTTATAATACCCGTATGTAGCGAGAAGCGGCCACCTAACTTCAGATCATTAAGTCCATTTCCTGTGACACTAGAACATAGTCCACCAGATGGGAGAGACATGAAATATTAAAAAGATACTAAACGTGTACTTTAACTTTGGGCAGAAAGCCAAGGGTAGCAGGAGCATGGGCAGGCAGCTCACAAGGGAGGCTGAGGAGGTAAGAGTGGTTCAAATGATATGCAATGCAATTTTTATATCTCCTAAAGTGGGCTTTTTTTTGCCTTTTTTTTTTTTTTTGGTCTAGGGAGAGAGAATTGAAAAGGGAAAGCTTTAAAGGATAGTTCAACATGCTAAAAGAAAAAGGGAAATTCTATTACTTTAAGCTAAGAGAGACAGACTTATGGAAATGAAGATTATTTTTTTTTTAATTATCAGAGATTTCCCTTTCCTTGCACAGACACCAAGCTGCTAATCAGGGGCTTTCGCAGCAGTTAATTCCACTTTGAGTAGGATTAGCTTTAATATTTAAACAAATAATCTCCATGGCTTTGCAGTTTTTGGGTGACAGGAGTCTGGGGAGAAGAAAACTCGTAATAATGGGAAAAAATGAAGCCTCCATCCTCCACCAGATCTGGAAGCTAAGCAGCAAACTTGGGAGAACACCTCAAAGATCTTCCACAGCCCTGGAGGAAATGTCAGAGGAACTGGTCAGCCAGTCGCAATAAATGTAAGTTCAGCTTGTTCTTGGAGGAGAGAAGACATTCATAAGTATCTCTAGTCTTTCCAGAGAGAATACTTCTTTATAGTGAAGAAGCAGTCTCCAAAGTATTTATGAAACCGTACATAAATATTGTTTTGACTTACACAAAATCGTCTTTGGTGTGGATTGATTTATTTTAATTTTTTTTGGCTAATTAACACAGTACTACAAAATCGCTACATTTTGTAATAGATGTCAGCCAGCTTTTGTATTTCAACAAATAACTTGCTGTCAATTTAAATATTTTTATGAAAAAAAACCCACTTAAAATTTATTTGGGGTTTATTTCTTTCCTGTGTAGAATAACTTTTCACTCTGTATGATTTGAACTTCTACAGGCCATCATAACAATGTTATCAGTACATCATGGTCGGAAGTAGAAGTATTGCTGCACTGTTACCTTTTAGAGTGCACCAATATTTTATGTCCTATGCTTTTCCAAACTCATGAGAAGGATTTTGAAACCAGTTTGGAATTAGAAAGGGTAACCCATTTCCTTGATTAATTGCAGCTCACATATAACAACAGGCTTTGAGAAGGAAATAACTTATGGTAGCAATTTAAAGGGATGGCAAGATTTTGCAATAGGAATCACATCTTAGAAGTATTTTTTTAGAACAACCCTGTTAAATTAAAATAAAACATAAGCTATTGCAAGACAGGAACAAAAAAAGTTAGGTCAAGAGAAGCAACCAAGCCATATACTTACTCAGGGGTCATCCATCATTAACTGAAAGATACCAGTTTTTTGAACACTTTAGGCTGGCACCAGTGCAAGCATTGGCGCAGCCTTGCTCTGCCTACAGGGAGGGAGTCATTGAGGATTAACACCCCCCCAGACCCACTCCTCACTGCACGGCCCCACACGTCAGTGGGCACAGGGGACAGGCACTTGGGGTAAGGGCAACGGGTGACGGCAAAGGCAGTCCTGCTTCTCCCACCGGCTTTGCCAGATTTTGCCTGGTTTGCAGAGCTGTGACCCCACGAAGATGATCAGAGGGCTGGAGCAACTCTCCTATGAAGACGGGCTGAGAGAGTTGGGGTTGTTCTGCCTGGAGAAGAGAAGGCTTCGGAAGGACCTTACAGCAGCCTTCCAGTACCTAAAGGGGGCTACAGGAGAGATGGGGAGGGGCTGTTTGCAAGGGCATGTAGCGATAGGACGAGGGGCAATGGTTTTAAACTAGAGCAGGGTGGGTTTAGATCAGACATTAGGAAGAAGTTCTTTACAATGAGGGTGGTGAGACACTGGAACAGGTTGCCCAGAGAGGTGGTGGAGGCCCCATCCCTGGAGACATTCCAGGCCAGGCGTGATGAGGCTCTGAGCAACCTGATCTAGTTGAAGGTGTCCCTGCTTACAGCAGGGGGGTTGGACTAGATGACCTTTAGAGGTCCCTTCCAACCCAACACATTCTATGATTCTATGATTCTATGAATACGTGTTCTTAGGACGAAGGGTAAGATTTTCAATTTTTGTCTGTCTGCTTCAAAAAAATTAAGAAAATATGGAGTTCTCCAAGCTTCTTAGCTCCCCAGGGCCTCAGATCCTGGGAAAATTATCCTAGAGGGAAAAGTTCTCATTTTTACTGAAGTCCTCCTTGCAAGTATTCTGGGTAAGGAACCACAGAGCTGATGTCAGCTACATTTAGATTGGCTCTAACGCCTTTTGGCATTACTAGAATGAAGGAAAAAAAAAAAAAAAAACAAGGAAAAAAAAAACAGATGCCCATGAGCTGACTTCTAGGTTGAAATTTGTTGCATATGTTCAAATAACACAAGCGACATTTGCTCCCATGTATTGCAGGCAGCAGTAACAGAAATTTGACATGTCAAATAGAGTACATGCCACTTAATCTATCCAGCTTGAGATCTGGAACACAGTGTGTTACAAAGACCTGGGAAAAAAAAAAAAGAAACATTAAGTATATGTGAAATGCTATGGAAAAAAAGTGTAAATTCTGTTTTTCAGCCCCCGGCTTCACAATTCTTCCTTTCTGATGTAAATAGCTTCCAACAGAAAGATTTGGGAGTGCAAATTTGTATGAAATGTTGGCAATTCAAAAAATAAAATGTTGAGAGGAATGACATAGTTTGTTTCCTTCGAAATTTCTAAAGTTCTTATTTTTTTATGAAGCATCAGAAGAGATTCTGTAACAGGTCAGAATTAAATCTCCCTGAAATGTTATATATTAGCTCTCTTTTCAGTCCTTCAACAGGATAATGCGTGGCAAAAGTAAAAAAAAGAATCTCTGTGTTAAAAAAACACGTTTGAAACAGTAATTCAAAGAGTTAACAACCACTGCAAATACTTTTACTGCACTTCATTATAAAGTTAAAGTAAATGGAGCATTTAAAAAGAAATAACAGATGCCATCATCCTGGATGGATAATTAACAGCAGACTCTTTAACACTTATATTTAAATGGGACAGAAACATTTCAAAAAGATTTTTTTTTCTGTTGCAAAACATTCAGATGTAAAAAAAAGACCATTCTCCTCCAACAAGCTCCTTAGGGAAATGAACTTCTGAACAAAACTGCGAGAACACTTCAGCAGTCCAGGTTTCCACATCTCTTGAGAGGAGTGTGGGCAGCGTGTTGAGTCCCTGGCTGTAGAAAAACGGCGAAGGCGGTACCTACCCCACCACCACTGCCTTTGGGCAAAGAGTTTACCCTCCTCAGCCGTGCAAACGCCTGGAGCCCAGCTTCCCCTCTCTGGCGGGCTTTCCAAGGCAGCTCGGGCTTGCCTGCGCCAAAATGGGCGCTGATGCAGAGCCAAGACCGCGCTCTCCTCTCCTGCACCTTCAGCTGCATGGAGGCACCATCCTTTAGCAGGTGCTTGATAACGAAAATAATAATACTTCTTTCCATACGCATTTTTCTCCCACCTTCACTTGAGCAACTCGGCTTTTTTTCCACCTCCCTGGTTTTACAGAGATGCACAAAGCCAAGGTTTGCTCAAACCTATTCATCACAAACCTACACCTAGTTTGCCGTCACTTGGCACCGTTTTTGGCTGCAACAGTAGAAAAACTGGCTTCGGCTGACAGAGAGGTTGGAACCTCCTCTGTTTTCTAGAGGTGATCTCTCAAGGTAAGGATTAACACATTGTTCAGACAGTCTGCAGGAACAAAGCTGCCTTTGCCGTTCTCTGTGTCATTTCAAGGCATTGGATAACACCTTTCGCTTTAATTTTAAGGAATACAAAAGCCTTTGAAAAGACGGTGAAACCATCAGCTGCCAGGTTGTGAGACGCGCTCCAGGTTGCCTGGTCCGCACGTGGAGGTCGGTGTGCCGTGCATGGAGGTCCGGAGGCTGGGTATATCCCTGCTCAGGGTGGATGGTCGTCCGGGCAGGACTTTTTGATCTCACCCCGGGCCCCTTCAGCACATGGCAGAGTTCAGCCATCAGCTGCCCCCATACATCGTTTCAGGCTCTGAGTGTACTTCGCTGGTAAAACACGGCCTTTCAGATAAACACAGGTTTCTCGCTTTCCTTTTCTGTTTACCAGGCTGTATGTGTACAGATTATCTTCCGAATTGAGACACACAGATGCTCTCCTTATTAATGTGAGAAAATAATAGTGCCAAGGGGCATTATAGATCTGTTCATTCAGTAGGGGAAAAAAGAAAAAATTGTGCAATATGACAAAGTCAGACAAATACCAGGAAATTAAGAACAACACTCCTCCTCAACTATTTACTTGTCAGACTGATTTTAAGTTTGAATACGCGGTCTGCATATGTAGTCTCCATGTTAGCAGGTGCAAATTAATAATTGAGCCTTTTGACAATCCCGGCACTAGAAACCCCACGTACAGCGGTAGCAAAGCTCGTAGCCTGTTCCTAACTGGGTAAAAAAAAAAAAAAAAAAAGACTCCAAACAATAGAACAAAGCAGGCTCTATCTCATAACCAGGAACGACCGCGTTTGCCTGTGCCTACATAGAAAGCAAACCTCCATCTCGAAGCGTGCAGAGGGTAACTGATGAGTATGAACATCCAAGAACGATTATGACAGGAAGTTTACATAATGGTAACAGTATCTGTCATAGTTTGCGATTCTCCCACATGTGATATCTGATGTCTGACAGTGACTCACGGGCCACGGCTCTCATGTGGCTGCTCAGTTAGGTATGACTAAAAGACAAACCCAGAATCACGTAAGCGGCATGCACGCGTGCCCCGGTGCTGACAGATACGTGGGCGTCTATTGGTGCTGGTGTCAGACACCTGTATGCATCATCAATATTTAGGGGAAGGCTCACGGGCACCAAATCGCATCTTTCATACCACCGTGATTTTGAGATGCCTGGGAGGAGAAGTGATACTCAGAGTCACAGTCCCCCCCTTCCTGATAAGTCGATAAGTTAACATTTCTGTCTCATTTTAATTTTCCCAAACTTCTACGTGTATGAAATTGCTATAGGCAACTGCCCAATGCCTTTGCATCTGCTAGAGCTGTTAAGTAGCTGATGAGGTCTTTTTCACAAGATCTGGCTTTTATTTAATTAATTACATTTTTTTTAACGATTTCTGAAGATATAGAATCTGTTCCAGCAATATGGCGAGTGCAAATGCTCCTATTGGAGACTTGCTGATATCCAAGAAGATGTCCTAGTATTGCTCATAAAACTACCTTTTGAGCATAAAGGTGTAAATAAGTACGTATATGCATACATGTAGAGGAGGGATTTTAAGATACATAAATATTCAGTATCTGAGATTTGTCTATGGCTCCCATGAGAGACATTTATTTTAATGGAAATTGCTAAAGGACAGTCAAGCGCTTCGTGATATTAGTATTGAATATCAATATCTTCAATGATACATGGAGAAGGTAATGGGCTATATTCAGTCCTTAGTGCACCACTGAAATTGGAACCTGTTGACTACATGCAATTACGATTATATACTCGAGTTAACTTGAAAAAAACAGGTTAAAAAAACTTTTTTTTTTTTTTTAGTTAGCTAGATTGTTTTAACACTATTCACAGCACTTTCACAACTGAATGGCTTCCCAGGAATCCTGTGAATTTTTAGTTTATAGATAATGTTTCCCATATATTTTCTTACACAGGCTTAAGTCCCCTGAAACGCAGCCTGATTTCACAGGTTCCTTCCTTGTAAACTTATTTGTGAAGGGAGGATCTCCGAAGTTTGGCGGCTGTCTGCTGCAGATGAAAGCAAGGCAAAGGACTGTAAAACAAATAAAAAAGGGAGGGGTAAGATCGAAGTACCTCATTAAGAGCAGTACGTTACAGCCTTGTCCAACCTCTGTCTGCAGAGATTGTATACACGTCTGTCCCCAATTAGCTTATAGCCCGTTTCTCCAGCGGCAGGGAGGGGGGAGGAGGAGAGGCTGGGGGCAGGAATGGCATGGGTGCTAAAATTACCTGTGCTACCCCACGTCAGCCGTATTCTGAGACGTCCTCACAGCGGTTCGATAAAGGGGGCCAGCACTCTCGCTTGGCTTCTGAGCAAGTTGTGAGGCTGTTCGCGACGTCCTCTAGCAGCCAAGTTGCACTTCCACCTGAGTGCTCCTGGAAACATACAGCAGATTTATCTTAACAGAGGCTCCTAATTGTATTTGGCTCTGCTTACACCTCTTCTGACAACTGCACGTCAAGAGAAAGACCTTGGAGGAGGGACTTCTGTATCTACATCATTTCCCTCCTGAGTCTGTGACTGAGCGAGGGCGGCCGAGCCCTCACGCTTTGGCCAACACCAGTCTGTTCCCCGCATCGCGAACTTTCCATGACAAGGGCCTCCTCACCTGGATATGAAGGTATGGCCTGCCTTTCCTGCTTCGCATTGCCAGAGCCAGGAGGACTTTGGACCCATCCTTCCTACCTGACAACCATTTCTCAGTTCTGAACGGGAGCCAGAAGCTCTTCTGAGCTGACAACTCCTCCGGGGCCAGTTTCACACCCACTCCTTGTGGGTGCTCCTCCAGGCTGGTACAGGTTCCTCCAGGCTGTCACGTACCTGGTGGAGCCCTTAGGAAGGAGGACGCATCCCTAGGATTTGAACTAGCTTTCCAGCAGCGTGGCAGGACTGGTCTAAGGAGTTCCGGGTAGCAGAGGCAAGTTGAGATTTGCGCCTCTGTTGAAAAGAAGTAATCAGGAGGGAAAGCAATTGTTTTTCCCTTTTGCTGTGTGAGCTAGCTTCTGTCCTGCCTCCTACCAGGACACCTTGGCTGCTCTGCTGCCTGTGGAAACTCTCAGGCATTGCTACAAGGTATGTGATTTGGTTAAGAAAGTTGAGCGGTGAGTAACCCTTGCCTTGACCCGCTTGCAGCAGGCGCTGTGTGGCAGCATCAGCGGTGGCTCTGAAGTACCTCCCGGCACTTTGGCTGCTGCTTTGGGTGATACAGTACTGCCAGAGCAGGAATACTCCTTGTAGTTGGAAAAGAGTGTTTAACGCTAAATAGCCCTGTTGCACAGCTTGCTCAGGATATGTTTGGTGCAATAAGTAGTGATCTTGCTGCCCTGTGCTGGCCTCACCGGCTGTGGCCGCTTTGGTCTCCTCTGAAAGCTGGTCTGCCAAGGAGGCAGGAGGCACCAGGGCGCTGTGGGGGGATGGATGCTGATCCCCGTAAGCCGCAATGCTCTGGGTCTTTCTTGCCATTTTGGATTTGACCAGAGGACCAGGGTAAAAGTCATGTAGTACTACCTGTAAAACATCGAGAGATTTAAGACTGGGCAATCTCGGCAATCAGTTCCAGGGCTCAAATGTGGTAAGCTCCTTGCAGTAGAGTTAGTTCTTTAGGAAAGACCCTGTTTCCGTCTTATCTCTAGGGAAATATGTTCACTGGTCGATTTCGGAGGCTGAGTGGAAAGGGAGCCTGCTGCAGCGTTTGGCCTCACAGCACAGCAGGTCATGAAGCTACTGCTGAAGCCAAGTCAAACACCTGAGTGTCTGCTCAGATGGCTACAGACCTAGCTATGAGCCGGCTCATGGCCCCTGGTTCATCACCTTCTGCACTGCAGGTAGGCACAAGCATACCTCAAATCCTCCCTGAAGCACAAAATTCACATGGTCTTGCCAAGAAGAAAAGTCAAGAATTTTAGAGTCACCACCACGGCAGCTGCTCAATGCCGTGTCCCAGAGGTCACCTCCAGAGCCCCATCCCAGAGACGCCCAGCTGGGGTCATCGCAGACCTCACATGTGTATGTACGAGTGGATTGCAAATGAGGAATCTAGAGGCCTCAGAACAGGAGGCGGATTGCCTTAGGACCTTGCTGCTGATTAGGTAATGAAGCAGCCGTGGCTGTTTGACACACACAGAGAGGCACCTAGGCTTCTCTCTATCTGAATGTTGGGGTGCTGCTCCCCTGCAGAGGTAAGCTCAGCAAGTACTTAGACATCTAGTCTAAGGCCTGTGGTGACTATGGAAGTGAGAGAAGTCATGAAGATAAATTCCTGCCAAACACATGGGTGACTAAACAGCCTTAGACTCCTAAATTGATAAGATTAATCATATCCTTGAAGCTTCCTAGACATGTTGGTTGCACCTGCAACTCAGCAAGTATGCCCTCCAGAGAGGTAGGCAGGGGCTGTCTCTTCATCTTACACGCTACCTAAAACATTGGCAATCAAATGACTAGTGGTGCCCTGTAGACTATATTGTAATATAAATAACTACTAATAACAATAGTTTAAATATTTATCGAGCTATAAAAGTCTCCTTGCCACACCCGTGAGAGCATGATCTGATTCCACTGGGGTGAGATCTCACTTAGCAATCTCACCCTCGGCACGTTTGCTCTGTCACAGCAGTTGTTCACCTGACCTGCATGCCCAGAGAAGGCCATTGCATCTCTGCAGCATGGACTCAAGGAAGTTCATGGTCGACGCTTTCTTTTTTTTTTTAAATTACCTACTAATTACCTGCTAATAGCCTTACAAAAAGCTCTATTGGTTCTTCTCCATCTGGACAGGTCAGTTTGTAAAGCAATTTATAAGAATTATGTCTTCCATCAAAAATGTGGAAAAAACAGGAAGCAGCTCAGTTGTGGTCTCTGCAGCAAAGAATTTGCAAGGAGGTTGAACTCTATTTTTAGGAAACAGGTCTATATTGAGGATGTTTGTGAATGCACTCTCTCCACCTCATTGTCTTTCTTTTTTTCCTCGCCTGTCCCCTATCAATCCGACTTCTCCTAGGTGGCAGGGAGCACTCTGGGGGCATCTTCACATCCTGGTGGAGGCTGTAGCGCAAGGTGGCACTGGTGTATTATTACACCTTTTGGGTAACTGCTGGTTTCCTTCTTATTAAACTAGGATTTTTCCCATAGGGAATACAAACAAATTAGTGTACCATATAAATAATTACCTTTATGTAAATGAATGTGATAAGATAAATGGAATCTAAAATGATTAACTAACCTTCCATTTAACAACATTTCTGACATTTGATTCGAGGAATGAAGTCCAACCAGCTTTCCCATGCCTTTTGCTGTGGAATACCAAGGATGTGTAGTGGTCATTAAAGCGACTCAGCCATGCTTTTATCTTCTTCCTCATGTAGGCTGAAAATTTGAAAAATGAGGGGGAAAAAATGAAGGAAGCAAAACAGTCAGCCAATTTTGTATGTCCGATCAGAGTCAGCTGCCGCTAGGGGAGGAGCACCTTCTTCTGCACGGCTTGTTCTTCGTCAATTTAATTTGACCTGTGCTTCAAGTCAGACTCAGGCTTACTTGGAACCTTGAGTCCCAGCATCACCCAACCAGCACAGCATCACACGGCGGCCAGCTGGGAAGCTGGTGATCCAGCAGGACTTTCCCAGGGTTGGTCCTGAGCTTATTGAAGCTGCCTGTCAGTAGCTTCGTGCAACCGTGGCTGTTCTGGTGCAAGGTCTGGAGCTAGCTCGTTCAGCGTTTGTCGGGATTTCTGCACCACACCTTCCTGCCCGGTGTAGGCATGTCCCAGGTCTATCACCATTTTCATCTGCCAAGTGTTCAGACAAAATAATTAACTTAGCTTTGCTGGCATTCATTCTCTACTCTAAATTATTTGTATCAAAGAGCACTATTTCAACAAAATCTTTATATTTAAATCATGAAAAATAAACATGAGAAGACTCAACAGTAACAACACTGATTAAAAATGTTGAAAAACTCGACTGTGTTTTCTGGCACAGACAGATAATTAAGAGGATTTTTAAGGGTTTTCTCTGTAACAGGTAGAGATTTAGTGGTGTTTTGTGTTAATCACCTCTAGGCTGCAGAGACAGTACCACTGCATAGTGCAAAATAAATGACGAAAAGGCTTAATGTTTTTTGTGTTTTTATTTAAAGTGATTTCATATTACGAGCTCATGCCAAAAGGTTGATTTGTTTCTGAGTTTCTGGCTCTGAGGACTGTTATCCATGCTGTGAATGTATGACTGTTTGTCCACACAGTTATGGGAGTGCCTATGAATATTTCGCAGGTGCCATTCAAGCTTCTCACTTTTTTGGTCCCCAAAAATACTTTTGACAGCTACTGTTCGGTCCATTTTAACTGCCTACAATGCTGTATCTGCTGTGATTATTACTGCGATTCATGAAAAAAATGTCTCTTATCAGGCTAGGAATATCTTCTGCATAAGAGCATACCTGCTGTAGGAGTGTTATACAACACCTCCTGTGATCAGTGGAGGAGTCTTACCAGTCACTTCCCTACACTGTGAACGAAGTCCTAAAATGCTCATGTAAGCTCTTTTATATCCTAGGGTTTTTTGAAGGAATCACTCTTGTTATATTACCTAGCTCTTTTGTATCCAGCCAGAGTTTCGTTCCGACGCCAAGACTTGCCTTGATGCCTTTTGCCACGTGCCTCTTCTGTTGCAAAGTTCCCAAAGGGTAGCCTGAGACACCTTTGGGTAGGACTCAGAAGATGACATTAGCTGCAGTCATCCTCAATGAATTCAGGTGACGTTTGAGCCTGTTGCAGCTGCAAAATCTCCTCCACGCATGCAAAGTGTTTGCCAAGTGTTTGGGGACGCAGAGAGTCCGGACAGCTGGACGTGTCGCGTCCTAACTGCACCCCTCAGTAGCCCCCTTTTCTCTGGAAGGCAGCAAGAAGCTGTGGGTCATCCTTCTGCTTTAAAGCGTGGTAGGAAAGGGAACACCACCAGTTTTGGGGAGCTCAGAAGGGAGAGGGCCTGTGAATTACAGGTTAATTATTTCAGATCCTGCTGCATTATGCCCTGCTTGTTATGCCAGCTTTCCATAAACAAACTTTGGGAATCCGTGTTCTAATAGTATCTTTCCATCTTCTTAATGGTTATGTTTTTTCACTCCATATGGCCACTTCATCTGCATTAAGCCTCCTCACTTATAACAAAAAAATCCTTCTGTCGTTTCTGTGTTTAGCCAGGTCTGTTGCTCAGATGGTGCAACCACTGAGCGGTTAAGCTGAGTCTGTGTAAAATGTTGTTTCTCTAGCTATAGGCAAGGGCAGAAATAAATATCTTTGGTACCATATCTATTTAACTGAAAATCTAACTAGACCTCCAAATCTGTGCGCTTTGTCGCATATGTTAGAAACAGATCCTCTATGAATTGATTTGCGGTAGCCACTCCTACCACTACCTCCTCATCCTCCCCAGAAGCCTGACTGCTCTTGACTATATCCCTATTGTGTCCAAGGAAAATTATCTGAATTGAGTGAGGCTGAGAGAGAAATTGAGTGTTGCTTTAACACCATAATACTTTGGCTATGCTAGACCAAATGTCCCGTGTCTTCAATACCAGCTGACAAGAAATGTCAATATAAGAGCAGAGGAGCAGAGTGAACTTCTGAAATTACTTTCCCATGCAATCTCCTCTGCTCCAGGTATCCCTGCCCATTATAATGTTTTAATATATAATGTTTTTTGCACATGGTAGGTCTAGTCTTCCTTGAATTTGTCAAATCGCTTCTTGGGCACATTGAAGCCATTACCATCAGCAGCATCCTATGACAAGCACATTTCAGCTGTATTTTACATAACCAAGTACTTCCTCTTGTTTTGAACTTGCCAGATGACAATCTTCTCTGGCTTACCTTAATTCTTATCATATGCAGAACGATGATGAATTGTTCCTCATGCACTTTCTCCACTGCCACTGTTAGTGTCACAGATCTCTGCCATATTTTTCTTCAGGCCTTACTCTACTGAGTTATTTCTTACAGAAACTATTCCATGCTTTCTTTTGGTCACTGTTGTTTTCCTTCTGTTTCTCTTCTAGTTCTGGTTTATCTTTTTTGAGACAAGGATCAGAGCTGCATGTGGTAGCTAGATCATGAATTTAGACAGTGACAGAAAGACCTCTCCTCTCCTCTCCTCTCCTCTCCTCTCCTCTCCTCTCCTCTCCTCTCCTCTCCTCTCCTCTCCTCTCCTCTCCTCTCCTCTCCTCTCCTCTCCTCTCCTCTCCTCTCCTCTCCTCTCCTCTCCTCTCCTCTCCTCTCCTCTCCTCTCCTCTCCTCTCCTCTCCTCTCCTCTCCTCTCCTCTCTTCCTTTCCTATTGACTCTAAGGTAACTATGCTCATTAAAGACCTTATCCAAATCACCTTGTAGTCGAAAAGATTCCTATGAACTTTGGATTGAATCAGGCATTGGCTTTCCTACTGCCCAAAGATGGAACAACAGGAGCACCAAAACACATTCTTGCGGCAATGCAGTTAATCATATGCAGTATGACACTCACTGTATTCTGTGTAAAGCTTATTATTTAACACCACATAAAGCCCAATTCATAAATCTAACAAACACCCAAACCTGGCTTTTACAATGTTAACAAGAACCACGGCGTTGATTTCAGTATGGACAGGCTCTCTCTCCGGGTCGTTATTTCTCCCTAAGAGCCAGCAGAGTCATCTGGTGGTACAAAAGCATAATGTTGTACCCGAGACAGTATCCTGGTTGCTTCAGTCCCCAGGAAGCTGGACCTGTTCTCCATCTCTGTAAAGAAAAACAGAATATTTCAAATTCACTGACAGGTTAGCTCTGACCAGGCTGGTCATTTTGTTGTGATACTCAAAGACTTTTGCTAGGTAGGATGAGAGGACTTTTTCTTTGAGGCGATCACAACAGATTGTCTCTACTGTATAATCTTCCTCTTAGTCTTTTAAAATATTGTCTTACATCTTTTTTCCATCCAGCCTTCTTTGGCCTAAAGTCATACTTACTCCAGACACCTACGTCTCGAGATGACCTATGGGACCTCTATTAGAAAAGGAAGCTGATTTAATTGGGGACTGGGAAGATCTGGCAGTAGCTCAGCCAAATTCATGCTCAGAATTCTTCTTTCAGTTTCTGGTGATGCATTATTTCTGAATTTCTCCTTGCATGCTTTCTCTTAACAATTCCATTTCCAACATTAACTTGCACCTTTATTACCTCAGAGCTGTAAATATGTCTCCAGCAACCCCTGTGGCAAAGCCCTGCTGTAAGGAACAACGCCTTTTTTACTTTATCACTAGGTGTTTCTTGAAAGGTTGCCTCTCCTTTCTACCCTTGCCTCCCCTCCTGTCGGGAAACCAGATTTTTCAATCAGAGTATCTGGGCAGCCGGTTCAAAGGCAGGCTAATTCTTCAGCAGCGCTATAAATAAGCCTGTCTCTCCCTGCTCCTCCAGTTCAGCAGCTCAGGCCTCCTGGTACCATAAAAGTCTCTGCCATTGGAACCTTTGCTCTGTGACTGCACATTTTGGGGCAATAAGGCATGTAACACACTTTTGAGTCCTCATATGCCAAGATGCAGAAAATCAATTTTAATGTCCCTACAAAAAAAGAACTAGTGAAGCGAAAGGCTATCAGTATTGCCAGACACCCTCCTGCACGGGAGGAATGGAGAGAAATGCGACAAAAATAAAAAGAGGTTCAGTGCTTTTTTCAGCCTGTTATTGTTCTGACAGTAATTAGCTGTACAACACGGCGCAGGGGAATGGGAACGGAAAAGTGAGTGTCTTCTTCATAATTTTCTTAAATTATTTTTTTTCATAAAACAAAAAATTGAAAGATTATGCTCTCTTTGTCTGCCTATTAGTAGATCTTAGTCTCTTCGTGTCAGCACCAGATCAGAGATCAAATGAGAAAATCGAAAAGCAGAGTCTAGAAACCTACAATACCTGAAGAGAAAGTGTTAAGAAAAATTTACCAAGACAGAAGTAATTAAATAGTAAAGTAATGGTACTATAAAGATCTCCTTTGATTAAAATCCCTAGCTCGTATCACTCAGCAATAATTGGCTTTATCACATCTTGCTGCATCTGAGGCACAAAACCACCCATATCTCGATTTTTTAAGCCCTCGCACTAGCTTCAAAATTTATAATGGTTGACTCCACAGATGAGAAAATAGAAAGTGAAAAGAGGAGAGAGAACAAATCAAAACAATCAATTCAAACCAAACTGTTTTTTAAAAGATGAACATTAAATGTCTTCAGAACGTTTCATTTCAGGGTTTTGACAGAGGCAAATTCTAAAATCTTGGAATGCATGGTAGGAAAGAAATCAACGGCTTTTGTCAGCAAGTAACACATAAATGGGAATTATTTCAATCATATGAGAATCTTAACCTTTGCAACTGCGCCTTTCTAGGGATATTTTGAGTTGTGCCTGAACTGACACTCTTTTGTATGCTCACACACGGCATGTTCTTCTTCAAGTTTTCCTCGCCGTGTCTGCTGCCACTAACCTCTTTCTTCCCGACTGCGTCCTGAAACAATTTCTCCGGGCATTCTGAGCGTTGCACGTGGCTACCTGTTGGTTTTATTCAGCAATAGGGAAGAGTTGTGTTGTGCAAGACTTCTCTGTTAATGTACAAAGACCGATACTCGCGCCCAAAATATCAGCACAGCATTTGGCACAGTGGAAGTCTTTTCAGGCTGGCTATACATCAAAGATAAATGGATGTTCAACAGGTGGACTTAGCTGGTGGTTTATTTTCCTCTAAATATCCTCTCAATAACAGCATCGCTTAAGCAACTTCGGAAAGAAATAATGCTGAGTGCAAAGAGCCAAATATAATAAAGCTGTGAGAAATGTGTTGATACGGTGCATTTCAATGTGCACTGGTTTACAAACAGGGTGATTCTCTAGAAACACCTACAATAAAAACTTTGCTGTGACCGTCTCTTCCTATTAAAAACCATCTCTTTGCAGAATTTAGCAGGTATCACTGTGCAACCCATTTAAAAAAAAAAAAAAAAGAATAACATAACTGGAGAAAGATTACAAAAGAACAAGTTTGAAGGATTATATATATAAAAAAATAATACTCAAGCTCAGACAGGAACCTACAGACACTTAAACCACCGTGTCCTATAGGGTAACAAACATACAGACGTGGTATCAGAAAAAGATGTTAGGCATTTTGAGTGCTGCATATTCTCAAAATATATAAAGTCGAAAATAGATATTCAACATACAATGCAAAAAAAACCTTCTGAATTATTAAATCCATGCTGGTTTTCTCTGAGTGAGGCTTGCTCCTAACAGCTACTTCAATGAAGCTTTCTAAAAACACTGGAATAGTCACAGCCTTTACTGTATTATTTTATGCTGAAAGAATCACAGCTTAGTGTGTTGCTGTGGCATGTGAAACAATCTTAATATTTGTGCCACTGAAAGACATGGTCAGTGTTCTGCTACTAAAAATGGTTATATTTTGTTAGAAATTCACTGGTAATAGGATGAGTGGTGGGCTGTGAATGTATGCGTGAATAATGAACTCAGACTGAACAGAGCTGTCAATTTCTGGAAATAAATAAAGCACTTTCTGAGTTATTTCATTAAATGAAAGTGTGTACATCACCTATATATAAAGTAGTGTTATATTTCTATCTGAGAGAGAGAAGATTTTCAAAACAACAATTTTTTTTAATATTGTATCATATACGTATAGCCATGAAACACACGGAATACACACTCTGAGAAATTTGGGGTAGCTTGGCAAAGGTGTTTTTCCCAAGAGGAGGAAAAATACATATTCTGAAGATGCTGCTTTTAAAAATCTGGAGCAGGGGGTGGCAGGATTATTCTGGGAAAAACAGATCATTTTGGAAGTGAGATAGAGTAGCCATCAGTTCGGACCCCAGATCGAGAAACACGCGGAGCCTCGCCGGTGGCCAGGTGTGCCACCAGTGCCTGCAGATGCCCAGGGGGTGTCTCCCCCTCCCAGCACCTGCCATCGGCAGTGTGGCCATCCCTTGGTGAGACACGGGGCCACGGGGCTGTCACAGCCTGCATCCATCTGCTGGAGCTCAGCCTAGGGTCCAGCAAGGGTTTAACCTCTCTACTTCCCAGAACATCTCCGTTTTGACGCACGCACATTATTTCCACTGAAAAGCTATTTTCTTGTAAAATTCCCAGCTGGCTGTAATCAGAAGTTACGGCTATTTCCTTCCAGAGGTTGTTTTCTACAACAAAGCGATACAGGTTGCAGGGCTTGTGACAAATATGTGCTTAACATCGATGGCATGCCAGGCAACTGCTTTTTACCCGTGCATGCCAAGCTGTGGCAGGTCAGGTGTTTGTTCTTCTTCTGCCACGTTTTAAAAGCAAGAGTGCGAGCTATTACTGCAAAACACACCCCTGTCACAAAACAGTATAGTAACAATAAAAAAGTGCCTCTGCTTTTCACACAGTATACTCTATCATTATTAGGTTTTGCTCATTGATGGAGACAAGCTAGTTTCTGATATAAATCCACAGACTTCCATGGGAGGTATTTTTTCACGTTAGTATACAATTAATTTAATGGTGTTTATGAACTGTTAAAAATAACTATACCTATTTTTCTCTTTCTACCGTGCCAATTCTCTGCAGAGGATACCACATGGAAATACAGTGATACAAATCTAGATGAACCTGCAGACACATTTATTCATGATGTATTTTAAGAGCTTGAAGCAGAAATGCAGTGCAGCTCACTAGCGTTCCTTTCAATGGTCCTGAGGCGTAGAGCAACAGCTTATTATACTGATGAACTATACAGTTTGCTTTTTGCCAGTTCTTAAAAAAGCAAGCAAGCCTATATAACCAAAATTTAAATGACAACTTTCTGGTTCACTTCTCTTTATCTTTCTACTTGCAACATGTATGTACTACGACATAATTGCTCTAGTTGCTCGGTACTTACCATCACTGTGAATGGTTCTTACCCAATTTGTGTATTAATTTGGGTGACTGGCATAAGCTGTACTTAGCATGCTTTCAGGTGTTCAGTCCGGTTAGAAATTCATCCTATGGAAATGCCTACCAGCACTAATCTCTCAGGGCATGTATGTCTGACTATGGGTGTAGGTAGGATTAAGGTTAGCTATTTTTTGACTCAGTGACATCTGGCAGAGCATTTCTTGCTATTCTAAATACTAGACTAGTTAACATGTCACAGGAACCAGTGTGAGACTTTCGTTAGTCTCTAACTTAGCACCGGTTAGATGTTTCCAGAAGCCTAACGAAAGCTGGAACAAGCTGACTACTTGCATTTAACAAAAAAAAAAAAAAAAAAAAAAGTGCCGTGTGCTTTCTTTTCTGTTTTCTCCTCTCTAGTAGATCAAATATTATAATACACCATCAGTGAGAAACAGTACCCACAATGGTGGCCTAAAGGAGCAAGGAAGAAGAGATAAGGAGGAAATCTGGAGAGCGCAGAAGGCACCTGAGCCCCACCACAACTAGTGCTGCCTCTGCAGGTGTATGAGGAAGGGAATGGATGGAAAACGGTTTCAATCCCAGCTCCCCTTCCTCCCCACTGGCTTTCTTTTCAGTTTAAGCATCAAGAAAGAGGTCATGGTGCTTTATTCAAAGCTCTTCAAGTCATCGACCGGCTGTTTATCAACCAGGAGCCTCAATGCTCTGACAGAGGAGATCAGTGCAAACAGACACCATCTTCCTATTTTCTTCACAGCCTGCATTTGAGCGCGCTCCTGATCAGACGGGAAAAAAACCCTTTCTAAGTATTCGGCGTCACAAGCCGCCATTCAAACAGCTCCCTTCAAAGACGTAACATCTTTTTATACAGCAAGAGACTTTTTTCATTTGGAAGAAACGACTTCAGCTCCAGAAAGTGCTACCAAATACTCATCCCACACTGCTTTCTGAACGGGAACGTTTCAGCCCCACGGCCACCACTGAGCCTGCGGGACCTGGGGTGCTGTGGGACGACTGCCGAAGGACAGTTAAAAATCCAGAGAGTGCAGGACTGTTACAGCACCCCTCCCTCCCTCCCATCCAGCATGGATACCTGTGCGTCCTGTCCTGTGGCTTATAATATTAGAAAAATAAAAAATATGTCTAGAGAGGCTGTTATTTTCAGAGAGCCTCCCTCCCTGGGTCTCTCTCCGGGTCGCTGCCTCATCGTCTTTCCAGCCGCTCCTCCTCTCTGCCTGGCCACATCCCCTCCCACACCACCAGCCAGGGGCTCGGAGTGGGTGAGGGCTGCTTGGGTGCCAGCTAGGAGAGCCCCTCAGCCCCCAGCACGGGTCCTGGGCCGGCCCTGGTGTCCTGAGAGCCTCCACAGGAGTCTCGGGGCTCCTTGCATGAGTTATAAATAGTCTCAAATGTCATGGCTCCCATACACTGAAGAGAGTTTTCTTTATCCCAAGGAAAACATTAATTATTATTCAGTTATGTCTTCCTTAATGCTTTTATTCCTGTTTCCCACCTTACAAACAGCAAATGGAATTCAACTTTCAGACAACTGTTGCTGTGGGAGAGAAAGAGCAAACACCGACTTGTACGTACACACTTCTTAAGGACCTGCCTCTTATTTTACCAAAAACAAACCTTCTGTTTTCAGCCTTAGTAGGTCTTGATAATTTAAATACAAGTTTTTGAGCGATACACTGCTCCTTCTTCCCTAGGGCGGATTTCAGGAGAGCAGAAGACTTCCATGCAGCCCTAGACCCACAGCTAAGGTTCTCTTCATCCTCTCCAACTCAAGCACAGAGGGGCAAAGCCCAAAAACCTGTCACCAGAAGACAGACTTTTCTAGACATTTCCCACAGGGTCCACAAGACACCTGTCTCAGCACCAGAAGATGACTGCAAAGCAGCACACAGAGGGACCAAGGACCCCGAGGAGACACCATCCTGCAGACACGGGACACCTCCTCATGGAGGACACAGCCCAGCCACTGCAAAGGCATAGGTCGTCCCCAGACATCCTCATCCCACTGCCACAGCCAGTGTGGTGTAGGAGGACTGCAAGTGTTTCCCTGGGAGAGCCCTCCCCAGGTGGGGCAGCTGCCCCAGCTGGGAACATGCTGGATGTCTCCTCTTCCCACAGGCCCTGGCTCCAGAGGGCTGCCCGTGGGTGTTGGTTTTTACTTCTGAAGTTGAAATGTTTCCTGAAATGCTGTCAAAACTTGTCATCACTAAATAGGTCAGACTGGCTGGAGCACTGTGTAGGCTCCCCCCGAAACCTCGCCAATGTAGCCTAACCAGTGTCATTTCATTCCTGGTCTTTTTTTGCCATGTTCAAACCCAAGCCATACCGACAAATAAAAGTTAACTCTGAAACTCACTCTAACTTTTGTCCTAATGCGGCTTCGAGCCAAAGGCAAAGAGTTAGCACTTTAATCCACTTCACCATCTATCCCTCTGGGGGTTCATAACTCAGCCATGAATGTTTGTTTTGAGCTGAAACTTGCCGTGCAGGTTCTCCGCCAAAGACCCGCGGCAGGGCGGCGGGCAGCCGCTCTCAGCAGGCACCGCGGCGGCGGAGAAGCGGTGAGGGACGTGGGGGAGAGGAAGGGCAGAGCCCCCCTGCGGGGAGAGAGGTGGGAAACGTGGCAAGGTGCAGTCTGGAAAGGGAGAGAGGAAGGGGAAAATTACGAGACACGCATACGGTTAACACCTTGCATGTTCTTACTCTGTTATGGTTTGGCTGCCTTGACTTTTGACTCTGCGAGCTCTTTGCACCGAGAGCGGGGCTTTCTCCTGACCCTGATTAGGCAGCGTTGGTGTCGGTATTGATTCTCTGAATCATCACAATCACAATTGCAATAACATCAGCGTGACTGGTTCTTAGTTCTAAAACTGACCGTTTTGGGATTTTTGAGCACGCATTTTTACATCTTTGCAAGTTTTATGCAGATTTTTATAATGCAGAACAAGATTCAAGCAAACAAGGCACTTTATCTGAGGTTCTACCACTGGGACACCTGCATGTTTCAGGCTCTAGGGTGTGGGGTTTTTTATAATGCCCTCATGAAGAGTGGAAATGCAATCTCCATTTTACAGAAGAGCAACTGAGGTGCAGAGAAGCTAAATGACTTCCCTGAGGCCAGGTAGGATGTCTCAAACAAAGGAAAGAATGGAAATGTTTACAGAATCCAGATTGCTGAAGTCTTTTTGTGTATTTCCAAGCATGGGGTCACTGAGATGTGAACTATGACCTTTACTAGCTAAAAAGTAAAATTAGACATCCTCTTATCAGAACACAAAGTACTGAATATATGCCATGTTTACCGACAGCTTTCCTCGGTTTTGATTTCTGGAGTTACATCTTTAATCTCTTTAATGCAAAGCTTGGTGGAATTCTATCAGTAATGGACCTAATGAAATATTTTCCATTTCTAAAGTCCTTTTTCTGTTCTGACATGCACCTTCAAAACACATCTTACTGAACAGCTCTCTTGTTTTGCTTACATAGCTACTCTTTTCTTTAGAAATCTTTCCATGGGTAACAGTTAGTTAATCTGAATTTTGAAACTCCAGAAGGAAAACAATCTTCATAATCTACTGTCATCTATATCATAGAATCATAGAATGTGTTGGCTTGGAAGGGACCTCTAAAGGTCATCTAGTCCAACGCCCCTGCAGTCAGCAGGGACATCCTCAACTAGATCAGGTTGCTCAGAGCCTCATCACGCCTGGCCTTGAATGTCTCCAGGGATGGGGCCTCCACCACCTCTCTGGGCAACCTGTTCCAGTGTCTCACCACCCTCATTGTAAAGAACTTCTTCCTAATGCCTGATCTAAACCTACCCTGCTCTAGTTTAAAACCATTGCCCCTTGTCCTATCGCTACATGCCCTTGCAAACAGCCCCTCCCCATCTTTCCTGTAGCCCCCTTCAGGTACTGGAAGGCTGCTATAAGGTCTCCTCGGAGCCTTCTCTTCTCCAGGCTGAACAACCCCAACTCTCTCAGCCTGTCTTTGTAGCAGAGGTGCTCCAGCCCTCTCATCATCCTCATGGCCTTTTGCTGGACCCCCTCCAACAGGTCCAGTATGTGGGTATACATACCACTACGCCTGATGAAGGGTACACCACCAAAGATTGTTGTGGCTGTACGCATGTTAAATAAAACATTATTTAACATGTTTATATTTAACTTGATTAACAATTATTTAACAGGGGCACAGTCACCTAAGCCATAAACTTCCTGACAATTTTTTCCTCGATCCAACCTCTTTGATTTGCAGCAGGGACCGAGTTTTGGTACAAAAGCACGTGGAAAAACTATATTCTTTATCAACTACTGACGAGTCAGTGTGAGGATAAGCATGATTAAACAAGTGCATGAACGTGAATAGATGAAAAGTCAAGGTGTTCTTGGAAATGCAGCTCTTGGTGCGCCGTGCTGCACAAAGATCTGCCCACTTAATTCTGGCTGAGAGAGCATTAAATGATCAATCAACAGCTCACCCACACAGCCATTTACCTTTAACGGAAAAAGGGACAGAGCTTGCATGGGAAGAGCTGCTTATTCAGACAGACAGTTGCAGGAGCTGGAGAGTTGAAGGATGAACAGTTCTGATGAGAAAAATACATCCCAGTTTCCCGTGGTACTTCAGTGTCATCCGCAGCAAGCTGTATCGAACAGGATGACTGGCACAGCCTACATAATTCTGTGCTTCGTACAGGAAAATGGCCACAAAAAGGTGTCAAATGAACACAACAGCCGCAATCAACCACCTGCACAGGCTTTTGCAACAGAATATAATCACCAGGTTTGCAGTCCTCTTTCCTGTGCGTCCGCATCACGCTCCCATCGGTATGCAAATAACAACACTTCATATGTGGCCACACTGATGAGGCACGTCTCTGGGCCACCCAACTGCACCTCTGACTTCCTGACATCAGCAAGCCCACTTTAGCCAAGTATGTTGCACAAGAGTGGCTTTTGCCAGATGCCATTTAGCAGATCAAAAACACAAGTAGTGGTCACTCCCACTTCTTGAGTTGCTGAGTCATTAACAGGAAAAATAGACAATGATTCACCATATATACGCGTGAGATGGGTGCATGGCGGTGGCTGCGCTGTGCCTAGTAACCAGCTGTCATGCCCCAAAGAAAAATCTTTGCATACTTCCCAAACAGTATTTCACTATATGCTAAGGATGCAAAAAGCTAGAAAGCTTGTTGAGATACCACCATTGGTGGCTGCAGATGACCCACAAGTCTGAGACTCACGAATCCTTATATATAGGTACTTTGCACTATAGGCACATACATTGGTGTACCATTGATAAATCTAGATGTGCAAAGACAAGATGTAGGAGGGTCATCTTAGGAAAATTAACTTAAACTCCTTGAAAGGAAAGCTTGCTTTTCAAGCACATCTGGTATCTGTGAATACAAAACCGATTCCTCTTGTACATCTTACTCTGTCCCATTCACGACATTGCAAAAAGTGGCTCAACTTTGCTCTGTAATACACATATGCTTCACAACTGGCAGCCCAAGCGAGAAACTGAGCCTGCAGGCGGGCAGAGTACTACTGAAGATCTCCTTTGAGACAGAAAAATGAACAATCATTAAACCTAGTATTAATGTAGGACATCAAAAGGTGCCTCAGCAGAGGTCACACAACTTACCTGTCTTCTCATTTCCAAAGCCAAATTAGCACAAACATTCTTTGAAGTACCAGTGTTTACCCAGGAGCCGTTAAATCGTCGCTGGGTACTGGTAAAGATCTAATGACTAAGCAAAAGCATTCTGCACCTCATTTCAACCATGCACGCTGCTTTGAACAGATGCTCTAGTCATGGAGCATGCTCTAGTCTGCTAGCACCCAACTGCAGAAAAGGGCTTGTTGGGCCTTCAGGCCACAGGATCACATGCTGGCAGTCACCACCTGCCTGTCAGCACAGGCAATGTGTCACCTACCCTCTCTGTCACCTGTGTTCATCCAGGGTCGGTCTGCTTTTCATCAAATGGCACTGGAGCAACAAGAGTTGACCTCCTTGCACCTGAAGGTTGACCTCCCAGTTCCTGAAGTCCTCTGTCTAGTCCTTCTCCACACCCATGTTCTCACAAAATAAGCAGAAAAAAACCCCAAACAACCAACGAAAAATACCTGAGAGAGAGAGACAAGGAGACGGATACTGGTGAAACATCCCAGCTCCCTGACTCCCAGGGAAGTGGCATTTGCTCTTCCTGGCAGCCCCCTCTGAACGCAGCAGCATTGCCCAACATACAGTGGGACTTTGCACTCTGGCTTTTTTCGGTGTTTTTCTCTTTCCTTTGGGTGGTTATTGAATGTGTTCGCTTCTCCGATATTTGTCTCTTCAGTCTAGAAATAGCACAGAAATAATATTTCAGCTGAATGAGAACACGCTGACTTCTGATGTTTTCCACAATAGATGGGTTGATGTGAATATGAAAGATGATGTACTTGATTTGCTTCGTTTTTACCAGCCTCTAGAGATTTTAATCTATCCAGAAAAGAAGTGTCTGTCTGATATTTTTTTTCCTGTGTGACTGTCAGTTCATCATCTTGTAAGAGAAAGTTATTCTAAAAACAAAGGAGTAGAATTCATAAGGCAACTTGATGAGTTTTAATCATCTTATTTGTAGTCAACTTCCTCTATGAGATTATGTTGAAATATGTTTAATTGGCCAGCTACTGTCAAAAAGGTGTCGCCTGGATTCAGTGCCCAGACTTTGAAAGAAAGGGGTTTTCTGTCTGCTTATCAATATTTACTGAATCAAAATTGTTGGATTCAGCTTCGTAAAACTGGCCTAAAGCAGCACGTTTGCTTCATGTTTACTTACAAATGTAAGCTTATTTTGCATACTTCCTAATATTTATTTTCACTCATTTTATTTCCCAAAGCAAAGAAGAAAAAAAACACTTCAAACATCACACAACACCACAAAGATTTCTCAGGCCATGTTTTCTTATTTTTTTAAAGGCTTTTTTTAAGTCCTCACAGTTGGAAAGTTATACACTGAATATTATTAACAAGGATGCTCCTGACTCACTTATCTGTGGAGATAAGTCTGACCAGCACAGAAAAAGCTGTAAGATGGTGCAGAACAAGTGGTCTCTTGCTCAATGATCACCAGCAGCCAGACCCCAGAGGGCCACGGCACCTCCTTACGCACGAGCCCCGTCCTTTACCTAAGGGAGAACCAGCTGCGACCATTCAACTTCATGGTTTTCCATCAGTCAAAAAAGCAGAAGACTAATTTAGTTCCTGGTACCTCTAGCTCAAATTCTGGTAAATATGGCCTTTCCCTGCTCTTATCGGACACACAAAGCCCCAAGTGACACAAAAATATGTAAGGGCATAGAACAAATGAATGTTGAGCAAGAGCTTCTGCTTTTCTTCCCTAGTCATATGAGAATAAGGTGACATTCAATTGCATTAAAAATTGGCAGCTTTGACTAAAGGAGGTCCGCTTTCACATAATTAATGGATGGAAGTCCTTGCCCCAGGATGTCATTGAAAAGAAGCGCTGCTCCTTGACTCCGATGAATCTGCAGGGATCTGCACACGCTCCAAACCCAGCCCTGGAAATGCAGTCGTCTCCCTGGGAATTCCCAGGATCAACAGTCTGCAAGATCCAGGGATGACTCTTTAAAGGGATTTTATAGGAAAAAAACCAGAAAAAAAACGCCTCTTTTGACATGTCACTAAATGTTTCTTATATATTGCATCTATACAGCAGTTGTGAAGACTGAATTCACCAGCAACCAGTGACGTGCAGTTCTTCGCAAGCAGTAGAGTACTGACAGCTCTGCTAGAGCTAGGGGCTTCATTGCTAGTGATTTAAGAATTTAAGATGATTAGTACCTTTAGACAACATTTATCAGCTAAAAAAATCTTAGGAAGCTCTTCATTTTCATTTCCATCACGGCCTGCATTTTTCCGTTGACTTTAGTGTTTGTTTTGATGACCGAAAATCAGATCTGACACCCGCTTCGAGTAGCACATTGGCAAAACTAGTAATAAAATAAACAAACATCTTCTGTCAGGTGGATATTTTTTGAAGAAATACTGAGTATAACTTGTGACTAGAGACAACATGGTTCCTTAGTTACCGACAACTTCTTTGCCATGTTTTTAACAAACATATTCAGCCACATCTGATTGCATGATAAAAGTAACGTCTTCAACAGGTTGGAAGTCACCCATGAAGTTGTCCAATTTGGCTCCCCAAGAGCCGGAGTGGTATAAATTGAATATGTTCTACAGTTACACAATAGCCTTTAATTTCAAGGTTGGTGGTTTTTTTTATTACAGAAGGTGATCCCTCAAAGACTGCTTGCATCTAGATAACTAATGGGGAAAATGCAACAACAGGTGGAGCCAGTATCTGCCCAAATTGGAGCACAAGTGCACCAGAGCTGTTGACAGGGAGTTCTTTTCAGAGTATACAAAATACCAGACTAGAATTTAATTTTGTGGTTCACACAACATGAAAGTACTGTACAGCACAGGTTGACTAAGAAGAGGACTAGATTATGTTGGCTATCTGTGCTAGCTACTGCACCTATAAAATTTAGGCATACAAAAGGTTTTAGCAGGTGAAACCAAAGCTGCATCTCTCCCGATGTCCTGCCTCCAACTGCTGCTCTAGCAAGTGCCCAGGAAAGAGTAAGGCAAGCAACAGCTCAAGTATAAAGAGATGCTAATTTGGCATAAAAGACCAGTTCTTGAATTTCTGTACTTCAAAGGAAGTACTGGAGCAACAAGTAGGGGCACGTTTTTCCTCAGAAATATTTGTGAGAAGTAGATATACAAGCAAAGGTGTCATTTTCAATGCTGCAACACAAGTAATTTGAAATAAGTACAGCTGAACTATTAGTGATTGAAGAATTAAGAACAACATGAAGAACTCGCGAAGAACATGATTATTTTAAAAAGTCACATGAAGAACTCGCGAAGAACATGATTATTTTAAAACGTCACCTTCACCAAACCATTTATCTTATTTTCTTCGCTTCCAGAGGAGGAGATCATGATGGTGCAGTATCTCCCACGAGAGACAGGCAATTGTGCCTCTCTGCTCGCACCAGAGGTTCTCCGGGCTCTTTTAGGCAGGAGAGAAAACTGCACCCACCAGTGGAGAGGCGCAAGGTGCTGCTACCCGCCATGCTGGCAGCGGGCACGAAGCCACCAGGCAGCCCAGAACAGAGGCATTCTTGGGCACGTTGATAAATTGAACATGTTTGTCCACATGGTCAGTGTACTCCAAATACCAAATTCTGCAAGAGCCTTCGATCTTTATAAAAATCTTATGCTTATAAGAAGGGACGGATGATTTCGGCAGAGCAGCTTTATATTACTTTCATTGACATTTGCCCTTCATCACGATTCAGACCAGTGCTTGAATTGCTAAAATACCAAAAAAAAAAAAATGCAAGTGGCAGGCCAAATATACCCAGTCCAGATAAGCACCTGAAAGTTAGGATTTCCATGTGAATTAAAGCACTTTATCTTTTGAGGTTTGCATCTCACTATTTACAGCACAGCTAGGTGGGGCCTGGTCTTGCAGCCTTAAGCATGTGAATAGTCCCATTCACGACCACTGCTCAGGAGAACAAGGACTCTAACAGCATCTTTCACTGTCTCTTTCACCATTAGCAACCGCTAGCACCGGGGCCGCCGAGCAGATGCCATTATAACCCACAGCCCGATCCTGATCTCAGCTTACGGTGGCAAATCACGGGTAAATCCATGGCAGTCGCTGGCGTTACGGCGGGAGTAAAGCAGCTGCGAGCTAAGTGGGATCAGGATCAGATCATCTGCTTACAGCCTCATATGTTTCCAAAACATCCTCTAATGGGGCTAAAATTTTCCATGATTGATCTCTGGCCAAAGGCAAACTCTTCTTTTTCTATGTTTTGCTTGTAAGTATAAGAAAGCCCTCCATTTTAGAGAGGAGAGACATTGGAAAGAGGGCACAGGAGGAACCATTCTGTATCCCACAGCCTTTTTGTTTGAGCCTTTGGATCCCTGTAGTGCAAAATGTGTTTTATTGCCATAAGGTAGTTAACTGATAAAAAAGGCCAGAAAAAGTATTTTTGGACAAAAATACTGTTTTTTTCAGGGGGCGTGGAACTAGATGATCTTTAAGGTCCCTTCCAACCCGAACCATTCTATGATTCTATGATTATTCAGACATAACACCTGCATATATTTTTCCTGCAATTGTATGTATGGTGCAACAGTGGAAATCAGTGAGTAACCACTATACAGCTGTTTACAGAACGGGAACTAATATACCTGACTAACAAACAAATAAATCTTGCTCTCTGTAGTTTCAGGAGCGCAAAAGCATCCCTCAACTTTGCAGAGCCTGCGCGGGGGCCTAACCCACAGGTCCCACATCCAGGAGCAAGAGTGAGCTCAAAGCTACTCATCAGGACAGAACCAAAGAGAGGGCCAGCTCATTTGCAAGTGAACGGTTCACAAAAACACACCGAAAAGCACAGACCCATTTAAAAAAAGGCGCGTTACTGTTAAAAACAATTTAAAACAAAAAGCTACGCGCGCGTCTTCTAGTGTTTGCTGCAGACTTTTGGATAAACTACCTCTTTACGAACTCGGAGGAGAAGATGGAGAGCCTGCTTTAGTTTCTCCAGGTTTTTGTTTCCAGCTCAGTGGTTTCTGCCTGAGCACAGCCCAGATTCCCCGCGAGGTCAGCAGCCATTCAAAATCGCTCCCGCTCCCGAGGACCAGCCAAGCCTCATTATATTTCTGTGCAAACATCCTCCTGAAATCGCAGCTCTACTGAGAAACAGTTTCGTGCAGCACAAAACAACAGGGTAAATCACACCGAGCTACAAGTCGCCGCTTTAGAGTTTCCAGCGAATCTATAAAAGGCATGTGACAGGGTAGAGGCACAAAATCTTTAAACGCGACAAAAGCGGGCAGTGCCAATCAGGCCTGCATGTTGGTCTAAGGAGGCACTCAGGATCCCTACACGGGTCAATTTGATAAGACGGTCACACATTTAGTGATTTTCAAATGCACACGGTGAGGGCCCAGCCCTGGCTCAACAGCAGCATGAGCTGTTCAGCAAAAAGGTTGGTCTACAATGGGAATCTAACACAGAAGGGGAAAAAAAAAAAAGACCTTACAGTAAGATATTGAGCTGCATGAAGGGGAGATCTCATTTCATAGAGATGACGGCACGCTCCGCTCCTGCCCCATGCTTCCCTGGCCTCCAGCTCTCTCTGCTGGCATGTGTGGTCCCCGGGAGGTCACTTCTCCTGCCCGCGCTGAGGATAGGACTGATGGATTTTGTTGGATTTCAATTACTTAGCGTGGGTTTATCTGAAGGTAGAAATCACATTATGTTCATGGCAAAACGGAAGCGGTGTATGACTGATACCATGGCACAAATATCCTCATGGGGGAGGTACCGGTGAAGACGCCTCAAACGTCGCCAGTTGCTTTATCAATCACAGCCTGCCTGTGAAACCTTGGGCAAATCACTCACCTGCCCCACAGGACCACGGAGCGGGATTGTCTCACATGCCTGTATCCCAAAATCCCTGCCTCGCTGTCATTTAAGTGCTACTTCTGCACAATGCCAGACTCTTTCGATTAGTGCTGACATTTCACTCCTAAACCTCACACAAGCTTTTGCTCGCCTCCCCTGACAGCCCAGTTAGGTACATTTCACGGTGTAAAAGTTCTCTGAGAAGAGAGATCAAGCGAAATGAGGATTTCCTTCCCACCCAGGGATGCCATAAACACCAGGCTTCAGAGCCATCCTCGCTAATGTTGGACGTCTTTGTCTCTGCACTATGCTGCTTCTGCAACCTCCCCCAGAGCCTGCTGCATCCCCACAGCTGGGGCAGGCTCCTGTGGCATGGGTTGCTGACAGAGTCCCAAAATCACGCCCAGCCCTCGCCGCAGCAGCGATGCTGGGCGGTCCTGACTCGTATGACTAATGCCAAGCGAGGGCTTTGGTTTACGATTCTGGATTTCATCAAGAGTCCTTCCTCAAGTCCAAATTTAAGCTTCTGCCTTCTGTCGGCAAGCTGGGGAGAGCTGCCTCCTCTGCCGCAGGCACCGTGTGCGTACAGTGGGTTAAGGCAGAGAGGCACAAAAATAGTGTGGCAATGGGTGACCACAGAAGCACCATAGTTAGACATGGTTTGTTTAGTGCCAGAAGTATGCAAGCCACTTTGCCAGACAAGAATATCCCTCCCAGAGAGGCTCCCAAAGAGCCTATCATCAGTTTTTTAAAGCGTCTGCAGTTTGCTGGCTGAAGTTTTCCACTGGAGTTGGTCTTGCCTAGGGGCTGTACACTTGCAGAGTTGGAAAACACAGTGCTGATGTATTCTTGCCAAATTCAGCTTGTTCCTTGGATTGTTTCCTTTCTCTAATCACTGTTTATCTTTACAAGGGCCAGATTGGCCCATTTCTTCCACTCTTTCGCTAGTCTCTACCACAGATATATGATCTCTGAAATTCTTCCTTGGCTCACCATGGTTCATTCATCGGGGAATAAATTTAGCCCTTTGTTGGGCAATTAGCAAGAACTCGGTGAATTTCCAAAGGCATTTCTAAGACCTCAGCCACCTTAGATTTCCAGGTGTCACATGAGAAGTACCCTAGTCTGCCCAGCAGAGCATCTCCCCTTTTAGCAAAGTATCTCCCACCAAGAGCCCACAAAAAGAGCTGGTACCTCCAGCTCTTGGAGAGGAGTGAGCTTCTCCCCACTTCCCCCAATTTCGGCAGGCAAGGAAAAAAAAAAGAGCTACCCAAAACCTGCCCTCGGCTGTGTTCCTAAGCAGGGATTTTCACTGAGCCAACCGTGTTTGTGATTTCTCCTCTCTTTCTCATGATATTTATTTTGATTCTGTCTATCCACCTCTGTCGCTTCTATACTCCCAGGCCCATTTGCTTAATGTTCTATTACCATTGCTTACATTTATATATTCTACTCTGAGTAGGTAAGATAGATGAATAAAAGGTTACCATCCCTTTTTACAGATAGACAAGTGAGAGAGTGGAAAAATGAGGTTATTTCTTCGCATTCTGCAGCACAGTTAGAAGCAGAGCCTCAGTCCCTCGCGTTCGGTACCCCAATTGTAGCACCGTAATTTTCCACCTGAACCCGGTCCAGCTCTTTCTGATTCCGAAGGGCTGGATGAATGTGCTTCAGCAGTAACTCTAGCTGCCTGGGACAGCAAAAGCAATACTTTTACACTGAAGAGAGGGGAAGTAACTGGCCACTAAAACACTGGGAGGCAGATTCAGCCCTTACATAAGTGAAAGCAACTCTGTTCTGCCAAGCCTGAATTTGCCTCTGTGTCCATAACGTTGCATTTTTTAAGTTCTTCTGGCCAGAATGAAAAGGGGTTTGGTAACCCAAAGAAACCATAAAGCCCAGCTCCGAACCAGCTATAACGCAGCCGGCTGCCATTTATGACAGCTGGAGATCGTTGGGCTGCGGATGCCGTGCCAGCACACAGATCCATCACCCATTGCCCCCCGTGGGGATGCGAGGACTATCGCCAGACTATTCCCATCTTGCAGCCAGAACCGTGGGGCTGAAGCAGCTCTGCTGCCACCTCACGCTGCGCTGCTCCTGGCCTGCCTCCCTCGAGAGCCTGCTCCCCACCACCGGGAGCGGAAGCCAGGGCTGAGCACGGCGGCAACGCGCGGGGCCCCGTGTGCTTCGTCGTGGGAATTTTCACACATTAGCCTCTGCGGAACTCCCACTTAGAAATTAAAAATCGCGAGTTCGGGGCAAAAAGGATTTGCCAAGACCCCTTAATTGGATGAATTTGTATTCCGTTTCCCAGTGGCTGCGTAGTATATTTGTATGCAATTTCTAACTTCTTTCCTCTCAAGCACACATTTAACATTTGGGTGTGCAGATCCTTATGGAAGAGAAGTGCTATGATTTTATAGAAGTCTTGTAAATATTTCCTGTGTAAGAGAGCGCACAGGGTGGTGATGTCCAGGCAGCTGGCATAAATGGGTAGACGCGTGTCATTGCCAGAGTCATCGCTGTCAGCAATGAGCTATACTTCATTCAAAACAGTGACATCAGCTCGCAGGCAGTGAAGGCAACAAAGTTTGCTTGGGACATCCGAGCATGCTGTCTTAAAATCCTTATGATACGTTGCGTTACCCTGACCTGTGCTTCTCTCCATGTGAATAAAACGACTAAACCTGCTTTTTTTTATAATCTTCTTGCCCATTTTAAAACACACACACACAAAAAAAATAGTTGGGTCTATTTTAAAAGCCTTCATAGAGCCCCCTTTCCATTTTCCACAATGAGGCACAAACGCGGCGTATGCAAATGTAACAGCATTTACAAAACACAAAGCTCCCGCAAACACAAGACCGTAATCCAGAATAACTTGGTTTCTCTAGAGCAAATGGGAGAAATAAAAAGAAGGATGCAAGGCAACAAAACCTCTCCGCTGACCGTGAGCAAGAAGCAACAAACCCCCTCTGCTGACCCTGAGCCAGAAGCCCTTTCTGTCCTCTGCCCTACATCAGCATCAGCCAAATTCAAGGATACTGCAGATGGTAACATGCCCGTTGTCCACAGCTCGTAACCAAAAGACTACACCCTTTTGTGGTCATGATGTCAGCGGCCAACATGACATCTCAATGTAGGCTCTAGGGACCCCATGGAAATCGCGCACGGTGACTGGTGCGTGTAGGAGGAGGGTTCCAGTGCCCCATCTCCTCACTACGACACCTGCATTACAGAGAACTCTATAAAAGGCCACAGTTTTATTTAAAAAAAAAAAAAGGCAAAAGAAAGAAAAAACCCCCCCAGTAAACATTGTCAAGAAATGGTCTAATCACATTCAGTTCCTTCAGTGCTCGCTGGAATAATCATGATGAACTCTGTCAGTGTTAATGGGGGTGTTATAAGTATCTGTGTAGGACTGCCTCTGTAATTCAGCATTAATTAGCTGAATCATTATTTTAGAGTGTTACTGAATTATCTTATAATTACCACCTAACTTGGTGCTTGTAAATGAGGCAACAGAAGGAAATGGCAATTCTTTTAAATGTACTTAAAATTAAGAAGGCATGATAAACACTCCATTCTGTCCTTTTTAGAAGCTTTTTTATCTTTTGCGAGATGTAAGGCTAGTACAACTGCTTTCATCTATGCCTTGTAGATTTATTACAACCATTATAACAAATGGAAATGAATATTATTCAGGTTTATTACCCCATAGTATATCTTTATGAGCGCGCAGGAAACCATGTTGCTTCTTTATCCACTGCCTATGAAGAGAAAGAAGAAATCCTGCCCGGGAAAACAGAGTATTGTGATTAAAAAAAAGATCATTTGATTCTCCTAATATAACTGTTTTGCTAATAACTTATCTGCTCTGATTCCCAACACAATCAGACCTAATTGTTGCTCACTAAGAAGCCTCATTACGGCTTGACTGAGAAGGTCGTTAGGAAATACCACGTACATCGTGTTGTCACTGATTCTGCTCTGGGAGTGCTAATTCTGTGGTACAAAGTCTATCGCACCATATCCCCCTGCCTGAAATGTGCAGAAGCAAGGGGGAGGACAAGGAATATGTTTGTTGCTGGGCAAATCAGAAAAGCTGGTAACACCTGGCCGGTTCGGGTTCAAACGCTTGGGATCAGCTTTGAACGCTGTGGACGAGACACTTCATCAGATAGTCATACGTTCCCAAGAGACTATTCATTATAATTTTTTTGCAGGATTTTCTGGCGGCACAGACGCGTGTTTATAAAATCTTAAAGAAGCGCACTAAGCAAATCTCTCCTCATTCTCAGGCAAGTACTTTTCGTAACTTCTCCGCTCAGACTAAAAGAGATTGCCCAGGTCAACAGATCCGAGGTCTGCTAGACCAAAGGGGAGTCAATGTTGTGCAACCAGTTGTGCTAGCAACCAGACATTTCTTGCGTGCTTTAGTTTTCCAGGGTGTATTCAGAGATTTGCAGCAGGCAGTTACAGTCTGCATTCTCTTACTTTTACCACATACTCCTTATGAGGGAGTCGCAACGTACCTACAGCCTCCACTTTGTCAGGATTTTGCCGGCAGAGCTGAGGGCACGTTAGTACTTGTCCTCTTTAGCAGCTAAGTGATTCTAAATATGAAACAAAAATCAATACATATGTATATATATACACACCTGAGGAATAGAGATACTTGTAAAATCTTTGTCGTGGACAGATTTTCAGCCTGACTGTTCTCAAATACATCGCTTCCTCGACGCTAAATAGTATATGCAGTTTGAAATGATGTAATAGTTTATCGTGGATGATTGCTGGTAGGATGTTACCGATATCATGAAGGTGTGAAATGACAAATCACACTTTACTTTTATATCTATGAAAAAAGATGATTTTCATACCTTGGAATGTTTATTGCTTTGAGACCAAGCCTGTTATTTATTAGAGTTCACTGTGTAGTTCTTAGAACTGGCAGGATATTACTATTGTGATTGCTCTTCTCGCTCGAATCATGACGGTATTCACTCTTCATATGGAGCAGTTTAAATCATGGCAAGAATTCACAGCACGGTTAAGCAATTTGGCGGCAGACGTAGTCCACAAATAACCACAACTTACGTGTAGTACAGTTTCACAGGTGACAAAAGAACGTTTTTTTTCCTTAAGTTTCTCAACCCTCTTAGCCAAGGTCAATCAATTAAAAATGTGTGTCAGAGCTGGTCTTCAAAAGCAACTTTCTAAATAGACAGTAGTCATCCATTATTAGGAAATATAACGGTCCTGAAAACTAGAATATAAAATACTTGGAAGTTTATGTGATGAAAACACGAATGGTAGAAAAATTTTGGTTCAAAGGGACTTGGGGAGCTGATCGAGCCCAACCTCCTTCTCGAGGCAGGACTAAGTTTAAAGTCTCGTCAGGCACCTCAGGATCTCGCGTAAGTAATTTTTTCTTACTTACCAAACTTTCCAAAGCTCCAAATGACAAAAATGCAGCTCTTTGCTCGGCTTACATCCAGAACACCCCCAGTCTGGGTGTATTTAGATTTGTGACTCCTACCCGCACTGCTAGTACCATCGCAGGCAGTAGTTCTACGTATTCGTGAGGCTGCCAACCACCTTGAAGAGCCCACTTCCAATTGCGCATAACAATTCCACACACTACAAAATGTTTCCACACCGAGTGAATTATTTTCTTTGTTTTCATTTTAAAAGACAAATTTCAGCTGAATTAGCTCTGGTGTTTCTAAGGAGCCGACTCAGGAACAAGCTTGCTGCTGAAAAACCTAGTGCCCTGCCATACCTTTGGAGCAAGGACAAGAAGCTGTGTCAAAAGAACAGCTTCTCCGTGTGGTTTCTGTGCAGGTCCACCCACATTTGGTTAAAGGACGAGCCTTATAACAATTGTGATTGAATCTGCTGAGTGTGACCTTGCTAGCCTTTCACAGATACTGTCGGTGAGGATGCCAGCCCCATGGGGCATGGCTGAACCTCTTCCCGCTTTTCTGGAGAGCAGACTCCAGCCAGGGCGTGACTCGGGCACAAGCAAGGCACGTGCCAACCTGCGCACCAGTCCCTGCTACCAAGGGCATGACAGTCTGGTCACAAGGAGTGGTTGGGAGGCTGCTGTCACGCACACCATGATTGCTGCAGGACATGGACACCGAGTGCAGGATGACGCCATGTGCCAGGGATGGAAATGGGGTGGGAAGTGGCTGTGGCACAGGAAGGATGGAGTCTAGGGCAGGAGCCCAGGGATCACTGCTGGAGGAACCAGAATGAGCAAGGCACGGATGGGGAGGCTGGAGAGGGGAGGTAGGAGGTACTGAGCAAGGAGCCCGTGCTGGGCGCCAGGACCTTGCTATTAAACCTTGGACCAGCTGAGTGGAGAGAGCGCGAGGGGCCAACACTGAGAGAGGGAGCAGGGAGACAGGAATGAGTTAGAAAAGACAAGGAAGGCAGAGTAATTGGCTCATAAGCTTCTACATGGTGCTTATCGCTACCAGTCCTCAGTGCTTTACAAACATCAATGATTTCATTCTCACAGCAACTAGAACTGAGGTGGCACTATTAACAACACTTCAAAATCACAATCTAAAACCCGGGGACATGTGGGTCCAAAGTTTCTACTATTCTTGGTGTCTGTTCTGAGTCATGTATTTATTTTTCTCAGAGTATTTACCACTACATAACATTTCAGGCATTCCAAGTTCATCAGAGAAGTAGCTGCTCATATGTCTGAAAACGAGAAGCCATGGTCAAGTGTCCGTAAAATAAGGAACATGGAATTGCGAATAACCTGTGAAAAAATTGGTCTAAGCAACTACCCAACATCCTAACGGGTCTCTCTGGCAGAGCCAGAGGAAGAACCAGCTCCCGCAGTGCAATGCTCGGCTGAGGCTCCCTGTGCCCCAGACTTTCTAGTACGCCTTCCCTTTCACTTGGACATCCTAGAAAAATCTATCATGGGCTGGTTTAGAAGGAGCAATTTGTCAAGACGGTAGGATAATTTAGAAAGTTAAGAGAAAGATAAAATGGCAGGAAATATTATTACAATGTTGATGAATACGCTTAGGTTTCCCCCCGTCTCACCATTTGGGCTGACCCGTGTCTCTAACTTAGTCCAGGACAGGCAGGACCCAGAGAGCTCTTAGTGACGTCCTCCCTGCTCCCGTAAGCACAGGCATTCAGCCGTCCAGAATAAATCTCCCGGGAGGTGTTTTTCTTCTCTAGCCCACAATTAAATGACTTCTTCTTTACTGCCTCTTCCTGTTTATGCGTTCTTCCTCGCTGGTGATTGGGCTCAGTGGCTGAAGCGTCATGTATTTCTTCATGGGATGGCATCCTTCCTTCCCTCCCTCCTTAAAATTACTCGTTTAACTTTTCTTCTGTGTATCTTAATTAGCACATTGCCAGCTTTAGGCATCAGGACACTTTCTCCTACTTAAAGCCTCCTTAAAATACAATCACGCAACTTTGCACATTATAGAGTATGAAAACATTTAATGATGAAAGCTCTTTTTAAGGTTTATTCTGTTGAACTTGATGAGATTTTCAACACCCTGCTGCGTTAAATCTCCACATACATAGGCAAATGCAACAAGAGGTTTAAGAATGGAATAGTTCAGGCTACACAGTCGGCATCTCAATTTGTTAGAATATAGAAATAGCCTTGCACCTGCCCTGATTTTAGCACTGGGAGGTTAACTCCAGTTTTGAGGCATTAGCTTGAATGCAAATAAAATATGTTTACTCAGTTAGGTTTGAACACGTGTCGCCTCCATCACCTGATAGCCTACATGATACCATGACATTTACAATTGTGTTGATTCTTAATGTTGGCTTAAATCTATTTTTTGTGTGTAAATGCAAAAAAAAAAAAAAAAAAAAAAAAAAAGATGCAAAAGTGCAATATGCTCGGGTTCTCTTAGGTCCATCCTGAGTTCAGTTAAAATTATCTTATTTACTCTTGGGTTTCTTATTAAGAATCTCATTTCAGGAAACATTCTTACACTGATTTCACACTCTTTCAGGCATGAAACTATTTGCCTGTGAGCTGGTGCCACGACCACAAAATCCTTCATTTCTGGTTTCTGATTATCATTTTTTTTGTGATTTACTGACAGCAGCCATCACCCATCCCAGCACCCCACTTTTGCAAAGCACGGGTGCCATCAACTCTCTGTAGCCCAAAGGATGGTTCCTCTAAAAAAGTTTGTCTGACAGATCCGCGTACGTCATCTCTTGGCATCTATCTGTCAAATTATTTGGCAGTTCTCTCCATACGAATTGTAGCAGTTTAGCTGCAACAATTTCCAGATCAAAGCTGTCAATCACTAGGCAATTCCCACAAGGACATGCAAAAGGACCTGACGGGGAAATTATCTAAAGCTGCAATAATCTAGAAGATGTGATAAAGGAAAAAAAGCAAGATTTCCCAAATTATATGGACTGAAGTACAATTGCTGTTTTCCTTTGTACCATTTAAGACAGTGAGCTACCATAGCCATTAGATCTAGAGGCAAAAATCTAGAAAGTGAATTGCAATTCATCTATTTCCTTGGCATTCCCTCCCTTTCCAATTAAATATGCTTTGCTTTTCTTCTCCATTATTCTGAGGAGGCAGTAAACCTCAGCCTAAATGAGCATTTACATGAAAATCAGAGCTCTCCAAGGCATCCACTGAAACTCCTTTAATACAATATTTGCTTTAATTTGATTTTCTTTCTTGCCTGTGGGAGAGTTTCAATCACATTTGGTATGATTTATAATTGTACGCCCCCTCCTCCTGCAGAGGTCATTCCCTTTCCTAAAACTGCATCATTCGACTAGAAAGAATTCCTGTTACAAGTAAACAGCTCAGCAATCAATATTGTCCGCAGATGATAGTGAACACAGTCCAATTTTTAATAGGGTCTCTCAAATGTCAAAAAACTCACTTTAACCTCCAAGAATATAATCTGTTTACATCACTTGCAGCCTCTTGGTTGCCTCCTTCAGAAACACTGCTTTCTGAATAATCTCTTCTACCTTATCTCAGGAAGAATCCAGCTTCATCACACACATTTCAAGCAATCTTTACCTTCCTGAACACAAGACAATCAGGGAATCATATTCTGTGATTCGCATTTATTTATCTCTCCACTTCAAAATATAAAATCACATACAAAGGGTTGGGATGCAAGCATCTTCTTAAAGATATTTAATCCTGCTTTCATGATATCGATCTCACTTTGTTTTATTAAAATAATCTGCCACATGCTATTGAAACTGTCTCTCAAAGAAACAAATACTGCTTTTAAAGATACATTGAGGAACTGTATGGCTCAAAGTATTAAAAAATAGTATTTAGCATTTTATTTATACAGATACACCAAGCCTTTACCGAACATGGAATGATGTGCAACAAAATAAAAGCTAAAGTCAGTAGCAGAAAATTTTAATAATAACCAAAATAACTATTTTTCTATTGCTGATCTCTGCTAGGACATGAAAAGCACTACCACGCCCGATGGCATACTGAACCCAAAGTAAAAAATTTTGTTTATCTAAAACACATACACTAGGTCTGATTTTCTGTCCCCACATTTATTGCCACATGTTTCGTTGCATGTCTGCATGGCATGACATAAATATATAGAATCATAGAATCATAGAATTGCCTAGGTTGGAGGGGACCTTTCAGATCATCTAGTCCAACCATCAACCTAACTCTGACAAAAGTCACTAAACTATACCTCTAAGCACTATGTCTATCATTAATTCGTACATTTATCCAGTAAAGCAAGCATCTGGCCACATCCACATGTGTGTCTTCTGCTTAGCTATATAAGTGCAGTTGTGTGCTTACTGATCAGACATACAACCAATAGAAAAATGAGGGTCTATATCTTTCAGTCAATATACATCTGCAGCATCTTGGGGTTTGAATTTTGTGAGATTTCTCTTCCTTGCGATCTGAAGCTCTTAACAAGTCATTATTTATCTCCTAAACCAACTGATTTTCCCTTATTCACCTACCTCAGCTTCAAGAATTAGGGCCATGGAAAAACCCAGGTGATTTCTACATAGTTCTTTGGCTTCTTTGGAGGAACTCTGGGTTTTATTTTAGAAACAGCGTGCATTACCCAGACTCAGGTCTGCTATTCCATCCGTGTTACCGGTTGGCTTAAAAACATTCCCTTCCCTACACTGCAAACGACAGCAGTCCTCCCTTTTTTTTTTCTCCTCTTGTTCTTAACAGAATATCTTTACAAGAATGATAATGAACAGTGCACGTGCGCATTGGATGGTAAAGAACAGAGCAGAGGCAGAGACCTGTTTTCAGAAACCAGGCAAGGGACCAAAGTGTGGTACCGCTTGAGTTAATGTACCCTGTAAAATAAATTGAAATGCATTTCTGTAATGTATGTACTCTAACTTGTTTTACTTGCTTTTATAGTGCCTATACTCCAGCTGCGCACAAAGAATATACATATTTGCTCAAGGCTTCCAAGGGCCAGGCCATTTCAGTTGACCGTCTTGTTAAAGACGAGGCAGAAAACCACAAAGAACGCCTGCCAAGCACCGAGACAGGGTACGAGTGGCGGCCTCTCAGGCTTGAGAAGCTCACGTGAGGGGACGTTCCCAAAGAAGACGCAAACACATCATCAGTCAAAGATTTTCCTAACCAGAAATCCCCTGCACCGCTCAGGAAATCCTGCCAGTCTGCAACAAAACACCCAGAGCCATTGGCAACCTGAAGGGGTGAGTGAAACCGCCGCTCACTGTGCCAGAGACACTATCTTATCCCATAGGGAAAGGCTAAAACTGCCGGAGCCCCCTTCCTGGGGCTACGGTTTTTGGCTGGGCCGCTCTAGCTGACAGGTTTTATCAGTCACGCTGCTGATCAGTAAATCACCTGTTGGTCTCCACAGCTAAATAGTGAAAGACCCTGGAATACATCATCCCCAAATCAAAGCTGAGTATCAACAATACCGGTCGATGCCAACTGACTTACACTGATCTCGAGGGGAAAACCCAGAGAAGGGGTGTCTCCTAATTCTCTGTGCCACCCATTTGTCTGGTCACTGCGCGTCCTCACAGTGCACCCCAAAACCTATTCCACTAGAGCAGTGGGATTTACTTTAAAACTTCCAGCCTAACTGAAACCCAATCAGTCTGCTCAGCATCACACTCCCAAAGCGTTCCTTTGTGTTTTCACCAGCCTAATAAAGTGAAGCTTCTTGTTTCCAGATGTGTCCGTTGCCCTGAAAGCAGAAGGCACCCTAATTGGATCAATGCACAAACTTTGTTTGCTCTGTGAGTATGCGTTGTAACTTCTGCCATCCCTTTAACTGCCTTTATCAATGCCTTTGTCGCAGCAAGCTCCTCCTGTGATGAGCAACATTTTGAACGCTGCTCATTTCAATCTGTAGGCATAAGCTGTGGGACAAATCTTCTTTTCTTATGGAAAACCCATTGTCCTTGAAAAGAAGATATCCATCCACCTGAGCCAGGGCTATGTCAGAATATTATTAACTTTAAACTCAACAAGTAAAAATAGCAGGGATGCACAGCAATAGCTGGAATCATACTTAATATTACATTCGAGCAAGCCCCGAAGCGACATAATTATGTGGCCACTGCTGCATCAAACAAGGAATAACCACTGAACACACTTGAAGGCATATGCTGTCATTTGCAGATGCTCTTTGGATAAGATTTGTAACGTGTAAGTCTGCAGCCTCCCTCTTCCTTTCAGCTATTGCAGAGGTGCAGGGAGCTGGGGAAGCGGAGGCAAGGGAGGATGTGGGAGAGCCATTTCTCTGGTTTTGACAGACTCTCCTATCTGTCACCTCAAACTAAGGTTTCTTTGAACTGCTTTCCCTACTAGTCCACAAAAAGAGTGGAGTGCCACGTCTTGTTCCTTACCAAGATCATGGGGACATATTGTTGGAGAGCCTCGAATCTTGTCTGTGAAAACAACTTACAAGAAACAACTTTCTCACTTGATGTGAACCATATCACGTTACCATTCCACCTGAGGATGGGGATATCTTTGCCAGTCCTTTCCTATCTTCATGGAAATAAACTTTCAGTATGAGAATTGCCCCTCTGTTACAATCCCTAAGGTGATATTCAAAAACTCCTGCTAGTCTCTTCCCATCAAACCATACCCCTGAAGCCCTGGACCCAGACTGAGCTAACAGGACATTATCAAAGGGACGCTTCAAATTAAACACATCTCTGCAGCCTCCACTTCTATTCTATTTTGGCTACTGCTGTTCTCAACTCTCCACCTCCCTAGGGCAGTGGTCCTGGCTCACACGCTACAGAAACCTCACCCACCCTGTACTTAGAGCTCCAGCTCACCGTTGACTCTACTTGCTGCAGGAGAAGGGATGTCACAGGGAGAGGGACCAGCTCGAGACCGTGGAGATCACTCTGCTCTCCCAGCCAGGATGCTGAGCCTCCATATCAAAGCTGAGACTAGCCCTCTTTCAGTTCAGTGCCCTGTAAAAACGGAGTCTCTCCCCTCCTGAAGGAGTGCCCCAAGCCCCTCATTTCATTGGTCAGATTTCCCAGAGGCTTGTGGTACCTCCCTAAGCATTGCTACACACCTTAGTAGATACCACTACTAAAACCTCCACACAAAGACTCAAATGGGAAGCAAAACTGACAGGCTTTTGTTGGTGTGCTTCAAGTCTTCGACATAGTGAGGATGGATGGATGGATGGATGGATGGATGGATGGATGGATGGATGGATGGATGGGTGTCCCTCTGTGCTGCACCACCATTAATGAGGAGAGACCACTGTCCTCTATGCCCACATTCATTGTCTGCTTCATTTTATCTTTGCAGCCTAAACTGTAGTTATCTTATAATGTCGTTACTGGTATGAAAACCATCTTGCCAAGCTTCATGTACTCTATAAAGGACATAGATACCCATTAACTTATACCACATTTGCTTTTTGTTCTTAATTGCCCAAATACTTTCTGCATTTTATATACATGTTTTCTCGGTTATGTGACACCAAATTATTCTTCACTGTCCATCAAAAGTAAATGTCATCTTCATATCACCTTGAGTATTTGAAGTTCTCCTATCAACCTGGATTACCTGCAATCCCCCCTCACGCTCCTCAATTTACAGATTATCAGAGTAGATGGGACAATTTTGAACTCAATATCTTTTTTGCACATAAGACAGGAGGTTGCATCACCTCTTTTATGATGTATCCCAGTAATCTCTGGATCCAGAAATTTCTTGCCCGTGTCAATTTGTCTCTTTGATTAGTCTTCTTTTTTATTTTAATCAGAACTGGCATGGGGAAGTACTTTACGCTGTTTTGACCCATTATACCTTCAGTCCTAGAAATCACCTTTTTGGCACGTTTGATTAAAATGGATCAATTAAAGGGGACGCTTTGCCATTCCTTGACATAAACTCCTCACTTTTGGTCTCATCCCCTATTTAAGTTCCCGAGAGTCACGGCATCATTAGATATTTTTTTTCCCGTAATCAAACTGTGATAATTCTTTTTATAATGGTGCAATTATCTGCTCTCTTCTGGTTTCACCTTATCAAGCTCGGTGAGTCATAGACCTTTACATCTACTGCATCTACACCCACTGATGATCAACAAGGAGCGACAGTCCCTGGGACTCATTTGCTCTCCGCAACGGGTTTACAAGGAAGCACCTGCTTAGAACTAGACACCCTTCAGTACAAGCTCTGAAATAAAAACACACATGCGGGGTGTACTGCCCAGTTTATTTATTCACTTGTTTATGATTCCCAGTAAAAGAAGGTCTAATTCTTTCTCTCCTGACAGTGTGAAGCGTGTTACAATAGCAATTGTTACAATTAGATAAAAGTAGATAAAATACTGCAAATCCAGCTCAGCGTCTCAAGTTCCTTAAACAATCCTGTGCTGCCTTTCATTATCCTTATGCATTCCTTTTGTGGAAAGAGTAATGTTCAGGACTTTAAAAGTGAAGCTCATCTGCAGGACTAGCATCGCGGCGACAGGTGCCTTTTCCCTAGAACAGAACCAAAGGAACCAGACTGAAAAGATCAGCACCTCAGCTTACATTTCGGAGTAGCCGTGTCTCCTGCGCAGGTGTTGAACACAAAAGATTTCCGATAGGCTCATTTTTTTCAATTGTAAGTCACGCATAGAGGACATAACTGAACTACGTTGGGAGAAATTTGTGTTCACTAAACCCTCTACCATTCCTGCCCTGGACCAACTCTGACTCTTAAACAAACAAGATCTCCTTGGAGTCCTGGCTGGTCTTCCTTTAGAAATCTTGAGAGGTGTACATAATTTCTACTCTGTGACTGTCTAGCCAGAGCTGAGAATGGAATGCAAAATAAATAAAGAAAAAACATTTGAAATTACTTCCATTTGGCCACGTTCCTGCCTCTTTTGTGCTTGCTTTCCATGTATATATGAAGGAATGAATTTTGTTGTTGGAATTACTCACGAAAATCAGAGTTCAAAGTGGTGAGCACACGAACAGCACGCACAGAAGCCAAAATGTAAATGTGCATGTACAAGAATTCATGCCAGAAATTCTTGCACATTCATGGAATGTGACTCTTCTGACCAGGCTCGAGCAGGCAAGGTAACGTCAATCTTTAGCGGCTGCTGCTAATCCGTACGGTAAAAAGCCTGGACAATATGGGTTTTCTAAATTAATTTCAATAATGAATACATTTGAACAGACCACGGTGCGTTTTCCTTCCCCAGACAACAACCAAATGTGTTTTAACTAAACATCATTCACGCTCACGCAGCAATCTTGGGAAGGCGGCGGCTGAAAAGGAAATCTGGTCCTGTGATGAAAGGTAGTGGGCTGGGATTTGGGAAGTACCGAGCTTTGTCACAGCCTTCTTAGGGGACCCGAGATAAATCCTGCAATCCCTTTGTTCCTCCACTCCCTGCCTAAAAAACAGTGATAATGCTTCTCTTCTTTCCAGAGCTCGGAAGAAATATGTCTGCGTGGTGCCTGGACGCTGCAGGCGCCGGGATTGTACAAGCACTGATACACTGACAGCATCGTTTTCGGAAACAAAGCTGAGCGACTCTCGCTTACGCTCACACCAAAAGAGAACAAACCATATCCAGGCAACTGGGTTGGTGAGTTATCTTCTCTCACCTGGGAATCACCCTCTTTATTTGCATATGTTTGGGGCCAGTAGGGACAAACCCATCCAACGCGTCAAAATTTCTGTCACTCCTGGCTTGTGAGCCAAGTATTGCCGAGCACGATGGGAAAATTTTGGAATGCGTGACCTTTTATTACAAGATATTTAGTCTAGGCCAGACAAATTCTGGTGTGACCTTCATCTTCAAAGCCAGGACGCTTTCTCAGAACACCGACTTACGGTTCCTCATGGCATATATACTCCTTTCTTAACCAAACCTGTGTAAATTGACACATGCCCGTGTGTAATGCAAGATCGACTGCCCGGTTTGGGCCCAGGTGGCCCATTGAATGAGCCACTTGAGCTGGACCGTAGCCTACATAGGAAGCGAGTATTTAATATATGAAAAAATTCGACAGACTACATCTATTTAAGAAAGCAGTGCAACTTCCACCAAAATCAATAGATTTTTTTTTTTCCTTTTCTGTCTTGGCACGTCTTAAATTAACACTTTTCCTGAGCAGTCTCTTAACTCAGCTTCATGGCATCGGTCTCTTCAGTCTCTTCTTCACAGCGCGTTTTGGGGAGAGCCCATCCGAAATCTCTCTTTGCCAGGAAACAAAGATTTTTAAAAATTTAGAAAACAAAGGTCTTTCATGTCTCAAGATGAATGTGATCATGCAGGTTAATGCCAAACTGTCTCTCATTGCACAATATCTGAGAGCGGGTAATTTCAGGATTATGGAAGAATCTGGAAAATTACATAAGAATTCTCCTTTTGCTGTAGGAGCTTTGAAGCTGCACCTTCATTCAGTCAGGAAGGTAATTGCCTCTGCACAGCAAGTTTCAGATTCTACTTACGACCTTGGTGTCATGACAATTTTGGTACTAACTTGTTCCACAGTAAGTATTGCTACTAGAACTGTGAATAATCATCAGAATTAACTAGCCTATAGAGTGATTAAATAATTTCCTCCAATTTGCATTTGATATGTTAAGTGCTGGAGGGTGTTCTTCGCTCTCTTATTTTTACTGCTCTTAAACACTATGTCTGGATTTTTGGCATAGGTGCAGTACTATTATGGTTACTACAAAATTTTAATCAGATTACGGTATGAGTTACCATTTGATACTGTAAAAACGCCAGTAGGTAGTAGATAAATATTAAGATACAATTAGCTGCCACTGCCTTTTATTGTCTGGAATTCATTAATACCGAGATGGCTGCGTTCTGTGGCGATGATAATTTTTTTAATGTTCCGTTTTTTACAAGTTACATTTTCTTACAAGTAATAGTGCGAGTAGTAAACAGGAGACAAGTTGACAAGGTAAATAGATACGGCAATATTAAAGCTACCAAAAATACTAAGTACTGCCTATGTGTTATTCCTTGCACTTTGTTCGCCTTACCATTGTCAACGAGACCTATTGCTTACGACAAGTAATTCTTTGTGAGACGTTTTCATTTTGAACCAGGTGAAACTATCGGCGCTAATCGTGAATAAAAACTGTAATTTTAAATGTATTGCAAATCTGTGCTGTCAAATGCACGTCTTGGCCCTTTAGGCAAGCAAGTGGTTGCTAATGCCAATATGCATTAGAAATGCAATTGTGCTATACTTAGATGTGGTTCAACCACAGTTATAACATGGGCCATTAAGGAGCATTAAAAAAAGAAGAAAAAAAAAAAGGCAGAAGTGAAAGAATCCAGGTTAAAAGGGAACATGTTCTGTTGCTCAGCTGAAAGATTTATCTATAATTAGAAAATTAAAATTGTTCAAAGTTAGACTGAATAGAGAAAATATTGGTATCTCAGAGAACATAAGCATACCATATAGAAAACACGCTTACTTACGTTTTCTCAGGGCCTCTAAAGAATTCTAAAGACATTCAGCATGGCTCAGGAAATTAGCTTTAACACAATTAACTGGTGAGACTGTGGACTCCGGTCTCGGAAGACTCGCACCTGTTGGACAGGGAAAGGAAACCTTCATCTGTCATCCCCAAGGTTTTCCCAGCGTCTTTCTGAAATGCAGCTCCTCCCGATCGGCTCTACGTCTCGAATAATCAAAAGCACATTAGCCAAACGGCATAAAAATTAAATCTACGGTTAATAACACCGGGTAAAGGAATAATAAATGTGACCATGTGATCGCCTGCTTTCCTGGGCTGGAGCTGGAGAGAAGTGGGAAATGCCCAGCTGCCTTAGTTGGAACCGACTCAAAACTTCATCCGCTTTGGTTCAGTTCTCAAAATAGGGCACATGACCTCTAAGTAAGACAGTACAGTAGGCTGCTTTTACACTACATCGCCGCTCCTGCAACCCCTAATACCACTTCGCTTGCTTTACCAAGCATGGCAGGAGGCAAAAATCGACACTTGCCGGGTTTCAGCACTATCTTGTTTTGTAATGCATTATCCATGGGAAATTTACCACTATCTTTAGGAACAGGGACGACATCTGCTACCGAGTGGCTTACACTTGTCTGTCTGCTGCTTTCAGTGTCACGTGTCTGACATGAGTTAACCTCTTATAAAATCTAATGCGAGGGAAGAGAATTGCTCATCGGAGGTGTCCGCGCTGCTCCTCTTGACCTACTTGGAAAACTACGACTTGACTCTTTGTGGTTTCCCCCCATCGTGGCACAGCTGCAGAAGGCAGCAACGGGACCACTTTTAACGGAATTTGAAATGCGCTATATATACATTTGTATGCCTTCGAGTAGCATTATTTCCAAACCTCGCAAAGCCCATTCGTTGTTTTATCAAGCCCACTGCAGGTCCTTTTATTTCTCGGAATTGGCATGATGAGAAAAGATAGCCTTTTCTCTTTACAGATGAAGATCCGAATCGCGCTTTATAATCTGACAATTATGTAGTTTGATTTTTTAAATAATCTCCCTTCCCCGTTCAAGACGAGATCTTAGTTGTTAGTGACAGCTGTTAAAATGCTGCTAAAAATAGATATAGTGTCAACCACTAAAAAGCTAAGTGCTCCTGTGAACCACAAGCAGAAAACAAACGAGGTTTCTACTGCATTTGTGGAAAATCTGTGAGCATCTTGCATGTACTGGGAAGGGTGCTTTATTCTTCCAGCAGCCATCTCTGTACGTAACGCAATGGGGAGAGGAGGGGGAAATCAAACATTTGGTGTGAAGACAGAAGATAGATATATTCCCTTAATTTTATTTTCTTTCTCCTTTTTGTTCTTAAACAAAAAAAAAAAAACAAACAAAAAACCCCCCCAAAACCAGATGATGATGCAACACAAAGACTGTGGCTACCTCCAGGCATTTCAGATGCCTTTTTCATTTACACCTTTGCCCTGGAAAGAAAAAAAAAAAAAAAAAAAAAAAGAATAGCAGGAAGAGTAAGACAAAAGAAGCGCAACCAATCAGCCAAATACACCGTCACTATAAATTAACAGAAAATAGTTGTGCTCGATAGGGCAGTTATTGCTAGACCAGCCAACGTGCTTGGGTCCTTTTTTGCATAACTGTGATTTGTCGGGTTACTTGCAGAGTTGCAAGGAACTTTCCTTTCCTCTGCCTTGGAATTGCAGCCTCCGACCCATCCGCGGTAGCTCTGCTCGATTAATAAATTAGCTGTATTCCACACCAGATGTATGACATGAAATGAGTAAAAAGAGAGAGAACAGAATTGTTCACATTCGATGTTATAATACATCTCAGTAGGTTCCTCCTTTTTAGCTACATTAGGGCTAAAAATAGAGCACTGGTGTAGGCACAGTGAAATATGATTTGCTTCCAATAATACAGCAAACTAATTGTGAAATTAAGACACTGAATGCACCGTTATCTCCAAGTCTGGCCTTACCAGCACTTTATGCTTCCCTGTTTAACATTTATCAAGTTACCCACAAACTTTGACAGATGCAAACAACAGCTGATAAAATATTAGCCTTTTCCAAGGCCCCGATGCCACAGGGGCTTCGGCACAGGTGAAATTCCCCCTCTGCGAGCAGTCCTTTTACACGTTTAAAGACTTCACGGAGGGTATTCAAATCGGGCCAACTTTTTCCCCTCCCTCCAGCGGCTATTATTTTTCCTCAAGACGTTGAAATGAAGAGACATTTAATGCCCTGAACTTAAAAATGATCAGTTTTAACAGACCTTAGCCACAAGTGAAATATTAATTTAAAACCAGCATCGATGTTAGCGCCGGTTTGGGGGTTTTTCTTTTCTTTTTTTAAATGTCAGGCTGGGTTTGCTCCACCGCAGCCCCGCCAGCGCCGGGGGTCCGCGCCCCCTCCCCGGCGTCACCCCGGGAGGGCGAGTGCGGGCCGGGGGGGCGGGCGGAGAGGGGCCCGGCTCCCCCCGCGGGGAGGGGGGCTAAGGATAGGCGCAGGCCCAACGCGGGGGGTGTGTGCGCAGCCTCCTCCCAAAACCCCATCCAGGGCCGCCCCGCAGCCCGCCCGGGGGCCGAGCGGGGCGGTCGGAGGGGAGGTGGCGGGGCGGGGGGGGGGGCGCTCCGCCGCTCCGCCGCCGCCGCCGCCGGGAGAGACGCTCCGCCTGGGGAAGGGCGCGGGGAGACACTCCTCCCCCGCCGCCCGCCCTGCCTCCCCGCCGCCCGCCCGCCCGCCCTCCTTCCCTTCCTCCCGGCGGCTCCGCGAACCAGGAACCGCGGCGGCGGCGGCGGCGGGCTCCGTGCGTGAGAAACCCCGCGGCGCCGCGCCGCCGCCGGGAGCCGCCGGGGCGGGAGGGGGCGGCGGGGGCGGTGCGGCCGCCGGGCGCTGCGAGGGGCCGGGCGGGCACCGGGGAGGGCGGAAAAAGTTTACACCCTCGCCACTCTCCTCCCTCCTCTTCCTTGGTGGCGCAGATGGGAGTTTTACCTGGAATGACATAAGTTTGAGCTTTTTTTTTTTTTTTTCGGGTTGGGTTTTTTTTTAATTTTTTCCTTTTTTTTTTTTGCGGGGGGGGGGGAGGGTGTCTCTCTCCCTCCCTCCCCTTCTTTCTCCCTCCCCTTCCCCAAAATCCTTCCCCCCCCGCTTCTCCTAGCCGGTGCTGGATCCACCCCCTGCTCCCCTCCGCCGGCGGGCGAGGGTGTGACCCGCGGGAACACCCACCCACCTCAGGCGTCCATGGTGGGAGCTGTCCGCCCGGCCGCCACCAGCCGCCCGCCGCCGCCCCGCCGCAGCCCCCTCCCCTCCACCCCGCCGCCCGGCCCAGCTCCCGGCGTTTCCTCCGCGTACTTCTTTTTTTTTTTTCTTTTTTTTTTTTTTTTTTTTTTTTCCTACGGTGGCGGTGCGGGCTCTCGGATGGTTCGCTGTCAGTAGCCGGGGGCCGTGCCTCCTCCCGCCGCGCCACCATGTCGTAGGGGAGGTGAGTGCAAGCGCGGACCCTTTGCGCGGGGCGCGGAGCGGCGCGGGGAGCGGGGGGCGGGGGGGGTGCCGGGCGGCGGGGTGTCCGCCACACCAGCCGGCGTATCCAGGTCACGGCCAGTCCCGTCCCCATCAGTGAAAACTTCGCGGGAAGGACACGACCATTGCTCGGCAGCGCCCGGGGAAGCGGCGGCCGCTCGGCGGGTCGCGCCGCCGGGCGCTGGGAGCCGCCGCCGCCGCCGCCGCCGCCTCGGCCCGTGCCCCGGCGGGGCGGCGAGCGCGGGTCGATATTTGGGCAGAATATGAACATGCGAGGGGGCACGTGACACCCCAAATCGTGGGGCCGGTCGCGCTTTTCCCCCGCGACTGTGGGAAGACAAACGCCGCTCCCCGCCGCACACGCGGGTCCGGGCGGGCGCGCAGGGACCGGGGCGGGGGGGGGGGGGGGTGCGATTTCGGGCCAAGGTGCGCGGTGCCCGAGCGCGATGCCGCCCCCCGACGGGCTCAGCCCCCCTTCCCGGGGGGGCCTCTGTCACCCCGCAAGCTGTCCCCGCCGGGGGACACCGCGGCGGGGGGGGGTGTCGGGTCGGGGCCGTGCGTCAGCGGCTGCCGGCCGCTCGCCGGGGGCTGGGGGCGTTATTGACGGAGGGAGTTGGGAGCGCATCGCCTCAAAAGTTTGCTCGGCGTCTCTTTTTGCTTCCCTGGGAAAAGGGTATATTCCTGCAGCCGGGACGCGGGCGCTGGGAGGGTGGGGGGGACACCGGGGAGGGTGGCAGCCCCCGGGAGCCGGGGTCCGTCCCGGTTGCCCCTGGGTGGGGGGAGGCAGCGGGCGGGGGGGAGCCCAGCGGGATGCGCGGATGCCGCGGAGCGGAGCCAGCCCGGCGGAGAGCGGAGGACGAGTCCTTGAACCCTCCCGCGCTCCGCCGCCGCTCCGCTCTCTTTTTACGTATTTTTTTTTCTCCTTTTTATTTTTCCTCCCTATTTTGCGATTAAATCACCGCTGCATCGGTACCGTGCGTATTCATGCGCCGCTTGAAAGGCGGAAATCCCGGGCCGGCGGAGCGGCGATGCCCGGCCCTGCCGCCGGCGCGACGCGGGCACCGGGCGGGGGCGGCCGCGCCCCGCGCACCTCACCTGCCCGCGGGGAGCCCCGGACCCGACCCCCCGCCACCCGTCCCCGCGGCCGCCCCCGGGCGGGGCGGCAGGAGGCGGGGGGGGTCCCCCGGGTGCCCGGCGGGGGCTGCGCGGCCGCGGCGGCCCCTGCGGCTTTAAGGAGATGTGTTTTCCAGCCTGTGTCGCAGCAACTTTGTATCAGTCATGTCGCCCGGCGGGTGACTGACGGCACGCCCCAGCCAATGGGGCGGCGGCTTGGCCCCCGCCGCGCGGCGCGCCGCAGCCCGCCCGCCAATGAGGGCGGGCGGCGGGCGGGACGTAAACTTGAACTTTATCGGGGCACGTGACATGTTTTTAAAAGGACTTGGCACCTTTTCCCGTCCCCTCCCGGGTGCCGCTCCGTGTCACCGGGCGGCGCGGCGCGCCTCGGCAGGGAGGGCGGGCGGAGGAGTCGGGGGGGGCGGACGGGGACGGGGCCGGGGCCGAGCGCCGCCCGCCCCGCAGCTCCGCGCCGCCCTCCGCGCCGGCGGGGGCTCGGGGACGCGGCCCGCCGCAACAGGTACGGCGGGGGCCGGGGTCGCCGCTTCTCTCCGCCACCCGCGCCGGGAGGTGAGGCGGGGCTGAGGGAGGGTGGGGTGGCGCCGTGCCTTCCGTGGGGCGGGTGGGGGTGGTGTCACGGTGAAAACCCGGACCCTCTCCGCCGTGGCGGGGGGGGGGGGGGGGGTGTGGGGGGAACGGCGTTTGCGCGGAAAAAAGCGCGTTTCTGCCCCGCTTGGGCGTCCGGGAGGCGGCCGAAAGCGGGTTTGGGCTGTCAGGACCCGCCCCCCACCCCCCTCGGTTCGACCCCCGCGGACGCCTGCGAGAGAGGGAGGGAGCTCCCGGGCACCGCTGGGTTCCCCCACGCGTGACAGTCCCGATTGTACCTGCGGGAAAGGCGGACGCGGGGGGCGGGGGGGGGGCGGTTCGCGGTGCGAAGCGGTGCTTTCTGCCCGGGAGCGGCGGTGATGCTCCGCGCCGCGTAGGGCAGGTAGGGGCGGTCGGCGTGCGCGCTGCCTGCGCGGCTGACAACACGCGTGTGTGTGCGGGGACGGAGGGACCGGCCCCCCCAGCCCTCCCCCCCACCCCCCCCCCCGCCGTCCCCGCCGCTGGGGGTCCGCGGGTGGCGGTGCCCGGGGGCAGCGCCGGTAGCCCACCTGCCCGTGCTGCCCTGGAGTAAAGCGCGGGGAGGCGGGGGGGGGGGGGGGGGGGGCAGGGGAACAGCCCAGCCCACCTTTGACGACGCAGCTGGGGTCCCCTGGGCAGTTTTATGTCAGCGAAGCGGCTGGCAGGCAGCGAAACTTGAGAGAAAATTTCGTTTACAAGCCCCGAGAAATAAGAAGCGGGTCGTCGCCTGAGTCACCGGTTTAGTTTTTATGAAACTGGATTTACTTCAGATTTTTCCGTATCTAGGTGACCTTTTGGTTGCAGGGATACCAGGTACCATTTGATTTTTATTTTTATTTTTTTTTTTTTAAATGGCTGTTGCTGCGAAACTGGTTTCATGCCTGATTGGTCAGAGGCTCGTGCTGCAGAGGGCTGTGTTTGTTGATATATTTGGGGGTGAAATACATAACTCGCAGTGTCCGAGTACTTCTTGGGGGGGGGGGGGTGTGGAGGGAGAAGGGTGTGTGTGTCTGGAGAAACTGCTGTGCTCGTAATATAAGCTTCCTTCTGCAAAATATCAGATGTAGATGGTCTGGGTTCTGATACGTAACGCGACTCAGTTTCTGTTGTGATCCGTGGATGTTTGTAGCCCACAGTCAAATTCACTTAGTGAAAGTTAGTAAAAAGGCATGTCTGTGCAGGAGGTGAAGTGCAGGTACCGTGGATAAACACGCTAGTCAAGTCGTAGTAAGTTCTGCTGAGAAGAACAAAACCAAACCCTTACGCTATCAGCAACCCGCGAGGTGGTTATTCGGTTCTGGTATCCACCGAGGTGCTCGGAGGTGACAGAAACCAGCACTCCCCCAAAATCTCTTTTGCTGCTGCATTCTTACTAATTTGTATCTGTCATTTTAAACCAAACTTGTATCAGGCCACTAATAATCTCTCTGCTGCCTTTTGATCCTCTCGGATATATTTACCAGACAGTGCCTCTCTCTCTTGAAGTGCAGGACCAGGGCATTTTCCTTTTTCTTTTTTTTTTTTCCCCTTTGTGTGACCCAGATTATTTTTTTTTTTGCTGAAGTTTTAAAGTATGCTCGCCTATTGATTGTGTATGAAGCTTGAAATTTACTGCTGTGGGAGAGGTCGCTACAAAGCTTGTGCACCAATGTAATGTTAGGCCTGTAACTGAGATTTCCTGGTATGCAGCGGTTCTGCTGGTGGTTCTGAGGGTTAAAATTCACTTACAACCTAATTTTAAGTCTTAACTAAGTTTCCTGGTTTTCAGAAATGCTGGTCACTCACAGCTGCAATTGATTCCTCTAGGAATTAGGCTTGCTCAGCACTCCAGTTCAGGGGTAGGTGATTATCTGGGAGTGACTTTATGTGAAAGTAGGCACTTCTGTCTGAAAATTTTAGACTATAGGAATGTGATTTGACACACGTGATGATGTTCTAATAAAATTTGTACTTGAGGGGAATGTAGGCATAGGGCCATAGTTCTAAGTAAGGGCAAAGAAGTATTTGAGTCACTCATTTTAAGTTTTTTTGGTTTGTTTTGTGCTTATAATTTTGCTTAAAATAGCGCTTTTTAAGTAGTTGTTAAGTAAAGCAATTAAACGCTAAATTAAATATCGGGAAACTAATACATTCTGAAAGGAAAAAGATATTTGCATGGTATTGATATTGAAACTATTGGCACATGAGTTTCTAATGATACTACAAGCCAATTTCTTTTAAAAAAATGTTGTTGCTTATGTATGATTTTCAGAATAATGGAGGCTAGGTCATGCACTTTGCTCCCTGCCTTGAGAGAGTGGCATGCAGTATGGGAGGGGGTTTTTAGGGTCTATTTTAGAACAAGGTTTACTTTTCTTTATGTATTCCTCTTGCTTGCTGCCATGAAGGTTTGCAGAATTACGGATCCATTTAATAGCCATGCATCCCTGCCTAACCTGATTCCCATCCTTTGTGGCAGAAATGTTTCCCATTCAACTTTTGCACGACTTCTCTCCCTGCTCAGCCCATCCTTTGTGTCTCCTCAGGTGGCTGCACAAGCAGTTTGTGTAGCGGTGAAGGGGCAAGTTGGAACTGCTACTTCCTTCTAAAGCATCCCGTGTTACGCTGGGTGATGAAGAGAAACCTTCTTAGCACACCAGCCTCCCTTGCTTTGCTGTCCCTGTAGGATGGCCAGGGAAGGTCTTTGGAGGAGCAGAGCTTTCTTCTTTGGAGGAGCAGAGCTGTGATGAGCAATTTCCGCAGGGTTTTATGTCCTGCCTACCACCAACGTGTCCTCCTTTCAGGACCTCTCTGGTTCCTTCCCCTCCTTCCTTGCCGCCCCCTTCCCTTTTTTCCCCCGCAGGTCCCTGGATGAGGGGCATCCCAGGGAGCTGCTGGCACCAGCCACAGGGCTGCGGCCGGCGAGGGTGCGCGGTTGTTGTGCTGACCTTGCCAAGCCATTCCTTTCAGGGCAGGGTGGGGAGCAATAATTTGGGTCTTTTCTAACTGCTGAGCAGTTTTCCCTCAGAACCCGTAGGGCTGTCATATCCGTGAGACCTTTTCCCTCGGTTTGATTGAAATTGGACAAATGGTTGAGAGATGATGGATGGGGCAGGGAAACGGGACTGGCAGGCAGACAGAGAGGAGGATAGACAGAGTGAGCGGATACGCCTTGTTTCCTTAGGAAATTAGGAAATTTCCGTAGGAAGTCGCACTGTCCTGTCATTTATTAATTTTGATTTTTTGTGTGTGTCTTTGCTAGTTATGGAGACAAAAGGATACCACAGCTACCCAGAAGGCTTAGATATGGAGAGACGGTGGGGTCAAGTTTCTCAGTCTGTGGAGTATTCTTCTATAGGTGCTGGAGAGCAGGCTGATGACAGTAACTATATGGAGATTGTGAACGTAAGCTGCGCTGCCGGCACTTTCGCCAACAGCAGTGCTCAAGGAAACAACAAAGAAAAGCCTGAGCTACTCTCCTGCCTGCAGCAAGACAGCGGTCAGCCTGGTCTTCTGCCCTCCGACATCAAAACTGAAACGGAGTCGAAGGAGCTGTCGGCAACGGTGGCCGAATCCATGGGTTTATATATGGATTCGATACGAGACGCCGATTACCCCTACGATCAGCAGAACCAGGGGAGCCCAGGAAAGATCTACCAGAACGTGGAGCAGCTGGTGAAGCTCTACAAGGAGAACGGCCATTGCTCTTCTCCCCTCCACAGCGCCAGCAGGCCCTTGAGGTCTTTGATGTCGGACTCTGGGAGCGCTGTGAACGGTGGTGCCATGCACGCTATTGTCAAAAGCCCCATCATGTGTCAAGAGAAAAGCCCTTCGGGCTGCAGCCCCCAGAACATGGCTTCCTCGGTGTGTAGTCCTGCTGGAGTTAACTCTGTGTCCTCAACTACTGCTAACTTTGGGAACTTTGCCGTGCACAGCCCCATCGGGCAGGGAACCCCTTTGTCGCGCTCGCCGAATGTTGAAAACCGGGGGTCTATGTTGCACAGTCCCGCGCACGTTAGCAACGTCGGGTCTCCGCTTTCTAGCCCTATAAGTAGCATGAAATCACCGATTTCTAGTCCTCCCAGCCATTGCAGCGTGAAATCTCCCGTCTCGAGTCCCAATAATATCACTATGCGGTCTTCTGTGTCCAGTCCTGCGAACCTGAACTCGAGGAGCTCCATTGCCAGCCCTTCCAATGCCAATAATAGATCCACCCGTTCTAGTCCAGCGGTTAGCACTGTGGGATCGTCCATCTGTAGCCCCGTAAACAACTCCCTAGGATTCCCAGCTTCCGGCACGCCGGCAGGACCTAGCAGAAGCCAAGATACCGTTCCCAGTCCAGAAACAAAAGACAAGGGTGCTCAAGAACTCACGTTTCCTAAGATGGAGGAAATGGAGAATGCCATCTCCAACAACAGTCAGATGAACCTTGTTCAGTTCATAAAACCCGAGCCAGACGGTTCGTTCGGCAGCGCCTGCATTGGCGACAGCAGCAAAATAAACTCCGATTCCCCCTTTTCAGTACCAGTAAAGCAAGAGTCGGCCAAGCATCCTTGTTCTGGTGCCTCTTTTAAAGGGAATCAAACAGTAAATCCTTTCCCATTTACAGATGGCTCGTATTTTTCTTTTATGGATGACAAAGACTATTACTCTCTTTCTGGGATTTTAGGACCACCTGTTTCTTCGTTTGATGGAAGTTGTGAAGGTAGCGGTTTTCCAAATCCAGGCCTACCTGCGGGAATTAAGCAGGAGCCTGACGATGGCAGCTATTACCAAGAAAACAGTATACCATCCTCTGCCATTGTGGGGGTAAATTCGGGTGGACAGTCGTTTCACTACAGGATCGGTGCCCAAGGCACGATATCTTTGTCGCGGCCAGTTGCTCGAGAACAGGCGTTTCAGCACTTGAGCTCGTTCCCTCCCGTCAGCACGCTAGTGGAGACCTGGAAGTCACATTCGGAGTTGGCATCCAGAAGAAGCGATGGGTATCCAGTCCTAGAGTACATTCCAGAAAACGTGTCCAGGTGAGCAGGAAAATTACTACTTTTATTTTTCTTATTTTTTTTTTCTTATTTTTCTTCTTCCCCTGCATTGAACAAACAAGGCGTGAATAAAAATGGGGTCCGGGGTGGTATTTCTCAAGCTGGTGCGTAATTCTTTGTTTGCATTTCAGGTCTTATCGTTAGATTTGATGGTTTCTTGCTGTGTTTTACTCTGCCTTTAATAAAAACAAAGTGCTGGCTTTAATATTTAAAAAGAACATATTATATTCTATTGTTATTAGATTTGAAAGTGTAGCTTTAGTATGTTTATGAGCTCTTACTACTATAAATGTTGTTTTTCCCATAATGAGAGCTTAGTAAAATTGCTCTCATGTGTCCTGTAATGGTTATTCTTTCTTAGCTGGTGCTTGAATGTGTTGTACCTCAGATGAAATGTTGAGATGAGGATAAGAAAACAGTAGTGTCGGAAATCCATTTTTGTAAAGATGCATGGTTATAAGTTTGCACTGGACTTTAACTGGTTAAGTTTAAAAACTAAACCTTACAAGCCTGTGGCAACATATTATTTCTGTATTTTAACTGTAGGAACATTTGGTTTGTATATATAGAAAAAATGCCTCCAGAAGGAGGAGGGCTGTTAAAACTTGACGCATTTGAAAGGGATAAATGGATAAACTGATCTCTTCACTTTTGGTGGAAGAGAAATGTGCGAGTGTCTGAATTTGTGTTTCTTGGCTCATTCGGGGAAGCATGTACTTCTTCAGCAAACAGGTGTTCCCGTATCCCATAAAGGACACTTACTTCCATAAACTATCTAGTCTCATAGTCAATAGTACGAGTTAATAAGCGCATCTGACAGCATGGCTGAGTTAGAATAGTTACATAGCGTCTTTATGCGTCAAACAGGCTCACCAAAGCTTCGTGCCAAAGCTCAGCGAAATAGCCAGTAGCAGAGTTTGCATTTACCTTTCTAAAGTCTTTTTTTCTCGTCACGAGATACTCAACTGCCCTCAGTGAATGAAACTGCTCTTCTTGGAGTGGGGTGAAGAGGATGCGTAACTTTTTCCATACTTGTATGATGATACGTTTTTCTCAAAAAAACAGTCTTGCAGTGAAAAGCGTGACACCTAAAATAATGGTGCTTTTGAGGAGGGAAAACAACCTATCTACCTGCTAGGAAAAAAAAAAATAATTCCATTTTATTCTCAGACTTGTCCAATACCTCTGCAATCTCCTTATCATTTTGCAAGCCATACTTCACTTTTTCTTTGGCTATTTCAAATATGGTGTCTAAAGAATGCACTTTTCATTATCTCTTTCTCAGCTTGAAAGGGCTGTATCCCACTTTCATGCTGAACTTTGCATGCAGGTGGAGATATTTGTTATCAGCCCAGGCTTGGCTTAAACACGCTTTCATGCATCGAGGAAGATGAAGTTACTGTTTTCTAGTTATTTTACCTGATGAAATTTTCATAAATTGCATTTTTTATACAGTGAGAAAGGTTCACCAGAAGACTGATGGGATGCCTGAAAATAAAGACCCAGTATTTTAGTGCCTTTGTGGTTGAGCACTGTTACTTGGTCAAGTAGCTCCTGACAGCCCTGAGAGCTCTTGCACGAGTAGGTGCTGCTCGTGCTGAGTCAAGGTTGTCAACCGTTGCAGGGACAGGCACAATAAACAGGGAAGGGCTGGTAGGAGCACGGTTGTCATCAATAGTTGCGTTCTGAATGACAGTTTCTCATACGGCTTTTGAAGAAGTCTTCTGATCTGATGTTAGTGCCCGGTAGCTCTTCTCATCTATTTACCTCTAGACCAGTGAATGGATAATCTGTGTCATCAGGCTTGATGGTGACACAGGCTTGGTACAGCTTTCTGTCTTTGTTCTCTAAGCTGGTATCTCAGTAAGGTATGCACGTGAGCGTAGCTGTTGCTTGAAATGCTGAACATTTTAGCCCTCAGAGCTATTAACTGCATGTGTGGAATTCTCTTCTGGAGATCTGCAAGGTTGTGACACTTGAGGCATTCTCATTTGTAGTTCAGATTAGGTTATGTGTTGCCATTTCGAATCTCTTAACTCAGCCCCATTGTTTAGCTAAATGTTGCTCTTAATCTGCTTGGCAGTGGCTTTCTGCTAACAGGTGCAGCTGGGGACCTGCGCAAAGCCCTGACAAGTTTCAAGGTGCATTCACGTAGAGGTCATTTTAGCAGTCCATATTTGAATGCGTAGGTGCCTGCTCAGATATTTGTCTGCTGACGAGACAAGTCACAAAGACTCAACATAGGATGTCACACACGTAAAAGCTCACCCCTTGCTAATGAACCTTGACTTGATCTTTACCTTTCTCTTCCTTTCCGCGCCATGTTCCAGCTAAAACAGAGGAAATCACGCACAAGTTTATTCATGCTCCGGAGCGTCGTAATAAAACACGTATAGTTTAAAACCACGTCAGACCCGAGGCAGGTTTCAGCAGTCCCATGTCAGCATGGTATGGGGATTGCAAAGTCTCTCTTCCTTCATGCCGTCAGAGCGGCAGCATCGCACCTCTGCACTCTGCGTCCAAACCGCATCCTTGGTACTTCCAGCCAGGCTATTTTTTCATGACGTGTTAACCATATCAGGCGTCATACATTTTGGAAACCTCTACAGCATGTTATTGACCCTCCAAAGCCCACAATATTTTAAAGTTTGTGGCATTCTAAGTCTTCATCTTTTTTCAGGCATACTTATTCTGCATAAATTGCCATAAGCAAGGACTACGGTGAAGGGAAAAAGTAAGCTACACGGTTCTCTAAAGCCAATATAAATTAAATATGTCTTGTTTTGTCAGCATTATTTTCTGAAGCTTGATTTCATACCCTTTCTAGACTACCTCTAACTTGCAGCTTACATGGTGAAAAGGAGTGGGTGACCAGGAATGAAGAAGACTTTTCACAATGAGAATGAATCTTTAGAACATAACTGTAAAATATTTTATTAGAATATTGCCTTTCTTGAGTCAGTTATACTTGCTGATAGTGTCTGATGAACACAGTTCAGGCATTTAAAATGCCTTGCTACCTTATTGACTGGGGCAAGTACCCACTGTCAACTAGAATGTTTCTCTTTTTCTCCTTTGGTTACTTCTATTAGAAGTCCGCAATTACAGTTCTTCTTAAGTCAGCTGGTGGTAACTTTCTTTATAACATTGCAACTTACGGTGTTCGGGGAGTGATAGCTTCTTAAGCAAAAACAAGTTCCCTTATTCCCTTTTAAATGTTTTTCTTTTGCTAATATGCATGCAGAGCATGTCTTTGTCTTTTAAAAGATTTCTACATGTTTAATTTTTAATAGAGGATGGATCATAAGTGTCTGTGCGTATAGATTCCTGCTCCCTACCCCCTCCGCCCCAAATGACATTCCTAAGAAATAATGGTTTCTAAACTAAATAATAGCAAAGTGGGCTTGAAAATAATGTGTGATGTCGTTGATGGAAACCTACACTAAGAATCCAGATGAGATTTCACTTTAAGGTGATTGCTCATCTGAATCAGGGGACCAGCCCAAGCCTCATGATCGTGCCAATTATGCAGTTTCAAAATGGCCTAGGAAAATGTCATGGTTGCTTGAAACAACAGTAAAAATTGAGGAGGATGACCTTTCTGCTGCGTTAGCTCTTACCTAAAGCTTCTTCTGCAAATGTGCCTTTTCCCTCTTAATTTCCATATTAACTCATGTAGGTACACTTATGTCCTCTCTGGTCTCAGCAGTTGTGGTGGAAGCAAAGGGCTGATGCTCCTACTGTAGTTTCTTCCTGGTGGTTCCGCAGGTGTAATCCAGTGTGGGATGAATTCACAAAGTTTGATGTGTTATTATTAAAAAAGCTTAGTATTTTAACATAAATTGCATACGTTATCCTCCCTCTCTACTCTGCCCTGGTGAGGCTGCACCTGGAGTACTGTGTGCAGTTCTGGGCTCCCCGGTTCAAGAAGGACAGGGAACTGCTGGAGAGGGTGCAGCAAAGGGCTACCAAGATGATTAGGGGACTCAACACCTGTCTTATGAAGAAAGGCTGAGGGATTTGGATATTTTTAGTGTGGAAAACAGACAACCGAGGGGGGATCTTATTCATGCTTATAAATGCTTAAAGGGTGGGTGTCAGGAGGATGGGACCAGGCTCTTTTCAGTGGCGCCCAGCGACAGGGCGAGAGGTAACAGGCACAAACTTGAGCATAGGAAGTTCTGTCTCAACATGAGGAGGAACTTCTTTACTTTGAGGGTGGCAGAGCCCCGGCACAGGCTGCCCAGGGAGGTGGTGGAGTCTCCGTCTCTGGAGACATTCAAAACCCACCTGGACGCGTTCCTGTGCAACCTGCTCTAGGTGACCCTGCTTTGGACTAGATGATCTCCAGAGGTCCCTTCCAACCCTTGCCATTCTGTGATTCTGTAATTCTTTCAGTTGTCATTCAGACAAGGAGATTTCTCTTCAAAACAGTGTTTTATGATATTTTTAGAGTCTAATTTATGTCTGTTCAAAGGAGTTGAAACTTAGGGTTTATGGTCAAATCTTTGATCAAACATTGACAATATTTTAGGGACTTCTTAGACCTATCTGTTCCTGAGCCATTCACATGGGTCAGCGTTTCATAGACCCTACTTTTATCAGCCCCCCAAAAAACCCCACCCAACCCAAAACCAAAAATCAAGCCAACAACATGATCTTTGTTTACATGTAACCTTCACTGACTTGAATGGGTGAGTCTGGTTAAAATCTGATTTCAGACTATTGCAAGTATTTTTGTAAATAAACTTTTGTGTTAAATATTATCTAGAATAGTCACGTATCAGAATCATACCTGCCAGAGAGATAAAGGTCTGGTAAATATTATTTTTAGAATTTATGAATGGCCTTGACCTCTGTTTGTTTGCTGCCGGACTTCATGGGAGAAAGACCAAGCTGTTAAAATATTCTCCATGCTTGGCAGGACTGTTTCCCCCTTTAGCATCCCACAAATTTACTGTGCAAGCTTTTTTTCACCAATGGTTCTCTCACATTGTAGACTGTAGCCTTAAATCTGTACTTTATTTTTTTTTTTTGTCCGGTTTGAAAAGTTATACTTGGCGTTTTTTGTACGTTCTTGTATAATTTTGTGTAATTTTTAACAGCTCTGGGTTTAATCTTGATACAACAGGGACCTCTACGTATGTATGTCTTTATTTCTCACTAAAGAACGTAGGAATCTGTATTAATGTGTCAGGCCGGGAGGTCTAAAGGTTCTCCGTAGTGTACCAGCATGCGTCTAACAGCCCTGTATTTTCTGCAGCTTGCTTTGTTGTTATTTTGTTGAGGCTGCTCTTTTTTTGGTTTCGTCTTTCTGTCAAAGAGTTAAAAATCTGTATAAAGTTATCTTTTGAAAATGTGACTGCTAGTGATGCCTTATTTACCCTTAAAATTATACACATAAATTAACTTCGGTGCTGTGGCAGGGAGAAGTCCACGTTGCTGGAAAACTGTGCTCCATAAATGGGTGGATCTTCCAAATCCGGGGAAATAAGCGCTGTGTTGTCAATCCCTGTGCCAAGATCTGGGGGTTGTTTGTTTCTTTGTGTTTGGGGGGAGGTAACTTCATGTATTACGAAAAACATTTTTATTGCCAGTTGATGCGGCTGAACTTTGCAACACTTGTCTGTTGGAGATCAGATTGCCATAGTTTATTACGATAATAGTTAATAATTGTTTCCTAGCTTTTGTATCACTTTTGGGAACATAGAATCTCACTATGATATCTTCTTTTGACTGTTTTCTGAAAAAGGGGAAGGTGGAATCGTGTTTGTGCACAGATTTTAGCAAGCGGAAGAGATTTTGATTATCCATATTCCGACACTATGGATTGGTCCATTTTAATGAGGACTGGCAGACACTGATGTCTGAAAATATGTACCATATGCAAATGTTCCCATCCTGTTTTATGGGATGTGCGTTGCAATTATGCAGGTAAGTATGCAGAGGGATTGCTGTAGCGGTACCAATACTGGTGCAGTACTCGTATTGTCTGCAGAGGGAGTAAATTGTTAAGTTGTGATTCAATAACCTGTCCGGACTCAACCAAGACTTAGCATTAATGGAGCTTAAACCTGCTGTGAAGCGCTCTGCCCAGCTGAATCAGATTTCTAGGTACGTATTGGTGCTTCGCTGAACCCAGGCTTGAGTAGCGGTTGCGGTTGGGTGTCTGTCTTTTGTAGCCGAACGATGCATTGTTTGCAGTGGCGAAATGCGCTGTTGGGCCATGCCTTGTCTGGTCTGACTCTGGGTTTGCCTTTGTATGTGAGAGCCAGGTCGGGTTCCTGATCCAGTTCACTCTGAAGCTCTAAAAACCAAGAGGTCAGCGCAACGTGGTGGGCAGCGTGGTGCAACATGGCTGTGAGAACAAACTGAAGGGACGGAAAGGGAAAGGAGCCTACGAAATATCCTAAGTGCACGTTTCTGTTAAAAGATAAGGCTTTGTTGAGCCATAATCTTGGCATTTGTATTTTTGGGCTGTGTATTTTTTAAAGGCAGGTTCTGTTTTATAACTGTATGTATTGCGTCTTCGAAGAGAGTTGTAGGAGCTGGAATTAACAATGGACTGTTTTCAGCCAAAACTTCTTGAAGAGCGGAGTGCTGTGATTTCAGATTTAAGCCCTCAGAGGTCAGAAAATACCACAGTTCAGGATGAATATAGTACCATAACTTGTTCTCTGGCAAATGTGTCTTACAATATGGCTGTATAAGAGTGATAAAAAGGGTCCGACGAGGAAACTAAAAGAGAGCGTGTCAAAAACAGGTATTAAGTATGTCTAAGTTTAGTACTTTTATCAGTTTTCACACGCAGCTGGTTGCTACACAGTGCTTGGTGCTCAGCATATGAATTACTTTACTTCAGCTGCAGTCTCCTCTGAGGGAGAGAGAGAGATCTGTGGAGAAAAAACGAGGAGTTATTTCCATTGTGTGCAATTGTCCAAGTCCTTGCAGCATTATTGGGCACGTTTGAATGCACCCTAAATAGACCATGGCATGATTTGACCGCTTGCTGCCCTGCTAGCGCAAACTGCAGGGGAAGGTCACCGTCTGTTGGGTCCTCACGGAAGCCCTCTCCTGCTGGAGCCATGTTGGGTTTGCTGCTGGAGGAGACAGGCTGACCTTGGAGGAAGGCGTATTTTTTCCATTTACGCTACGGGGGAAGGGATGGTAGTTCAGGAAGACCCTGTTTGTCCATGCCAGCAGTTCCCAGTGTGGCCTGCTCTGCTACCACTACTGGCCAGAGCGTTGGTAGCAGCTCCGGGCTCCGTGCCGGGCTGTGCGTATCCTCGGGATGGAGAGGAGGCACTCCCTTCTCACGCTGGGAAGCAGGGTGCGCGTGCGTCCTTAGTAATATGAACCCTTCTGTTCAAGAACCCTGGATTTTTACCAAACCTTGAGAGTTGATTTACTTCCAGGACAAAGTTTTCAATTTTTTTTTTTTTTTTTTTTTTTTTTTTTTCCAAGTGAGGTTTAGTAACACGATTTACCAGAGCTTAACAGTGTGTTTTCTGCAAGGTGGTTTTCTTTCTCTGCTTTACTGAAATCAATGCTGAAGGATTTAAACCAACCAAACAAAAAAAAACCCAAAACACCCCCTCAAGCCCCCAGAAAACCACTCAAAGCAGAAAAAACCAACAGAAAACCAAACCCATGCTACTGATGATTCTATATTGTTAAAAGCATCAGTAACATTTTTTGTATCTGTTCAGTATGTGAACAAGTATTTTGCAAGACACTGTTTCTTTACTGGATCGTTTTATAGCAGAAGTTCCCAGATTGTTGGTGGGTCACAAGAGAATAACTTGAAGTTGAATTTTATTTCTTAAACTGTGAATTAAGTTCCTGCAATTACATTAGAGTGTGTTATTAGCTGGTTGCTAAATTAAATTTCTATAAATCTGCATTCTGTAAGCTGCATATTGGCTTCATGAAAAAATTGATAGCTTAAATTTCATATTTGGAAGTGGAGTAACTGTGGGTTAATACATATTAAGGTATTTCTTTAAAAAGAAAAAGGTAAACTTTGATTGGAACGTCTGCACAGAAACAGAATCCAGTATTTGTGGATAATATGTAAAGTGCCTTATAGGAATTTGTACGCTCTCCTAAGATGCATTGGTATGCTGCTGATTGTGGTTAGTGATAATTAATAATAGATCAAAGAGTTACAGCCCTGAGGTTAAAAAGCAAATTTCAGACTAATTGCTGAATGTTTCTGACAATTTTTATATCACTTCACTCATTTCCATTCTCTCTTCTAAACAATACTTTCTACTTGAATTTGAAGGTGGAATAACTTTTTGAACGGCCTTTCAGGCTAAAATTTAGACTTGGCACATGAACCTTTTCTGGTTTGCTTTTCTTCCCTTGTCTGCTTTCGAGAGGTGCTATCCCAGGGTTCTAGAAGTGGTGGCTTTATAAATCGATTCCTTAGTGATTAGGTTTCTGAAAAAGAGGTTAACAAAATCTGCCATCTGTAATAATGTTTTCTGATTCTTTTGGATTTGGGAGAATATCTTCCATTTATATGTGCGTGTATGACCATTTCAGCTTCGCATTCAGTCTTAAGTTGACAAAATAAGCATGAATTTCGGAGGTTTATTTTGGGCAGTGCTATCTATCAGTGATCTGAAGAGTTTTTCATCACAGGTCAGAATTGGGAAGTAAGTAGCTGCGTTCATCCTGACTGGGATTTTGGCCGTGCCAGTTGCCAAACTATGGTTTCAGTCAGTTCTAGCATTTTGAATACCATGTTGTGCTCACACGATAGCACCGTCCTGTGAAACCCGTCGCCACAGCACTTACAGAATCATAGAATTGTCAGGGTTGGAAGGGACCTTAAAGATCATCTAATTCCAACCCCCCTGCCACGGGCAGGGACACATCTGACTAGATCAGGCTGCTCAGAGCCCTGTCGAGCCTGGCCTTAAAAACTTCCAGGGATGGTGCTTCCACCACCTCCCTGGGCAACCTCTTCCAGTGTCTCACCACCCTCATGGTGAAGAACTTCTTCCTAACATCCAATCTGAATCGACCCATCTCTAGTTTTAATCCATTCCCTCTAGTCCTACCATTACCTGACATCCTAAAAAGTCCCTCACCGGGTTTCTTGTAGGCCCCCTTAAGATACTGGTAGGCCACTATAAGGTCTCCTCGGAGCCGCCTTTTCTCCAGACTGAACAACCCCAACTCCCTCAGTCTGTCCTCACAGGAGAGGTGCCCCGGCCCTTTGGTCATCCTCGTGGCCCTTGTCTGGACATGTTCGAGCACATCCATATTTTTCTTGTAGTAGGGACTCCAGAATTGGACGCAGTACTCCAGGTGGGGTCTCACTTCATTTCTTCTGTTTCCCAGCTCTTCTTCTGGACCTGCCTTGGGGGGTTGGGGATGGAGGGTGCACGGAAACCATCCCGGCCTTGGCTTGGAAGTCCCCCACGGCGACTGGAGCATCTCGCTGGGCAAAGTAGTGCTCTGCTCCCTTAATGTTTAAGTCGTGCTTTGCCTCTTGATGGTGGGCCGCGTAGGCAAAGGGGCGCTGCCGCTGCGTTAGGCTGGTGTGAGAAGGGGCCGAATTGCCTGCGCCATGTTGGCCCGCCATGGCAGGACGCTGCCTGCGCCCGGGCCTCCCCGACGGCTTGCGCAAGGCGGCTGCGGCCGTGTACCCGTGCGAATGCGTCACCCGGCGTGTCCTCACCGAGACCTGTGCTCTCCCAGCCCTTTGGAAACCCGGTTTCACAACCGGTGGGCCCCGGTTTACTCTGGCAACGTCTCATCCTTGAAAAATCAATCGAGTTTGTATCTTTAGCTCCTCGTTGGTATTGGTGCAGGCAGGAGAGTGGGGAGGGGGTGCCTTTGCAGGTGGTTCGCCGTATTCCCCATTTAAACATGGTCTCTTGTCTGGCTGAAGCAAGGCTGGAGGTGAGACCTGGTCTCCTAGTCAAGTTTCATGTTGCTGCCCTCAGACTAGGAGCAGGAAAGGGGTGGCTTCTGGAATCGCAGAATCACAGAATGGTAGGGGTTGGAAGGGACCTCTGGAGATCGTCTAGTCCAGCCCCCCTGCCAGACAAGGTCACCTTAGAGCAGGTTGCACAGGAACGCGTCCAGGTGGGTTTTGAATGTCTCCAGAGACAGAGATGCTACCACCTCTCTGGGCAGCCTGTGCCAGGGCTCTGCCACCCTCAAAGTAAAGTTCCTCTTCGTGTTTAGGAAGCGTGTCTTGAGGTCGGGGCATCAAGGCAACAACCTGTGTTTTGCCTCAGGAGGCTTGAGTTCAAATGTGAGCTGCCCCAAAAGGTCGGAGATCTCACTTCTAGCGTTGATGAAGGCTTGTCTTTAGAAACCTGTCACGTACTTCAGCGTTTTTGAAGATTGGAGTGCCAGGGACCTTGCAAATGAAGGTGGGTGGGAAATTTGCACTGTTTCCAGGCAGAGTATCTGAGCTGTCAGCTTCATTATTTTAAACTAAATTAAATTTGTGCTAGAGAGTGCAGTATGTTAGAGCAGTTAGGGAGCTCTTCCTCTAATGGTAGCTTCAGATCTACTTTGCTAGATCTAACTTTGTTAACTTTCAAACTCATTTGGATAAATTAAAAAAAAAAACCAAACAAAACAACAAAACCAAAACCAAACCAAAACACAACAAAAAAAACCCAACAAAAAACCTCCAAGAAACAAAAAACCCCAAACAACACAAACCTTGCACAGGTGTTGATCCTGGGATATGTGAAAACTTTCCGGAAAAATTAGAGTCTCATTTGAAGGCAATGTAGTATTATATTTGCCATGTCTAAGGATCAAGGTCCATTCTTTTTTTTTTTCTTTTCTTTTTTTTTTTTTTTTTATCGGTTAGTAGAAAATAAACACACCTCATCAGTTCTGGCCCATCATTCAAGCGATGCACACTGCCGGACCATTGCAGGTGTCACTTTCCGTAACTGGCAAGAGTCTTGTCCCAGAGTTGGGCACAGTCCTGTGTTACGTGCGTGTCCGTACGTTTGGGCTGTAAACTTGCCCTCCGAAGCTGTGTGCGACGGTGGGGGGGCTCCTGCAGCTCTCCGGGCACCCCCAGCCCAGGGAGAGGGTGAGATGCCCTGGGGGAGGGATGCTGCAGCAGTGGTCCTCTTCCCCCGTTTCTTGGGGATTGCCCGCCAGCTGGTAGCCTGTTCGCTTGGGTTTAGGGTGCACCATGTTCTGGTTTTGTTATTTTCATTTTAAATTTGTTTGGGTTTTTTTTGAGCACCAAGGCTTTGTTAAGTTAATGATTAAAAATAAATACTGGCCAATAAACATTCCTTAAGGATTAGAAGAAGTTACTGAACGTGACGGGCTTGTCAGAATTCTGCATTGAACCTTTGTCGCAGGCTGCCCCGCTGTAAAATGCATGAAGTAAAACCATATTTCAGCCGGATTAGCTCTATAAATTCTGTACGGCTTTACCATACTCTTCCTTCAGATACACGGTGGCAAAACAGAATAATTGAAGTTGATTTGATTAGGATTTTTAAATCCTCATTTTAATCTGAATCTGTGTAAACTAGCTGGAAGATGAACGGGGTGGGGGGGGGGGGGTTGGGGGGGTTGGACGTGTCAGCTTCTACTCAGTGTATGGAAGTAAATATTGGAAGTGGTCCAGAGCTTTATGGCTGCTGCCAACTAATGACATAAGATAATGTTGCAATGAAACAATGCACTTGATTTGCGCTTGTTTCCCAGTTAACCTTTCTGATTCTTGAGGCTGCTTGGAATTTATGTTTTTGAAGATTTGACAGTAAAAAGGAGATTAGGCATTGAAAACTTTGACTGATTAAATATGCGGTAATGACAACTTCAAACTGCACATAACAGATAATGAGATAAAGGACTGTTACTCATTTCATATTAAACCCATTTGGTGAAAGAAGCAAGGAGGATGAGTGTTTTGGATAGATGTGTTATTTTAAAAAGGAAAAAAAAAATCAGAGGAGCTAATTTGTATAGAAATAGAAGAGAAGGGAGTGAGTTGCTGACTTTTTTTTTTTTTTTTTTTATTGGGACCAAAACTGCCACCCTTGTGGGTCTGCAAATTATCCTGCATTTCTTTCCTCGCATAAACAAGAGTTAACTGTGTGCAGAAGGCTACTAGCAAACCTGGTGGGCTCGTGTTCGCATTTTTATTTGGATCAGATATGTGCTTTTTGAAGTGAATCTTCTGGTTGCCACCATCTTCTGTGCTGTGGTTCCCATCACGGGGGAGCTGAGGAGTGGAAAACCAGCTACTTCTTAGCCAGCAGTGAATGACAAAAGCGCTCCAGGAAGCCCCTAAGGCGCTCCAGCTCCCGCTGGAGCTGGCCTGATGCGTGACCCTTGTGACACCTACAAGGTGGATAGTGGATCCTCAGGACCAACTGCCCCTCTCCGTTGATCTTCTTCTGTTGCACCACGCTGCCTGTAACGTAGATACTGCCTGTGTGCTAATTGCGTTTTCACCTGTTAACTCAAACGGCTGTGATTGGAAAAAAAAAAAGATTCAGGGTTACAGGCAGAGGAATTATTCTGCAGAAAAATTGGAGGCACCGTTTTCGGCAGATGTAATTGTTTATAAGTTGTGTCCAGAATGAGCAGAGTACCTACTTACTCTTCCTTCACAGCGCTCTAGAATCTTAAAAACAACTGCATTAAATCCTGGAAGTAGGAAATGAAACTGAAGTGACAAATAGGCTGTATCCTGTTTTTTCATTAGCGAATTTCACTTCTTTTCAACTAGTTGAAAGATCTAGATACAGTTTGCAGATATTCTCATATTTATTGTAATACTAATCTGTAAAGGAAAACAGAATTGTTTTGATTATAGGCAGCTGCATTAAGTATTTACAAGTAGCTGTGACTTGGGCAAACTAATTTAACAACTTAGAATTGTCGTTTCAGGAAAGAACCTACTTTGCGGATCAGTACACTTGTAAAGTAAACCTGTTGATTTGCAGCTAATTATTATTGCAGATGACTGATAAATTAATTTTAATATGAGGCTAACTGAGTTGAATAGGTGATGTATTAGTGGCTTGTAAATGACTTACAGCCATTAAGTCTATTTGTAAGATAGATACAGGAAAAAAAGAGTTATAAACCTATCTTAATTTCTAATGAATCAGCACTGTAATACCAGGATCCAGATGAGTTTTGAGCTCGTTCAGTAACTTCTTAAGAGGAGCTTCGTGTTCTTCTTACTTTCATATCCTCCATACTGTGATGAACAAGATACTCCATGTCCTCCACCATTGTTCTGTGCCCTTCCACCTGTGTTATCCCTTTCCATGATCTCAGGATGCTTCAGGTTCTACTTGCTTCAGCATAAACACCTGATATTGTGCTTATTAAAAGAAAGTCTTACTAAGGTTATGGCAAGGTCCATGAAGCCGACTCTGGTGCGGTACAAAAGCCTCCAGCTGCCAAGCTCATGTTCAAAGCCGGTGTGCTTCAAGGCGTGAGACGATGGCAGCCCCAGCCATGCTTTTGGGTGATAGCAGTGCTGGGGGTCAGTAGGTGTTCCTGGGGACTTCCCTACACCAGTGCCAGCAGCGTGGACACTTACAGTTCTTTCCAAATTCTCCTAAAGGTACCTGAGGCTTTGCGCTCACTCTGGGTCTAACTCCATAGGAAGAGTTACTGCTGATTGGGATATATATTCGCTTTTTTCCGTCATGTGGCGTGCCCCAAACTCAGAGGTGATATTGATGTTGGCATGACTTAAATCACTAAGCCAATAGAAATGAATGCAATTTTCACACTGAACAGAAAAAATATGCAGGACCAAATAGGAATGAGCTGGAGATAAGGAATGCAGAAGAACAAGAAATATGATTTAATGAAAAAGAAGAGAAAGATTATAGGAGCAAGGAAAATAGCAGGTATTGGCACAAGAGGATGTAAGTTTAATATAGTGCACCGGATCCTAGGAAAACTTGTAGTTTTATCTGACATGACTAAAAATTGAGAATATTCACCTCATCAGTTAGGTTTACAAGAAGTAGCTTTGACTGATTTTTATGCATGTATTTCATGGAATCAGTAGGAAAGACAGCAGTAAATACACAATTGTTTCCCATTTACTGTTTTTGGTACAATATAGCCTTTGATGTTTCACATAGGCAGATTAAGGTACCGTGTGTACCTCTGTACTGCTGCTGGATGGAGAGTTGATGATGGAATTTGTTGAATTATCCGCTGTTCAGAGGACACAAATGTAAAGATCGTCTGCCATTTGTAGAAGAACTTGCATTAATGTTGTGGCTTATTTTTAATTAAGTATACACAAAACCAAGCAGAAGAGGAGAAGTTTTTGTTCGTCTCTGTTACTTTGTCTACACTGCCTGCAACTTCCAACATACCCCTGCTGTTACAGGTCCTGCAAATGTAAGGTAGCTACACATGCAACTCTTAATTATATTTCTTTGTTACGTCAGTTCTGTGGATTAGGAAAGTGAGATGTCAAGAGTAAATTTAGGTTGGGGCTGCTCCACCAAGTCCTCAATGCTCCCAGCAGTAGCTTAGTTTGAATCAGTCTGTTTCTTTAAAGGCCTAAAGTAAATATTGAGTAGGGTTTCCTAGCAACATTTGTAAGGTTAAATAAAAATCAGATTTGCCAGGTGTTGCTTCTGGACCACACCAGTCTATTTCAAAATTTATACTTTTGATACATTATCTGCACTACAAAATGCTCGACAGAATCTGATAGTATTGTAAATAAGTAATTTTAGAGAGTCGTATGTCCAAAGACAAGTCAGCTGAAATATTATTCTTATTTTGGGACACAGATTTTCCTTTGCTGTGTATTTGTACTGTGTCTAAGCTAATGGGGACTAACCTTACCAGACTTCTGCAAGTATTAGCTATATATGTGTGTGTATGTGTGTATATAAAAAATACAACAAAAATAAAGCTAGTAGGTATCTTCCGCTGTTTAAGCCTGGTAAAAAAAGTTTGTCTTTATTGTTGTTTTTGTCAAAGTGAGCAAAGAAAGGATGTGCACGTCCGAACTGGTCTCTTGAGTTAGCAGAGGTCTGAGACACTGTTGGTAGAATCTCTTACTGAAATCCTGATTTTCTTTTTTTTCTTCAACTTTGATTTGTAGTGACAGGAGAGAATGTCAGCGCGAATACTTTCTACAGTGACATAAAAGTTGAGGATTCGTGTCCTTTTAGCCTGTTCAGTAAATTGTATGGAAAGGTCTTCAGAGGTGCTTTGGATGCGTAAGAGGTGTGTGTGCCTATGGTACGCCTGTCCTGGATAGGATGCTTCCCCCTTGAGAAACATAGAAGGCTGGAATTCAGGTTAGCCCAGGACAGATAGATAGATAGCGGAGGGGAGCAAGGAATGGAAAAATTTGGTTGGCTGCTTCCAGTCCTAAGTTTTTGAGTCTATAAATAGAGTCTATCAGAATATTTCTAGTTAGTTCTGGGGAAAGTCAGCTGCTGTGCTGGGGATTGGCTGTGCTCCCAGAATGAGGAGGGGAAGGAGGGGGGAAAAAAAAAAAAAAAAGTATGATAGGAGGCCTATTGAAAACCTACCAACTGACACCAGTGAAATCAAGAAATTGGAAGATCCTGTATTTGGGCGTCAGTTTGTTTTTCTGCAGCCTGTGTCAGTGCTGGATATTCTGCAGAGCGACTTTCTCTGTAGACTAATACGAGCTTCCAAGTTAACCAGGCGCAGGAGGTAGGTGGACACGCAGCAGCCAGCAGGGTTCATAGTTCGAAAGCCAGGACTAAAGCCTGATGTCAAGAATGAGTATGGAAGTAGAAGCAAGTGGCATATCATCCTCATTTCATGCCGCAGTGGCTAGCCTGGACAGCCTGCCCTCTCTCTGAGTTAGATGCATTATATAAAGGGAAATGGAGAAAAGAAAACAAAAGCTGTAAGCTGTGATTATTATTTTTTTTTTTTTTTTAATAAAAAGAGAAAGGTCTTGCTGATAATTTAATGTGCAAATTAATTGAAGCGTATTATGAAATAGACATTTAAGGGAGTCATGATAAGCTTTGCAAACAGCTAAGATGGCTTTCCAGGAAATACAAGTTATATACTTGAAAAATATTCTGAATTGAGATTTAAACACAACGTACAACTAGAGCTTAAATAGCTAGTAGGTTTAAAAATTGCAGTATTTTTAGAAGGTTCTTAAAGTTACCGTAAAAGATAACCTTTCAGCAAAACTCCCTCCCCCCACCATCACCACAGAAGGATGATCCTTCATACTGTAAGTGGAAAAAGTAGCTTTGGTCAAACGAATAGCTGAACCAGACTACTCAGATGAGCATTTATTCACATGTCAGAGTTCATAGGAGCTGAAATTATCTGAGCAGTAAATGAGCTTTTTCAGTGCTGAACTAATCCCAGAAAAATCTGTGCTCGCGTTGAAAATAAAAGAGTTCCTGACAACTCTTTTGCTGCTCAGGCTTTGCTGGCAACTCCTTTTTTTCATTTATCATTTTTCAGATGTTGGGAAAAGTGGTTCTGTTGAATGTTTATGGCAGGAGGAGAAGGGATGGAGCAGTGTCAGTGCTTTTAAGAGGTGCATGCTGCTTTTTGATGACCGTCGGCGTTGTGTACCAGTAAGATGCTTACTTGCTCTTTCTAGATTTCCATAAACATCAGATAAAAAGTCACACCAGTGTTTAAGCTTGTTCTGGGTATTTTTGCCCCCCCCCCCTTTTTTTTTTTTTTAAATAAATCAAATAACTTTTGTTCATCTTTGTAACAAACCATGAAACTTAAAAGGCATTTTTAACTATTGCATCAGAAGGTACTTCAGTTTCTCTGTATTAGTTGGAATAAAATCTCGCACTAACTGATATCCTCAACTGTCCTATTAAACTTTTTTCAGTATTTAAATATTAATAACGGTAGAACCATTTCAGACATTCTTAAGTGATTTTAAATGGGCAAGGGTAGGTAAAATTTTCTTCAGATGCTCAGCAAAAGGCGAAGTTTTTGGTTTTGTGGAAGTGATGTTAATAATTACTTTGTTATTGACAGTTCTTGAAGAAAATGGGGTAAAATGGTAAAGGACAAATATTTTATCTCATTAAGATGAAGGAAAAGGGCTCTTTAAAAAAAACCAACCAAACAAAAAAAAACCCAACAAGTTATTACTGTTTGAATTGACAAGGAGGAAAATCTGTCAGGGGGTTGAAATCTGCCTTCGTGAGAATCGATGACATTTCCACTCGTCAGTTCACCAAAGGATCTCTGTGGGAATTAAAACTCTTAATTCATTGTAACTGTCTGTATTGCCTGGGATAAATGCTGAGGAGCAGCTCATCAGTGGAGGGAGGAGGGGAAAATCAACCTACGTATGGCCCAGGTAGATTTAACTTGGAATAATGCACCAAGTTTGAAAAAAAAACCCTACCAATATCAGCTGTGTCAGAAAGACTCCAGGAATATTTCATCTTATAATTCCGTTTTTCAAAAACTGAGAAATTTGAAACAGAAGATAAACAACTTAATAATATTTTATTTCTTTTTCAGATAATTTTCTGTCACGTTTTTGGAAACTTTACTGAAATCTTGGTCTCGTTTGAACGAGCAGCTCAAAATTCATGTCAACTATTCCTTGTGCCGCTTCACAATTTAGACAATACAAACCAATGTGATAAACTGATCTTGAATGAGATCAGGATAGAGTTCTAAAATGATGCTTGTAAACAGGTCTGGTGGCAGTGGCTGTTTTACTTCTTTCCAGAGAAATACATTTTAAGATGTACACATATACGCCCCAAAAAATCCAAAATCAAACCCTAACCCCCCCAAAAACCCCTCAAACCAGCTCTGGGTTTGATGGTGGTTTATAATCCCTGTTTTGTGAAATAGCATCTGCTCCAAGTTTTGGGAGCAGGCGGCATTTTGTCTTTAGGCGGAGGGTTTGATCTCGCATCAGTTAGAGTCCTGACGGCTTCTCCTGATGGGTTGCTTGATGCATGGCCTGCTAGTGAGGCTCCTGCACGGAGCTTTTTATTTGCAGTCGTGTCCCCATTAGATCAGTGGGACTGGCCATATAAAAAGGCTTTGGTTAAGCTGCTGCAGGTTGAAAGTTTTCCATGTTCCTAACTGGTTTATATTACGCTTTTTTCCCCGAGTTGTTCTGGCCCTTCGGTTTCTTGTCATGCACAGCATGCATCTTTTCACACTCCCAGTGCCTGACTGTGGTGGCTTGAATCCTTCATTATTTTGTGATTAATTGTAGAGATACAAACATTATCAAATCAAAATCCCCAAAAGGCCTCTCTTAAGGCATCTGCCTAGCTTTTTGATTTAGCTGCCCTACAAATTACTTATCTGTTGGCTATGTGGTTTTTAACATCCTGCTAAATTTGGAACGGGTCCATGAAATACTTCCTGCGATATCTGGGGAATAGAAAAGCTTGGTAAGTTATTTCGTCTGTCGGTTGGGTCAAGCCTTTCAAGGGGCATCAGCGCCGAGTGTTGAATCCATTAAGTACGAGTCGGTGGGCGTGCAGGATCATGGTTTGTATTGTCAGTTATTGTATTAGGGTGTTCAGTGCAAATTTTCAAGTGTTAAAAGTCCTATTTTTGACTTTCAGATACGTGTAAACTCATACACTGCAATTGTAGCTATATAGGAGAAAATTGTGATGCAGGTGAGAAGTAGCATGGCAAGGAAAGCACTTTGCATTAGCTCTTTTATGTGTTGCTACATGTGGTGGTTTTTTTTAAACAGTTTTTATCCCTTGGGTTCTAATAAAAGGCTAGAGAGTTATTTGGTTTATAAACCTGTATGGTATATTATTTAGATATTCAGAGGGAAAAGGTCAAAGAATGTCTCCCGTGTTATCAATTCCTCAATAGGAAACTATATTAAAAAGTAGAAAATGTAATACTATATAATTTGGAGACACAATATATAATGCAGGTTGAGAGACAATCACTGCGTTTTATTTCTTTGTATTTTCCATTTTCCTGAATGCATTTCAGCAACAACTGGGTTTTGTCTGCAATGCTATTTGTAGCGGTTTCATGAAGCTACACAGCAAATTACTGTGGTGTACCAGATAAAATCAACTCCTCGCTTCATTCGTGAAAGTCATGTTACAAAAAGCTCTTACCGCTGGCTTATGTAGGTAACGGCAGGTATTGTCCGTGTTTATACAGTTTCATGAAATCCCCATGGTGAGTTTTAAGGTGGATGTATTTTGCGTATCTTGTCTGTCAATTTTCAGAGTTTATTCACTTAAAACCGTCTCACTTAATTGATGTACAGATACACAGAATGTGTCATTTCTCACAAAATCCTGGGATGCAAATGCGGAAGGAACCGGTCTTATGTGTCTAAGTCTTCAGCAGCTAAGCCTGACAAGAAATTAAAAGTGTATTGGTTGTAAGTGTTTTAACAACAGAAATACGTTTACTGTCAGTGGTCTTCTTGGCATTAGTGTTCTTGTGTTCCTAAGTTGGTAAGTATTTTCCTGGTTTTGATGACCAACCTTGGAGTGCTAAATGGCTCACGCTGACATGTTAGAAAAGTTTGACAGATTGCGTTAAGAAAGGAAGTTTGTGTTGTTCTCAGGTGATGGTTTATCCCAGGAGCTTGGGATATCATCCTTAGCACATGTCCCAAAGAGGTAATGTACCGCTTACGTGTGGTTTGGGACAAAACGGATCGCAAAAAAGGGGCTAAGAGACTGACTGTTGGTAGAAAGGATTAAGGTTTACTTCAAACAAAGAAGTCAAATGGATCTGTTTGGAGAATGTGGGCGGATGTCTTAAAGACATATCGTAATGAATGGCAGTTTTATGCCTCCATTTTCATCTGGCTACTGCTTAACACTGCTGCAGAAAAAAAACCTGAACGTAAATTGTGTTTCCCTTCTAGAAAGTTCATGTTGGGCATTCCCAGTGATGTGCTCAAGGTACTTGGGCGGCAGTTGCAACCAGCCCTCCTCATCCTCAGCAGCCATGAGGACATGAGCCCTGCTGACAGGCCTGGGTTAATGGAGCAGATTTTGCCATTGCGTGCTACTGACTTCTGGAAGCATGCGAGGAAGGGGTCTGCTCTGCCCTTCAGAGCTGCTTAGAAACTTCTAGAAAGGCAGGAGGTGTTCTTGGTGCTCCCTTCTGGGGGAGGCAGAAGTTTTGGAGACAAAGAGCGTGACTGGGAGGTGGGACTCAGTTTTGGCATGGAAGATGTCTTTTACATCTGGGCAAAAGCCCCGCGTTTCTTTTTGGTGAGGGACTCGAGCATGTTTTGACTGAAGTGGGCAAACCAGATAGAGGAGGTTGCAAATGACTGCAAGTAACTCAGGGCAAAAGGTGCTGAAATGGTGTCCGTATTTATTCTGTGTTCTGTATCCCAGAAATTTACCTTTCCTTCCTACCTGTGTATATGGATTTCACTCTTTCTCCCTCTCTCCATTCACCGGTGGCTGAGAGTTGCCCTTGGGAGAAGCCCCTATCCTCCACCACGTGAAGGAGGAATTATGAGGTGACTCTTGGCCAACTATGGCCTTTGTGAATAGTGTCCCTTCGTTGTCATCTTCAGTTAAGGCTGGGTATGTGCCCATCTGTGTTCCTTCAGGTTTCACTGCAGGATCAACGTCCTGATGGCCTTTTAATTAGACCAACAAGGAACAGGTCTGTCCAGATTTTCTTGTCTCATCAGGAAGGCTTTAAAAGACTGCAGCAAAAGCAAGCATGTGTGTGCTTACTGGCCTTAGCCGCAGCCAAGGGCAGAGCACCCTGACCCGTCTGTACAGCCTCCTCTGGTCACTTGCTGGATTTTCAGTCTCCTCTGCATTCTCGAGGTGTCCTATCTACTCTCACCCTTCAGAAAGGAGGGTGAGAAGCCATGAAGTAGTTTTGTCGTGATCTAGCTATCAGTAATTTACATGTGTGCTGGGCATGAAAGACCCTGCAGAAGAGTGTTCTCCACCAGTAAAGCAAAATACGTGCACAGAAGTTTGTTTCCCACTAGCCTTAGGGCTGAAGTTTCTCTGTCTTTGTAGTCAACAGGAAATTTTGGACACAAAAATGTGATTATTTACAATGAGATTCCACGGTGAGGGGTGTGTGTATATATTTAAAAGGTATTCCTATCTGTCTTCCTGGCAGGGGTGGGATGGGGGTGCAGCCCCTCTGTGCCCCATTCTGCACAAGAGCTCCTGGGCAGCACACCCCCTTTCTGCCACTTCACTTGCCTGAGCTCGGCAAATGAAGGTTTACGGCAGGTACTATGCAACTTCTATTTTCCACCCAAAACAAATTTTGTGATATCATAAAACCAAAATTTATCTCCTCTTGGGAATTAGTTTTAATTTGGAATGGGTTAAGGCTGGTTTTGCTGCCACCTTTGTTTATATAAAACCAATGTAGTAATGCTTGTAAATAATTTTTCCCATTATGTAAACAGTTCCGTTCCCTGGTGATACTGACAGTGTCATGAAGCCAAGCCCGAGTGGTAGAAGGAGGTTTCTCTTGCACAATAAATTTCAATTCTTGCTAAGCAAAGTTTATTTTCACTCTTAGCTAGGAGTATTAGAGAGCAGTGTTGTCTTTTTCTTTTTGGAGCTGCTGGGTTTAATTAAACCAAATCAATACTTTTTTGAGAGCATTAGATAGAGTTTGACTATTCATTATATGCAAATACGTGCTCATTTCGATTTTTCTTCAGGTTACTGTATATGTCATGAAATTCAAAGTACCTTGAAATTAGTATGTAGTTTTAATACGTAGCATTTTCTTTATTGTCTTACTGCTTTTTCTCCCCCATAAAGGCAGCCCTTTTTCAATTTTTATAAACCATCATAGATGACACGTTTTCATTTGTAAGCAAAGTTCAGGAAGTGGCTATGTTTTTGAAAGAAGGAGGAGAAAGGCAAAAAAATGATTAACATCAATTTTCACGATGTTTTCCATTTTTTATTCTACCAAAATGATTTCATGTAAAGTGCGTATTAAACCATTTCAGATCTGTTGTTCTGTTCTGTTTTACTCCCTTTCGTTCCTCTTTCACCATTTGAGCACGATACACATACATATTTCCACTAATGAAATTCTAAATGTGGAACCTATCTGAAGTTGTTGGCCACAAAACAGTAAACAGGCTTTTCCTCTCTTACCTCAAAAAAACTATTCCAGCTGATTTCCCTTGTGTGTGTTGTGAATCCCCATCAAGGCTTAAATGTGTATGACCACATTGAAGGATAAATTAAGAACTGCAGGTAATACCAATTTAAGCCTGCCCTGTTCTTATGGCTCCTTATTTCTCCAGCGAACCTTGAGAAAGATTTTATTTATTTGCTAGGAAATTGGGGAAGTGTAATTAAATGGCAATTAAAGCATAGAAGTTATTTCACGGCGCTATCGCCTTGTGTGAACTCAGTGAGTTTCTGTAAGAAAATACTGTGCTTGAGTGAGCTGCTACTGCAAATGAGACAGGAATAAAAATTACTCCGGCTGGCCAAGGAAGGGATGCAGTTGGTTGAAAACTTGTGTGGTTTTATAGGAATACTGGAGCAGATGAATGCAGACACTCAAAATATCGTCGTTGGAGAGATGGTGTATAGGGTCCCAGGCTGAAGCTAGCGTGAACAGGATTAAAAATAGCAAGTACGACAGACCCATTAGTTTGCGAACGTAATTTATGTTTTGGAAAATAAAAACAAAAGCTAAAGTTTAAACGAGATTTGTCCTTGAATTGGTAATAGCATTCAAATGGAAATCTTAGCAATGTGAGGTTGCTCTATGGAGCATAAGAGGAGCTCCAATGAATAATTAAACAAGTGATAGCTAATAAAATATACAGCACATTGCTTCAAACTTAGAAATTGTAACTCTGCCTAAGGGATGAATGTTTTTCATTACTTTTTAATTGTTGCCAGTGTTGACCTTCAAGGTCTCTTTCTGGCAGATAATTTGTTATGGTAAGGATGAGATCATTAAGTATTTTAGCACAAGCCGCATGATGCAAATAGTTTCCTAATATTATAGAATGCTGATGTGGTAAGGGTTTGTTTTCTTAGGAATTTATTCTCCATATTTAGTGATTTTTTCGGATCGTATCTTAAAAGAGCAATTCTACTGTAATCCTGCAGGACAGTGGTTGTAGGTAGTACAGTAGCAAACGTCAGCAGTTTCTGCTGTGAGGTTTTTGTGACAGGTTTTGAATTGTAATAAAAAGGTATTACTGTAAAGTCTCAGCGTGTTTTTTTGGCTCCTAGTAATATTTGTATATACCAAGAACAAATAACGACTTTTCTCCTTTGCTCGGTTCATGAAAGCATCCACATAGCAGCCTGCAGGTTTTCCCCACGCTGAAGTGAACCTTGGTGGCATCTGAGGGCCTGTGTGCAAGGAATTAAGTGTTACTAAATTTTGCTGGTTTTATACTGTAACTCTGTTTTTACTATTTTAGTGTTTGCACAGGTAGGCGCTAAAAATGTGTATCGGGTAAACACCAAATGCTGTCAGGATTTATGTTTACAACTCTCAGTTTAAACTCTCTGCAAGTGAGCGTTTTAATATTCAACTTTTTTTGTCAGAGAGCAGAGATGCCCGCTCAGAGGGAAATGGCGGTGGGGAGGAGCAAACCAGTGTATAATCTCTTTTCTTTAAGTTTACTTGCCGTTATTATTTTTCTAGCCTAAGATGCTTGGAACAAACCAAATCAGTTGTTTGCTCAAATGTTTGTTGATAGAAACATTTATTGCTCGCGTGGTCGCTGACGGAAGATGAACGGAGCTATTGTTTTGTGTTCCATCTATGCCATGGGCAGTCGCTTGCAGGAAGTCTATAAATAATTCTTAGGGTAAAATTTACCTTGCTGCTGCTTATAATCTAAAGAGAAAAGCCTGCCAGCACATGGGATTGGGGCAGAGAGTTTCAGCTCACCCGTCCGTCAGTAGAAACACCGCTCTGGTCTGGCCTGCCTGTTCCTGAGGAAGGGATGGAAGGAGGGGAGAAAAGGCCACCACAGAGCCTGTGCTGTGATGGATAGATAAAGGCTACCAGTGCTGGCAGCCAGCACCACGGCAAGAGAGCGGGAGCAGCTGCAGACCTGGGAGGTGATGGAGGTCCCCATCAAGGGATGCCGGGTTGACCTCAGCCGCCGGGGCAGAAAGGGGGCCAAACTGCAGAAAGAGAGCCCGTTCCCCCTTCCCCCTCAGCCCTTTGCCAGGGGCTCCCTTCCCTCCTCCTCCTTCTCCTCCCGAGGGTGGCGTGGCTGGCACCACCAGGAATGGGGGGAAGAGGGGTACCAGGTCTGTGCTTCGGTGGAAGCTGAGCATCTTGCAGTTGGCAGCTCCATGTTATTCCAATCTCGGGCATGATGTCCTCAGTTTTTCCCGCGGGAAACGCACCACCGTGTTTTGAGGTGTTTAGTCTTGGTGGGCCTTCTCCTGAGCCTGTGTTAGGGGTTTAATCGTTGTAGATGAGGGGGGAGCCCCAGCAGGGAGCATCGTGGGCTGGCCCAGCTCATCCTAATTTCTGATTTTCCTGGTCTGCCCCCTCAGACAGCTGTTTTGTGGAAGTGATTTGGGTTTTTTAAATCTGCTGCATCCTGTAGATTTAAAAAAAAAAAAAAAAAAAAAAAAAAAAGTCATTGCTGTGAATTATATGAATTATATTCATTTGTCCTTTGCTAATCTGCAGACTCAATAATTTTCCCATAAAAATATTTTTCCTCTATTCTTTTATGATTGAAAATCCAGCATGTCATTTTCTGTCTTGTTGTGAAGAGATACCAGAATCAAATCTGTCACTCATGCTCGTGAGTAAGCCCCACGCTCGGTGGGGAGCTCCCTGTTCCCAAATCAATAAGGTTGGAATCTTTTTCCCCGAATACTAATTCAGGAGAATATTCCAATTAATGTAAGCGGAAACGGAAGCCTTTTGATGGTAACCATCAAATATGTTTTAGCATTATTATTCCAGAGATAACAAGCTAACTAAAGCGTCTGAGGTGGCTAAGGGAACGGTGGAGCTGTGATGGTGTGGTGGTCTCTGGGGCAACCCGGGGCAGTCGTCGGTGCGGCTGTGACACGCACGAATAGGTGTAACTTGCGTTGAGTGACGTGAACATGGAGAAGTGTAGCACCCAAACTGACAGGTGATGTCCGCGGCAGTGGGGCACCTCGTCGCTCACCAAAGGTTTGAAGTAGCAACTCCCCGTCCTGCCCTTCTTTTTCATCTCCTCGGAGCAAAGGGTGTGTTGGTGGATGTAGAGGATATGAAGCACGCGAAATGGAGGTGGAGTTTTCCGGTGCTCAGAGGCGTACAGCGGTGAAGTAAGTTGATTTGAACATGTAAACCATATTGTTTAGTTAGTTCCATCTTACTTCCACTGATTTCCCGCTCAGATAGGTTAGGTAGATATTTAACTTCTTTATGATCAGAAGGAAGACTAGAATCCATAGGATCATCAACAGTTACTGACAGCTTTAGAAGAGGAGGGTAGTGCCTATCAAAACGAGCCCGTTAATTACAGAGCTCTTTGGCGCAGGAGGGATTAACATTTGCAACAATATCAATATGGTGTATTTGTTGAGAAGGGAAGGCACTTTAGTCGTGAAATACTTGCGTAGAGAACGTGTACTGCTATTCAGATGACCACATAGCCCCAGAGCCTGTGCAGCCTCTATACAAATGTGCCACTGAAAGGGAAGTTGTGGTATAAACCTTTAAGGTCATTAGAATCACAGAAACCATAGTAAAAAATGGTTCTTTGGCATGAAAGTTTAAACTGGTTTTCAAAACAATGCCAAAAATCCTGGTCGTTTTATATATACATATATATATGTGTGTGTGTGTGTGCGTGCCGCAAAAAGGCTGTCTTTTCTAAATGTGACGTGTTCAGTGTGACATCAGGGAACGCAGGCTGCTGTGTGTTGGATGTCTGAAGTCAATTTCTGTTTTCTTTTTTACAAGTATAAACTGGAGTAGCTTCAGTGAAATTATACTAGATTTATACTGGCATACACATCTAGTTCAAATTCTTCTGTGGCCCTTATCTTTCTGTAGATACAGTTGTGTATACAGTGTGTGTAAGGGAGGCCATACAGCCTCCCATCTCCCCAGGGGCTGGAGGAGGGACAAGCCGAGTGAGGGAGCTGCCTCTGGAGTCCGGACCCCTTCCCTCTAGGCTGGTTGGAGAGGAAACCAACCCAAAGGGTTGTGTTGGAGCGTGCTGGCTGGTCCTGCTGGACCTTGTCTAGCGCCATCAGCGGCGTAGCATCAGTGGCAAAGCAGAGATGCAAAGCAGTGATGAAACAGCGTTAATAGCTGGCTTTGGCTTGGGGCTGCGGGGAGTTCAGGAGACCATCCATCTGCCCTCGTGCATTTTTGACTTAGCAAGCAGTTACGGTATGGGACAGGAGTGAGAACCGTGAAGTAAGAAGCTCCCTCTGAACGCTTACGTTGCTGTTTGCTTTTGTACGTTACTTGTCATACCGTCCAAGGGTTTTGTTGTTGTTTGTCTTCAGCAGGTTTGCATTTGTGGTCTAAATGTGACGTGTATCATTAAATTCAGACAAGGATGTCTGAGTCCATCAGAAAATGTTCTTCTTGGAACATTTGCCTCCAAAGAAGCCAAATGCTGACTTTAAAGAAGCTTGTGATTTTGAACCCAAATTAGTCAAGTATTTGGATAACGTATTCTGGAAACATACTCTATCAAGTCAACTAGAAAAGGTTCTGCGTGGTGCAGCATGCGTAATGGCGGTGAACCAAAGGAGCTATCAGGAATGCAGCCCCAGAGCATGAGCAAAATTAAGCATTGTCTAACCATGTTATACACCCTGCAAAACAGTAGATTAGAAGTAATGATAATTATTATCAAAACTATCATTGGATTAAAAATAGTATTAACTCCTTAAGAGGAAGCACTGTTAATCAGCTTGTACTAGAACAGGGAATTCAAAAACACTGGCGGATATTTTATTTTATTACTTGCAGGAAATACACTACCGCAAAAATCCTGAAGCCTAAAGGCAATTATTTGTTATAGATTCTTATGTGGTAGTGAATTTAGATGCCTCTGTTTGTTGCTTAACTTGAAGCACACTTCATAACAATGAAATTCCATGTTGTTGCTGAATTTATTCAGAGGTGAAACGAAAAAGCACTTTAAAAAAATCAAACCCAAAATACCATAAATGACACATGAGATCTGAGACACCGTCAGAAAATAGTCAGCAGTTACAAAAGTGTCCCATTGAAAATATCCCCTTTACTTGCAAAATTGTTCAGTTATCCCTTTGACGTTCCCTACTCTTTTGCATTTATTTCTCAAACACTGCAAAGAACGTTGCTAAATCAGAACTGTGATTTAGCACAGTACAATTAATTTGCATTATGGTATTCATATAAAGGGAAGAAATTTGCCAATTGTGTATCTGCTGGGCCTGTTAAACAGTATCTGGTTTACTAAATACAATTTTCTGAGCCTGTGGCATTGTAGGAGAGTTATCCCTTGTATTTGTCTTGCGACCTTGATGCCACCCTGTGTTCTTTTAATGATGGACCAGCTTAGTTTGTAGCTGCAGTCTAACGAGAGACTAGAAATGTGTTAGAGGATGTAACAATGATCCCCTTTTAACCGTTTTTTCGAACAGATTATTATGTGTGCTTATGAAGTGAAATTAACTACCCTAGTGTTTACTTACATACATATCTATACATATCTATCCAGCGTTTCTGTGTGTATATAGATATGTACTGTATAATGTAGAATTTCTTTTCGATAGCTAGAATTACATGTATTTGTTCCCTGTTTGCGTAATCCAATAGCTCTTTCTTCTAATAAATCACAGACAAAATGCTGCATGACAAGGGAGGGAACCGCTGCCCCTTCGGAGTGCGTAGTGTATGTGCTTGAATTCCTTCAGCGTAGGAGTAGCCCATCCAGCGAAGTCTTCACCAAGTTCCCGGTTCCCAGCTGAAGCGACTTCTTGCATTCCCTTTATTTTGAGCCTCGGGTGTTTGCACAAGACGAGTGGTTTTTGTTTTTTGGGTTTTTTTTTTGTTTTTTTCCTGCCTGTGTTTGTATCTGTAAAGTGGATGTGGAGAGAGCAAATGCCCGAAGTATCAGGAACTGAAACGGGATGTCTGAAGGCTGGCTTCAGGCCAAGATGAAATGCATCTCTCTTGGCAGCAGGGGTGCTTGAGACAGCCCTGTGATACTGGATAACTTATTTTTTTTAATCGGTTAGGCTCATCCTTACCTCGGCTGACCTCCTTTGTTGGGCAGGTCCGTGCTCAGCTGCTGGGGCCTCGCGTGTCCCTCCTGGTGTGGAGGTGTCTGGAGTGAGCGATGCTCTTGGCGTGTTTGATGTTACATCTCCTGTTCGGTTAGGAGATCGCTTGCAAATCCCAGAAGGAGACAGCCAGCACATGGCCCGGGAAAGCCACAAGCTTCCATGGAAATTTTCAAGGCCAGGCTGGATGGGGCTTTGAGACACCTGGTCTAGTGGGAGGTGTCCCTGCCCATGGCTGGGGGGTCGGAACTAGTTGATCTTTAAGTTCACTTCCAACCCAAACCATTCCATGATTCTATGCCAGCGAACGACAGAGCAAAACCTGTTGTTGCTCCCCACCTTGGCTGGCGTGCCGACGGGGAACGGTGCCCACAGGATTTGCGGTGCCTGCCCCGGTCGGCATCCCCAAGGAGGTGTCCCCCCCTGCCACCGCGCTGTCTCTCGCCCGTGTCCCCCATCGGGCATGTCCGAGCCCCGTGCCCAGCCGCCTCGGGTGTTCGGGTGACAGCCAGCAGCTGTCGGAGTGTCTCACCCCTCCTTGGGACGAGTGTCCGCTCCTCTCAGTCGGGAATGCATTTACAACATGTTTTGCTTTCCGTGCTGGAGACAGTCAGTGAGGAATATGGTTCGGGTCAGTATTTTCTTAGGGGCCTTTCCAGAGAAATGCAACATATGGCTGCTGGCCGCGGGGAGCTGAGCTGCGCAGCCCCTCTGAGCCGTGGCAGGCCCGGGAAGAAGCTTCTCTGAAAATTTTGAGGAGACAGAAAGGAGAAGCGAGGATTAGTGTCAGTAAGCGGCTGCAAACATTTTTCTGTGATTTTCTTTTTTTTTTTTTTTTTTCCCCCCCTCCAGCAGTGGAGCTGAGTGTCTGGCCTGTGCGCTTGGCACTCTTCCTCCCCAAGCTGTGGAAATCTTGCTGGAAGTTGATGCTTCCACTGCTGCGTTCATTTTTTGCCTTTTTTTTTTTTTTTCCCCCCCCATTTTCTTGTTCTGCATATGGATGCTGGCAGGGAGTGAGCTTCAGGTGAGAGCAGAAAAGCACCTCAGAAAGATTGCCATCTTTCCTAGGGCTATCTTTCCGAGAGAGGGAAGGGGTGCAGCGGGCTGGGATGCCTGGGAACGCGGTAGGGTCCTGGTCTGCAGCACATCCAGAGGTTCTTGCAGCTGCCTGCTTCTGTGCTCGTGGCTGGCTGACAGGGGCGTGATCATCCAGCCCTTAATTAACTACGAGAGTTTCACCTTTCAGTTGTGAAGGGACAGACGATTTAATTTATGGTTTTAAGGGCAAAAAGGTGTGGGTCGGTCAGGGTATTCCTCAGCTGTTGCATTAAAATGTTGACGACTTACTGCTTTTTAAATGAGTTTTGAAATAGTTCGGAATAGTTGCTGCAGGTGCTGCGCAACACAGTCATGCGCGTGGTAGAACAAATTAGGTAAAGAACCTGGTGAATATATTTAACTAAAAATGTGAATGTTTTTGCTTATGGCAATTCATTGCCTAGGGTGAAATCAATGGCATTTCATAAATTATCTAATGAACTGAAATAATTAGCGGTGCAATTAGAAGCTTCAGTGATTTGAAAAACTATTGTTTTGTAATGGCGTATGTGGAATAATACTACAATTATTGTATAATAGCAAAATATAATAGCAAAATTGTATAATATGTATTGTATAATAGTGTAATTGTATAATACTATAATATGCAAGATGCACCATTATTTAAGTTCTTCCAGCTCCTATCTTTTAAAATTAGCATTTATACCTTTAGAGAATTCTGCAGACAGAGATAACCAGATTGGAGCAACTCTTCTTTTTTCTTTTTTCCATAAAGTTTTGCAAACAGAAATGAGTATAAATAAAATATTTCATGTCTCAGACACACTATAGGTGGAAAGTTTTTAATAAGTAGAAGCCTGCTTTCATAGGGGACACTGAGTACTTGAAATTTGACAGAACAAAAACGTTCTGGTGTTCCGTAGTTTAAAATAGTGTTTCACTTTTATTTAATTGGCAAAAAGCTCAGGTGAAAAAGAGGTGCGTAACCCGGTGCAGGATAATGAAAATTGCACACTGGCAAGCTTAAGTGGTTTTTGTAGGTCATTTGTTTGTATCAGCAAGAATGTGTTGTTATAGCTGATGACGTTATAAGGAATCTTAAACTCCGAAAAGACAAACAAGAGTAAAAAAAAAAAAATATATCTATTCCTTGATTTCCTGCATTTCCATGGATTAATGTACAGTTCTTTTTCTTGAAGCTACCCGGGTCAGTTCTCCGGCAGCCTGATGGGAGGCATGCTGAAGCTAACTGGGAATAGGCTGCTAACTTCTAATACGTTTTGGATCACAGCTCCAGTGAATTCCTTTCTTCCTTGTAGGAGACACTTCAGCGCTACGTCAGAATAATTAAAATAAAAAAAAGTCTTTCCAAGGTTTATTTTATTTTTGATTTCAGCAGTGAGGGAAATTTGCGATCGGACACAGTTATCAAAATATGTGAAAATGGTGCCTAGAGATGTGTTCTTATCTCACGTAATTGCTGTATAAATGTTGGGGAGGGGAGTCAGATTAGGGAGGATGAATATTTCCAATGCTGAAGTTAATATATATTTAGCAAATAGTGACTGTAAGTCTGCATTCCTTGAAGTCAGTGGGAGTTCTGGGGGTTTGCAGAATTGCAGCTAGTATTTGCAAATTCTCAGCTTTATGTAAGGAAGTTGGTGGGTTTTTTAAAAGAATAATCAAAACTTTTAATCAAAGCTTTAATTTATGTTTAGAATATTTTTCAAAGTAGGAAGTGTTAATCTTGAAGGTATTTATTTTTTTCACTTCTCGTTCTCTCCTACTCTTCATTATCTCATTTAAAAATAAAATGCAGGAACAGTCCCATGAACCTTATTGGTGACTGATTTTCATGAGTACGTTGAAACAGATTTTTTTATTTTATTTTTGTTTTTAACACAAGTGTATTGTTACGAGACCCACCGGGACTTGCTGCATTTTTGTACCTGAAGTTAAAGTATTTTTCTGGGGCACAAGGAAAGCATTGAGCAGTTTTAGTGAAAATGGTTTTTTTCGCCAATTGCTAGCTTTAAACTAAAATTTTTTATACGTAAAGTTACTGTTTCGATGTCAGTAACTTTATTTGGGAGACTAAATCCTTCTTTAATGCCAGTAACTTTCCTAAACTCTTCCGAAGATTAAAAAGAGTGTGTAAACACATCAAAACTTGTGCTGTAGGTTATGGCGTAGGTGAAGATTGGAAAGATAAAAAAATTGATCTTTGGTGGATGTTGTGCTTCACAACCATCGTGGAACTTCTGAGAAACATACCCAAAATACTCTGTTTACATGCTACTTCCAGCAAAAAAAAGCGTTTCCCTGAATTTGGTACAAGAGCAAGTATTTCTGCTCCTGTGGAAGCTGCTTTTAATTTTGGCCTTGTGCTAGCCAAATTTGCGTTTTTGCCTGACGCTGTACCTGGTGTTTGTCTGTTCCCTTGCTACTGAGTAGCTGCAGCAGTTACAATACAGCGTAGTAGATGCGGTGGCTGTGAAAGCACTGCCAGCCCTAGAGAACGCCCGACTCTATAAAGTCTGCTTTAAAAGTCCCTGAGAGTTCTTGAGCAACAGGAAACCTTCCCAGTTCTGTGAACGCGGAAATGGAGACGTGGAGAAGTGGTTTTCCTAAAACCACGCCGGGCAGATCTGCAGGTTGGGGGGCTGTACCTGTCGGCAGCGCTGCTCCCGGGACCGGTGGGTACCTGCCAGGTGAGCATCCCACTTGCCTGGGAATCACGGGAAAGGTGCCCCTGTATCCCCTTGGATCCGCGCCCGTCCCAGGAGGCTGCGTGGCAGCCAGGCCTCCAGGGAACAAATAGGTTTCGTCATCCGTTCAAAAATCCTGTTTTGGGGGAAAGCGGTGCTCAGACTTCTTTATCCCTCTTAGGGATTGTTTGTTCTGGAGCATTTCTCTATTTTTGTTGTCCGCTTGTGCGGTCTGGGAGGGAACTGGCCACATGATATGCAAAATTTCTGCTCTGTATCAAAGCAGTTTTGCTGTTAGTGTCCTTGATTTTTGGTGTGAAAAGAAAGTGTACTTATCCTGTATGTTAGACTCGCCAAAATCAAATAGTTGGTAAAGCAGGCTGCATGGCAAACAGTGATTTTAGTATCTTTACAACCTTTACTGGTATCTTTCAAAATTGGGATCTAAGGCGAAATGTTTAGTAAGATGCAAAGGTCATTTAAATAAGGCAGTTGCTGACTTGCAGTAGTTACTCTGGGCAATTTTACTTCCTTAGTGAGGCGGGGAAAGAATAAAAGACTGTCAAGAACTTAAAAATCAGTGTTTCCAGCCCTTCCAGGACTGGAAGCAAAGCTGTCTGTTTGCTGGAAAGCGAGGAATCCCTCTGTTCTCTTCTATGTCAGTTCATTTTTAGACTAGAGAAACTGCAAGATACCAAAGTTTAAAGATTGAATGCTATTAAATGCAGAGTTAAAAAGCATTTAATTTTTTTGAAGCTGGGCATGGAAGTCAAAGAATCAAATGAAGATGCTGCAGTTTAGATAAAGGAATATGACCCTTTTCTGAAAGTAGGATTTTAGGGGGAAAATGTCATGAAGCTTCTGGGGATATTTAGAATGTCTCCGGACATAAAATGGGCAGGGTGGGAGTTAGAAATTCACAGAAAGTTTCAAGGCTACATAGTAAAACAAAGGCACATCACATGGACGTTCACTTCATGTAGGTGGGATCAGCGTTCCTTTTATTTTTGTTTCAGCAGTGGAAGGAGCACTCAGGCTGTACTTATTTATAATCGCTGATCCTTAACTCTCATCCATATTCTCTGTGTTTACACATGCGTTCTCTCTCATAATGCAGCATAGCTACTTTCTTTGTCCTTTAACGACTTGTTTCCTCTTCAGTCATGCTTTCATTCACTTCCTTTTGGCTCTTTCTATTAACTCTAGCCTGTTCTAATTCCCTCTTGTTGCTGCTTTTTACCCTGTCTTTGCTTTTCTCCCTGGCCCTTAATTCCTCCCATCTTTCTGTTCCTCCCTCCTTCCTGCGTCCTACCACTGGGTCAGATGGTTTTGAGCGACCAAGATGTGGAAATTTTGCACGGTGTGCATGGAATTAGAGCAGTGCGCTGAGAAATGCATCCTCAGAAGTCAGTCCTAACTTCAGATTTCCTCATCGCTGGCAAACAGCTACTTTTCTCGGCTAGGAAGCCTTAAGAATAAGCCCTGGGAAGATGGGGTTCCCTGTGGCACGGTCCCGTTGAAGCCCTCCTGGAGAAGCGGGTGCTGGCGTCTCTACAGCTCTGGAGGGCATGAAGCAGTAGAGTACGTGCACTCGTGTCATGGGGAAACAGAAATATGAACCGGACTACTTAACCCAGCATCTTATATTTCTGCTGGAGTAACTTGATTTAATAAGTTAAAATGTCACTGCTGTGACTCTAACACTTCCATTTCCTTTCTCGGCTTCCTTTACGACGGTACTCCAGGGTTTTTACAAACATCCACCAAAAGAAGGAAAGACCACGAAAAACGCGCTCTTAATTGCGGGCAGTTTTTTAATATTCCTGGGATCTGTTTTGAAGGGTACATTTGACAGAGAGAAACGCAGCAGCCCCACACTGAATCCTTTGTCCTTCCTGCGGGGTGAAACAGTAGATAGCTTACTGTAAGTGTGGCTGGCTGCCAACCCGTGGCGCAGATTCTTTTTTTAATACTGTAAACTGGCAAGAAATCAAGAATTGCCGTTCTTCCTTTTATTTACTTTCCCTTCTGTAATAAAGAGCTCAGTAAATAAGAGAAAGTTAAACGTTGAGTGAAGGTTTCGTACTGATTAATCATTGAATAGCAGAGAGTTACCGGGTTGGGGGGGGGTGGGGTTTGCCCCCTTTTTTCCATTTCCTTTTGGTTGAAACTGGAAATATCAGTTGCTTCATCTGGAATAGATTATCGCAGGGAAAAGTCTGTGCAGAGTTTGAAATGAGGACAGAGCAGAATGCATCCATCATGCATAGTTTAAAATAATCTGCAAGACTGCTTCTGATTTGATCCTTTGAGATGTGCTTCCTCCCGATTTTCTTCCAAACTTGTGTTAATAATGAGTACTCTGTCTCTAGAAAAGACTTTTTTTTGTAAAGTGTACCCCCGGCCTCTGCTTGTAAGTATTTTCTTATTTGTACAGCTAAGCTTCCTGAAATAGCTGCTGAGTTTTTTGTTTTGCTGTTATATATAAAAGTGGTAGAGGGGTGTGGAGTTCCTTCTGCTGCTTCTCAAATCCAAGGCATGCCTTGCAAGCTACTTTGCTTTCGCGCTAGAGAGGGAATTTGGCGTTACCACTTTTCTGACGATTGTATCGCTAAATTATTGGCAAAATTATCCCCGAGGAAAATAGCTACATGGTGATATTGATATTGTGCACACTTTAAGGATTTATATGGAGAGAAATACATTTCTACATGAACGATCCAGGAGGTCAACTTGAATTTAAATATTACTGTTGCTGTTAAATACAGACTTAACGTGAAAAATCAGCCCACAACAGATTGTTTTAAATCCCAAGGTATATTGTGGCTCATTCAAAGGTCTGTCTATCTTACTTAAAACATATTAAACGTTTAGTAATATCAATGTATATCTGTTGCTGACTTGATGAACCTACCATATAGGTCATGTATGTACAGCTCTATTAAAGGCATTGTTGAAAGAAAACATGGATTCATGTTTCATTTCTTTTATACTTCTTGGCTAATTGGAAGTTAAGGTTTCTGGAAATGATAAGGAATATTTTTGTTTCTAAAGCAGTGGGCTGTGACTGAAGAAACCTGGACTTGATCTGCCAAATTTCTTGAAATAACTTGGTCATCAGTTGGGTTTTTTCTGTTATTTGTTTTTTCTTCCCCCCCCACCCCGAGTTCATCTGTAAAATGGAGATAATCCCGTTCCCTTACCAGACGGCAGTATGGTATAGATAAATTCATGAGTGTTTGTGGGATAATGCAGTAGTACTTAATAGGTTCAGCATAAGTATTCACATTAATGATTCATGTTAAAGAATGATTGAAAAACTGCATTAACTGAAAAGCTGAGAGTGTGTTCTCCCAGAAGCAGAGAATGTCTGAGGCTGAGTTTCCAATCTGCAATGCCCAAACGAGGGACACAAGAAATATTTATGCAGGAAATTTAGTAGTTTACAAGTTTCCTTCCTTTGGTTCCTTCCTTCCTTTAGTTAGAAAAAAATTTTTTTTCAGACTCTGCTGGGCGAGTCTGGGTATCCGAAGTAAATTATTTTCAAATGTAAAAGGAATAGGCATATTTTTGTGGACATTTGTGTAGGTGACTTGGGAAAAAAAAAATGATTAAGTAAGCTATTTCAAGACAATTAAATTTGAGAGATGATCCAAAGAACTGAGAGCAACTTTTCTAAGCAATAATTTAAAAAAAAAAAAAAATCTCTCTTGCAAAAGCATGGATCAGAAAATATCCCCCGCCTCAACGATAGCCGTCAGAAATCTCCCCCTCATTCTCCCTTTTCTTTTGTCTTCAAACTGTATCTTGAGCTCATTCAAGATACGCAGGGAAGATTTCTTGAAAAATGACAGGTAGAACTATCACAAACTTGTTGCCATTTTAAGGGCGTTGGATAAGATGCATAATTATCTTGAATACAGTTTCGGTTTTGCTGCCTTTTCAGTGTAGCACGCCACAGGGAAAGCTCAAACTCATTCTTCAAGGATCCCCGACATTAAAGGGAGAAATAAGTAGGTGACAACTCTGTTTTCACTGGTTTTTGCAGTCTTTATTTTTGGCAAATGTGGTTGTTAATTTTAAGTGTAAGCGACATTAGTTTCATCCCTGTTTTATCACCCACATTAGGAGAAAATAAGGAAATATCTGCACAGAGTCTGAGTTATAATGTGGCCGTGTGACTTGAGAGGAGTCTACTAATACGTGTTTCTCCTTTGATACTGTGAGCAGGTTATCTGGAATAGCTAGCAGATTTCAGTATATATTTTTAAAATGCAGGAATAAGTGCTTTGTATAAATATTACAGTCACTTTATTTAGCAAAGGACAGTGTATTGCAGTAGCATTTCGGAATGACCACGTTCAGGTAGTTCTCCTGTGGATCTGCAAAGCTAGGTTTTTGTGCTCCTTTAAGTATATATTTGGAAGAAACAGAAAATGGTTTTATCACTTGCTTCCTACTGATATCCTCAGTTCTTACAGTAAGAATTTTCCTTGGCTGTTGCAGCGCGTGCCAGGAGATTGCAGATCCTGTGGCTGTATGGAGACCCGATACCTCAGAAACCGACTTTTATCCGATATACCCGTAAGGCAATTACCATGAGTCAGATGAACCCTCCAGCCCAGGTTCCTTGTTATGGGTCAGGCCAGAGGAAGACCTTTTCAGGTCAGGGAGCCAGTCTGTGAATTAATGTCAGTGAGAATTACGGGTAAAATCCCCAGCCATGGCTAGTGTCCAAAATCGGTAGCAAGACTGGTAATTTAAATGTCTGCCCCTCGTGGAAAAAAAAAAAAAGAGCTGCTTGCATCTCGCTCTATCTCTCGTCCTAACAAGGGTCATTTCTGATTTGTCCAAGTAAAACCAAGAAAATAAGTTGGAGGAGGAGGAAAAAGCATGTCTTCCTCCTTCCCTTTAGTAAGTTCATCTTTGTCCTTACCAGTAGGTCTTCCACTCTTGTTCCCCAGCTCCTTAAACTGGAGGAGGGATGTCCCACTGATTGTCTCTCTCAGCAGGTCACAGCGTAAGCTGCTCTCTGTTTTATCCCCCTGGCAAGGCCGTATACCACACGCTGCATTCACTCTTTCCCTTCCTTTGCCAGGTCATGTCTGATTTTCTCCTTTCGAACAGGGCTTAGACCAACTACAGTCCTGGCCACCTCCTTGCTCCCTTTCCGGAACCAGGGGCCGGGCTGCCAGGCAGAGGGATGCTCGCAGCCCCAGGACCTCCGTCGCCTCCCTGACCTCCTCCTCTCCAACGCGGCACCCGCGGCGGTATCGGCCACAAAAGGATTTTCTTTATTGCATTAAGCTTATGAGAGAAGATTTAGTTGGTGTGTCACAGTGCCGTTCACCTCCTGTGACCCGTTGTCTCAACAAATCCTTTCGTGGCTGTGAAGAATTTGTTTTGGTTTGAGCAAGTTTGTCTTGAAGTATTAGAGCCATCTTGGGGGAAACTGTTTCCTCTGCCCACGGTGCCACCTTAATTCTGGGTGACGGGACCTACTGGTGGTATTTGAGTCATTACGCCAGTCTTGAGTAGCATCCCATCTGGCAATAGGAAATTTAAAAATACAATTAATTGAGTTTCCTGAAATCATATGGTGGTGAAATCTTTTCTAACAAACTTTTACACAGAAAAAGAAATTTTATATTTGTGGTAGTAATGTTCATAAAATACGCTTTGCTGTACTTAGTGCAAAGTAACATTTCAACTTCCGGAGGGCAACCACAAAATCTATTTTAAAAAAAGAAAAAAAAAAAAAAAGCGTTGACAGATACACAGACAAAAGAAATCTATCAAAGTTTGTTGATGTTTGTCTACAGTGCAAACCAGATAACGAGTTCTTTCCCTACATGAATGAACAGCATCTTGTTGTAACACCTTGAAATCTTTAAATAACTTAAAGGCTCTTTTCTTTGATGTGAAAGTTGACTTTGCGACGCCTTGGTGACAGAGATGTTACTTAATTACTGTCTTTATTACAGGTGGGGCCTTGTTTAAATATCTGCAAAAATGTCTCGCCTGTGACACACAGATGCTGCTTGAGCACACGTATCTGTTGTACGTGAACCGCCTTCGGATTGGGCGTGCTCATAATAAAGAACAGAAAACGCTCTACCATCCTTCAGATCCTAAACAGAGCTCTGCTAAGCTGCCATTGAATAAGATTGAAGAGTCTGAGCCTAGCTTGGAAAAAAAAGTAAACAAAATAGGATTTTTAGGTGTGATACGGGTAGGATTTGGCTGCGCAAGTACAAAAATGATATCTAAGGCACTAGGTTAGCCTCCTGCCAAATTCCAGATGACACAATGACTAGAAGGGACTGGGTCTGGGTCTTTTGGTGTGTAAATCCCTGTTTCCTCTGTGATTGCAGAGTCGTTTCTTTCTGGGAATTGCTCAGTCGTCATGCCCATGGGATTGGATACCACACAAACGTACAGGAGAGGTTTCTGTTTTCTTTGGCAAAATCATCAGGGAAGGGATATCAGTGTCTCTGTTGGATGGATACACTGCGGTAAGACCTGCTGCCCAGTATCTGGGGTCTGAGGTCCAGTTGCCACCTTTGCGTTAGGATGTTCAAACATTTTTTCACAGGTGAGCATCCGGGGGCTGGAGTCAATCCCAGAGCAAGCGCTCGCACCACCTGACTGACAATAATTCCTTTTGACCCTGTAAATCTTCATTTATCTCAGGCAGAGCTGGAGACTCGCTCTGGCTGTGCGGTGAGGAAGGTGACTCATGCGTTCCAGCTCCTATTCCAAAGACCTTTCATAGACTTGACATGCATTAGCTATTGGACAAAATGTGGACCCTAAGGACAAAGATGAACTTTGATTGCCAAATACGAGAAGGATTTAAGACCTGTTCCCAGCTTTTTTTTCTGCTAGCAAATGTAAAAGGCTTTCTACTTAGCATGATAATTTTGGGGGATCGTACTCTGAAAGTTTTGTTCTTCTTGTACGTTGCTTTGGAAGAATAAGCACATAACTTCTGGCTATGGATGATCATTGATGGAATTTGATGTTGTTTAATTACGATAATCAAAGGGTCAGATAATTTTGGGAATTGCTAGGTATTGTTTCATCTTCATTACAGTGAATATGGTCCCTGGGGTTGAAGAACAGCGGTTGTTACGGTTCTTTTACCATCTGGCACTGTAACAAAAATACCCTATCTTGTGTTGCTCTAGCATGATGAAAAAATAGATAAATAAATAGGATTTATGAGTTTTCTTTACAAGGCTTTTCCACAGGGCAATTGATTTTATTTTAGCCTGTGCAAGACAGACCAAGATAAGAAAAAAAAAAATTGTATTTCTCTCTCTCGCTTTCCCAGATCCAGTGTAAATGAAACGAGACTGGTATGTACTTACAGATCTTTAAAATACCTTAACAGTTTTTATTTGGCTTTCTGAAGAGAAGGTTCTGGTCCTATATTGTTGGTTACTTCTGCAGAAAAAAAATAGGCTGTTTTGCAATAATTTTGAATGCCCTTGAGCCCCCTTACGCAGAACTTCATGACAAACACCTCGCACAAGGCTTTTTGGGGTGGGAACCTTTCTTTTTAATTAGGTTGCAGATAAAGCAAACGTTCAGCTCTGTCACATTAATCTGTTGGAAGTTTCTGCAGTGACTTTTCCCATCAATTGTATATTCTCTATCAAGGTCAAAAGTGTCACTGTTCTTCAAAAACGAACATGTAACCTTTTGTTTAAGGAAGCAGTAGTCTGCTTTGGAAGGGACTTACACAAAAGATTAAATTGGTAGAATCAGGGATTCAAGGTAAATCAAAAGGCTCTTTATACATGTTGAAGAAGTTCCAGCTGAGGTTTTCCAGATTGCATAATTAAACAAATGCAAGATTAAGTGACAAAAGCCAGGATCAGACACGTTTTGAAGGCGTTTCGTTTGTTTTTAAAGCATACTGTTCTTTCTAGTAAATACCAGCTCTGGCTGTAAACTGAAAAATCAGCTTGCCTAAAAATCGTTGTAGTTAAAAGGTGCCTTCATATTAAAGGCAATAGAATATCATTAGCATAGTGTTTGCCATTAAGAGAAATGCAATGCAATGCTATATTTAACTGCTTTGTAAGAGTCAAGCTGTTGCAATGAGAAAATTTCAATGAAGTTTCTAATATAAAAATATATTCTGCAAGGCTATAACCTTCTTCAACACCTATCACTTGGAATTATATACTGGTTATCTTCTTGGAAGGAGGCAAGGATGTCTTTAACAATTTCCAAAATATGAATAGAATTATAAATTTCTCATTATAGGAAAGGTACCAGTTGTACATCTTGGTGTATAGATGGTTAAAAGCTGGTATCGCTATATTAGTCATCATAGATCAGCGTGTATATATATCTATTTGTGAGCTGAAAAGTGGTTGTTTGCTGCGTCGAAGATAGTAAAGTTTAAAAAACTGCTTTAAAAAATGTGCAGTAGAAAGTTTCCTCATGTCTATAGCTTTATGCTTAAAGGCCTAATTCTATAGTTGTACCCAGAGAGCGTTAAGCAGAGTGGGATATAACTGGGAAGATGCTTCAGGACCAATCCTGTAGCAGACCTGCTTCAGCCTCAGTCACCCTTTGGGGCACGGCGCCTTCTGGAGGGCATCTGCTGGATTCAGGAGGGTCACTGATTCAGGAGAGCGGTCAAACTCTCAGGGCAAGCGTTTTTTTGGTTGGGCACAGGTATATCTGGATGAGCGTTTTGGTGTGGCTCAGGAGCGCACTTCTGCAGCAAGTCCGCTCATTGTCCCCGCTTCCTGCAGACTTGGGCGCGTTGCCGAACGGGGCCAACGGGTTTCTTTTCGGGCGTCGCTAAACCAAAAGATGTTTTCAGCTTGCCAGTAACCATTCGGTCAGCGGGTCCAGACTGGCTCTCGCTGAAAGTGAAACCATCTGAATGAAATGTGGGCACTGCGTCCTCCATATCATGTTTTTCCCCTCTAGATTGACTCTGATGGAGCTGCGCGATGGGCTGTTGTCATAGCCTGTCCTGTCTCAGCCAGTGACTGATAGCAGATGCCTAGGGAAGACGGTAAAAGGCAAGCACATACTAGTTCTTTCCCAGTATATTTTCCCAGCTTTCAGCAATCTGCATCTCACAAACTTCCTGAGACAGAGATGGTATCTTGGGTTTAATAGCCCTTGATAGATTTTTCTTCCATTAGTTTGTCTGATTGTTTTTAAAACCATGTACATTTTTATCATCCACAATATCCTGTGCAGTGAGTTCTACAGTAGAACAATGTATGTGTTAAGAAGTACCTTCTTTTGTTTGTTTTGAATTTGCTACCTGATAATTTCATTTGATGCTCCTTTGTTCTTATCTTGTAAGAGACAAATGATTCCTTATCCACTGCCTTTATGCTGCTCCATTTATCACAGATCTCTTTGATACCACCTTGATCGTTTGTCTTCCAGGATGGAAAATCCATGTCTGTTTAGTTCCTTGAACAGAACCCGTTTCATACCTTTGATCATCCTTGTTCTTCTCTCTGCCTTCCCTAGTTCTGTTACATCTTTTTTGAGACTGGAGGACTGCATGCCAGCTAGATAACACGTTCAGTGTGCAGTGTCTGTCATTTAAATACGGGCTTAATGATGTGTTCTGTGGTGGTCTACATTCCTGATAATTTTTAACAGTATTCGATTTTTTTTTTTTTAACTGCTGCTGAAACTAAACTGTCATTTTCTTTAATATGTCCCTAATGACCACAGTATCTTTCTCTGTAGCGGTGACAGCTCACCCAGAGCCCGCACTGTATATGTGGGATTGGGGTTGGTTTCCTCCCCACCCATCCTCACCACCACTCCCTACAGTCCTTTATACCAGTCAGCACTGAGTTTTGTCTTCCATTTTACTATCTAGTCCTTTGCAGTTCTCTCGGTCAGCCTTTGTTTGTATTGCTATGAATGACTTAGTGAGTGGGGTGCTCTTCCTGCACACCATTCTTCCCCCTTTTCCAACCCATTTATTCAGCTGCGTCCTGCAAAACTCCTGTGGAACACTGATACTGACCTATTTTCATAGGGAAGCGGGATGTTTAATGCCATCTTTTGTTTCCCATCTTTTAACAAGTTATTTATTTGTTTGGAGATCAAACTAGTTGATTGATCTGATCGTGTTTGTCCTCACATACATTGATTCTCTGGCAATACTAACAGATTTATGAGGCAATTGTGCAAATGCCGTGTTGACTCTTCCCCAGTATGCTGTGTCTATCTCTGTGTGCAAAGACTTCTGTTCTTTCTAACAGTTCCTATCCGCTTGCTCAATATGTATGTCAAATGAATTGTTTTGTAGTTTTCCGGATCCCCCCGAGAGCCCTATTAGGAGATTGGAACTGTGTTTGCTACCTCACATTTTTCTGGTACGGAGATGCGTTTAAATAAGATTAACGTGAGCAGTAGTAGCTCAGCTGTGCGTCCGTGAGCTCCTGCAGAAGTTGAGGGAACACCATCTCACGCATGGGATCTGTTACCGTTCGTTTTGCCCACATTTCTCCTCTGACCTTTATCACTGATGCTTAAATTTCAGACTGATTCTCAACACACACACACGCACGCACACACACACACACACACACACAAAAAGATCCCAGTCAGGGAATCATCTACCTAACCTCTTCCATAGTGAACATAGAAGCAAAAAAAAAAAAAAAAAAGTTAAGTTTTGTTGTTGTTTGGGGGATTTAGGTTTTGTTTAGTTCTGTTTCTGCTTCAGCCTTTGTAGAAGGCTGTAGAAATTCTGCTCTGTAGAAATTCGTAGGCAGATCCGTGCCAGGGTTTCATTTCGGGCAGAGATAGGTTAGGTGATCCAGAGAGAGAATGGATGGGCTTTGCTCCTCTGGGATAGTCCATCAGCTTTCTGTTGCCTTTAACCCCAGGCAGCAAGAAGGGACCAGAGCAGAGCTCAAAGTGAAGTCTGCGAATGAACCTCCTTCAAGAAGGCACTGATAAGTTGGAGGAACTTGAAAAACTTCTGAGTTATGTGGGCTTTTTGTGTTGTTCATTGTTGTCTGTTTTGAGTATTTTTGGGGGGTGGTTGTGTTTGCTTGGGTTTATGGTGTGGGGCTTTTTTTTGTTTGTTTGTTTTGGGGTTTTTTTTGTTTTGTTTTTAATTCTCTTTTAATATTTCCTTTAAAGACGGCTAGGAAACTAAACATGGCAGTTATCTTAGTGCAACATTAGGATTTCATAATTAAAGTCACAATGGCAGGAAATGCAGAAGTTTAGGTTTCGGTAGCAATATTAGCTACATATGGACTGTTTTCACTTCCTGCTTTTCATAATTAATTCTTATTTACGTATTTCGTGACCTACATTAATAGCTAAGCAACTGGCAAAACACGGGTTTTATCCTAATGGTGTTTCTAGCCAGTGTGTGTATGAGGAAAATCAATTTTTATGTAAAGAATTCAGGCGCAAGAAATTTAAGTGATCTGTGCTGTTTTGTGTATGAAGCTTACAGAGCTTGAAAATGAGTCCTGTCCTTTCTGAGTCCTATCCCAAGGTTAACGTACTTGGTTTAATTTCCCGTAATATTAGTAACTTTGCTGAGATTTTTGCTACAGGACACCTCCCTGTAAGCAGCGGAGAGTGAAGAGGAGAATAAAGGTGGCTGGATCATGAACGACTCTCCAAGGAGGAGACCTAGAGGTTGGAGGAAGGGGGGTGCTTTGAACTCCCTGGCAGAGTCCTCCGAGAGGCTGAAGCTATCTGCAGGGAGGCAGCAGTTGACTTACAGGTACCTCTGTGGAGCTTTGTTTGTCAAGGGGACCGGGTAAAATGAGTTGCCGTGTTATGCACGAGGTCATTTCAAACTACGCTAATAAGTTAGAGATTATAAACTACAGGAAAGCAGTACGTGAAACCCTTTAATGTGCCCCATGTGTTAAAACAGTAGGCATGAACAAAAAGGGAGGGAAAACAAATGGCTTTGAGGCACGTTTTTGGTTTTGTTTTCAGTTAGTTGAGGTAGAGGAGGCTCATCAGGCATGACGGAAATTTGAGTTGTATTGCTCTTCACTAACACAGGTGACAGGGCACAAGAACCTGAAAATGGGGAGATTTGTGACAAACCTAGGGCTGATGAGGGCAGAGGATAAGTTGAAGGCTGGCTTCGAGGCTGAAATCTTGAAGTTCAGGGACTATGCAAGAGCTAGGGTTAACTTCAGCAAAGCCTCTAGAATTTGTCAGGAGCAGACACAAGAGGCAACAATTTGAGAAACTGAAGTTACAGGTTACAGACTGGGGGTCTCGCAGATGTTTGGAAGGAGGGTGTTTGTGCAACAAGCATGAATGTACTCTCCAGCCTTGACCAGAGAAGTGCTGGTCCTTCAGGAGATGCTTGCGGATAAGCACAGCTATTTGTAGTCCCAGAGACTAATTGAACATTTTAATTTTTGCCTAGTTAATAGGTGTTTGTAATTTCTGCACTGTATCAATGTTGATGGTTAATTGCTTGTACATTTCATTAGGAAAGCAAAATGAGACTGCGCCTGTAAGGTCCTCGGCTTGATCTGGTTGGCGTTGGCGATCATGCTGTGCAGTAGTCAGCATTGCTCATGAAAAAAATCAGACATTAAATGCAGTCAAAGGACATGAGAGTCCTGGGCTTTGAGTGATTCTGACCAACTCCATGCTGCCTTTGCCGTCTTCGGTCTTAATATGTTGTTAATACCGTATGTGGTTCCATTTTGGCTGGGGTATTCAAATTGCTGTGGGATTTGGTTTTTTTTTTAAGTTGTCCCGTATTTGTAACCCAGCAGTGAGTAAATGGTCTGTCGAGCCATTCTTTTTCTGTCTTCTGTCATTTTTGAGTAATCTCAAGTGTGACTCCTTTATAATATGAATGGTATATAGTTCCAGTTGTGATTTAATGGGTTGGATAGTGACTAAGGTAATGAGCTGAAGGACTCAAGTTGATGATCTCATCTTTCAGCCCACCAGCCTGTCTGAAATTTTTAGTTAACCACCGCTCGTGCACAAATACTCACTTACCTAGAATATTTCTTGGAACTTCAAAATTTTTCATATCAAACATGGGGTGAATTTAGTAGTGAATCAAAAGGGACTTTCTATTATTTGAAAGAATTTGCATGTACCTTTTTAAGATAAATGAATTCTTTAATTTTAACTGTACCGATACCTCCCTTGTTCACGTCATAACTTGAGCAAATTTTCGAGCAGTGAAGATCAGGCATATTGTTTGATGGGGGGAAAAAAAAGTTTGTTTATGAGCAGAGTTTACATCTGATTATGCAGAGCCTCTCAGTGCACTAAAACTGTTGTATGGCATGTTTCATAAAAGCAGTATTTTAGTAAAGGAGGATCTCGTGTGAGATTGCTTTTCATCATTGTTGAGAAACAGTGATGTTTCTCCTTGGGCGTGAGCCACAGTGCACAGATTTGTGGAATGAGTGTTTATAAACTCAGAGTTTCCAGGTACTTGTGGGGTTTCCAGAGTTATGTTATGCTTCCAGAGTTGACTGAATTGAATTGATTTAACTCTGCCTATAACATATAGATGTTTTGATAGGTATATTAAAGGTCTGCATTCATCCCACGGGTGGCTTTTTGGACTAAACTGAGGCATCCAAGTTAGCAATGCAGCTGCTGTAGTCTCTATCTGTAATCCATAGAAGCAGAGAGGTACTGCCGGAGGGTAATTTGCAGGTGCCTTTGTTTCTGTTTTCCATGCACAGATAATGGAGAAGGGAGCAAATCTCCTCCCTTCTTTTTTAATTCTGAAGTACTGTCATCTTTTCAGCGGTGGGGTTTGGCATCCTACCTCCGGAGAGGTTTGCTCAGTCACAGCCTAGTCTGTGTAGGATGCTGTTCTCATACTGTTGTTTTTTCTTTTTAGAGCTTTGATAGTGCGACTGTCAGGTTGGCATCTCGCTCTGTTTTGTATCTACAACCAGCAGAGCTTCATTTTTGCATCCCTGTCATGTACTAATGAACTGAGTCTTGAATTCCGCTGTTGCTCCTTGAAAACTAAGTGCCAAATTTGTTTCCACACAAAGCTCCTTCACTCAAGATGTGAAGTAGATTCAGATGTGCTAGCATATACACTTTGTGAAGTTTGTCTTTTGCTGCTTTCTGGCTACTGATGGAACGATTTGATTGCAAGCCACTTTCTGGCTACGCAGTCTTCCTCTGTACAGAGGTTTGTAAGAGCTCTTTATCACCAGTAAATATTCTCAGTAGCATATGGCACTTGGAAACTTTAATAAAATACAAACTTCAGAAAGATGCCAATATGAAGAGGATCTTAACTTCCAATTAATTTTGCACTTATATTAGTTCAGAAATTGTAATTTTCAGGAGCAATGTCTCTACTAATTGTCTGTTACGGATTGCTTTGTTTGCAGTGGGCTTTACTAACCTGGCCATATGACATTTGTAATGTGACTACACTGCTGCAATTTTGCGGCTCTGTCTAAAAACGAACGCTGAAAACACGTTGAAGGAGTCTGCAAATAGCCTTGCTGTTATCAAGCGATAAGTCCAGTGGCAGCCTATGATGCTTTTAGAACTAGGTGTGGAGGGGATGACCTGGTTTAAGGTCAGTGTTTTGGCTGAGTGTTGTTAGAAGAGTTGAGCTACAAGACCATAGGAAGATTTTTGAGAGTTGGGCAGTTGAAGATCCCTTTTGGGGTATCACTGATGCTGGTTCAATACTTCATTGGAAACCTAGTGCTGATCTTTTTGGATATAGCAGATTGACCCTTTTTTGCTCCTATATACCGTTTATGTTTGTTTTAGCTAAATTGGCAGGCGAATTTAGCCTACCCTTTGTAGTCACCCACCACCTAGACGTACTTCCATAGAATTGCCTAGGTTGGAAGGGACCTTTCAGATCATCTAGTCCAATCATCTCACTTAATTGATAAACGCAAGCATAGAGTAATGCTCTCCTTATGCTGCCTGTGTTATTTATGACAGCAAACAACCTTGATACCCAGATGTCTATCCGACTAAGATTATGTAATTATTTATAATTTTATGAAAATGAAAGAGTAAGAGAGGGCTAGTCTCAGGTAGTATAGTCAGTCCTTTGGACAAAGGAACCTGCCATAAGGCAAATTTTTCAGATGTTGGGTGGAGAACTGTGGTTTCTCAGAAGACTTCCTACATCTCAATGCCAGGGGTGGGAAGGATTGTTGCATAATGGAAGTGCAAAAAGAAAGTGCCTGTTGGCTTGTAACTGATGAGGTTTGAATGCAGCCCTTTGATAGGCAGAGGAGCAGAAAGCTTTTGAATTTTGAAGGTGGAGTTTCATCAGTTTTTATAAAAGGGATGGGAGGGTAGGGTTACGTCTAGTAGGAGAGAGCTGGGCTTGATCGCCTGAAAGGTCCCACCCTGTCTTACAATTTATGTTTCTGGCTAGAGGAGAAGGATGACCTGCCTGTGTGAAGGAGGTTCGTATTGTCAACAGAAGGTCATATGACTGGGGAGAGCCTGTGAGAGGAGGGCTCTTCTTTGGGGAGGAAAATGGGAGTTTTTCCACAATTCCCTATCCGCGCTGTATTAATGTACACTTGATATAAGTAAAATTATTTTCATTATTTGATGGGGAAAAATTATTTTCCAAAGTATATATAAAGGCCATTTTCCATTCAATTATCCAAATATTCTGCCTATATTAGTTTGTAACTCTTAGTCACAGTAACTACCCAGTTGAGAAAGACTTGCCAATGCAGAGAAGGAGCACTAAAGTGCTAAAATAAATCTTAACCGGGTAATAGCCTGCAGAAATAAAGCTTAACTGCGCCTTACTTTACATAATTAAGAGTTTTGGCCTTTTAAAATATATTTTTCTATCTTATTTAGTTTCCAAGGATTTGCATTTGCTCCAGGATTTTATTCTCCTATAGGTCAGTGAAAGATGTGGTGAACTTTGAAAGTTCATTAGAAGTGTTATTGTTAGTTTGCTATCTTTATTCAGATGTAAATCTCAATGGGAAAAATGTTGCTTCTACTATAATAGTGATATTCCCCACAAATGGAAGTTTTGTTACTGAGCTTAAGGGGCTTTGATTTTATTTATTAGCTTATTATTCTTCACACATCAATTTTTCATTTCATTTACAGGGAGCAGTTAGGAGCTGAGTTTTGCCTTGAAATCAAAAAAAAATATATATATTTTGAGTGCTCTAGGTGGCGTTTGGTTTGTTTGTTTTTTGTGTTATGTGTATCATTCTATATTAGTACATATCTTATGGTAATTTTGATAATTTCTGCAATAAAGCATAAAACCACACATTTCAAATGATGGAAGACGGTAATTATAATGATAAATAATGATAAAAGCGTAATGACTAAATAGTCTGTGTTCATTAGGTAAAGAGAGGAATATGTGATGTGATACTGCTGTGTATGCAAAGGGTATCTTAAAACTTTTAAGTGGTATTTGCACTGCTTGGATTTCAGTGGAAGGTCAAATGACTTTTAAAAGGAAAAATCCATAGTATTTACCAAAATGTTGATCTTAATAATGACATGCATTTCCGTAGTTTGTAATTTCCATTCTTTATTGCACTGGATATTATATATTTAAAAGTATAAAATACAACTGCATAAATACAGTGCACAGTCAAAATGGTAGGAAGTACTGCTATTCTGGGTAAACTAAGAAAATATTTGCATTCTCCAGTTGCCAGCCACCACCCTTTTACCAAGAACATGAAAAGATATTATCTGTCATACTACTTGAGTTGTTAATTTAACATTTTTAATTAAAATAAAAATGCGTAACAGTAAATGTAAGAACTTTTTAAAGTTTTCACTAAGAAAAGGAACCTTACATAATGGTTAATGAGATTATAGATAAAATGTTAGTTCATAATGCTGTTTATATAATATGATTTCAGATATCCTTTGATATGAGAAAAAAAATAACTGAAAGCCAATCTTGAACTTCAGATGAATAAAATACAGCTTTGCTCCTTATCACTTCAGTAAAAGCTTTGTAACAAAACCTAACTTTTTTTTCTTCACATAGCAGAGGGAGCTTAGGATATACTTGGAGTGTGATTCATTTTGCATGGCAAAAGCTGAAGTTGAAATAAATATTTTGAAAAATAAAGGACTAACCACCATTCTTGGCTTATGTATGAGGTATTTCAGGGTACATCAGTTTATTTGTAGTTCAGGTTTTGCCGTGCAGTTGAGTCTTGTCTCTTCTAAATCATGTTCACTCTTACTTACTAGCTGTGATGAAAGCCATAAAAGTTCAATATACTTCCACATGAGAACTTGCTGGCAAAATAATAGCGGTCTTTGGCTGAAGTCTGAGTCCCAGCTGTTAAGTCATATTTAAACTCATCGGAGGAAAGAAACTGGAGGTCAGTTATCAAAATACGAAGAACCCACATGTTAGCTTGTTAGTTACTCCTCTTGTAATCTTTTGAAGTAGGCACATGTTTTTGGAAGGATTGGCTTCTTAGGATCTGCTCTTAAAACTTATTCAGCAATAGAAAGATGTAGAAAGACACTCTAGCACGTTTCGTTTTATGGCTGTATTAAATACTTGCAAAGAAAATCACAAAGATAAAATATCAACCAACGTAACATTTTCACGTCATTCGGTCCCTGTATGTAAGTTAGGCATACAGATGCTGCTGGTTTTCTGGCTAATATTTCTAATTTGCTTTTCAAAATGTAATTTAAATACTCCTGGAGTATTTTCATTTTTCATGCTGTTTCCTCTGTCTAATCCCATGGGATACGATGTAGAACTGCTAGTAAAGTTTGTTTGTTTTTGTAGGCTTGGGGGGGGGGGGTTGGTGGGGGTTAGTTGCATTTCCTTAGGCATTGTTAACTATGCGTTTTAATGCTGAAACTGGGCCAAGAAATTCCACCTCATAATTACATTCTGTGGTTTAGTGGCAGAACATAATACGACTGCCTTTAATAGCAGATATGGGAGAACGCACGAAAAAGATTTCTAGTAAGGCTGTTTGTAAAGCACAGACCTCAGGGCAAAAGACCTGGTTTTGAATATGAAAATCACATTCCTAAATTTATTTAAGGGAGATAATAGAACGAATGGTTGATTATAAAGTAATTCTATGAGAGATTGTTTGAAATATCTTAATTCTGAATTACAAAGTAATATATTAGATTAATAATAAGGAGAAGGGGGACTTGTTACAGTAGGTCAAGTTGTTGACTTTCAGATTAGTTCTTTTCTATTTAGCAAAAAAGTAACATCTTTACAAATACTGGAATATGTGTGGTCAGAGCAGTGTTCTTCAAGCCCTGATACTAATACTGTATATTGAAACAAGGATTATTTTTTCTTTATTTCTTTGTATTTAATTTCTGGACATTGTAATCCATTACATTCTGCGTCCTTGGCGTAGCAGCTGTAGGGAACACAAAATGGCAAGCCACCAAAAGGAGGAGTCAAAGCAGCTGCCACGCTTCGACTTTGAAATGAAGGGCTGGAGTCTGGGTCTGGCAGCAGCCATCGGCAAGGTGCTGTACCGGAGGAGGAGCTCCCGAAGATGTTGTGATCTGACTCACCTGAGAGTCAGAATCCTTCCCTGGCTTTTTCTGGGGCTGGCAAAGATAATACATACATAATAAAATACAGAGAGCTGTACAAAAGCAAGAACTTAAATAATTCCCTAGTGTATATTGGCTGCGCAAGTCGACTAGTCAATGGGTGGAGCAGATCCTCAGCACCAGGAAGAGGGGATTAGTAGCTACTCCATTCCTAGTTCTACAAACCAAAACCAGAGGTGTCCTACCTACAAACGAGAAGGGTCTTTTTGTCCCGGCATGTTCCTGTGCTGGGAGCCCAAGATGCAGCAGGAACCCAATGTCCATGAACAGAACAGAAAAATTAGTTCTGTTCACAGATTTATTTTACTGGGCCTGTCTGATGAGTTCATCTTGGGTAGGACAGTTCCATCTTCTGTACCTGGCATTAGAAAGTATTGACTAAATACTTCTAAGTATCGATTAGAAAATAAATTTTCATGAGCCTGTGCTCACATTATTTCTATTAACGTGATTAAATAAATTGTTGTTCAGGTTAAGTCTTTCTCAGAATTAATTAAAAAAGAAGGAGGAACTTAATGCTTTCCCAAGTTGGGTAACGTTTTTAGGATTACGTTGTTCTGTATTCTCCTGCCTCAGGCAGGTGAGCGTCTTCACCTTTGTGTCGATGCAGCAGCTGCCTTCATCACTGTTGTATCCAAGGGTGAATTCGTAGGATCTAGATTTTCAAAGCAGCCAGACACCTGCAGATGACAACAGTCTCCTGGTCCAATTTTTTTTAAGTATATACGGAAAGTAGATGGGCTTATTAGCGGTTAGGCACCTACCCCACTTTGACTTTTTGATTCCCTTCATATGGATTTCAAAGTATTGAAAAAACTTGAAAAATCCAGCCCTAGAGGCCCCATAGAAGCAGATTGAACCTTCTAACCAATATTTGTTACATACTTATCTTTCCATGAGGAGCAGCATCAGTCTTTGCACCTCCTGAACTATTTGTCCTTGTTTTGGGAGGTGGGCTAGATTAATCTCTCTCCATATGAAATGGATGTTTTAATATCAACATGAATTTAGTTGGGAAAGCACAAGTCACTGTTGAATTTGAGGCATAGTTTACCCCAGTCTGGGCTTAATTCAGCATGTAATTAAACACATTTATAACTTTAAGCATATGAATAGTTCTAATTAAATTAATGGGTCTCAGTGCAGTTACGTGATTTTGCCTGCCTGAGACGGAGTGTAGGATTAGGACCTTAATTTAAAGATTGTGCTTCACAGAATGCCAGAGTTCATCCCTGTTCTTATTAGAAACATTAGCCTATGGTAAGGTCTTAGAATCAATAAATATTCCTGCTATAAAAAAAGATAAATGCCAGTTTTTTCTAGCTTTTCTGAAGACTTTTACCTATTTATTTATACAAAGGGTTAGGAAAGCAGCACTGATGAGTAATAACGAATGTATTTTGTGGTTTCAAGTCTGCCACATCAACGTTCTCCAAATGAATTTGGTTTGCAGCAGACACTGCATATTGTAAACTTTTTCTGAGGCAATATTTAAATGCACTTCCCTGGCAGCACAGAAATATAAATAAACATGCAGTGTTAACTTTTAATATTACTAATCAGAGTGAACTTCAAAAGTAGCTTAAAAAAAATTGTAGAGTTGTTTTTGTTGGATTTCAAAGGAGATGTGCTGTACAGATAGCAACATTTTATCAATCACATAATGGAAAGAGAAGTAGAAGCAGCATTTCCGAAAAGGCTTGTAGAGTTTTGTACCGATGTGCTAATCCATTCAGATGTTATTGTTAACACCTGTACTGAGGGATGGGAAGACTTGCTACCTTACGGGCCCTTGAGACAACTGTTATTTACATTTGTGTAAATGAATTTGATAAATACATTTTAAAATATAGGGAATTGGGCAGTTAAGCTATTGATAAAATAATAAGAAATGTGAGAAGGTGATATTAGTGCTAATTATTATTATTAAGATAATATTCCAGATAAACATCACCACGCTGTTTAGCTAGAGCTTCTGCATTTATTAAATGATAATCATATTTCTAAAGAGCAAGGACGAGTACATTATAAATTAATTAACTGGTCATGACCTGCCTCCATTTCAACCGGCTGCATAAATTTGCTATTGATATTTCTAAAGGCGGTACCATTGCTGCTGATCCAGTTTTCCTGGTCTATCAGGGAAGCTTGTGGCAAACTGTTTGAGTGGAATTTCCCTACACGTGGTGGCAGTGTGCAAGATCTCAGTACACAGAAACAATACTTGCTCTATTTGCTTCTTGCTTGATAAGCCACAGTCTAAAGAAGCGGCCTTTTTTATCGTCGCTTTGGGGTTGGTATTTCTTGCATTCATGCTAGCTGATGAATGAGGGGACTGTTGTCTGTGTGTATTTGTAGCATGCAAATATAACTACTGTCACACTTAATAGAGGTTGTTTATGTGTCATTGTGATGCTTCTTGTTAGCAATATTACCTGACCAAGTAAGTTAGGCTTAAAGTGATTAACTGCGGAAATATTTCAAGTGTATGTGTGTGTTTTAATGGCAAGAGTATACAATCCTCAAATCTGTTCAGAAATTAGACAGTACTGAAAATCACACACCCTGGGTGGAACGCAGAATTTCAACAGTGTTGTTTTGCAAATATCGCATTGGGTTCACAACATTTGCAGTGCATTAAAAAAACTGCTTAACTGAAAAAAATTAGTTGTAAAAGCTGTCAAAGCTGTTCTTTCCAGCGAGACCAAATATCTTCCTGTCTTTCTCCGCCACTTTTGACTGTCTCAAAGACCTACTTTACTGACATTTTTAAATAAAGCAGAAGTATCCAGCTAGTGGAGAAAATGCTAAGTTATTCTACTTGTGCTTTATATAGAAAAGAGTATCTCTTTCCAGAGGTTGCATTTACCAAAATCTTTTAAGACCTCGAGATCTGTTTGTATTGCTGGCCAGGGTGAGAGGACCCCAGGAGGGTGCTGTGCAGCCGTCACTTGCCGTGTGCCTGGGAACGCGCCACAAAGACAAGGGGACCTGCACACACGCCCCCCATCACTCTCCCTGCCAAAAATCTGTGGATGGCCAGGAATAATTGCCTATAACACAACAGCAAGCGATCCAAAAACCGGATGGATTTCCGAAACACTTACAGCAGTGTTTCTGCATTAATTTTTTCTATTACTAAAAGTCTAGCAATCGATATATATTTACAAAATAAGCTCTTTAAAGAGAAAATGACCATGGCAAGATTAAAACACTAAGGACTTGCACTGTGATACAAGCTCAGCCTTCTGATTTCAGGTGACTCCTCCCTTTGATAGATGTATTCTAACAAGAGCTATCCAGCCAAGACTTGTGTTCTTTGCAGTAGGACTGGTTTATTTTATTTTATTTTATTTTATTTTATTTTATTTTATTTTATTTTATTTTATTTTGAATAGAGAAATGAATGTATTTGTGCGTACTTTTGTATAAGGATGGGCACACACGTGTGCCTTTTCTCAGAAGCCTTCATCGTGGCGTTGTGAAAGGGCTGTCTGCACCACATTGGAATACAGAAATAAAACGTCTTAAGAGTGGAATTTGGTCTTGGTGAGAATATCTACAGAGTAATCATGTTTGCTGTCTACACTGTATTTCCTGTGGTCTTCTGTTGTTAAATTATGATCTCTGTCACGTCGTTTAGAAGTACCAATTGCTTTCATATGGTAATATGGAAAAGAATCACAGTTAAATAAAATGCTTCTTTGGCACTTACTTTTGGAAATACACGATGGTGTAATTCCTAGGGAAGTTTGCGATGTGTTCTTAGGTATTTTAGTTTTTCTCCTTTGTTTTCCGCACTGTTGAGCATCTCAGTAACTTACTGCTCTCAGACCCTCCTTTTCAGCCCAGTAAAGCTGTAGATCCTTCCTCCTTCCACACACCTTTGTGTTTCAGGCTACTGAATAATTGACTGTTGTGCAAATGTTTTTGCTTCCTATACTCTTAAGAGTCCTTCAGGCAGAAGCTGGGACAGAAGACACCCAGTTTCTAGAGAAACGCAGGGAGCCTGTCCTTTTCTCCTGTACCCACAGCAGATCTGAGAACTGGGCTGGCAGTAAGGATGAGAAGGAGCTTGGTAGTCTGAACTTTTCTTTCCTTGCTTTCTTAAAAATACTTTTTTTTTTTACCTCTTGACTTCTCTTAGACCTGTGCTAATGGACCGTATAGCTGTGGTAGTTATCGAAGATTGAGCATCTTGAAAGTAGGGCATACCTTGCTTCTGTACAGAACCCTTTGAGTATGTGAAGGAGCAGCGTAATTAAATCCCGCTCTGATTTCAGTATTGAGAACTACTGAGATAGCCAGTACCAACTTTGAAAATTAGTTTCTGTCCTAGAATTTTTATGTTAAAATCATTAGCCCCAAAATTCAACATCTCTGTGGTAGTGCAGAAAATTATTCTGTAAGCGTTTGATGACTCTCTTCAGAGATTGCATGCTTGTTCCATGGTTGAGCAGATACAAATAACGTAACAAATACTTAGTTGCGTAAAAGCTTACAGAGGGTTTAATAAACTACCAAATATTCAACAGCAAAATAAATAACTGAAACGTTGCACTTTGGTGCACCTGTTTTATTTGAGCATAAAGTTACTGTTTTGAAGAGTTTATGTCTGTAATTTAAATTGCAGTATGTAAAACTGTTTTCTATTAAAAACAGTACATTGCCCCAAATTGGGCACGTTACACCAGAACTTTGACTAAGCCGTAATTCACAGCTATCCTCAAAAACTGTGTCATAAGAAGCCGTAAAAAAGCATCCTACCAAAGTTTCATTTGGCAAGGAGAAATAGCTCAGCTACATTAAAATTTGTTTCTAAGTTGTTACTAAAATATATGTGTATGCCTGTGTGTTTGTAGCATATGCTGTGGTTCAACTGTATTTTTAATAGCCACGTAACTGTTTTTCTCTGTACTTTGCCAGGAGAATTCTTTTCAGTTTGAAAACTGTTATGCTTGCATTCATCCCAAGAAAGGAATTATTTGGGGAAGGTTGATAAAAATGTGCTTAACATTCTGTGAAAAAATTAATCAGTTTGAGTTCTTAATGGTTGTAATTGCAAGTTTCAAGGTATAAAAGAAGAAAGTCTCTGTCTCTGCTGGGTCAGGAGGACACGGGACGAAGCACTGTTATGCGTGCACAGAGCTTGGTTACAGCTCAGGGAAGCTCTCTGGATGCTGATAGTCCCTCACCACGGCAATCTTGATTTCCAGTCCACGGAACAGGCCAGGATTGGGAATAGCATTTTTCTTAGCATGGACTTAAAATGACCTTATCCCACCTTCTTTTGGGCTGAGACCTGTGAGGAGACACCCCCCCTCACCACGAGGATTTCTTGTTTTGTGGGCTGCCGTACAAGGATGTAGGAAAAACTTTTGAGAATCCAAGGAAAATCTAGTAGTTCAGCGGTCATGAATAATTAAATCCCTAGCTTTCTGAACCACCTTTGGGTTTCTTAGGGTTTTTTGTTTGTTTTTAATTATTTTTTTTTCAGACATGTTTTAAGAGTCCCCTTTTAAGGCGCTCTGCAGTCAGGAAGAGTGACGTTAATTTTCATGGGGTTCATGTACTCTACCCCTGAATGTTCGTCTGAAAGCTGAGAACCCCGGGCACCACTGCACCCCCTCGGCGCTGCGAGTACCAGACAGTATAGGAATACGGAGCGTGTTTTGGCCATGGTGTTAATTAGGCTTAAGCAGAAAAGCTCACGATAAATACACGGAGGGAAGGACTTCTTGTGACATTTGATGGCTTTAGATCAGGTCTGCTCTCAGTCTGTTTCTATTTGATGCTTTGAAAGGAGTGTGGGGGGGAAAGAAGTGTGGCTAACTGAAAATAGACTGCATAGGGGAGACACTATATTGCAGGAGTGATTGCTTTCTAAATAAAGAATTTCTGTATCTCCCGAGAGAAATTAGGAAAAGGACCATAAAGTTTCTGTTGGCCAGCAGGAGGGAACCATCTGCTGGAGTTATGAACAGTTGGCTGCATTTAACAGCCAGTGGTTGATGGTCTCTCCTCTAACCAGGAGGAATTAGTTTATTCAACGCAGGTGATTGAAAGTGAAGAATAACATGCCAGAGTTAAGGAAGGGAAAAAGCAAAAGTGGAAAAAAAGCTGTTTAAAAACAACGTTATGGTTCCACAAGGACAGTATTTTTCTATTTCAATTTTTTTACCATAAATTTCTCAAATCGTTAAAAGGCGCCTGCACACGCTATGTCATGACGTTGGTGAATCATTAGCTTCATCTGCGAGAGAAATACAACATTTTGGCACTTCCTTTTCTTTTTCCTTTCTTTCCTTGTGGTTTTCCATTTCTCTCCTGCAAACAGTTAGGATGAACTAAAGCATTCTCTGTTTTCCATTAGGTCTCATTTGCTACAGCTTTCTGCCTTTAAATTACTTCTGAACCACAGAATCTGGCAGGGCTCGTTGGAAGGCATTTGAGGACAACTACTTGATCTGGAGTACAGCCATGTACGGTACTTGAAGGCATAGAACAAAGCAGTATAAATTGAGATTATTTTACTAAATGTTTATGGCTCTTCCAGGACAGCCAGTAGAATTACAGGAAAAAAAATCTTAATTAGGGCATAGTATGTAAATACTCACTTTTTATTGCGTTAAGGAATGCTTTTACCTTCTCCATCTTAAAACAAAGGCCGTTTAATGGCTTTTCCTTAGTAGTGTCCCTAATCTAACATTTCTCATCTAATTGTTGGAGATCAAGTATACATAAAGAATTGCTGATAGGAGGGGTATTGAATAAACGATTTAAGGAGGACTGGCTAGGTTAGTAGATTATAATCACGATTCCACAACTTTGCAGCCCAGTTTAAACTCCACACTGGAGAAGAGTAAATGCAAATTTTAGTAATACGTAATAGGAGCCAGTTTAAACATGTTGGAGCAGTTCTATCCTTATATGCCCCCACGCAGCCTCAGTAGATCCGGTGAACTCCTGTTATGTGCTGCAGGTACATGTGTGCAAAACCAAAGTGGATGCCTCCAGTCCACTTGAATGCATCTGAAAAGGAAGGAACTTAGTAAAAGTAATGATGGCTTAAGTGGTCTACCAGTGCAATAATTAGCATCAGAATAGAGAATATTTTACAATGTATTATAACGGAATGCTGTCCTTGGAGAAAGTGAGGCAGTGGGAAGGGAGAAGTGATGCGCTGAAAGCTGCAGGGAGGGCCGGAGTTGAGGAGGCGTGAGTTGTGTTCCCAGCTCCTGCCCGTTCCTCTCGACCATGTCATCCTTCCCAGGCACTGGACCCGTCACTCACTCCTGGAGGCACCGTGTTTGATGTAATTCTGAAAGTGTGGCTGAGAAAGGGGGAAATAGCGCAGTAAGAAGTACAGCATATTGAAAAATAACATTCCTGCTAACTTGTTTAGGTATTACGCAATAGAGGAATTCAAGCCATGTAAACTGTTTTGCAAGGTGTTAGGTCATATTTTTTTCCTCTTTCCCATTACAGTTTAAGTTCTTCGTGCAACAAGCTCTGTGTGTATTCAAGAACTGTAAATATATAGAAGCATGTTTTTGAAACTTGGCCAGTTGCTTGCATGCAAATTAGAGTGATCAAGGTCTTTTGTACAATTTTCCACCGGCAAAAGAGAGTGCCTGTGCAAATTATGTAGATCATGTTATTCCTAGGCGGGTACTAATTTGCTTGCATGTTACCGGTTAAATATCATGAATACAAATGGAGATTGGCTTGAACTCTTGGGGAACTTTGATAAATAGACAGTGCTGGGTTTTCTGTGCTTGTTATTTCTTGTGATAAAGGAACAAATACAATGGACATTCTAGATGGATGAAACATCTTTGGTTTTAGCATTAAGATGCATCCATTGCTGGAAACAGTATGTTTGTATTTAAAGCACACTTTTTAGGTCTTAGATAACAGTGTGGTTATCCAGTGTTTTCAAATTCATGATACTCATTCTGTAATTTTGTGGCTTCCTTACCATTGGTAATAATGTAGTAATGAAAGTGATACGCAGTGCTTGAAAGGTTAATGTTGTCCCTTTGATTGAAATACAATGAAATACTCAGAGATGGATGCTGGTTGTTTATTTTCTGTGCTTGCTTTGTCAAATTTATAGTCCTCCAGCTGAGGAAATGCTGGCTTGTGAGGTGTGCCATCAGTGCCTGAACGTCCCACCCTTCTAGTCTCAAAGTGTGTCTTGCAAGCTGATGGTTTTGTGCATTTGCCCCAGATCGCATCAAGTGGGTTTCGAAGGATCTGAATGCTTTCTCTCATCATGACTTTAGTACAAACAAAGCAGTATGTAGGACGTGAAGAAGCACCCAACAGACTCCCAGGATCATGTTGCAGATTGTAAAAGCACATATTTGGAAGAGCATTGTCTGTGAAATGGTGAAGACACTTTTCATATATCCCTGTAGCAATGTTTCCATTTGAGGAAGGCCATTAATGAATGTTTTTCTTTTGTTTGCTTTACATTGTAAGTTTCTGCCAAAGGCAAATGCTGCCCTGATGGAAAAAGCAAATGAGAAAAGTATAAAGATATATTGCTGATTTCAATTCACAGCCATGCTTTTCTACTTTTATATTGGCATGACACGTAATTCTGTTTCTCTTATACATCTTGTTAATGAATAGAATATTCCATGGAGAAGTAGGCTTTAGTTATCTGGTAGCTAATTAGGCAAAAATTACTGTTGTGGCAGTATTATGTGAGATGCAGCAAGGGGTCACAGGGAGGGGAATCTGTTTTTACTTTACTAAAATCTAGAATGCTGTTTTTCTTACTCTCCAAGAACAGGTTGAAATCTTGCGTGTCTTACTTCATTGGGCCAAATCTGGAATTTATTTAGATCTCAGTCAGATACAGTAGTAACACATTCACATTCAGCAGTATGAAATTTCCCAGAGTAATTTAAGTGATGCCAATTAAGCTCACAGCTACATGAGTCACGTAGAATAAAGAGAGAGAAAAGTGACCAAAAAAGCACATAGCCATCATTGCATGCCGAAGATTTAGGAGGTATGTCTGAATAGAAGAAGTAAGCGCAAAATTTTTAAATTTTGTACTGTGTAAAGTGCCGGTTAAATATACGCTGATGAAAAGCTGCTTGATTTTAAAAGGTAAATACCAAATCCAGGTATATTCTACCAATATCAGAGAGAGAACACTTAACGCGTGTAAGACTTAGTTTTATGAAACAGAAGGCAAAACAGGTAAAAGGCAAAGTTTTACAGAGTTGTTCCTTCTTTCGTTTGTGCTGTCCGACAAGCTATATGTGAAAAAAATTCATAATAAGCCTAAAAGTTACCAGGAAAGGTTCACCTCTTAGCACAAGCACTCTGGAAAGGGTTGTAAATATTGCATTCTAAGCTAGTTTAGCGTAAAGAAGAAAGGTTTGACAAAAATACATCTTCCTTTCTGCCCTGGTTCAGAATTCATCGTCTGTTCCACTGGGACTGACTTACGAGTTTTTCTTCATTCGGCTTCGTGTCTAGCTGCCCCCTTCTGCTCAGCATGGCATCTCGGTACTTCTCAGAAAGTAATTCTGCTGGGGGGGGGAGGGGGGGAAGCGTGAAGGTGATTTCTACAAATCCTTTATATTTTCTGTAAAAGCAGAGAGCTGTTTAAGTAGCAAGGAGAAACTTGGCAACGTTCAGTATGTTCCTGATTTCAGCTCAGCTGCAGAAGAATGAGAGGGAGACTGGAGCAATACAGTGCCATTATTAAAGATATTACTGTCCTATCTTGGTAGTGCGATACAGTGTCAAGGGAATATGGTTGAAATGACTATGTGTTTGTTGTAGTGTTCACCCTTGCACGATGTAGGCACGCATTTATGTATACTGGCAAAATGTGGAGGGACGTAGGTAGAATGTAAAGCTACAGAGAGGTGTGACGGCTTTGTTGCCGGAAAAAAGGGAACGAACTACATTATGAGTGGAATAAAAGAAAATAGAAATGAAATGCAAAAGTGGAAAAGCCTGAGTATTTTTGTTGACTGTGATGATCTCAGTGAGGGCTGGATAAAAACTCGCCCTCTATTATAGAGATGGAAAAGCTCCATGGGATTTAGTGGCGACCGTAAACAAATGCTTACATACACATGTAAAGGTGAGAACCGAGAAGAGGAGTAGGGCTGGAGAAAGGGAATACCAGACGGATGAGGCAGCACACGCTGAAGGGCAACCCCAGCTGCGTGGTCATGAGGATGGGACAGGGAGGAATGCATGAGTGGGCAGTAATGGGATGATGGACACAAGATTGGAGAGGCAAGGTGGAGGAGGGCCAAGAAGAGGTCGTGAAAAAAACAGGATGCTAAATATAAATAGGATTCAGACATTAACTGTGTCACAGTGACATAATTACGGCCGTTACATTGTTTTAGTCTGGAAGGACACAACCTCAGTCCTTAAGGTTTTAGGTTACAGGGACTGAGGGACAAAGTTAAAAGAAATAAATAGTATGAATGGAGGCAGGAAACAACAAAACCGTGAGTGGTGATGTAGATGGAGCAGGTTGCTAATGAATTAAGGAAATAAATCCAGCTCTGTTTATTTAGTTTTAAATATAGAGTAATTTGGAAAAATTCCAAAATAAATTTTCAAGGTTTTTTTTTTTAAAGATAAAACTGAAGACATTGTTTTTTGCTGGTAGGTGTTTTTTTAGATCTTCATATTCACTAATGTGTTTTCAACATACCTGCTAACTTAAATGCATTTCCTCAAAGTCCATTCATTCATTTTAAAAAACTGTCATTCAGATTCTGTGACGTGAATGTGTTTTAAATCCCTAGATGGGTTTATTAGGACAAATTGCATTTCAAATCTTGGACACTCATTGTCTTGTATTTATTGGCTGGGGGGAAAAAAGAGAGTGTTAAAAGAGCAGCTTACTGCTGGTTGAAAAATGCACCAATCTCATTGTCAGGTGGTAAAAACATACTCATAATTAAATTTAAACATAGTTTAGGCTCTTACCAGGTCACTGACTTTTTTTCATCCACACAGAAAATTGTGCAAGTAATGAAATCACTTATCTCTAATATTTTGTAGCTGTAGCCTGCATTCTCCTTCAAATCACTTTTTATTCCCTCCATCAAACTCACAGGTGTCTTACACTTCTCTGCTTGCTCCCTGCAGCTAGCATGATTTTTTTAAAAAGAAAACTTTTCCTTTTACCTGGTGTGGTACTGCAGGCAATTTCCTAAATCCTCAGCAGCTGTAAGGCTGGTTTGTAGGGGAGTGAAGTGCCCTCCCCAGGGGTGGGCTGGCTTTGCTGGGTGACCTGCTCCAGCTGGGAGGCAGGAGGTTGCAGGGGGGGTGAGGGAGATCAGTGAGGGCAGCGGTGGGATGCAGACGGTATTTGAGGAAGAAGGGAGATATCCTGCTGCTTCCTCCTGACATGGCTTGCGGGGATTGGGAGCAGGAGCGGTGCTGGTGGTGTTCCTGAGCTGTGGAGGTCAGGTCAGTCATCTGCTCTCTGTGGGAAGGCTTGGGAATGGTTTTTGGCAGCGTACTGTGTGTCTCTGGTCTGGGGCAGGTGTCTGCAAAGCACTCATTTGACGAAGTGGCGAAAGCACCATGGTGCGGGGCTAGCTTCGTTCAGGCCTGCTAAAACCACTACCCTAGATTTTGGGGCTTTGGGAATTACCACTTTTGTTTGAACTGAGGCTGCAGACACACTTGCATCCCTTGTGGGTGGTCGGTGCCTGCTACCTGCGAGCTTCCAGCCTCTGATGGTCTGTTCCCCACTGCCTCTCCCCTCAGCGAGTCATGCAGAAGGTCGGGAGGACGGTGCGGTTTTCTGTCAGCCATTTCCATTGGCACATTCGGTGACTGCAGTGCCGTGTCTCCATATGGCAGAGCAGCTCCTGAGCCGGGGGAGCAGCCTGGGAGCGATGCCTTCCCCGTGCCGGTCCCCGGAGCGATGCCTTCCCCATGACGGTCCCCCTCCCTGTGAGGCAGCGGGTCCCCCCTCCATGTGAGGCAGCAGGCCGCACGCGAGCAGGACCAGGATGAAACTTCAGGGCTATGTTGCCAGAGATTTTTTAGCAATTAAAAATCAGTGCATCGATACATTGATCGACTCGGCGAATGCTGCCGGAAAGGTAAGCAAAAGGCGGTAAGAAATTACGCCTGGGACTGGATCATGGTATGAGGATTGCCCTTGGTCTTGCTGTGAAGCCGTGCTGAGCTGCGTTGTAATTCTCTGCTCTCTCTTACGTGAACATTGTATTTTGGTTGGAAGCTTAAGATAGAGAATGTGTGGGATTTATTTTTTTTTTTTTTGTAAGCTCCTAGATAGAAAAACAAAATCGAATGTGACATAGTATAGCACTGGGTTCACTGGGGGCCTCAGGCTCTACTGTATTAACAATGCTTGAAAGTCAGTGTATTCTGATAGCCTGACAAAAAACTTGATTATTCTGTACCAGCCTTTCCGCTGACTGAATTTTTAATTTGTAGTTTTGGTTTCGAGGTTTTTCTGTTAACCTGCTGAAAACTTAAAACTGATAAGAGATACGGACCCTTGATTATTTGCAGCAGGCCTGCTCTTCGTGTGACAAAGATATTCTCATCTGTCCATTTGAATCTTTCCCAAGTCACTTCAGGTTTTTTGGACTCTGATTAAATAACCAGCACAGCTACGGAAATTACGTCTTGTCTTTGATGGGGGAGGTTTTTGGGGCTTTTTTACCGTGTTATTTGTAGCATTCTATTTCAATCCCATGGCTACTTCACCTCCCAGCTGTGTGAGGGCAGAATCAAAATGGAGGGAAACCAGGCGAGGGGCCGTGCCCTGTGGGAGGACTATGAGGAGGTCACTGTTACTGGCCTTACAGAAGAAATAGGTGGTTTTTGGTGCTTGAGTTGCAGGGTTTTTTTAATTGCTACACTGGGGTCTCTACTGGATGTCTGTGAAAGTGCTCTTTCCCCCACCCCCGGGTGTCTGCGGCTCAGTGTGGTGGGTTCTCCATGTTACCTCCTGGCAGCGGGGTGGGCTCGCCTGCTGCCCTGCCTCTGCGCCCCAGTGCTGTTTTGTTGCCTTTTTTTCCTCTGAGAGGCTCCATTAATATCAGGTTATTTACAGCCTCTGTAAGCTGGTGTGCTGTTGATGCTGCCTGATCTCTTGATTTATTTCTGCTTCCCTAAGATATATATCTAAGCAGCAGAAGGGCGGTGTGGTTCACAGCATGTGGGTGCACCCCTGTGCTAGCTCAGTTTAGCTGCTGTGGATAACCGAAGTAGAAAACATACAGGGAGACGGGAGTATCGGGCTGGCACCTGGACGCAGGTGCCCCAGGATGCTGGGGTACATGTCCTGGCTGCCAGCCCTGGACAATGCATCCTCGCCACGGCAGGCATTCCTGCAGCTCTTGCTTTGCTGCATAGACATGCTGCAAGTGTTGGTCTGGCACTCCTCTAAAACCAGGATAAACCTTTAGCCGCTGCTCCTCCTTGCGTAGACGTGACCATTCTCCTTGCTGATCTCTGTGGTTCTGCCTCCGTTTTCTTTTCACTCCTTTGCACCTGTGTACAGCCACCAGTAAGCTGCTGCCCTCCTTCCCCACACCTGTGATGACATTCCTTTTGCATTTTCATTAAATACACCCATCGGTGCCAAAACAGCGATCTCTACTCATCAGCTGGGCCTTGTTTTTTCTTTCCGAATTTCTTTGCTTTGGCTGCTCACAGCATTCAGCTCAGTTACTGTGTGTGCCTTGCTGCGAAGAGCCTGTGCCATGGCTGAATCTACTGCCGGGCTCGGGTGCTACAGCAGAAAGAGCCTGGGCCTGATTTGATTTTTAGAGTAGGTCGCCACACACTGAGCTGCCTGGAGTGTAGGCAGCCTCAGGGCAGCACTCCAGTGACTGCAAATCCTTTTTCAAGTCACAGTTTCTACTGAAGCCACTATTGTGTTGCTGGTTTGCAAAACAACCTTTACTTCTCTCTCCTCCTTTCAGGAAGCATCACTTCTTTCAGTGATGCCAGTTTGGAGAGGCTATTCGATTGCATCTTGTGTTTTTTGATTTGTGTGCTCTTTGCATGCATCCTCATGCAAAGAAGACGGGAATCAAAAAACACATGGAAATGCATCTCAATACGCTGCTCCCATTGCTCAATCTGCTTGTGTCATCTCTGTTTACCGTCTCTTCTACAGTATCACTTCTTCTGTCATTGAGACAGCTGTAACTTATATCTGCTGATTATTTTTCTGTACCCTAAGATGTGGAAAGAATGGAGTTTGAAAACCCAGAAAAAGCTGCTAAAGTGGAGATGAATGTCTACTCTGTATGTCCAGCACTTAAAAAGGAAGCAAATAGAAGGGAGCTCTTTGGAATGTTATCTGTCTCTCCTTGTCTTTCTAACTCACTGCTGAAGCACCTGATGACATATTTTGAAAAGTGAGAATACGTAAGTGTCTGTAAATCACTGTGGCCAGACACGTGAGACTATTCGTGTCTTTTGGTTTGTAAATGTGATGTATCTTATGTTGCAAGGGATCTGAAAAGTCTTCCCTATGCCAAAAATGAACAAACCATGGCATATGCAGTATTTTGGCTCATCACTGCACTTAATAATACTTACGGTTTGGGATATTACGTGTTAATGGTTTAACATGTATGAAATGCCAGTAGACTTGCTCTTCTGCTAATGTAAAAGACCTCAACGTTGGGAAGTTAATTAATGGGCCTTTTTTGTTGTCTGAAGAATGGTACTATTCCTCATGGGTGTAAATTCATGATCTGTTTCCCTGCAACTTGTGATCTGTCCAATAAATTGCATCTGGCTCGTAACAGGCAGCAGAGCGGGTGAGTCAGCCCATCAAAGTGCTCACTGCGAGTCCATCTTACGAAGGCTGACGTGCCGGCGTGGTTACTGCAGACAGTCTTGAGCTGGAATTGTGAAGTAACATTTGCCTCTTGACACAGTTTGTTATAGTGGACTTTAATGTGCATGACACCTATTCGGAGTTTGAAATCACGGCAAATACTTCTAAAGGCAAGTTGGCTAGGACCACTGTTATTGCACATGATGTGCCTTATGTCTGGGTGGGTGTTTAGTCCCATCCTCCTGACTGGAGGTCGGTTCTTAAAACGGCAAAAGGTGTTTCTCTCGCTGCAGTATTTTTAGAATTGGTAGTGGAAAAATCATGTGTAAAGGCACAGGAGTACTTTGGGGACTATTGGCATATATAACTTGTAGTATCTTACTGCTTCAGCCTCTATTCCCAGAAGTACGTCCCTCATTTGGGCAGCTTCTCTGGGACGAGTGCGATTTTGGGCCACTTGGCTCGTGCAGCGGGGTGAGAGTGAGCCATGTCCGCTGCGGCTCCTTGGTAGTGCTTTTGGGCTTTTCTCTGAGTGATGGAGCATGTGGAAATAATGTAGGTCACAGGACCTTATCGCCTCTGCTCAAGAGTGGGGAAAAAACAAGCAGGTATTACTAGACAGGGTTGAAAAAGTAATTAAGGTGCCAGAGTATGTAATTCTGCATATGACAGGATTTCCAGAAACAACCACTGTTTCAGATGCACAAACAAGTTACAGTTCATCAGCTATTTATGGTAATTGTTTGTGCGTTATTAACCCCTGGCAAAAGCAGGGTCACTTGAGTTAAAGAGCATGCATGTGCAATTGCCCTGTTCATCAGTTGATTCGCAGTAACTTGTTATCACACAGTATTTTATTGGGGTTTTTTTTGGTCTTTCCCAACTTTCAGCAGAGGCGGTGGTGTTTTAAAATTACAGGCTCTGCATCTGAAGCCTTACACCTGTAAGCCTTTGAAAACTTGGCCCAAAGCAAGTGCCGCATCGGGTGTCTTCCCCTCCGCTCCCCACCTTGCGGGAATGGGCAGCCTCCTGGGCCGGTAGCTGCAGCTGTGTCCCCCATGCCGGGCACCGTCTCCGCCCCACCAAAATTATTTCTAGCAGAAAAGTCCGTAACGCTGCAAAAGTGAAAACTTCGGCTAAACCAGATTTGATTATTGCGTCTATTTCTGGACTATTGGAAATGTCGCTCAGGCATCAAAACGTTCGCGTGTGACGTTGAGCTGCTGCGTTCCCATGGATGGGGTCTGTGCCTGTTGGAGAGGTGGGAGAGGACGTGGCCCGCTTCGCACTGGGAAACCGTCTGGGATGAGGCCAGCTTTCCTGTGCGTGTATGTGTGTGTGTGTTTCTGGATTAAAAGCCTCCTTTATCGTTTTCTTTTGGAAAACAGAGGAGCCTTTCATGTTCGTCTCTGAAGAAATATCTCTGAACGGTTCAGGAAGTCTAATTCGGAGCTTCTGGGTTGCTTTCTGTTTTATACGTGGTGTTTTAAACAACTTCAAAAACAGTGGGAAAAGCAGCTACAGTGAAAGTAAGTTAAACTTTATTTGCAGTATTAAGGCGCTTTTTTTTTTTTTTTTTAATTTGGATTTGGGTCATTGCTTTAAGTGGATGTTACAGTGCCAAAGACAGGGCATGAAGGCTTTGTGGTGGTTGCTGTTCAGCCGGGGTGGTGTGGGGCTGCAGGAGCATCCAGGGCTGCCGTTGGACCTGGTTCAGTGGGGGCAACTGGGTCAGCTGCGAAGGGGATGGGGGTGTGAGGGTCAGCAGATACCAGTGGCTGTCCCTGTGCAAAGCCGTGCAGGTACACCTCGGTTCGGAGATGCTGAACCCAGCATTTTCTGTGTCTCTGGACTGCCTTGCCAGATATGTCCCGTAGCTGAGAGCTCTCAGGGTCCCCTGAGCAGCCACCCTGGGCTGCCTCTGTGTTTTGCTTCCCAGAGGGAAACTTCTGCAGGCGTCGTAGGCAAGCAGTGTTACCCTTTTTGCTTCCTTTTCCAGCTTCCCTGCACCGCAGTCCCCTTGGCCTGGGGTGGCTGAAATCTCTGAAAGACCCTGTCTTTCTACTGAGGGTGGTTAATTCTCTTCCAGATTCATTAATTCCAAAAAAGTTCTGTGAAAGCTTGAGTAACAAGTCCTTTTCTGAGTCTCTCTACCATCCTAAAGGAGACTTCAGTGGAAGTATATATAGGCAGGAAACCTGGCACGAGGGACGAAGGTATGTTGCTGCAGTCGCATAATAAAAATGCATTACTGTGCCATACCGTATTGTGCATGTTGCATAGGGATGTTTATGTAGTGCTTGGGTCGAGAGCCAGGCATTGCATTATGCTTTTGGGCCGCGTAGGAGGAACGCCACTAAGGACAACGAGTCTGAGCGTGGCTTCCTCACCACAGGGAGCCGTGCTTGGCTCTACCCCACAGTTGGAAGGGCAGTCAAGTGCTGGTAAGGGTTAGCACCCAATACCAGCTGGAGTTGGAGAACTTCTGCATGTGTTCGGTATCACCAAGGGAGTTAAAAACCCGTAAATTGAAATTTTTAGTTGAAAACTCAGCATTGAATTTTTTTTTTTTTTTTACTTGACAGGCCATCAGCAGTCTTCATCAAAGCCAAATCAAAGAGGAGGATTAAAAATAAAAGAAAATATTATGTAATTGCGTTTCTTTCTGTGTTGAAAGTTGTTTTGTTGTGACATCTCTGAAAGCATTGGCATTTTATACCAGCTTTGTTTGGTTGGATTGAAAGCTATAAAATAGGATTTGCTAGAGGAATAGATTGGTTTATTAGAAATACTATAACGATAGCATGCTAAAAGCAGTTTGTATTCAGATCAGTCTTTGTTACCTATATAACGAACATGACTAACTTCATAAGGGATCTAAGCGAGCTTCTTGAAGTGTAACAATAAGTAATAATACATAAAAATACTCGGTATTCATGTGGCTACCACTTGGTTTGCCAACTCACCACCGAAACGCTGAATTCTCTCTGTGGCCTCCCGGCCGGGAAGAAGTCCTGGCAAGCATCCCCCCCGTCCCTCTGAGTGCTTGGGTGTGCTCGAGTAGTTGGGATGATGCTTTTGCTCAAGGGCTTGCCTTCTGTAGAGGTGAGCCCTATCAGCAAAAGGTTATGGAGAGGAGTGGCTGTGAACTTGCTTTTTCCTTCCCTGTACTGAAGGAAAATCCAGAAGGTTTGTGCTCCCACAGGGGCAGCTGGGTGGGGGTTTTTGGTTTGGTTTTTGTTTGGTGTGGGGTTTTTTGTCTGAGAGAGGAGAATTCCTTATTAATCACAAATTAAAACGGGAAGAAAAGGTCATCTTTACAAACAAATGTTTACTCTACAGTTTATCTCAAATCTGTGCTGGGTCATTTATTAATTAATCGCTGTTAATTTTTGCATCTTTAGAGAATTTTTTCTCTTTGGACTTGTTACTCCTGTATTTATTTTCTTTCACTTATTGATGCGCATGTTCTTGATACATATTTAAATTAGTTTCATTCTGTTTATGAGCTCTTCCCTTTGCATATCCAAGTCCGTTTGGCAGTTTCACTTTGCAAATTAACAGAAAGCACAAAAAAAGGATCTTAAAAGGGCCAGCAGCTCATGGAACAGTGAAATGTGTAAGATCCTTCAAAAGGTGGTAAGAACTGGTCTTCATCAGGTCACCATTAATTTCTTGACTTATTCTTCTTCAAAAATAATTGCCTAGGCAAGGAAAAAAAGGTCAAAACCCAGTGCCGTCTGCTTTTTGTGACAGTCATTTGGCAACTAATCCCCGACCCAAGTGAAACTGGAAAATTGTGTGGCAATATATGGTGTAGGCAGTACAAATATTACAAAAACACCTTTAAAGCATTGATGTTTTTATTGTATATATACTGTCTTCATCTGCGTTATAGAAACAGCTCATCAGCAAGGACCAAGTCAAGAAATAACATTTGGCAACATGACCAGCAGGATTATGGTGACAAGAGGAGGGATGTGGAAACACATGGCTTTGGATGCTATTGGCATGTTGGGTTTTTTGTTTTTTAAGAGATATTCCACTTTAGAAGCTGTTATCTACTCAGAAGGAGGGATTCTGTTGCTGCAATTGCTTGAATTTAATTGTGTTTCCTTGTCTCCCTTCTTGTCTAAATAAGACATCTGTTCATCTTGAGTTAGTAAAATAATATTTTGGTAACAGAATGTGTCCTTCTGGCAATGTCCTAGTTTGTAGGGGCTAGTTTGCAGCTAACCTCTGGCTAAAGGATGTTAACAGAGGACATTGTAGGGCCCGAATACAGTGAATTTGGGTCATACTTGAGTTGTAATTGTTTTTTTTCTTGTTTGTTTTTTTGTTTGTATGGGTTTTTTTTAAACTGATACAGTTTCTAATAGGGTTTGTAAGTCCACAGTACCTAGAGCTGCAAATTTGAAGAATTTTTGTTCTTATCTGTTCTGTTTTCATGGTGGTTTTGTGAAATACTCTTGCATGATTGTCCTTGTAGATCCATCCGCTGTTGCTATGCATTTAAGTTTGGAAGTGGAATGGCATCTTTTAGATAATTGTGTTCAACAGTATCCCATCATTTGGTTCCCCCACCCCACCCCCTTTCTAGAACTGCAGTAAAGAGGATTTTTTTGATGTTGTGGAAACCTATGCCTAAACATTACTTGAACTTTTTCCAACTCTGGTAATTTGCATCAAGATTACAGGCATCCAGCAGGCTGACTGCAGAACTCTTTCCCTCTGGTTGCTTTGAGACTTTGAGAAACAGAAAGGTGTGGGGTTTTTTAATATAAGGTCTGTAGGATGTGGTAATTTCTTACTTGATAGAGCAACTGATACAGTTTGGAATCAGAGTAGATCCAAAATTCTTGTCCGGTATGTGGAATTTCCCACAGGCGTCCTTAGTGTTTTAGTTATACTCTAAGAGTATATCAGAAAAGTGTTTTGTTGAAATAGTAATGTCAATAGGTTTCTATAGCACCTGTGTGTTTGGCGAAAGTCTGTGAAATTGTAATTATTTTTGGCATTCTAATTTAGTTTCACTTCCACCTTGAAATAAAACTGTGAAAAGGTTGAGTAGGCTTCACTGTATACTATTCACTGTGTAGGAAAAAAATAATCAAGCTGATACCTTTCACCTCTGGTAGTAGTTTTCAAGATGACTTAAGAATACTTAAAAATCACTTTCCAATATATCTTTCAGAGTTGAAAAAATGTTATAGACAGTATTGCTTTAACTGTTACTGGTATACCTAGAATGCGTGTTTTATATGTATTAAGAACAATTCTGTTATTTTCCAAAGATCTTTAACTTCAAAAATATGCATAATGAGGAAGCATAATAAAATAAAAGTCTGAGGAGGTTGTATTTTCGTGGGGGTTCTATTATACTGCTTAGATGCTCTGACAATGTATAATTTGCTACTATTTATGTTGGTATTTAGTCACACTTTTGCAACTCAAAAAATGCAGGAGAAAGACAGACATATACTTATCCACCAGGTAACATGCATAGAGTTGGAAAACCAGAATGCTTAAGCAGTTGCAGAGGGTCTCATTCACTTTATTTTAATCTCTCTGCAGCAATTTGGTATATGGGTTCCTCAAGCTTCTTTTGAATTTTGCAGCGCAGTTTCTGCCTTATTTTTGACTGTTCAGTTTTTCAGTTTGTCTTGGCTTCTCTCCTATCAGTTTTGGTTGTGAGTGTTTAATCTTCTTGCTTAAAAGTCACCGTTTTGCCACTTGGAAATCACAAGTTGGTTGGGATCCAGAAGTCCATCTAGGACTTTGTTTAGTCTCCAAAACCTCTCTTCCAAGCTGTTAGGTTTGGGATATTTTTAATTGAGGAGAAGAGCAGGAAAGGTTTACAGCAAAATGTAGAAATTGTGTCTCTGCTTCCAAGCAAAGTAGGGAAGGGAGGGAAGTCTTGCAAATCATTGCAAAAGCAAGACTTCGGGATGATGCCTGTCACTGTATCAAACACTAAGGTGTAAGCAACCTTTATCTTTCAGGAGAGTTACTTAGCTTCTCAGTTAAGTAGTTGTGGAAGCAGTGCAGGACAAGATGCACGAAGATGGAAGCTGCTGAGTTTTTTTTTATTGTGATGAGTTGATTCGGTATTTAATTCAGTCAATATTTTCTTTAGAGGTATGTTTAGAGGTTATTGTGAAAATGAGGATGGCAATTGCATGCGGTTGCAGAAGCGAAAGGGAACTGTTCTTGTCTTTTGTTTTATTTTCAGCTTTTTTTTTTGTTTTTGTAAATTGAGTTTTCTAGACAAACGCTTAGCTACTGCACAGTGCCTCAAAATACTAGGGATATATACAGAAAGCATGCGAAAGCAAAGGCTGCTGTAGCTGCGCTCCAGTGGGTTACGATCTGTGCCAGTGCATGAGAATCAACTTTTTGTAAGCTTGTTGAAGGAAAGCAAAATGTGCTTTAATTTTACTCTGAACTTCTGCCCACCTTTCAGGCCCTGTTTTTTTGCTATGTTTGTAAAAGACAACATTTCTGTAATCAAATTTTTTGTTCCTTGCATGGGTGTTTCGAGGCTGGTGAAGCTGCTGTGGGCTGGGTCAGACAGACGGAGCTCCGGGTGTCTCCCTCCCGTGGTGTCAATAACCAGTGCTGTAGGGACCAGAGGAGCTGGTCTCCATCGCAGCTGCATTTTCAGGCTTGCCCATCACCTCTCCGTCTGCCTCCCTGTCTGCTTGAGTGTTTGCTAATGCTTTCTTTATCTTCCTGGTTTCTTAATCAAGATGTTGTGCGGAACTGAGTCAAGTTCCGTGCAGAAGTAGCATATCTCATCAACGCTTGTCTTTGCAGCTAAAAACAAGTCAAAAACTAAAGTTCTGTCAAAAAAAAATTAATTAGTTTGACAGGACTTACTTTCCATGAGCTTGTTTGATATTAATTGCTTTAATTACTTGATGCTTATTAATTAAAGTCTTTATTAATAAAATCCTAAATCAAACTTCTCATTATTTTGGATGGGCTCAGTATCCACATGACAGGCTATCATAAAGTTAATCTCCCCAATTAGTCATTTTAAGTATTGCAGCAACCCTAGTTTTCTTCCAGGCTTTTGGAACTTCCCTGGTGCTCTAGGACTTTCTGAAAAGGAGTGTTAATAACGCAGATAAATCTCTTGGGTGTTTTTTGTTACTTTGGATACAATTTATTTGGACCTAGTGATCTCAAAGAGTTAAATGCTAATAGCTGTTTTCTAGCATTGTTGAACTCCTTCAGATACAGAGCAAAAGTATCTGTTGTATGTCTGCTTTTTTTTTTTTTTTTGCCTTTTTTCCCTGCTATTAGCAGCAGTTCCACAATTTCAATATGGCTCCTGGTATTCCTTTTTGCCTGTTCCAGTAAAGTTAAACAAGCCTTTTTGTTTTATTCATGGTAATAATGATTTGTACTTTGCCTTTCTTATCTTTTAACACTTCTAATTAGTAAAACTTTCTGTTGGCTTCCATTTTTTTCACATATATACTAGGGTGAGAAGCATAGTGGGGAGCTGCTTTTCCTGCTACATTTAACTAGGTTGTTTTTCTTGCTAATTTTGTGGTGCAATGTATAGTATTCTTGAAAGTTCTAAGTTACCATTTACATCTCTAATTATTTCTTCAGTAGTTTCAATTTAGAACTGTTCTGAGTTCTGCAGAACCGCATCTGGTGAAGCACTGTGTATGGATTACAGGATTGGACTTGATTTTGCTTGCTCATATGTTACCACTGATTATTATACTGTGAGAATTGGTATGTTAAACAGGGTGGGGCCTGCAATAAATCTTCCGCATATTGAGCGTGTTGGGAGGATGGGCGTTGGAAGGTGTTTGTGACCTTCATCAAATGCAAATAACGTTTGCCTCCATTGCTTAGATCGAGCTAAGCAATGAAGTCCTATAAAGGCCCTGTACCATCTGCTGCTTTCCTGTGTGCATCATCTGCTACAGCCATTCATCCTTGCCATTCCAGTTGTGCCGTCCTTTACAATATATATGGACTTTCCGGTACCTTTCCCTGTGCCCCTTTCCATGTTAAGAATTAGGCCTTTGGGTTGAGAGCAAGGAGACAGTGCTGAAGGAAAGGCGGGGATTCAAACCTGGGGTGATGGGAGCTGGCTTGATCTCCTGGCCAGGAAGGGCTTCTGGTTGTTTTGTCTTGCTTTTTTCTACAAGCTGTATTTGGATGCGTTTTCTATTGAAAAAATATTTCTGGAGGTTTTGTCTTTTTCACAAGCTTTTTATTTATAATGAGCAGTAAATGCATGGAAAATATTTTTACAGAGATTATTGTTTGTTTGTGTGCGGAAAGAGACACTTAAAACAATCCATATAGCGCTCAACACCTGAAAAGTTTTATACCGCAAGCAGAGCAAAACTTTGGAAATAGGCCAAAAATGTATTGACTGACTTTTTTTTTTTTTTTATGAGGCCTACCTAATGGAGGAGTTAATTCCACAGAAGTATAGAAACGTTTTTCCTGTCTGTGTTGGATACCATTCTTAGCAGAGTGAGACCGTCCGTGATCCAGATTTTGACAAACCCATGCAAGCTGATGCAATTCTGCCACTAAAACTATAAAAAAAACCTAAGAGGATGCTGCAAAGCAAACACTGACATTTCTACAATGTCCTGCTTCATAATCCATTATTTGCAAGGTCTCTCTTCTGAAACCTGAAACAGATTTTTACAAATAAAATACCTGTTTGGCTTAAAAGACGGTAGTCGGTGCTTTATCGCTGGAGTTGAAGGGCTTTTCAAGGACCAGGTGTTTCGGGGATAGGGTTGGAGCACTGAGGAAAGCTAAGTGAATGGTGCTGTAAGGCTTCGGAAATGTCTGTGGCAACTTCAGTTTATTCTGATCTTAAGTATATTAATTAACATTGCTGATAGTGTGGACTTGTTTCCTGTAACTCACTGGTATTGGAGCTCTGTAACCACTCTGCAAAGACCGAGTGCGTGCGGAAAATACATAGTGGGCAGCTGTTACCCCTGCAGTTTTAGGTTAGTGTTTTGGGATATGCCTGGATCTGCTAAACATGCATCTCTGAAACATATTTGCTGGCACAGGCACTTGTGCTGCTTAAAGATTTTTATAGCTCTGAAGAGAGCATTGCTGCTGTCCTGTGCCTTCTCAACTTCCCAAGGCTTTTGGAGAAATACCGGTGTCGTGTGGCTGCTGCTCACCTCTTACTTTGTTTTTCTGCGTGTGATTGACTAGTATCAGTCAATACGCAAAATATGTCAGTTGTATTTCTCATAAATATGTAAATGAATATCCACAGTGAATGTTCGAGGCAGCTCATATTGTGCAGTAGGGAATAATTTCTGTTGAGGCAGTAGGGATTTTTGTCTAGGTCACAACAGGAATATTAGACTAAGTTATTTAGAGTATATTCCAAAATAATAATTCTCTCTCATTTAATGATTCATGTTCTTAAATGCTCTTACATTTTTCAAGGGGCTCTTTCTTGTCGTTCTGATCTTTTCTACCGTAAGTTCTCCTTAAGCCATTGAAATATATGGAAGTGACCTATATTTCTCTCCATTCCCCAATTTAATGGCTGAAGAAAGCAAATGAAAAGATGCAATCTGTCACTTTTCGTTAATTTTGGTTTGGTTTTTTTTTAAATAAATAAAAAGCAGAATACTGGAATGCATACTGTACGGAATACCATCTTCAAATAAATTCTCTAAACTAAAACCATCTTGCAAAAGCTTATGTATTTCATTTTAAAAAAATAAGGAAAAAAAAAAAAGGGCAGCACACACATAGGCTTGTTTTTTCTGTTGCTACCATCACCTAAGGTGACCTGTCAGCATCGTGACTCGGAGCTCAATGGGGATGCAGCTTGCAGATCTTTGAGGAAAGACGTAATTTAATGCGAAGAGCAAGGATTCTTGCTTTTTCAAACCTGAGCTTTTGCATTTTAAATTCAGGAGGCTGTTCTTTCTTGCACTGCAAAGAGCTAAAGGTGAGGCTGCTTCCCCGCTCGGCCCGTGACACCAGAGCAAGGTGCATTTCAGTGGCGTTGGCCACCTGCCCTGGTGGCAGAGCTGTGGGGCTGGGAGATGCTCTCCTCTGCCCAGTGGAAGGAGCACATTGCAGGAGGCAGGTGTGCACGAGCACCTCTTCTTTCTTAATTTCACAAAACACTTCCCAGATTTCCACCTCTTCTGTTTGGAATGGAGGTTTTGCAAAACCTATGGACAGGGGAGGATTTTGATGTTAAGGAGTCTGTGGTGTGTATGAAGGAGGTGACACAAGCTCGAGCTGTAGACTGCAGTCTTTGTGCTCAAAATGCTTTGCCCTTAGTTTGTATACTACCTTTAATACTCAGTGTTAAGGGTTTTCTTCAGATTTACTCTTACTTCGTAAATAGACCTAAGTATTGTGATAATTTAATACAATTCCACTTTAAAAGCATCCATAAACATGATGTGATGTTAGTTGTTTCCTTCATTTTACTTCATCTCACTTCAGCTAGTTGGGAGATGTTTTATCTTGCTGCGGTCTGATTCTGAGGTCAGAAAATCAAGTTTTCTTCCTGCAGTTGCTGCTTCTTCATCAGGAATACAAATACTTTAGATGAGCCTTGTCCCAGGTCACATCTGGGCAGCCCTCTGGTCTTCAAATTATGCCGACCAAGACCCACTGTGCAACCCCATTGACTTCAATATAGATGCATTTGAGCAGGTATCTGGGACCAGATTAACAGGTTTCTTGATGTGGAAAGTGGTATTTCATTTGTCGCAGAGCGGCATTGGCCTGCAGGAGTAAAAGACAAGATGTTTCTGGGGTTAATTTTTTATTTTTTAACGTACCGATGAGTGATGTTATTTGTGGTGCCCACAGGAAGATGCATTGTTGGGTTCAAGGTGTGTTTGGTTTTTTTTTTTTTACTTAATGAGGCTTTTGAGACTGTACTGCAGTTGATGTATGTGTGCTTATTTAGTGCATATAGATGTGCTTTATTTTGGGGAAGTGTTAGTGTTAAATTAAAGACTAGCAGTTAAATATTCCTTCTACAGCAGCAAATGTGCAGTGGCTGTGAGTTTTAGTTGCTGATGCTCCAACACCAACCGATCTCAGCCACGCAGTGGAGGATTTTAACCCGCTGTGGCTTGCAGGAGGTGCTGGCAGGCTAAGGAAGAAAAGGTTGCTGGTTGTTGGTGGGACATCAGCTTTTGTGACAAGCTTGTGGGCCCTTACTTTTAGAGATCTGCCACTAATGGGTTAATATTTGTATATTGATCCCATTTACTGAAAAGATGTTTACAAACCGAGGATCTGCATATGGGCGTGATAGACGTGACTGCAAGCTGATGATGGCTTTGAGCAAGGCTGTACGAAATGTCGGTTGTTCAGCATCAAGAGCTGTAGCACGTACACGAAGCATTTTTCATTGAAACAGCTTCCTCTGTGTGACAGTGCCTTACTTCTCTGAAACATCATTGTGACATCTTGGAGAACCAGGAGAAAATTAGGAGATAGTACAGTGTATGGGTTTTCTTCATATTTACATATAGATATTTAGCATAGATCATATTCTAGATATTACAGAGGAGTGACATGGTGAGCCTTTGCAAAGTTGTTTGCAAGTCCAACAAGGCCTTCATTGAGGAAATCTAACCTGAAGCTTTTATAGGACCTTTCTGTCGTAAATTACGCTTGAGATAGCCAGGCATAATTTTCTACTTAGCTGGATAGAAAAATAATAAAGTCCATTTAAATGAATGATTAGAAGAACCATTTCTGCTGCTGGTGATATAAAACTATGCTGTTTTGAATGTAGGATTCATCTCAACGCTGCCGATAATGGGGATTTCACCGTACTTAGAAAGGGGTTTGGTATACGATTCAATTTCTTTTTAGCATTGTGAAATAAGCTCATTTCTAGCAAGTTTCTTAATGCTGTCTTGGAAAAACTGAGTCACAATGAAAGTTGAGCAAAAAATTTTTTCTCTGCATAAGTATGTTCTGTAATTTACATAGGATCAGTTTGATGAATATTAAATTAACATTAAATATGGTCCTGTAATATGCTTTCTTCAAGCATAAGGACTGTGGAAATAGCATTCATTTGGCTTTATTCATCTTGTGGATAGAAATGAAGCAAATAATGAATTAGGAGTCATCTTTCCTTTTTCTTTTTTTTCTTTTTTAATAAAAGAAAATTAGTCGATGCATACAGCTTAAGGCAGAAAAAGCTGTTGGCTCCGTTATGTTAGCAGATTAAGGGGAAATAACTGTGGTGGTATTACAACATTTAAACAAGGCTGTAAGCCCAGAAAAAGTCAACCTTCTGAAGGGGGATGCTGCCTGCAGAAGGCATCTGAGAGCCCTATGGTAGGTATTTCCATCCCGGCCACTGAATTTCAGCCTGCGGACCCCAGCACTGAGCAGCACGGAATTCAGCACCGCGTACTTAACAAAAGCACAATTTCTTTAGCTGAGGTATCTTCCAAATGAGACCATACATCTTTTTTAGAGTTTAATAAAAAATGGAGGATCTATAGCTTCACTTCCCAGCTTGTTTCTGTGGTTTATTACCCTGCCTGTTAAAAGCTTTTCTCCTGATCAGTCATAGGCGATTGTTTAAAAGCTCTTTAAAAGACCTTTTTGTATGCATAGTCCCTCTTAATAAAAATGGACTATTTTTAAATTTTGTTATCTTCAGTCCTCAAATTGTTCTTTTCTGCATCTCTCCCACATACGTGTTGGCTTGTGGACATTTGTGTTGTGTATTCCCTGTTAGTTTGCTTTCACTCGTTTCATAATTGAGTACTCCAGCCAAATTAATCTAAAGATTACCATGGCCTGGTTTACTCCAGCAGTTCATGGTGAGCTCCTGTTGGGTTGCTCTGGCCCATTTTAGCCACCCTAAAAAAAGACAGCAGCAAAAAGGAGAGAGAGAGAGAGAGAAGTCCCATGGGTGGCACCCCTTTCTAGATGGATATCAAAGGCAAAATTTAGAAAGTGTTTGTTGAATGGGCTTACCAGTCCAGAGCACTGCCATATTAATGCTGCGTCCTCTTCCAGTCTTTAAATTTATTGCTAATCAAATATCCAGGAAAATATTAGTGATTGGAGAGTAAGTACAGCGCGGTGCCAGGCCGAGATCTGAGTCCTGCAGAGCCAGATGCAGTGGCATGCAGTGATGCTCCTTCACCTGCAGCTGCCTGTGGAGATGGCAACCTATTATTAGTCTGTTTTCTAATGTGTGCTTTCTCCGGTTCGTACACTGATAATCTAAGTTAAAATGTCTTAAGAGAATACATTTCTCAGAAATATTGAGTTCATATTTACGCGTGAACTTTTTGTCAGTTAACCTCAGCCTACATCAGTAACGGACTGCGTGCATGCCTTTTGAGGCTTGTCTTCCAACAGCCTGAAAGCTTTTCCTTGCTTTTCTTTCTTTTTATTGGCTTTTCCCAGAATTTCTCTAAAAACTATATTCTTTGGGGCAGATCTCTTATTCAGTCAAACTCCTGAATACAGGCTTGTTACAGCTTGCTCAGGCTTGCTAATCTAAATATGCATATCCCTAATAGACGTAAATTAGGAGGATGCTTAAACAACCAATGGGGTGGAAATTATTAATCGCATTCCCATGATGCAAGCCTCTCATTCTGAATCGAAGTAATCTGCTGCTTTCTGTTCAGCATGTCTGTCCTCTGCGTAATCGTTAACAGAGCTACCTAGCAATGGGTCTTTTCTGATTTTCCTGGGCTTTCTATTCTTGTTGTCAGTTTTGTTCATAAACCATGTCATTTGGGGAAAATTGTCCAACATCTTTATTTTTCCTAATGAATTTCCTATACTTTTTTTGTTCTGCCGTTTGTCACTTGGTATTCTTTATTTTTCAGTGAGGCCTCTCATTTGTTACCAAACTAGGGTGGGTTTTTTGCCCAAAGTCTGGGGCATTATTTTGCAAAGTAGAGCTGTGGATTGGAGTCCCTGTCTGGCTAGTCCAGAGCTGATTCCCCATCTGTCATGGCTTGACCATTGGCGATATGGACACTATGCTTGCTGGAGCTAGTGGTGCCAATTCTGAAGAGACTTACTAGGTTGGGCATGACCCGGCATTAAGTGTTTGGGATTCCCAGTTGGATTTGGATGGCAGGGAGGATCAAGCAGCTTGGCATTGTCTGGGTTTGGGTAGCTGCAGAAATTTGAGTGCTAGGGTGGTTATAATCACCAGCGGGCTTACTGGAACCTGTAAAGACTGTTAATTGTCCCCTTAGTGTTTTGGTTTTGACAGGCAGCAGCAAAGATGGTGGTTTAGCTGAGCGTTTGTGACCAGACGTTTGTGCGTTTGTGACCAGACGTTTGTGCGTTTGTGACCAGACGTTTGTGCGTTTGTGACCAGACGTTTGTGCGTTTGTGACCAGACAGTAGTGGTGGTTCTCTACAATTGCTGGTTACTAGTGCAGTAGCTTAGTTGCTTAGTTTCAGCCTCGGAAAGCAATCTGTGCATTTAGAAACTCAGACAACTTGTTAGAGGCTGTGGGAGGTCTAGAGCTTGTATCGTCAAATCTGAAGACTTCTGTTTCTGTAGCGTAATTCTTTTCATTTGTTTGGTAGCTGCTTAGTTGGTGACATCCATTCTCTAACACAGGCTCCTCTCGGTGCCCCCTGTGGTGCTAAGAGAGAGCCTGCAGATCTACTGAAGTGCAAGATCAAGTAAGCAAATGAGTCATCGGCATATGCAGAACAGAAAATGAGGGTTCATGTATAATGTTGTATGCATCTCATAACGTGTTTAGGAAGGGTAGAACCTGTAGCTTTAATATTTGGAGGATGTGAATTATATCACTTTTTTTCAGTAGTGCTGTTTATATCAAAATGTCTTCTCTAAAGCAAGAATTTATCAACACGTCTTCTCTAAAGCAAGAATTTGCATGTTGTTTTCCCTTTTAGCCAAACTCCTGGCATTGGTGTATTAGCAATTGGAGAAAGGGTGGGGAGAATGTTAATATTTTCGGCAGCGTTGCTGTGTGTGTCACAACAGTAGTTTCTTGTACCGTAGCTGTTACCTTCGGTATGGTGTCCTTCTAAGCTAGTCAACTTAGTTCTCAGCTGGAGAATTTAGTGATACTGGAGATGCAACCTGAAAATGTATGCCATTCTCATTTCATTGCAGAAGAGTTGACTATAGATTTCAGTCAAGAAAAAACAACACATCTTACTCCTTCCCTTAATCTGTGTAATATGAGTGGTTGAATTTGCACTGCTCCTTTCCATGCCTAAACTTCAAGAAGTTATTTAACATCTTCTGTTGCAGTTTTCTTTTTTGATTTTAGAAAGGAAGCATTTTAATCACTCCCATACATGTGCTAACTTGAAAGGGTAAAATTATTGCATCATCATTTTATAGCGCTTGGCAGAGATACTATTCTTGCTAATTTTATCACAAATCATACCAACTTAAAACACTTTTCATGCAATCTTGATTTTTCAGTACATTTTTTTATACTTAACACACAATTTATATGCTCTCCATAAAGATTCAGAAGTCTAAATGACCTTGTCCCTGTTTGGATGCCCTTCATTTTATCTAGTACAGATTGTCAAATGTAACGTGGTGGCTCTTATGATAGAGTAGTCCCAAAAGTGATGGTTCTGTGAGAAAAATACATCAGGGTGACAGTGGCGTACAACAGAGAGAAGGAGCTGATTATAATATTTCATACTAAAAAATGCCAAATGGCCCCATTACAAATCCGGTTGTACAAAAAGTAGTTGGGGGAGGGGGAATGTGCCTCTCCAGGAATTGCTTTGTATTCATGAATTCAGTTTTGATTTGCTTCTCTTCTCTTTCCTGAATATGGCAGAATCTTTCCCAAAGAAACGTAAATATTTGCTTTGAATAGTTCAGAAAGCAGCTACTGGTTTGTAGAAAGTCGGGCATAACATTTTCCTGATGGTCTGACTGTTTAAAAAACAAAAATTAAAAAAAAAACAAACAAAAAGAAAACCCAAAAAAACCACACAAAAAACCCCAACGCTTTCAAGGTACAGAGGGCATGCATATAAAATCAGTCTCTGCTGTATGGGTTTTTTTATTTGCTTTGCAATTTACCATAAGCTGTTGTCCTTTCCCTTTCTTAGAAAGAAACTTCCTTAATGTCACTCACTGCAAACAAGCCGTGACGACGGAGCAATGTGCATCCCGTGCTGTTTGGAGTTGCGAGTTGCACAGCCAGGCCTGGCTGGTTTCTGTCCTCGCAATAAATGATGATAAACCAAGGCTGAAGTTCACTAAGTTTGCTATGCTGAGAAAGTTGCTTTCTCTCAGATTTATTCTTGCTTTCGTTCCTTCTGAGTGAGGTAATGCAGCTTTTTATACACACCGAATCTATGAGTTTTCTTGGTTTTGATAGAGAAATTAATGGCTTCGGGGATGTTTTGCAGCGTATTCATGCGTCAACAGTATCTTTCTTCCTGGTCAGATGTTGAATTCCTGTTTAATTTTTGCAATGTTTTTATCTAACTTCATGCATATTTTTAACATAAACATTTTATCATATGACGAAGAAAAAACTGTGCCAAAGAGGAAGTGAGAATACTCTCGTTTGAAGCAAAAAGGTGATTTAACTGATCAGGTTTCTGTCCTGCACGGGAAACCGAAAAAAGGGTCATTTTTCCATTCATATACTGCACCTCATTTACTTCCATTGTTAAACTTCAATTGTTAATAGTGTTTAAGAGTGCTTGTAAACAAATCTCAAGCATGAGTTAATTTAGTCAGTCAAGTGGTAGAATCTTTTACTGCATCTTTTCCTGAGCATAACGTACATTGCTGCAAATCTCTTAAAACACATGTGAGCACAGCTATCTGTATGAACTAGAAAACCATCTGTTCAGAATTCACTGTCTGAAAACTTGTTTCCTGCAATGGTTTTTCATTCTGATTTCAGACCCTGTTATATTATATATTTGCATCTATGGAGGGGAGACAGAGGGGAAAAAAATGTGTCTAACTGGGAAAGTAATTCCTGTGTGATTCACAGATCTTCCTTCACTAGGGAACAGAATTAGTAAAATGTGTTTCTTGCTCAGGTGAGTAGCAGTTGCCAGTTGAAACTGTTGCATGTGTATGCATTCTGGTAACCTCCAAAGAAGGTCTTTATTACTGAATCTCTTTGGAAGCAAAAGTTCCAGGGGGGTGAAATTTATCTTTGAAGAAGTAATAAAATATAGTTGCGGTAATTCCTAGGACTGATTTTCCATTTGTGTCCTGACAAAGTTTTAGGGATCCTTTCTGGCAGAGACCTTAGTGTTGCACCAAAATCAGTGGACCCACTCCTTTTTTGGTTCAGCCCCAGACTGGAGGCAGAGGTTTCAAATTCCTCTAGAGGCTTATTTCATTAGCCAGTATGGGAAACATTTACCATGAAATACTAAACTTCAAGAAACAGAATATGTTGATCCACATAGCTGCAGGCCTACAAACCTGAGATCTGTAGTATGCGAAGCACTAGAAAAACATATGTCAGAAAAGTAGGTAGACGCAAAGTAATTGAAATAAAATGTTTGCCAAAAGTAATCTTACAAGGCTAAGATTAAATTTCAGTGGACCCTTTGGTAGAGTGGCAAACTGAAAATACATGACTTTAAACTAGAGAGGAATTTAAAAAAATAGAGATGTGTAGGATTAAGAGCATCTCACAGGGAGAGGCAAATGAGTTGTGCTAGAGAATGCTTATTAGTAGATAAGAACTGGTCTCTGTCTTCTGTCATTTTCTTCTGCCCAAGCTTATGGCAACAACTAAAAGTCGAGAACAACTAAATGCATGATCTTGCATTTCCTACATTTGAGCCTTGTCCCACTTCTATAATTAGGTATTCAGTGCCTATACACGGCTCTGATCCTTTTGTGTGGTGAAGATAATCCTCATCCTTGTGCTAAGGGAGCACATTTTAGTAGAGCAGTACTATTTTTATGAAAATGTGAAGAAGAAAGACTTGGGACACCATTAGACCACAGAGAAGTAACATTCTGAAAATAAATAAGAAGATCCATGCAGTACAGGTTGTACGGTGTTTAATAATGGTGTTCGGTGCTCCAGAGAGCCCATCCTACTTGCAAACTCAGGAGAAGAGCAGCCTTCTTGTGACTTGAAAGTAGTTAAGCAGGTAATATTTACCTGAGGAAAAGGAAGGCTGAGAGAATGTATGGTTGTGGGGGCGGGGTGTGTGTTCTGTTTTTAAATTGGACTTTTAGAAGGAGTAAGGACTGTTCTAAAAAATTTTTGGGCTTTTTTTTTTTTAAGTATTTTTTTTTTTTTAAGGTGAAGGAGAATAATGCTGGGACAAGGATGAGTGCATATAGCTTGGGTTGTGTGACTTTAACCTGGAGATTAAAAAGCGTCTAGTTGTGGAAGAGGCAACACTCAGAAACATCTCTGAACGGGAGTAATAAGATCAAAATATTTGATTCTTTTTAAATAGGACTTAGGAATTTATGAAAGGGATTACCTTGTAAACTGTAGGACTGTGCAAACTGTGGAGTCTCTTCCAGTTTCATAACCAGTTCTGCTGAGCATGGAAGAACTTCAGTGCTGTAACAGAAAGATAACCTCTCTGCTGGTTTCTTTCCTTCTGGTACAAATAGGGAAAAGATGAAGTTCAGACTTGTCATTCATTAGAATCCAGTGAGAGAAATATCTGTTTAACTTATTAAGAAAATGTGTCAGAAAAAAAGCTACTCTAGCAGAGTATGGACAATTAGGATATGGTCAAAAATGTTAGGGTGCGTTTGTATTCTGATTTGTCTAAATGCAACTTGCAAACCACATGATGAAACAGCTCAGACAGTCACGCTGGGCAACCCTACAGCCCTCTCAAATGAACTTAAATAGAGTTTCAGGATACGTTAGCGATTGTTCTATTAATATTTTTTTCCTAACATCCTACCTAAGATTAATATTTTTAATCCCAGGCTGAACAAGGCAATTTCTGTATCATTTCATAATTGCTTTTAATTTTACAAAGGCTGTGTGTGAGTAGGCACTTCTTATGCATTGAAGCATGGTAGCTGAATCTAGTGCTTCAGTTCTTATTTCAGAAGATTTCTTTTCCTGGATTACTGCAATGACCCAGCAGAGACTGAAGAAAAAAAATGATAGATTCTTTTCATTCATTTTACTTCTGTGTTTTCTGTGGCAGTAAATTCTGTGGTTTTGGCTTGGTGCAGGAACATGCAGAATTGTATTTCTGTGTAGATTATCAACTTATTTTTTTCCAGTAGGAACTTGAATTATGAAGAGGAAACTTTTAAAGACATTTGAGGAGCAAGGTTGAATGTGTATATATGAGTCTTATTTTTCTGCAATGCAGTTAGAGGGCTGTGCAGAGAATGTGGAAAACCTTTGGCAGTATTTTCAGAGCAGAGCACTCGTGCTGAATAAAAACTAAGCAGTCAAGAAAAAAAAAAAGAGAACAAGAGAATAAAAAAAAAAAATTGCCTTCCAAATAGAGTCTGGAAAGCTAATGAGCATATGACATCATTTAACTAGTTATAAAAAGATTACAGCTCCCCTGATCCAAGAAGCAGACCCTCAAGGTTTCTGATGTTCCCTAAAAGAAGGAGGTGTAGTGTTGCACTGCTGAAGTTTGTCCTTGTCAGTAAGAGGGCACAGAGCCCCTCGGTGCCGGCAGGGAGGGTTGCCACTGGTTCTCCTTAGGAGCAGCACCTGATCTGGGGCTGGAAGCAAAGGGCCGTGGCCCATCTTAGCTGGGAGAGGCAACAGCAGTGTGAACTGGCTGGCCAGAAATAGTCTTCTGCTCTTGGAGTGCCTCCATCTGTGCTCGGCGAGCCGGAGGTGCTGGAGATGACCTTGTGTGCAACTCACACGTATCTGAGGAGACCAACAACCCCTCACAGGGTGGTGGGAGGTGCGAAGGGCTGGGAGGGGCATGTCTGCCATGGGTGCAGCACCCACCCCAGGGAGCATCCACCTCCCTTGGGCTGCAGCTCCTGCCCCTGACCAGGGTGAGCATGTGATCCAGAGTGGATCAGCTCCTCTGAAACCCAAACAGCCATTGAGCAGACCTTATTCATGTTCGCTTGTACCATCACAGTGAGGGAGGCAGGTCCCCAAGACTGTAGGTGAACAGTAGTCTCCCTTCTGTTGCCTCAGCATTTCGGATGAAGGCCAGAGCACTCGTTTGCACGGTTGTCAGCTCTTGGTACTGAGCATCTTTCTCCATCCTGGTGGATTACTGACGCCTGTGTTTCCTTCCCGCTTCCCAAGAGCGGCTTTCTTGCAAAGGCCTCCAGGTTCCAGCTTAAGAACTAGTAAAAACCATGGAAGCATCATCTTAATTTTTCAGTCTTAATAATTATATTTCAAGCTAAGAATGTACTTTTAGGAGGGGAAAGAAAGAAGTTACATAAGTCTTGATTTATTGCATTGGCTTAAAGAGCTAGCAAACCTGGGATTTTCCTCTCTTGTCCCTTTGCTGTAAGCATTTCCCTTTATAGCAGCAAGGAGGCCAGCGTATGACTCTGTTCTCAAGAGCAATTCAAACTTTTTATAAATCTGCTGAACGTGTTCCTCTCCATCACGTCTAGATTGTGTAGCCGGGAGCAGCCGCTGCGTCAAAGCGAACCTCGGAGTGGAGACATACCTTGACGTTGAGCGAGCATCTAGAAAGACAGGGAAGGCATCTCAGTCCTTTCTCTGTGGGCGGAGGTAGTTTTGAGGCAGTAGGTAGATTTCTTCCGAATTAGAGAATTTTTAAGTTAGTTACAGAGGAACAGGGCACTTATCTGTAATGCACGTATGGAGATAATTAGGAGTAACTCTGTGGAGGAATCCTGAAAGTTGGAAAGTGTGGTAGAGCTGAGAGGGAGAGAAGTGAATTATGGTTCTGCAAAAACAAAATTACAGGTTAGGAAGTGTATGTGCATGTCTGACTTGTTGGGAATAATTTGCATAGTAAAAACAACTTGAGAAAAGCAGCATGGAAGTTAACATGCGTTTTGTCTACTTCATGTGAGGTTTGCTTTTGTTCTTGTCCAGCAACTACAAACCAAAGAGAAAACTTTCAGTGTTCAGAGAAGGGACGGGGGGGGGAAACTACAAAAGAAAAATATGTACTGGATGTAATTCAGAAAAGACACGCAATCAAACTGAACAGATTGCTCAGGAAAAGATCTATTCTGTTGCTGAAATCCAAGAAAATGGGGGAAAAACAGGAAATAGTGAAATCTGTTATCGACCATCTGCTAAGCCTAGGAACTTGAGAACCATTCCCATGACAAAAATACTAGATTGTGAACTTAATTTTGTATTCCATAATACTTAAAGCACAGACACAGAAGTCCAATGGAGAGTCTCGTATTACTAAATGTTTAAAAGATATTTAAAATTCTACACATAAATCTGAGCATTAACAGGTTTGAATCTTTTTTTCCGAGATCTTTATTGATGGGTTTAACAGATTGTGCCTTGTAAGGACAAGGCAGCCTTTTCAAACTTTGAAGAGGAGAGGGGAAGCGAGCAAGCTGAATTTTCTTTGGAGGGAGGCAGTGGTCTTTCTCCTCCAGCTCCCAGCGCCCTCCCCCTTCGTTTCTTCCTCGCGAGCGTTGCCACATCTGTGGAAATGAAGCGAGGACCTCGTAATCGTTACCATCTGACGGTGGGTCATGTGGACGCGCAGCGGGAACTGTTCGTGCGCTCTGATGTTCAGGAGTGGCGCGCTTTCCCCTCCCCAGCGCCGCCTTCGCGGTAGATGGCATGTTTGTTCTGGCCCTGCTCTCTTCTTGCCTCTCCTTTTACATACATGTAAAAGCCGGAGAAAATGCGGTCCAAGATAATTTTAACGGTTTGGGGTGCTGTAAGCCGGCCATAAATTCTTCTGGACTCTGTGTGTTTACAATTACTCCGCATGCGTAAAGGTGTAAATATTGTTTTCTGTAAGTATGTATTTCTAAGTATGTAAATGGAGTTTAATTGCAGAAAAATGTAATCAATGTGGCTATTCAAAGGCTGCATTGTTCATTATATTGTCAATATTAATGAACTCAGTGAAGAGTTTGTGAATTACCTTAAATGTGGGCTATTGGCTAGCTTAGCTTTTTGGAGTCTTTTCACGGTGCAAAGATAAAAGTGAGAGAAATCTTTGGCATAAGTATGCGTTTGTATGAGAAGTGTCTATTTTATAGCATGTGGAAAAGTTATGATAAATTCAGTTCCGATAAATTCAGACATTGTACTTCCTGAACTCCTATAAGGGTTTTTTCTGTCAAAACTTTCCAACCCTGTTCAGGTTCCTGAAATGAAGGAGGCACAGTCCCTTCCTAATGATAATTTTTTTTCAGTTATAGAATATACTTGAATTTGCTCCTCCAAATTTGCTGTCCAGGTAATGGTTCATTCATCCTGTGCACAAAGCAGAGTTGTAGTAGATAAGGTTGCATACCGTCATAAAGCTACACAGTCACAAGTACTTTTGGGACCTCTTAAGGAAGTTGATGGAAATAAATTCCATTTCATGGAACAGCGTTGGCATCCACGTGGCTCGTTGAACTTTAAGAATGGACCTGGCTCCTTTTGCTAACAGACTCGCTGTAGAAAAGGGCCGTAAACAGTAAGCTGAAGGGAGATGTTAATGATGTCCTGGAGTCTTTGCCTCTCTGCCTAATCCCAGACTGTGGTCTAAATAACCCTGTATTTCCACCCACGTTGCTGCAGAGCTTTTCGCCACTCTACCCAATATCCTGTCCCCTCCATTCTTCTGCTGCTGTCTTCTGTCTCGGCTGGCACATTCTCAGCTTGCCCTTCTCCTTGCAATACTGCCTTTACATCCAGTCGTTTGTATCTCAGCAGCCTCGAGTAAATATTGTTGCCTATCTTGGTCCCTTTGTGTTTAGGTTGGGACCTTCCCTTCCTTTCCAGTCTGCCTCTGAGGCAAGATTAAGCGACCATCATCTCAGTTCAGGTGCAGCAGCTCACAACAGCAAGAATGAGCATCTGTACAGAGGGAGGAAGGGAGAAGAGTGAGCTTTGTTCAGCCCTCATCTACAGCTTGCTCAGTGTGGATAAATTGTGGAGGGAATGCTGCTGCTGAATGCTGTGAACTGCTAGTGAGTCTGTGCAAACGCTGCTTTTTAGGGCGTGGGTTTGAGTGGATTTTCCCCAGGCTGGAAAAAGCACTACCTCTGACTCCAAGGTCAATTCAAAGTCTTTACGCTAAAACATGGAAACATTGGTTTTCAAATGGTCAGTTGTAGGAAGCCTGAAAACTGTTAAAACAGTGTTTTCCCCTCACTTTGGTTTTTCAGGAACAGCTATAGCGGTTTTCCTGAAACACAAATTCTTTCAGCCTGAAGCATGCACATGCTGGAAAATGTTAATGCCTAGTTTAAAACAAGCAAATGAACAAAAACTTCTCTCCACTTGCCGATAGAAAGATAAATGTTGGGCAGTTTTAGTAGTAGCTGCTGGTGTTACTTAACTTTGTCAGGAGTAATTAATATATTATCCGTAGCTTTTTGTGGTATTTTGCGGTTGCAGCTGCAGAACTCATAGTCATCCTGCGCACATGTTTTCATGAGGGTTTGTGTGGTTTTTGTTTTGTTTTTTGTTTCAAATTCTTTCAGCTGACCCTAGTGTATCATATGCTATCCGCAGGAGGGCAGGCAACTGCACAGGGGTGACTGGGGGGATTGCCAATTCGGCAAGGGTATCTCTGTAATGTGATAACCTTATGGGGAGTTACGTACCGGCATTGTACAATTCGGGTGCAGCTCCTGCGTCTCGGCAAGTCGTGATCAGAATCTGCGCCCCGATGGCATTTAGCTTCTGGCTCCCAGCAATGACAGCCTGTGCCTTCAATGGAGGAATAAACTCTGCAGGCGATTTATTTGGTGACGTATCTATATCTACGTGTGTGTGTGTATATGCATACATACGTATACGTACATATCATTTTGAAAATGGCCTGGATGCAGTTCACGTGCAGGCTTTGTCACGCTGCGAGTGCTTGCCGTGCTGCTGTCCTCTAATGCAAGCTGCCATGTCCTTGAGAAGTGTGGAAGAGGTGGAATAAAACATCCCCTGGCCTTTATTTATTCTCTGCCACTTCAGCCCACTGCCCAGATGTACAGTTATTGCAATTCCTCTCTGCATACTGTAAATTTATAATCACCGCTTAACTATTCCCTAGCTTCAAGTTACACTGAAACGTGTGTTTTAAAGAAACCTGTATCCTGAAGCAGTTTCAGGTTTTGAGTTGGTTTGGGTTGTTTGTTTTTTTTTCAGTTTTCAACTCTAAACCAGAAAATATTGCTGTATGAAACAGGGAATATAACTGAAATTTCATTTAAAAAAAAAAAAATGTTAAAAATGCTAATCTCTTCTTCTGCTCCCTTGATCTTGAAGGTTTTGGGTAAAAAAATATGTGTAGTTCACTAGTACTTAATATGTTTAAGCTTAATTTTACTGGGCTCTCCTTAGTTGCAAAAAAGTGCACTACTGAGAGGATTAACTTTCTGCCAGGAGTATGTGTGCCTCCTGGCTGCTTGCTTTAACGTTGCTCAGGTTCTTGCTCTGGCTTTGTGGCTAAAACTTTCTGTGGGTTGGTTTAAGGGAAGGACTTCTTTGTAACGCAGCTCAGTAGCTGGTCTGGAATACTACATCAATCATCAAGTGAATTTCTGGCCCATGTTAAACTAGGTAGAAATTTAATTGTGGATCTCAGTGAGACTCAGGTCTTACTTAAGACTACAAGACCGAGACTCAAATAAGTGCACACAGCTTGCTAAATTAAATGAAATTGAGTCTTCATATTCAGGTTCTATTTTTTTTTTCTTCTTGTATCAGAAGGTGGGTTTTTTTCTGTAATTATTTTTGTAATTTTTGTAATTATTTGCTTTTTTATCAGACTCTTAAGTTCATGGTTTATGACTCTTGATAGATTGAGAAGTGTGCTCTCTGGATTTGGGTGGATATAGAGCTCTATAAATACTGTTGTGTAAGCCTCTGAAGTGCTTGCGTGTTCTGTTTTGTTTTTCAACCTGCCCTGCTTGTTCCTTTCAGTTGATGGTAGTTAAACTGGTCTCGGGTTCTGGCTGGATGCAATATGGCTCTGCTGAAGAGTTTTTCCCTCTTGTGATCTTTAGAGTTTAGGTATTCGACTAACAGTAGGAACTTGGGCCTCAGTCTGGGCTCAGAGATTATTTTTTTTTAGACCATCCAGCTATTGGATTATGTATCTGAGATTATACACGTGATGTGGTTACACTGCTCACCTCTGTGATGCCGTGGCAGAACTCTTCTACTGGGAGCAGTGGTTGATCCCACAGGTGAGAGCGGCTGCAGAGGCAGAGCCCTGGGTTTGCTTGCGCTTCACAGTCCCTGTAAAAGTAAAATCTTCAGTGTTTGATTAAATTGAATATTCAATTTGGTCATAATCAATAACTTTTTAATTCTGAGGCTCAAAAACCAGCGAGTGCCCTAAGTAGAGACAGGACAAATTCACATCACCATAAAACAGAAATGGAAATGTCCCTGGAGATTTTAATAAAAAGAGCTCAAGACCTATCTGTCAGCTTCTTTAGCTGCTGAATAGAAATAAGAATCCTTGCAGAAAGTTTCTAATATGGTTGTAGAATGGGTGACTTGGGATTCTGTTTCTATTCCTAACTAAACCAATGGCTTATTCCATCTCAAAGGGCCGATAACAGAAATCACATCCATTTGGCATGGAGGAGTATCGTTCCCTCAGAATTCACAAGTGTTTCACAAGGGAAAACCTCTCCCTGACCTGCAGCGTATTCGCCTTTCTGCTCTTAACATTCTGTCTCTCCAGGAACGTGTCGGTAGGAGGTGGTGAATGAGATGACTTTCTACAGCATCTGGGCTGTGTTTGTCATTGAATGTAATCTTTGTTTTATACAAGAAATATATGGAGACAGAATAGTATGTGTTGAAGGAATGTTTTCAGAATTATTTTTGTTTCTTTTTTTTTTTTTTTGTTTGGGTCAATCCTGAGAGTTGAAGACTGATGCTGCAGTATCTCCTCCTGAGCAGGAATTCTCTGCAGCATTCTCTCTTGTTGACTTTTCTTGTTATGCCATCTTCCCTGCAATGGCCAGCGTGGGACTCTTTGCTTTGTATTTTAAGTGTTGATTTATTTATTATTTTTTTTATTATAGATTTCATATCTGTTGAGGTGGGAGTACCTCACTGTCAGGTTATCTTGTAGCTATCACCTGCCTTGGGAAGATGCATTCTTCTGGGTGTCATTGTTTGCATGTCAGTAGAAGTTCCCGGTGACGTTTTGTTGTTATCTCCGAATTTGATGTCTTAGTGGTTTGTCTCAAGATGGAGGTAAAAAAAAAAAAAAAAAAAAAAAAGATGGAAACAGACTCCATATTTCATAGCCACTTAATTTGATGATCACTTATACAGTAAAATGGCAGGATTAAATTTATAAGTAGTGTAGAATCAAGTTGATTTAAGTGCTTCTATCCACTATTAATCTTCACGGAAACCAATACTAGAAAGGAAATATTGCTGTGTCCCACCTGTCTCCATAATTACTATTTTTTTTATTATATTTTCCTAACTCCATTGAGACCTAGAAGTAAAATGGTACCGTTTAGTAAAAAAGCCCCAACTGTATGGTACTGTATCTCTTATATATGTACATATTTATTATATTTGTTGTCATAGTAATATATACGTATTTATATAACTAAAATTATTAAGTCTAGGCGTGATCATTGAACCTGTGACACTTTCAGTGTGCATACAATAGCTTGTTCATGTAGAACCATTTTACAAGCCCATATGGCCATGGGTGCCAAGACATCCCGATGATCCTCTGTCCAACCTGGGCTCCTTAACTTCTATACTGGTCATTTAACTTGGTATAAGTTATAGCAAGCTTGAGATGACTTTAATTCGTGATTGGAGACGATGGTAAAAATTACCTTGCCTCCTTCATTGTGTGTAGAAGTCCCTTGGAAAATTTGGCTAACCATTCTGCTATGTGTTCTGACTTCACTGCATTATGATAGGGGAATGTAAGAGCAGTGTACCTAGTAAGCTGTATGCTAACGTGGCTAACATACATCACAAAGTTGTTGTGACGGCATCAAAACTGATTTTTCTAGATGTCTGAATCTTCAATTACTAGTTTTTAGTAAGTGAGCGAGCATAATTTTGACCTTGATTTGCGTCAGAAAACTGAGCTATCAGTCTTCATTCGCAAACAGAAGTGTTTGACTATTGCAGCTAGATTTTTGAGATATACATACATCAGTGTAAGTAGTGTATTTGCATCTATTATTTAAAAGTACGAATTGTGAAGAACTGATGCTATATTCAATATTGCGTATTGATAGCAATATTACAAAGCTGCTTTCTGTGTGGCTGCCTGAAAAGCAACAGCCACTGTGGTGAGCAGATTAGTTTTAGTTGTACTCTACTGGGAATTGAGGAAATGTTGAGAAAGAGAAAGAAATGATGGTGAAGTGGGAGTTGTCTGTCTTTTTTCACAAAACTGGTGTCTTAGTTTTTCTAAGCCTATCTGTCAAAATTGATTTCCTGTAACTTTTGAACACCTTGCCTAGAGATTGTCCCTTTCTTTATCCATTTTTTTTTTCCCAAAAGTGAAAATATTGTCACAATTTACTGAAACCAGTCTCACTCTGGTCAGTATAGGGTTTGCTAGAACAGGATATTTTTGCCTGCTCCACCTCCAAAGAGTTTTCTTTACTTAAGTATCAAGTTGTTAGCACAAACCCAACAGGTGCTGCTTCTGAATTATGGATGTTACACACTCACTTTAGTTTGAATAAAGGTCTATGTTAAAATGCTTTGGGTTATTCACAGATGTAAGCTTCAGCAGATAACCACAAATGCCAAAGACTGTATTTTTACTTCAGTGCAGGCATTGCACTTAAAATTTCTCACTGAGATGGGAAGAGGGAAAAATAGCTGCAAATTTTATATTTTGATATAGAAATCTGGAAGAAACCTGGGGAATTGTATAGAAAAACATATGAACATATAGTGCAGTATATTCAAACTTCATGGTGACACACTTAAAAAAAAAAAAATTAGCCAGTGAATACAACATTTCTTATTTTACCACAGCCAAGATTATCAAGATGGCATTGCTGATATAAGAATAAAACTCAAAGGCAAGTTTCTGCCTCAAATACACTTAGCTTTGGAATAGCCTAATGGGCCAATTCTGCTCTTAAAGGAAAAATAGTTTACATACCTGACATCTGAGCCCTTTAAATCCTACCCAACGATGTGTTTAGCATGCAGAAGAGTGGAAGAAAACGTCTGAATCTTAAGAGAAAAGCTTGAGGAAATAAGGGAGGGAATACAAACTAAGGCAGTCACAAGGGAAAACCTCTTGAAGTGAAAGCTTAGAAGTGAAAAGTATATGTAACTCTTCTTGTCTTCTTAACAGACTGAAGTTTAATGCTTGAATTATGGTTTAACACCACAGAAGGGATAGTTCAATATAAAGTAATTAACAAATATTGACCAAAGACTGGGGAGGGAAAAGGTTTAAAAGATTTTGTGTATTCTTCCTAGCTGTAATAGGGAGGTGGAAAGAGAGCGAAGAATTGTTTGCAATCTGTGAACTCTCCTCAAATAATTTGAAAATTAGCTATAAAAGGAGTAAACATCCAGTGAAGAGAATGACTTTCTTACGTGTTTCAGTTCCTACATAAATTTGCAGCGAAAGTTGTACGGCATCACACTTAGTGCTTGTAACTCTTGCATGGGACGTTCAGTCTCTTGCTCAGTTGAGCAGACGCATTCAGCTTCTAGCACTTGCAGAAGTATTCTGTGTATCAAGTTAGCATCCTTGTCGATTTATACGCAGAGGTCTTCATAGAGCAAGCAAGCGATATCTCTCTCTCCTGGGGAACCAGCAGTCCTGCTTGTGCACGTATTGACAGGCTTGTTTGGAATTTCACCAAATATATTTAATCCAAACTGAATGGGAGTTTTGCCATAGACTGTCATGAACTTTTACAGATTTAGTATTTAACATCATTTCAGATCTGTGAATCTCACTGTTAAGGGGGGTAAAAAAAAAGAAAAAAAAATACAACCATACAAATTTCATGAAGTATGCATTGTATAAAGGACAAATGATTATAAACATATGGTACCTTTCTATGAACAGACTTGCATACGCATAAAACTTTCTTTAGAAGTAGCCTTGGAAGCATGTAGAGCTTCCAATATATCATTCAGACCACTAAATTAGACTTTCTCCTTCCCCCTCCTCCCCTCCATGTTACCATAAAATGACAAGAGATAGGAATAAATACACTCCCTAATTCCTTTTTTCTTCTCTATCTTTTCCCTCCCTTCTCCCAAGAGATTTCAGGGAATCACTGTTAAACAGTGATACTCATTCTGGCTCCGTGATGCATAAAATGTGAAGAGATTGCCTTCAGCTGAAAGGCAAAAAGCTAGAAGATTATTGGAAAATACAGGGAGAGAATAACTATATAAATAAATGGTATGGTAGTACATTAAGGAGTTGATCACACATTTCAACACTGATTTTGTCTTACTGGGAAAACCAGGAGAGTGATTTTTTTTTTTTTTTAGTGGGTACCTGTATGACCTATTCTGTATTTCGTACACATTTCTTGGAGTGAATTAAGGAGGTTTGTGGTGGGGGAGGATTATTCTTCTTTATGTGCATCAGTTGTCCTCTACTCTGTCAGCTCCCCTCTACAGGCTGACAACGAACTATAACAGAACTCTGGAGTAGCTCAAATTGCATTTCTGCATCTCATCTGACACAGTTTTGAAGCGGATTGCATTGGCCCTAACAGGAATAGAGTTAGCAGCGTACAGCGGCTGAAAATGCCATACTTTGGCTCTGTTGCTGGGCTAAGTCTCAATATTGCCCTCTGTTATTCTTGCATATCATTTTTAATTTTAGGTGGCATTGTTTATGAGGGCATAGGGAAGAGGGGTGGGAGACAGAAAAGAATAGAAAGGTTGTTGGAGTAACAACAGACAGAGAGGGAAAGAAAGGTTGTTGGACTAACAACCTTAATGTACAGAAGAAAGCCGGTGAAGAGTTGGATCATTAGAGTCGTCCTCAGAGATCTGGACATGTGGGTGGGTAAATGTTAAGATCAAGTGTGAGGAATAAATTAACGTCAGAGTATTAGCAATTTATAACATGGTTTTGCATTACTTACATTATGGGGTAATGTGTCCTCATGTAGATTATGATTAGTTGCATGCTTTGTTGCATGAAAATGTTTTTCTGATGAACTCGCAGCAGGGGAGGATGCTGCAAAATAAAGTGAGGGCTTGAGACAGGTAAACGTGCCAGACGGTATTTCAGATGAGCTCCATCATGTTATCTTCCAGGAACAAATGTGTGGGATGCAGCAGTATTTTAAGCAACAAGCTCATTTGGACTAACATAACTACATGCATTTGAAACAACTGGGTAGACAGTAATTTAGAGGGTGAAGTTCAGTAACAGTTTGACAGGTAGTGCTTTAGTGTCACTCATCAATCTGATAATTTAGTTCTGAAATGTTTTTGCAATTTGTCCGAAGTATCTCTGCCTGGTAGGGCATCAGATGAGATGGTTTCTTGGGTACTTCTAATAGGGAAATTGCAGAAAACTGGGAACAAAGGGCACAGCTTCAAGTAGTAGTGATTGTTTTACATGCATGAATTTCTTGAAACATTTGAGGACTGCAGTAATACAAAAGTGATGTATGTAATCTTTCTGTACCATCAGTAATAACCAGAGCACCTCGGAGCATTAGGCCAGGACAGGTTTGCCTTCCCACCCCACCCCTTTTTTTTTTTTTTTACTTAATTTTTGATCTATTTGAGAGGGGGAGGGATTTTGGATTTGGAGTGCAGAGTTATTCCCAACAGCATTTTGGATGTAAAGGGAAGATATGTCAGAGACCCTCCCTTGCAGGAGGAGCCACATGGAAGCAGCATCCAGTCTCTGCTTCCTGGCCAGTCTTCAGACTGCGCCCACCGTGGTTCCGTGCGGCGAGGGAGTGGAAGCATGTGCATGTCTAGGGTAAAAGGGCACAGAAATAAGAGATGGGAAAGATCTGCAGGGCTGTCTTAACTACATTTCTGTCAATGAGACATTGTTTCCTATAATACAATCTTAAATCCTTTCTTCATTAAAATTTTAAAGCACTCGGCTCCAGAGTAAAATGCTTCTGTTCCTTTTCTCCTTAAAAAATAATGTGCGTATGTCTACTGATATCGCATTGTTATATTTAAAAATACCTTAACAGGCTGGTTTCTAATGAGCAATTCTTTTCTGATAGCGGTGCACTTTTTCTAGAGCAGTGGAACAGCTCATAAACAGTTAATCGGAGCGATAGCCATACTTGTGCACTTGAGTAACAGTCTTGGTGGGTAACTTCTCAATCTTGCAAACAGGCGCACTGTTGCCGTATCAGGAACAGCAACAGTATGCCAAATTTTGAAGAGCAATGGGAGAGCAACAAACTTTCCCACCTAAGCTCTAGTTAAGTATAAAGCTTAAGGTAGAAGTATCCGAAGGAATCCAGATATTTTCTTTAAATGTTTTTTTAGGACACAATACCCATTCAAATAAATTTGGTCTTCAGTTAAAATGTTGAAGCCCTTGCTTTATATAAAAGATCGTGTTTCTTTCAGATCGTCTGGATTTCAGTTATTCAGTATATAGTTTATCCCTGTCATCTCCTTCACAGCATTGGAATTTAAATATGTATATCATGTTTTGTTAATAATATGGCAGCGAATTGAATTACTGTATTTTTAATGAAAGCTCTTCAGGTTTAATGAATAAAGAAATAATGTAAAATATAATAACCCAAGCCTTAATATTTTCTTGATCACAAGTCAAGCCTTCTATATAATTTATTAAAGTAGCATAATGTCCTTAAATTTGAGGTCAAGATTTTGCAGGCTTAGCAGAGATTTTTATGCATAAGGGAAAGATGAAACTTTAAAAATATTATTTCAGCAGTTTCATAATTCAGGATTGTGACCTCATGCTCTAAGAATAATTATGGCACATCACGATCAGCAGTTTATCAATATTCATTCATAGACTTCTTAGGCTCTCTTCGTATCATAGTTTGTTGTTTTTTTTCCTTTTCAAGCAACCATAGTAACTTTAAGATAGCTAGTAAATGCCTTAAAGGGCACAGCCAGTTACATTATTCATTTTTGGGGGCCTTACTACTCTACAGTATTTATGAAAGCCACTTTTATTCTATTTTCTTTCCTGTATTTTTATTTAGTCATTATACCTTCTGCTGCCAGCTGGGACCAGTGTTTTTTAGGAGCTATGACAGTCACCACAGGCAACCCATAGCCCCGTTTGGGGCTGCCTGGTAAAAGCTTATGGGCTATGCTCTGACTGTGGCCACCATGAATTTGTTGTGGCTGCACAAGTGGTTTCTGCAAAAACCCTGGGAGGTTGCCATTGGTTTAAACTGTAACTGTAATTGCAGAAAAAGCATGAGAACCTACCTGAACCTCTATAGCTGCTTAAAACTAGTCTGTGGCTGCAAATGCAGTGGTGTTGCATCAGCATAGTCAAGATGGTCTAACACTGAGAACGAGCTTCAAGGAAATCCCAAATTAGTGGCGTGAACACTTCACCAGTTTATTAAAATGTCCATCTGGCATCTCTGACGAAGCATTAAATGAAGTTCTCCAGCCTACCCACCCAAGAGCAGCTGGCAGCAAAATAGCACAAACTCTTCCATCTATCCTGTAAATACTGGAGAGAAGGGCAGCAGGCGCTGGTGGTACTTCTGCTGGAGTAGTTGGTCGGGGGCACCACCTGGCCTGACAAAAGCACAACTATTTACAGCCGTCAAGGACAAGAAGGTGATTCCTCAGAAGTTCAAGGATGCAGAGATTCAACTTGACAAAAGGAATAGAGCTCGTGCTTTGGAAACCGGTGTAATCATTCGCTTCTTGCAGGAAAAAGAAACTTCTGTGTTTGCTAGGATAATGGTCAGCAGACCCAGCAGTTTGGTTTGGTTGAGGAACGGTTAGTGCAATTTTGCAGCCAAGGAAAACTCTGAAAAGCTGAGAATAAAGGTCTGTATATCGTCTTTGTCAAGTAAACCAAAGGCTGTAATGCCATTAATCTCAAGGGTTTCTTCAGGCTTCAGCAAAATTCAGCTGTTCGGGCAAGCTCTTGAATTGGCAACTCTTGGCGAGTGTTTTCAGTCAAGGCAGAACATCACAACTTCCCCAGTCAGAAGGGCACGGAGCAAGGCTTCATCCCTTCCCTGATCTGCCTTGGTGTCTTGTAGGCAGAGCTGCTTCTTGACATGCTTGGAGACTGCAGTAGGGGAAACTGCATGCCATGTTTACGGGGTTGGGAGAATTTTCAGCTTTCAGCGATTTTTTGCATCAAATCCAAGGTCGTGCAGCTGATAACCTGCAGCCCGCTTTCTGCCAGCAACTGCAGTTGGTTCCCAGATGCTTGAGAGCCAGGAAGGACTGACTCTCCAGATTATTCTGCCAAACAGCTTGGCCTGAGCACTGTCATGAGGAAAACTGAGGTCCTGCTCCGCTAGAGAATGTGCACGTTAGCAGCGCAGGCTTGACATTTGTAGGCAATTTCTGCTACTTCTGCAGCAAAGTTGCCTGAGCGCTGCGCTTGACAACGCAGTCACGAAAGAGGATAACAAAAGGCAGAGCAGCATTTGCGAGATTAAAGCAGTGTTTCTGGAATGAAAGAAGCACTGAACTTCAAACAAGTGCTTGGTATGCATTTACTTTTATTAACATTCCTCTGTATGACTGTGAAATTTGGATAACAGCCTTGTTTCTTCCAAGCATTAACCAGTTCCTCTTGGATGGTCTTTGTGTCCCTCCTGGTGTAAAAGGCCTGGAAAGGGTTTTAGGTGTCAAGTTCTTACAAGTGTTTTCAAATACTCAGCTTAGAAACACTGCTTTTGTATATACAGGAGCACAGATGCAGATTTTCAAAGAGAAGGATGGACGGTGTGCTGCCTGAAGCCACTTTCTGTGGACTCATTAAAATCAGAATGGCTCTGAGGCAAGTCCAGGAAATATTGCAAGGATGTGTTCAAGGAAAGTCCACGTTTGGAGTCCAAAACCACACAAAAGACAGTGATCCACTGTGGCCATTTTTGCAGATTCAATGTCTGGACTTCTATAGGTATATGCAAAACTAGAACATGTTACTCAAGGAAAACGAGCAAAACAAAAACACTTGAATCAGATGGGTATCTGTAGCTGTTAACGTGCTGCAAAAATGGGGTTAATTTCTTACCAGCTTAAGCCAAAAAAAGCACTCTTTCCAATACAGAACAGTAGGATTTAATTCATTGTCATAATGGAAACTCTTCCAGAAGTGTGCAGAAGAACTTCAGAGATGCATAGGTATCATTGGTAGCACCATGTCTAATGTAGAGGAAGTGGATACTTTGCTTCAGTCACTTTGAATTGCAAAAAAAAAAAAAAAGTATGAAACCAAGCAGTATCCAATCCATTTGGGCCTAAGTCTTCTGCTTGCTCTGAACCGAGGAGCAGGTTTTCCCCTGTGGGCCATGTTCATGGTGGGGGTGAAGACAGGAGTCACAGGCTGTGGTGGGGCCGCACAGCTACCTGGGAGCTTAATTCAGGTGAGCTGGGGCAAGGGCTGCTAACAAAATCTATAAATGTGGGTTTCGCCAGTGATGCACTAATTCTAAACAAGCTAAATCAAATATTCACTCCCGTCACAAAGTGGGACTCCCCAGCCCTTTCCCCAGAGACCTGGAGGGTACGAGGGAGAAGGTGGCAATGCTGTGCTGGCGGCAGCGGGCTTCCCAGCCCCTTGCTCCTTGGACGCCGCCGTAATGGCGAGGTAGGTGCCGGAGGCTGTGGACCACGAAAAGGAGAAGGTGGCAACCTGGAGGGGAATGAGAAGGAGGGTCAGGAAGGTTTGTATCGGCTCACGGGGTGCATTTGGGCATGCTCAGTTGGATGGAGGGCAGGCTCTTCCGAGGAGGTTGCATGCTTTAATTAAGCAGATGATGCTTTTTAAATATGTGAGTAGGTGTGAGTGTCCAGAGCTCTAATGTGATGATAGCTTTTTGAGCACATTTTCCTATCTAGTTACTGGTTATGGTAGCAAGTCCAGCAAAACCCTAGACAGAGCCTAAGGAAATTAAGTTTTATGTAACTGAGCTGTCTACGTGTTCCCACCTAATAAGTTTTGAATGTCAGCCAACTTCAACTAAATTTGACAGTGGGTAGCTATTACCTCTTTCAGTTTTAGCTGTTATCTCTTACCAGTTCCATTAAAATAAGTGACAGGATGGAAGGGAGACACCCAATTAGTGCCCCCAGTAGAGGAAAGGTGATGGTTTGCGTTTTTCTCCTCGTAAATGTTGCAAGCAAGGAGGAGGAAGCCCTAGGAAACAAAAGTTTCATTATTCCTGTTCCTGAATAACAACTTAATAATTTAGGGAAAAAAAAATAGTAGTAAAACCATTTTCATATACTTTGGAGCTCAGCACTTGCTTTATTTTGTATATGTTAATTGGGAATACAGAAAGCCGATACGGAAGTAAGAACTTGTAGGTTTCTTAACACTTTGTGACTGGAGTGGGCTCCTGTGCCAGGAGCTGCCTGGAGCGGTCTGAAGCCTGAAGGGCTGCAAGTGGGGATAGCAGGGTCTTCTTGGATCCTCCGGCTATGTAATAAAGTTAACTTACACTGTGATTGCTGCACGGTTCGAAACCATGGGTCCTCAAAACTTACTACTCTTTGTTGAGTCGTCTTCTTTCTTCCCCAAGTGCTTATTCTGCATGTTGCACACCTGTTTATAGCAGAAATAACTTCGGCGGCTACAGGGGGGTGGGGTGGGGAAGCAGATTGTTTCAGAATAGGCAGAAATTGCTTAATGGAGCAAAGAATCTGTGTCGTCGGGTTCTTTCTGTTTGGTTTTAATTGCACTCTCTGTGGGACCTGTCGCGTCAGTGAGTGATACCGTGGCTTAGCAATGATTGTAAGTATTGCAGTCCTTGCTATAGAAAATTGAAAGTCTGTGCCACAGACAGGCTGCCTAAATGAGATCTGGGGGGTGATGGCTTAGCGAGTAATAATGTTTGCTCACTCTGCTGTACACCTTGATTACTATGTAAATTGTGTAAATTTATGCATAAGCACATAATTATGCACACTCAACTGTCAGTTTGCCTCTACAGTAAGGTGCTTTTGTGCATAAACAGTTAAACATCCTTTTCCTGAAATGGGAGGGACGGTGGTATTTTTAATTATTGTACCAGCTCTTATTCCCACTGAAGGTAAATGCAAGTGGCCTTCCAAAATCAAGGCCTGGTATATATTGTAAGAGAGTTTTCACAGTATGCAGCAGAGGATGTAGGAGAGGAACAGGGGCTGGGTTAGTTACAAAACATAACTTCCTTGGTCTGTGTTTTCCTTTAATACTCCCATTTTCTTTTCGTCTTTGCTATATGGGTTGCAGCTATTCAGCCCGAGAGAGTGGTAGGTAGAGTACTGTGTATCATTACTATGTGAGCAGTAGAGTGAATTTCAGCTGAATAAAAATGAATTCTTTGACTTGCAATTGTGAACGTTTCTAGTTTGCCTTGACAATCCTGTCAAGACAAATTTGAACTTTGTCAGCGATTGTGATTGCTTGTGGGAGAATTACCAAAAGCCTTTGCTCTAGGTATCAGTCAGTGATTGCAGCCCTCATCTGCTATTTGACCAAAATTTTCCACGGCACTCAGCAGGCTATTACTTGTCACTCTGACATATAATGGAGGGGTATTTTAATTGATTTAAAAGTTAAAATCTATAGTTATTTAATATGGTATAACTCTATTACATGTCAGCGGTTACACTTGCTGTGAAAAAAGGGAAAGGGGGGGTTGAAAGGACTTGGGGTTTGGAATATTTTAAAAATACACATGCAATTGATTTTACCTTCTACAGGCTATCAATAGAATTTTTATTTAGTTAATGGGAGCAGAGATTTCCTATTATGTAATTATTGCTGATTTTAAAAGGAATTCTTTAGTGTTAACTGTGCATCTAGTTTCTAAAACCTGTATCTTCCAAGGTTCAATAGTACTTCTGCTTGAAAGTCTTCACTTCTTTGGTGAGCTGTGAACAACTGCGTTTCAGATCTGATGCTGCTCTGTTTTATGACATAAGCTGTTCCTCTGTCATGATCTCCCAGTGTCTAAAATAGGTGTAATTCTACCCAAATCCAAGGGGCGTGTAGAATTAAAAATTGCGAATCGCTGTAAAGCTGTAGAGCGTGAGTGCAGTTGGTGCATTTGCACACATGCAGGTTACATATGTGCTGGGAGTACGAGATCAGATGCTCTAGCGATACAGTCTTCCTAATGGCTCTTGCGGCTGCAAGTATGCAGCGTCTTTCTAACTGGTGATGGTGATGATTCGTTCAAAATATCTCTTTCTCTGTGTCCATTTCAAAACTTGCTCGTTTGCAAGAGACAAAATAGAGGGAAAGGCTCTACAAAGATGGGTGGTTCACATTTTTCTTCTCTCTCTCTCTCTACCCTCAACCCCCCAGTTGTTCAACTTACCTGGCTTTCTAAGTTAGGAAGAAGTATGGAAAGAATATCTTCATTCCTTCTACAACATTAGGGTTGAGAAGTTGGACTGTTGAATACTCATTAATGTATCTCTCTCTTGGCCCATACTGCTTGACCCTTCACGTAAGCTATGGGCAAGGGGAAACAGAGGAACTTGAAGTGTACAAATAAATGTGGTAATCAACAATATTGCCACCAACAGGACTGACTGTACTTTACCTTGTTTTAAATATAAAAGTAAGCGTCTCTGCAAACTGTCACTTTGTGTAGCAGAGGTGGGACAAGTGGGAAGTGATGTCCCTGTCTGAACCGGAGCTGCTACTTGCCGTATTCCCCGCTAATCACAATTTTTACAAGCAGATATGAAGCCTGAAAAGGCTGTTTCACCTGTGACGAAATTAACGGGTTGGGCTGGGATCAGAACATGTCTAGAACTTTGATTTTTCTGTCAGTGTATTTTCTGAGAAGGTACCACAGAGCCCTTTAGCAGCAGCTAGTCATTTTAGAAGGAATTACTCACATACTTGCTAGAGCTGTGCAGGGTAGATGTTTGCCTCCTGAACAGGAGGAAGGGTTGCATAGGTACTTTTTTGTACTGAAGAGAAAATGAGAGTGTTTTTCTTATATCACTCTGGTTGTTGAATACTCTGTGAAAACATGAGAGAATCCTCTATGGAAAGCTGGCCTATAGGGAACAGTTCAACAGAGGAACTTCACAGTGTGCTGATGAAGAAATGTAACGTATGGGTTATATTTGAAAACCAGGTTATACGTGGGATTGCACGCCTAGAACTTAAAGCTAGTATGTGGTGGGTTTGGGTTTCGTTTTGTGTTTCCAAAGCATCAGCACTTCATTCACAGCCTTAGAGTGGCACCTTTATATTAGATACATCAATTGAAGAACTGATGGCTAGAGAACTTACTAAGGTATCGGGGAAAATCCAATTACAAACTGTGGGTTAGCATCCTGAGAATCAGAGAGAGTGGGAAGTGAGTCTGGACTAGATGATGTTTGCAGATAGGCACAGGCAAAGCCCCCTGGAGCTGTAGTTGGCCAAGCAAAGACGCCACAGTCAGCAGAACAAGGGATTTTTGCACGAGGGCCAGCTTCACCACTCAGAGACCGCATGAAGATCTGCCTGAATACCTGTTCCTATCTCATTTTTCCTTCTTTGCTTTTTCTCCTTCTCCCAGAAGCTGACAGGTGCGAATCCCACATCCATTTGCCCTGGATTGCCTACTCAATGCAGGCATATTCTGCTTGCTATAACCCTTGCGTGTCCCTCAGACATCACAACTGTCTTTTTATTACACTGTCCAAAGGTAGCAAAAGCCCGTGAAGGCAACAAGAGGGGAACGGTAAAAGAAATAGAAGTGGAGATCACCCCAGCTTTTCTACTTTCTAGTTTTTGGAAGATGTTTTACTGGGGCTGTGGGACCAGGAAGGTGGAAAAGACAAATTTACAAACTGCTCCGATGTCTGTGTAGTCCCCCCAACCAAGACCTGCAAGAATCTTCTTATTTCTTGTATCAAGTAATAGTCATATGCATTAAAACACCATGAACAGCTTGAATTTCTTAAAATGGAATAATGTTAGTTAAAATGAAGCCTTCATTATTTCAAATAGTGTTTTTAGAAGTCACAGAATATATTTCAAAATAATGTGACTATTTGCCTTTTAAAATATCTGCTAATCAGAGATGGTGATAAAGTTGGAGTTCAGCTTTTACTGTATCATCTGAAACAAGTGCCAAGCTGGAAACTTCCAGTAAAACGTAAATCACCGTGTCTAACATTATTAAGGATTATTACCTTTTGATTAGTAAGATCATCTTTGGTGGCTTATTTATTTTTCCATCCTTCCTTTTACAAATGCACGCGGAACTCACTGCGCGTTGCAAGATATTTAAGTCTGTTCTCTGATACGCTTACGGGCTCGAGTCTTATTACTCAGTTCTACATTGGTAACTCATACTAAATAATATTGTGAACTGTGTGTTGCCTTTCGTTTTTCCCTACACCTTGTTTCTGAAGTTCCGGTTACTGTATGGTCTTTGCTACTTCTATTTTCTGTTCCTATGTGGAATTATAATATAGCATACACTGGGTACCGTAATGCCAATACGCTTCCAACATTCATACTAATTTTGTCTTGTTGGGTGTGGGGGAGCACAAGGCAGTTGAAAGGGCAAACTCCCCCTCCATCCCCCTATCAGATTCTTTCAGCTCAAGCAATAATTATACATGTTGCCGTTCAAAGCCTGTGGGATTGCTCTTATGAGTAAAGGTCTGCCATACTGGGGCTTTTATTTGACAAGTTGGAAAATAGCCTTTGTTCCCATGGTAACCTTTTTTTTTTTTTGTGCTTTGGTGCATTTTTTCCCTATGGTTTCATGGTTGCTCTGGAGGTTTTTCTATTGTGGTATTTTAATCCCCAGTAGACTGAGGATGGCAGTTCTGTTTACTTTTTGCTGTTATGAAATATTTTAAATTATTTTTTTTTAAATATGATTACGGAACTCTTGTAAACTTTTTATATTGTGTGCTTAGGGCATTAGCGGTGTGGTGCCTTTCTCCGCAAGCTATCGAGCGCTCAGAAGATAACACAAATAGTTTGTAATAGGCGAGTCCGTACTACTGGACCGAGCTGCTTCTGTTATAAACTAGTATTTTTGATACAGGTACTATTTTAGGACCTATGGTGCCAAACCCTTGCCAGACATACCAGGTAGATTTTGGTCTCTGCAACAGAATAACATTTCTTAAGGTTGAAAATGGTCGGTACTCTGGTCATCAGTGTCATTTTCAGGTTGCTGTAATAAGGGTTTCATAAAATAAAGCTTTCAAGCAAAGGCAGGTATTTTTAGGAGTAGCTTGTTTAAACTCTGAGGAAAGAACTTGAAAAAAGTAATGAGCTTTATTTGAAAAGAGGAGGGTTTTTAAAGAGATGTTCTTATTACTGGTAGCATCTCCCTGCATTTCACTTCTCTGTATATTTTTCTTCCTTCCTTGTTCAATTTTTCCTTCTCTTAGAAGTCATCAATAGCAGAGCAAAATAGTCACGCAGTCTTGTCTTGCCTACAGTTCCTCAGGGTAATGATTTCCCATTGGTGCCCCCATCAGCAGGTGAACTTCACTTGAATCACTGTGTTTTATGCAGTTTTAAAATATTGCTGACCAAGAAGGCAGCAGAGCCTCACCGAGTAAACATTACTGTGCTCTCGTATGAGAGTGATCAGGATGCATTATTAATTTACACATTTTTTTCAGTGGTGGAAGATGAGATGGTGCTATGAAAAACTGGATTTTCAAAGCTGTGTTTCTTCCTTTTGGTCACGGCAGGTGGGGGAGAAATAAGAGTTAAGTGAACTCTCTGCCCCCCCACCCAATAGACTTTCAATAATTAACTAGATCATTTTTCAGATAGACTGTGCCTGCCTTATCTTGCTATACAATACGCGGCAATTTATAATCAGCAGCACAAATACCAACATTGCATGCATTTAAACTGCACTAATTCTATAAGTGGACCAAATATGAAAAGTTAGAGCAAATGCACTTCGAGGATTGCTGTTGGTCTCCGGTTTCCAAAGCTGGAGGTTTGCTCCCGATAGGAAATTCCCCATCTAGGTTAGCCATTCCGTTTCAATACATAACTATATTTATGTAATTAAAAAAAAAAATGCAGAACAAGTAAATTTTTATTTCCCTGGGGCAGTTGGATCTTGGTACATAGTAAAAGTAGTTAGAGGAGACAAGAGCAGTGCAGAAGAATATTAGGAGGATGTTAAACTTCTCTGATTTCTAAATCAGTAGGTAAAAAGTAGATTTATTTCCCTAGGAGATAAGTGCTCCTTGGTTTCAGTCCGCCAGAACACACACTTTTATTTATGCTTAAGTTTCTATTTTTTGATATTTGACAGATTATTTTGAGGTAAAATTTGGATAGCCAACTGTAGTTGCAACCAAAAGATTTCAGGAGAGAAGGTCATGGAAAAGTCAAGGCTTACAGCTGGGTTGAGGAAAATGCTGGGTCCTGTCAGCATCCACTAAGGTAAATGGAAACTGAAGGAGCTTAGTACACTTGCTTCATTTTGTAAAATCAACATATGCCTTAAGGTTAAACTAAATACAGGAACCTGTTCAGTGGTGACTACAGCACCGGAGAACCCATCAGCTTCTATTTGCAGAATAAACACTGCAATTTAAGTGCTTTTTTAAAATCCCGAGTGAATCGTCTTAGGTTTGGGGGGACCTGGGATAAAGGGTGGAACCTTTTCTGTTATCAGTGAACATCAAGAGTTTGTTTGTTACCATAGTTAAGATCCAGGTATCAAAGTGTGATATATGACCCCTGGGCATTGCTAAATAAAGTAACTATGTGAAAGCTGGAGTTGTTGAGGAAAGAAAACAGCTCATTCCTCAGTTTGCTTTCTCTAAACTAAATGCGCTTTCCCCTATGATTTCTACATGTTCCATTGTATCAAGCATTTCATAAGAGGGGAAAAAAAGTATAAATACTGGATTAACTTTTTGATCTATACATTTGTATTAGGGTTGTAGTATTTGAAGTTCAAACAAATGAAAATTTTCTGTCTTGGAATAGAATACCTCTGTGCTTAAAAAAAATGTAATTGAGACTAACCACTAAATTAAATTTAGCATCACAGCTACTGAAATTGTCTGTTCGGGGTTTGTTTGGTTTTGGTTTTTTTTTCAAATTTCTTAAAATATACCTTCAAACTCGTAGGTGGCAGAATAAGTTTATTTTGGTGAGATACTGGTCCATTTTTTTTTTAAATTACAGCGAGTAATACTGGATTGCATGAATTCTTCATCATTAGCTGAAACAAAACAAGCTAAAGTGAATAAGTGGTAATACAAGTATAAGCTTCAGGATCCTGAAGTTTGGGACGTTTCAAAAATAATTGATTTATAGCACAAGCAGATACTGTTTTCTAGGTCGTTTTTCTTCCTTAATTGAACTTCCTGAATGTTTTCAATGAATGTTTTTGTTATCTTTGTTATTCTAGTAGAGAGAAGGAAAAAATTAATTCTTTCCTTAACCACTTACATTATTTACGGACTGATACAATACTACAGATGTCAGAGTAAGCGTGCACTGCTTCAGATATTACGCTTGGTGTCTATCATCCATAATGTGCACAAAAGTACACTACACAGCCTTCCTAAAATATTTAGATTTTGGTCAAGATTTCTGAGTCTTAAAGTTTTTGTTTGTTTGTTTTAAGGTTTAGTCTTAAAAACAAATGTTAGCCTTTTCTTAAGGCTGCAGGTATGAGATTGGTAGTGTCCGTATGAGTCCTGTTTTTTATCCAAGGAAACATAACCGTTTCTGTAATGTCTGTTTTCATCTCTGTAGGAGCAGGATAATGCCCCGAGAAACTAGGCCGGCAGAATTTGCAGCCAGGTTATTTAGCGATTTGTATGCCTCTCTGCCATACGTCAGAGGGCAAACGTTGCTCCATCTGCACGTGGGAGCGTTGCTGCTGAGGCTCAGGAGTGGGTTGGTTTCAGTGGTCCTTCCTTAGCTCAGCGTTCGTGAGGTCCCACGTGACTGCCTTCTCCTCTGAAAATCTGATCCTTTCATCCCTGCACCTTTTCACTTCTCTATGCTTTCTTGGTCTGCTGACAAGGAGATTGGTTTATATAGTCTGACATTTAAGAAATACCATTTTCCAGTCTGCTGATCTGCTTTATGCAAGTAGTTACAGGAGAGAGCGAGGGTGCCCTCCTGCAGTAAAACTTCTTTAAAAATTCAGGCTACACAGGGTGAAACTGATACTGATCAAAACTTAGTATTGACAATTAAAACTAGCAGCATGGAGCAAAATCTGTGAGATGATACCTGCCACCGGTGGAGGTCATGACCGACATCATTATGTAGTGGTCAGATAATCTGTTGGACAACCAGTATAACATCTTCTAAGTAATTAGTAGGTTATCTTTGGCAGTGAAATTATTCTTTCCATGTGAGCATGCACAAAAATAATGGAGTTAATGTGAAGAGGAGGTGGTGGCTGAGTGAACGATGAGTTAAAGGAAGGAAGATACTAGGAGAGCCACTAGAGAAGTGAGGAGTCAAAGGAAGCACTTGAGGACATAAGATTTGCTGTGGAAACCAGGAAAAATTCAGGGGACTATTTGGAGGGGGAGAATAGTATATTTCCAGGGTACTGTAAAGTCAGTAACCAGTCTCTTGATTTTAGTGCCAGGTTGTGAGGAGCTGTATTGTCATTCAGCATGGGAGATCATTTTCGTGTTTTCATGTGCCAGTCCCCAGTAGAAGATGGCTCTCGAGGGAGGTTACACCCCTTCAGAAATTAGATGAGAGGGTAGAAGGAAGATGCTGGCAGTCTCTGTATCTTGAATCTCTTGATTATTCTTCCTCTTAAAGGTGTTTTTTGGGGTTTTTTTTGTGGGTTTTTTTTCCTTTTCTTGAAAATACGATGTTGATCTCAAATTGTTTTTACCTTTGTTTTCGCATAACTTTATTTGTTGAGGTGTACCCAGGTTCCTTCTGTTTGTTTCACTACTAGAAAAATTTTGTATGAAAAAGAAAAGTCAATGATGTGGAATTAAAAAGGACTCATCTAGATCTCATAATAATAAAAGCGCTTGGAACAAATGAGTTTGGGATTCATATTGTGGCTTATGCTTCTTTGGAGTGCTTCATTTTATTGTCAGAGAGGCATCGTTTGTTTAAACTGTGCTCCTGTATGACATCTGGTTTGAAAAGCATAATAACCTATATAATCAGCTTTTAAAATGCTGGATTATCTGTAGGTTTATTGACTCTTCTTTACAAAATCTGTTATTTCTAATTAATTCTCCATATAACTATTACTAAAGCCAACTTGCAGAGACACAAATGAGCTTGATGGCAATGGCTAGTCAAGGTCAGCATTTAACTGCCAGCATTTGCACTGTTGAGGATAATAAATCGGGCTCATTCCTAATCACATACCCTACAACGTGACAAATGTCAGTGGAGCCATCTGAGCAGCCATTTTACAAATCATTTAGAAGATACATTTGGCATTGTTAAACTGCTCCATGCTGCCCTTGGCTGTAAAAGCGTTGCGATAAAATATGTATGCACTGTTAGGTCTCCTGTATTTGAATCCTGCAGTGTGTGTGTGTGTATGGGGGCGTGTTTGCTTTTTTTTCCTTTGTCTTGGAAACAATGAAAGGGGCGTGAAATTACTAATAACACCTAATCAACCTATGGAAACCACTGGCTAATGAAAGCAGTGATGAGCAGCCAGCTCTGTGGCACTACTTCATTTTTCTTGGGTTTTCAGTTAGAAGTTTATATTGAGAGTAGGCTGCTGCCCACAAGAAATTTTCTGGGTCAACAATAGTCCATTGTGTGAAAGTTTTAAAAAAAAAAAAAAAAAAACAAAAAACAAAAAACAAAAAACAACAAACAACCGGTTAAATATCAGAGCAATGGTTGTTAGGCTCTAATTTGGATTTGGGCAAATGCATAAACACAGTGTTTTCACTTGGTCTGAAGTTTAAGACTCAATCCTGCTGTGGCCCACAGATGTCATTAGATTTAGCATGTCATTCAAAGAGATATTTGGCAGTAGGCTAATTGCTCTCCAGGGAGTCAACTGTAAGGATTCTGATCCTTTTTTTTTTCTTTTTTATGGTATCCATTCTTATTTGGACCAACTCTTGTATTTTTTCAAAAGAGAGAACCATGTATTACCTAAATAATTTGAATTATTGTAGCTAAACTTCACATCTGGAGTAAGAAATCAAGCTAAGCTCCAAAAAAAAAAACCTAAAATTTAATTAGTGTATACATCTGTTGTAATCAACTGAATTTAACACTTAGTTTTTACCTATTAAGTGTTGCCTGCCTGTAACTTTTCCCACATACCAGTTTACATTAGGATTACTTGATAGAAATTTATGGGATGTTTCTGTGGAAAATTAATGAGAAGGGAAATCTTTAACTTGGAGCATGCATGAAAAGCACTTTCAAAGTGGTTTTATTTTTTAGTGTAGCGTTTCTGCCTGTACATATTATAGGATATAGAGCTACACTGGTTAATTAAATAATGGGTTTAATAAAAGTAATGAATCAATAAAGTGTGTTTCTGTGGCATAAACACTGATCATCTGGCCTTGAAATGAGGGCAGAGAGGTAGTTTGCTCCCCAGTCAGATCCTCATGCAAATCTTGTTTCACCATGGTCAAGTCGCTAAGAAAGGAACGACAGCCTGAACGTAAGAGAGATTCAGGAGGAAAAGGTGTAACCATCCATGCATGCCTTGTTGAGAAAGAAAAGCTTACATGGAGAGAATGACTTAATCTGAGGTTTAGCGATATGATTTGAGCATATCTTTTGGACTCAGCCTTTTACTTTTTGCAGATATGTACAAACACCACTTTACCTTTGTATGAAGTAATATAACAGCATTTTGAATTGGCAAATCCTTTGGCGTAGGATGGGTGAGAGAGAACATAAGAAATTTTAAAAACAAGCTAAACGTTGTTTATTAGAAGACAATCATAGCTAAGGCAGGCACAAGTTGGAGGAGATTTAAGTCCCAACAGCTAATATCAATGTTGCTTTGCAATAGAGTATTTGAGAATTGCTCCGTGTTGGATATTCCTGTTCAGAATGAAAATACCTCGTTTGTGTTTTAACCTGTTCCACTTTTAAACTGATTAAAAGGATGTATGGGAGTTAATTGAATTTTATTCCAGAATGTTAAGTTTCCACTTGCGATGCTGTGGCTGAGCAGTTGACTACGTGCTTTGTATTCAAGCTGCACCTTCACCTTTCAGCTGTATTCAGGCTCTTCTTTTAGAGAAGCACTGTATAAAATATGCTATAGATTATGTCTTAGGTAGGCATTTAATAATAGTCATGGATCAACTGGTGTCTCAGTGCGTCTTTACCGGCTTTTTTTACCCTATAATTCTGTGTAAGTGAAATTTTATAGGGTAACTTGCATCTAAAAAAAAGCCTTTCCCACCTTCAACAAATCCTACGTGAGAATTTATTTTCAACTAAAAATAATACATAGTTATATATATACAGTATGTATCTATATATATAGAGAGAGGGTGTGTATATGTGTGTGTGTGTCTATATGTAAGTAAAAAAACATGCACACTGCTGTTATAATCCTGGAAACCTCCATTTTTGCACAGGAAGAGCTCTCTAACAGAACTACCTTTTTTAGATATTTAAAAACAAAACAAAACAAAAAAACCCCAAACAAACAAACAAACAAAAAAAAAAAAAAACAAAAAAAACACCAAAACCCAACACTGTCTTCTTTCAGGGTAGAAAGACTAGGAAAATTTTTGCTAGTCTTACGAAGAAATGGGAACACGCGGCATCAAAATTACAAATGCCCCGAGACATTTTGGTGGTATGTCAGAATTGAAATGTTTCCCTTCTCAGACAAAATACCGCTGTTTGCAATGAAAAAGCTAAAAAAAAAAAAAAAAAAAAAAAAAAAAAAAGATAATTTTCAAGGAGTTAGTCTTCCAGGTTATTGACATTTTCTCTAGGAAGCAGACACCTTTTTGAAGACTTTTGTTTAATGAGAGGCTTAATGTTTTTCATGCAGTATGAAACGTGCTAGAGGGAGAAAGTCCTATTCGTTGCCTAAACAAATCCAAATGCAGAGCTGAATAGTGGCACTGTCTTGGCAAATCCTGAAGAAGGTACCTTTCCTTAGGGGTAGATTAATGCAGCGTGCATCAGTAGGGCTGTGACTCGAGCACACAGAACTTATTTTAACATAGATTTGATGAGGCTTTCCTTTGTCTCCCTAACAGATGAGCTAATGCCATCACCTAGCAATTATCAACTAGTGTGATGTTATGTAATGAAAGTATAAATAGCACAAGGACTAAAACTAGTAAATCTAACAGACTAGCGAGCAGACAAGAGCAGGAGTACTATTTGGAACGTTTTGATTAGCATCTGAACGCTGTCTTTTAAAAAGACATTTAGATGTGATGTTACAGTAATGCTGCAGGCCAGGAGAGTTGTGGTCCTTGATCTGGAGTGACATTCGTGCTGTGCCCTTGGGTGAATCACTTGGCCTCTGTATACCTCTTTAAAGGAAGACAGAAAATTGGAAAAAGGCAAAGGGTGCGTACTTGAGATTTCTTAAGCAAGCTGGTTATCTTATGTTTGAATTAAGACTACCTGTGAACATCATTTCCCAATGACTGACCAACAAATAGCCTGTGACCTGCAATTTGAACTATCAGATTATTTCACCACCCGTGTAAAGGCTTTTAGGGCTGTTTTAGTAGTTGTTTGGCAGCATTCAGAGAGATAACGTGTGAAGAAATGCAAGAGGTCACGTTTACCTGGAGAAGAGAGGCTGTGTTGAAGGAAATACTCTCCCCACCCCTCCTGAGGCGTGGGAGGGATCCAAAGCTTTCATCTCCTTCAGTATCTGGCACGTTTTTCCAAGCGTGCCGATTACATTAGGGCGGCATTTCCAGTTCCTGGGGGAAGAAGGGAGGGAGGAGACTCACTGCATCATGAAATGTGACTGGTTTTTGAAGAGCGCTGTCTTTTAGAGTTGCCAGTGGAAAATACTTCCTAAAGATACCTTCAGAGAGTCATGATTTTAAAAAAACCCAGCAGAAATGCCCCGACTTTTACGAAGGCAGTAGTTGGTTGAAGCTGGATTTGCAAGATGCATCTGTCTGCAAAACTTCAGGGTGGTTTCTGAACCTCCAGTGCTGCTTTTCTAGCACCTACAGTCACATGGGAAGGGTCTTCTGCACTTGCAGAATGTTAAAAAGGCTTCAAAACTACTTCAAAAGTAAGCTGTTAAATTACAGAAATATTAGATATAAGCTCAAGGACCACTGTAGTGGTAAGCAGGAATGCAGACAGGAGAGAGCACACCACTTTGCACTACTTTATAAAGTGGTCTTAGTGGTTTTATTACAGGTATTCCTTAGCTGTAAAGGCTTGAAACAAACAAACAGAAAGAAGATTTATAGCTATCAGGTTTCTGCCAGAGTGGTTTATTTGTTGTTTATTTTCAGTTTTAATCATCTGCTACTAATAAATTCCACTGCCCTTGTGGTAACTTCTTACATTAACATTGATATATTATGGGTGTTTTAAAACAGACAATAAAAATATTGCACTTACTAATTAAAGCAATTCATGTATTCAACCAGGCACTGCCAGAAAGAGTTGTGGTTTCCTAATTGTTAGATGCCTTGAGCAATATACCTGTTATAAATTCTTAATTGAACTTTGCATAACGGCCAGCGTGATTTGAAATATTCATAGCTGTTTTCTTTGTTTTTTGTGGTTTTTTTTTCACTTCAGCTCTTCATTGAGAAGTGTATCAACTGGATCTTCAAGACCTTCCAAAGTATGTTTAGTGTGTGGAGATGAGGCATCTGGATGTCACTATGGAGTGGTTACGTGTGGTAGCTGTAAAGTTTTCTTCAAGAGAGCAGTAGAAGGTAAGAAAACACAAAACAAAAAGCATCAACAAGAAAGAAAAAAAATACGTGCGGCTTTGGGTTTTCTAAATAGAAATATATATACACACGTGCACATACATGTTTTCCTAGGTGTTTTCTGCCGTTGGTAAAATTCTATGTTGTTAATCTGAAGAAAAAAAAAAGCTGAATGAACTCCAATTACGTGTGGTATAATTTATGTAGAATATGCCAGGGTGTTCTGCCGTGTACACTTTCTAAAGGATGCGTTGGTTTACTTCATGTCACTGCTGAATCATGCTGCTTCTCTACCCCCTCCAAGCGGATTTTTGTAATTTTTAATGGACACAGACACAATTAATATACACATACTGCTGCTTTTCCCGTACTGGAGAATGAACACGGTTGTCTTCTCATGCTTTGGCAGGCTTATATGACAGTATAATTCACTTAGGTCAGTTATCTCCCTGTAGGTGCCTCCAGGGCTTTCGACTCAGTAGTGCATCTGCTTCATCTTTCAGCAAAAGAGAAGTGGCTTTACTCTGCTGCAGTAGACTGATGAGGAAGCACGAATTGATCATGGTGCTTTTCTTAGAGATTGTTTTCTTCATTAAGAATTAGGACTTTCATGAGGATTATATTTTGATAGAAGTGTTTTGCTGACATCTCCCTATTTTATGTTAATTATGGTATAGCTAGTCTTTCCTGGGCGGCATCTCAATAGAAAGAAGTTAGGATCGCTCAGAGTGCTACAGGACCTCTGGTAGGTGTTGCCTTTCTGTGGCTTGGGTTGTTAGGGTAAAAGAAAATGTTTGGCCTTTACAGACTTTGTAAGCAATTTCTTCAAGTGATAAAAATTAAGTTTTTAATACCTGATAAAGAGTAAGAGTTCATGGCATGCAAAGGACGTTAAATACTGTATAGATCTTTTGAAGTCTTTGCTGATGAATAGATGTTCTTACAACCACTAATGAAGCAGGCGCTATCTACTTGCTCGTTTATTTTCATGAAGAAAAACCTAGAAGGGAGAAAATAAACTCTTAATATGGTGTCCAGCTTGTGCACTGAGAAGAGTGAAGCAGTATGTGTGATCTGATTAATTTCTTCTGTAATCATTAAACCTGCTGCTGATGGCAATAAGGATTTAGCTCTCTGTTAAATAGACCTGGAGGGCTCGTGCGTCATTGAGGTCAGGACCTCATATAATATCTCTCTATCAATCTACTTATCTGTCTATCATCAAAACTGTCAATCTAATTGAAATGAAATTCCCAAAGTTATAAGGACACGGAAAAGGTTTCCCTCTTCTGAAAGCATTTTCTCTCGCTGTTGTGCAATAGCTGACCTTGCCACCTTCATTCCCTAGTTTCTTCCTTGAGTTTTTAGTGCTGAACGTAGCACATGAACTGAAAAACCTTACTTATTTTCGCTGAGTGATTTCCTCTGTGTGCTTCCATGCCACATCATGGATGGGTCATGGACATCCATGTCTAACTGGCCTCTGAGTCATGAGGATATTTTTTGTTGTTGCAGTGGTGGTGAGGTTTTGCATACACCTGCACATACTGTGTGAAGGGAAAGCACCTTTTGTTATCTTCCTTCCTCCTTCCTGCCTTTCAGGAAAGCTTCCTTCCCAGTCTTGAGTCGCTGTAATTTTGAGGTACTGTGTATCTACGTTTACCATGCCCTTCTCTTTTGATGTCCTTTCTGACATAATCCGATTGGATATCCCTATCCAACTTTGCAGGAATTTATGAAAAAATACCAAGGGTTCCCTTTATGAGTTAACAAAGTAGCAAGACTACGTTTCCAAGCCTCAGAAGCCAAAATTATTAGGAAAGGATTACTCTGTAATCGGGCATAGAAATATTTTTTTAAAACATAGTTAAAATTTATCAGTAATTACTGTTAGTTTATGAGTTAAGCAAAAAACCCTCAAAAAATTAAAGACAAAACAACCCTGTCACCCCTAAAAATTGAAGATAGGAGTTTTAGATTAGCTCAAAATACATTTTTTAGAATTATTATATTACCATACGTGTTCCTGCTAGTGGTATGTGAATGCTTTTTAGACTTCTGCTTGGTATGCACATGACTGTGAGCTCTTGATGCTACCAGTTGCATTGTTGTTATGCAAACACTGAAAATTTGGCTTGCACTTTTCTATTTTTTATATGTATATATTTATTTATATATATATGTGCATAAAAGTACATTGTCGACTATTAGCCACAAAAGAACATAGTAAAAACATAATATGCATTTGGGCTCAAAACATGCAATGTGACTAAAAATTTGTGAATAAGTGTGAATCAATGTGAATAAAAATTTGTGTAGGTAGTTTTGTAACAACAAAAATTTTTTTGTAGAGCCGTCATAAATTTTTTCAGTCGGGTATATGACCAGTAAAACACCCCATCCTGAGGTGTCCTATTTTAAATGAAATATTTTAGTGATTACTCTGTGTCATATGTTCATGAGGATGTTTTTAAAACTATGGTAGTTTAGTGCATGGTATAAATAAAAAATAAATCAAAGTGGAAGAGCTACCTTAAATGTAGATCCTGGGTGTACCTGTCTCATCTCTGAGCTAAAGCTGTGTTCTTTACTTAAGTGTTTTCATTCTTGTCTTTATTACAAAGAAAACAGTAAAAACTCCCTCTGTGAACGTAGAAACAACTTTCTGGGGAATTTATAAATAACAGTGTCTAATTTATTTGAGTAAAAATGAATTGTTCCCTCTCTAAAAGATTGTAGTAAAAGAATAGAAGAGATTTCCTCCAGTTTCATTCACTGCTTCCCTGAAATCATGCGTATAGACTTCTTAAAGATTTATGAATATTTTACACACCTTATTTGCGTTTGTGTGCACACACACATGTTTCTGACTTGATCCACTAAATATTCTTCAGTAGAAAGTGGCATGAGAAATTATATTCTGTCAAAAATGGCCTCCTCTTCCAATTTTTACTAAATACGGCAGCTACAGCTGGTGCTGTTTTCACAGAACCACAGAATTATTGAGGTTGGAAGGAACTTCTGGAGGTCATCTGGTCCAACCCTCCCTGCTCATGCAGGGCCACTTAGAGCCAATTGCCCAGGACCATGTCCAGATGGCTTTTTGAATATCTCAAAGGATGGGGACTCCACAACCTCTCTGCTAGTGACTGGTCATCTTCACAGTAAAAAAGTGCTTCCTCGTGTTCACATGGACCCTCCTGTGTTTCAGTTTGTGCCCTCTTTGAATGGAGGAATCTTTCTCCTTGAAGGGGAAGAGGCTTTTGGTCATTAGTTTCTACTGATTAAATGAAAGTTTTATTTACTTTAATTTTAAAAGTTATGTACGGGTAGTCCTTCAAAAGATATTTGTGGATGGAAATTGTGGGAGAGAGCAACTGGTGTTCAGGTGGAAGGACAAGAACAAGTGATCTAGTTGAAGATGTCCCTGCTCATTGCAGGGGGGTTGGACGAGATGACCTTTAAAGGTCCCTTCCAACCCAAACCATTCCATGATTCTATGAAGTGGGGAGACAAATTGTGTCAAAAAGCGTGGAAACGGAGAGAAGGGGGATTTTGAGAGAGGGACCATTGCACATCACCCTGCTCTTTGGGTCTCGGCTAGAATTGCTAACGTTGTCAGCCCTCCTCGAACAGCCTTTGAGTACTGATTCCTTTGCGCTCCTCTGAAACGTTATAAAACAGAGGGGTTATAATAGAAAGGAACTGCATTGAAACTTAAAAAAAAGAAAGTATACAACAACAAGGAGACTAAAGCTTGCATTTCTAATTATACATCTGGTAATTGTATTCCCAGTGAATCTTATTTTGGGGACTTGCAGGAAATGTCTAATGGATTTATGAGAAGGAGAGCTGTAGACCAAAAAAGTATTAAAATGGGTTTATTGGTGAAATTTCAAAAGTAATTTCAGATGGAATTCATTACAGGGATGTAAATTACTGAAGTGCAAAATTTTGATATCAAGTAAGCATGAACTTTCTGATGACTGACTTGATGAGTCTGGTATGAAGAAACGTGATTGTGTGTCATTAATATAAATTTGATTTGCCTTGCAAACACTAAAATCCTTTAACCATAAAAGTGTTGATAAATGGTGTCACTGCAAAAGTTAAGACATTTGTATTTATAATACATTTTTACCTAGGATAACTATATTGTATGATTTTCTAAGTTACAGTTATGGCAGATCATAAAGTAATTTAAACTTTAAGTTATGATCATTAATAGAGTCATAGGCTGAAAATCCACTATACCTTGAGGGAACCTGAAGTACCTGGCCAGTCTTGTCTTCTCTTTTTCCACTGAACCAGCTTTCTGTAAGGAGAGTAAGAAGCTTGAAGTCAGAAATCACAGCTGTTCTTGCGTATGCTTTGCATTTTTAGTCTTCATTTGTTCAAGTTCCAGACAAGTATGAGGTAATCTGTCCTAAATCAAAATTTATATCACTTCTTAAGTTGCTAAAGCTAATCTTTCATTCTTCCTTTGGCTTGAAGGTAAGAAAAAAGGAAGGCATTTTTTTCATCTCCAAATGGTGCTAAAGACTGCAGCAGAAATGACCAACATCTTCCAGTTATTTTGCATATTTGCGGGGAGATTTTTGGCTACTTAAAATGGAAAAATTAACAAATTATATGGTGTTAGTTATAGGGAAGCTTGCCTTTTTTTTTTTTTTAATATAAAGATGTGATGTTCAATAAATTTCAGATTTTGCTGTTGATTTCTGCTCCAGGAGGTTCGCCTTGAAGCTATTTCTGCTATTTTAAGTCAGAAACATAGATCTCTCTTCACCTCTGAAGTAGAAACACAGCCACAGCAGCAGAACGTTCTAGGGTTGCATTTCTGTTTTCACCTCAACACTTGTTATTTGCCTATTGAAAGGAGGGGGAAATTTGGCTCAAGGAAATTATTCGAAGTCTAATCTGATGCCGTCTTATTTAAATGGCCTCCTGGATATAGTAAATGTGCTGTGCACCTCAGCGAGCAGACAAGTAACAAAGAAATCCTACCTCCACTGTGTGTTTGAACAGCAGGTTATCCAAAACTTGGCTTCAGTAGTGGAAGGGATGAAATTTCTTGTGTAGCAATCTGCAGGGACTCGGCACAGCTGTGGGAACCGAGGTTGCCTCAAAGATAGGGTTACGGAAAATAAATGCCATTCTTCAGCTCCCTTTGTGCTGGGCTGCTCTGAAAACACAGAAACCAAAGCAACCTGGGCTGCAAGATCGAGGGTCCAACCCACCAGTCACCTGGGGTAACTCCCAGGCTGCCTTCCCAGCCACCGAGGACGATCTTTTTGCCATAACCAACGGGATCCAGCAGCTTTCTAGAGTCTCATCTTCACATGAAGGATTGCAAGCTATTGCCAGCCTGAAAATTCAGTGGTAGATAAATTCAGTTCTTTGGCAAGCAAAGGCACTGTGCAACGGTTTAGCAATGGGCCAGATGCATAATGTCCCAGGGATACTCTTTTTTCTTTTTTTTTTTTTTTTTTTTTTTTTTTTTTGGAAGTACTCTGAGTCTCCTTCCAGAAGGCCACACAGAGGGAAAGTGATATATGTAACACGTTTTTTCAGAAACAGGTAATCTTCCTTTGGTTTTCCCATGAACTTCCGAGGGCTCTACACCCCCCCAGTAGAAAACAAAGAGAAACCAAAGCCTCTGTGTGCACCTCCTAAATTTTTTCATTTGAATTAAAGTTGGAAAAAAATCAAGGTATAAGAATTTAAATGCTGGAATATATAGCTCTTGAAGAATTTGCTTAATTAGCGTAATATATTTTTATAAAATACCACTGGTGAACAGGAAAGTTTACCTTACTGATTATTTTAAGAAGCAATATTTTTTTATGCTGTAGAAGCTGAAATTGATACATTATAGAAAGGCGTTTTCCACACCATTTTGCAGTGTGTGCACCCATGAATTTTGTAGGTCTGTATTACTAGAATTAATTATACGTACAGTTCTTTACTCTCCACTCTTTTGTTCATTCACTGTAATGGAGTCAGTGGTTTTTTTCCATCACAGGCTGTAATTTTCCTTTTATCCACTTTCATAAGGTCAGTGGCCTCTCTAAATTCGACATCACTCAGTATAGATGTCCATATGTTTTCCGGGAAATTTCTATGTGGGATTTGAAGTTGACTCTGTTCCTGACCTGTTGCAAGAATCTGTTTTACAACCTATCAAACAGAAATATTAGGTGAAGAGCAAGCAGATGGGTGATCTGCTGAGGGCAAGTGAGCTGGTCAGATTCACGTAGCAGCTGCTACTTTTACTTGGTATGCTATGGTTAATAGGTGTAAAATAAAATTTAAATAATTAAGTCATCGTAGGTTTGAAGCTGCCACCAGCCTTCCATGCTTTTCATAGATACAAAAAGGACTTTTCCTGCTTTTTCGCTCTGGCAGGCAGTATTGCTCAGTGAAAGGAAGTCTTCGTTCCTGCTCCTGGTGGCTTTAGTTACTAGGAGCTCAGAGTTCAGGAGGCTGGTAGGAGGAAGAAGCTAGAAAGGTTTGCATCGGGAGCCCAAAAAGGGGAAAGAAAAACAAGGTGTGACACAAAAAAAGGAAAGATTAATAAAGGATGGAGCATGTATTACAATTGTATGTTTTTTAAAGCTAGGGAGGGGCAGAATATGAGGAAAAGCTTTCCTTGTGGCTCTTGGAATACATGACCTCCATGAGAAACTCTGACTGACGCTCAAAAAGAAATGCTGGATGCGTGTTAAATGTGGAGTGCAGGGCTAAACCAGCAAGTGTACTGCGGTTGCATTTCAGAAAGGAGGGGGGTAGGTTTGCGAACTGTCTAGGTGATGCAGTGTCTTGGTTTTAAAACAAGCAAAGAATAAGTGAGTGTAGCAGCTGCAGCACCACAAAGAACCACAAGTTGGTTAATGGCGGGGAAAATTATTTGAAGGAAATATTTTGTATCAAGAAAGGTAAAAATCTGCGTTCATTCCTTTCCAAAAGCATTAACAATTTCTTCCTTCCCCCAAGACTTCCCAACATCTGCAATTTTTTGTTTGTAACTTTTATTTACCGTGCAAGCGGGTGTTGCTGTAGAGAGGGAGAGACAAGTACAAGGATGAGAATTTAAATATAGGCTGTTGTCTAGCCTTGAAAAACGCTTGCACGATGCTAGGAGGTCTGCGCGCAACTATTTTTTTTTCCTGCACTCTTTTGTTTGTCTTTTGTTCTTTGTTTTATGAATACTAATTTCTAGACTGCTTCATCTGTAAAATAATATATTCAGTAGGTGATAGCCAGCCTGCACAAGCACAATATGCAGTAAACAGAACATATATGCAGTGGTAGGGTTCGTTTATTTTCGGTAACAGCCTTCCATCGCCACAAATTCAAGCATCACACAGGCTTTCACGTGCTTACCTTCTGTATCCTTATAAGAGAGGGGAAATTTTGGCATTCCTGTGATGTGACAGGCAGCTGAGTTGCAGTACTATTTATTTTTTTTAGTTGTTTTCTTTTATAACACACCACAGGGTAACATTTGCGTAGATCAGAGTCTTCATAGAAGTGGGATGGCCCTGAGAATGCATGCTGATTTAAGGTAGCCACAAATATTTTGGCTAACAAAAGTTCAAATGTCACAGACATTAGTTTAGTGGTTTTTTTTTTTTTTTAATACTTCAACTGCCTTTTCTTTAAAAAGGAATGGGTTTCTTCTGTATGCTACATAGGGAAGGTAGACAGGGTGCTTCCTGGGAAATTCACCTTTTAGGTAGTAGTTCCAACATGGCTGAGGCATTGCGTAATGTAATTATACAAAATCCATATGTTTGGATGCACCAAGTATTTCGAGCCAATGGGGAAGTATTCACACCATCATGATACAAATGATGCTGGGAATGCTTATGTGGAGTATTGTGTATACTTCTGGTCACCAGCATGTTATAGACAATTTGATTCGGAGTCAAGTAGATACATTAGGAGAGCTTCTGAAATGATCTGGGGAATAAAAACTTATCTTACGTCAGGTGACTAAATGCTTTTAGCTTTTTTTAGTTTATCCAAAAAGAGTCTGAGTTGGGATATGATTGCTGTCTATAAATATTTCACAGTGGGGGAATAGACAACTGAGAGGGAGGAGAATTTATTTTGTACTAAGAACTGTACTGAAACAAAAGCAAACGCGTAAAAATTGCATTAGTTTGATATTTTGAGAAAGCTGCAAACCACCAAAAAGAGGGACTTTTGGGGGTGCTTCCCTGAAAGGAGTCAGAAGGATTTAAGTACCTACTTTGAAATGGAGTGTAAGAGAAGTAACTGATACATAATACGATTTGGTTATCTGTGGTAGTAAAGGATAAGCCAAAGAAGTCTTTTTTGGTTAATATTGTGTCCTGGAAGGGTGGAGAGTTCATCTGACTCCAAAAATGAAGGAAGCATGAGTAGTAAAAGAGAGGATGAACCAACTAATAGGTTTTTAGGATATGCCATTTGTAACGATGGGGGATGCCCAGATCTTCACAGGGATACAGGACTCTAGTTTTTAAAAATTGTTGTAAAGTGCTCGGATCTTCTATAAGGCAGAATTGCTTTGTATTTGTACTAGTAGATGAATGTCTGTCTCCTGCGATGACTTTTCTCATTTTGAGTTCAGAAAAAAAAGCTCAGGAGAGTGAAGTCCTTTTGAAATAGCTCCATTCTATCAAGCTAAGCCTCTGCAGATACCCCCAGACCCCATCAGGTGACCTCATGGCTGGTTACGTTTGCTGGTAAATCGCCTCAAGTGAGAGCCTGGCTACAGAGAAATCCTCTGTCATTGAAGTATAATTGGTCTGGCTTCTTGGACGGTGGGCCGCTGTGGCTTTTTTGTAGTGCCTAGTACAATACAACTGTTAATGGATAACTAAAGCATGAACATTCAAATTGGAGTTTGCAGTTGGACATAAATATATGTACAAGATCTTCTGTATCAAACAGTATCAAGCATATCAAATATCATAAAACATCCTTAGTCAGATGCTTTAGCTCCTTACAACTATGGTACTGCCTCTCAAGAGATACCACTCTGTAAAATGCTGTTATCTGCCTGCCTTGGCAGCTTATCGAAGCGATGTTATAATTTTCACTTTTAGTTGCAAATAGCACTTCTCCTCTACAACCCTCAAGGTTCAGAAAAATTTTAGCACCTGAAAGGGCTCTTCCAGTCTCAGGTTAAGTAGTTAAGAACCAAAAGGGGGATAATCCTGCAAGGTGCTTTCAGCAAAATAGTGTTAAAGATAAGGAATTTTGCAGTGTTGTGGCTGAAAGAAATTCTAAATAGATAAAACCTCAAAATAAATATATAAATGCATAAAGCCAGAAACAAAACATCTTTTTGTACCTCCTAATCCCATTTTAAATAAGAGGGTGGGAAAACAGTCTCCAGACGAAAAAAAAATGAGATAAAATGTACATACAGATCTGTCTGTTATAGACAGAGGGAACAAGGCATCTGCTGGCATCTCAGTTATAAATAGAGTGGGAAAAGGTAATGGCAGATCTCCCATTGCTTTAAAAGAAGCCAGGATTTCAGCCTTTTTTTGCAGCACAGTTTTGGGTTGTTGAAGGTTGGGAGTGCCTCTGTTAGGTTTGAAGTCTAGACTTACGCTGAGACAGTTTTAGCAGGTTTTTCAGAAACAATAATGGCCTGTGGTCAACTTTGAAGTCCACAGGTCTTTATTGTTTAAGGAGAGGAAATCCTGTAAGACAAAATTATTACCTGGTTTTAACCTATAAAATTGTTTGGTACGTCTCTCAGAGCTGTGTTGCCAAATCCAGAGCTCTAAGAAAGGGAGTGTGGGTCAGTCAGTCCATTTCAAGAGTGGTGGTGGTGTGCAGCTTGGGATTCACACGTGCTGTGGTTCCTGTGCAGTAAAACTTGCTGATGTCCTGCAGTGTGGCAGACCCTTTCTTCTCCCGTTTCAGAGTTTGGAGTGGCAGGGCCATCTGAGGTGGTTGTATCCTCTTCCATCCCTTTCTGCTCCTCTGTGTGGGTTCTCATATTAGTTCCAACAGTGGGTTTCAGGGGTTTTGAGCTGCTTTCAGTTTGCTGTTTTAAAAATATGTTGGGGGGCGGGGAAGTTTGCAAAATCACAACTAAATATGAAAATAATGAATGCTAATGGCCTGCGTGGTCTTTGTTCATCTACACTGCATGTAATTTCTAATTCAGCCTTAATTATACAATCACATACAACTTTTTCCATTAGACCTCTGCCTTGTTCATTGAACAGATTGGATAACGTTCAATTAATGAGCGGCTATTCAATATCTTGTATTCTCTCATTGCTCAATGTATAGTCCTGTGCCTTCACTGCTGATTACTATTCATCCCTTGCTCAGAAGACATAATTACTCCTTTCTTACAGAGCTTTTCTGTGGTGCTCATCACTATAATATCTAAGCGCTTCACAAACATTGTTTAATTTATCCTTGCAATATGAGATAAGATGAGTGGTTATTACTGCTGTTTTACGGTCGAGGAGTGAAGACACAGATTAAGCTTAGACATACCCACTGATTTGGGGTTCATGATTTATGATATCTAGGACTTCAGGGGGCAGAAGTACTTGGCATTTTATAGCACTTAATATGTCCAAAGTGTGATTCCCCTTGATTTTAGTTGCAGCTATGATTGCTTAAACCACTGCAAATCAGACTCTGGATCTCAAGTTGGATATTCAGCAAACAAGGAGGATTATTAGTGATTTTTCTTGCTTATTATTGTAGAGTAAGTTCATGGCAAAGGAGATGCAGTCCGGTTCTCCAGGGCACCATTCAGCTGCCTCAGGCATTGACTTTCTCTCTCCCTCCTCTCTCTCTCTCTCTCTCTCTTTTTTTTAAATCTCTGTAATCCTTTATGTACTTTGTTTTCGGTAGCAAGCCAGTGTGGACTCTGAGGACAAGTTTCCCTTTGACTTGGTGGTCCTGATTCATCCTAAATCACCATCCACATTCTCCCCAGGATAAGCTAGAGCTCTGGCAAGGCAGGACCAAGGCTGTAGATGTAAGACATAATGTAGTTAGAGACTTCTGGTAATCTGCTGTGGGGATCAGAATTCAGGTTTTGAGGTGTTGGGAAGTCTGAGACTTCTTACCTGTTCAGCAACAGCAACCGGAGCAAGGTTCCTAGGTGGTGGTCGTGTGCAGGAAACATTGATGATGGTGGTGCTTCCTGGCAAAGCTACTTGTCCCTAAGTAGCAACAAAGTGCCTCAAGGTCTTAGGAGCTGTGCCTAAACCATTTGACTGAAGTGAATTTATGAAGACTGTAATCTAGCTTCATAATCTCAGAAAGTTACTCAGTTAGAAGAGACTTAACTGAAAAGCAAAATTACTGAAAAGAAAATGGGTTCTGTTTTACCTCAAACCAGGAGACTAGTACAGACCGATACTTGCATTAGAGGGAGTTTATGTTAGGGTTCCTCAAATTCGTCCTTCCTTACCCTTGTTCATACAGTACATCCCAACATGTTTAATATTTCAGTTTGAACCTTTACACTGTATGAGTTTTCTGCACAGGTTAGCAAAACACATTATTACGATGTGGTTAACTTACCGTCTTTTCTGAATACGCTGCAGATGTTTCACAATATAATTTTTCTTTTTAGAAGCTATACTTTCTGTTTTGTTTCAAGCTTCCTTGTGTAACACTTCATCTAATACGGGTCATAACTTTTCTTTGATATGGAAGATACACCTTAATCACTTTATATCTTTAGGACTATCAAAGGCTGTGAATAACATGCATAGGTTTATGAAAAGAGCACCATTTTGTGTGGATTAACGTTGTCCAGATGAGCGACCGTTATCGTATAATCACAGAATTGCTGAGGTTGGAGGAGACCTCTGGAAATTATCTAATCCAACCTTCCTGCTCAGAGCAGGTTGCTCAGCATTGTGTCCAGTTGGGTTTTGAGTATCTTGGAGGAATATGTGGAGGGCAGAGACTCCACAGCCCCTCCGGGCAACCTGACTGACCATCCTCACCATTAAAAAAAAAAAAAAAAAAAAAGTATTCTTGCTCTTCTTGAAGAGAAGAGTGACACTTGCGTCCTAGCTTCTAGTCCTTGGGAGCCTCACTCCATTGCCACCACCTTTCAAAGATAACCAAGGGTGGTCTCTCAGTGACAGGAGTGAGCTCCCTCAGCACTCGTGGGTGCAGCCCATGATGTCCCATTTGTTATGTGCTCCCGAGACTGATCCTTCTCCTCCCAGGGTAAGTCTTCCTTGCTCCAGACTTTGCCTCCACTGTTGCTTTTCAGAGTGAACGGGTTTGCTTTGGATTTTGTTGATTCTCATCTAGAAAATGTCGCTGCCATTTTTTGCTCTATCAGTTGCTTTGCTTTTCTTCTTCTTCCACAATCTATTAGTGGAAAAGTAAATAGCTCAGATCAAAGGAAGTGAGTGCAGGAGAACACCAGCACAGATTTACCTCTCAGAGCCTGGTTAACTGCTAGAGGAGCTCAGGCGTCTGCCTGGACCTAATGGAGATCTCCCACTGACTCACACTGCCAGTTAATATGTGGTTGCAAATGGGAAAGGCAGACTTAAAAGCTCTGTCAAGTCTGAATGATATTGTGCCTCTCGAGATTGACTCCCATACTTCCTAACAGATTATTTTTTCTGATTTATTAACTAATAATTTTAAAAAAGGTCTGTCTACAGGTTTTCTTCGGTGGTGCACCAGGTGACCAGTAATAAGAGCAAAAAGCTATAATGGAATTACTGGTTTAGGCAGGAGGTTTTTACGTTTATTGAAACTGCTCAATGATTCCTGCCTTGAAAAGGAATATCCGAAGAAATTCGGAAGGACTAAATGAATGCATCAGAAAATAAATGTGGAAGGGTTACATTTTAGAAATTTATTCTGGAGATTTAGAACATAGTCTGACTTTCAAGTCACAGGGTGAGAAAAATGCTAAAATGGAAATAGCCGCTGCAATAGAAAGACAGATGCATTATTTTAAAACACAGTGTGATGTCCATAAAACAGAAAAACAGTATAGTATTGGACTAGAAGAAAATTGGATTTCTGTGAAGCCTTTAGTACTGTTCTTGCAAGATGTCAACAAAAGGCATTGCCATTTGTGTGTTACTGACCGTTCTGATAAACAGAGTATTTTGAATTCTTGTAACTTTGTTTCACACATTTTCCAGAACAGGTGTCACTACTATCAACATTAATGCAGTTGTATCAGATTTCTATATCTTGTCTCATTTGCTGTTAATTCTTCTTGATTTTTGCTGAAAACTGTATCCAGAATAGTGGATTTTCCCCCATCCCTTTCCTGTTCATGGCATATTTACATTTGTTTGGGCTACTACCAGGCATAAGTACTAGAGCATAGTTTTCTCATTTTTACCCGCCTATTTATTTTACTTCACCTGGAAATTGCTTTATGTTGCACTCTAATACAGCAAGGGACTGCACTTGATGTTTCTTGCCCGCTCCCCCGTTTCTTTACATGTAACAAATAACTAACGCGACTCGTGTGTTGGAAGCAGACATATGGCAAGCAGCTCTTGCTGCAACGTCAGAACAGCGATGCTTATTACAGAGCAGGGTGATGGATGATATTAAAAAAGGTAATGTTACTTTCTTAGGGAGAGACTGTGTGTGGGAACAGATCAGAACAACCGAGCTGTAACTTTTTCTAACAGGAGGAATTCAAACTGCACTTTGAAGGTTTACAAACCTCTTGCATGCTCTCTGCACAAGTACTCTGTGAAGTCTTTTCTTCATTAGGCTGGGAAAACATTTTGAATTTGTATCTAGTGCCTGTGGGGATGAAGTGCAATAGTCCTGTACTTTGAGAACTTGGGCATTTATGCAAGTTTTCTATAAACATTTTAGGAATCTAGCTATATTATTCCATTTCTGAAAGGCCATTTTTTGTCTAGGGTATTTAGCTGTAGATGAGTATTATTATATGTATTTTCACAGACTTGTGCTCTAATTTTTTTTCTAAGAATAATTATATATTTGGAGCTAAGCATTCAATTATTTATTCATCCATTTTACCACGTGGACTTAGCAAATGGACTTGTGTTAGCCTATACACCGTATCATGCATGCAAATTCCACTCTTAACAATACTGCTTGAAATTATGTAAGTGATAGGTGCTAATTTTCTCTGATACAACAGAATGATAATGACGGACTATTGGGAAAAAATAATAATAAGTACTTTGTAGGTTGTGTGCACTGGCATACTAAACTATTCATAAAATTTTAGAAAGGGAATGAAAAGACACTAACCTACTTTAAAATGATGTCTTTTGCTTGCAGTCTTTTTAGTAATAACAGGAAGACAGTATGCCTACAGTGACAGCTTTGTATTCGTGAACGGAACTATCAGGTTGTACGTCCATTTGTTTGGGGGGAGGGTGGCAGTTAATGACTTCATATGCAAGGTGCACACAGCCAGGCAGTTGAATTCTAGGTGTGCAAGTGTTTTATAGAGCCTTGAAAACTACAAGTGATATTTCATATTCTTATACTTCTGCAGTGTCATCATGCGGGTGCTCTGGGCTGAATGTAGGGCAGCAGGCGGTCTGTCCAGTACGGGAGATCTGTGTATATTTTAATACAGCAGCATTGCGTACAACTGTATCAAATAAATTAGGGTCTCGGAAAATAGTGCAAGCATTTGGATACAGCGGTCACACTGAGCTGCATCTTTGCTTGTTTCACTTCTGTTTTGTGAAGGAATACAATTCCATGTAAGAAGCTTAGAAAAAATACTTACGAATTATTCCATGTTAATTATTCATTTAAAAGTAGGAAGAGGAAATATGACAAGGATGAGATCTTTCACTGAATGTTTAATAATAAAAGATCATTCGTGGAAAGCTTATGAAAAAGTGAAGGACATAAAAGCACAAGCAAAACATGTATTAGTACATGCTCAGAGAGTTGTGTGATAAGACAGAACAGGGTTGAACAGCAGAGGGTTTTTGAACAGCATTTGGGTAAATTTGCTTACTTGAGCATCCCTTTTTCCATAGAGTTAGAAAATGTTCCAGAAATAGAGAACTGAAGGACGGTATCATCTTTCTGACTTTCATTTCAGCCCTTCCTATTGCCGTTCTCACACTTACTGTATTTTCTATTACCATTCCACTAAGAACAAGAGAAAGTAACTGTCACCATTCTTTCTGTCCTTGAAGCCTTCAATAACAGGTTCACTGTGCAGGAACAATATGCCACCACAAGAAAAAAGTGGGGGATGCTATGTGTGCTTCTGTAAGCAAAGGTGTGCACTTAGATTCAGCAGGCAAAACCAGATCTAAAGTATTGCCCTATAATGCGGGTGGGGGGAATCCAAAATCCATATGCATGTGCATTATGTGGATTATGCAATCCATAATCCAATGTCAGTATGCATGTGAAGTCTCCAAGAAATTAATTTAAAATGAAGATTGTCAACTGAAGAAGTGAGGGAGATCCTTAGAATTTAACTATTTCCTTCCAGATGTGGGACGAGTTAAGATTTGAGCTGAAATCAGAAACAAAGATTTAGAAAGAGAGGGGCGAAGGGCCTCTGGCATCCAGGAAAGGGCACAGAGCAGGCCACGGTAAAAACATTTCTCCCATTCCAGACATGAAGGTAACATTTTGAGGTGGGACTTGCCAAGACTGACAAAGGAAGATTAAATTTAAAGTGAGAAGTGTACTTCTTCAGGAAAAAAAACTCCTGGTGCTTAGGCCCGTCCTGTCTTTCTTGCAGAATGAGTTGGCACATGTTCGTGTGCATGTTTAGCTTGTGTATTTCTCCTGCGCTTTTAGCATTTGCTCTGCGTGCTTCCTCAGCTCTCTGGGTCTGATTAGGAGAAGGGTTTACAGAGGGCAAACCCATTTGAGAACGTGAGGAATACACGTGATAATCCAGGTGGTGCCAAAATTCAGCCTAAGGGGCATAGGGGTCCGTGTGGCTGAGTCTGTAAAGGGGTACAATAGCGAACCTGGCTGCAGAGGAGGGCAGTCGAAAAGAATTTTGGGGACAAGGTCATTTGCAGCAGCGCAACAGGTATTCTGTAGCATGTTTTAGTAGTTTGCTCGTGAACTTGGTGATGGCTGAAGTCAGTCTGTTGCTTCCCTTTTGTTTCTTTCTTTAAGATGTGGACGTTTTCTCAGTTAATATGTGCAGTGCGGGTATTATGTTTATTCACTGTTTGGTCAAATTTATCATATATATTCATTTCCATTCATCAGCCTGTCAGGGGCGGTTTTTTGGTTCGTGTTTTCTTTTTTTTTTTCATGGTATGTAAGCATACTGTGCCTTTTATTTGCTGGGAACCCTTGACCCTCAGCAGAACCGTGGCTTTCTCAGTGCTTGATTAGCTGGGTTAATTTCATTTTGCACAACCATAACTAATGGCCATTTAAAACTGCCAGAAACCCACCATGGGTTTCTCCTCGTGCCTGAACCGTATTTGTGAGCAGCGCGTTAATCATCACTCTCTGTCACGCTTTATTGCTTAATGATGAGGGTTAACTGACCACTTCCTAGTAATAATGAAAAACAGAGGTCAGCAATCACTGACTGAGCGAAGAGAGGATCTCTTCCCACTTGTACTTTTACTCCTTCGTCCTCGGGCAGCGACAAATGTGTCCGCTCCACCACTTAAACATGAACACTTATCTTTAAAGTTCATCTTAATTATAGATCAGTCCATGTCACGTGTTTACCCAACTAAAACAATCAAAACCATTGAGCTGGTTACCTAATTAAAGTCGATGTAATTGTATGCGCAGGAAAACATTGTTTGATTTAGCAAAGTCTGTTTTAGGAGTGTTAGTTACAGCCATAGTGTGATGTGTGGATGCGGCACTGGAGCTCCCCAGCCCATACATTTTTTTTGATGTCTCAGTAATCCATCTCCCTTCCAAGCATCATAGTTTAATTTCTGCGTGCAGATAGAGAAACTGCCAAAGTTTGCCTTACTTGCGCGTTTTGATGGTACTGGTTCACAAATTCATGTTGAAGGATACTTCCAATTATTTTTTTTTTCTCAAGTTTGTAGTTTTACTACTGTTTTTGGTTTGTGCAAGCTTCGTGTACATGGGACATCGTGCTAACTGCCATGCTGGGTGGCCTCGCCGGCCAGTGGGCACCCATCCCGAGGTGGGCAGAAGTTACCCTGCTGTTGAACGGGCTGGGCAGGCAGTGTGTGCTGAGGGGGGGACAGCAGCATTCGCCTGCCCCCAATCGGGTATGGGGTGTGCTTGCCTCTGCCCACCAGCCAGAGGTGTGGGAGGAGGCTGGACTGCCCAGGGAGTGCGGGAGCATGGAGCCGCGCTGCTCAGCAGTTAGGACCTTAAAGCTCCATTCCCTCTTCCTACAAAGTTTTAGAAAAGCACAGAACGTAAATCAAAAGCCAGTGTTGTCATCATTTTCTAAGGTAAATATTTATTTGAACTCCTGAAGCTGAACTGCAGGTTATGAGGGAGATTTCGCAGTCTCCTGTACCGGTATGGTGTTATCAGGTGCTGTGGAGCTGCTGTAATGTCTTATGTTTTTTTTTAACTCAGGAGCCTGCGGGCCAAAGAGGGAGAGGTGAAACAGGATGCATGTGGGACATCCCTCCCTCGGTGCAGCACTCATCTGCTACACAGCACCTGAGGGGCCGCTGCCAGGCCGTGTAGCTGTCTGGCAGAAGTAACCTGGGGGGCAAACAGTGTTTCTTGGGGTCTTTCTTACATCTGTAAGTTTCCATGGCTGCCAGCAGCTGTTTTCCCCATGCCCCCAGAGGAGCAGCAGAGGTGACACCAGGCCTGTTTGGGGCTCACCCCCTGAGATAGGCTCAGCAAATGAAGTCCCAGGGGCCAGGAAAGCTTGTGGGCAGAGCTGGAGTTGTGTGCAGCAGAGCTGGGAGCACTGGCACACGGCTCCAGCTGCCTTACCAGCAGGCACTGCCTCGCATGGAGACTGGTAGCCCAACCCAGGGGGTTGTCAGCCTCCTTGGAAAGCAGTCTCTCTCAAAAATGCTAAGCACTCAGAAAAATCAAGTTGTGGGAGTGACCGGTCAGGCTCAGTGCATTAGTAGACACTTTTTTTTGGCCTTACTCTCTTTTGGCTTGAGTTTCCAATCTGTAAAGTAGAGGTGGTTGCGCCATCTTTTAGGGGAATTCAGTCTTAGGTTTCCTGCATTCAGCCCTAACGCCGTAGAGGTAGATATTCTCTTGACTGCCCCTGAGTAGTTTTCTTCTCAGCTGCTTCTGTTTATCCAGTTAACCCCCCATGTGCATCCCCTGCCCCTTCTGCTTCTGGCCAACACTCACCTCTGGACCTTTTCTTCTTCAGCCATCAGCTTCCACACTGTCAGGCTCTCCTGACCATTTCCCCTCTTCCCCGGCTTCTCCAATATCCCACTGCCTATATCTCCTTCCTTCCTCTACTGCTTTTTTTTGGGAGCCTTTCTCCTTTCAAGTCTACTACCTCCCCAAACTCCTCTCCTCTCTCCTCATTAAGGTCCCGGTGGTTCCCTTTGCTCTCCTAGCCTGTGCCTTGTTCCTCTTCCCTGCAAACTCTTCCCTTGCCACATACTGGGAACATAATGGGGATTTTTGGCATGGAGTCCCCGTGCCAAAGCATCACCTGGACCTGGAAGAGATGGCCGGAGCACAGGCTCAGCTCAGACCCTCTGCCCTGGTCCACGCTCTTTGCAGAAGGAAACTTTGGAGGTTGGCAGCCAACCTCCACCAAAACCTTTGCAAATCATATCACGTATGAACTGCAACTTTTCAGTGTTTTATACTGTGATCCGTTATAATTTTAAGTGATAATGTATGAGATGGCAAAAGGCACATCTGTGGTATCAGAGCAGTGATGCTTCAAAGGGTCTGTCTCAAAGTGTGAAGGCTCTTGAGCTTCTCAAATATGTCTGTGAAAAATGTAACGTGGGGGAAAACCAACATGTTTCTCCCTACCCTTATTCACAAACTTACTTTGCGCTAGCTTAGTACTTCTAGCTGATACATTCCTACACTCACAAAATAAAATTCAGCCTGAGGCAGACATCCAGCATGGAAAATTTCAGCCCTAACTGCTAATATGTGGTAAAGTTATAAGCAATAGAAAATGAGGTCTTAAAATGAGAAGTGTCAGGCAACCTTAACTATATGTAGGCCTACAAGATCCACTGATGATAATCTGTTTTTTGACAGATTTCATCCAATTTGCAGATTCAATTTTGACATATACTATACAAAGAAAGGGGAAAAAAAAAGGTCCCTGGAGTAGAACTCTGAGGCTTATAGGTACCACCTTGTAAGTAGTGAGAGCAATGATCAACTATGCAGTCATTTTACCTTCTGCCAAACCTTTAAAACTGTAGTGCAGAAAGTCCATAAAAAAAATCGTAATATAAAATCAAGGCACTGATGCACTGAACCTGAGGCCTGTTGACTTTGTGCCAGTTCTTATCTCAGTCTCATAAATCTAAATGTAGGTTGCAGGTAAATGTTGAATTATAAAAATATTGCAGAAATTGTAATATAAAGCTTGCATTACCTGCATAGACAAGAGCCTAGGCTAGCATGCTATTCAGATATGCATATCCAACACAATTTTAGTAATAAGTGTTAGCTTCCCAACAAACACTGCAGACTACTGTCTTGTTCCCCTGCCGTAGGTTTTTTGGGTTTGGTTTTTTGTTTTTCCCTATTTATGAGCTAAAACTCTGTCCAGGGTATTTCTCCACAGCAGAACTATGAACTTTGTTATTTGGAGCACCAAGAAGTGATTTTAAGCACAAGCTAGGTGCAGGGGAGGGTGTGGAGGCACATGGTTACCTTTAAGATAACATTTCTGGGAGGCCTCACCTATTGGTAAAGGGGCTGGGGAATCCTATGTGCCCAAACACGGTTATTGGCCTGGAATCTTGTTTCGGGATTATACAGCAAACTGCATCCTAGCAGACTTGCTTGCAGGCTGCCTGCAGCGGGGCTATTTGGGGGTTTTTTGATTGGGTTTTTTTGTTGTGGGTTTTTTTCTGGGGGTGGGGAGAGGGGTGTTTTTGTTGCGTTTTTTTTTTTTTTTTTCCCCCGATTGCATGCAAAATCTGTGTGAATGGTAATCACCTGTTCCCTAGATCAGACTCTGACAGTGTCTACATGACTTTTAAAGTGTCTTTCAGTAGAGCCCTGCTGACAGCTCAACAATTATATAAAATGCTGCCTTCCTAAAAATCACTTCCAGCAATGTCGGTGCGTGAGGAGCTAGGAGAATCCAGTTACTTTCCTGCTGGGATGTAATTTGTCATTTTTCAGAATGGTTCCACCTGGCTTACACATTCCAGGGTAAAAATGTTTGCTTAGTCAGGATTCTTTACCTCGGCAGGAAAAGTTGATGCTGAATGTTCGTGGCAAAGACTTGTGTACGCGGGTAACACTGTTTATTTTGAATAGTCCTCTTGTCTTACGGAAAATAAACTTTAGATATGAATAACTCTTTCCATTATCAGCAATAAAATGTGTAATTTCAAGCAACACAATCTCCATCTTTTATGGTAGCTCAGTTAGTCATAATTCAATCCTGGGAGGATTTCACTGGTATGAAGCATAAATTATTTTCCTTCCTTAATCTTATTGTCTTCATCAGGTCAAAATTTTTGTGTACTCTTTAATCCTTAAAACTAAGCACATGCTTAAGTGCCCAAGGTGAAAGGGCTTAAGGCACGTGACTGGAGACTTGAACCAGGCTGTTATCATTTCCCGTCTCTAATTATCAGAGAAGTTACAGGCGGGTAAAGGGCTACTTTAAATTTTCTTGGTAAATCACTCCCTCCGGCTTCTAATCATTTCCGTTCCACTTCTCTGGACTACCTCCAGTTTGTTTATATCTTCCAGTAATGAAGTGCCTGAACTGCATACAATATTCCAGGTGTGGCTGGAAAAGAAATGCATAAAGAGAGCATTGCCATACCAGCCTGCTCCGCTGTGTAATGCTCCTACAGAAAGAGCCAGAGGTGTTATTGGCGCTTGGTTCTCCTCTGCCGCATTGCTTCTTACATCCAGATTATCGTCTTATTCCTGGGTGTCTTTCCACGTTTAAGCTTTCCAAATTTTGCTTTGTTATTTTGCTTTGTTGTTAACTCTTTATTTTGTATTACTCCCTTGGTACTTGCAGTAGCGTTTTTCCAACTGCAGTTTTATTGCTTGTTTCCTGTCTTTGCTTCTAATTTCTCTACACCCTTTTGTATTATTTTTCTATCCACACTTATGCTGACAGCTCCTCCTCCTTTCTTCCTACTTTCAGTGAAAAGATCAAAATAAGCACAAGTCTCTCTGATACTCTACAGGATATCTTCCCAGTGTGATAAACTGTCTGCATTTGGCAGTGGCTTATCCTCAGTAGGAATTTGGTTTAGAAACTCTTAATGGCAGAATTGGCATAGGGTCTTTTCATCAAGTAAGTCTTGACAAATTATAACGATGGACTGGATTCTAGATTTCTTGCTTACTGTATAAATAGTTTTTTTTCAGGTGAGGAATAGGAGGAGAGAGAGGTTAGTGGATGAGAAACGTAGTGGATAAAATGAACTGGGCATTGTGCATCAGTGAATAAATAAAATACATGTCCTGCATGAGCGCATCTCCAACAGTATTTCCATATCTGTGTACTTCACCCTTTACAGTAAGCATTCCTGATCTGCTGAGTGGCTCAACGTCTTCAGGGACCATTACCTTGGAAATATGAGGGGTAAGGATGCTCCTAGAGGCAGGAGGAGTATGTTGTGCCCAGAAGGAAACTGCCAACCAGGACTGTGTTGGGGTTTTTTTCTGCAAAGAAATAGTGGATTTTCTTACAATTATGGCCTGATTTTCCCCTTTTACTTGGTGTAGACATCTAAACTTGGGTAAAATAGAGATAAAGCACTGTCACTCCTGTCCTGCAGAGTCTTCTGCTTGCTTTGTACAGGTATAAATGGCTTTGTACTCTTGGACTAGCTTCAGCTCTGCTTTGCCAAAAACACTACTGCAGGAGAAAGTGTGGACCTTCAAGCAGTCCAAGAAAGCCTGTGGGGATGATGGTGTGCCTCCTTCAGATGCCAGAGAAGCTTTGCGGAGGCGTCATCTGGTCGTACGCTCTCCCCACCGTGACCTATGCACTCTGATTTCCAGCTTTTCTTTGTCCTCCCAAAAGTCATGCTTTCTATGCTTCTACAATATGTTGAGTTTTAGTCTCTTGCTATTTTCTGCTGAGTTGTGCAGCTTTGTGGGTGAGCTCAAGACCAGGGCATAGGGGCCATCTGGAAAAATTAGAGTTTCCGTGGTTGCATCAGCACTAGTGTAGAGAGGTCTTCTGTACCAGCTTCTCCAGGCTTAGAGGGGCTGAAATGTCAGGGCAAGTCAGGCTCCAGTCATCTTTTCGTAGCATCTATTCCCTTTTAAAAATTAGTTCACTTACGCACTTCGTCTTCTGTTACAGCTACTTTAACTTTGGTCTTCTGGTTAACTAAAACTAAGCCTGTCTTTCTCTGAAAAACCCCTGAAACCCAACAATGACCGATCTTTACACGTAACTTCTTAATTATTTCTGCATGTGAGTTTTGGCTGTGCTCCAACTTTGAAATCATTATGCTGCTTCAGAGTGTAAATAAGTGGGACTGGATTAATAAATTGTATGAAACACGGTGCCACACTTCATTATAATCCACTTATAAAAGTGGAAAAAACCTTTTAGTACATAAAGTGCATCTGCTTTTAATTTTCATTTTGATCTTTTCTTTGTGTGTTTTCAGACACGAGTGCACTTTTTCAGAGAGGCTTTTAATGCTGGTGCCTGGCAGGTTCAAAGTTGCTTCTGAAGATGGCAAAACAGAGCTAGGAAATTTGGGATGTATTAGGAGAAGCACAGGACTGGATTATCCTCTCATAATTATAAATCACACTGAAATGTGGCATAAGTAGACGGCAGATCAGGTTTTTGATGTTAGTGACCTTTTTAAATTTTCTGTTTTCTTAATTCAAATTTTATCACTTTTACTTACAAAGCATGATCCGGACAAATGGAATTTTGCCTTTAGTCACTGTCATTTTTCGAAGATAAATCAATTGCTTTTGGTGCCAGTAGTGAACCCCACCATTTACGGAATACAAAAATACGTTGTCAGCCACGTGAAACTGAGATTAAGTTCGTACAATGGATTTACACTAAATGCCCACCACCCTCAAGCATCCATCTCCTTCACTGACCTCTCTTGCAAGCTTTAGATCCGATAGCTGTTGCTGAAGAAATTGAGCTTTGGCAGTGGCTAACTTCGGTCACTTTAACAAGAAAGTTGCTGTATTTTTATGAAGGTTAACCCAAAGGATTTTTGTGCCGTTCGTACGCTTCTTGTAAGCAATGACATTTCAGTTCATGTGAGTTTGTATTAAATAGCTGCTTGCAGGAAACTAAAATTAATTCAATCTGCTTAGTACTACCGGAATTTTAATTATGAAAATTGAATTAGAACTGTAAAAAATCTGTTTTCAAACATGCTTCTTGTGAAGCTAAATGTGAATAGAGTTTTTTTTATTTTGTTTTTCTTAAATGTAATGAACGCAAGGGGTGAGGATTCATACCATGAAGGAGCAGCTACCATAATCCTTGGGGGAATTCTGGATGTAAGTTATGTCATGATTAGTCTTTTGTTTTCTCTAAGCAAAACACATCTTGAAACCACGATTATGTCAATTAGGCAGAATGATCTTTGAAAGTAGAATGGAATAATTTGATTTATGCCTTGGTGATACTGTATTTATGCCGTGAGATTACTTTTTTCTGTTGCCCTATGTCTCTTCGAATAGTTTTGTTTTCAGTGGCCACCATCATTTGGGCTGAAATTTGACATATTTGTTTTTACCGAAGTAAACATTCCCTTATAATGAAGGGATCTTCAAGATCTCACTCTGGCATATGAATTATGTGTTTGAAAAATCTGGTATGCTTTAAAAGATGACTCTTTTCTTTTCAACTCCCAGTGGTAACTTTATAGGTGTCGAAAATACCGGATGCAGATCGAGTCATCCATGGTTTTAGTTATTCAAGACCTAGGGTGATTCCAGTGTGAAAGATCACCGCTCAATTTATATCTGTGGCAACGCAAATTGCAATTCCTAGTGAAAAGGTGCGGTAATGAAGGCATGGGTCCAGCGCCCAGTGTGACGGCTGTCACCAAAAGGCCAGATTTGCTCTGGCTTTGAGGTTGTCCCGGTGCCAGCGCCGCAGCCGGACGCATCACATCCAGCATGCCTGGCTGAAGGGGGGCCACGGGGGTGTCACTTGCGAGGTGGTCTCCAATAAAATTTGGGATAATTAGACGAAGGCTTCGACTTGTCAGTGTTTTTGCTGCTACGCGATACGTTGCTCAGCCTCTTGAGGTCGGACGAGTAAGCAAAAGGCGAAGTGGCTGTTTTCAGGGGCGCGGGAGGGTTGCCCTGCCCCGTTCAGGGCTTTGTGGACAAGGGATGTGGACAGGGCTGCCTGGCAAGCCTGACCGGAATTCGGCAGGGCGGAGAGGGCTGGGACGCGTGGCTCTGCAGCCTGGAAATTCTGCACCCACTTCGGGGGCGTGATTGGAAGGACCCGCTTGTCCCTTTAAAGATGAAAGTAGTGATCATGATGGATGTAATACTCTTTCTGCTATTTAATTTAACTTTTTGATTTAGATTGTTAGAGTGGTTTAACATTAAACGTACTGTGAAATTTCATCATAATTGTTGAATCTTCTGCTGTCCCCTCATCCTCTTTCTTCTGACTGTTTCTTCAGACTTACCTGACATAAGAGACCTGAGGTTCCTGATAAAATAGATTACTGGAGAGAAAAACGGGGAAAATAAATAGGCAGACATGTACATATTTCAAAGGATAAAACAGACTCCTTTTTAATAAGCCAACAAGCAAATGCAGAAAACTTTTTTTTTAAATTTACTTTCGTGACCATGTGATATTACTTTGGTCAACATTTCTGTGTTTCGGATCTTGAGAGATTCTGCTAAAAGACTCTGTGGTGGTACTGCTTGCAGCCTTTAAAAGAAAATTACTACTGACCAAGGTTCCAGAGGAAAAGACTTGTCGGTGTATGTGCTGGCAATATTTTAAATTGTCACTATTATTCATAGTAATATTCATTATTATGAATTTAGCATATTTCCCGTCTGAGCTGTAGTAAACTGTACATGCAAAATGCAAGAGAAAAATATGCTTTGAAGATAATGTGTCATTCACACAGAATAAAATTTATGATCTGCTGAGCATGCTAAATGCAAGAACACAGCAGATTTGAACTTCAAAATGTTTGCAAAAACCAAAGGGTAGTTACTTCTAATTTAAAAAAAAAAAGTTAACAGCACATTTTCATTGAGATCAAGAGTTGGGGAAAGTTTTACTTTCTGAAACAAACTGACAATTTTTCTAGTAATATCTTATATAAATAGCATGAATCGTATTGAAGGAGTTGGTCCGGAATTGCAAATTATAAAAGGGAGTGGCAAAGCCCAGAATTAACGCTATATACCTTGATTTTTCTGTCTGTCCTATGAGAACAGAAGTTCTTTCTTAGTTTGCCTGTTGCATATGATTACTGTAAAGACAGTTTAATCCACACCTGAATCTGCCAGTAGGATAGCGGGGCAGAATAAGCAGTTTGAATAGTGAATAGAGTGTAACAGGCTTCAGCTCCATATACGCTTACAAATATGAATATTTTTATGGAGGTGAATATTTTCAGTAGAGTATTCACTGAAGGAGTATGGCATAGGGAGCCATGTAGTCACTAGAAATCCTTACATTACCAATTAGCGCTCCGTATTCCAGAATACACCGTCCCACCCCAGCCTCTCAAACATTCCCTTAAATGAACTTGGTATTTCACACGAATCTTATTTTACACTCTGTACTTCCTGAAATTCAGTCGTAACAGTGAGCTAATTGCAGAGCAGGGTACTACATCCTGTATGGAAACGTAGCAGAGTGGTTGACTGCTTTTATTGGCAAAAATGGAAGGGCATTTCAGTTGCAGTTTTAAGATTTTTTGCATGATGCTTCTTGAAAAAGTCTTTCCAGTCCTTCTAGGCCATTTCACGTACATAGAAATTTTCCACTAATGTGCATTGAAATTTACAGTATGTCAAGAATGCCTTATCAGATTTCTAGCATGGGAAAGCAGAAGTAGCCGTCATGCATGCAACATGATCTCTTATAAATACATCATGCCTACTGCTCTGCAGATAACAGCATCTAGAGACTTCAGAATTAGACTTCAGTTAAAATTTAAACCAAAATTAAAATTTGGAAACTTGCTGTGAAAGAAAATGCTGTAAAATATTAGATGTCTGATTTTGTCAAAACAACATCCTCTGAAGCTCTAATTCTCACTGTTGGTATTACTGTATCCGTTATAATCTAAAATCAAAAGCAATTGAGCTGAAAACTAATTTCAAAACAGAAACAAAATGATGTAGCTTGGTAACGGGATTATTTTGGTGTCTTTAGATATTTTTCTTTGGTTTTCCTCCCAAGCAGATTTCCAGTGCTGTGTGATTTCACTGAATCTGAAGTGCTTTGCAAAGACCAGATACTTTTCCTATTCCGTTTCTGTGCTATCTAGTATCATTCAGCATTTCTTTGACCACTTGAAAAGGAAATTACTGCATAGTCAGTCATGCGGCCATATTTAGACTTCCAACATGCTGAACCGAAAGCTTTCTTAGCTCCTGTGGATTTCGGGAGGCCCCAGCTCTCTTCCATGACCGACTGTTGATGCGGCTGGTTGGTACAAACTCTTCCTCCTTCGTGGAGATGGCAGTGGGAGCCCCGGAGATGGTTTTAGTACCAATTTGGGGCATATCTTGTCTTGGTGGCTCAGTCCCTCTGGATAACAGGACGTCTGGAGCACCAGGCACAGGCTTGGAGAGGCTTTCAAAATTCTGCAGCATGTTTTAAGCATGGCAGAAGAAAATGCGCACATGTACCTCAAATACGAGATGTTTACGTATATTTTCTTGCTCACTTGTTTCACTGTTGTTAACAGGTTTCATCCCTGCTGGATGGTTTCTCCTGCAGCAAACAGTAGCCTTTTTTGGGCTACCTCCCGCGCTCCCTTGCCAAATTTCCTCTCTCTCCTTGATCCCTCTCATCGGTGCCCTTTCAGTCTGCTTAAAATAGTGAGTGAGAACCATTTTTATAACTTCTCGCCTCCTTTGCCAGGATCACCAGGCTGTACCAATTGTTTTTGTTAACCTGGTTTCAGCCCAGTGTGAAAGCAAGTTTCCTGGGAAGGTGAGGGAGCAAGAGACAGTCTCCATGTCGAAATTGGCAGAGCATTGGAGTCTGTGCTCTTAGTTGTGCTTGGGGAGCGTGTAACAGTATGGCAATTTGAAAACTTTTGACGTATAAAGCATCAGGGGACACAGCCTTCCCTGCTCCACTTCCATAAAAAAGGGGAATCAGCTTTATATCTGTAGTCACCGTTGGAGGAAGCGCTGGTAGTTCACCTGCGCTTTCAAACTTTGGCTTTCTGGAGGAAACAAGTGGCAGTAGTTAAAGCGCAGAGCATTAAGTTGTTGTTCGTGACGTTATCACCACCAAAGGGCAACCTGCAGCTCTTTCTTGGGGATACTGAGTAAGAATCCGTAGTGTATTTCAGATCAGGCAGAGAAAAAAGGTCGGGTGATCACAGACCAACACGCTGGATTTGAGAATGTTTTTCTCAGTTAAACACTGTTTAAAACAGTTAAACGCTGTTTAATTATAACATGGTATAATTAAATCGCAGTTAAACACAAGGTTTAAAGCGCATAGAAAATGCAGAAAAATACCGTGTGGCAGAAGTTTGTAGGCTATCCTCACTACTTGAGCACCAGCTGATGTGCCTATGCTTTTAAAAGAGCCCAGCTGGGTTTTGTAGACCCTGCAGAAAACGATGCTGTTGAGACTCTGTTTTTATTCATGTCTCAGGTAGTTTTAATATAAACAACTATAATTTAATTAATGTAATGCCCTTTGCTTTGGCATACTACATAAGCTGTAGCCATACCTTTGACTGCAGTGTAAATCTGCCCTATGAAATCACCAATTACTGGCGAATGGAGGAAATGAGACATTTAGAAGGTAAGTGAGAAGACTGAAGAAAGAGTCGTGGAACAGGAGGGGGTACAAGACTGAAGATGAAAGTAGGTAAAGGAGAAGGTTAGGAAATAAATTTTATTGAAGGAAAGAGAAAGGAAGGGGGAGTATAAAGTAAGGAGAGTCACAAAAATACAATAAAAATGATAAATAAATGAATCCAGTAATATAAAAGGTTAAAGAAACTTGAAGACATTTTGGGATCTAGAAGTAGCAGAAGGTAATTGAGAATGAGAAGCAAGCAGGAAATATCCCAGATGTGAATATTTTCCCAAAATCAAAACTAATTTTAATTAAGTCTCTAATCCATCATAAAGAAGGGAAAGCTCTACATTCTTGCTTCAGAGAAGGATTTAGACTATACCTATGCTATAAGCCCAGTCTGTAATAATGTTAATAATAGATCGATATTGTTGTTTTGAGCAATTGGCAGATGCGGCCTTTGTCTGCAGCCGGAAAGCATATTGTCTGGGAATGATACAGTCAGATGACTAAAGCTGTGGCGTAATAAGGGAGATGGACCCTGAAGTCAGGCTGAATTTTGAGAAACCCTGAGATCTGATGTCTAAAATACAAACCCCGAGCATTCACTATATAAAAAGAAGGGGCAATATCCATATCTAAGTTCAGTACCTTGTCTGTGGCATTGATAAGCTCATTCTGCGCTGCTCATAAATCTCAGCGTGAGGAATCAAGTTTATTAGTTTGCCGTGGTCAGACTGGACTGGTTTAAACAGAGCTGAGGAAGTTAATTATCCAACGTCTCAGGTGGGTCTAGCAATAAGTAACTAGTTCTGGAGAGAAGGACTTGGGCTGTGGCTGCAGCCTTTGGAGCTGCAGCCGGGGGGGGGTGGGGGGTGCCGGGTCCTGCGGTTGCATGCGGATGGCCGGCTGGGAGGGACTGCCCTAATCTCTTTCCCAGGTTGTTCGAACCAGTTCAAGAGCAGTAAAACAAGGTTATGTAATTGACATGTGATGTAGCCTAAAATAGTGACTGCAAACATAGGCTGCTGTTGCTGGGCAGTTGTCAACTGCTAAAAAAAAAAAAAAAAGAGAGAGAGCCCTCAACTGTGTAACAAATGGACCTTTTACATGAAAATGCAGTTCTGATTTTCACTGAATAGCAGGCTTTTTCTTTTTTTGTTTTTTTTTTTCCTCCCCGATTGCAAGAAACAGAGGCTCTGTGAAAACTGAAATTTGGAAAGAGATTCATTATTGTACTTATCGTGCTGATTTATTTGAGAGTACCTACCTACTGCAGATGGTGAAATAAAAACCTCAGGTATATGTAGTTTGTCTCTTGATGGTGGGATACAACTGTCAAACAGAAAATCCTTTTCTGTATGCGGACAATCATTGTGACAGGTCTTAGCAGTAATTTTATTTATATACTGGCCATTAAAAGGTAGAAATAGTTCATTTTTTATTAATTAAAAGAGCTCAGATGGATTACAGGGATAACATCCGTTTCACAAAATCCATGAAGGTTTCAGAGCTGGATGAAAGGAACGCATCACATAGCTCAGTGAGCACAAACGAGAGGCTAGGACGTGCAGATTATGTGATATGTCTTGCTGTAGGAGGCAAAGCCCTTCATTAGGCCTATAACAGAAAGCAGCAAAACCAGGTGTTAAGTTCTGTTTGCTGACCAGATATTCTTGAGGTGAGAAGCCTCCCTCAGAAAATCCTGATGATTTTCTTCAGCGTGTTTTCTTTGTCTTTCCTTCCGCAGGGGAAGGTCTGTAGCCCGGGTCAGAAGGGCTGCAGGGGCTGGGCTCAGGCAGTCTGACAGGCTGGTGGGTAAAGGGAAGGGACAGACTTGAGCAGTAAATAACATTTATGGAACTGGGGGAAACTTAGTATAGAATTACAGCCATTCAACCCAGATTTATTTTTTTTCCTGCCCCTCGTTCACTAGTGTTATCAGGAGTTACTTCAGTAAAATGAGTGGTTATGCTGGTAAATACTGACAGGAGCAGCAGGAGGATATTTAGAGGAGTTCCTGCGCTAAGGATGCCCAGGTAATAGTGTTAAAACACCTATACTCTCCTGCTCAAGCAGGTGCCAATAGGTACTCCAAGCCTATAAGGCTTTTATGGAGATAATCTTCGCACTCGGGAAATACGGAGAAATCTAAGCCTTTATTCCAGCCCAGAAGCTGCAAAAGGGTTCCTAGCTCTGATGTGCAGATCTGCGAGGCAGGGCTGGAGGTGGCTTCCAGCTCCTCTCTCCTCAGACCCTGGAAGAAGGCTTGACCGTTCTGGCAGCCTGCAGGGAGAAAGAAGTTAACTTCGCCTGCAATTTTATGAGTCAAAGTATTAATTCTTATTGTGGAGGAAGAAGGAAAGTTTATGAATTTTACGTGCGTTTTGATGTGCTTCAGTGAGATGCTATTTTAAAAATTGAGCTTTTTTCAAGCTTTTTCTGCTTTATTTGGTCCTTAGCCGCCACTCCTGTTTTCTCACTTTCCCATCCTTTTGCGAGCCTTCCTCAATCACGTCTTTGTCTTGGGACCCAAAGAACACTCCGGTTTCAGACTTCGTACCCGGCGTGGCTTTTGACTTTTCCCTTACCTCTCCCAGGGCAGGTTGCAGTGGGCGTGTGGCTCTAGCAGAGGGGGGAAAAAGAGAGTTGGCTGCCCAGGTAAAAGCGGGAGAGAACACGTGGAGGGCAGCGGTGCCGCAGGAGAGGAGCTGGGCATTAGTGGCACACAAGCGAGCGTGAGTCAACAACCTAATGCCATTGCTGAAAGCCAGATCTGGTCCAGGATTGCATTAGCAGGGCTGTTGTCTGCAGGATGCAGGAAGTAACTATTTCATTGGGCTTAGTGATGGTCAAACTCTGCAAGAAAAATGTACCCGGTTTCGGGCGCTCTGTTGTATAAAAGAAGCTGGAGGCGAATAAGAGGAATGACGACAGATTTAGGAAACATGACCTATGAGAAAAGATTGAGAGAACTGGATTTGTTTAGTCTGGAAAAGAGATGGGGAACATAAATCTCTCGATAGGCGTGAGATTGTTGTAAGAAGGTGGTGATCTATTACTCTGTATGTCTTGAGAGGAGTGCGAATCTCTCTTTCAGTTGCAAAATACCCCCATTTGTGTTAAATGCAAAGAGAAAAAACACAGCTTCAAGGGTAGCTAATCACTATCCTAATCACATGGCTTGTAGGGAAGTTGCAGAATACCTTTCCTCAGAAGGTTTTAAGACAAATTTAGAGGGGAAAAAAAAAAAACAACACCCAAAAAAACCTGCCTGAACTCTTAAGCTAGTCTTCTGTTTCCATGAGTGGGCTAGAATTAAACAATCTTTGGATCCTCTTCTAGCACTACGCTTTTTTTTTTTTACCCTTACAAAATTTAACATTTGATCATAGTAGTTGCTATTTTAACAAGAGAGCAGAAATGTAGAAGTCTCATTAATGATTTGCAGTTCCTGACTTAGACTTCAAAAAAACTGGGGGGAAAATAATAATTTCTAGGAGGAAGGTAAAACATGGGGGATATTTCAGAAATTTCTGTAATTTTCTAATTTTGCTTTAGATAGTAACAGTAATATTACTGACAAGAAATACCTCTGCCCCATTCCTATTGCAGCCTTACGTGCATGGAAGTATCGCGGGCAACGCTCCACGCACGTATGGGAGCTCATCTTAGCAAGTCAGGTTTTGGGACCAGCAGCCCAATCGTGCTGGAGCTTTAAAATAGGGAAGGGCCTCATTTTGGCAGTAATTCGTAGGCCAAATAAGAACAGCTTTTTTTCCTCCCCTCCTTTACTGCTGAATTTTGCTTGTTCCAAGAAAATGTAGTAAGAGGGAAGACTGAATTTCACAACGGCTTCCTTTTTGTAAGCATATAAAAGCAAGGAATTAAAGAGTTATGGCAGGTGAGAGAGTTGAAAACACTGAAGTATTTTTGCGTGTACGTTTGGATGTGTCATTTTGTGGTATGTGGTGACACAATAACCTGGAAAGCGCATACTCAGATATTCCTCTAGCTCTACTGTGAATAGGACAGATGTCTGTTTCTTCTTAGTGTGTAACTGTGTAGTACCTATTACTTACTTATTTTGAACAGGAAATTTTCCTGCCATCTTTTGTAACTCTGTATTTTAGATGGAACAGGAATTAGCTTGTATAAGCGCACTTAATGGTGGCATATGTAAAAATTACTTTCATCTTAATGCATTTAGCACATGGGAGATGAGAATTCGATATCTACTCTGTCGCTTTCCAGCCCACTTGTGAGTGATTAAACTGGATAAAAAGAACAACTGGATTAAGCTAAACACAAACTACACAAGCAGATCGATACGTGTCTTGAAAGAGTTGGAGATCTAGCACCGCAAACACATCAGCCCCTTTGCAGGACTGTCTCCATCGCCTCGTTGAGATCCTGAAGAGCCGTGGAGGTCTTGACAGCTGCATCAATTTCAGATGTGTAGCTTTCTGTTCTGATTCTGGAGTTTAGAGGCATGAGCGAGGCTCATGCTGCACAAATGGAAGATACTGATTCTTTATGAGTATCTTTGCTTTACTAGCTTATTTTACAAAATAGGTTTTATTTGAAAAGTACCGTACTTGATTGCATGGAAATCCAAAGCCATTTTTTTCATCATAGATTACAAACTTTTTTGAAAAACTGATCATTATTATTTCATAGCTGTACTCTACATAGAGGGTTTGCCTGAATGCTGATCTGTTCTGTTTTTTAAGGGTTTTTCAAGTTACTTCCATTAACGTAAGCTTTAAGATTACTGTGGTTATTTATTTATTATTTTTTTTTAGAAATTAAAAAATTGACAAGACAACGTGTTTTTTGGGAAGACTTTTGCCTTGCTTACTAGAAAAACTACTTACAGATTTTTGTACCATACCTTAGTATTCAGAGAAGCATGATTCAAAAATTGATGAACCTTGACTAAGTTATGTTTTCTGAAATGATTTGGTCTAGAGTAGATAAGCCAGAAAGTAATAATTGCAAGCTACCTAAACCATTTGAAGGGTGACTTACAGAATTATTCTGCTATTGTGGGAATATTTCTTATGAAGGCACAGTGTGACAGTGATGGAATCAAATAAACATTTCCACAATATTTAAGAATGTGACCCAAGTAATTATCCTGGAGTACATAAATGTTAACCTCGTTTTATTAAACCCATTAACTTTTGAAAGCAGTAGTGAAAAATGTTGACTTAACAGGTGTACGGTTTTGTAGAGCAAACTGCCTTCAGGGTAGTTCTGCAATGGGGTTCATTTTGCAGCATTAGAGCTGACTTGTCATATTAATAGCCTGCACCCGCCTGTGGAAGCCTAAAAATGGTATTGCAGTACTCTGTGATGTACAAAGGACATTGTAGGAGCACTGAGCAATCGTACTTGCATTCCTAGCAGAAAATAACCATTTTTCCCCTCTCACCACAAAAAGGTAGTACACGAGTATTTGTAAGGGCATATAAACCATCTTTATACTGTATATGATTATTTTAAACACTTTTGGTTTCTATTATAATTTTATGTTCATGTTGTCTGCATGGTATTTCTTTAGGAAATGTGCTCAAGTCAGTACAGAGCAAAAATGTAAACAGGAATTAAGTTGACTTTTCTCTTGTGTGTCTGTTTGTTTGTATAGATCACATCATAAAATAAACATTGCGCAAAGGTTTTCATTTTGTGATTAGCTGAGAATTTTATCTTTTTATTGTTTAGCAGGCCTACTTAAAGACCAGCTGATAGATACAGGTGCTGCCACTATATTGTACAACTTGATTTTATGCCTGACAACTTCATGAGCTCATATTCGTATCTTACCTAAGTTTTATTGTTGTTCGTCTGTGTCACAATGCTAGGTGAGGTCCCTTAATAAAAACCCTTATTTGCCCATCTGAAAATGGGCAGTTGTTTAAACATCTAAAGCATTATCTAAATGTTGGTACCTTTGTGATATTGTAATAGCGCTTCACTTACTCAAGAAGGGTTCTCTATGTGTGAGATGCTCGGTGAAGAGATGCAGGAAGCAGCCCAAACTTCAGTTCACTGTCTAAACAGATAACATTGGGTAAGGGTGAAGGGAAGTCAGATGCAGAGATAGAAGAGGACTTACCTGAAGTTTTAAGACAAATTCCTGATAGACCCCAAAACAGAAGCTGGGTCTCCTGTGTCCCATGAGTGTCCCCTCTGTCCTCCAAGGAAGCCTGTGTGTGTTGTGGAAAACATCTTGGCAAACCTATTTTATGCCTCTTACTGAGCAGCTCTGTCCCCTTACTGAGCCTGCGTCTTCTCTCCCGCTCCCCGCACGCGTCGGCCTCACGTGTGTTTCAGCCCAGCTCTGCTTCCAAGCCCCGGCCGGGGGTCCCCTCCCCACGCTTCGGTCATGGGCAGCAACTTTGACGTTACATGTACAGCTCTTGGGTTTCTGCACATCTCACCTGCTTCGTTCGTGACCCGCTTAGGAGTTTCTCTGCTTAGTTGCCAGTTGGTGTTACTGCATTTGCAATCTGAATGTTTTTTTCCTCTGCCTTGTGTTTGTAAAGGCATCTTTATTATGAACTTGTGTTTAGTTTATGGAGTATTGAGTTTCTTACCTTATGTCTAAAATACCTGTCCCTGAGACTCAGTGGTTCTTACAGTGAGTGCGCTACATGAGCCTCCAACATGCTGTTGTATTACTATACACAGGACTATTTTCTTGAACTTTGCGTGCTGGCAATTCCTGCGGCTTACCTTACAGTCTGTTGTACTGTGTCCTTTGTCCTCTCCTTTCATCCATTCCCTGGAAACCCTCTGCGTTGCTTTTTGTCGCATTTGCTGCAGACCATGTGCCACCTCTGGATTGAGGCAGCTAAAATAATCTCCTCTCGCTTTTCCTGTCACGCTGCACCAACCCCTCGTGGCTTCCTTTATTCTTCCACATCAAATTCAAGCACCTTACTTTGAAAATCCACGTGGTAGTGCCCTCGTCTGATACACTGCATCCGTTTGCTCTACCTACGTTCCACCCACAAAGCAAAACACCTTTTGAGTCTCCAAGTTGTTAAATGCCAGCCTATTTCCCTGGTTGCCATGTATTTCCCTTCTGCTAAATGTTATGTGTTAAATACCTGCTGTCTCCTCGGGATCGCTTCTGTGGTGCTTTGCAGAACTGAAATAATATGGTTGTAATTTAAGCCTGTTTTGGTAAACCCTTCAGAAACCTTCTGCTGTATAGAGAGTAACTGATTCAATCAGAAATCAAGTGCTCAGTGAACTGGTTAAAGAGAGTGATACATACTGGGAAGGTTAACCTCTGCTTTGCATTTCTGTTTTAGGTTGTGAACTTCTTTAGCATGAGAACGGCCCTTGGTTTTGTACCAAAACTAAGAGCTGCCAGGCTGCTCTGTGATACGGCACATTTAAGAAGATTTGAAAAAGCTCAAACTAATTGTTTGCTTTTCGCAAAAAGAAAAATTCCAATTCTGCTTAGAAAAAAGTAATGAGCTCTCTGTTATGAGTGACACCAAAAGCCTTTCCCAAATTAAACAGAAGAGATGCTCATAGTAAGACCCATGACAAGTCACCGAGGTTGTTGGGAAGGCCAAAGAATGGATTTTGGAATGTCTGTATTAATAAGAAGCTCAAAATGACTGCAAAAATAAGAGAGAAGAACAAATTGGAATGATGTAAATACATCCTCTAATAATGTGTTTTGTTTTTGGGTCATTCAGGACAGCACAATTACCTGTGTGCGGGAAGGAATGACTGCATAATTGATAAGATTCGGAGGAAGAACTGCCCAGCCTGTCGATTACAGAAATGTCTGCAAGCTGGAATGAATTTAGGAGGTAAGCAGAATATTAATAGTTTGGTCTCTTAATTTAATTAGGCAAAAACATTGGAAATTTGCAGCTTTTTAATAGTTCTGGCAGCTGCGTAATCTCAAAAGTTTAAGGTGGAATTATCCTGAAGTGCTTAATAGCTAATAAACTCTATTGTCATTCTAAATCAGGTTTTTGAGATATGTATTTTATGGCTCAGAAAAAAAGAAAAGTGGGTGTTTTATGATGACAGTCATTTTAGTGGAATCTCATAAAGCTAAAAATGTTAAGGTTTCAAGTATTGCATGCTTTTTTTTTTTTTGGTGTTGAGCATTCTCTCAAAAACCAAGAAACATTTTACACCATCATGAAAGAAATTCACACATGGTGAAACCTCTCCACTTTTTTTGTTTCTTATTCAACACTTCTATTGATTTATTTCTGTGACTGTTCAGATATGCAATAATTTTGATGATGTTACTCCATCCTTCGTATACCAGCAACAAAAAGTCAAAACCTTTTCTTAATAATTATCAAAAGTATTTTGAAAGCATTATGATTGCAAAACTTATGGGGTTTTCCATTGTTTTAGTTCTTCAGTTGCAACGTCTACACAATTCTGGTTGTGCTTCAATGGGCGTCTTGTTTCAAGTCGTCACCTGAGCAAATTGTTATTACAAATCACTCTTTCCCACCACTCTTAAGTTTATTATGTGAACAGGTGTTTGGGTACTGCTGCACGTCCTTCCCCTGATGCACAGAGTGATCCTGCCCTTAGAGTGTTTTCACCGTTCCGGAAAATTATAACACGGTTACATTAATTCCTCCAAATCGTTTCCTATCTCACAATTTGCTTTTTATCCTCCTGGACCTATTCTCCTAAGTAGCTTAGTTTAGTTCTACAGACAGATTTAGCTGCTTGTCTTTTATAGGTTATATGCAGAATCCCGGATCCTGCCTGCTGCCGGCTCCCTTTTTCTACCTCCCAGACTTCTTTTTCTGTCTTGTCTCCTGGCAGAAACAGTCAAGCAAGCTGCTTCTTACTCTTCTGGGGAGAGTAGCCCCGTTAAGACCTCTTTCAAACCCTTTCCCAATTTTGCGATGCTGCATGGCCCCCCTGTTTCTGCTTCCCAAAGGAAAACGGGGCCAGATCGTGTGTCACGCTGACTTTCCCTTGATTTTGATCTGCGCTAGTGAATCTAGCAAGGGAAACAGAATGGCGCCTTTGTTTGATGAAACAGGAGCTCCATGGCAGTAGCTCCTTCTTCCCAAAAAACGGTGCTGAAAGTGTGTGTGGAGCAGGAAGCCTGGCTCCTGGGAGTGCTGGAAATTTTTCTGCAGCCTGCCGGTGGCCGGTACAGGGCATCCTCTGTCGCGGTGCCAGCAGAGCCCCTGCAAGCCTGCCTTCCTGGACGGACGTCAGTGCCCAACGCTCCAGCAAAATACAGGGCTGCCGTCCCACTTGATAACCTTTAGAAACAGCAGCACGTGAGACTTCGTCTGCGATGTCATGAGTTCATCACTGTGATTTCCCGGGGTGTTCCAAAGGACGTGTCCACACTGTCGTCTGCAAAAAACAAGGGAGGGGGTAAACTTTGCTTAAGGGGGTTGTGCCTTGTTTTGTTTTTTTTTTCAGTTGGCCAGAATGCTGTAAATGAGAAACGTATTTTAAAATCTTACCTTGTGTTGGAGCTTGGTAGTCTGTTGGAAACTGTAATTAGTGATCTGCATTTAATGACCTAGAAGGCCGAGTCTGTCTCTGTAGTGTGCAGCTGGCCTGCGGTTGAGCTTTGCGGTTTAGCCGTTTTGGGGATTTTCTTCATGTAGAAAGGTGAAATTCTCATTCTTCATTTGATCCATTTATGCCACATAAAGGAGCTAAAATGGCATTACAAGCTCCTTCCATAACTGCCATGAATGAGGTAGCCAGGGAACGGCTCTGTATGTCCAGGCAATATGGTACCTTCTGTGTGGTCCAGGAGAGAAAGGCCAGGTTGGAGGCAGAGGGGAGGACTGCCGGAGAGAGGTGAAGTGCCTGCAGCCGAGACAGCGTTTAGAGGGCCCCAAAGGCTGCCAAGTTCTGCTAACGGACCTTTCAGCCTTTGAGCCAGCCCAGGTCTGGCAAGAAATGTTGGTAGCTTAAGGCCGTTTGCCGCTTGGGCCATCCCTCTGCCTCCATGGTGAGCTTTGCCTTGGGCATCTACAGAGGAGCTACACAGCATCTCAGGCTTAATTTGGGGAACTTCCGTGTGCTGTTGCAGGAGGCTTCTGATATGGTGGAGATCATCAGAAAAAAGGGGGTGGAAATGGCAAGAAGAGATATTAATGCATATTTGAAAACAGTCATTTTCTCTTCATATAAATTTCCAAGGTTTGGTATTAAATAACATTTTTTCATAATTAGCTTGAATAGACTGAGTATGTTCATATTATTATGAAGATACATCGGAGCATATAGTTCCATGTGGTCAGCCTGGTTCTGCCAAGAATATACATTACTCCAATAAAAATGGACTTTTACCTGTTTCTAATTTGGACTTATAGGCAAAATGTGCAAGTATTTCTTTAGGCAGCGTGATCAGTAAGGAGCTGGAGGAAAATGAATTTATAAATGCAATTTAGTTTAAGTCCTATTTGCAGCATAGTATTCTCTATAGCTGAGTCACACTGCACAGTGCTGTGCTCTTTGTGCAGGAGATCTAATTTAAGCTCTCACCCTCCAAATGGAAGCAAAGGTAAACACACAAAAAACTGTATCAGAGATGCCTGTGTGTTTGGTTCATGAGAAATAGAGTAAGATGATACATAAAAAGGGTCATAAGCATTGCTCAGGGCTGAAATGTGTGTAGGTTGCTGAAGCCATGGACGTTTCTTTTCCACTTGTACGTAATGACAATGTTTTATCCCCTCATTTAAAAAACAAAAACAACAACAACAAAAAAAAACCCCACACAAAACAAAACAACCTCCACTTGATCTAGGAGAAATGTTGCCTTAGGGAACAAAGTCCTGTCTCCCATGGGCTGGAAAAGAACTTGACTCTCCTTTGCAGCTCTCCCCGTTTACAGATGGGGTGAAAGACCCCAGGCTGCCACCCAGCTCCTCCCAGTTACTGTAATAGGGGTCTATAAAGCAAATTTTGTAATTTGAAAGTCTGTGGTTGTCTTCCTACTGTTACTGAAGATATTAATCCCGGTAGTGGAGAACTGGAAATCAGAAACAGTTTCCGTGTTTCCTGCAGTACATTTTTGCACAATCTCCCAAATAATCTACTGTCCTTTTTAATTTGGTGGGTTTTTTTTTTTTGGTTATATTCTTTCTTTTTTAAAGAACATTTTTAAAATGTTATTTCTTTTGTTTACTGTGTCAAAAGTGTTACAGGTTTGTTTTGATGGCATATCTTCTACTTCGCAGCATGCTAACATTTTTTTTTCTACAAAAGTAATGTTTTGATGTGTGGCAGCATGCCATGCTTTAAGCACCTTTTAAAAAATATGTGTAATTCAGTGATACAAAATACACCTTTTCATGAATGCTCAACCAAAACAATTTGGCGGTTTTATTGTTTACCTCCTCCTTTTGTTTGTTGAAAAACTGGAGCATTTTCCAGGCTTTTATATCCTCTAATAATCTTTAGAAAATTATTCATCAAGCCAGCAAATAATTTACCTAATTATGTTCTTTTCTCCATTTTTGTTTTGACTTTATAAGAAGCATCTGCAACCTGCAATTTCTGCAAAGCTGAAGTTGCCCAAAACCAAGTTAATTCATCCTCCTTATTTCTAGAAAGTATGTGTGCGCGCTGCAGACAGACATATCCCCTCGGCAAGCAGGACTCCAAAACTTTTTTTGGGAATCATAGTTTGTTTGTTGTTTTGGTGGTGTGGTTTTTTTGGTTGTGTTTTTTTTTTTTTTTTTTTTTTTAACTCCAGTGCCATATGCTAGACTTAATTATTGGAAGAGATTCAGAGTGAGCAACTGCACTATGAAGGTATGCTGGCCCACTTTTGGTTTATGCTCTTTTCAAGATTCTGTAATTAATTTTCAGTTAATTATGGACCAGAACGACTTCATGAATTGTGAAGTTTCTTCCAGCATACGCTGTGATCAGATTTGTCGAGTCTCTCGCTTCCGCACGAGACATTTTCATTTGACTCCCACCTCGTACTGCTGTTCCTTAGTCGTGTCTGTCCCCGTGGCGTCACCCGGGGGGGGGGGATGAGTCATGGTGAGACCCCCCAGTCCCACACTGGTGCTCAGCATGGTTTCTCTTGCAGCCGCTGGCTGCATCCAGCAAAGCAGCTATGGCTCGCAGCAGCGCCTCGGATGGTGCACTGCAACCAGGGTGGTGCAGAGCCTCCCGGTTTCCCTCCTGCCATGTGCTGTGCTCTGTGCTGAAGCCTGAGGAAGGGAAATGTCTGACATGGTGTGACTGGAGGGGACACCCACCCACCCCACCCCTCCTCTCCTCGGCAGGTTAGTCCTTGCCCCTCTGGTGTGACCTAGTGACCAGGCATCCCTCCTCCTTCTGCTGCGGAATCAGAGAAGATGCCTCTTCAGCTATGTCACGCGCCATCCACGCTTAGGGGACAAAAAAGTGTTGAGAGGTCTGTGCCATGTGGGACTGCAAGCCTTTCCTGCCTCAGCTCCCATGTAGAACACTGCTGAGACTTACTGGTACTGGTCTCCCACAGCAGTGGGAAGCAGCTTGCGGAAGTACCCTTTGGATATCGAAGGGGAATAAAATAGATTTCACCCTGCAAATTACATAGTTCATCGCTCTTGTCTGCAGAGACTGCCTGTGAAATTTGAGTCTTGGGTTTGCATACATTTACATATGTAAGACACTCCATGCACAAGATGCTGTGTGTGATTTGTAGTCTTCACTTGCACATATCCTTATTTTTTATACATTAAAATATTTCAATAATCTGAAAAATAGATTAAATGAGAGAATCAGTAATAAGATACAGTACTTCACCTTTTTGCCCAGCTTTCCATTTTCTGTTTAATAACTCATACTAGTAGGGGTTTAAAACTACGATATTATTTTCAGTTACTGCAGCTTACGTGGTTTATATTATCATTGCTCCTATCTTTTTGAGAAAAAGAAAGCAATAGGGAGAAAAGGAAGAGAAATAAAACACAAGTATTAGAAAACTCGGTTCTCTTCCTCTTGGTTTTCTTAAAAAAAAAATCCTTCCAACTTTCTACTGATCAAGGTTTCATAAATTTGAAAGGAAAAAAACCAACTCTGGTGTGTAAGAAACTAAAGCAATTTGGGATACATGTATGGTTAACTTTTATTTTTCATTTAAACTTTCACTGCAAATTATTTTGAAATGCCCATTAACTTTAACTGCATATTTATTTGTGTTTATTATGTAGCATTTTCTTCTGAGTCAGTCTTTTTTAACTTGAACTTTTTCTCAACTTGGGTTTGTGTCAATTCTTCCAAGACACTTTTACCAATATACAGCAGTATATTAAAGTTATTTGTGGGTTTTGTGAAGCAAAACCTCATGTTGTCAATTTTTCTTGCATTTTAGCTGGACAAATTAGTTGTGGTACCTACCAATGTCTAGTTTATCATTAGCATTGTTTCAAAGAATATTCTATTTTTCTAGGTGAGACAATTTCAGAAAACATTTGTGTTAGGTAGAAATCCATCAAGTTACGAGATTGTATGAAAATTTGTGTTTTTTCTTAGCAGAGGAGGGAAGCACTGATTTACCTCTTTTGTGTCTTGAGCTCAAGTGAGTAATGTAACCTTAAGACGTAGTCTGCAACCATGCTACCTTCTGCTGAGATTTTGTTAGGTCTCCCAAATGTTCTCTTGGGTGTACTCATAAGAGGGATCAGCAGGGAAATTTGTGTTGCTGCATGGAGTCCATGCTGGTGACTCTTCAGAAGAGGACATCCTTCTTCCTGAGTAAGGGTCAATTGTTCTAAAGGTGCTGCTATTGCTACACCAGCACGCCACACCTCAGGAATGTGTATTTAAAAAAAAAAAAAGAAAAAAAGTCAGTCCTGCTGGTTTGGAACTAATTTGTTCAGTAATGAACTTTTCCTACTTTTGTGTCTGTCTTCCTCCGTGTTACAAGATACTGCTCTTGGCGTGCTCTCGATGTGACCGTCTCACTTTTCACCTTGAACCATCCTCAGGAATATTGTAAATAACTGTCACAACAGTCACTTGCCACAACTATTAAGAAACTATTTGGAAATGATGATTAAAAATGCAGAATTTTGAAGAGGGCTGGTACTGTCAGATTAATCTCTCAGGCATCGATTAAAAAATGGTATTGAAAGTGTGTCCTTGTACTTTGCGTTTTGCTGATGATTTTATTTCATATGTGGTGGCAGCTCAAGAAGACGCACTGCAGTAATCCAAAAGCACACAGCTCACATCCAGCAATCCTTGATCAAACTCCTAATCAGGTTCATGTTCTCAGCCCTCCTTTGTTTTTTCAAGTTTTGCTTCAGCTCTGCCTTCTGACGAGTGCCTAGCTGCCAGCAGCATTTGTCTTTCCTCCAGGAACAGCCTTTCAGGCTTTTGGCACAGGTCTGCTGAACTCCAGAATTCCCTGTTTTATCTGCTGGACCTTCCATCATACCATTCAGGGCATAACACCCTTGGTTGCCAGCCTCGCAAAGGAGCTGCAACTTTTCTGGGCTCCTGCTGGGAAGTACGTGTCCCTGCCTGCCTCGTGTCACGTGGCGGCACTGTGCATGCAGGCTCCATAGGGTTTTGTCTGATTTCCAACACCGTGCAGCGCTCTCTGTACAGGCCCAGAGGTTGCTCCTTCCTGAGCAGTTCATATTCTATACGTGATGTCTTGCTTTGGTTCGAAGCTGACAAAATGGACAGGGGTGATCACAGCTTTCCGTGAGGAAGGTTCAGGTCCCCCCAGAAGATGTGCAGAAAACCTCTCCCCTCATTGTGCTGTTAGGTGCTAGGACTGAAGCACAGCAGTGGCTCTTGCTTGGATGCCTTCTGCCAGGCATTCACTGGCTGGCTTGTGTGGATCCTCTGTGCAGTGCCCAGGAGCTTTTAAGCTTTTCTGTCTGTTGTCAGGGCTCCAGCTTTCACCTCCGGGATGCTCCCAGGGTGGGTGGCGTTCGTGGCCTCTTGACTCCCTGGGACCAAGGCTGACGCCATTTTTTCCCCCGTGCCCTTGTACACCACCCTCTGTCTTGTAGGGCGTTTAAATATAACAGCCTATTTTCCTGAGGACGCTGAAATGAATTGCTGTTTATCTTTGCTCGTACAGATGCAAGCAGGCCCCTAACACCTCTGTTCATTGCTTAGTCTCATCATGCTGGAGCAGATCGGAGTGCTTCAGCGTTTCCGAAATTCGTTACACGCAGCTCTTGGTGATGTTTTGTTTTTTCCTGAATCACCAAAATATCATGCTTCCTTCCACAGTGGCCTAAGTCCATATCCTTTTTACTCTTCCTCACAGTAAAAGTGTAGTCCCTGCTATGAAAGCTGTTCCTCTTTCCAGAGCTGCTGGTTACAGCCAGAGCCCTTCTGAAACCTCCCCCTGTGGTCTGTGGTGGTGAGTTTCCATTACTTGCTTCCCCTCCACTGCGAGAAGCTGTAGGAGCAGGAGGAAGTTGTCCTTTTAGCTTCCAACGAGCCTTTGCTTCAGAGAGTTTCTACTGGAGTGAGGGAGCGTGAAGATTTAGCTTGCCATACCTTACGCAACCTTGGCCAAAGTGTTGCAGGCTCACTATGTTGAACAGTGTTTTTTGTTAAAACCCTCATTAGTTGCCTGCAAGTGTGCTGTGGACTAATTTGGAAGAGCCTGGAGTAGAGCAATGAGAGTGATCAACAGTCTTTAAAACTTGACTAGTGGGGACAGATTGAATTACTTGGTATTGTTTAATCCCAAAAAAGGCTGGAGGGAAAGTCAGAGGGAGAGGCAACAAGTGTTGCTTTAGCAACAAGTGTTGGTAAAGAGAAAAAGGGGATGATCTGCTTTCCGTGTCTGTGAAAAGCAGGCCAAGAAGTAATAAGCAGCAAGGAAGATGCTAGTGAGGGAATGGAACAGTATCGGTTTGCGTAAGGCCAGGGAAGCACTCGAATAGGTGGTCTGGGGAAGATGCCTGTCATTGGGCGTCTTAAAGATCACATAAGACAAACGTTTGTCAGAAGTGATGAGGGTATAGTTGGCTCTGGACTGACCAGGAGGATGGATTGTGCAGCTGTCCCGGGTCTCTTCCAGACTATGTTTAATATTAGGTAAGTGGACTTAAGCTAGGTAATTTGTGTGCAAAACAAAAAAATTTGAAAAACATTATTTCCACGTATAAAAAGGCTTTTTATATTTTGAGGTCACAGATCGTCATTGAATGAGATATTCTGTATCTCTGTCCTCCATGTGACAGTATGTCTTGAAGAAGCAATGATGCTAAGACTATTCAAGTCATGTGTTCTTTCTTCTGACATCGCCTTGCTTTTTTGATTGCTACTTTGGCACTTCACAGGTTTTAAATTGACTCGAGAGCTGTGGTTTACTCTAGTAATGTCACAAGGAAAATTTATTCACTCACAGATTGTGCCTCAGCACGTGAATCTGTTGTTCTTTCCCCTTGTCCTCTCATACGTACTTTGCTTCAGAATTACCTTAGTAACTTGTATTTTGTTTTGAATCTTGTTTCCTGCTTTTTTTTTCCCCCCCACCAATTCCCAAATGCACACCTTTCCATTTTTAGTATCTGTGTTTTGCTGAAATAAGTGTGAGAAGTGGCAAGGATACGTGGCTCAACAAGCAGACTTTGGAGTTTGATCTTAGCAGGAGGAACAATCCACAGCAGGTTATGAAGGAAACATTGAGCACATTTAAGCCTTAGAAATACACAGCAGGCAAGAAGGGGGTGTTTAACAAAGAGGAAGGCAAGGTGAAGGCACCGGTTGGAGCCACCCAGTACCACACATCTTCCTGCAAATTGGCGCTGGTACTTTGTGTGCTTTTTGTGGTTCTCTGCCATCAGTTTTCCCATTCTCCCAACGCCATAATGTTTTAGTAATGTTCCCTGCGTAATATCCCTGCAGAAAGTGCAAGAGTAGGAAGGCTGTAGAACTTGAGCTCACGAGACCAGTAGTCCACCTGGAATGGGCAGTTAGGGACATTTGTCAGTAGGGAGTAGAGAAGATACTGATGTGGGGCAATTCTCCTGCCCTCAAAACCATGCAGTTGTCATACTGGAAGGAAAGAGCTGTGGAAACTCGCATGTGGCTTCTGGGTCTCTCTGCACATGGACCCAAGCACGTTCAGGCATGTCATCTAGGCATCCTCTTAGAGAGGCGCATCTCGATTGTAGTCATTACTGACACTTCATACACAGCTACTCCAACTTCAGGAGAATTTAGAAATATGCCATGCTGTCGGTGGCAAAGAGATACTCGGTTTCGTGATTCAGATGATACATGTGAGTAATATTGCAGAGTTGCATTTTCCCTGGGAAGGTGGTTAATATCACTTGCAGGGTGTTGCACTAATGTTCAGGGTGATTTATTAAAGCAGGAGATTAACATGGTTGTATTCTTTTTTGTTTTTAATGACTAGTCATGAACTGGATGGTGAAAAATATGGCTGAGACGACTGCAGAAGATAAACAGCCAGCTTGTATTTCACAGATAACGCTGCTGTTCCAGGAAGCAGGGTAGATAATTTCTGGAAGATGAGGAGGGACAGACCAGCAGCATTGGCTGTATTAGAAATAAGGTCGTCTGAGAGAAATCCGAGTTGATAAAAACTAGGGATACGGAAGTCGTATGGGTGAAGAGATGAGGTATCTCAAAATTTTTGTTACTTGGGAAGAATACAAGTGGGGATGTGGTGCGTTACAACGTAAACCAGAAAGACCGCAGAGGGAAGTGCAGCACTTAGCAAGCTGAGTTCTAGTAATAGTAGTGCAAGAACAAAAATGAAGTGTTTAAAGCATGGCACAGTCTTTAGTATGGGGTGGAAGTGTGAGCACTGAAGATACGGGATGAGAGGTGCTGCTCTATAAGCAGAGTTTGCTTATAGACGCTTTTGAAAAACTCTGAAAAGCTTGTTGAGTACCTGTCTCCGATGTAAATACGAAGAGGAAATTTCACACACGATAAATGTCTACAGGACCGTATCAGGGTCCATCGAGATGGCTTAGTGTTATAATCAGGATGAAGGGCGCATAAATCATGAAGCAGACTTAGCATTGGGTATCAACCCAAATAAAAGCAAGAGAGAAGACTTGGACGAGCAACGCCTGCAGAAGGTTGGACAGGAATGGCTGTCTTGGGAGAAAGGTTGTCGCTTGGCACAAGGCAGAAACCAGTGATCATAGCCAAGAGCCTTCAGTCTGGTACAGTGGAAGATTTCAAAATCTGTTCTCCAAAGTTTCCCTAACTTTGTTTTTAACCAAATTATTACCAATGCTAGCAGTTCAAGCTGCTGATGTTTCATTGCTGCAGGTGTCTTAGAGTTGCAGGTGACAAATACTGGAATTGTAGGTGACCTACTCTTCCCCTTCGTTGTTGGTATTTTACTGCTAGTCTTTAAGTCTATTTGATGAATAGTCAAAACTACTGATGCATTTAGTAGACAAAGCTTAGCTCAAAAATCATTTGCCATACGTTTGAAGAATGAATAAATAATCAGTAAAATATGAGTTTTGGGAGCATCTGAAAAGGACTGATTAAGATTGGCTTTCATCAACGTTATAATTTTCTTTTGTAAGCTTTTTTTACGGCTTTGTTTATTGGATGATTTAAATATTTAGTAAATACATTTCTTTTTAAATTAATGAAGAAGTACAAGAGGGAGTTTTATATCCCAAAAATGTTAGCTGTGGGACTGCATTATGTCAGTTTGGGATTTTATATGAAATATATGGGGGGGAAATTTTCATACTTTAGCCATTTCTCATTAAAAAGCTTTATCAAAAACAGCTTGATTTGATTTTAACAGGAAACCACTAATTGGCATTTGGTAAAAGTTGTTCCCACACGGGGAGGAGTACCCCTATGAAACTGTTATTTTTCAATTAATTATCACTTTGAGGATTGCTGAGAAACAAGCAAATGTGTTAGACATTTTCCCTGACAACCTAAATATTCCTGTAAAATGCACTTTGGAACTCAGCTTTCTTTTGTTGCCTTTGCCCGCTTTCTCTTCACGAATGTGTAGCCTGAAGCTCAGCATGGCTAAAAAAAGGGATTAATTCCCTCTGTCTCTTACCCAGACCCTCCCCAGTGCCTTCCCTCCTTGATTGCTGTGGACATCACTGTCTCACTCATCAGACAAGTAGGTAATGTGAGCTTCCTCATTTGAGTCAGACCTTGAAATATGCAAGATTCGATCTGGGCTTTCACCTTAGTTTTTCTGTGATGGCTTCTGTGCCGTCTTTGTAAGGCTGCTTCTTTTATCTGGGCTACAAAGAACCATCCCTGTGAGCACATCTCCGTGGCTATGGCTCCACAGTCCCAAATCCTGCGTGCAAAAGCCAGCACACTGCAGAGGAACCGTGTCTGTTCCATGAGATGTGTGCAAGTGCTGTCGTGAGGTGCCACCTCCCTGTAGGTGCTTGTATTTCACCATTCAATATCTCTAGCCCTATGTATAATCAGAAGGAAATGCAGAATTCTCATTAAAATATGATAAGATTTCTCATTAAGTGGGTGCGTAATTACTTGAAATAGCATTCTCCAAAAGTAGCTGTAACTGGTTTGCTGTCGCACTGGAAGGGCATCTGAACTGTTGAGGGTGGATTGTGGGTCTACAATTTTACTACTTGCTCGTGTAACAAAGTAGAGAGTAAGTACGTAAATCTACAGATTTGGAAATTCTGCTCTGTGGCCAGAATCAGAATTCAAAAGCATCTTCAGTTCTAGTGTCTGAAACCAACACGATGGCGTTTTTGGTTTAGTGCAGAGGGTTATGTTGAGAAACGCAAGTTGAGGTGTGCAAGCATGAAATACCTGAGAGCAGCTGTTTAGAGACTGCAGTGAAGAAAGAAGAACGGTTGCATGACGATTGAATGTTAAATTTAGAATCAGCGATGTAGAATTGTTGCAAAACCAGGCAAGTCTCTGATACTTCGGCGTTATTCTGTTCTTGTCGGAGCTGGCAAGTGCAGGCCTGATGATTGTGTTTGGTTTTCAGCACTGCTGGTCAGGGTGGTGGGGATGGGGCAACCTTATGAAATTGTCACCTACGTTCCTGTGCCAGTTGGTAGGATTAGCGGTACCCGCGTCCTCCCTGACGGACACGTCTCTCATATCTTCTTAAAGATCTCCAGTGTTGAAGTCCCCTGCTGTGTCCCTTGAGAACCTCTTCCAGTTTGCCACAGACCTTTATGTTTAGAAAGGTTGCCTTAACATCTAAACTGAACCTTCCTTCCTGAAATTTTGTATCACGTGGCTGAAGAAATGTGTATACAGACTAGAGACTGCCCAAGGAAGAACAAGGATAATAAGAAGCTTAGAAAAAAAACATAAATCTGTAAGGAAGACTTGAAGAAATACAATTTATTTTAGTGTAGAAGGGAGAAACATATTAAGAAGGCCATGATACCAGTCTTTCAATACAAAAAGTCGTGTAAAGAGGGGACAGGAATGATAAGTTGTTCTTTATGGCCACTGGGGGAAGGATGAAGAGAAATCAACTTTACTGCAGAAAAAATGATGCAATGTAGTAGACGTTGGAGGAAAAATGAATGGTTAGATGTTGGAGAAAGGTGGGGGATATTGCAGAATTCCCTTTACTGGAGATTAATAACATACTGGGTTGGGCAAAGTATAGTTGGTCCAGCTCAAAGCAAGAGGATAAACTGCTTCATATATATTGTTCCTGTGCTTTACAGTGTTGTACTGGAGCAGCATTGCACCGCATTGTTTATTAGAATCTGTTCCTAACAAAACAAAATGCGACACTCCTAGAATTGGCGTATAAGTAAGCGAAGTAATAAGCAGGGAATATTTACCTAGTTACAGTCAGTTTTATTAGTAGTTTAAATTCAACTCGAATAAAGAACCAATATATGTTTAGATTAACCCAATGAAAATAGTGTACAATTACATAGATTAAAATGTGCATTAAAAGCTTTTTCTTTCGTCTGCGCTGTACCTCCCTTTTCAATATACAGAATGTGAACCAAGAACAAAAACAACACTTATGGATGTGCCTGGATCTTTGCAGGGTCTGACTGAAGGCAAATAAAATGTGACATACCCATAGATCAGACTTCATGCACGTTTATTCCTTGTCTTTAAGATGTCCAATCCTGTCAGATTAAAGTGTTACTTATTAATTAGTAAGCAGTTGTGAATGATGTTGGCAATGCCAAACTATGTCATTATTTCAGTTATGCCTACCATTTCATTCTACTGAATTCAATCATTGGCTTTGCGCTTATTCTCCAGTAAAAGCTTGCTTCTGCTAGTGGAGGATAAGAAAGTAGGAAATTTTCATTGCTTTGTTAATTAAACTATACTGATTCCTCGGGGTCACAGCAAGCGATACCGTTTTCTATCACTTTCTGTCTCCTCTGGGTCACAGCTGTCAGAAACAGATTTTTACATTTATTTTGCTAAGTGAAGGCCAGACCTTTATTTTCTTCCTCATCAGCTGCACCCTTCCTTTCTTTGTGTATTTAGACAAACTACTTGGTCTTACATGATAATCTTGTGCTGTCCTTTTACGTCCCCGTACAGCTTGTCCCCTGCTTCAGTAGTTGCTTCTCATTTGCTTCCCCACCTTCGTCTGTCCAGTCAAACCAGTGACTCATCCGCTTGTCCGTGTGTCTCCCAGGTTTGTACCTGGCCCTTCCTTTTATGCATGGGACAACGTTTGGGGTCACTTTTTGAGGTTCTTCATCGACTGCAGCTCTAACTGAGAAGCAGTGGCTTGCTTCCCGCAGTGGGTAGTTGGTTTATGGAAGCTTTAGGGTCCTGTCTTGATTGTTCCCTTCTTTTTTTCCTGAAAAATAAAGGGTGCGTGCCTGAATGCACTTTGTGGAGCAAATGGGACAATGCTGTAAGATCTTGTTTGCATTACTGCTTTTCGCTTCATTCCATGCATTTTCGCGCATATGTGCGTGTATATATATAAAATGTCTGTATTATTATCTAGAAATTTCTCAGCAAAATCTCATACCCATTGTGCTAGACACTTAAGTGAAAAAATGTCTGTACCAAGATAGCTCAAAATTTTCATATATGTCAAGATACAACAGATTTGGGGGAAGGGAAACACTATTTGTGGTAGCAGTAAAATAGCTAATGAGAACAGATGTCATCTCACTGAAGTAAGTGAGGCAAAGGCACCAGGCAAACATGATGAAAAGATTCAGAGGAGGAAAAAGTGGCATTTTGACGGAGCATTTATCTATACAAAGGTGGAAGCAAGTGACAAAATATGTGTGTGTGTGTGTTTGGTGAAGGCTCAGAGGAGAGTCTACCCAAAGGCTGTTAATTGGCAGCTTGGTCCTTTGGTGACTCTGGTGCAGTGAGGTGGGTGGCTTTTGGAGAGGAGAGGCGGGCGGCAGTGGAGGGGTGCGCAGGAAGGCCCGCAAGCACTTGGCATGGGGTGGAAGGGAGAAAGCTGGCGGCTGTTGAGGTTGGTGAGGAGGTGGTGGTGGTGGTAGCTCAGGTGTAGAGCTCGAGCAGTGAGGTTGGCACCTGGGTGGAGGAGCTCAAGTGTTTGAAATGCGGGTGTGCACTGGCACGGCGTACAGAGCCGGCACAGTTAACGGTGGTCGGAGTGTGTTTGTTTTGCAACATGTTGTATACTCTCAGACTGCCTAGATCACTGGTACTACTGTACATACTTCAAAATAATCCCAAATTGTACCTTGTTTGAAGTGCATACTGGGATTTTTTTTTCCCTTTGTCTTCTAGATGTATTTATTCTAATTACCGCTTTCTCCTCTTCTCCTTTACCTCTTTTTTTAAACCTCCGTCGCTTTCTTTGTTCTGTGCTGTGTCCATTTTGGTTTCCCTTTCCACTGATCTTCTCTACTTTACGCTAGAATTAGCATATGTTCTTATCATAGGCTTTTGATATCACTTACCCATTCAAATGTGTTCTGCAACATGGATACAATAAAGATCTGTTGGGTCAGGATCAGCTTGGTCCTGGCTCTGGTGGAGCTTTACATATGTGATAAAGAAAGCTCTTCGTCGTCTACATCATGTCTTTAGCTATGCAAATAATAATTGGTTTTTGATAGGCAGCAAGGCAAGCTCTAATATAATCTTTTTTAAAAAAATCCGATTCCAGGGGATTATCACGGCAAGTCTCATAATTCGCTCTACGTAAAACTATGGGTGATTTTCTAAACTTCAGATTTTGCTTTAGAGCACTGGATGCCAGCATGAATTTGCAGAGCATTTTAGATTGTTCATTTGCTAAATTTAAACACTGATAACAATTCTGCAAACAAGATACCACTCTGCTATAAAACTACTGAGTTAAATCATAATATTTATGGGTTCTTTTATCTACTATTGATAGCATTTTGTTCTCTGGCATTTTTATATCCCATTCTTTTAACAATAATGCTGATGAAAATTATTAATTTTGAGCCTATGAAAAATAGTTATCAGATGCGTGGCTGTATGGAGCCCATAACTTAATTTTTGTGTATTCCCTGGGGACAAAGGGAGTATAGATTAGTTTCCTCTAAACCCAACTTGTATAGCATGTGTAAGTTTGCTGTGTTTTACTGCTTTTTAAAAAGAGCATATAGTAGCTTACCTGTCTTGCAACCACCCTAAAACCTCAAAATTAACCTTTAAAAAATGGGGAATGCTATGGATTTGTAGCTGATGTTCACATTAATTTGTATTCAGAAAACAATTTACAATAGGATCACATCCAGTTAATGTCCCGTTATTTGACCTAGAGTAGCATTCACCGTTGCAGATGACCAGAAGCTTCTTCAGTGTTTTACAGATGGCACAAAAACTCCTGATCCTCCCTGTTTCGGCTTTGTGACAGGAGTCTCACAGATGAAGGGTCCAGGAATCAGTTGTCCAAATCTGAATTCACCCCAGTCTCCTGCCAGTAGTCGTTTTCAAATGATTAAGTCCCATCTTTTTACTAGATCATAAGGTTGAGGCTGTAGTAAGTGGGGGGGGGAAGGTATTAATTTGACTTGCGGTCTTAACAGTGCTGAAAACTCTATTAAATTGGTTTTAATATGGCATCTCAGCCTTCCTCAGGGCCTGTGCAGCAGTGCCATCATGCCTTTCTAGGCAGGTGGGACTGGCATTGAGGGCGATAAAAAAGCAAGCTGGTGTCTGCGAGCTGCTCGTGTTTGAGGTCTTCCAAGCACATGGAACAAACGTGTGGTTTTGCAGAATTTGCAGCCTTTTCTTTGAACATGTTGGACACAAGCCTACTCATACTAAATCCAGGTAAAACTGTGCTTATCACTTCCACAACACCAGGGACTGCTATCCGTGGTCAGACTTGTAGCTTACATATTCCTCTGTTATACTGTAATATATTGTTAGAGCTACAGAGGAGGTCTGTTGGATGTGCCTTTTTAAAGTCCAACTATGTGTGACTTTTCAGATACTTCACCTTGTTTTTCATTATTCTCATTGAAACGTACAAGACCTTCTAAAATACTTACTCACCAAAAATCGTGTCAGATATTTGAAGTGTTAACCTCAGGTATATCTGCAGTGTGTCTTTCACTATTGTTTGTTTTTCTTCAACTGTTACTCTATCTCAGATGATTTAAAAATACAAGGATGATAATACAATATCCTGGCTGCAATAACACTGAACAGGGGGACAAGAAGTCCTGCAATTAGAGATAATATGCAGTCACCGGCTGTGCAGCCATTTGGATGAAAGTCTTGTCCTAACCCCAAATGGGCTTCAGACTTCAGCTTTGCCAGGTGAAATGCCCCGTGCGTGCCCCGTCCCTTGGTCTGCATGGAGAGCCTGTGGCTTCTGGAACATTTCCACGCGGCAGTCCTGATGAGCACGGCTTTTACCCACCGAGTCAGCGGTGGCTTTGTTGGTTTCATACTTGGTATTGCAGTTAGAGAGCAAATGTGAAAAACAGCTTTGAAGGACCTGACTCGGGGTATGTACTGCACGGAGTTTGTATTTAATCGTTAGTTGTTGGTTTCTGTGGGAGTTACCAAACCAGTTGAGCTACAGCGCTGGCGTGAAGCCAAATGAAAAATACAGTTTTCTTCACTGTAAACATGACTGTCAAGCAGTAATGTTTTTCTCAGCTTCATTTTAAAGGGATTATAATGGAAGAAAATGAAGCTAAAACACATTTTTATGCCAGTATTATACATGGAAGAATGTTATTTCCTTTTTCTTTTAATGAAAAAGTCTTAGAGAATAGAACATCCAAAATTATGTCTTAACTTGTAATCAGTTATCTGTGTTGCTAGATACTTGATGGAGTTGGTAAACCAATACATTTCTTATTCTAGTGTAGTTATGGTGAGAATCTTTTTTTTTTTTTTTGGCTCTGCAAACATGAAAGATATGTAAAGTTCTTTATTTTTAGTCCTTTTTGATAAAAGAAAAAAAACAGTGCCTGATAAAACTTAATGAATAACAACAGCAAACACTAACCTCTATCCCCTCCTTCAGGCTTATTTTCAGACTCTCTTTTCAGTGGCCGATAGCTCTGTTAACTCATCGTCAGGTATTCTGCTGAACTTGGCCATCCTTGCTTTGCTTTTGGGATTTATTTTGTTGGAAAATGTGTAAGTTCAGCTTTGCCTTTCTAAGATAAATCCAAACTGTATTTAATGCTCACAGTGATTTCACCAGGACGTTGTCATGTAGTGCAACTGCACCAAATGGGGGACAACAACATCTTCACTTACTTTTCAGAATTAAATTTGTCAGGCTTGTCTGCTTGGCCTGTAACTCTCTCCGTATTATTTTGCAGAGTGAGGAAAAAGCTTGTTTAACAAAATGTCTGATCAGCTGCTGCTTTGTAAAATGGCTTTTTGGGTACTAGGAGCAGAAATTGCATCTTGAAGAATGGATGTCGGTATCTGTGTAACTTGATGCACCGGAGGATGAAAAATCCTTCAGTTGTGCTTCATTGTTTGAATGAACTTTTTTAAGAGTTTCGTAATAGAAGAGTAAGAGATAGGATTGGAAGGGACTTTTGTAAGGGTCTTCTCATGTGTCCTGTCTCCTGAGACAGAATCAGCTGCAGTGAAACTTCTCCTTACAGATACTTTTCTTGTCTCTGCCTCATAACCTGAAATGACAGTGATTCCTGTGTTTCCCTTTGTAATCTGTGCTAGCGCTTCAGGTAATTAGGAAGTTTTTGTGAAGTATATGTGAATAGTTGAATAAGAGAATTTTAACCTAAATTTTATTAGGACTGGCATATTTTTATTTGCATATCTAATCCTTTTATTAAAAAAATCCAACCTGCCTCACTTGGTCTGGATGTTTGCAGGCATAGAGAAATTAAGAAATTGTTGAAAGCAGACATACGTGCTGCAGGTGAATTAATGAAATGGTGTGTAGCTTTCAGAAGGATAGGTGATGAAAGTTACACAAAGATCTCTGAAGTTCTCTGTAGGTCTCATGAGTGACGTCGATGCTGAAATCAGCCAGCAAGATCCTTCTTTCATTGTGTGATGGCAACGACACCAAACTGGTGTTCAGATTTTGCGCTTACTGCTCGGTGCAGTAAGAGCTGCAGCAGTAATGAATTGTGTTCAGGTTTTGAAGGTCAAGGATAGTGAAGGAGCGGCAGTTTGACTGGGCACCTTCAAGGTCTTGTGCATGTGTGTAACAGCGCTGCTTTCTACAGCAAAGTCCCATGTTTACCCTAACAAATAAGCTTTTCTTTTGGATCTTGGGATGAGCCAACTCCTCAGAGTTCAAGGTACTGTCCCGGCAAGGAAGTGTTGAAAACAACAGGCTATTGTTGCACTTGGGCGTGCATTGTCCCGGACCCTGGGCGTCTGTATCCTGCCTCGCAGGCGCTACGAGCTCCGTCACAGCAGCTGGCTCTGGGCAGGCAGCCCCAATTTCAAGGAAACAGTTTGTAGAAGAGTAATGAGGTAGTTCTGTGGATCTTTGTGGGGAGTATTTTTTTGCACTGTAATAAGAGGAGAAGGAAAATTCCCGTAAAGCAAGCATTGAAAACTTCCCAGGAGGCAGTGGCATGGCATGCTGAGCTGGGGTGGAAGTGAACGTTTCGATAATGGAGAAGAGAGGAGGGGTGAGACGGAGGATGGCCAGAAAGGATCCTGAAACTGCAGAAAAGGCACTATATTTAAGGAAAGATAGGGGGAGGGGAATTGATGACGGGGGAAAAAACTCGAGGAGAGAGACTTGGGACAGGGTATGGACTAAGAGGGGTGTTTGCAGTAGTTTTCTAAGTAGAGTGAGATAGACTTGTATTTACTGATGCCAGTAAAAAAGGGGGATGTTGAAATTATCAAGAGACAGGAAGATAAAAGTCCAGACAAGGGTTTTAGCTGTGTCCAGATAGATAAGAAAGACTATATTTGAAAGAAGTTACTCTGAAAGAGCTGCAAACATTTAAATTTACTTCATTATTTATTGACTTTAAAGATTATTTTAGTTATGTTTTCCTATCGCAAAAGGGGGGTGTGATTGACTTCTGGGGGTTTTTTTGAGTGTGTGTTTTTTTTAACTTAATTGTCTTGCTTTTTATTTTCCATTCTTTCCTCATGCTACATGATCATTTTGCTGGGGCGGGAGCAGGGCTTTCTGCCTGCTTATGTATCTGTGCTTCACGTGGCAAAGCTGGGAAGGCAGAGAGTGGCTGCCATCTCTGCAAAGGGTGGAAGCACGCTAGCATGGCTGTCTTCTAAGAATATGTAGTAAAGAAAAATAGGGAGGGTAACATTAAAGAAAAAAAGAAAGGGAAAAAAAAGGGGGGATGGCAAATCATTAGAGAAACGTTAATAGCAGTGAGAAAGCTGTTACACGAGGCTCAGTGTTTTTCTTTAACTAGGTAAATATTATTAGCGTTATTTCAGAACTACTCAAGAGAAAGGTGGTGTGGTTTTGGCCGGATTGGACAATCAGAACGACAGATGTCCCTCCCCCCCCACCCCGGGGAGGAGGGGAACAGATAAGGCGATTGACGAGTTTAGATAAAGAACTAAACTACTTTAATGAAAATAATAACAAATAAGAACATAGTAAATAATAAAAATTAAAGGAAAAAAAAATTATACAATCTATAGAAAACCGTATCCAGCTCCCAGGATGATGATTGCGTCACTGGCAGACACAGGGAAAGTCCCAGACTGGAGTCAGTAGCGGACAGGAGCTGAATTCTGGAACTGGAGTCAGGAATGCTCCGATTGGGATCAAAGGCAGACGAACAGACAGGGTCCTCCTCAGACATCAGCCACTGAAGAAAGAGCGAGCCAGAGCCCCCTTGCCCCTTTGATCCCTCAGCTTTTATACTGAGCGTGATGCACATGGGATGGAATACCCTGTTGGTCAGTTTTGGGTCACCTGTCCCATCTGCTCCTCCCTGCAGGTGGGACCCCTCTACGCTTCTCCGCTTCCGACCCTCTAACGGGGCAAGCAGCGAAGTTAGCTGACCTTGGTTGTTACAGCAATAAGTCTAAGCAAGAGCCTCTGTGCATACCGTTCTTTGGTATAATCAGGTCTTATCACTCTGAGAGTGAACAGTTTCTGAACAATATGCTGTTAATTTCAGAGTTTAGTCAGTTAGAAGAGGCCCAGCTAAAAAGTAAAATTACAAATCAGAAAATTGGTTCTGTTTTACCTCAAACCAAGACAAAAGGGAAGAAGCTCTTACGGAAGTGTCGAAGCAGCAAAAGCAAAGGGATTTGACTAGTTTAGGCTGTTCAGAATGGATTGACTGCATTTCAAGTTGAGGCGCAGCCAGGGTGAGTGCTAGGACTCAAAACCTTAGAAGGGCTCTGGGTCTGCTAATTTTAGGCATTGCCAAGGAGATTTCTTTTGATGACCAAATGCAATGGGGAACAGGAATTGCAGACTTGTAGGTGATAACTGATGCATTTAAGCTACAAAACAAATAGACTTCCGAAATGTTTAATGGACACCGCCCACAGGAACTAGGATGTTTTATACATGTCTGCATGGACATAGATACTGGACATTCTGTCACCTATAAAAATATCCAGTAAATCAATGAAAATGAGCTTATATGTGTCTTTTGGTCCTTTTTCCAGTGTAACAATGCAGGTAAGTGAGGTATTTCTTAAGGTCTTACACCTATTTCACTTGAGAACTTTGAAATGATACTTATGCTTTCATTTTCTCTAAAGCCAGGGTCATGCCGGCTTTCTGTACTGACTTGGTTCTTGTGCTGCTCATCTTCACAGCCCGGAAGTCCAAAAAGTTGGGGAAATTGAAAGGGATGCACGAGGAGCAGCCACAGCAGCGGCAGCAGCCACCACCCCAGAGCCCCGAGGAAGGGACGACGTACATCGCGCCCGTGACTGAGCCCTCTGTAAACACAGCACTTGTCCCCCACATGTCTGCTATCTCACCAGCACTTACTCCCTCTCCTGTTAAGATCCTTGAAAGCATTGAACCGGAGATCGTGTATGCAGGATACGACAGCTCGAAGCCAGACACAGCAGAGTACCTGCTTTCCACCTTAAACCGCCTAGCCGGCAAGCAGATGATTCAGGTGGTGAAGTGGGCAAAGATACTTCCAGGTAGGACCACAACGCATTTGGTGAAATTTCTCTTCCCTGTTCCTTTTAGCTTAGCGAACTATTTGCTTGACAAGCTGCATCTTTAATCTGTGGGCTGTGTTGAAAGCCCTCGCAGGGGTGTGTGCGATGAGCATCCGAGAGAAGATTGTTGGGTTTTTTGATTTATGTGATGTTTGTTTCATATGTCTGTGATTGATATTTAAAAAGCTTTCATTTGAATAATAGCCTCTTAAGAAGAAAACATGTCACTGTGATGAAAAACTATGGGTTTGTTTTTTCAGAAGTATACTTTGTGGGAATGTTGCTCTTGTCGTTAATACTAGAAAAATAATGAGCAATGTATTTATTCAGTGCTGGTTTGGCCAACCATTGTAGACCGCAATGTAATTCATGGGTATTTTCTGGTTTGATCTCTAGGATTTAGAAACTTGCCTCTCGAGGACCAAATTACTTTAATTCAGTATTCATGGATGTGTCTGTCATCGTTTGCCTTGAGTTGGAGATCGTACAAACATACAAACAGCCAGTTCCTCTATTTTGCTCCAGACCTGATCTTCGATGAGTAAGTATTCCTTAATGGTCTTTTTCAGTGCAGGCTGGAAGGATCACTCTGTCTTTATTTGGTTTTCAGGCATACTTGCAGTCTAAGAAAAATTCAGCTAATTCCGGCTTAATAAGTAGCTTAATTTTCACTTTTTTTCAGTGACTCAGTTTTCAATTGGTGAAGCTTTGATACTGCCATCCGCTTCTCCTTATATGTGTGGATGTGTTCTCAAACAAGGACCGTCCTGCTGGCTTGAAATATGACTGATACACAATCAAGATTTATAGAAAAAAACATTTTTTGGTATCTACTAGAGCTTGGAAAAATAACTAATTTCTAGGAAATATGATTGTTTAAATTGCTAGGTTTTTTCAGACCAGTCATACAATGGTGCTTTTCTTAACAACATACAGCTGTTCAATGTGTTTTCTTGACAGTCTTAATTACCCTTCTTTGTAACCATGAGAGAAGCCAAAATGTTTTTTCAGTAATGAAACATAACTTCTTTTATGATGCATTCAGACAAAAAGAAGGATCAACCAAGGAGCCATTCGAGTACGTGTGTTCCTTCATATTTTAAGTTTGTGTTTTAGTGCTTTGCTTTTGATGAGTATAATTTAATTTCTGTTCCATTCGCCGAGTGTTTATTCCAAGACAGTAAAGTCAAAATTTAAGCGAATACACAGGCAGTCAAACTGGGGTCATGTTATATGCTTATCCCAGAAGGTTTGGGTTTTTTCTAGAGGTAAAAATGAGACATCATCAATAGGATATGGGTGCTCTTGAAGAAGAAAAAAAAAAAAACAAAACAAAAAAAAAACAGGAAAAGAATAAACAAAAAATAACTTACCGCTCAATCTACTGAAGCGTTTGAAGTGTTTTTCTTGGAGAAGATGATGCTTTGTTGCTGTCCATCTTAATAGTCTTTCTTTGATTTAGGAATTCCTAAATAATTAATGTATATGAGATTGGTCCCAAAATAGCGAGCGATATCAAAGAAGGATCGTTTGGTTTGGGTGGTTGGTTTTTTTTTCAGGGGAGGAACTGGTGATTCACTGCATGTTGTTGAAAATGTAGTGTCAGCCATTTTCCTTGTTGAAAGCACCTCCACTGTGACTTAGACATTAGAGAACCATCACAGAAAAAGTGTCTGTAGCTAAAGCTAAGTGAAAATGTGAACTTAGAAGAGTTTAGTTCTCCTGGGGAAATGTAGACTAAAAGTTCAAACACAGAATCAGCTTTCCCTCATCTGAAGAAAGTCAGTGGGGGGGTCAAAATTTATTGGACAGGGAGATCAATCCCACTTGCAAATAAAAGTGTATGTGCATTGCTAGCGTTTTTGATACAGCAGCTAGAAGCAGCTTCCAGAAGTCGAGATCAATTGTGAGTTTTATGCTGCAAGCTTTGAAGGTACGTGCCTGCAGAATTATGCTGAGGTTGATGTTGGAATCCAGTCGGGAATAGGAGCGCGATGTCATGGAGTGCAAAATAAAAACATCCATCCAAAAACATATACATATGTAAGATAGCGGTCTGGTCTTCTATGTGTTTAAAAATGTACTGATTGCAGAGCTACCAAAGGTAGCAGAAGGCAGATGTTTCCAAAGAGAAGAAAAATAAATTACAAGGAGCTGTGTTGAGATGTGGGAAAGGGGCTTTTGAAGTAATTAATCAGGACAAGAAATCTCCTCGGAGGTAAAAGGGTAGGAGTTCAGTGCTTACTCTGGAATGGTAATGGGCACATCTCTGGAACAATAGGGTTCTCATTTCGCTTATGTTTCATACTCGATGGGAAAACAGCCACTCAGGGTAGTAGCTGTGAGGCTGCATTTGGAGTCCGAGTTTTGGGCTCCCCAGCACACGAAAGTTTTTAGAAATAGCAGAGAGCCCTGTGGAGGTTGGCCAAGTGATTGGGGATGGCTGGGACAGCGAGGGAGCTGGGTTCGTACAGCCAGGAGAAGACCATGCTAGGTGCGGTGGGGATTTAATTGCAGCCTTCAGCTTCTTGATGAGTTGTTATAGAAAAGATGGAGTCAGAGTCTTCATGGTGGTGCCCAGTAGAAGGAGGAGAGGCTGTGATCACAAGTCTAGGACAAGAAATTGCCTCCTGGGCAGCAGGAGAGGAAGTTTCATAATGAGATGGTGAAATAGCAGAGCAGGTGCCCAGAGAGACATTGGAGTCTCTGTCTTTGAAGACGTCCAAGCCTTGACTGGGCAAAGCCCGGAGCAACCTGCTCCAACTTTGGCATTAGCCCTGCTGTGAGCAGGAGGCTGGACTTGAGACCTCCCGTGGTCCCTCCCAAGCTAACTTATTTTGTGATTTCAAGTTCGAGAGAGATGCATTGCTTTTCCCAATTTTGACCTAAGGTCAGAGGGGAATTATTGGAATTGTAGAAGTCAGCCAATACAGTTCAGTGTGGAAAGCATTCAGATAAGCACAAAACATAATATATATTCCTGTTTGTGAAAATACACTGCTTTGAAGCTTTGCCCTGGAACAGCTGAAGGCTGGTCTTACCTTTACTTTTTAAGTACCATGAACTTCGAAATGTGGTGTGTAGTTATAAACATGAGCCTTCATTTCTGTGCCACGAGGTTTATCAGACCCCTAAGGTTCACTTGGTGCAACTTTTTGAGTGTTTTACTGCCCTTTGCATTTTAAGACACGTAGTAGTTGGTGCAGAATGAAGGGGATATGCTTTAAGATGACTTTTCCTTCTGCTGGCTTGAGAGAGTTACATTTCTGTTATCACCTGGCCAAGATTTTCTTGGTATTTCTTCATATTGTGTCTGGAGAGGTCATTTCCTGTCTCTATGCAAGAAGTAATTAGGAAGGTCCCTGGCCGGTAGCATACACTTGGTGCCCTAGAGGGTTCAGCATTTTCTTCAATGAACAGTTAAAAAAGAGTGAAAGTAGAGGTTGGCATTAGCAGAATTATGTTGCTTTGTTTTACATTAAATGAATTTTCCGTTTACTCTTAACTACTGTGAATAAAAGGAAGTCGTAATGTTTCTGGAAGGCCATGATATATGATCTTGTTTTCTTTCTTATTCTGAAGGCCTGTAAACAAGGCGAATAACAAATGAGGATCTCTGTTGTTAATAGCTGTTAAATGTGCCTTTGATTGTATAAAGACAGTGCAAAATGCCTCCCTACTAATACGTGGTTTGATTTCCTGTTAGGCTTATGGAAGGCTGGAAGTATTTGTCCACCTTCGTTTAGCCATGTTACGTATCTAATTAAGCGTACTGTTTGTCTTCATGGATCATGCCTATATTCCATTGCTTTAATTGGGCCTAGGTAAATGCGAAGATGTGAACTGAGGGATAAGAAAATGGCTTCTCAGCCTGTTACAGAAATGCCTCAAAACAGCCTGAAAAGAGGCATAAAATAGGCCAGTGCGTTGTGTGGTGTGTGTGTGTAAGTTACAGTATGTGGGGGGGTTCAGTCCATTTCTTTTGTAGCATAGTAGTTGTAATCAAAACTAATATTCTATACATATAGTTTTAGTTTCAATCCACGGTAAATCTTTACAAGACCATCATGTATGTGACACCACGTAATTCCTATTGGAGGTAAACACTCTTACAGGAAGACTGTTGCATATGTAATAACACTCAAAAGATGCTGCAATAATGTTCTTAAGGCTGCAAGCTTAAATTCAAGAAGTTGCAAAGTTCCAAAATTAAGGTGATCTGTGAAATCGTAGCTTGAGCCCTTTGGGTATGTGCTTTGAAGACTGTATCCGTAACCAATGTTATCCGGTAATAGTTTTCCTGGGTGACTCCTTCCTTTTGGTATCGATCAGGTTGGGTGAGTTGTAGGGATGACAGAGGATCATGCAGTGAGAGACCTTTTGATTTTTGCTTCATTTGTGGCTGGCGAGGAAGCCTTACCTTGAATGAATCTAGGGATTTGGGAGAACAGAGAGATAGTAATGGGGAAGATTTTCTTAAGGCATGGCAAAAGACTATCCCTGATTCAAGACCTAAGCTCTGAGACATTTCAGGTTCCTACTGCAAAGTAACAGAAATCCCACAGGAAAAAAAAAAAAAAGGCTGTTTTTTATTTAACTTGAGGCAGGGAGAAAATTTCTCTTCAGACTTAGCTAAAGACTTACAACTAAAATTTTCTAATCTAATCCAACCTGAGGCAGGCATATGCATGGACAATTCAAGTCCAGAGCATTAAATTGGTAAAATTATACACAACTGAAAGCAGGAAACTGAGTGGTGCTGCTTGGAGTGGGTGCAAGAACAAAGTAAGGGATGTAGCAAAATACAATGTTTTTTAATGCCAGCTTATTTTCAGGGATTCTGTCTGAAGCTATGTAAAATGAACTGTTTGCTACAGGGAACAGCCTAAAGCATGGTTTTTAAGACATGGTCCTGTAAGATAGGGAAGTTAGTTTCAAATTTCCTTGGTCTCTGCCTTACTGGATTAATTAATCATTGTACTAATAGCTAAAGCTACTCTTTCTGTGGCTATGTCCTTTTGAAGGAAAAGTCCCCAATGTTTTTGAAAAGTGGCAGCATGACAGTTCTTGTGCTAGAAGAAATCTGATGATTTGAATCTTTCAATAGTAGGAGTTTATGTGTTGGCAGAGCAGAAGTCAGATGCCTAAATTGCGGAGGAAAGCAAGGGATGCTCCTTCCTTGCCCACGTTTCTGTGACGGGCTCAGGCAGTTGCTGTCCCACGGGCTAGTGGTGGCAACTTCCCAGGTATCTGCTTCCACCCATACATTAAGTCAGGGCATCGGCTGGCAACCTTTCAGAGGCTCAGGAAAGGATAAAAAGTATTTACGAGGCAGCACTGCCAACAGAAACCCAGCAGGAGCCAAGACGTGGCACCACGGGGATCCTCACTCCCCCAGCATGGGAAACCAGTGGGAGCAGTGGGACATGGGCTGCCTTTCGGGGCCATGGCTTGTGCTCCCAGTACATATCCCCCTCCCAGCTGGAGGCCAGAAACTGCATCCCTTATGGCAAGCTGCCCTGCTTATCTACTCCTTCCCTAAGGAAGTGGGATGGTGGCTTTTCATTTCTCCACAGGGCAAAAACCCAGCTGATGGCATTGCTGATGAATATTAACAATCAAGACGTGATTAAATTTGGCACACGTCGGTTTCTGCCGGCGTAAAGAAACCAGAGGGCCAGCCCAACACTGGAGTTCCCCCACAGGTCTCCAATTTTCTTTTGATTTTAGGTTTTACACGGTCTCTCTGTAGAATTCTAAATCTTTGGGAGCTTTTGAAGAGGAGACTCAAATTCCAGAACCGTTTACTGTTTTTAGGAAATTTACCCAAATTGTCTAATTTACCATTCCAGCCTTATCTAGCTGTAAAATAGCAATGATGTGGGATACTGAAAGAGTTCAGTAATGCTGAGACACCGTGTTGAGACCACATTAGTACATTGAAGTATGGCATCAATATTTCAACAGTATTTTGCAAATGCACCGAATGACTAACGTGCTGTGTGTTTTCTTGCTCCTTTGATTTTTCTTGGTTTGTCATCTGCAGCATAAAGAATAAATCATAGGTGTGTAAGTGTGCAGGTTCTGACTTTTGTGGCTGTTGTACTTTGTTCTAACTGTCATTGGATTTTTACAGAGATTTTTACCCTAGTCAGGGACTTGAGGGTTGGCCTGATAAAAGCAGCACTAGACATTGCATGAGGTACCCAAAATTGTTAAAGTGAACTTGGAAAAAACAAGTCTAAAGACTGAGGCCAGTTTTCACAAGCATTTGGATCAGCGATGTCTTTTTTCCATCTCTGAAATTACTGTATTACATCATATGCAGCTCAATCCTTAGAGTGAAAAGGCTTCAGTAGAGGCTGCAGTTTATTGGACATCACGTGCAAAACATTAAGAGCAGAATATACCAATTGATGTATTGGCTGCTGCTTTTCACTGATAAGGTGAAGCTTCAGGCTATCGATTTTGAACTAAGAAGGGGCTGTCCTTTCATTATTGCCATTTGCGCAATTGTGACACTACTGGCCACTAGTCTGTAGTGCAGTATGGATGGCTCTTTCATTATAAAATTTAATCATCCACTCCAGATATTTTTAAATAACGCAATAATATTATGTATGTAATGTAGTTTAACAAACTAACAAAGGTTACTACAAATTAATATAAATCTTTCCTTTACAGTGCAAGATTTAACTTTCAGTAAAACAAGAACGTAGTATTGCAAGGATCTTTCATGCTATGCCTTTGGTAGTTGTCCCAAGTGGGAAGTTTTAAAATTCAAAAGCAGACAGAGGTTGATATTAGCAATAGAGGAAAAATAGAGAATAAATTTTTCAAACGAGAAAGTTGATGTAGAGTAAATGAGTAGAGAGAGCCTGAAAACCAGCTTCACTACATGGGGATTTATGTGAATTTTCTGTGCTAGTGTTGTCCTGGGATGTGAATGGGCAGAGGATTTTGCAGCACTGAGGAAAATCATAAAATTAAACTAAGATATAGCTCGGATGAATAGGTAAGATTTTATTTAAAATCTGCATTTATTAATTATGTGTATTTTATTAGTAAATAGCATGTTCGTTGTCTTTTCATTATGTTCCTAATATACTTGTGGAAGCTGGGACCATTAGGATTTGGCATTCCTAAGGCAGCGCAAGGATGCAGCTGCCTCTCTGTGCCCTTTCGGTGCTGAAGCCTGTAAGTCTTTCTGGTATTCTGATTTCTATAGTAACAGCAGAAAGATAAATGTAATAAAATAAGCTGAATATTTAAGAACAGCAGATTTTTTTTTTTAACCTTATATACCCCAGGGTAGGGTGGGAATGATTACTTAGATCATCTGTGAGTGGTGATAAAGCCAATAAGTAGCTTCTTTTATTGTTTAAAAGATTACTTTTTCCCCATTTACATCTTGCAGGATGATGGGTGTTAACCCTTTTGGTTTCTTTTGCAATCTGTTAATCCTGTAGTGTCTAAATTTGGGTACCTTTTTGTAATCTCTTTCATCTGGCAGTTTTCAAATCCCTCATTTTTAATTAGTATTCCCACAATGATTGTTGATAAGAGTTGTCAATGTTCATTCTTTGCTAACAAATTGTGTGTGTGATCGCTGATCTTGTTAAAAGGTCAGCAAGCTCTCCTTGATATTCCTCCCTGCGTGATTTTTTGCTTGCATATGTTATTTTGAAGAGGAGTACTACATTCATGCAATCTATAAACTGTCAGTGCAGCGAGAAGTGGATGTCTTTATCAGTAAATTTTTTATATACATTGGTACTATTATTTACTTTTTCATGAAGCGCAGCTCAGTTCCCATGCAGAGAAGTATATGAAAGGATTTTGTTACATACCCACCCCAAAATAGTGCAGACGCAGAAGGAAATTTTGAAGAACTACTGTCATCCCTGTAGATAATAGGTGTAATATGCTTCAGCTAGATTTTCCTAAGTCTTATTTTGCCTTTTCATTGTGAACGGGTCAATGCTTGGGCAAAGCAATAGCTTCAACTTCTTTGCGTAAACTTCTAAAGGCTCTGCCTTTTCATGCCTTTATCTCTAAACACTTCTTAAATTTCTAAGGTGTTTGAGTTGAAACTGTAAAGGAAAACAGGAGATAAAGTAGTTTTAAGGAGATCTGTAAGAAAGTGAAAACTGGCAGAAGAAAGGTCCATCTGGCACAGTTTCTCATCCTCTAAACTGGCCAGTTGCAAAGAAAGCAGAAGATCAGGAGAAGGGTAAAATGATGCTTCTTCATTTGCCCGTTCGAGCAGTCAGTGATTTACGTACTTTCTGAACGGGAGATTGCATTCGGACGATTGTGCTTAATAATCCTTCTGTGTCTTTCTTCTGTGAATTTGCCTAATACCTTTTTGAATGCATTTATAATCTTGACATCTAAAATGTTCTGTGGCAGTCGCTTCTGCAATTTAATTATGCATATTTGTTTGTTGGAGATGTTTCTGCAGCAGGTAGCTGATAATTTAATGGAGTGCCACTTCATTCCTGTGTTTGTAGTAATAGCGGATATATTCCTTTTCATTCTGTGTATGCCATTTATCACTTATAGATCTCTGTCAAGTCCCATTGTTTCTTCTACAAGCTGAAGAATCAGGTAGTCAATTTAATCTCCCCTTGTATATCAGTCGTTTGCTACCCCTGGCCATCCTCATCTCTTCCTTCAGTGCTTTTGCTGGCCCGTTGTATTAATTTTGGGAGGAGGCCAGACTGACACGCTGTGTTCAGAGCGCAGTGGATTTACGCAGTAGCAAAATTACAATTTCTGTCTGCTCTCAACTCTTCTTCTCTCACCCTTTGCTTTTTTTGACCATTAGTCAACACTGAGCAAGCGTTTTCAAGACAGAAGCCCCAAAAAACGGTTCTAAATTACATTTAGGTCTCTCTATTGTGTGATGTTTGTTAATTTAGAGCCAGTTATTTTGTATGTATGGTGGAAGATGATTATACTGTCTGCATTGTGTTGCAATTAGTATTTTCGCCTTCCATTTTGTCGGCCAGCCACACAGTTTTGCGAGATTTTTCAGCAGTTTTTCACAGACAGCTCTTGATTTCATTGTCTGTAGTCATCAGCAAGCTTTGTCGCTTCCATAGGTCAGATTTTTTTTTCAGATGATGTGTAAGTACAGCTTTCAGAGCTCTGCGAGGCTTCCCTGGTAACCTCCATTACTTCTGAGAGATGTCCATTTATTATTACCCTTGGTCTCCTATTTTTAAGCTGCTAATAAGCCACGAAGAGTCCTCCTCCTTATCCCTAAGCTCTCTTTAAGAGCTTTCAGAAGATCTTTTTAATAGCTTTAAAATCCAACTTTGCCGAGATTGCATCCCCGCATACCTCCTGATGCAAAGCGCAGTGTGCAGGAGGTCCTAGACCAGCAATTACCCGTGCTGGCACGCCGACAGACGGTATTGCAGGCCATACCCAAGCTGCAATGCCCCAGTTTCCTTTGTGTGGAAACCAGGGCAGAGGAGAGGAGGAGGAGGGAGAGGGTTGGTGTTTGCTTAGGTCTCACCCCATATGGCCGTGGGATGCAGCTAGACCTGGCATGTGTGAAGCATTTCAGTCGTACAGACGTTGCCTGTATCCACCAGAACATCCTTGTGCTCCTGCAGATTCGTGAGACCTGACCTCTCTTGCCCAAAGCTGTGCTGACTTTCTTTCCTTATAGCATATTTATTTATCTATTAATGCTTCTCTTTCAGTCATTTTGCCAGATATAGAAATGAGACTTACTAGCTTCTGGTCTCTTGAGTGCTCCCTCCCCACTCCCAGACCCATTTTAAGAAATCAGTCACGTTTGTCACCTTCCACGCCTTTTATAAGGGCAATTTAAGCAATAAGCCGCACAGCACAGTTAGTAATTCAGCAATTCCGTATTTAAGTTACTTTACAGCTCGTGGATGGATGCCATCTGGTCTTGGTGATTTATTACTATTCATTTTGATATTTTTTTTTTCTTTCCAAACCCTCTTCTACTCACACTTTAATCTGAAAACAGTTTTCGCACTCACTTACTGAAAAGGGAGACTCTGGTGCAGAGCCTTCCTGGACTCCTTTACGGAGAGCACTGGTGCAAAGATTTCATTTAACTTTTCTGCTATGGCCTGATCTTTCTCAAACGCTTCTTTTTCATCTCGATCATCTGTTGGCCCAGTGGATGTTCTGGCAGGTTTCCAGCCTGTAATGTGTTTGAAAGGGTTTGACTGTTAGCTTTTATGACTTTAGCATGAAGACGTGCCCAATGATTTTACATTTAATTTGGCGTAATTATGCTCTCTCAGTGTTGTCTCAGCGTGACTTTGGGGCATCCATAAGCCTTTTGGGAGGGTGGCTTTTCACCTCTGTCAAGGTCCTTGGCAGGAAGGGCTAGGAATAGAGAAAGAGGTTTGTTCCTTTCGGGTGTCTGTCTGAACGTGGTGCTGCTTTAATCTTTCGGCATATCAGTGAAAACTGTTTGGTGGCGTCTCCGTGCCACCATGCCTAGTGCTTCTTTTCACTATTTCCCCTATAGAGTTAAATATTAATCTTCTAGATTAGAAGAAAAAATAGGTAGTAGTTTCTCTAAACCAGTACGAGAAGAAGGCAGGCCTCGGTTGACTTCCAGAAAACGCTGGCCTTTGCATGACGGCGTGAGCAATGTCTTGATTTCTGAGGCATTGTTGGCACAAGAGGAAAATTGCTGCTGCTTGTGGAATATAGCAGTAGTTTTGCTGATGAACCACTGCAAGTGACAATGAGCCCTGGCATAATGGATATATAAAATGATACCTAATGGGCACCTTTTTCTGGCTGGTGATACCTTTTTCTGATGAAGTTTAAAAGGGTGTTTGTTGTCATGTGTACATTATCATCACTTATTATTCAATGTGCTATTGAAAAAGCATTTTGGTAAAGGCATAATTATGTATTTTCTCATTTAAACTGTGATTTGTCTCTTTTGGAATGCAAATGCAAACCAAAAGAGAGTATTTGGTATCTGCATTCTGCTAACTGCATAATTAACTGTTAATTCCAGAAGATACTTGGGGTTTTTTGCTCTTGATGTGCTTGGGATTTTAGGGTTACATAACTGGGTGGTTATTAAGTTGGATTTTAGCACAAGTTCTCTGTTGCCGATTGGGAGCCGAAACTCTCCTTTGGCAGTCATTATCCGTGAGCTGTTGCCAGTTCCTTTCTTGATATGCATATAAAGAGGAGGACACTTAGCCAAAACTTCAAAGCAGCTCTAAATTTCTTAGTATCAGTTACTTGGGACTTTATTCTCTGGGATCACCAGGAGGACTTTCTTGGGATAAAACTAGTTTTTAGAATTGACTCAGTGTAAAAATTGTCAAGTTTGTATGCCGGGCTGGCTAAAGCTCACGAAATACCAGCTCTGTCTGTAGGTGTGTTTTAATGTGAAATGACCTTCCTTGTCTGATTATCAGTGTTGAGCGTTGGTGGTCCTCAGTCTAATCCCTGCTTTTGTCCTGGGTTTGGCAGCTTCTTCTGCCAAGGTCATTGCTGTGGCGCCAGCGCTCCCAGCTACGCGCCCCTCAGTCGTCAGCGTCCCAGTCACCTGGAGAGAGATGCCTGTGGCGTTAAATGTTTTACTTTGGTAACTGTGGGTTTACACGTTCCTGTGGCAGGGCTAGGGGGTGGGAGATTGTTACTGAAGTACTTCTCTTTCAGCAACTTTTAGAGCAGGAAATACTGTGCTTCCTTGCGGGGGCAGCTTTCTCCTGTTGCGTGTCAGATTCCTGCAGGAACACAGCAGCAGGAGGCATCTCCAGGACTCTTGAGCCCAATTCCCTGCTGCCACGGGAGGATCTCGCCATAAAACCTCCTTATTTTCAAAGTAGTGCCAAGGCCTTGCTGCTGTGTCAGATTAACGGGGCACAGGGTTTTTTTCTCCCCACCTTGCAGGTAGAGAGAAGAAATGCTGACTGTCAGTAGTGGCTAAAGTCAGGACAGAGCAGAGGGATTTGGGGATGGCAGGAGGAGCTGAGGTGACTTTTGGTGCCAGGTCTTACAGCTTTGCTTTATGACACGACTGCTGGCACCTGCCTGCCTCTGTATGAAGGAGCATGTACGTGGGCAATAGCTGCAGCAGGCAGTTCAGCAGCATCAGCCAAACAGTCTGGGAATGTACGAGTATGCTGAAAACCCAGACTGATACCGGGGGCTGAGGGAATAGCACTTTGGTTTTGGTTTGGTTTTTACCCTGGGCCTGGTATGAGGACAGTGTTTTCCAGCTGCACGATAGAACAGGCAGCCCAGGGGCTGTGATGTTGTAACCTGGCTGAGATCCACCATGGCTTGTGTGGGCAGCAGGGTGGTCATCCGAGGGTGTCGCCTTTATGCTACCTCTAGGCTAACACTTTCTTGGATAAACCACCTAATTCCCAGCCTACGTTTCCCCAATGGCAGGGTAATATTGCATTCTTTATCCCTGAGTGCTTAGGGAGAGCATCTGCTGCCTTATCAGGAGGAGGAGGAGGAGGTCACTGGTAGTGCCGAAGATGGGTTGTTTATTTTTGCTGACTTACTGACAAGTTAAAGGAAAAATGGGCACGACCCAAATTTCTCTCTAGTAGGAACTGATGGCAAAACTGACATTAATTTCAACAGGATTGAGTGTGCCCGCATTTGCCATTGATGCAAGGGAACAGGTACTTTTTCCTTCCTAGAAGGAGAAGGCTCTAAAGCTTGTTGGGGAGTTGAAGGGAGTATGTTTTTGTCTCTTTCTGCTGTGGCTTGCAGAGTGAGCAGAGATTAGAAAGTGCTGAATAAGAAATAAGTGCTGAATGAAAAGTCATAATTTAATTTTGCCCGAATTCTGCGTGTGTTTTGGCTTGGATTTTGATCAGTGCAATAAGTTAATGATGCTGCTCCAGTACTGCTGACTTTGGTTGCGTTTATGATGGCTTCAAGATGGGAAACAGGTGTCTGGGTACAGTCCATTGAGCAGAACGATGCGCAGTGTTTCCTGTTGCCGCCGCACACAAAGCAGTGCAGAGATTGCCCCTTTGCACGGAAGAATAGCTTCAGTTTTGTGCCAGGAAGTGTCGTTCTGTCCCCCCCGTTCTTTGTGATGGAGCTGTTGAAGTAGAATACTCCCTCAAGAAAGAGTAAATTGTTGTTACGGTAATACGTTTATTTTTTTTCTTTCCCCAAGAACCTCAAAACTTTTTCCAGACAAGTGAACCCCTCCTAAGGCAGGTAAGGTAATTCAGGCCAAGGGCTTTTTTGATTAGATGGTTTGAGCAGCCGAACAAGGGACTCTGTGATCCCATGTCCCTGGTCTTTTTCCCCCTTTATCCACAGCTTGCCTGCCTTGCCCTAAATGTGTCTGGTGATGTTTTACCCCTCTCTCTGACAAGTTTAAACTGACCCCTTCTGGCACGGTGGAAAGTATACCTTGCTTTCTGAGGTTTGCAAACTGGTTTTGACCTTCAGGCCTTTGGCAGGTTTTCTTGTTGGGTTGCATTTCTTTGTTTATTTGTTTTGTTTTTGTTACAGTGTGATGTGCTTTCTGAATTTCCCTGAAATCATTTAAGATGATGGACAGGCTTCAAATGGATACCGTTTTTAGTCTAGCAAAGGAAAGGCTCGTGATTGTAAAATTGGAAAGTTCTTGTAGGGGAGAAGCATGTAAAATCAGGAAACACAAAGAATATCTTTGACATCAGACTTTTGCTAAACATGTTGCTTGGTCTTTCCCTAAGTCTTTTCTGAGTTGCAGAGGCCAAGGGACTAAGTCAGCTGCATGTTTGTTCCTCTAAGGTGCTGTGAAACGGGATGCCTTTGCCCAGTTTTTCTTGGGATTATCAGCAAGCCACTTGAGTACTGATGAAACTTCAAAACACCCACCACAGCTTTCCCTTTCTTTGCTTCCCTGTCTAATTTAGCAAGATGCCTTGTGCTGTGGCTTTGAATATTACCCATGAGAAAGTAAATAAAGCATGGTATCAGGTTTGGTTTGGGGCTCAGTTTCGCCTGTGAGTGAATAATCCTTGATGCGTGGGTTCCTGGTTTTGGTTACGGTCAGTTGAGTTGCAGTTTCCATCCTCAACAAGGAGATTTACGATACTAGACTTTATGATGACTTCATAAATTATAAGTTACTTATTCATAACAAGTTGTTTCCGTACAGCATGCCTGTAGTTTCACATTTTTTGATGTGGCCGTTTGGTTTCTGGGGATGTCACATAAGGGTATTAATGAGATATATGCCTGGTTTGGTATTTAGGATGCCTTGTCTTAAACAGTTCCCTTAAACCATCCCTCCTCCCCCGGTGCGACTGCTCAAATCCTGCATCTCTGTTGTAGTTGGGTGGCTCATCCCTTGGTGATTTGGGGCATCAGTCCTGTTTCGGCCGAGCGCTCAAGCCGTTTGCCTCATGGCTTGTCCCTGCATAAAAGGATGGCTGCTTCCACGGGGCAGGGGAAGCTGGGTTGAGTTTGCCACTTTCTCATCTGTGTATTCAGCTCTCCATGGGTAGATGTTGAGGATGGACCAGGCTGGATGGGGCTTAGAGCAACCTGGTCTAGTGAGAGGTGTCCCTGCCCATGGCAGGGGGGTTGAAAGTAAATGATCTTTAAGGTCCCTTCCAATCCAAACCATTCTGTGATTGTGATAAACAAGCTGCGGTGTTGGGCTGGTACCACAGAGCTGGTCTCCATGCAGCCTGCCCGTGGAAGGAAGATGGGAGATCTGGAGTCAGTTTGGAAATAGAGTCGGCAGAGATGAGAGAAGCGAGGACATAGAGATTGCATGGGGTTAGGAGGAGATCCCAGATCAAGTGGGGAGAAAGTGAAGACGAACTCAGGGAAAGTACCAGGGAATCTCTCAACTAGGAACACGTTTGCTGTAGTTCATTGAGAGAAACCCAACAGCAGGAACAAAACCCCTCTTCCCACCGAGGCGGTTGAGGTGCCTTGGAGGACTTTGCCAGTGGAGGTACCCACCTCATCTTCCTCCCCGGGGAAGGGAGAAGCGGCTTTTCAGTTTCAGTGGTGATGTGGTGAGCAACTCGGTGAGCAGTTAGCACGAGGTACCCTTGGCCAAAGAGGCTCTGCAGGAGCAGATAGAAATTGGGCAGAGCGGTAGCTGGGGATGATGGGCTGGTTGTGGCCACTCTGTCTGCCCGCGGTGCTGCGGCTGTGGGAAAGGTCAGGCAGAATGTGAGACGGGCATTAAATTAAGCCTGTAAGGAGACACTCGGGGAACTTAAGATGGATTAACTTAAGGTGTAAAGTTTAAAGCGTATTATTATGAAGGAGGATTAAGCTAAACTGAGCTAATGACACCACTTTTGAATGCGTATCCACACAGCGGGTTCAGAGCTTTGGCTCCACGCCTTTTATTACTTAAATGTACTTACCTTCTTAAAGGTCCCCATAAAGATACATGCCCTTATGTTCTATATCTTCACATTCTCCATTTTCCATATTGAGAAGTTTATATGCTGTGTCAGAGGTAGAACTGGTTTTGGTTGGTTGGTTTTTGCTTTTTATTTTTGTTTCCTTATTAATAAAAAAAAAAAGGCAGGGCAGGGGAAGGCAACATAGAAGTTTGTTTGAATTTTTCCCCGTGGTGGTAATGGCATTTCTGGTGACTTGGCGGTATTTATTCTTAGATGAGGCATTTGTTAAGGAACAAGTAACTTTGCTCGTGTTATGTTGAGATGCCCTAATTTCTGTACGTCCCATCTCTTTTAATATATGAGCCATTCCTATCGCTTTAGTTTGTTGTTACTCTCATGGCATTGGGATACCTGTGATGTCAGCGTCTGAATTTTCCAAAAACTCTGTACCGTGCGTGGGTTAAAAATCAAATGCAAAGTTGAATACTGTAAACTCCCCACAAAATTCTTATCTTACATTAAACAGAGTCATGAATTAACTAACATAATTTGTAGTTAGTAATAATTTGTAAATAAGTAATAAATCAACTGAATTGATTTTTCAAGAGGGAAACTGATTTGAAATTAGAGGTTTGCTGCATGTTAAATAAACTGTCTAGTAACTAGTTCTGTGTATAATTGTATCTCACTACAAACAATGCCATCAGGTTTTCCTTGAGGGTAAACTAAAGAACAGTACCTGTAAATAGATAAAAGACTAAATATTTAAAAGCCAAAAAAAAAAAAAAAAAAAAAACCCAAACAAACAAAAAAAAAACCAAACAAAAAAACGAACCAAAAACCTCCTGGCTTTTCCTAAAGTTCTTCTATTTAGGCAGTCATATAAAAGCAAAACAAATACAAAGACAAACATAAGAGCGAAAAAGTAAAATGTCATGAAAAAGTGCAATGCAGTGTAAAAAAAACCAAAAAACCACGGTTTTGAGTCAGGATACTTTTAGGTTAGCTGTCACAGACCGTGTTTTGCCACACTGTTTAGTGAAAGCGTAAGAAACCTGAGACAAAACCTCAGAATGTTTCGTTTTATTTGCTGTGTGGCTTGTGGTGTCAGATGAAAGCTCTGGCACTTCTTGTGTCTGCGGAGGTCAAATGCAGGCAGGGATGGTGGCAGCTGCTGTATGTTTTGAGGCTGGAGGAACGTAACTTTGGTGTCCTGCAAAAGTAACAATGGATATAATAGACTGTTCTTTTGGAATCCTGCTAGTCTTTAGCAGTCTGAGATGTACCTTAAAATGCTTTTTTAAAAATACCAAATGTCCCTTACTAGTCATTCGCCCTTCAGCTTCAGTACTTACCCCTCAGCCTCCTGGGAAAGGTCAATTAGGAGCCACCATCATCTGTGTCCTAGACCCGTATTTGGTAATTGTGGGAAGAGCGAGGGGAGCAGGACCAGCGGGAGGGAGATCACTCTCTGGGGTTTTTTGGAGTCTTTTTCCCCAGCTGTGTCTGGGTCAGCTCAGAGGTGCCTGCAGCCATTTGGTCTCTGGTAGATAAGAACCTTGTGCAGAAGGACCTCGGGCTGGTTTGGGGTGATGTCCCCAAAGGGTGGTAGGCTGAGTCATACAGCCCCCATCCATGGCATAGTTGGTCATCCACGCTAAGGGTACATCCAAACACCGGGAGAGATCCAGGTGTGCTGGTTGATCCAGATGATCCAGGGTTGGCTGCAAGCCTTGGGGACAGCTGCCACCAGCCTCAGGCAGACCCGGCGCTGGAGTAGGACCCCAGCAGCTTAAGAAATGCCCATTTCTGTGCATCTGCTGTCTTTCAATTCTGCCAATCCTTTTCTGTTTCACCCGATCCCAGTTACTCAGGGTCCCTCTGCGTGCGTGCGTAGCATGCCACCAGCGTTGAGTGTGGCCAAGTGGCATCTGTATCTCCTCTGCAGCTTGCGGCCAGGCTTGTGTGCTCGTGCCTGCCTGCATCCAACAGCGGAGGCTGACCTTCTCAAGCAGAGGGCCAAGCGGTATTTCAGTCACAGTCCAAAGCGTTCAACGACTATTTTTTTTCTATTTGTTTTCTTCCCTGCGGTCCACGATGCACCGTAAAAATAAATAAACATGGCATTACTACTACTATTAAATTAAAAAAAAAAAGAAGCTGGAAGTTCTTAGTCTCAAGAAGAGGGTGGAGCAGGGGAAAAGTGCAGAGCCCATATAACAATGGGGAGTCTGCTTTATTAGTATTAAGGAGGAAAATAAAATCTGCTCTGGCAGTAGTGAAATAAAACACCAGGAAGATTACATCAGGCTTTGTTTGCACACAGTATGATTCTTCTCTTCCACCAGCCAATTTGTATATTTGAAAAGGCAGTTGCTTGGTTAAAATAATTAGCTGTGCTTCATCCAGTTCCCCAGTTCTGTGAAAAAATGTTTGAAGAAATATATACAATTGTTGTTGAGCAATTTAAAAACAACAAAAAAAGTAGTGGCCACTGACCAGTTAGAGCGCCTTGTCTAAATACCTGCATATATATCATAGTTTCAAAAGAGACAAGCAATTCTCGGTGACTCTTTGCTGTAGCTGTTGTGGTTTGGGATAGCGGCTTTAGAAGTATAGCAAAATCCTGACTAATTCTGCCTGAAACTTGTGCAGGACAGGTTAGTCTGGGGTTGCCTCAGGGAAGACAGACAGGGTCTGAACCTAATATATCAAAATGTATTTAAAGAAAAAAAAAAAAAGAGCAAACTGGATACAAGTCATGTATCCTTTTTATTTTACAATTAAACAGGCAAACATCTGTATTAATGAATGAGATGATCTTATTATATACTCCTTTATTCCAGACTATTTTAGATTATTATTTTGGGAAAAAAACATACAGAATTTTTGACTATTTCAGTGTTTGAATAAGAGACCGTTGCAACAATTTGACTAAGAATTCCCCATAGGAGTTCCAGTGTAGTATATTAGCAAGAACTTCAGTGACTGGGAAATCATTTCTCCTTGTTGTTCCTACACTTTCATCCTTGGAGCTAGACCTGTTGCGTTTTCAGGACAAGTAGGAAGGAGATTTTGAAGTGGAGGTTGCTCGGGGAGGATGCGTACGTGCCGCTGGCTGAGGCAGTGGTCATCCCAGTCGTTTCTTAACTTCAGTCTCCTCGGTAGACATAAAGGCAGCAACACGAAGTCATGCATTTTATTTTATTTTTGTTAAACCACTTCCCTGTTTCCCAAACCTGCCAGCCGTATTTTTATGGGACTGTGTTCTTCAGGATGAGAGGAGTCAAGATGTCTGCTGGCACGGTGGAAATCCCTGATCCCAGGGCCCTGCTGGCTCATGGACCCGATCGTGGGCAGTAGAGCTCTTCGCTGTATGTTTTCCTGTTGTCTGTGGCTGCAGGCAGCCTTGGAGGGTTTTGGGCTGGGGCCAGGGCTGACCGCCCTGAGGGGTGCAGGCTGCAGGTCCTCCTTGCCCATCCTTTCCCCCAGCTCGTCTCTGCACCAGACACTCCTGAAACTCGTTTCCTACCTGTATGTCGACTGATGGGTGATGTATCGTTTAAAACGTGCGTGCAATGGGTGGAGGTTGCCCTGTTGCAGCAGTCCTGACCCCTTCGGCAGGCTCGTTTCCATCAGCCAGGGCAGACCTGAACAAACGCCAACAGTTCAAACACATTTTAAAACATTTTTGCCAGTTCATTGACATCATCGGCATGTAAAACTCAAAATTACATTTGTTTCTGTTCCTTTTAGGGAGGCGGGCATTAATGCTGCCTGTGGTCTGCCGGGTAGCGAAGTGAACTGAGCCATCCGTAGGAGTTGAGCAAGGCAATGCCCGGGTCTCCCAAACCCGCAGTGGGTTTTTCTGCCAGCCCGGGAGCGTGGGGACCAGGCAGCCGTCAGGGGCTGGCAGGGCTCCACCTTCATCTCCCTCCTCCCCAGCTCCCTTACCTAACCTGAACTTTGCAGCTGCGGTGTGTCTTACTGACCTCTGCGCCGCCGGGGCTTGGTTGCCAGGTCGCACCTCGCTTTCCTCATGCCCTGAATGCACGTTGCGCTCTCCTGTATTTATCCCCTGGATTTTCTTTCTTTCTCTTTTGCAGGGAACGGATGCGCCAGTCTGCTATGTTTGAGCTGTGCCAGGGGATGCACCAGATCAGCCTGCAGTTTGTTCGCTTGCAGCTTAGCTTCGAGGAGTACACTATAATGAAAGTTTTGCTGCTGTTAAGCACAGGTAAGTTAGATTCATGGGCACGCGGGAATGCTTGAAAATATTCCAATTCACAAAGAGGTGCGGTGATTTTAACTAACGTGACAGAAAAGCCACGCTGTTTCCAGCAGGGCCACAGGAATAAGCCTGGTTTTATGTCTTAGGGTTTATCTGCACATCTTCTGTTAGCACGGGAAGTGTCTGTGCGGTTTGAATGTGACATGTGCATTGGAAGGACAGGAGTGGCCAGGCAAGGGGCTTTGGCCCCCCTCTCTGTACGGGAACCGCTAGAGTTGGCCAGGCATGCCAAAAAAGTGCAACAGCTGTAGGGACTGGGGAGAGACCCCCTCTCAACGCTCAAAGCCACTGGTTTGGGTGACTTGACGTGATCTTCAAGATCAAAAGATGTACATTGTCTGTACTGCACAATGGGGAATTTTCCAACGCCAAGTGAATTGAGAACGGTAAGCGCTTTCTACAGGGCTCAGGAAGTTTAATAAATGAGAGTGCATGCTTTATTTTTCCCTAGAGAGTCATGCTTTGAGTTTTCTTAAGATACAAAATTACATCCTGGTGTTTGTTACAGCACTGTGTAGTAATTAGCAGATCTCTTGATCTCACCTTACTGAAACTACTGAAAAACTCCCGTCCCAGTACAATTATATAAATACACAGGCAGTTTGTACGTCACTTTTCCATCAGTCTTGATGAAAAAGCCAATTGCCTGTAAACAAACTTCCTTCTGTATAACCACGCTCCTTTTTGTGGGATCCACTCAGTGACATCATGATGAGATAACGCATCAGCTTGACTGGTGGGGCATTCATGATGTCGCTGCGGTGAACTCCCCGGGGAAGAATTCCCCCCAGCAGAAGTGGGGCTGGATGCGGGGGCATTGCCGGGGGAGAGGAGGAGCGGCAGATCAAAGGGGCCGGCTGCGCTTATTCTGGCTTTCACTTGCCAGCTGTCGGCGGCAGGACGCACGCCCGAGGCTGCCCGGGCTTATGCTGCAACGGAGCATCTCCCCACTTTGGTGGGGAGTGGAGCCCAGCACACCCTTTGGGATCTGTCTGTCTTCTCCCATCACCCCATCTTCTGCCCTAGCAAGCTGAGGGAAGAAAACAAGCGACAGGCATTAGTTGTGCAGCCCTGGAAGGCGCTTATCGCCAAAACCGCTGCGGGACGCCAGAGCGGGCTGATGCAGCAGCAGATTTAGACACGCAGGAGCCTCCCGAGTCCCCAGCCACGGCGTGGGCACGTTGGCTGCAGGCAGAGTTAGGTGCCTACGAAAGGGATTTGCATCCAGCCTTCAGACCTCGCCAGTCCCACCCAGCCGGCAGCTCTGTGCTTAAAGTGCTTACCTTTGAAGGAGGACGTGAAGCTGCAGTTCCCATCCTGGCTGGAGGGGGTTTGGATCTGCTCACAGAAACCTCCTGGGGCTGTAAGTTTTTTGGCCTCGGCTGCCTCTCCTCCTCCCTCCTGTTGAAGCCATTCCAGCTCTCCGGGACCAGGAGAGATGGTGCCGGCTGGAGACCATTTTGTGTCCCAGCCCGCGGGGTCAGACCCTCAGGTCCCGCTCCACTGAGAGTTCAAGGAGATGGTCTGCTGGCGGAACTGGGGCTGTGGGGAGCTGATACGCCCTGGGGTAGCCCTGTGGTGGGTGAATGGGTTTTTTTGAAGGTTGTCACGCACGGTCTTTCCAGAAGCAGCTAGTAGGGCTTAATGTGGATGTGCTCGGGGCGGGAGGTCTAGCTTCCAAAATGTTCTTGATCATGTCTGGATTGGAGATCTGGCTCTGCTGCTTTTTAATCAGCCCTAAAGGGGGAGAATCTTTAGAAAAAGAGCCTAAGGGCGTTCTAAAAACGTAGCAAGATGTCTTTAAGCTAGGTATTTATTACTTTACCCTCTTGAGAGTGTTAACTCATGACATGAGTTATTACGAGAATTTGTTGGGTGAGATCAGACTGGCCAATTAACTTCACCTAGACGGGTCCCTTTGAAACGCACACCACGATGACTAGCAAATCTACTAAAAATAGTTTGTTTTGGGAGAATCGGAATATTTACGTTAGAGAGGGGTGAATGAAATAGGAAGGCAGACACTGATAAAACCCAGAAAGCGGCATGCGAACGGCAGCAAACCTGGTTTTGAATGATTGCACCTTGATACAACCTCATGACAGAAAACACCAGGTTTGCTTTCATTTATTTTTTTTTTTTTTATTGAATAGTGTGATGAGCAGAGTACAAGTTATTCTGAAACTTTCATGATGACCACATCAAGGAAGTTTCACTCCATTTACATGTGGAAGAAACCACACATTACAACTCAATTGTTTTCGTGCTTTCCACAGACCATAGATTTTGGGAGCTTGCCAAAAGCATTGCTGCATTTAATAAGTAAAATCAGAAACACTGGGCAGACCTCCAGAATTTCATGTTTTGCTTGAGTTCTCTTTATTTGTGGTCTTTCTTTCTTTCTTAATAATCTGGCTGGGGTGATGGTACAATAATTTTGAGACAGAACAGTAAAATACATAGTAGTAGACAAAGAAAGAGTGGCTCTAACAGTCCTTAAGCAGCATGTAGGAATACAGGCCTGTAAATATTAATGGGACTGTAAAGCCCGTGCGTTTTGTGTAAGGGCCACAGTATGCTCCGATGGCCTTACTCATCTCGATTGGTGTATCTATAGTCATTCAGCTTGAACTGAGTTTTTACAGCTCTTCCAGAAAGTCTCTTCTACCTGTCAGCTGACCAACTCAGAGATATGGCCTGCAGAATTTAAAAATTAAAATATTACGTTTATATAATATAAATATATCATGTTTAACAAGTGGTAGGCAGGTCGGTGCATTACCTCCTAGGCTTTTTCTAAAGATTCCTCCTTGTGCCCCCTTCCAGCACTTGATGGTCACAAGTCCTTGCTGCTCATGTGGTGGTAGAGCTCCTCCTTGTTTTCCATTGCTAAACTCCGCTGGTAGATACTGGTGGTAGAAGATACTGGTGCTTTTTCTAAAAAGCTTCTACTCTGGAGCCATTTGGGCGGTTGTTGCGTGCTTATGATGTGATTGCAGTGGGATAGAAGGCAGTTCACAGGAGAAGGGAACAGATGAGAATTTCTGTCAAGATGTTAAGTCAGGGTAAGCTAAATTGGAAGATCACCTTTTTTTTCCTTTCCTTTTTAATAAGTAACTTCCCATTTAGCTTACTCTGTCATAGCTTTCTAGCTTGCTTAGAAAATAAACACAGTGTACAGTGTAGTATTTTATTTTTCTTCTGTGGACTAGCATTCAGAGATGCAGAGTAGAAAAATACTTGATGGTTAAGCATCATTCAACCAATCCAGGTATTTAAAACACCAGAACATTTTGTGTAATGTTGTTAATAACTTCTTTGGGGTTTTCCTAGAGGTCTGATCCTGTAAGTCACTGCTGTTTGGGGCAGAACCTGCTGGAGTGCAATGGTATTTGCAGTCTGTGAAGAAACAGTGTATTTGCTTTTGTAATTAGCCTTGCTGACACCGGTCACAGTACAAAGTATCAGAAAACTCTCCTTTTAGCCCATTTGTGAAACGATCCCTCTGGCAGATGGGTACTTCGATAGGACACTGGAAATGCTTGCAACTGTATGTTGTGGTCAAACCCCTGGGTCAGGATGCCGGTTTGGAAAATAGTCTTCTGTTTCATGGAGAATAATGACTCTGTTTGTTCTAGGTGTTACACAGATGCTTACTAACATTCAAAGAAATTTTAGATGTTACTTGATGTCATAAAAACGTGTCACTTGGTCTAGCATTTCTGCACGTAACAGCTGTAATTCTGTACCTTCCCCTCCTCTGCCAAGTGTGGGCAGTCGTTCAAGAATGATAAATGACTTCTTCAACTTCTAAAAAAATATCCTTGATCCATCTGCCATTTTTTGTGGTTGGGTTGTATTAAAAACAGTTTCAGCATGAGGTTAGCATGTGTCGTATTTCTGAGATGTTATCTTGTCCTCTGCCACAGCTTCTGCAATCATAGATCTGGAGAGGATGCTTGAATCACTTGAAAAATCTGTGTGATGTTGTTGATTCTTTACCAATGTCTGTAAAATTATGGACTTTGCTTAACGGTTTAATTCTTTCATCCATTAAGTAGTGTAACTTTTTAAGTATGCACATCAAAAGAATAAGCCATGCAGTTAATATTAATGTAAGACTGTCTTTTCAATGACAGTTCCCAAGGATGGTCTCAAAAGCCAAGCTGCATTTGAAGAAATGAGGGCAAATTACATTAAAGAACTAAAGAAGATGGTAACTAAATGTCCAAGTAACTCTGGGCAAAGCTGGCAGAGATTCTACCAACTGACTAAACTTCTTGACTCCATGCATGATGTAAGTATAACTCCTCAGGGAGTGCAGACAAGTTAAGCAAAAATCTCTCCATTAAGGTAAACCAGTAGCCGGTAATTGTGTTGACTAACAGGGAGAAAAAAAAAATGGAATTCTTTTTAAAGGAACACCTGAGAGAAGTTGTTAGCAGATTAATTTAAGGACAACTGCCAAGTAAAGTAAGAAAATAGAAGTCGTTAAGGGCTGGGTCCTGCTGCCTTCTCCCGTGTTAAATGGTAACGTGTTCCTCCGATGATTCACTTAAAGCCAATAGAGCTATTTGTGGGGGCAGAGGCTCTTCAGCAGGAGAAGTGATGTTAGCTGTGACCCTGAGTTAGACAGAGCGCGCGCGTGCCTTGCTGCGTACCCCCGCGAGATGCAATGAAAGGTGCCGGGTTGGTGTGTCATGCATCTAACATGCCTGATGTGCTAATAAATGTTGAATTTGGTGATCGTTTACAGCTGTGATTGCAATAATGATGACTTTAAATGATGTATTAAGACCTTGGAGCCATCGTGGGTATTTGAAGCATTATCTGAGCTTTTCAAGTATAAGATTCGCTGTATTGTTAGGTTATTTCTACCACCCTGTCTCATTGCAGTGCGAGGTGTTTGCTTTACGTGCGTCAGGCGTGAGATGTGACGAATGACACGAGAAACTAAAAGTTTAGTCCCAAAACACCCAGGCTGTTGGTGCCTCAGCCCAGAATGACTCTGAAGAGTTGTAGTAGGTGCCTAGTGCATGGGACCAGCTTGTGATTTCAGAAGGGGTATCCGTAACGTTGAGCTGTTGGGTTGGGACCAACCTGGTTCTGGCCAGTGAAATGGTAAGTGCAGAGATTTACCTCTCCAGATGCTTTGAGCAGCAGCGGGGTTGTATCTCCGTGCTCTCTGTAACAGAGCCTGGAGTCCCCACAGAGGAAGCTGCTGACACAGCTGTAATGGTTTCCTCAAGCTTTTCCCCAGTGCCCCCTGAGTGCCCTGGCCACCAGTCCCTTGCCAGGGGCTATCAGGGCTGGTGTCAGTCCTCTCTGAAGCTGCACTGCATTGCAGCAAATGACAGGAGACTCATGGGGCCAGTGAGAGCGACCTGTGGCCATGTTTGGGTACGAGAGAGGAGGGATCCTGTGAGCAGAGGCTGAAGCCCAGCAGCGGGCACTGGCCACCCCCCACTGACAACTGGTAAACTGCAGCAAAGGAGAAAACTGTCCTGCTCCCTCCTGGGTGGGCAGGGCAGTAACTCTGCTGCATGAGGAACCTACAGCGCTTGCTTTCAGAGCCTTGCATATAAATGTACTTCTTTGTACTCGACTTAAATTTCGTTTTTGTAGAGACAGTACAGTACAGTGCACTTCAGGTCAAATCTGTATAAGAGCCTGAGGTCTGTTTACAGAATGTACATATGGAATTATTTTTCAAATATTGTTCTGTTGTTCATTAAAACATTGCGAATCTTAGTGGGAGGCAGGGGGAGTACTATCAGTACTGCAGTAATAGCTCATTCTTCAGAGATCGGGTTTCTCTTGCTCCGTGCCAGCAAAGGAAGTTGTAGCGTTTTAGTGGAAAGAAAGGGGACGGGTGATAAAATCATTTGCAAGATACATCTGAACCTCGGGGCAGCATAACAAACCCCTGCATTTATGGAGCTCTCTAATCCTCTTTAGAATAGGCAGCGTCTAGGATTTGTTGTTTAAATGGGTGTGTTTGTGTGGTTAAGGTGACTTGGATGACAGACTCATACTTGCTGAGAACGCTACCGTGTCCTACAGACATTTTCCAAAACACAGCATTAACCACTGGGGGCTGAACTAACCAGAGGAAGCAGGCTGCTCTTGCATTTTATTTAATTTTTAATTAAGCTATTTTTACATTACTTTTGTTTTAATAGAGCACTTTGTTACAAAGGACTTTTTAAAGAAAGTCCCATTGTCAGCATTAAAAAGGCCGGCTGTCTGCACAACAGTGCTTCCTTTCAGAGACGATATTGGAGACTTCTTCAACAAAGGCACTTGTTTATTTTTTCTCTTTAAAACCGGGTGGGTTTTTTTTGCTTTTTGGTTTTTGAAATCCATCGGAATAAATTTAGAGGGGGGAGAATGACTTTTCTCCCCGCACTGCCTGCTAGCGCAGATTTTCTCCGTCCTATCAATGTAAATGCAAATTTTCTGCTCGATTCCTTAGCATAGGAGGAACGCTTTTTTCAGCTGTCACCTATGTATTTTTAACTTACTCCATTATAATTTTAGAGGATCAGAATATATTTGGTGCCGAGTGGTCTAAGTGTAGCCCAGGCCGCGCGTTTACAGGCTGCTGCCGCCACAGCGCTGGCATTTGCAGCTCGAGCCCGAAGGGACTGGAGCAGAATTCGCGCTCGTTCAGCCCTCCCGCTGCCTCCAGCTCTGCCACCCCAGCAAAGCAGCACCTCGCCGTTCGCGGAGTTCGCTTTACCTGAGCGGAGCCATAAGCAACACAAAAATACTGCTCCTTTGCACCTTCGCACTTTTGCTTTCATCGACCTCATTTTTAAGTAGTCTGAGGGCTATGTGAAACAAAGCGCATGGGAATATCAGATTACAGTCTGCTTGGCTTATATAATAGGAGAAAGGGGAAAAAAAACCCCAAAAACCCAAACAAGATGGTTTTACATTGCTCAGTATACTAAATCATTCATCCACGCCGTGAACATATGTGCAGGTAGAAAAGTGCCGAGGCGAGGGGAAAAAAAAAAAAATTTTTCAAGAAGGCCAGGTAGGCACTTATGTATTTGAAAAAATCAGCAACTTTATTTAATGATCCATAAAGCCCCAAAGCACAAAAAGTGCAACCGAAAAATAAGAGATCGAAACCCACCCCAGGCAGACAAGATAAGCAGGGTTTGGCGCACGTGCGTGTGCACACCTGCGCCCGCCTTAGGCTGCCCGGGAGCCTGCGTCACGGCCGCCTGCACCAAAATCCTCTTTATTTGCATGATGCTGCATGGAAGCGCTGGTTGCTGATAACAGCAGGCGCTGGCTGGCAGCGTCAGTCTGGTTGCGCAGCGCACCCTTCCTCTGCCTCGGCAGGAGACGGCAGAGAGGAGGAGGTTGTTGCCATTTCACAGAATCACAGAATGGCAGGGGTTGGAAGGGACCTCTGGAGATCATCTAGTCCAACCCCCCTGCCAGAGCAGGGTCACCCAGAGCAGGTCGCACAGGAACCCATCCAGGCGGGTTTTGAATATCTCAAGAGAAGGAGACGCCACCACCTCTCTGGGCAGCCTGTGCCAGGGCTCTGCCACCCTCAAAGTAAAGAAGTTTTTCGTATGTTCAGACAGAATTTCCTGTGTTCCAGTTTGTGCCCGTTGCCCCTTGTCCTGTCACTGGGCACCACCCATCCTCTTGACACCCGCCCTTTAGGTGTTTATAAGCATTGATGAGGTCCCCTCTCAGCGTTCTCTTCTCCAGGCTAAACAGACCCAGGTCTGTCAGCCTTTCCTCATAAGAGAGATACTCCAGTCCCTCCATCATCTTCATAGCCCTTCGCTGGACTCTTTCCAGTAGTTCCTTGTCTTTCTTGAACTGGGGAGCCCAGAACTGGACACTCCAGTGTCCCATACTCCAGATGTGGCTATTTACTTGTTATTGTGCTATGGATCAGCCTTGCTTGTGCGGATGGACCCCAGCCTGGGGACCTTCTGGGAGCGTTGAGGGCAGCAACGTAATCAACATATTTCCCTCTTGTAGGGCTTATATTTCTCCTGTTGTGGCTGGTCTGTGTGCATCATTTCAAGAATCATAGAATCTTCATGGTTGGAAAGGACCTTTGAGATCATCGAGTCCAACCATACACAGAAGCAGCGTTATGTGTTGAGAAGCACAGCATAGCAAGGACAGCCAACCTCTCTGCCCGGGACATAAAGGTTTCGATCTTATGCCCGTGAATGGCCATGGGCATTTCGGGGAGAGATGCATATGCAGGGCTTGGCCGTAGGTGAAGCGCGCTATGTGATCAGACGAACGGCACGCAGGAACATTAGAAACAGATGTACTACACATGGTATCGAAAACTTCATTTGGATCCTCCTCAACATCTCCTGTTGGCTTTGGCAGGAAGGGTTGTATCTTGCATGGCAAGCCTCATTTCATATAGAGAGCGTAGTGTATGGTTAGGCGGTTTGCAGAACAAAAGCTGAATTTGGTTTCAATCTGGCTGATACTAAACAGACTTTGAGTTAAGAGGGCTTTTGTTTCCATGCCATGACATTAAACCCTAATGTGAACCTTCCCCTTGTCTTGGCACGGCGGAGCACTGCACTGTCATTCGCTTGTTGATATTTTTCTGCCAAACAAAAATAAATTCTTTAAGGCTCATGCTGCTGAATAATTAATTTTTTATGGTTCCTGAAGGGAATACTTTATAGCTGAGGTGGATCTTTCCATAGGCCGAGAGCGCTAGGATTACACTCGCTGAAAAAGCTGACAGCGGGAAGAAGGGCAGGGACCCTCGCGGGGCAGGTTTGCGAGGCTCGCTGCGGCGGATGCAAATGTGCCTCCGCAGGTGCTTTATACCGCAAATACGAAGCCGCAGATGAGCCCCTCGGCTGTTGCCAACACCTTTGGGTGCACTTACTCCTGCTACTGATCTGCCAAAGTTGTGTCCCGCAGCTGATGAGCTGTTCGGAGCCTTGTTTTAGTGCCGGTGCCTGAATTCTCAGAACAGGCATTGTCTCTGTTTACTCAGAGCCTAGATCCAGTCCCTGCTCCCTACAAAAGCCGCAGCCATGTCGGAGGGCGCAGGGAGGTGTGTTGCAGCAGCTAAAACGCATCTGTTAAGTGAGAAATTGATTCCCAGCTGCCTGATGTAGACGGGGGCTACTCTGAGGGTCGTCTTGCTCGGTTTGCGATGGTTGGATCTCTTCTCCCCTTCACGTTAATAGGTGTTTGTTGGAGGAGGGCAGAACCCCGCTGCTGCCAACAGAAGAGCAAGGGAGTCTTGGCTCAAAATTTACACTGGCCAAGGGCTGAGGGTGCTTCGCTGGTGCGTGATCTGTGGGTTTGCATGCGTCCTCCAAGCACAGAAAATGAGTTCAACTCAGGTTCCTCTGTACAAGAGGGACACTGAAGTGCTGGAGCGTGTCCAGAGGAGAGCTACCAGGCTGGGGAAGGGTCTGGAGACCAGGTCATATGAGGAGAGGCTGAGGCAGCTGGGCATGTTTAGCTTGGAGAAGAGGAGGCTGAGGGGAGACCTCATTGCCCTCTACAGCTACCTGAAAGGAGGTTGCAGAGAGGTGGGTGTTGGCCTCTTCTCCCAGCTGAAGAATGACAGGACCAGAGGAAATGGTCTGAAGTTGCGGCAGGGGAGGTCTAGATTAGATATTAGGAAGAATTACTTTACTGAAAGAGTGGTCAGGCACTGGAACAGCCTGCCCAGGGAGGTGGTTGAGTCACCATCCCTAGAGGTGTTTAAGAAACGTCTAGATGTGGTACTTCAGGGCATGCTCTAGTGGCAGAGATTGTAGGTTGGTGGTTTGTGGGGTTTTTTGGTTTTTGGGTTTTGTTTTTTTTTGGTGTGTGTATGGTTGGACTTGGTGATCTCAAAGGTCCTTTCCAATCATGATTCTATGATTCTTCCATGTCATGTCCAGGTGTCAAGTGCTGTGGTTTCGGTGTGCGCATGTTTATGAAGAAAACCCGAAGAAATTAGTGTAGTTCCCTAAATTGGATAAATGCACCTGTCCAGGCAGAACTAGGTTCCACATTTGCTCTGGTCCGAGCAGTTAGTGTTTAATCAATATGCATTTTATCCACCTTTTACTCCTTGCTAGCATGAGGTAAATACACTGCATAGGTGTAATCAGAGGCTTCATCCCTTGGTCTTAGAGGTTTTACTCTCAAGGCTAGAGTTCAAGATTTCGTAAGCAGCTAGGAATTAGCCACTGTCGCACCGAAGGAGGTCTGTACCTCTGAGAATCAGCCTGCGAGCCGTACCAGGGGGAAATAATTTGCTTCCTGAGCCCTCGGAGTAATAATTAATTTATATCACGGGATTTTCGTAGGACTGGGAGCAAAGGGGAATGCAGTGGCAATGGAATAATCCAAGACCTGGCTGCCAGTGGTTTTCCTTAACCTTACTGCTTGTGAAGCAGGAGATTTGTATCCACTGCATGAAGGGCAAAAAGCAGGAGGCTGCAGTAAGGCTGGCCGGCCTCGGCTGCTGCTTCTTACCCTAGCAGGGCAGCAGGCTCCTGACTCCTGCACGGTTTGAAACACGCAGGTTGGGAAAGCAAGAGGCAAAACCCCGCTGCTCGGCTGACGGGCAGCAGCTTGTCCTTTCGGGGAGCCTGGCTGGGTGCAGGTGGTCGCCAAGGCTGCGCAGTCGCATCGTGTAGAGCTGCAAGGTGGCCGCCTCCTCCTCCCAACACACACGGCAGACGGGCAGATTCCCGTTCCTGAAGGGGACAGAGAAAGTTTTTGGAGTGTCATTTTCATGTGAGAACAGTGACAGTAATAGCTGTAGCTAATAATAGGAAGAAATTACTCGGCATTGTGTTGTTACCCTACTGCTGTCTTAATTGCTGTATCAGTGGGCTTAATCGCCAAGATGCTCCCGACAAGAGAAGTGACTGTGGGCTTTCACGCCGCACTCGGAGATTGTGAGAGATTTTGAAGTCAGAAAGCCAGCTGAGTACAGGAATGTGCACCCTTGCAAATCAGACAGTTCCTACCGTTTCTGGAAATGCAAGGACATGGTGAAATTGCCAAACTGAAATCAATTCTTTTTGCTGTAAAAATTCTGCAAGTGCTCAAAGGTCACTGTGACTGTATTAACTTCAGGGACTTCATTAAAAGATTCATTCTTTTAATTATGAAGCACAGTGTGGGTGAAAAAGTCCTTTTCATGGAACCCCCACCCTAAGAACAGAAATGATGTTTGATTAATACTCCTCTTTCTCAGAGGTGCTTAATACAGCATACAAATGCGAAGATTGATTAAGTAAAACTCTCAGAATTTCTAAGACTTCTGTAGCATTGAAAATGTTGAAATGCAGCACGCTGTCTGTAGGGTAGTGATGAGAGAAAGCTTCGTAATTAATGAGTGAAGTGGTGAAGGGTTACAGCTAACAGCTGATCCAGTTGCCGGCAGAAGAGCTGTCTTACAGCAGCCCGGGTGACACAAACGTGATAATTCTGGCCTGTGTGTGTCTGCATCCCCTCAGCCCAGCTCATATTTATTTATTTAGTGGTATTTGCCCGGCCGGAGAGGCTGCAGTCTCTGTTCTGGGAGATATCCAGGACCCAGCTGGACAAAGCCTGGCAGCCGAGCTCCCGTCCCCCGGCGCTGGCCCGGTTACCTCCCGGTCAGAGGAAGGCTTGCAATGCTGTCAAAGGTACCGAGCCATGTTTTATTGCCAGCTCCAAAGAGAGTTAGATAGATCATAGAATGTGTTGGCTTGGAAGGGACCTTTAAAGGCCATTTAGTCCAACCCCCCTGCAGTAAGCAGGGACACCTTCAACTAGATCAGGTTGCTCAGAGCCTCATCACGCCTGGCCTGGAATGTCTCCAGGGATGGGGCCTCCCCCACCTCTCTGGGCAACCTGTTCCAGTGTCTCACCACCCTCATTGTAAAGAACTTCTTCCTAATGTCTGATCTAAACCCACCCTGCTCTAGTTTAAAACCATTGCCCCTCGTCCTATCGCTACGTGCCCTTGCAAACAGCCCCTCCCCAGCTTTCTTACAGGCCCCCTTCAGGTACTGGAGGAGCCTTGTCTTCTCCAGGCTGAACACCTACCTACTAAAGCGGTAAGGACAGTTGCATCCTGAGGAAATGGGAATTATTTTAGTTGTGGCCTAAACCGCACTGTCCGCGCTCTGCTAAGCTGTAACTCTTCAGCTGTGTGCTTCGGTAGCTGAAATAATTGGGAGACTGTAAAAGTAAATACGTTTTTAGTCACTGCTGCACTGCTTGTGAAAAGAGTGGTGCTTTCATTCACGCTGCTTAATTAGAGTTGCTTTTCACGCTGCTGCACTGGAGGAGGTGTCAGCATTTCCAATATAAACTACCGGAGGTAGGGGGTAAAAGCGGTCAGGTAAAATGAGTTCTTAGAGCACAGGGATTTTACAAGCCTTTGGAGAACAATCAGAAGTATATATTTGGTCTAGAAAATTCCTAAGCCAAATGGAGAGGCGCTGGATAGCTTGCGTTGCCTCACTTGTTACCTCTGGTGTATCAGTCGTCGCTGCAGTGACAGAGCTCGTGCCTTACAAGAGAAAGGAAACTTTTTCATCTCCTTACTGAGGAGGGAACTTCTCTTTCAAAGCGAAAGACTGGCTAAATTGTTTACCTGCTGTAAATCAAAACAGTATGAGGTGAATGTTGCTTGGGATGCAGAGGCAGGTACTGAAATGTCAAAATTAACGTTGCCTGTGGAACCTGAAGTTTTGATCCCTTCAGCGCCTCTTCGTGCCACGGCTGCTGGGCTGGCGGAGGGTGGTCGCTGCAGAAGAGAGCACAGCTCATGGCACAGGTCTCCGTCGTGCAGCCTTCTCTGGCTGACCTGCTCTATCGTTTACATTTTAGTCCCTCTGAGTTGGCCTTCGATTCTCCCACATTCATTCCTCTTTGTCTTAAATTAGTGCTCGAAATACTTCCCCAGCCCCAAAAGCCACGCGGCTGTTAAGGTTGCAGTTAGGAAGTTCCTTGTGACACAGGTGGTGTGCTTCCCAATATTCCTGTTTTCTTAAAGAAGTAGTCGATTATTGTCAGGTATGTTAAAGTTGATAACTTTGCTTACGGAAGAGAGGAACAAAGGTTTGAGCAGACTAAATAGGTATAGGACATATATTATCCTTAAGGCTCCAAACCCGTGTTACACGATAGGAGGTTCTAGGTATTTTCTTTTAAATCACTGTGTAAACTCAACCTTTCTCCTCTGTGTGCGATGTTATGGTAGTATCCATGATCACATCCTGGTTTTCCCCCACTGGACTGCTAACTCATGTCTTGTGTAGCACAGATGATGCTCTCTTCAGGAAGGGTTTTATTTTTCATTTCCCCTTTTGGCCACGTATTCACCAGACGTACAGATCTACCTGATACTACAAAGAGCTTGCTAAGAAGGCGGAATTAACAGTTTTCACCTAGGCTTTTCTGTGGTATCTATCTCAGTGCATTCCCAGGCTTCACAGGAGTGTGGCGAGGCAGGAACTGGCTGGCGTTGCCCAGAAAGGAGCCATCAGCGCCGCCAGGGTGGGGGGCAGTGTGGCGGAGATGACCCCAACCCCATCACTCAATGACTCGTCTTCGCGTTCAGGAAAAGCGGCGCGTTCATCAGGTCGTTGTCAAGGTTGTGTTGGGGCGCGAGGCTTAGTTAGCTCAGGTGCTGGGATGTGATGAGACAGGCAGGGAGGAGGGACGGGCGATTATACCAGGGGACAGTTTCCTTCACTTTCTTGGGGTTTGTGTTAGGTTTGGAATGTTTTTGGCACACAGCACACGCAGAAACAACCTCCTCCTAATAGGTGAAGTAAACATTTGAACATCAGCATTTTTTTTTTCCCCCTTGAAAACCAAATTATGTCTACGCTACTTATTTAGCATGCATCTGTTTAATTAACGTTGCCTCATGCCATGCCAGATCATCGGGAATGAACTAAGCAACAGCAAACAGACTCGTGTCGTGCTCAGGAGCAGAAAGCCCTGTGTTTGAGTGATCTCGGCACTTCTCTGTGTCGTTCATAAATTGCCTATAGGTTTGTAAGAACAGCTGTGAAAGCCCTGAAAAGAAGTAATAAGGTATGGTGCTACAGGACGGTAGTCTGTGGGTGCCTTTATTTTTGTTCTTTATATCTTTTTTCCGCCTTCCAGAAGTCCACTTTTATTTGCTCGAGCTTTAAGAGAGGCTTTACTGCAGAGTGCAACTCAACTGTCTACATGTTAAGGACTGAAACAACAAACTTGTGTTTGATAAACCACACAAGCACAAGCGGTTTAAGTCCTTTGCAAGGAGACAAGGCACCAAAATTAGGCTGTGCGTAACTTTTGAGTTTTTAAGCAGCAGGGGCTCTAGGTTTTTTTCCGTTGTGCAGCACAGTGCTTTGTTGACCTGCAATGGAAATTAATACGCTGTAGTGAAGCCTAGATGCACTTCATTCATGGCGCCTCAGACTTGCCTCTGCCTCTTGACTGGCTTTGCACTGGTTTTCTTAAAGATTGCAAAGCTCCAACGTACCGTAAGGCTTTAGGAGATCCATTTAGATTGCAGCAACTAAAAATACTAGTTTGGAAGTAACGTTCTCTTTGTTACTAAAGGTCATGAACAAGTACTCCCCCATTGTATCGAAGTGCTATGGAAAACTAACCCAGCAAAAGCCCGCACGCATGTAGGTAGAGCCAGGAGATCGCCCTGCCATGTTTGTGTCATTAAAATAGAAGTAATTCCTCCAGCAGTGACGCTGGAAGAGGTCGTCTTGTCTTCACAGTCCTCCCGCTCCAACGGCACCTCGGTTTACAGCACGGATAAGCTGCAGTTTGCAATTTTGCATGCAGAAAATAGCTCAAAACAAGAGACAAAACAAAATGCTCAAGAGCCAAAATTACCGCCCATTCTTGTAGTGTGATTAAGTTTCCCATAACACGTAGACCAAAAGGGAGCTCTGTAACTGACAAATGAGAACAACGCAACTTGAGACAAGGTGAGAGAAATCAGACTAAATTTATTGATGCTTTGAAGACCCACGGTATTTTTTTTTTTCCCACACTCCAAAAAGCTGGTGGTACCTGTACGCTATTCAGTACTTCAGCTCGCGCTCCTGTTTCAGCTGGAGACCCCCTCGCCTTTATTAGGATTACAAACGGGCCCTCAGTTGCCATTTGGGAGAACTGAGGCACGGTTTCACCTGTGAGAGCCTTTGGTGGCCAGAGGAAGCCAAAGCGGTGCCACGGGGCAGCGTGAGGCGCGGGTTTGTTCTGCTGGCGGAGGTGGGCCGGCGCTGACAGCGAGCTCGGTCCTTGGGGTGTTACAGCACAAAGCTTCCTTCGCTGTCATTGAAGAGCTCATCGGAAATTTTTATCTTTAAAATTCTCAGCGTTGTGCTTAGTCCACTGAGAGAAAGGAAAAGCTTGCTGCTAGCCACCACTACAAAAATAGAGAACAGAGTGTTGGGCTTTTTTCCAGAAGAAATACTTCCCTAAATATTGCCTCAAAAAAAGCTTGGGTTGCGTGTATTAAGAAATGCGTTTATATATAAATAGGAATGCTTTACCAGATCAACAGTTTGATAGGGACTGTGATGCTATAAACCCCGAAATGCTACAGCGGTCGTGTTGTTGAGCTAAAATCATCAGCTGCTTTGGCAGTTGTAGGTTGCGGCCCTTGGAGAGTGCACTGAAGTTAACCAAATAATCTGATTTAACGAACGCGTATCCACCTGAAATGGAGAGATGCCATAGTTTATGGCTGATCCTTTCCCTCCAGGGAAGGCATCGAGTACCTAGAGTTTCCATGGCGGCCAGTTGCCTGGTAGTGAAATGAAAAGTGCAGTTATGCTGAAAAATCAAATCGGTGGTATTTTGGTTTTTCCCTAGTTAGCAGATTTTCAGCGAGTTAAGCAGCACTTTGGGATTCGAGTTCTTTTGTTTGCTTTTTAACCCCTGCAGATGGACTGCCAAGTCAGAGTAAGATGCCACTTCTTGGTAATGACCCGTTATCAGTAAGCTGTTGTTTGCATGCGAAATTCTCTGTGGCTCTCCTAAGAAGTGTTTCTTTCTGTGTTTCAGCTTGTTAGTGACTTATTGGAATTCTGTTTCTACACCTTCCGAGAGTCTCAGGCACTGAAAGTCGAGTTTCCAGCCATGCTGGTGGAAATCATCAGTGACCAGCTACCAAAGGTGGAATCTGGGAATGCCAAGCCCCTGTACTTTCACAGGAAGTGATAGAAAATGTCTTAAATGGAAGAACTTTGCCTTAAGTTTCCCTGTGTTATTCCACACCCATGAAGGACCCAAGAAACCATATTTTAAACATGCTATTTACACTCGTTCAGCAGTCTCTGAATAGTCTAAAATCATACAAAGGGTTTGGGGAATGGAAAGCAGTTGACTCGGATTTGGCAAGACCTAGATGTTTGGAAATTACCCCATAACCCTAAAACACTTAGAAAATGTTCCTGTTCCTCTGGATGAAAAGCCATATCTAGTCAATAACTCTTTGATTTTGATATTTTAACAGATGGAGTTTTAAATATGCCATGTAGTTTCTGGTATTGTTTGCTTGTTTTAAAAGGGTTCAAGAACTAATGAGAACTTTTTAAAGCTTACCCTTGGTTTGCACATAAAACGTAAAGTCAATATGGGGCATTAATATTCTTTTCTTGTAAAAAAAACAAAAACAAACAAAAACTATATATATACACACATATATACACACACACAGAAACCCTAACGTGTAAAGTAATAACAGAACATTTGGTGTGGAATACTCTGTTATCCCCACCTGTGGCATTTGTTATCCCATGTTATCCCATCATAGCTGATATACACTGTGTTAAGTGTCCATTTACTATTTAATTAAAAAGGATAAGATGCGAAAACAAATGCCCTGGTATCAATTTATAGTATCTATTGTGCTGGCTTTACAAATAATTTTTTGCAGTCTTTTGCTGTACTGTACATTGCTGTATGTATAAATTGTGAAGGACCTGAACTAAGGTGTACGGAACTTTTGTAAATGAGACAAAAAAAATCTTTAATGGTTAATAGGATGAACGGGAAAGTATTTTTGAAAGAACTCTATTTTGCTGGAGACTATTTAAGTACTATCTTTGTCTAAACAAACAAGGTAATTTTTTTGTAAAGTGAAATGTTCTGCATGCATAATGAACCGTTTACAGTGTATTTAAGAAAGGGAAAGCTGTGCCTTTTTTAGCATCATATCTAATTTACCATCCTACGGTATCTGTTGTAAATAACCACACTTAACCTTTTCAGTTGTATTTAAGCCTTTCTGTTTTCCTCTATACTTTCCTCCCTTTTGTCTCGCTTGCAAGCGTACGTGACTTGAGCACACCTTAAGAAATCCTGCTTCATATTTCTGTAGGAAACTACACTCTGTTGTGTTTGCCACTTTCCGAAGGTTTCATTTAACAAGACAAATTACGGTCTCTCCAAAGCTTTTGCCAGCTTAATGATACAGTGAGTTCTTGCCCTCTGTCCCCTTTCTCTCTCGGGGGAGCGGGGGTGAGTGAGATGTTGAATGATTTTTCTTTTTTTTATTAAGGTTTCCCAGATAGGTTGTTTGTTTTTCCTTTGAATACTGGATACATAAAGCATCTTAAAAGGTCAGATTATTATTTCAGAGGGGGGAGAGCGATTTCTGACGATGATGAAGGGAACATGCAGATCATTACAGTAAGTATATTGAGCAGATTTGTACTGGTGAGAGGGATAGTAAGGTACCGATAAGGGCAGATTAGCTGAGTAGAATTTTTAGTGATAAACTAAAAGCGTATGTAATTTTGTAAGCATTTTTGTAATAATCAGAATACACCTGAGAAGACAAATGTTCACACTACAAGTTCCACTCGGTTGGTCTGATTTTGTCTCAAAAATGTTTTCTCTAGAATAAGACTGCAAAGAAAAAAAAAATTTTTGAGGTGATTTTCACTATTTCACAATTTATAAGCAAATAGAAAATTTTGGAGTAGAACAGAGGACAGGTGGACTTTTCTGAGGCTCAACTGTTGCTACCATACGCTCACATTTAAATAGAATAGTTTTTTGGAGTCCTAATCTCTAGTGCTCTCTCTGGGTGCCACTGGTAATTGTGAGCTCCAGTTTGTCCCTTGGCCGGTCAGAATGTAGCATTTCTTTTAAATGGTGGTCGAATTAAGAATTCTACACCCTTTCTGAGTCCAAATTCGGAGGTGCGCTTTGGTGCACTGAGACAGTCAGTGCTACTTGTCTTTTTAAATGACACCTGCCTTATGCAATGGGTAATCTGTAAAGACTGTATTCAGAGAGGTTTTTTTATATATAAATATATACATACATATATTATTTGCATTTTGGAAGTCTAATTCATAGGCAGATCTTTAAATACTGACCTGCACAGCAATATGAAAGCCAAACTTCCAACGTGAGATACACAGCATGCAGACTGGTTGTTTACAGTAAAGACACAGTCATACATCCATCTTTCCATTTACATTTTTTTTTTAAAGTCTAAAATAGAAAATTTCAAAGCCAGGTTCTGGGTGAATACAGTCTGCAGCAGCTTTTTATATTAACAAAGTTACTGCCTCCTTTTCTGTCTCAGAGTAACTTTGCTTGATTAAAATAGCAAAGCCATATTCTACACTTCACTGTTCAATGCCTGTCCCAGTCCAAATTGTTGTCTGTTTGCTCCTATTTTTGTACCTTATTACTTTTAATCTTGGTTTGGTACAATTCATAATTCACAGAAACTTCATATAATTAAACACACTAAAATTAGTTTTAAAAAGCAATTTATATCTTTATGCAAAAACGTATGTCTGTCTTTGCAAACAACTGTAAGCAGATTATAATAAATCCTTTACTTTAATCACCTGTTGTTTATGAAACCATTCATTGATTATTATTTTTTGCTAGAGATCATTGAAGTAATAGATACAATTGGATATAGATGTTGTAAGAGGCAGTATTCTCTTATCGAGGACACTTAAGCAGAATAGCCATCACTTTTTTTATCTAAACCTGTGTACAGCAAAAAAAGAAAAAAAAAACCAACAAAAAACAACCAACCCTAGTTTTTAGCTACTGGGAAGTTACGTTCTTTTTGAATTTGTTTAGAATGAAATAGGCATTTGTCTCCTGCAAAATACAAGACAAAACTAAAACACCTTTTCGAAGTGGGCTTCTGTTCATTGAGCTAAATTATTTTGTTGTAAGAAGGAACGGGGATATACAGCAAGAGCATTGTATACACGGTTAAAAATGTAAAATAGTGTTAATGTACTGCAGTGGGTATTTCAGGAATACTACACATCGCGCGACTCAGCCAGTTGCGCACGATAAAATAGAAAAGACTAAAGTTTGCAAAATCGAAATCTTATTAAAAAGATACTTTACAATCAATAATGCAAAAAGCTAATTCACAGGGTGGTGTTTTTCACTGACTTGTTTAAACATTTATGAAATTAAACAATTCTACAGTTAATGCACTTTTAATTGTTTATTAAAGATTTGACTTTTTTCTTTTTTTAGAGCAATGTTTTCAGCTGGAGGTCAATGACTTGATAAGATAGACAGCAGTTCTGAGGCCAGGAAGCTCAGAGGAATGTTTAAGAATTCTTGGAGTTTAAATAGATTCCTGGATGAAAAATAAAAGCAGCCAGCAGTATGGTGTAAACAGTAAAATCTATGCATAATGATGCATTTATAATTAGGGGTTTGCTTCTGTATGTTTAAAGCTTTTTAAATAAATAGAAAATATTGTTTGGTCTTTATGTTAATGTCTGCAAGTACCTATTTTTCTTTTTCCTTTTTTTTTCTTTTTTTTTTTTTTTTTATACAAATTGTACAAATATACATGAATTAAACTGGTTTGATTGCAAGTATTTCTTGCATTTTAATCTCAGATAGGTGCTGGTGCAGCGATACCCTTAGCGACAAGCTTCTGCTCATCTAGAAACGATATTAAGTAACATAAAGTAATTAACCATGTAACAGAACATCTTTCTCCGTACATCCAGAAATTCGGTTTCTTCAAGCTCCGTTAATTGGGATGACGCAGCAGGTGTGATGGCTTCAGCTAGAGAGCGGCTTCTGGCGCCGTAGAGTAGGGATTGCCCAACTACGAGGAATTTGTTTGACCTAACCCTGGATAACGGTGCTTGCCAAACGAGGCGCTGCCCCTGCCACACGCGCAACCTACATCCCGCTCAAACCAACCCACCCAGCAACCTTCACGGAGCCGGACGAGGCTGGCTTCCAGTCTCTGTTAGCCCAGAGCTGCCGTGCCCGTTGACCAAAGTTAGAATTTCTCTCACGGAGAGAGGGACTCGCTGTTTCACCTACACAGGGTTTCCCCGGTGACTAAATCAAACTGCCTTCTCGGGGTCAGGTCTGTTCCGAGTATAATGGTGGTGAGACAGTTAGAAGGGGAAATAAAACTCTGGCTATCTTGGTTTGTTCTGCGCACTCTTGCGCTCAAAAACTCACCCCCGAGTTCTAGCTCTCTGGTGTAAGACCACCATCCCACTGAGTTCTGGGTTTTTTTAAATAACAAGTTACACAAACTTTTTATTGCCTAAAATCCTTGCACCTGCCTTCTGTTTGCTGAATTGTCAGAAGGAAGGAATAGCAGAGGATCAGCAGTGTTAAGAAAAATTTCCCATATGTTTACAAGCAGATGTATCTGTCATATGCTGTTCTAGAAATAAGAAAACGCTATCGCTACGTAAAAACATAATGAAACTTGTAATCTGACCTCAAGCTGGGATGCTGCTTTCTTTCAGGTATCTACAGAGGCTGGGAGTTTGTGATGAGTACGATATTACTAAGATAGAAAGGAGTGGAAAAAACGCCCTTTCAGTTCAAAGGTTTTGCAAGGTAAAACATGCCGTGCCATAAGGTTTTCAAAAGAACAGGTTAATTGTAGCTGTCGGAAGGATGAAGTTTATTTAGTGCTTACCTGCGGTTACTGCAAGCACAGATGAGGACACTCTGTTGAACTCCAATGTAGAAAATGATGTCCGAGGCACATTCAGCTTCAAAGGTGAGAAGTCCAGCGAAGACTTTCAGTTAAACCGTGTTTAGCGCTGATGCATTTACAGCCTCCGTCACCCCCCTGTCGGCTACTGTTCTCTTTAAGTAAGTTGCAAACCAGGTAAGAATGGTGAAATGGGTTAAGAGAACAAGGAACAGAGCACTGAGAAAGGCAAGTTTCTCCCTGAGTCTTTTCCGTGATACAATTACAAAGGCTCAGCTAGCAAAAGCTGTAAGCAATGTAGCAGGAACACTAATTTTCATTACAGGGCAGATAAATCAGCAAATGAGATTTTTCTTTCACTCCTGATGAAAGATTGGGCATCAGACAGAAACCTGCCATGAAGATCAGCTGGGACAGTGATTAACAACATTCAGCAGCCTGAAAACCCCAGGGATTTTCACCCAGCAGAGTGAAACTGCTGCCTGGCCAAGGCACAGAGCTGCACACTGTCCAGCGACTAACACAGCCTGTAAATTCCTACTGATCCCAGCTAGTCAGGAGTCTCAGCTTTTCCATTTTAATTATTCAGCAAACACACGTTCGACCTTAATCCCCAGCCTGAGGGATTCAGTCTCTGGCCCCACAGTCATGGCAAGGCAAACGTCATTTTGCATAAAACGCTCAAAATAGGGTGGGTTGTGGTTTTTTTTTTCCCTAATTCACCCTCTCTAATTTCCAGCCTGTGTCATGCTTTCACTGCCACGAGTCTCAGCTTTTGAAAACTGTCAAGTCCATGCCCCTCTGCACAACAACCGGCGCATGGCAAGGGAGGGGGGACATGAGCAGAAGATCTAGCTGAACCTGTACCCACGGCTGTGACACGAGGGCTGTTCCCTGGAGAGGACGGAGTCAGGCCAGACCCATGGATAACAACCACTCCTGCTGCCAGGCCAGAAGAGAAGTGCCCTTCGACCAGCTTTCTCCACAACTGATTCCCTGTCCTCCTTCCTGCCTCAAGTTAACTGTGCATTCCTCTGCTCTTCCCCGATCTACCAAACCATGGAAAAGATGGAGAAGAGGCATGCCCTAAGGCCCAGCTTCAGGAAAGAAAACCATCTCAAAGGATGGGAAAGGGGCCTGACTTTCTTTATGTGATTTTTAATTTTTAGCATCCTTCAAATCTCTACTTCCAGTCAGTATGAGGGCATCATTTACAGCAGTGTTCGGCAGTGAGGATGCAGAATGAGGTGTGCCATGGCTACCTGGCTGTAGGAGGCTGTACTCAGAATGAGTAGGACTGGGCTGATGTGGAAACCCGTACGGTGGGTAGCAGTTACCACAACTCCATTCCTAAGAGGCAGCGTGGTTAGCCTGAAAGCCAGATCTGATCTGGCATAGCTCACACCACTGCCTTTAAGACAATGTCTAGGACGTGAGAAAGTTTGGATTAGTATTACCTCTGGCTCAGTGTATCACTTCTCAGCAGAAAAGTTTTCTTCTTGTTTGGGTTCTGCGCGGCTCCAGAAGTAACAGGAGTCTCAAAACATCTCACCTAAAGGCAAACAGGGTCACAGGACTGGATAGAAGAGACACTAAGTCTTTTATTCCTTTTCTATATATCTGCCTTTTTAAGCAACCTCAGTTAAACAGGAAAAAAAAAAAACAAAAAAACCCCACCAAACCACAGAGCTACAGCTGAGAAATACATTGAGAATTTTGGAAGAGAGCAGCGAGAACAAGATCAAACGTGCGCTGCACGTTTAAAACAACAACAAAACAAACGGAAGTGACTTAAAAAGCTTGTAAGCTTCAAGTTATCACAGCTTCACTATCTGACGAGCCAGCACACCTAGCTGCCGTGCCTACTAGGCTAATACCAAAGATTTACGTTCTCCCTCTTCTTTCAACATTTCCCACCAACCGGCAGCCATGAAAACTGAGTCTGGACACACAAACTCCATCCTGCCTCCAGAATGACTCCTTCAGGCCACAAATGAGTTGATGAGAGCTGTGGGCCCAGGCAACACAATCCCCGGCCGAAAGAGTGCTTTGCCAAGTGAACAAATCTGAGAAGGAAACCTGCAAGCTGTTGCCGTATGTATCGGTGCAACCGTTTCCTTAATATTGACTCAGGGAGCAAATTAAAGAACTTGGTCCCCTTCACAGAAGTCCAAAAGTCACCTTCAGTGCTTGGGTCAGCCACTACGCCAAGACAAGAACTGCCTAAAAGCTGTATGGCAGAGAGTCACTGCTCAAATACCAGGAGAATACACCAAATTAAACTCCTCCAAGCTATGAGGTTTAGCGCTGGAGAGCTGGACTGACTTGGCCCACCATTGCTCCATCTGGAAGTGATTTGTGCGTACTCCAATGGTCTATGCAGTCTGGGCAAAAGAACAAAATAATGCTATGGAGTTAAATCTTAAGGGGAAAAAAGCCATCCCAACCTCAAGGCAGCATTAACCATTAACTGGTTTACTAATCACATTAGTTAGAAAAACTTGCAAGCTAAGTACATCTCCAGTAAATGACTCCAAATCCACGTAGTCCCATTTAACAAATAAGCGAGCCGGTATTAGCATGTCATCCCGTCATATTTTCCTGCATCCTCTCCACGGCCTCCCAGAGGGTCTTGCTTGAAGGACAGAAAAATACAAAGATTAATGATAAACTGCACATATCTTTTTTTTTTTTTTTTTTAATCATAAGGCACAGCTTTGTACGCCAAAAGATTTCTGCAAGCTTTTTCTACGACGACAGATAACTCTCTTATTACTCAAATAGTTCTACAAATTCTGAGGCAGCTACTTGAGGATTCTGATACTACGAAGTATCATTAAGACCTTACAATTGAAAATTACAGGGGAGGAAGAAAGGGAAGCTCGAGGAGGAGCCAGCCAGCCAGCAGACAGATAAAATGCAAGATGCCTCCAGGATGCAGAAGGATCATAGCCAGAGATCCTCTCTTCCTTCTGGCTGGAGCTTGCAGAGTTGCCTATTTTAAGTAAGGAGCCTGCTTGAGCCTGACTGCATACAGCTGCCAATAATTATTTCACATCATAACTTACAGAACCAGAGCAAAACATTCTCCGACATAGGAATGACTTAGGTCAAATAGCAAATAACATTTTATTTCATTTACAGTGATATTTTTGAGTAGCAAAGGAACCATGACATACAGGAGCCTGTAATAAAAGTTCATGTGTTTTATCTTTATAAAATAAATGAAATCATACACACAATATAAACAAATGTGTTCTTTGAAGACATTTGAAAAATGTCATGTCTTGATACCTATTATTTTACTTACTGGTGTCTGTTCCATGCCGTCTCTTCCATTTTGAAATAGAATGTAATTGTCAGCATGATAGCTTTTTTTTCATCCAACAGTATTCTCAAAATCCAAAAATGCTGGTTATCGATGCATAATCTCCAGGACGCTAAGTTTATAAAAATCTTCACCTGATAGCCGAGTCACAGATCAACCAGATATTTGACTTAAAATACTAGTTACCTTGCAAACAAACATACCACTACTGCACGTAACAACTGAAAAAAGCACCCTATTAAAAAATTAACCTGTCCCTCCATCCCCCTTTCTTGTCCCCCCACCCACTCCAACCCTTAAAGAATCTTTTTTTGTAATTCATATTTGGCAACACTTAATGTCTTTATACAGATTAGGATCTTCAACCCATAGTCAGGCTCTTCGTTGATTAAAAGCAGTCACAAAAGTAGAGAGAAGTGACTATAACAAAAATCCATGGATACCATGTACACCTTCTTGGCGTTCAATGCACAAAGCTATAAAAGCTGAACATAATTTTGTGGAATAAGTCCTCTCTTGCCATTTAGTGTGCCTTCTAGCCATCCTGGTTCTCTGGAAAATTGCACTGCAAAAGAAAAGGAAAAAAATTACTGCATCTTTTTATGCTTGAGGTAGTACTCTTAGCTTTAGCTCCATGACGCCAGGCAAAACATCCATAAAAACATCGAGTCTTCTGCAATGACCAGTTTAAGCATCTGGCTAAGAAAGACGAAGAGGATGATTAACTTACATACTTGCGTAAGTGAAATAGCTTTTAGGTGCAGGAGACTTCATTAAGGAAACAGTTAATGGAACTTAGAACGGGTTTATAAAACAGAAAAGGGGGAGAAGTTAGAATTCCTATCAAACAGTGGGGGGCAAAGCAAGACCAAAACCACCTTGAGCAGAGGTGATGAATCTGGAAGCTCAGAGCCATAGAAAAAATGGCAGCAGACCTTACTCTGCATGAAAAGTAAGCATGGAAAATATTACAGGGGAAATAGAGCCAGATCTCACTCCAGGTACCATCTCTTCACAGAGTAGAGCTGCTATCAGAAGAGCCCGATGGACAAAACTTGAATTATTCTTCTGGTTTAGTCCTCTCTCTGAAATTCCAATACGTAGTGCTATTCACAAAACACAAAGGAAGGGCTTGAAGGATAACGCCGTGTTCCTTATTGCCACCCTAAGTGTTTAGCACTGCTGAGCCCAAAGTTTATGCAAGAGTATCCGTGAATCTAAAATAAGAAAAATCTCAGCTCTAGCCTCTACAGGCCCCACAAGTTATTCTGTGAGCAACAGAACTAATGAAATCTGGCTTCCTATATATATTTTGACCACATTTGACAGGAAATTAAAAAAGAAGCATAAGCCTCATTTTTTTTGGAAAACAGGCTTAGAAGTCCTCAAATTCCCCTATCAAATTTGTTATAAGAATATGATACAGGTACCTACTTACCTATGTAACTGCAAAATCCCACACTTTCAGCGACCTACGGTATTCTCTGCCATATTAATTTATCCTCACAGTTCTTCTGAGACAGACATTATTTAGGGAAGAGATCAGACAAATGCTGAAACACGCTGCCAGCCATGTCAGTGCCTTATTTAAAACACATTAACACATTGGGGAAATGTGATATTTGTAGCCTTCTACAAATCAGGGAAATAACAGTTAAGAGAGAGCAGCATGTTAAGTCTCACTTTCAAAAGCACTGTAAGGCTCTAAATTTGAGCACTTAAAACATACTTTTCTCTAGTTTTTTCCTCGTGTCCTATTATTGTCAGACAGTGAAGCTGGAAGCTGTGCTCAGAAACCCCAGTTTAAACAACAGCTACAGCTCCAAGGAATCCAGAAAACAAAACTGCTTTCAAATGATACTGATAGTTTAGATTCGGATCAAAAGCCTGGGCTTATATTTACAATGAATCTGAATCTTTGACAGAAGATTCCAAAGGAAAAAAAAAAAATACACAGAAAATTACCTTTTAGAATCTCTGCGCGCACAGTAACTTACATTGCTATTAGTAATTAGCAGGCCCTCCTCTGCCTTTGTAATTTTTATTCCACAATTACAGAGTACACGTGCATTTGAAACTGCGTCGCTGACACCACCACAAACCTCCCTGCAGAAGCTCCACGGCAGCGGCTGTAATTCTACCCCTTCCAGCAAATACGCCAGCAGCTGTAGCGAGCAGCCAAAGCTCCCCCTGAAGTCTCCCGTGCCTACGGAGCACATCTGTATTACAGGAAACAAACTCCAAAAAAATGACAGATTAGGAAGAAAAACAACTAGAAAACCTGGAAGCAGGAAATCTCTACTTGTCCTCTGGAGCTCAATCTCAAGTTACATTAGAGAGAGGACAGATATTACTGGCATATGAGTGTCTATAAATCAAAGGCCTGCTGGAAATGAGGGGAGCCCTCGTCTGAGAGGATCACACTGAAATTTAAATTTACCTAAAATTTGCCCAGGGGAGGAAATGCTCAAACTGTGATGAATCACTTGGCTCAACACAACAGCAAATTTCAGAAGAAACATTTTCTAAACAAGTTTGATAACATAACGCTGAAGTCACCGAACAGCAGCACGTTCAGAGATAACGCACCATGGCCGGGCAACGGGCCTTGAGTGACAAGTACCATTTTGACCCCAGAAGACTAGACGTGGATGGTACAACTGAGCTCTGTGCTTGGGAAATTAAATATTACAGATGTACATTACGCAGCCCAGGGCCTCGTAATTTGTTAGCAGAAGTTTCTTGCAACCTCTGCGAAGACTGAAGAAAGAATCAGCACTCAGACTACACGCAAAATGACCATTTCTAGAGATCAGGTTTTTTTTAAAAAACGCACCAAGAAGTAATTCTTCATATGGGGCAGCAGTGACGGCTCTCATGTCGGGTAAGACTTCTGCCCCCATTCAAATCACCTTACACACGAAGTAACCCTTATAAGTAACAGTAACCCAGATAACCCCGTACATCGCTGACTTCATCTGCAGGCAAACGATATTAATGGGGAAGCTGTCCAAATGTAAAGCTGCTTTCAGCTCCAACCATCCTGTTTTCTTTGCTAATCCATTTCCGAAGTTTAGCATCCAACAGCATTCATTTAAAATAAAAAACACCACACAAAAGACATTTTGCTGTCATGCACAGCTCCTCTTAAACCCAGGACACGGGCTATTTCTGAAAAAATACCCTGCTTAAGAGAAGATGTTCCGTAGTGTCCCCTTTCTGTCATTTCTTCTCCGTCAACAACGATTACAGTTCTTAGCACTTTCTCGGTCCTGCCTCATTTAAAAATACCTTCCTGCAGAAACCACAGATTTGGCCTTAAAACTACAACTCATTATTGGACCAAGCATCCCATAGGACTAAGTCTTATGTCAGCTAGGGACAGGAGGGGAAAATACCTGTAGCGTAAAAGGTGTGGAGCAGAGAACTAAAAATTAAACATTTTCAACCAGGTTTAAGAAGCGTATAGCAAGATGACACAAGATAACCGACCAAAGAACCACCACCAAGAGCCCTCACCTCTTAGGTCAGTGGAAATAGCAGCCAAGTTGAGAGCCCAGAGTGGGATGGCGGCTTCCTTCGTACCTGCTGCAAGGCCGTTTCAGCAGTCTCACGCTAGTGGAGGCAAAGCGGAGAGAAGGAGCATGTCTGACCATCAGTAACGACGGCAAGCGCTACGGGACAATCACGCCAGCTCAAATGGACAACCAAAATCAACAGGCTTTCCACTTGCAATGCGATCTCTCAGTACAAACTTTTCTGATTTCATCTTCTCAAGAAACACAATAAGGTCAGCTTGGCATTTGCAGCATTTCTTCTTACTTTGTTGTCTATAGGAAATCGCTTCAGTATTGCCAATGTTATGATTATCGAACTGCAAATACATAGAACTTGCAAGCAGCTCTTGCCACAGACCCAACGCTATAAGCGTTGTTCTGCTTTGGCAGCTCAAAAGTTTCATGGGTCTCAACTACAAATGAGACCAAGACTCATTTCCACAGTGGTATTATTCATTGCCTCGGTGCCACTAACTTTAGCGGGACTGAATCAGACACTGATTCACACTGATTTCCACACTGTTGTGGAAACCAGCTGTTTTGGAAGGGAGCAGAAACTGGGGAGGCAATCTAACACGCATGGTGCCTGGCACAAGAGGGCCTCCCTTTCTGAGGGACTACTTTATCAAAGTAATGACCCCAATAAGCTACATAAATGAGGACTGCATTTTGTGGGCAACAGAAATCTCGCTGCTAAAACCACTACAACGCCACAATACGCTTCCATAGAACTCAGACACGCTGGCCAATTTTTCACCGAGAAATTAAATTAAGGCAACAAAATGTGCTCGCAAGCCCGCCGTGCTTAGAAATCCCTAGGGGGTTTTGAAACAATCCCTGTGGGTAAAGTTGACCGCAAAAATAAACAAATATTTAGCATACTTAGGGTTAGCATGGAATTTGAAATTTTAAAACTTGCTGTTTCCCTCAAGTATGTTGTGAGAAGCAGAATTATCTTGTGGACAGGACACAGGGTTAGGAGTCAAGGGGTCTTCCCCCTGACTCTGCTAAAGATTTACTGCGTGACCACAAATAAAACACTCTGCCTGTAAGGGCTCAGGCTTGCGAACTAAAGCAAACACGCTGATACACCATGACAAATTAGCAAAGGTGGAATTCGGCTGGAGACTGCCCTATTTAGAAGCGTCTAAGCTCCTATTACAGCTGGTGGAGATCCAGTCAATACAACGAACAGAGAGAGCGCCCAAAGAGTACTTTGGCTCACCCTAAAACAGAGGCAAGTGGTTGGTCAGCTGAGTTGCGGCTGAGTTTCCTGAGTGCTGCTGAGTTTCCTGAGTGACCTGTGTGTAGACACTGAGACCTGGGGTCTCTTTCTCCTGAGTTGATTCCCATCCCACCTGACAGCTGAACATCGCTGGCAGTCCCGCACACACACCAACTACAAGGTAAAACGCATCAGTTTAAACATCTTCCATTTTAAAATTTCTCTTCCAGAGACCACTGCTTCCACAACACTGTTGGCAGGAGCAAAGGTTAAGGTCAAACTACCTTCAGTGACTTCTTAAAACTTCTAGCCAAGTCCATAGGAATTTGGTAGTGCTCATCTGGTACTTTTTATTGGTGAAGTGACTGTAACTTTCAGCAGCAGTTTGAGGTAACTACCTCCAAATGGCATGGAGGTATCTGAAAAGGAGAACATCTGTACACAGCCTGTACACTCAGTTTCTCCATGTGTAAAATGGAGATAATTAATGCACATGAATGTTTCCAAGTGCTTTGAAATCCACAGATGAAAGGTGCGCAAAGAAGTAGCTTTATCCTCACTTTTACCTCAGCAAAAGAATTATTTGCACATACAGTGCAATACGGTATTTTGGGAGTACTACTTCTCTTCGATGTAAATCCTTCATTTGTCAGTACCATAAAGACAGTCCAGAAGGCACTGCGTGAATAAGAGGGAAGACAGTGCCTTGGAGTCAAAAACCAGGGACGTTAACTAAGGCCGGCACTTCGTTACACTGGAAAAGACAGCGAGGGATGACAACGGCTGTGTGAACACGGCTTTTTGTGCTCCTGCTATGCTCGGAAGGGACAATCGGTGACACACCTTTCCTGAGGAAAATTACTATAACATAACACTTTCTCGGCTTTCCCCATATTTTCTCTGCCCCAAAACCCGATTTTAAAAATTGTAAAAAGCTTTGGAGAGAGCTATCTTTACAAGTTTTTCAGGAAGCCTTCCTGCTGGCAATACGGACGAGGAATTTTGTTGAGTAAACACCGTTTATGCTATCTAAAATACTTCTCCCTAGTGAAACTCCCATTGACTGACTTCTCTTTCAAGAAACAGAAATTTAGTAACGCTTGGCTCCAAGGCTGGCAAGGTTTCAATGCCAGGCAGTCTGATTATTCTTTCCATGATTATTGGGAATATCTGCTTCAACAACAACAACAAAAATATACAGCCAGCATATGTCTCGCACAATCTCAGATCAAACTCTGCTTCTTCCCATATGTGCCCTTATCCAGCTGCAAACTCTTCGAGCTTTGCCTCTAACCACTTGAATTATATTGTTATGTGCTGTCAATAACATAGCCTGTAGCAACTGGGAAATAAAACTATTGGCACAGCCTAAGGTAAATTGAATTGAAGATTTATAAAAAAAAAAAATTCCAGTGGATATTGTTCAGATTACATTATTCATTTTCTTACACAATTCAATTAAGTAGAAAACTTTGCCTTTTCTTTTTAACTTACCAGATGGTGCCTTAGCGTTTATATTCTATGACACTTTAATGGAGAGACTGTGGGATTCAGGGTAGCGCAACATACATGCAATATTGAAAACACCTGAATATGCAAATGTTCAGATTCTATATTCCTATCAGGTGATGTAAAGCTTAATTTAAGATATTAGTAAACCTAACCTTGTCAGACTGAAACACAAACAGATATTATCTTCCCCATTCAGAAAAAGGAAATGGAGACAGGAGTAAAGGTTAAATTCTTACCTTCTTGCACCAATATTGCATTTAGCAGCCATGACAGGTGCAAGACTCTACTTCACTAAATGCCATTATTCTGTCTCAGGCTGGAGCAGCCGGAAAGATTCATCCAGGATAGCAACAGATAAGAAAGAACTGCTGCAATCAACATCTATGGACCATGAGAGGCGAAACAGAAGAAGAACAAGGAAGGGAAGCAAAAGACAGAAGGAAACAAAGCAAAAAAGAGAGGGAAGAGAAAGGAAAAAACTCAACAAACAAACAGCGAGAGGTGAAAGAGGCAGGATTAGAAAAGTGAAACAGGCAGGGTAGAGAAAGGAGAGACAGATAAAACCTTCACTAATGGAAGCAGCGCTTTTTAGTAGACATTAATTTAACAGTTACTTTAATGGTTGATACTAGCTGTATGTCAACTTGATTGATGCGTTGTCACTTTGATAGTTAAGGTTATTGGTAGAGCAGCAGAATTGATGTATTATTACTTTAATTCTTCATTTGGGGGCTTTATTAGGGCATATGGGAATTTAAATTGAGTAACTAAAGAACCTGAATTGATTCACTGGAATGCGATCCCAGCATAGACACATGGGTGCCTACTGCAAAAAGAAAAGGCCTCTGTGAAGGCATTTCAGAGATTTCAAATATGAAGACTGGTCTGCACTTTTAATGAGAATATTTTTCTATACTGACAGACCCATCCACGACATAACCTATTGGGAACCATTATGGAATGGCCGTTATTACATATGTCCAGTTACTGCCTTATTACTTGCATGGTCTCCTTTTTTCTGCCAATCCACAGCCTACCTTAGGCTGAAAGCCTGCAGGGAAAAGACAATGCCTATAAAGTAACCAGGATACCGTGGAACAAATCAAAGCAAAGATATTCAGGGAAATGCGGTCCTTCCCATTGGAAATCTGCAATTAGGTTTACAAAATGCAATCCATGTAACCGTTTCCCAAGCTTCCAACTTTATTTGTACGATAATACGGAAAGAGAGTTGAAACATTTCTCCACAGCTGCCAAAGAGTCGAATTCCGTACTTGTTCTTGGACAATCCAACTCCCTAGTTGAAAAACTTGACTGAGGTTGTAATGCACCAAACCCATGGTAGCTTTGTCGTAACTTCTAGCGATCTCTTTGCACAAGAAAAGAATCTTAACATTGCTCTCACACATATGCGCGACACGCAAGCAACTGCTTCTTGAAAGACTTTCTTATCCCATGCCAACACAACAGGTGCGCAACCCTTGCTGTTCTGCCTTAGAAATGCCTCTCTTCTACGCATCAGATCTTTTCCCCCATGCACTAGATTATTTTTTTTTCCTGTACACAGTTTTATGTCTGCTGAAGATCCCCATCAGTCATGTTTTAAAAAACTTAAATTAAAATAACTGGTGTTAGAGACTTTAAAAAGAGCAATCATTTAGCTAATTCATCTTTAAAAGGTTTCCCACCTAACTTGATTCAGACGTGATTTGCCTGTAAGGCAGCTCTAATAGGAAATATCAAGTATGATTTTGTAAAGTGAGTTCTAGTAGGGAAGAACCTAGTGGGGAACCCAGACCGCCATACACTGGGGAAGAAGAAAAAAAAAAAAAAGCAGAACTGACCTCTGGACCAGGCTTACTATTTACTTGTTTCGGAGGAGGCCTATGGTCTGCCTGCATTAAAATAAGCATCACGAAGAACGTGTGATTTTGTTGTTGTTATACATGCTATGCATGCTAAAAAAAATAAATAAATTACGATTCTGCTGAGCCTGCCATTTGTTTCAGCTCATTAAACAAATTAGGAACGTTCTACTGGGGTTGGGGAGGACAGGACTAAAAGATTTTCATTTATGAGAAAAACTTTCCCACACACACTTTTGATCCAGTGCTAACAGAGTTAACAGGGTGCATTTTGGGAAATATAAGACATATTTAGTTAAGTTTTTAATGCTTGCAGGTTGATGTTTTCCAGCTGTTTTAGACTGTGTACTTTTCTCTTTTTCCTGCTGGATGTAAACTGGGAATTTGGAATGCTCCTCCTTTATTGGACATCCAACCAAAGATTCTCACACGTGGTATTTGAATGACCGGGCCAGTACATCTCCTAAGTGCGTTTGGTCATGCAGAATTAAATACCACTTTCCCTCTGGAAAGCACGTATCAGATTTCTGACCTGGTAGCAAGCTAAAAGCTGACAATGGATGAGAAGAAAACAGGCATCGCTGCAGAATTTCCAGATTCTTTAGAGGCCAGTATCCCTCTTACTACCCCCCCGCCTCGAGACAGACTGAAAGACTGAAATACCGGTCTCAGTACTCATAATGTTCTTTGGATGGAATTCTCAGATCACTTTGAATTCCCCAGTCTGCACAAAACTTGGATGAAGATTTGGCCAAACTTAAGAGTCTTCTGGTTTTTTAGTATGAATGAAATTTTGTTATCGAGGTCTTGCAACAAACAACGGTCTTACCGTACTGCTGCTATGAATTGATTTCTGCTTAGATTTATTATTAAATTGCATTCAATTAACAAGAACTGCTGAATTTGTGCAGGCCCCTGTTGAGCCATTCCATATTATCTCTTTCTTATAATAGGAATTACCTTGCGATAGGAAGAAACTATGTTCTAATGTCAATCTTCTGCATCTTCAGGGTTTGTATTACAGTAGTCACTGGCATAAGGTTTAAAAACTGAAACTGTTCTTATCAGTTTGAAGTCCCTGTGCAGTTGCTGAAAAGTAGAGCCATGGAAGCTCCCTGAGAAGCAACACAGTCTTCAGCACAGGAATCCCCTGCTGGATGTTCACATGTAATACTATATTTGGGTCCACAGGAATCTTTAAACACAGGCCTCCATTCTGCACCTCAGTGAATATTCCCTTTTCTACAAGTACACACACAGACTAAAGCACCCCTTGACCCAAAAAGTAAACACACTCTTTTCTCTCCCGTGATCACCTGATTTACCTGGAGCTCTGCTTGCTTGAAAATCATTGAACAGAAGTTTTTTTCTTTACATGAAAGCCCGTATGTTACTTTACAATGATAGTTCACATATTAAAAAACAAAAAACAAACAAAAAAAAAACCAGTTTTATAGACCTAAATGTTTTTCTCTATTGCGGAATAATCTTTTTGGTACTACAACACATTTAAATGCTGCTGAAAAATTAGACCAATTGGAAGTGTCACCAGAAATCAAAGGCATTGCCTCACAGTGCTAAGTACATGCTAAGTAGCTTCTGCGTACCAGAAATCATTTCCGTCACCAATTGTGTGCCATCAGCAACATTGACAGAATAGCAGGTAGGCTTGTATTTTTACCCAAAATCATTTAAGCAGTATGGTCAATTTGTTTTTCATTGCCTTATATTTACTCAAGCAGTACTTACCGTCTTCAAAAATTGCTCCTATCTGAAATGATAATTCAGAGCTGTGTTCTGCTTCACATGGATAAACTGCTCTTGCCTTTCGGTGGGCAACGCTGAAAAATGAAATTATGAATTATAGTAATTTTTGACTATTACACAAACACTCTCCTTTCTCAACCATTCTCTCTCCATTCTCATTTCGAGATGACTAAAACTTTAAACACAATCTCACATGCATCTTTACAGGCTTATAATTCATACACACAAATGCCAAAGCTGAAGCTTCACAGTTTACTGTTGGCATTTCTGACTATCATACTCCTAACTTCATGCACGCTTATTTTTATGATAGTTAAACTTGACTTTCAACTACAGTTAAAGTTTTGCCAAGTGCTAATCAGCAACGAAATCAATAGTAGGCCAAGCACACTATACTTAATTTATAGACTAATCATCATTACATCTTCTGAAATGTTTCTTCATGAATCTTGCAATTCAGCTTTTCACTATCACTCTACAGAATTTGCTTTTTGTATTTCTTTACAATACAACTTTACTAGACTACTGAACATGCTGTTTTGTCCCAAACACATTAAGATTGCTAAATATTTCAGGCTTTCTTTTAGAGATGTTCTCAGGATGTTCAGTAATAAGCCACCAATATGAATTTGTCCAAAGTACTCATTTCTCCAAGTACCATAAGCAGAGATCTTGGAATATGTAAGTATTTTTGGCATGTCTTATTTAATCACGCCTTTGCGAACTGACAGTTTGCTGCTGCCCAATGATGCTTTGTTTAGACACAGCACCCACACCATTAAATCATGTTTTGTTGAGCCCAGGCAACAACAACTACACATAAAACATTGGGAAAGATTCTCCCTGCCCCGAGGAACTTGCAGTCAAGCAGACAATGCAGTTCTGGTGCAAAATGTGACCAGTAATGAGAAACGGAATTTTCTTACCAAGTGTCGGAATGAATTTATGAATATACACAATTACTTTAATTAGAAAAGCAAATATTATAAAACTCAAAGGAAAAAGCTAAGACAGTGAACGCTTTCAAAGGAAAAAGTGAAAATGCTTCAAAAGGTGGACAACGACATTGGAAGGAAGCAGAAACAGGATGGAAGGAAAGCAGGCCAAAAGAGTGAAATGATTTAATGAAACCACCGAGAGAGGTAAATATATGGGAAAGTCTTTCAGAGGCAAGAAGGCTAGGTTGAATACCTTAAATTTGACATGGGTGGCTACAGAAAAAAAAAGAATCTGTGTTTTAAAACAAGTTGTAAGAGAATCGCTGCAGTAGAGAGACACTATGAATTGACCACCCAAATCAAAGTCCACTTGTATTAACCAACAAGCCACCGGCTCAATCTGTGTGCCTTCTACAAGGAAGGCGTTCAAAGGAAAAGTAAGACAAAGTCGACAGTTATTTTATTCTGTCAAAATCGCTACGGTTGCTTTTCTTGATTTGAGATAATCATTCACATACTGCAGGTGTGAATTAGCTATTTTTAAAAACATACAGAAAAAAGGAGGGAAAAGTTGGAGTGTACATCGTACCTTTCCACCGCTCTGTCACTCCCAGTGGCAGGGTTAGAGAAGAAGAAAGCAGATGGTACAGTATTTGTGGCAGCAGGGTTAGCAGACGGAGTATTCATCCACGAGACCATCGATGGGCGGCTTTGACCAGAACTAAGAGGAAATATATTCAAGGCAGAATTAACAACATGAATAAAATTTCTTTTCATACCAAAATGTTTGAATCTTGATAACTAGTTAGATCCTCAAATTCAAAACCAATAACAATGGTGAGCTGATTTTGCAGACATGGTCATCATACGATTCTGCATTTCCTCCTTGAAAGTGTTTCTCCTACGTGCCCTACAGTCCTAAACTAAGACAAATTACCTGAGATGTATGACATAACCAATAAAAAGACAAAACTCCACATCCCTTATCTAATAAAGACAGATACAATGAAACTGCATATAGCAGGCTATTATTTGAGCTGCCACTTCGCCTTTACAAGTTTTGACGAATCTATTTAAAAATCTTCTCAGTGCTGTACTAAGGTACGTACGACTGGGAAGATTTCAAAAAAGGCTGCAGCTATTACAACACTGGGATCACGATGCTGGCTCTGGATTGAGATCTCATTCGCATAACTGCGTAGATACTGCCTCAGTGGCTGCCCTCACGAACACACTGTTCAAATATGTATTAAATTAATGGCTGAACACACAGCTGCCGCATGAGGAGAAGAAATAGCAGCCAAAGTTAAAACTTTTATTAGTCATTGAAAACCATACAAAGTCCTCCCCAACATAAAGGATGTTCCTAATTTTACACCTTGAAGAACTAAAGCGTTCCAGCACTAGAAGGCTTTCTTTCACTGCACGGGGAAAACAACAAATAGTCCAAACGTTTAATGTCAGCATATCTTTGGAACAAAGAGCTGGACTTCAAGAAGTTTCTAAGCAGAAACAGAATTAAAGTCATTCGCGCACAGCTTTCACACAGGAATCATCCCTCAGAAGTACAGACTTAACAATACAGCGTTTATCAGTTCGTCTTATTCCAACATTAACCACCTACTTAGCATAAATCTGCAAAGTACCACCAAAATGTAGGAATCCAGTCAAGAAGGTTTTTGTGGCAGTGTAAACGCACACCCAGATAAGGCAGATCGACCAAAAGCAAAAAAAGTCTTCAACAATCAGCCCAATTACAAATGTAAATGAATAAAAGAAAGCAGGAAACCTAACTCACATAGCTCATTTTAATCTTCTTGTGCACAGGGATGTTTAATTTCTAGAAGAAAGGATCAGCACTGCTGGTTTGTGTAACATGGTTTACAACCAAATTCAGGTTTCACAAACTGATTTCCCCAGCCAACAGATCTCAGTCACTCTAGCAATCACATAGTTAAGCAGACATTTATTTTGATTATTAATTTTTAAATTTAGTACATTATAAAATGGCAAATGGCACATTCCTTATTTAACAAGACAATAGTTTTTCCTTTGGATCTGTGTCAGGCAGCATTTGGATGAAAACTGGAATTCACAGTGTATGAAAACAGCATTCTACAGTTAATTCCGCTAATAAAAATGAAACTTAAATGTGCTGGAATCATAACCAGAAAGCTTTATCAAAACATGCTCTGCTTTAAAAACTATCAGATTTACAAAATAAAGGAAGGAATCGTATGTGGTAAACTGAATGAAAAGCTGGATTGTGCTTTTCAATACATAGAAACGTATTTCGTGATTAACTTTGGGAACAGGACATACAGTCTGCTTCACTGCTTCTGAATCTTCCATTACACGGTTATTTACATCTTCCAATAATTACATACCTTTGAAGACCAGCACCTACATAATTTTGGGGTTTACTTTTATTTGAACTTGACTTTTTCCTCCCGCTTTTATCTAATCATTGAAAAATTTTCCTCAGGTAAAGCAAAAACCTTCAACTAAAAGCGACTTCGTTCAGAGAAGGAAAACAAAAAGCAAACAGCAGCATTTGTATTACTTTCTGTGAACACCGAGGATAAAAAATTCCTCAGCGCTACTGTAAAGTTTATAAAGATTGACAGAAGGTAGACTATTTCTCCCTCATTCTGCACATAATGTATATGTGCAGAATTAATTCTAATTCAGTAACATAGAAGGTGAACCTAAGACAAAAGTTTTCCGAAAGTGAATTTAAAAAAAAGTATCCTACTGGCATAGATTAAACTACTATAGTTAAAACAACGTGATATTTAAATAAAAAATATCTTCTTTTTGATCTTCAAATCATTTGAAGATCATTTATAATCATTCAAATAATTTCTAACATTAAGACTGGTGTCGGGGTCATTTCTGAAACCTGTAAAACTACAGAAAATAGAAAAATAATATTCCAAGTGTAATGCCAGAAGAGTATGAAAATGTGTCTAATGCAAACTAACCACAATTCAAGAATATTCTACCAAGTGGTCTTCTCTAGTGCATGCCTCTGATGTGTGTTGTTTATTTTTTCAATAAGTGAATAACAACATCTTCCATTTATTAGATATCTCATTGAAACGCATCATATTAATTTATGCAGCTTACTTGATTAGCTCTAGAACAACACACACCACCTGCGTGTAAGACACAGGATTAATGATTTCAAAATGATACTCAGAAGAGGGAAGACACAAAAGATAGACTCCGACCCAGGAAAGCAATGGTCATTCCGAAGAATACTTGGAATAAGTATTGTAAGTATACCAGATGGTTTCTCACTGAGACTTGGAGAGAAAAGAAAAAGAAAAAAGAGGAAAGGTGTGCAAATAAAGGACTAGAAGATGAAAGAAAATGTTCAGATCCATGTCATAGCATGTTTATTTCACAAGTTACAGAGACTCAACAAGAAGGGCAATCTATCAACTAGTAAGACTACACTGTCCTTTACCAGGCATCTTTATATAAAGCATGTAAAAACTGGCAGGTTTTCTACGAATCCTGAGCCACTCCAACAGTCCTAGTGGAAAAACACTCCAGAAGTGCAGGTACGTGGAGCACTGGGCTGTTCCCTGTTCCCTCCCCCACTTTTTGATGGATTCCCTTAATGCATTTCAGCTGTAGCGAAGGCACTGCAGCACGGCTCCTGAATTCGCCTGTCACCTGCAGCTCCTGGCTACCGAGCCAGAGATCATGCTCTAGGATCCCGCGGGGGGTGGAGGGAACATTTTTCAATAGCAATAGTTGCACCATGTTAAAAAGAAGGGGAAAAAAAATAATAGTTTTAAATATTAAGCACATTCTAGAATTGCAGGGGGGTTTACTTACTGTACTTGGCTATCTCAGGAACCACTTAATTTTATTATTAAAACAGAAGTTTTTACTCAACAGGAAAAATCAGTTCCAATGTGTGTAAGCAACAAGCTGCTGGATTTTATTTTTTTTTTCTTGAGAAGATTCTTGCGATAGCGAAGTTACCTTGCTATAAAGCTATGCACACCTTGTTTATCGAGATGATATATTAGAAAGTATTGCATATCTTATCATATAGCATCTCAACTTTAAGAAGGTATGTTGAAGAAATCCTTTCTCCTAAGGGCTAAAACTAAGGCACTGCATCTCGGGGCGGGGGGCGGGGGGGAGATTTAAAAAAAAGCCTGACATAACCATATTTCTTTGAGAAAAAATGCTATTGTCTGGCATAGTGAACGCTGGGAGAAGGGAGGAGGGGGGAAATGGCCTTACTGAAAATAAGCTAGAGATTTTGTACTGATATTCAGAAACAAACTCCTGAAAACAAGATTTTATTGGATGTTTATCTGGCTGGTTCCTAAGGTAACACAGCTAAAGAGCAGCCTCTTATCTTGAGAGCGAGGAAGAGACTCTGTGAAAAGAATCTACGCTGCAACTCTTCAGAAAAAAAGGGTTGTTTCATAGACGAGTTTGGCAGCCCCATGGCTGTCGTATCACAGCGTCTGGCTGGCAAACTCAATGAAAGCATTCTCAAGAGGTTTCATTATAAGACAACACGGTATACCAAAAGGTGTCGGCTATTTCTGGTTCGATATGCAACCCAATACTCCCCACCACCAGACAAGGATCTTCCTGCACGTTAAAACCCCTGTGCCTTGGTGAGGCTGGGGAGCAGAAAAATACAGGGATGAAATTCTAGAAATCGTCATAGTTGCAGCAAAGCTGGAGACAAAACAGGACGGACTCTCCTCATCCGTGTTCCCCCTGAGAAGAAACTCCACCCCCAAAATTTAAAGTGTGTAACATGCACGCACCATTCCTGAACCCTCATTTATACAGAACACAACAGCCAGCACTGAAACAGAGGTTTTGTTAAACTTGGATTGTGAAGTCTCGGTGAAGCAGCTAACACATTAGTGAAACGATCTTTCACGCCAGTCTGGCAAATCTGAAGTTAACGTCTACAGCAGCTGTCCTAAGCTAAAGCAGTTTTAAGTGATAATTCAGACAAAGCAAAAATGATGTACATTTATGAGCTTATAGCATACTGCTCCCTTTAGCAAAAAAATGAGGGGGCTGTGTTCCCTGGGATCATGAAGAGGAGAGAGGGGAGAAGAGAGCGGGGAAAGGAGGAGGAAAAAGAAACTTTAGCTCATGACAGTGGTTGCATCCATGTCTCTCCCCGCTCTGAGCATACATTCCGCGTACCCCGTGCGCACCCAGGGGTGCTGCTGTCAAGCCCAGCTGCCCAGCCCTCTCGGAAGACAAGGAGATGCCAAAGTCTGTTTTGTATGAAGCACATGACCAAGTTATATTATGCCTGTTTCAAAGGAGCTGCAAAATGAGGGCTATTTGCTCTGCTTGCATAACAAAAAGGCACAAAAAGAAGTGCCTGCTCGGCTAAACCCCCGCTCTCAAATTGCTGAGTCACTGAAGAGGTGGCAGCTGAAACAAAAACAAACTGCAAAATAAGCATAATGAGTGAAGAGCGCGGCTGTATACCTGGACTGCGCCTTCTGCAGCCGTTAAAGCATCTTCTTTTAATAAAATATGATGATGACGTTAGACATTATAAAAGGTTTTAAAGACACTGAAACTGAAGTCACTCATCATTTCTGTAAAATTGCAAATTCACACCGCTGCCAGAAAGTACATAGAGGAACTATTCCAATTTTAAGGAGACTATAGATGCAGTCTACTGATGTAGATATAACAAGGCTGATGGGAATTCATTCAGCAGTCAAACAAAATTAGTAACTATCTCCAAGGCTTCTGTTATGTGCAGAACACCACTATTTCTGCCCTCCTTTGCCATCTGATGGCTCTTTTAACATCAGTTTGCTCACTGGGAATTTGAACAGCCTGAGATTTCACAAAGAACAAGTAGCTTCTTCCCAGCCTGGTCACAAAGACCCTGAAAGCACTCACGATGCTGCACAGCACGGTTCTCATCACCATTTTGAAAGCCTCTGTGGATATTAAAAACCCAAAAATGATGCCCATAGTATAGCACATATACACCACTGAGCTGGGTAACAGAATATTTTAGTGTCAGGAGAACCAATGAAGAAGAACTGCAAAAGAAATGAAAAAAAAGCCCGGATTATTTCCTCTGCCGCTGGTCCCTTGCATATTCCTGAAAAGCCATTTAGGTTGGTGCTTCTATTTCTCCTCTGGGTTTTGAGTACCTTCGGTATTTGATTGTCAAGACTGTATTTTACGTGCTCCCACAGCATCCCAAGGTGGGATTCACTTTGAAAGCTATGAATCTTACTATTCTGAGCCCAGAAATGTAACTGCTTTAACAAGCCACGCACCCCTACTTTTACACACACTCAGCGAAGAGATTTGAGGAACAGGATGCTTTCCATCCCCTTCAGATGCAAAATCCCAAAGGCTTACAGAGGGAAAGAGGAGGCGGCAAAGTAAACAGATACTCAGACGGTATCATCATCTTGAGGAAGGCTACCCCACATCTTGCACCATGACGCCATCCAGAACAACCACCAGAAGTCACCACGTTTCAGCTCCCTAGGAAACCCAGAAACCCTGCAGTTTCAGATCCCAAAATGAATTCTCCGGCTGAGGAATGAGACATTAGTTTTCATGATCTGAATCAAGAAGGATCACGCAGATGGTGCAGGGGACTTCCAAGCAAAAAGGAAGGCTCTGACCCAATTCTGAAAGCCCAGCACTGTGAGGCGTAAGTCTGTAAGCTCTGTGGATAAGTCCTGGCGTAGGCCATCGTACTTTAAGCACAGAAAGATCTCGTGACAACAATGGGCCAGTTACAGTAACAAATCTTTCCTTATCAGAAAAAGATCCTCCGAAAGATTAATTACAACGCATACCGAGCCCAGGGAATACCAGGTGTTCAGCCTTTTTGGTTCATTCTGAGGTCAAGTGAAAACAGACATAAGGCAATCCACACTGTTTTAGGACATGACTTGTAATCCACCTTTCAACTCATCAGTCAGCATGATAAGGGAAACCTACACTAATCCATTCGAGGCGAGCTTCCATTATAGACAGCACTCCAGGAGAGGCTGAGTAAGACAGACCTCATATCAATAAATGGTTCTGGCCCACTGGGAAGTCAGAGAGGAGCTTGATGAACACCACCATCCTGATTACTGAAGTTCAAGATAACTGAAATTGTTGAAATTGAGTGAAGCTGAGTGATATTCTTACTCTGAAATTTTGGAATCACTGCATGTAGCCTGAGTTTGTGAATTAAGACAATTCAATATTCTCAAAATCAGTATTAGGCACGATCTGCTTTCCCTCCAAGAGAATGGGAAGTACCTGCCTTATGACCCCTTCTGCTAGGATTAGAGGAAATAGGCTCTACAGCTGCAGGGAAGGACCGCTTGTCAAAGCAGCACCTCAGAAGAAAGACGGTTAGTGATGTGAGCCTGCAGCCACGTCCGAGACCAGACAAGAAAGTCCACACCTAACCTCAACATAAAAAGGTAACACCTCAGTCAGAAGAGTCATAGGAGGTGCAGAAATGGGAAGGAGGAGATGGAAGCAGGAGATGCCCAAGCTTTACACAGATTCGCAGAATCAAAATGCATTAGCAACCGAGTGTGCACAGGCCATACAACCAAAACAGAGCAATTAATATTTTCTCTGAAGAAAATCAGTCACAGGACCTGAAACTTCAGACAGATTCAAACAAAAGGTCCTATGTTTAAGACACAACATGCCTCTATTTCTCAAAGAAGAGACATTAGTTACTGTAATTACCTTTTTTGGCATAGAGTAGGTTAGTTATAAATGTTAAAAAGCCCAAAACTATGCTCAAAAGTAATAATTTCTAAAACATAATAAAACAGAATTGGGAAAAAAAGTATTTTAATAGCACCTAAACAATACAAAACAGGCCGAAGATTGAGAACAATTTTGATAAAGGTAACCAAAGCCATGTAGTAAATTCTATAATCACACCACAGCAGCCATAAAAAAGTTCCCCTCGCCCTTTTTTAATTGAAATATATCACTTCATACTTCACTACAAGAGGACATTAATGAAAAAAATTTGTTGTCTTTTACAGACTCTAACTTACGCTGCGCCTTTACTTGTTTAGATGTATTTATTAGACACAGATGTATATACCTAGTTTAGCTGTCACTGTATGTATGTATTGTTTGCATGTGTAAAGGGTGAAAGTCAAACCATGTATCACTGGCTTTCAACTGCATGTAAAAGGGAAGATTGACTACTGTTCCGTAGTTCAATCGCACTTTAAGAACTATCCATAACCCCTTCTAATAAATATCTCCAAAAGCAAGACCATCACTATTATCGAAACAGCTTGGGGACTAGCTTAGAAAAGCCAGTCAGCTTCTTACTATCTGAAATCCTGAACTCTGAACTCCTTTTTGGAAACTACATATTTTCAATTATGAAAAATTTGTTTCGTACATCATAGGAATAAAAATCTGAGTGATTAAGGTGTATATTTTTCAGTGCCAAACAGGAAGGCAAAAAGGAATGTCAGGGTTGCATCCTGCAGCAAAGAGCTATCAAGCTTCTTGCAAAAAAGATGTGGCAGATTTATTTACTTCTTGGGCAAATACAATAGGAAAACCAGAAGCTGCGTAGGACAGAGAAATTAAGCCAGAGGATGAATTTCACCGCATTACATGCTTCACATTAATATTCTGCGTGGACTCTTCTGCACCGTGATGTGACGCTATGAGGTATTTCACAGAAACATTGGCATAACTCTCTGTGTGGCTCAACCATGAGCTGGATGAAAGGAATTAATTAAGCGGGTTTACAGTCTTCACCAAAAAAGTGTTAGAAACAAATACCACCACTCCGCGAACAGATTATAGCCACTATATAGCTCACACTGCATGAAGTGCATCCTTACACAGAAGTTCAGGCTTCCTCCACTTTTAAAGCCGACACAGCACTAAGTATTCACACAAGGGGTGTATAGTGTCTCATATGCTATAAACTCCCACTATAGCTTACTAAGCACCCACTTTCCTTCATAGGCAAATCCTACTTAACTCCTGACCTTTTATTCTTGTTAAGCCCTGCCCTTTCCTACTGCTTTTATTTTTTCCTTTTCCATGAAATTTGGGAATAAATTCATATTTCTCTCTTATTACTAGTACAGGCTAATGGCTAAAACATGTGGGTTTTTTTCGTCCTCCTTTTCCCCCCGGTCTTGGTTTGATGGCTCAATTTTGTATGTCAACTCATTTCCTGAATTTCCAGCGTGGTGTTTTTCTTTGCTCACCCTTCCCCTTTCCACTCTATGTCTTCCCCTCATCTATTGTCAGCAGATTCTTGGTGCTTCTGGTGACACTTTTATATGAATACTTTTCCTTACCAACACTGACAAATGACTGCCTGTTGCCACACAATTTGCAGGGAGCAGCAACCTGCAGCAGCTTCCAGAACAGAAGAAATGGCTAAAATATTACTAGGAAAGAGTGAGAGAGAGAGGAAGAAAACACAAATTCATTCGCCATGCAAGATTAGCAATAACGCTTCCTCAGATCAACGAGGGTTTGAAGCAACGCTGAAGGAAGGAGCAAAGGGTGGATTCTGGGGTCTAAAGTCCTCAGGTAATTTGCAATTTTAGGGTAGACAATGGTTTGGGCAAAAATTGATGGCTATGGATAAAAGATGGTTGGAAGTTTGTTTGGTTAGGGTTGGGGTTTTTTGTTTAAATCCAGGTCAGAATAATATTATGGGCAACTCGTAAAATATATCTATTCTGTATGGAGGGAATAAAATGTTACAATACATGACCTACTTGATAAACCCAAAGTACAATATGGCAAGTATCACTGTATTTGTACATTCTCCTTTACAAACTTTTATATTGGCAAATTCCTGAAACGGGGAATCCAGTGTCTCAAATAGCGGAAGATACAGATCAAAGAAAACTGCTAAAGAATGCCTGTATGGATGACTGCGTTTCATCCAGAAGACACTGTTTACCTTCAGAACGCCGGCTATGGTGGCAATCTAATTTAGAAGGAACATGCAAGGAACGGGGTTCATCTAACGTAGAAGCTCTTTCGCCAGAACCAACTGTGGCTTTGAGGGAAATAATGAGCATTTTGAGAATGTCCCGCTGGTGAAACTATACCAACATCAGCTCCAAAACAGTCTGAAAAATGCTCCCCTTACATGAACAGTAACCACCCAGAGCTCTGTCAGAGCAAAGTGGACTTTGACAGTGGTTCCAGTGGAACCTGAGGAAGATAGATGGCTGCCCAATGTTAATTCTGTAGCTTGTGTGTACGGAGACTTAAAGCAGAGAGGAAAAAGAAAGAATGCGAATGCTTTGGTTAACGTTGAATTGAGACTGCCATCGCTGCTCTGCCATAAAGGGAAAAAAATGCCCATACCAGTGGAGAGCACTACAAGGGAGCAATACTCCATCCAGCTCGCTACCATAATTATCAGTTTATCTCTGAGAGTAGCTTGTGCTAAGCATCCTTGACAGAAGGGATTTTCAAACATCAAGTAGAAAAGGTAATTTGCCCATCCTGGGCTACTTGCAGTTTGAATCCTGCGTCTACATAAACTACTCTAACTTTGCGACTGACAGGGGAAAAAAATTCTAGCATAGAGCATATGTAAAAATAAAATGCATTTGTTTTTAGTATTTAGCTCAAGATGGAAGTGTGAAGTTAAACATATCTTCAGGAAAAAGGTTGAAAAAAAGTTTAGGGTGCAAGATAACCTTAGAACAGCAAACTTGGGTCTCCACTGAGAACCACCCCAGCCGTGGGCAGTAAGAGCCAACCATCACCCAACTCTCTACTCACCCCTGCAGCAGTACATGACAACACAGGGCATATGTCTGATCCACACAAAGCTTTCAAAAAAAAATCTAGCATCAGGCAGACGCACACTTACAGACATGAAAACCAACAGCTTAGCGGGGCTTCAAAATGGCACATATGTGAAAACATCACCTTCCAGTTACACCGTATGCATAGTACATCTTTAAATAGTGACATGACAATTGAGCAGTCGGGGCTCTGTGAGACTTTTCGAATCAGTGGTATAGCCCTTGCTCTCTTAGTTTCTTTCACCACTCTGGCCATGCAGTGCCTCTCCTAGTGCCAGCCGGGAGGTGAGGGTGTATTTGCCTTCATTTGGTGCTCCTCTCACCACGCTGGAAGCTGTAGCTCCTTGTGTTTTTAAAGGTGGGACAAGGAAAGGGCATGCATCACAAGAAACTCTGCCAGGAAACATCATGGTGACAACAGCTATCATTCAGGAAAAAAACAAGCTTTTCCTTTCTTGAAAACAAATACCACAAAAAGTACTCTTGCTATCTATCACGTGTTCTTGCTTGAAGCAAGCTACTGATATAAACCAGCCTTGGAATATCTGACATATCTTGACCCACAATGCAACATCCCTCCCCCGGGAAACAACACAAGCAACTCTCCTACCACAAAGAAGTCACCATCACCTTGTTGACTACATAACTCCATAGTGATCGATCTCTTACAAGTAACGCCCACGTGTTATAAACATCAGCGGAAACTTGAGAAACCGGATCCTCTTGTATTTCCATCTCCCCTAGACTCAGTATGCTGTTTACTGTAGCTCAAGTGAAGACCTGCAATACCATTTTATAGAGGATACTGAGACTTTAAGAATTATTTTTGTTCCAATTTGGCACAAAATGCAAAACATTTTGAAATCCTGCACAAACAGAAAGGACTGTTCTCCACTTATTTCTGGGATAGTCCAATTTACAAGAATAGTCTACAACCAAAGCAGAGTTCATCAGCCAACGCTACACTTGGAGCTGTGAGAGCTACCACAGCTACACAATGGCAAGTCAACCACTGCCTTTTCCTGCCCACAGGACCCCATGATGCACAACAACCGCTGACGTCCACCAAGTACATTCTCCATTGCTGACATCTATCTCTGCCATTAATACAGTGGGGCTGTTCTGGGATTTGTTCTGGGTTTGTGTTTTTTTTGTTAAGGCAAGGCCCTCTGAGTCATCCGAACTAGAAGTGAAAGAGAAGCCAATCTGGGGTGAGAAAGTAGAGGAAAGAAAGAATGTACCGTTCCCAGACAACTCTCTGTCACTGTCCAGGCTTGTTACAGAGGTAGCTCTTAAGCAAACTTCACAGACAGGTGAGTGGAAGAAAGAAACTGCTTTTGACTCACATACCATGCACTTTTTTTTTCCCCCCTTCCAAACAGAACTGTTTAAGTACTCTTTCCAACTGAGTATAAAACGTCAAGCCATTAAACAGTTTCCAAAACAGCAGTACAGTATAATTTTTGATGAAAATTAACAAAAAACCCACCATGTTCCTTCAAACAGCTGAAGTTCCTGAACCCTCTGGATAAAACCAACACTTCCTTCTTTTATTCTCTGAAGCGACAATATCAATATTCTGCTAACCCTATGTTCCTTAATTAGCTATGCTTGCTTTCATAGACATTCCAATTTTGTACCATCTACAGCATGTTTTCCACACATGCACCTCTTTTCATCAAATACAACTTATTTTAAATCCTACCCACTACCAGATGACAGTACAAGAGGATAAGGAAAAAGTAACTTCAGTCCGCTACTGAAGAAACGACATTTATGTAAAATACCTATAAACATGCAATTCTTTCAATACATACGAGAAAATATTGTTCTAGCTAGTAAGTACTCTAATCAGCAGTTAATTATTTGTGTGTACATACAGAAATATAAACCCATCGTATGGCTATCTATGTATTCTCATGGGCTACATATACCTAGAGATATATTTTACACACTTGCTTCATCAACAGAACAGGCTACTCAGAATGCCATTATGGAAAATACTTGTAACAAATCTTCTCTCCAGACCTGCACCTTCCATCTTCTTGGCACTGAATGCTGGAAAACTTTGTCTTGATACGTTAAAGTTTGTAAGAATAGCAAACCAGAGAATTCAATTCAAATTTTAACTTAAAAAACAAGTTATGTTCAGCTTTTTGTGTATCAAACCTGAATACGTATTACAGAGATAGGACTAACATTGTAATGTCAATTTTTGCTAAACTGAAGTCATGCTCAAAAACCGAACATCAACAGAGTCTACTGAAAGTGACAGACTGCACTTTCATTGGAAAACAGGCATTTAACTTGACAAGAAGAGATTAACAATGATAATATTCTTAGACAACAGCATCTCAGTGCACACTTACAGCGTGTTTATCCGAACCCAAAATTTGACCCTAAATCTCAATCTCCCTACATCTAAGTTTAGCTTAACTGTCTTGAAATAAAACTAGGCTAATACATCATACAGAGAATAACATATATTTATTGCCTAAATAAAAAACATTTAAAATTTCACAACAGGTTGCAGTGAAATGCACAAGGTTTCTGTAGAAAAAGAACATTTCTTTCCTACAAACATTCAAGTAGCCTCTAAGCTCCACCGCAACATATAAACACATACCTTTTTGTAGCAGAAAAAACCACACACAATTATATGTAATTTCTAAAAATCACTCATGACCAAATTGAGAAGGGAAATGTGCGCACAATCATACTAGTGGAAAAATTGTTACTTATATTCAGGTTACTTACAGATTTGTTGTCCAGCCTGCAAGATCTCCGGTGTCCGTTATAAGGTGATTTCCGTCCAGGAGACGAGGGGGGCTACTAGGGAAGGCAGGTGTTGGAGACTGGGAAGAAAGAGAATCCATGCTCCCAGTTGGGGTGTCTTCTCTAGGAGAGCTGTGACTGTCAGCTAGAAAAGAGAGCACAAGTCAGAATGAATCTTCTCATGAACCAAAGAAGCTGCTTTGGTAACAATATCCTGAAATATATACGAGAAGAAACCGTACTGTCCCATTTTCACAGGATATTTTGGAGGACAAGCAATCCCCCAGCATTTCCCAAAAAGTACCATTGCATAATTTCCCTCATCATTATCATCAGGCTGTCTTCACAGCACAATGCATTCCCAGTCACCTTTTCAACATGTGTTTCATGTGGATGAAATGCTAGATTTTGGAGGGTTGTTTTTAGCCAAATGCATCACTTCAGAGAACAGAATAGTTTAGGCCATACACATTTGCGTGTCTCTCTAAAAACACAGTCTCTAAAAATAATTTAATACACACTTGAGGAAATGATTGCTTTCAAGTACCATAAGCACAATCCTACCAAACATGAAACAATGTAATTTAGAAAGGTCAGAATAAGCAGGAGATCTCTAATAAACACACAATACCCAAGAATGTTAGTTTTATTACTCCTTTTTAATGCGTTACCTTTAAGAGAACTCATTGTATTCTGGTCTACTATTTGTTTTCATAGGCTACTCTTAGAATATTACTCAGGAGGCAACACATTCAGATATGATTGCTTAAGAAAACATTAAAGGAACACCATTCCTATCCCATGCACAGCAAGAAAAAGCTCGCAATGTGGCGCAGCACTCACTGCAAGCCATGCTGACACATGCACGTTCTTCACTGAAAAGGTAACCTGCACCCACATGAGGTGTTTTATTTAAACATCAGCTGTATATTTTATGAATTCTAGTAATAAGAGTCATTTCCAGCCACCCTTTACAAGGCTCCCTGCATCCTTTCCTTTCCTCCTCTGCTCATCCTACTCCCGCTAGCACTCGTGAACATAACCCACAACCCCGCTAAACAACAACATGTCCCTCTAGGATGAATTAGATACCGCTGACCCCACAGTCTTGGTTAAAAAGAGTTCTGCTCCTTTGGGGCCAAAAGCTTTGAGGAAAAAAAGAACAACCAAGTCCCAACACAGCATCACAGTAATACGATCAAAAGCTATTAAAACATTGTGCTTGGTTGACAAGCTGTATCTCTTACATACAGTACTATATGAGATGAGACAAAGTCCTATACAATATTACTTTCTAATTCTAAACGAATTAGCATCTGCACAGCGAACAACTAAGCTAAATTCTACAACGTCAAGCTAAGCAGTACTGTTGCAGTGATTTCTTTCATTTGTTATTTTTTTCTTACTTAATTAAAAATGTAACAACAACAAAACGTGGACAATGAAAAGCCACCTTCACTGGATAAAATCTTTCTCACAACTTTATTACTGCCTCAACCAGCTCAATTCCTTCTGCTTCAAAAGCAGAAAGCTAACAAAGCACTCGCCCGCTTCCCCAGCCACCTCATCCCCACCCCCTCCCAGCAACTCTCAGAGAACAACTTCCCTAGAGAGTAAAATGACATACAACTAAAAACACCAAAATTATAAAAGTGATCATCTGGAAATTTCTGCCTAAAGCAGCTGCTAATTTAAGGATCTAAATTAGCCTGTAGTAACAAAGTATGATAAGCTCTGAGGAGGAGAACGTTAACCTGGGAAAGTGAGTCACTGGCATTCCAGCCCAATCCTGCTCAGCCAGGCCACGATGCTGCCGCTCACGTTTACACGACACGAGAATCGTAGGAGTGCCGGGTAAAAACTAATTAATTTCATCTCATTTGCAGACGTATGTGTCACAATGATAAACATCTGAGAGATTAGACGGTAATACTGCAATTTTACTTTGTAAAGAAATTGAATTCCTTAAAACTAGACTTAAGTCCTTTTAATTCATCACAATTTCTTTTTAAAGTAGTAGCATTAATGCAACCCAGATTATCAAACTACATACACTGTATTAGAAGGCCGCATTTACCTCAGCCATTCACTTAACATTACTAAAACAGCAGCAGAAAGGAATATTAATCTGTTCTTTAATATTATGAACATGACCAACTCACCGCACCTTCCCTCCAGAAAGCAGAGGTTTTTCTGTTGAATCGCTTCTCAGAGCACTTAGAAAAAGTGAAAAAACGCTAAACACTTCAGTCAGGCACAGTAGAGTCTACATTGGAGACTGCAGTATATAGGCAATTGCATTTGACATTGTCATAAATGAAACTGTGTGTTAAATCTTTCCTCAGATTTTACTTCTTCCTTCCTGAGCCAGTGTTTTCTCACGGTCAATACAGCATTGCACTCTCAAGAATAAGATCGGGTTTTGAACACTAAAATCAGGTATTTAAACAGGAAGACACCTGCTAAATTCTATGGAATTAAGTGAACACTCTCCAAAAACATGTTCAAAGATACTTTACATTTCTGATGGTTTTAATTATCTCTTTTTGTAAAGTAAAACAATACCTTTATTCAGGAAAGGCAATTCTGTATAACTGCAAAAACAGATGACCAATGATCATCTAGCACACTTTCATGATTAAAAACAATACATGCTCAAAACCTAAGTCTTTGAAATGTGCTCTAATTTCAACTGTACAAATATTTCGCCCTGCGTGTCCACGACAAAAAGTTCTGCTAACTTCAGGAATTATAGTAACTCCTGTCATGGCAGAGGCCATAGAATTGTATCTAGTTATGTCTCTATTAAGCTTAACAACCTGCTTTTGATTAATGCCCATCTCAAGTTGGGCCAAACTGCATTTTCCAAAGAGTCTTTGTCTGAAGATATCAGCCGATGGTAAAGGTAATGGAGAAGCAATTGGCTGCTAATTAACATATTCGATGATTAATGCACATACCTTCACTTCGTTAGGCTTTATTGTCAGATATGACCCATGTAATATGCATTGATAATAATTATAGTATCTCTCATATCCATTTTTTGTGCTGTGGTAAAGCATTTAAATGATCTCCTATATACGGTTAACACTAAATCTCTTACTGTAAGGGATTCTGCGGTTTTGGAATCATCACCTGTTTTATAAACCTGTTACAATTTCCCAGAGTTCTTTCTGAAGAGCGTACATCAGATCTGAATTCATGATTTTTCGTTGTGGTCCCACTAGCGCCACGTTGAGTGTTAATTGCACCACTTACTCCTACTCATCAGTCCCCTCTTTGTACATCCAAGGCCAGCACTTTTTAGCCACATCTTTAAATTAATAGTTTCCAATGAGCTGATTGCTCACTGTGACTAACAGACTCAGCACAGTCATCATTTTTAAGGATGTAGTCCTCCATTCTGTAGCTACGCGCTACATTTTTCCTCTAAAATTGGTAAATTTATTTCTCAATACAAGGAAGCTTATTTTGTTTGCATGGGTGAAGCTTAGCATGACCACAACCCCTACATAACTTCCACTGCCATTATTTGCAATTCCTCCTGACTGTGTCCCACATGTAAATATATCATGGAGGATTTTTATTTACCTTTCTAAACACTGCTACTACATTAACATTCACGGAATCACGGGGCTCCCTAATATTGATAGTCTAATATTTTTACTGTTTCTCTCCTCTCACTCCTCTTTACCTCCAACGTTGTTCTCCAGTGAGCAGCATTGTCAGGTTTCCCACTTCTATGAAAAGACTGACTGACACATTGGACTGACAGGTCCTTCCAAAGAGGAGCTCCAGAAACTTCCTATTCCTCTTTTCTACCACTTGAATTCTAATGAGCTCTTACACTATAAAATAGGGAAGATGCTATTTCTTTTAAAGCTCATTTATATCATTCTTCAAGCACAGAGTTTGGTGTTCTTGGTGCCTTCATTTTCTGTCCCTAAACACGCCAATCTCCCTCCCTTTTCTCTCCCATTACACTCTTATCTTTGGGTGCCAAAGGGTGCCAAAACAGACGAAGGACATGAGGGTTCTCAGTATAAAAGCAGTAAGTCTGCATGACGCCTCATAAATTTTTGTCAACGCTCCAGCCACCAGCTCTTCAACTTTTCTTATTTATATTTGTGGGAAGCCTCTGAGTGCCTTCGGCCTTCAGCTTGGTCATCTTTCTAGAGTTGCCACCAAGTTGCTTCTACGATTTATCTCCTCATCCTACACAAACAGGTGGTGTAAGATCCAATTTCACTCTCAAGAGAGTTAAAACTTGTTTCACATTCTCACCACCTTTTGCATACTATTTAAATTTTTTGACTGCTCGGATCCTTTTAAACTGTCATCTAAATTATCTTCTTGTTTCGCTGTTCTAGTCACAACACTCATCCAAGCCTTAGAGCTTTCACTCTGCCTCTGCAACAGATACCCGTGCTTTGCCTTTATGGGTTTTCATAGTTCAGACCAGCCCTATCTAGAAAATAAGGTAACTTTGATTGATCCTAGCCATTTACTGGTTGTGTCTAGCTGGTACTACTTACCATTTTGTTTCTAACGCAAATAACCTTCCTCTTTCCCCCCTCCGCCTCGTGTCACCTTTTCTCACAATGAAAAATCCCCACAAGGTGAAAAAGTACCTACATAGACTAAGACTTACCTCATCTAGCTTCTCTCTAGCACATATGTAACCCTCAATTCCTTTTTCCCTTGTACTATCTAAGGTACAAGCCTTAGATAGTAAGTGCTCCTAGGCCCTCCCTACCAGAAATCTGAACTCAGTTTCTACCTAACTGAGCATGACATGCCTCCCAGTTGCCTTTTTTTTTTTCTCCTTTTTCCATCTGGCTAGTCTAAGAATATTTTTTGTTAGCATACAAAGTTGAAAAAAAAAACTTAAATACTTTGGCAGTGTCAATAATCAGATCCTTACTATACTCCAAGAATTCTAAATAAGAAAAAAACATTTGTAATAAAAACTATGAAAACCAGAGCGCTAACACTATCAGTTACTTGCCTGAGTGACAGTTTTCTTCCAATTTCAACTTAAGTAAACTAAAGAATTACATACTTTACTATTAAAAGAAAGGCTAATCTTTAACATCAACATTACAACCAACATCTACAGTTTAAGGGTAGCCAGAGGATGGAAAGAGTTTATAAGAGTGAATGTTTCTGGAGTAAATGAGGAATATACAACAGTTTCTATTGAGATACACAGAATGGGCAGAACAGAGATGTCATGTATGTTTTAAGTGCTCATCGGATATACAAATCGTAGCAAAATAAGAGCATAAAAGACATGTCTTATTCCACTTTGACACAGTCACATAGGTCTAGTTGTGGACAGGGGGTAATGGGGAGAATTACTGAGTAAATTAGAGATGCTGCAAAATCCCTATTACCACCTCCAAGTCTGCCATGTTCTGCATCAGGAGATGGGGAAGCAGCAGCCGCACTGCTGTGCAGCCACCCATCCTCCCCCATCAGCATCACAGCTGCATCCAGCTCTGAGATAACAAACATTCATTCACCATAAATAGCTACCTTCCCACAATAATACAGAAGTTTAACCAAGTAGAAAGTAGCTTTGCTCTTATGTTAATTTGTGGGTATGTACTATGTTTTCGTTTTGATAGGAAGCTCACAGATCAGGGATAGAAAAGAAATATGAGTATCATAAATATCCTCTGCCAAGTGAGAACTTGGTTCCATGTGCTGGCGTTTCAACATCCACAGAAAACAGGCATGAAAATCATAACTGAAGGTAAGCTGTCTCACACAGTTAATAAAACTTGAAGTGATCCCATGATACAAAGTACCAATCACTCTGGAAAGGATTCAGCCATTCCTGGACAGCTAGAAGTAATTCTAGTGGAAAAAGCTTTATGTGCTAGTCAGAGTGATCAAAGAAGACTGCAGTCAAGAACAGCTGCATCCTTTGTTCACTAGATGAACACTAGATGCTGGGCTGCATCCTTTTGTTCACTATTTACAGTACAAATCATCCCGCGGTAATCACACCAAGCACCAGGTGAACTCAGACATTCTTCTTCAAATTTTTAAAGTTTTCTAAATTAATGAAGTCATCTGTTTCTGAATAAATTAAGAAACTGTGTACTTTTGTTTATCACATCACTGAAGCTGGGCAACAGAATTACTTATTACTCACCACCTCCAGACTACAGAAATTATGCTATTTAAATACGTAAGTTCCCAAACTAAGGTGAAATCACATAAAAGCAAGCTAATAATGATCTATTATTTGATTAAAAATTATCACGGAGAATGCTAAAACTAAACAAGAGAGTTACTTCACTGTTCCCGAATAATGGGTACTTTGGAGGTCAAATTCCTGTAAACACTCAGAAAAATAGTTTTATATTACCGCATTTCATTATCAAGAAGTATCCATTATCCTCACTGGGTAGCAAATCCTACCCACCGCAGCACTGCCTTAGTATGCAGTTAGTTCTTAAATAGATGTTGACATTATAGACTTATACGCCCTAAAACCAATAGAGCTTTCATGCAGCAAATGGACAGCAGACAACCCACACGTCCATCAGTTTCATGCCGTCTTTCAAAACACATGCAGTAAGAATTAGATCTCTACGCCAGCTATTTTTTTTCTCTCAGACAAAATAATTAACGTGACTATTAGAGTTGACTACAGTTTTGTCCTAGATAAAGACCGACTTTGATATATTTTTCCAATGCGTGCGTGCACAAGCATGTGTATCTTAGGCACAAAGTAGTTTTCCTGTAGAAAGGTTGTTTTTCCCAACTCCACAGTGATTCAGATACATCAGAAAAAGGAGGAAGCTGCACTAGACAGAATTTGCCTCAAGACTGGCTGATGCAACTCAAGAATTGTAGCCAGAAAGGTGGGTGTCTGAATTGGGGCTAGGAAAGGGAAAGAAATGTGCTCATCTGCAAGCTATTTAGGGGCAAGTGGGGTTTTGGGACCAATCCCCCACCCTCCTCCTTTTTGATACTTTTTTGTTTATTTCTAAAACCCAAAGTTCAATTTTAAACAAGCACCTTTCTAGACATACACTTAGCCTATAATAGCAAGAGATTATGTCAATAAAAATCTCCCTCACTGCAGGTCCTCCCTCAAAATTCAGGAGAAATATTGCTTGGATTGCTTCTTTATGTCAATAAAATCTGAAAGACACATAGAATTGTAGGTAAGCCTTTTGCTGAGCAAGCTAAAACTAAAATGGGTAAAGAATTCCAATTTATTCCTCAAGCTGTGGATAAACAGTTCAAGACACAGTCATGGATACAAGGTTGGGGTGTTAACGTATAACACATAATTAAATTTCGAAACACAACAGAAATCAGATACAAGCATGCAGAGGGGTTCCTCTTTGGATTTGTGTATACTATGATAACAAGAGCAGTATCTAAACTCAAAGATTACTCATTTTTCACGAGCACTTGCTTGGCAGGAAACCACACATGACCTCCAGCCTTACCAGGCTGGCCAGATGCCACACATTAATTTCATGGCTGAAAAATGCACTGATGAACTGAAGCCACTTCCTGAAAACTCTGTCAGATAGTAAGATAAATGGAGTGCCCCACAGGTTTCACAGTTTTTTGGTAGCAGAGTGTTTTGGATTTCCATAGGTGCAGGAAATGTTTACCTATGGTCCAGACCTGTATTGAAACCTACCAACAGAACAGCTCTACTCTTATCAATGAGAACGACCGTGAAAAACTAAAACAGATCAAAAAGAGGTACAATGCCATAATCAGGGCTAAAAGTTTCCTAATTGAGACGCACTTCTTAAATGGCATCAAAAACTCCAAAGTCCGTGAAAATATTCTTTCACGTTTCCTTTTCTTTTGTGTTGGCAATTCAGCCACTGATCAGCTGGAAATGTCTCTGTAAGGGTCCTTCCATCCTCAAAAGTAAGGTGTTCAAAAACTCTTTTCCTGAGCTGTCAAACAGAGGTAATACTGTGCTGTTGTCTCCTCTTCTCTTGATATTTATCTAACTTCACTTGCGATTACTTCCCATGACTTATTAAAAGAAGAAGTTTCTTACCAGTAATTCCACAACCCATTGTGGTACTTGGATAATGACAAAGACTAACTGCTCTCACATTGTGTAAGTGATGGCTCTCGCAGGAAAGCCACTCTGAAACGTTTTCAGTGTGCTGCTGACCCTTGGCTGTGCCTCCTTCCTCATTTTGTTCACCTCTCTCCTTTTTGCCTTAACAGTGGCTTCAACAGAGGAAAGGATGAAGCAGGATGCCTATGGCTTATTAAGAAGACAACTGAACACAAGCTAAGCAGCCCTTAGGGAAGTTTTATCAGCTGTTCTAACCGAATATCCAGGTGACATATTTGGTGAGGAACCTCCTAATGTCCTATCTGAGGGTAGCGATTAGGAAGACAGATTTTGCTACCTCAGTGTAGTTAGGTCAACATTTTCTTCCACTATCCATGCCTCTGAAACTCTACAGTTAGATGTCTGCAAGTGCAATTTTTTTATTTTTTTCTTAAACGTCTGGCAAGGGCTCAGGGTTGAACTCAGCTGCACTGTGGAAGGGAGGCCGTGGAGATGGCTCAAGGAGGTTGTGCCACACGCAGGCAGCACCAAGCAGTGTTGATGGCCAGGGAGACAGAAGTGGATGCACTCATCATCAGTGAATTTGGAACTGTTACAGAACAGCGGAAAACCACTTGCTCAGAGGGATAACCAAACTTGCCAGGCATCAAGCATCTTCTTGCTTGCAGATTCCCACTAACATGGTCTCTGAGGCTAATTCACTTGGCCCCAGTCAAGTAGTCTTAGATGAGACTGCATTCCTAGCCAAGCTAGTCCCACCACTATTACTTCTCCATGATATCCCCTAAGTACTCTTTCAATCTCATTGTTGGTTCAGTAATTGCAAGTACAGCTGAGAAGGAAAGAAGTGATAGTAACGTAGTTCACCTTGCACTAAGTGCAACTTTCAAAAGGAAATAAAAGGGAACTTTTCAAAAGAAAACAGGAAATAAAAGGGAAAAAGATGAGCAAATAGGACAAAGACTTCCAGAAGCTAATGGAAGAACAAGAATGCCTTTTTTTTCTGACCGAATGAAGAACACTGACAGAGTGGGAGCAAAACAGGAAGAAGAATCATGTTTTCTAACTCATGCCTTTCAGAAAGTTCACCACCTCCCCCCTTCCAAGATCTCTCCTATCCACCGTCACCAGTGAAGGAAAGCAAGAGCACCCCATGTGAGGAAACATCTTACTCAGTGCAATGCACCCTCTCGTCCATAAGAAACTGACTGAAGACCTGAACAGCTTCAAGTCTTCATTCTACTCTTGTGTGCTGGGTGAGAGCATTTACTTTCAACCAACAGAGGCTGGCCAGGGCACAGCTGGCATGTAGCAAAGATACGTCAGTGACTTCCAATGCCCAGGATTAATGGCTTTTAGCATGCCAAATTGGCCTTCTTACAGCATTATGGGCCCTTGCATGTCTGTGTGCAGAAGGTAGAGAATTAAAGAGATAATGGATTATTACAGGATATCAGAGATTTTTAATAATGCCTGGCCTCAAGGAAAGACTGACCCTTTTTCCTGAACTCCCCATTCCTTCTTTAAATTCAGATTTTAGTTTAAAGTCTATTCATATTTCCTTTCCCTGTACCTCTGACTCCCGTTGTGTGCGTGTGCGTGCACACGTGAACGGTGTTTATTTTGAACATTTCTACAGCCTCTAGATTTCATGTACTGGAAGCGGACAAGCACTGGCGATGATACTAAGGCAATTATCACACCAGCCATGAAGATTTGACATACTTCATTTGAAAAGAAGTAAATGTTAGGAGATGTTTACTACATTATGACAGTTAAATTTGATTTCGGATAACTGTGCAGCAAGTAGATTGCAGCAAGTAGATTTCTTACAGGTATAACAATGGCCATACAATGTATATTGTGTATACAATGCATGGACCAAAATTATTCCATACCTCCAAGAAAATAAGTACCTTCTATGGACCCAAAGCTTTCCAAGCAGAAGTTGATTATCTGATAGGACCCTATACATACCTGCTATTATCTAAGAAAAAGCTTTACCTTTACTGGCAGTAGCTCAAAAAGACTTTTACTTTGCATAGCACTCATCCTACTCGGAGCCATCAGGTGGAAAAAGCTCTGATAGACCATGCAGAATTGCAGGAACTATTCTTGCAGCGAGGTGAAACATGAAGTATCTTAAATTCTACATGGCAAACAGCAATCATCCTGATCTTCCCCTCACAACTGATACTGGTGCCCCTGTTTTGTAACAGCATAACTGTATGCTCTGCTCAGCTGTTAACAATAGCTTTGTAAGCAAGTGTTACAAGCCCTTATGGCTTTTTGATATGCCTATGTAGCTGCTTTTCTTTCCATTTCCCCTGCTATGTGCCAGGTTACAGAAACACTTCCAAGCAGCAGATTCAGAAATAGAAAGAGTTCAAGGCCAGGTTTCACACCTGCAACCTTGCAGCTCTGGGCTGTTCCAGCCCTGAAGACCAGTCTCATTACTATAAACCCAAGGCTTCCTCTAACATCCAGGTTTTATGTTCAGTAATTCCAAATTAAGTTTATGGTTTTTTACTTATTTGCTTGGGGCAGGAAGGGATGGGAGGAGGAGGGAAAGGGAATATTGCATGCAAGCTATATAACCATTACATGTATCACATTTGACTTTGATGAAGTAATTTAATTGAATGCCACAGTAATTCATGCAAATTAATTTATCATCCAATTTAAGACACCGTCTCACTCCAATTCCCACCAAAAAAAAAAAAAATATCAAGAAAAGCTATTCCTGTTCAACACTAACATACCATCATACCATTCATACTTTGGCTTCCCTAAATACTTCAGAGGGTAATACAAGTTAGCATGAAGTTTTAAAGTGTTAAATAAGCTGTTCTAGCTTTTATTTCTGTTGGAATTCTACACAATAATCTGTTTTCTAAGGGACTATAAATATAATATTTAGTTTACAGCAGCAGCAGAAAGCTATTGCAAACACGCCATATGCCTCCTGAGTTACAGAGTGGGGGGATGGAAGACAAACACCTTAAAAACAAAACAAAGCAGCCCCTATGTGATACTCGTGTGCTATGTCCATGTATGTGCCAACGAGAAATTTTGACACCTAGAGTGTATTCAAATAGAATAAGGCATCAGCAAGCCTCGAGCAAGCCCTGCGGCTTAAGAATTATATTTTGGTTTGTTCAGAACACAAGTTGTTCTGTAGTTGGATAAACTGCCACGCAAGACCCATTTCTTGACTCCAGGTGTGATATATGCAATTCATGCTGACCCTCTGTTCATCTTGGACAGACTGCTTTATACTGCCTACCTTACACAGAAACTTCTCTTGTTGTGTTGCTCTAGTAGCCCTGCAAAATAGTTTAATAATCTCTAAGTCTCTGGTACAGAAAAAAGTTAAACAAAACAACAAACTTTGTTTTGCTACAAGATGAGAAAAGCCTATAGAAACTAAAATAAAATTGGGAGGTAACGAAACCGTAACTCTGCATTGCCCTCTAGAAGAAATATAAACAGAGCTCTCTTCTGATATATACTGACTGTCAAAATGGAAAATAAAGACCCAACGACATTTTCAGAAGAACAGGATAAACAACTCGCTGTTGTAGCTAGCAGTCTTTCTCTCTCTGCATAGAGAGACAGAGAGAGAATGCAAAGTCGTTTGTACACAGCTGAGACTGTAAGCCACAGGAGTTTCTGCATTGCTACTTAATTCACTCTAAAATTCATTCAGATAGTAGAAGGGAGGAAAAAAAAAGAATAAAAAAAAGAAGACGAAGAAAAAAAGCTATTTCCAGACAAAGAAAAAAAAAACACCACCAAACCCCATGTCTTCATTTTAGAAGGCAAGAAACCTCTGGAAATGATCCTAATGTAAATCTCAGACAAATCTGCATTTTGCTGAAATGAGAACTTTGGGTTTAGGCCACGTATGAAAGTAGCTCAGAGTTCCCCGTTGAAGTCTAGTTCTACTTGAGACACTGAGGTGTCGAAAAACTTCAGAGTGAAAATTTAGTAACTAGCTTACCACAGAGGAAAGAAGTTGAAAGAAAAACAGACAGTATCATCTGTGACTTAAGTTTGTCTTTCAGGAAATGAAGATCCTTACGGTAGTAAATATAATGCTTGAATTGTTTGCAAATGGGTTTAATCATCTAATTGCCATGTACAAGGAAAATCTATGCGCCATCAGAACTCAGTACAGCTCATTACTAGAAGGCAAAATAAAGATTTTTATCAAGCATAGTGTGTGTTCTTCATCAATTTTATCTATCAATATTTATGTCACTTACAGCCCTTTCTGGGTGGTTGCTGCATACATTTTGTGTGCAGTCAAGAAGCTTCCTGACTGCAAACGTGCTTTTAAAAAGAAAAGCTGGCCCAAACCCTGCATTTCCAATTCAAGCAGGGGATTCTGAAGCCTGTTAACTCCCCGGAGCAGCTGATAGTTAAAGACTTGTTTCCGCTTTTCTAACAATTTCCTGGTTTGCATAACAATCCTAAAAGAAACACACTCAAGAAGTTTTCCAGCACAGAGAGATTTTGTCTCCAACATACTTCTAGTTTCAAGGCACAGAAAATATTTATATACAATTACAATAACCTTAGAGATATACTTGTCTACAAATATATTTACATATAAATATGTATCAGCTACTTGGTTTAAAACAAGATTATGATAATTTTGCCATATCCAGGAAATACAAAACACTGGCTTATGCCTGGTGCTTAACTCATGCCATTGTGAATAAAGAGGGGGGAGGGAAGGGGTTTAATGTTTAATTTCCTGTTAAAAACACACACAGGATAAAATCTTCCAAAGAGCAGTTATAAAACATGCATTTGTTAGCCAAGAAACTAGGTAAATATGGAACGAAGCCCAGGCTTGCTTTTATTTCTTCCCCCCCTCTCCAAAGAACAAAGTAACTGAAGGCCACGGCGCGTATTTGGAGTCACTGAGCTCTACTCAGTGACTAGATAATTAATCAGTCTGGCTGATTTATGCACCCTGTATCCAGTGGGGTAGTTCCTTGGATAATGCAATGACACAGTCGGGCTCATATGCATATGCCATGCGTATACTGCACATGTGCCAAACAACCATTGGGATCAACTACTGACTACCCTGTTGACACAACTGTCTGGCTAAACACAAATAAAATAAGCATTAGCACGTAGTCAGCACCTACCAACAGCCAGTTTCTAGCAACAACAACAAACCGAGAATACCGCTACCTTCAGAGGCGGCTAGAAACACTACAGATATTTTTTTTAGAAGTCACAAGGGGAAATATTATTTTCAGATACCACTGAAATTTGGTGCCATCCAAGCCGGAACTGTGACTTCACCTTCACTGTGATTCAGCCTCCATCAAAGTTCTACCACGCATAACGATGTATTAGGTTATTCTTTAATTCACCACACTAGGACTCCCAGACAGGTACCAAATTTCTGTATGATATATAACAATGACAGCCTTTAACAATCCCAGTTCTTCGCTTTGTTGAAATGCCAGAATTGGACAAAAATATGGACTGTATTTAGGGAAAATTGAACATTTATAACCGTTTTCAACAGTAACACTATGTTTTTGTATCTTACAATAAAAACAATCCATCGAATACTTTTTGTCTACTGTGTTAGGGTCACAGCCAGGTCCCCAGTGCACACCTTGCAGCATGGAATTAGAGAAGTTGTGGTACTTCTTGCAACCTGCTGGGATTCCCATTCAAAATTAGATGTAAACAACTCTGTGGGTGACTTCAATTTTGTTTTGTTTTTCAAATGAGGATAAATTTATTATTGCAGATATAGCTTAAGAGCTTTCTTGGCTTTTGGTAGCATGTTATTCAAATTAACAGAGCTTAAGCTTTTTAAGCAGATGCACCTTAAACACCTTCTAGTTAAGGCATTTAATTTCATATTTGATGCAAGAAAAGAAAGGCACAGAGATTACGTATCTCTCTGGTGAATTAAACCTGATGGCAGGCATGCTGAATTTCTTGCAGACTCTTTGCAAAACTGTCTTTGAGACAATAAACAGTCCTGAGTTTATTTCTAAAGCCTGCATTTAACAGCTGTTGTAGGCATTTGTGCTCTTTCCTTAAGAAATCAACCACTGTTGACCACTGATTTAATGACAGTTCATCAGTGAATCTCATACTACTGCATGAATTCAAAATGTTCCTGTTTATTTTCACTTGCTGATAACTGGACTTTGTGCCCTGATCCCATGATTTTTCATGTGAAACGACAATTGACTAACAACATTAGGAAGGAGAAAGGGAACAGGGTGGTGAAAATCTGTAACATAAAATGAGCCCTGACTTGCCCTCTCAGTACTGTACGTACCCCCAGGCAATGAATTTTCAGGAAAATGATTATGTTTCTGGCCAACAGTCAGAATATATAAGATGTTATACACCCTTTGCCTCACTGTATGTTGCTATTGCAGACTCCATGCAAAAGCAAGATTTTTTCTTTCTTTGCTTCTCAACAGTAAGACAAGTTTACAAGTATTTACTGCTGATTACATGAAGGTATTAAAGATTCAAGTGAAGTACTAGTATTCTCCAGTGCGGTGGTGACCTGAGCCTTTAATCCAGATGAATTTAACTGTAGAGTGCATTAGCTCTTCCCGTAAAAGATGTGCTTTAATTTTAGTTCTCTCTCCATTTATCTTATGGCTGTGTCATCTTCAGTAGAGGTCAAAGAGACTTCCCCAAAGAAACAAGAGCTGCTTCTTTTTTAGAGGGGAAAAAGCATATTTAAGACAGTTCGTCCTACTTTTAAACATGTCACAGGACAGTACTCTCTATACTCTCCTTTCTCTGTACTCTCCTTGCTTCTTTACATGTTCCAAAGCAATTACACAAGCATGCATGCACATGCACGCGCATGCACACACGTATACAAATGAAACATGAAATAAAAACACCTACTGAAGATAGCATATATAGCCCATCTGCTGCAAAGACTGAAATTATTACTAACATCTTACCATCATCCAGCTCAAGACAGAGATTGTACACAGCTAGAGGCCTCTTAATACGTTGTCCTTGTCGTCTTGATTGCCTTGGTGGGGCATTTGGAGGAGATACTGACATAGAGATTGGCTCAGGGAAAGTGGCATCAGGCAGGGTTTTGAAAATCTGCAATCAAGAACACAAAGGGTGTTAATTATTTATCACGAAGAGCAACCTGTGTAATGCAACTGTAAACCATTATCAAACAACATTTGTTTTGGATTTCATTCAAAGCAGGCGGGAGCCAAAAATCCATTCCTTCAAGTTTGGGAGTATGCCGTGGGCCTTTAATGAGTGCTTTTAAAATAAATAAATAATTATAATATGAAAATAAGCAAGAGCACTATCTACACATTAACCAAGCTGCAAATCAGTCAATCCAAAGACAAAACACTTGCAGCCACACTTGCCAGCTAGGACGGAGGGGAAGGGGAAGAAGGGGGATAGTAACTTTATGAACCAGTAACCAAAACGCTTTATAGCTTTAGCTAGGATCTATAATTTTGCCAGAATACCCATTTTAATTTTCAAAACTTGCGATATCATTATAATAGTGTCCATTTTAATAAAAAAACAAAACAAAACAACCTCTTGAAGAGAGAAAGGGGCAAATTTAGAGGGGAGGAGTTTTTAGGAAGAGATACCATAGTAACATACCATGTGAAAGTTTTTTCAGTTAACTATTGAATATTGAGTCATATTTCTATTAAATGATGGTATTCACAAAGACACATATAAAAAGGATTTCCTTTCTTGTAATCATTTTATCTTTTGAGTCATGACCATTAGCCTAACACTCCATACAAAATACCATGGCATTTCTCTCTGGATTAACCAGCAATGCAGATTTGCTCAACCTGATAGCATTTCTGCTTTAATTGTCACATACCGTGTACAGTCTAACGATGCTGATTTACTTCTAGAAAATTACCAGTACGCTGACGTACAATTTAACAGCAGCCTTTTACAAGTGATCACGGCAGATTCTCATGAACAAATTAGCTTAATATCTACTTCATCAAAGACAAACCAGCAGAAAAGGAAAAACACAAACAGCAGCTATACAAGAAAAGCCGTATGTTTGTATGGCGCTTTACAGCAACGCAACACGGTAATACAACAAGATGTAATGAAACAGTACATGGTGATCTTTTACCCTGCAACTTTACGCTGCCACATATCTGTATATGAAATATTATAATGAAGAGAACCGTAATGAATCTTCAAAGGAGAAGCTTTTTATGAAGTAGAAATTCACGCAGAAGGTAAAAAGAGATGCCACAGAAAACACATTTTTGGATTATTACAGCACATGCCAGGTGCAGCATGAAGCTAAAAGCCAGCCAGGCTACTCTACAGCTGAGAAAAACGCCGTAAGGATGCTGTGGTAAAGGCACTCAAGACATCATGTTAAAAGTATAAGAAACTCTACATGCCACCATATCCTGGACCGTTAACCCTGAATATTAACACGTGTAGGAATAAGATGACCCAGGAACCCCTGTATACGCTGGCTTATAGCCGCTAAATCATCACTCTCATGCTGGCAGGCAGAAGACTGCTGGTAGAAAGTAATCAGAAACACCATTTTCCACGAAAACTCTGGAAGGATGACCATATTGCCAAAACTGGGCAACAGTGGGCCAGAAGCCTTTATATGGTGTGCAAAGGAAAGCTCCAGTGAAAAAGATTACCTTCCTTCCCAATAAGCGAATGTTGCTTGCGGGGGAGGTAAAATCATGAAATTACATTCCCATACCTGGGAACGTAACTTTCCCATACCAGTGTTAAAAAACTGGCTCCCACTCCTTCAAACACCTATGAACATGGGATTGAGAGAGAGCGTCAAAATAGCGCAAGGAACTCTCTAAAAACAAAATGTTTATAAAGCAGAAAGGAAACAGTCCAACCTGGTTCTCCCCAGTACAGACACGGCAGCACTCTCAGACAGTGACAAAGCTCTAATTGTGCTCAGATTGCTAAAGCCATTTCTTAAAACATGATGCAATATATAATAACGAAATCTAATGTGCACCTACATGGCACTTGGCTAGTAGTACCACACTGCCCCCTTATGTGTAAATACAAGGGTAGATTGAGCAGTTTTAGGGATAAATATTTGCTTCGGAAAAATTCAAAAGTACCAATACTTTAAATGCCATCTTTTCCATGGATTAAGTGTTGCATTTGGGCTCTCTGGTAAATAACTCTTTGCCAAGAGGTTTCAAGCATGTTGTTTACTATGTCACATTCCGCAGCTGTGTTTATTTGTACAGCCTTATCCACACATCTCCACTGAAATTAATGATGGTGAGAAGAACAAGAATTCCCCGGGAGTACTTTGTAAGAGATGAGCTTTCTTGTATGCATTTAGGTGACTTGCACAGGTAGCAAGAAAATTCTTAAGCATTTCTTCCTTGTCTCACAAATATTTCAGTATACTCTTCTAAAACTATTAGCACGACAAACAGTCACAAAAGCAAAACACAACCAAGGAAACCATAAAGGTGATCCTTGCTCGATGATACACAGTGCCAGACAGGCAACAGGATAAGGAATTGGAGACAGGTATGAAACCAAGTAGATTTCTAATTGCAAGTAGATATGTGATGTGAAAAAAATGTTTGGTGGCTTGTTCTGTTTTAGGGAGGAAAAACCCCTATACAATAAACAGGAGAAGTCACAATTCAAACAGCAATAGTCCAACACGTGCTAGCTAACTTCATAGTGATACTGGTGGCAGGTCGTCACGAGCTCCCCAGAACAGTTCTCTCTCCTCCAGTAAAACAAGTTAGGGCTACTGAGTCCTCTCTTTCACTGTCAGGATAAGCACATCACCTCTACTTTTAACTTTTTTAGTGGCGAAGCTGCGCACCAATGTTTCGCCACAGCGCTGCTCACTGCAACCCAGTGCTACCCAGTCACAGCGCTGGGTTGACAGCAGACAGTCTTAAGTCTAAGCTTCCTTCTGCTGACAAGACACTCAGGCAGGCATCAGGCCTATCCCCTATTTTAGGTTACTCTACTCTCAACTTCTTGTTATAGCAGATTGGTAGGGAAGTTACATTTCTGGGATACGGTCAGTAAGCAGTATATCGCTTTCTAGGGAGCAGAGATCACCTCCTGAAAACTCCTGGGTGGTGGCAGGAGACCACCTCTTCTCCTCGCTCACTGGGAGCAGGGCAAGGCTCCACACAAACTCCATCCTGCCACTCCTACGTTTCCCTGATGCAGCGTTACAAGCTGTAGCACTTTCTTCCTCGTGCTTACATTCAGCATCTGTCTCCACAGAGAAGAAAGGGATTCCTGAAAGAAGTATTTAGATATGAACTAGAGAAACACAACCTCTTGCCTTTCTGCAGAGCAGATTCACCCATGCAGAGCAAATTGAGACTGTCACACTCGGCAATGAAATCACCAAGTATCATGAGTTGGCCTGCAGGATTCTGAGACACGCAAAAACAAACAAAAAAACCCCCACAACCCCAAGAAACAGCAGACACAACCATCACTAAGATGATCACTAATGTTTTGGGGTTTTTTTACATCTAAAAGAAACAGGAAACATCCTGCCCTCAGGTGTTCCATGAAAAAGTATATTTGGGATAATTTTTGCTCTTTCAAGCAGCTCACCCCTACTTTGGTATTTTCTTTTTGTCTTTTCAGTAGGAAAATAAAATCCAGTACAGCCCATCCATAACCATACCTGCTTTCTCAGTAGCAGAAATCTCTTTCTGTTGCAGGCCAAAGCTACATCTCCTACCACAGTTTTACAAAGCTGAGCATCTGAAAAACAAGCAGAAGGCCAACCTCTGCCCCAAGAAGTGCACATACAGCATTCAGCTTCTCTTTCTTGCTTTGTTTTCACTTAAATAGATAAGTACTTTTCATCAAGCCTTAATGGATATTTGTCTGCTGCACTGACAGAAGCATTGTAACGTCTGCCTGAGAACAGGGGGATGGAGGCAAACTTTATCTCAGTTGTGGGGAGAAAAGGTTTTTTGGTTTGATTTTATTCAATTTTGCTCCTAGCCTTGTTAGTTATTTAATGCCACTGAAGTATAAATGTTTCACAGCTAATAAAAGATGCTTGCTGCGAGTGACCCGTCGTCAGAAGCACACTGCATATGCACAGAAGATGGAATTCACAATCACAGACACACAAGGTACTGCACGAGCACCTGAAACAGTACAAACATCCCGTGTTTTGACTGACTGCACAACACTATAGGACCCCACCTGACTAAGTTGCAGAATATCTTCTTGCACTGCAAGCTGGTGCTATCAGATGCATGGTGAGGCAACCACACATGTCCAACCGGATGGAAACCCTCCCATAGGAGAACAGCATTGGAACATGCTATTTAATAGAAGATTTCTTTGCTACTCAAAAAAAAGCCTCCCTTCAAGTAAAAGTCAAGTCTGCCATCACCACGCATCTGGACTGCAGAAGTTACCACAGCCTGTATAAAGACAAGAATGAAGTCCGCTCATTGAATTACCTCATTCAAGAAGCAATAAAACCAACCTCAAAGGTTAAGGAATTCACAGTCGCATCCAGCATCACACAGTTTTTGAGACTGTGGCCTAACTGCATTAGATTTACAGAATACCAGTTCTCTACAATTTAGTTCTAAAAAGCACTGGTATCCCGCTATTCACCTAATTGGGGGCAAACTCAGAAGCTAAGTGAAACAATTTACTTACAGGAAAAGACTAACACATGTAGCACTCAAAGTTTTATCATGCCACATATCCGACTGTTAGTCAGTCCTATCCGAGTTAGTCCAGTATTTTAAATTGTTGTTTAGGTCTGATCTTACATGAAAGCAGAATTCAAAGGTGCACTTAATTGATGGATCCGTCTTCAAGCCTGCAGTGTAGAAGTTACAACAAAAAAGATGAGACTCTTGTCTAACTATTTAAAACATTGGTACGTTTGACCTATTTCTCTCTATGCAACAGTACAAAATGGGTATTTTACAGGGCTAAACAAACCACAAACGATCTTGGACATATACTGCTAATAACAGCTCTGTCTAGAGCAGTCTGCCCAAGACCATCCCTACATACAACCATTCCAATTCCTAAACCTGTGTCCCACAAAGTCTATGGAAGCATTTCTTGAGAGTAATGAGCCAAACTCAACATATTATCATACTGCATTCTACCAGCAGATCCACATGGCAGCAGCCCAAGGAAATTTGCCAGATTCCCCTTAATCTGCAACAACAGTGTTGGACTCCAGATCCTGAGCTCTTACACTAGAGCCAATTTTAGAAATTCAAAAAAAACATGGCTGGGAGGATTTAACTTGGCCTATTCCACAAGTTTATGACTAGATGTATAGTTGTACATGGAAATGCAGATTAGATTCTGCTGCTACAAGAGAATACTGATCTATTCTTTCTGGTCTCAAGCAGAACTAATTAATGAATTTCAGTATGTTTGCCAGGAATCACTTTAGGAAAAGACCCAGACATCAGGTCATCTCTGTCTGCTTTGTATCACTGGGGTAATTAAAATTTCCTCTAAAAATCAGTGGGAGGCAAACAGCAAGGACAGAGTGGGATGAAAAAGAGGGGAGAAAAAAACTGGAGGCTTAGTAATAGAGCTAATGAGGATAAACTTATAAAAAATCATTAACAGCTTAAAGCTGTGCCATAATTCGTTGCAAGACAAAACCCTCATTCACTCTCATAACACCTACCACACAGAACATGCATCTAGTCCTTTGAATATATGAAGAAGAATCGGAGCACCAGAAATCGCTGCCTAATGCAGAGGAGGCTAGAACCTGCAAGGTCATTCCAAATTCTTTGAAATTCAGCTAGTGGTATAGCCTCTACTACTACAATCAAATTTTTTTTTGGAGGACAGTATTTCTCAAGACAAGAACAACATCACTAGAAGTTTTTATTTGGGTAATTTCTGTTCAATACATACATGATTTGCAGTTGGTAAATAAAAGAAACACACACAGATGCTTCAACTAACATTTATTGAACAATATAAAACGTCATCTACCTAGGCCACATATACGGCTCTGCCCTCGTACATTTTATGGCTATTGTACTCCTTGCATTTCCATGACAATTGGCTATTAATATATGCTGATCAAAGATTATTTTATAAATTAGCAGCTAACGGGATAGCGCAAGAGAAACTTATCACCACCGTGGTCCTTTCTTGACCTAGCTCCTTTTCAGTGTAATGCAAACCCAACTCAGGTTAGATCCAGTAACCTATACAAAACAAAACCCCATATATTTATATTACAGACAGAAATGCTCCAAAAAAAAGAGGCCAACTGTCTTAGTGGTTCACAGTGTTCTTTTATCTTGATAAGCTTTCTAAGCTTTTCTTCCTTTTAAGATAATGAAGGCAGTGGTTGTGCCATTCTTTTTGCCATTCTCTGCAAACATAAAGCAATAATATCTTTTATGTCAAGTTGCAATTTTACTGTAGATATAAGCATTTCAGGAAGTGTAAAGTGAAAATAAGTGTCTAAAAATATATTGCAGTAGCTCAGCCACTAATTGTAACGACTAGCCACTAATTGGATACTAATTGTAATCCAATTTTAACAGTAAAAAACACATTGAATACGAAGAACAGTTCTAGATTATTTTTTTCCTACTTGTAGGGATTGCAGAAGCTAACTGGAGCTATTAAAAGTTTAATCATAATAGAAATTACAAAAGATCAACTTCTGGAGAGCTAGGACAAAAGTATTATTTCAAAACTGATTTCTGCACCAATTGTAACTATTTTATAAAGTTTCTAGTGTACTGAAATCCTTAAAAAATGATTCTTTTTTACTGTAGTTTCTTTTTTGCATTTTACTTTACTACAGACAACGTTAGATCAACTTGTTTCATTTATGGTTTTAGTCAACATGATCCATTTCTTCTTCTGCTTCTCAAACACATGATTAAATAAATATAAAATACATGCACTAGACATACTTGACATCTAAACAGAATCTGTGTTCAGTGTAAAAAATATGATAAAACTGACTATTTCTAAAACTCACGTTACAAATTTTTGAAAAAGGTTTACAAACTCCTCAATAAAAATTATCAACTTAATCAGAATCCTTAAGTAACTTACCTCCCCAAGATCACCATCGTGTCCACTCCAATACAAGCGTGCCTGCCTCAAAGTAGTTACCCTGACTTTTGCGCTTCAGCATTTATACACTGTAAAATAGGATATGCTGTGCATTGGCTTCTATGAGATTGCACAGGATGCAGATTTTCTGAGGCTTTGGAATTTGAGGCTTGAATTCCACTACAAACCACAGAACACCTTTATACAATATTCACAATCATTGGCGGGGGGGCGGGGGGAGAGGTGCAGGGCAGAAATCAGATCAAGAGTTGCAAGATACTTTAAGCTTCCAGAGGGCCATGAACCAGAAAGCATCAATAATGCTCTTGATGTTGCCTGGCACACTCTATTTAGCTACAGTGCAACAGAGGATGCAGCCTGAAAAGTAACTGGGTGTAAATCAAAACTAGAAACAGGAAACATCCTTGGCTGGGAGCCAAACCACAAAGCTCTATCAATAAATAAATATATAAATCCATCCTCCAAGACAGCCTTCTCTTCATTGCAAAGATACCGTTTGCTGAGACCATCTGCCTAGCAGCCTGACTACCCCAAACCAAATGAAACACTGCTTTTAGGGATTTGTGGACACTGTGAGTCTCAATCTCATACTAAAATTGCAGTATCTGCTACCTGCTCCTCTTAATACAAAAGGAACTACAGTTCCAGACAAACTGTAAACTACGAGAGCAACAAAAGAACCAAAGGAATTTTCAGACAAACCTACTGTATATGTAGACTGTAGACCCTAATAGCCACTCATTTGGCCTGACTACCTTGAATCATGTAGTTCACATTTGAGCTTTAAAGAAGAAACTAAACATAGCCTGTAAACCATGACATTACGGTCTGGAGGACAGCTGTGAAAGGATGAAAGAGGAAAAAAAACCTACCAAGGTTAAAAACGCGTGTCCTTTGATCACTTGAGAATTACGAGTTTGTTGACTCAGCCTTTCTAAAAGTAGCACTCCTGATACACAGACTGCAGCTTCCACCGTATCACATCTCGCTCCACCTTTTAACAATTCATGAGAAGAACGCTCCTAATAGCAGCCCATTCACTGCTATCAACCAATCCATTTTATTCATTGGAGGAAATGAGAGAGTTAAACATACACCAGGCTTGAAATACCTACACATTTGTCCACTGCACCAGCAGGAACAGCAGATTCACCTTCTCTTCTATGCTCACCTGCTGTAACTCACACCAAGGAGAGAGAGTATTTTAAAAAGGTTGTCCTTCCCTATTACAGCCACACGTAATAGCTTTCTGTATCTTAGTTACAGGAAATACTTAAAATAACAACAAAAAAAAGTGCCTTCAAATTAAAAGATTAAATAATCTAATTACCGAGCTTTCTAAAACATAACATACTCCTAGTTACTATATGGAAAATAATGCAGAAGGAGAACATTTGTATGTATTTTCTCTTGCAAAGAGCATCAAAAGTCCTGAGAAGATAAAAGGTGGCACTTATAAACCTAAGTCAGGAGCCAGGGAAAGCAACAACCACAGCCAAACACACCACAGGTAAACATCACCTCCCCTTCATTTGTAATAAATATATATAAATGTTTACACACACAAATACAAATAAATATATATGTCACAGGTAGTTTTCTACAACATTTATGAACAGAAATATAAATAATTATGTATTGACAATAAAACCCTACGTTTGACCCCCTACCATATTGTCATTGTACAAAGCATCAGAATGAAATGTCAAGATCTTTGCAAATGACACTCTTCCAACTGTAGCCAACCACGCAGCCTCACCGGTATTTTCTTTTCCACAAATTACCCTGCTGCTATTACAAGGATTTATATCATCATTGCTTTGTACAATATTTTCTGCTTTTTGTTTTTGTTAAAATACTTCTTTTATCTTACATTATGACTGTAAGGTTTTTGGAGGTAAAGAACATATTTTTCATTTGTATGTCCAGCATCCTCTGCAATGAAATACTGATGCTTCATTAGTGTAAATGGCATGCACACAAAAATATTGGAAATAAAGAATTAACAGCTGACTGCCACATCTTGTTTATTCAAAAATCTGTTAAATGGTTTGAAATACACTAACCTCTCTGGGAAGCCAAAAGCTTACTAGAATTTTGAAGAATACGTACAAAACCACAAGCACATATTGCCCTATTATCCATTATCAGTGATCAGACAGGATGGCATTCACGTCAGTTTAGCCAATATAAAGAAAAAAAGGTTTGTAAATTCAATACTTTACTTCCCATTCAAAGCAGCAACTAAGTACGATTCTTATGTCACACAGCTTCCGCATATGAATTTACTTTTTAAACTCCTCAGGAGCGCAACAACTTTTCCCCTCTCCATGCCCAATGCAGCATTTCACAAAATATTTTTTTTGACTAACAAAATTTTTATTTAAGAACATCCGTTTTAGCATTCTCCGTAAGGACTTCTCCTCTGGACTGCCTCCGCCACACGTGAAAGCACGGCACTCAGACCATCAAGGCTGAAGCAAATATTGGTGAACTAATTTCCACTCCCTTATCATCACTTCTGTTTACTTACTTTGGAACATTGCCTGTGGGCAGTGGAAGATGAAATCTGTATCACTTGGAAATTTCATCTAAAGTTGGGGGAAGTTTCCCAAAATTAACTGGAAATAACGTAGGCAAAACAAGAAGGCAGAAGTCTGTGTCCATATTATTTGCACGTGCCATGTATTCAGCAGACTGCTTCTATCCCTGCGAACATGACTTTTGTTTTGATTTACTTTTTTAATCTGATATGGTTCCTCAGAGTACATGTTTCCTTTCTTTTGGAGCAGTCTAACAGCATACCAATCCAGGTATTGATCTGGACTCGGTTCCTTTCCATTTCATCAACTGCAGTCACAAACGTGAGTGGAGATTTGATATACAGTCTTCTTACTGCGCATAAACTACATTAAGGTTTAGAAAATGATAGTCTTTTAAACAAACAAACAAAAAAAGGTTTGCAGTCAATTTAGCACACCATGTGTGCGTGTCTCACATGGAAGGGCTTGCTGCTATCCACAAGGCAGAGAAACGGTTTAAAGAGTTTGCGCACACTATAGTGGAACGGAAGAGCTGCTGTGACTTCCACCAGAAACCATGATGAATTTCTTCATTGTGCCTGCTGCCCTTTCTACAGCCAATCATTAAGGCATGTAATTTGAATTAAGTACAGGAATCGTTTCAATGACAATTCTAATCAGTTACACGCTTTAAGTTAAGCACATGCTGAATACCTTCCTGAACTGAAGCTCATGAGTTTCCTCGCAAACACTACCCTAATGGAGACGCCTTAATGTAATTTTTCCCCCTTCGAGTCAAGCGCTTGTTGACTTGAGAAACATTCAGCTTGGCAAGGTTTCAAATTGCTACACCACAGCAAACCACCACAATTACAGTGCATTGCTTCTTGGTCTTCTGTTGCAGCCAAAGGCAAAGCAACACGAAAGCTGAAACAAGCCTTATTTAGTATTTCTCATATGTCCCTTTACCAGGACTTCGAAAGATCTGCTGCGTTGTCAAAAAGAAGTCTTAGTTTAGATGACGGCAGCGCGGCAGTACCTGCAACAGAACTGCTTTAAACATGTGGTGATTGCTGAGTGGAGATAAAAGACACACCTGACTGCGCCACTTCGTTCTCTCAAACTAACAACTGACTTCACCTGCTTCCAATTCTTCTGTCTCACGAATATTGCATGTCTTATGGGCCCTGTAATATGTTTTAGAGTAATGATTTTTTCAAATACTACTACGTGAAGTTTGATGTTGGCTTAAGAGCTCAGTAGTATTAAATTCTTCTCTTCCCTTTAGCTAAATATATATATATAAAAAAAAGTGTCTAAGTAAGAAAAATTAAAACATTTGTATTTCATTAAAAAAGATTTCTCCATAAAACTGTTTTGAACAAAACAAAGCTAAAACAAAGACATATTTTTTCTGAAGTATGTAAAATCTTTGTCCGTTATAAAAAGATTAATACAGAAAACAAGTGAAAACAGTATCTGACATACACAGGAACTGCTGAGTTTTTCAGAATTAACGTCTTTGAGATAATTTTGCCCATAGGTTGTCTGAATTCTAGAAAAAGTTATATTATTTTACCATGCCTATTCCCTTTCAGCAGACTCTGGCTTCCCAGTCTCCATAAGGGACTTCTGTCTAGGCCCTCTTTTTTCCTTCTAATTTTCTTTTCACTGTAATTTTCATCCTCTTTCTGTTTTTGCAATCTTGCTATTTGTACTCACTATTCTTTCCTCCCCCATACGCTGGTTTAAATATTCCAGTCCCACTGAGATTTTTATTCCAACCTCCTCCCTCATCTTCTTTCATTTCTTAGACTTCTTTTTTTATCCATATTTTTTTCCTCTCTTAAAATAATGTTCAGGGAATTGAGAAACCAAAATGGCTCACATTACCACTGAGGCATCTCTAAATGGCAAATAAATAAGCCCTTTGAATAGTGACATTCATTCCAACGAGATGCCTAAATGTTGTAACAAACAGCAAGATGAAGACGCGCATGGTCTTCATGCTGCTGCGGAGCAGACTGCCCTTCTTCCTCACCGCAAGTCAGAGAGAAATACTGGAAGATGACCAAGATTTCCATTTCCAGTCTGTGAAACCCTTGGGAAGAAAAATTAATTTACGCCCTTGAAACTCATTTTGGGGGAGGAGGAGAAATCAAAACCTTTTTTTTTGTGACCACTTTTTATCAGAGGATTACCTAACGGCCAAGCCAAGTTTGTTCCAGGCATCGTACAAGCAACAGCCGCAGTCAGCCCCTAGGTTCGTTACCTCAAGAAAAAGTATAGCTTCAAAGTAAAATGAACAGAATGATGAGACACAAACCGTAAATTTCTTGATTATTTTTTTTTAGTGAAGGGAAGGATATGGGACATGGAAATCAAGGGAGACCAGAGAGACAGGACAAGGGAGAAGCAGACAAGACAGCCAAGTATGAAATGACAGCGACCTTAAAGACCTACAAAGCGAAGGGAAACAAGAGCGCTGGTGCACATAGCCCAGTCAGCACAACACACGGCAATTCAAGGCAAAACGATAAAGAGATCATTTCATTTCAAACCTGAACATGCTCCTACTTTGCCCAGCAGATCTGGCTGGCCTTCCCCTACAGACATATGATAGAAGTAAGCAAAACAATTCACAGGTCTCATTTTCCTCTGGCCTGGCCACCCTTCCACAGCACGTGGTTCTGAGGGTCCTGGGTAAAATATTGTCTCATCTTGGGTCTAGTTTTTGCGTTTTCTTTCAAAGTAGCGATCTGCTTCTACAGCTCATCTTCTGACTGGACAATGAGAAGTACTCTGCCTGGAAGAGACTTATCCATAACTGACAAGAACAAAAGCTAAACAATTATTCCCTTAATGCTCTTCCATCCCCTTTCTAGTCTTAATCATTGTGCAATTCTAATGCCAGTTATACGACACATGAGGCTGCGCAGTCTAGTTCCAGCATTCAAGTCTCAGCATTGGTCTGATTTTGCCAAACATCCATCCCCTCCTCAACCTACTATGATTGGCTCACAGCCATGGTTTGGAAGTATGTATGCAGCCTGTAAACAAGGTGAAACTGGTACTTACTGGTTCCTAGCCAGCAGGAAATAAATGCACATATCAACAAAGCTTGAAAAACAAACAAACAAACAAACAACAAACCAGCTCATGCACTAAGCATGATATTCTTATCGCAGGCCAAGTCCCCATATCCAGGTTTCCACACATAAACTGCATAGAAATTCTCTAATTAGGACTCAGCAGAGTGATGATAGTGGAATGACTGCACCAGGATTTGAAAGCTAGTAACACAATTAATTATGTCTTCTCCTAAAAATGAATTGTAGATCTCCTTCAACGAAGCTATCCACACAGGACGTAATGAACACTGATGTGATTTAAAAATACTTGAGGAATCATAAAAATTTTTTACCATTTTGCCCACCAACTTACTGTATTTGAACTGGAAATATTGATGGCTATTGCTTCTACAGTTTGGAAGTTTGTTAGTCATTTCATTTGCTACAGAGGAAAAGAAATGCCTCTCTGCAGTCTGCCAGAGCCACAAATTACATATGTGTGAAGTGTTGCTTCAGGTTTGTGTCAGTGTATCTCTATCTTGACTCCACCACTCTTCTACAATTCCAGACTTTGCTTCTATTAGCAGATGCTGCTAAAAATTAGCAGAGGCGGAGTCATGGCTGAATGAAATATTTTAAAGTATTTTAACTCACAGCTGGTGACTTTTCCTAGGACTTCACGAGGGCTACAAATAAAAATACCTACCACAAGACTCTTAGAAAGTCTGAAATGCATAGAAATTCAAAACTATAACATAAAATGCACATTAGACTGACAATAAGCCTGCCTGCCATTAAAAGTAGGTCCCTGGTCTGCCCTAAGTGAAGAAGGCTCACTTGTAAAGGCAACATATTCAATTTTACTATAAAATTTCTGTAATGCTTTAACACACAAACTCCATTGGTTTTGCTATAAATACACAGAGGTCACACTTGGGGCTTCCTTCCATCTTGGAAACAGCTCTAGCGTGGGAGAGGTTGCTGCAGGCAGACCACTGATGGCAAGTTCACTGTTAGAAATGACAGTGAAGTGACAGAAATCCCTTTAAAAAAAATTACAGCCTTCTAGTTCTAAAGGCAGCATAAAAAGAAGGAATTATGGAAAATCATGCAGGATCATTTTGATGTACTTTCCATTCCCTACTTCTCTACATTTTCAGAGGAGCAAGAAAGGCCACTACAACTAACGTTTCAAATGTGACATTGATGTCCAGTTTTTAAAGACATGTGACTGAGCTGGCATAAGAATAAAATGGTGCTAATCTGTGGTCATCTAGTGACTTCAATAAGTATAACTCAACCTCCATATGTTATTAAATCACCCTGGCTTTGCTCACTCTCTCTTCGCTTTCTTAAATTCGTGTGGTCACTGCAATAGCTTCAAGATCATGAGCTTACTGCAAGGTTTACCTTCATTTAAAACATCCAAATGAATAGCATGGCTTACAACTCTTGGAATATTTATCGCTTAGAACTTGAGCCACATCTGCAGCACAGTATTTTTCCAACAGAACAATACTGTATCTGCTCAATGTGTGTGTGAGGGCAGCATTACACCCTAAGTCAACTAAGCCAACAAAACCCACCAGGTGGATACAGCTGTGCCAACAGACGCTTTGCCCAGGCTGTATCACTCAGGGAGGTAGCATAATTACATTGTCAGAAAACTTGAGACAGATATTATTTAGAGTAGATAAAACTTGACTTAGATAGCCAATTTCAACACTGTTAACCTTTAAAAGAAATAACTATTTCAATGCTCAGAGTACTTAAGAAAGAAGAGAGGAAAGATCACAACCTGGAATTTTTCTAAAGCACTTTTTTTGACAATAAGAGCAAGGGAGATGCCGCCCTTCCTCCCAGTACAAGCGAGTACCTCAAAAATCCAGTTCCAGAAGTCAGTTTAAACACAAAGGATTCCCAAAGGAGTACTCAAAGAAAGAGACCAGACCTTTTTTTTTTTTTTTAAATTTGAGATCCCAGATTACATGCAGCGATATTCTGGACAGTACCTTGTATGTGTAAGACACCTTAGCAACTGGCGGCTGCCACAGCAGCAGCAACAACTTCTATTTTCAGTATTACCTCAAATGCGAAGGCTTAAAATACCACACATGCAGCTGAAAACAAAGGAAACGTTAATACCTGGCACTCTCATAATGCTTTTTACCCATAAAATTCAGAGTATAGTAAGTTTTCTTTTTCGTCTGTGAGCTCTGAGAAAAATGAAGACCTAGAACAATTAATTTAGACCCTGGTTAAAGTACTTAATGGAAGAGCTAAAAACTGAGCCTGGGCTTTCTCTTTTCCAATCTTGTATCACTTTTCAGTGATAGAAAATCATCGAAATATCATAATGAATATTTTTGACTACAATACACACAGAAGCACCACTATTGCCAGGAAATATGCGTTCTGAAATGCCAGTTTACCTATGATCAGGAATACTTATCGAGTATAAATAGCCAAAAGTCTACAGTGTATAGAGGATATTCTTTATAATTAAACTATTTTCAACATCATACTTAACTCCATACTACTCATTAAACCTAGCAGATCATTTTAGACAATGCTCAGAAACGCGGAGATGTATCAAAGCTTACCTTCTCATGATTTTCTATCAGGATTTCAACGACAATATTCTGAAACTTCAGGTCCATGATGGCTGCTACAGTTTCTTCCTGTGGCCTCATTAAGGTTGGTCCAAATACTACCCCTAGATTTGCCACAGTCATTAGATTCCTCTTGGCATGCTTTGAAACACTTTTTGAAAAGAATTGAAGGAAAAAACAGGAAATAGATTATGAAAAATTTCCATTACTGTTGGAAACTGCAGTCTACAAATGAAAACATTACATTTCCTTAATCTATGTTTTAGAAGTTTGTTTTGTGCAAAGTTTCTTCAAATAAAGTCTTACTGAATTCTGGAAAACAGAAAAGCCATTCTTCCACTGGCAATTTAAAAACAAAAGCAGTCTCTTACTGAACTTAAATATATAAAATGCACTTAGCCTTGGACCAGGGCAAGTGTGAAACCACCTTAAATTTGCTAACAGATCTCCACTATTCACTTTGCCAGAATTTGCAAAAAGAAAGTATAATGTTCCCTTTCTCACTTCAATCAAACCCTCAACTTCTGGCAGGACTGCTAAAGTAAATACTTATATGGCTTCATTAATGGATTAGATTTCTGCCTTTCCCGCCAAAACATACACAGCATGAGTCAAACGTCTTTTCTGCTTTTGCACGTTTGGTTCTTGGTATTGTGTATGACAGCATCAGCTCCAGCCACACTTAACTAAGGCCCTTCATAGTTAAACGAAGGTAAGGACAAGTGTTCTGACAAGGTAGGAAAGCAGGTCATAACACTTACTTCGCTAAATGTTTCACCAAAATTTCCAGCATCTCTTTGTTCTTTTCTGGGAGTTTATGGACCAAGAAGTGAACAGCACTAACTCGAGACTCAGGACTCCCACTTTCTATGGGACATAGAAACAAATAACGATCTCAAAAAATAAAAATGAAATAAAATTCACAGAAACACAAAGCTTCTCCCACCCCTGCACAGAAACATACTGCACACACTTTGCTCCACCACTTATGTATCTCCAAACATAGCAATATTGAACATATGCGCTTTGTTTTCACAAGAAATCTTGTTCTAGAATTATCAACTTATTTGCTTATTTTGTGAATTCATCTTTCAACCCACCTGCAGAAGGATGCCTTTGTTCATCTATTTTTAAAACTTGACAGATGTAGTTATTGTTTTGCTGCATTGGACTCATCTGCTTACCAATATATTGCAAGGTGAGGAGCGACATTACTGGGTGCCACAGAGCAGAACTATACTACTTTACACTTTAGCATCATTAACTGATTGTCCTCATCATTAGAATTCAGTTTTGTTGGTACTATGCAGCTAATGATACTGCATTTATGCTGCCTCATATTGGAAACTGCATGAGACAACACGTGCAGAAGATTCATATCCTTAGAAAATCTAATGACCTCTGACGACAGAGAAGAATAGTCATGCAAAAAACTTAGTGAGTGAGATTATTAATGATAAAGAGCCCTGAATAACAATGGCATCCCTCTCTAGTACAGTACTGAAATAAAGTAAAAATAAGCAAGGGGCCGTCTATTTTTTTGTGTTGAATTGAATCATTTTGGCCCATATAGGTTTCACTAGTACACAGATGAAAACAAGAATCTGTAAAAGATTAAAATAATTCCTCTTCCTATTTCTCGAACCTGTATCAAATCACAAAATTACATCTCAGTAGTGGTTACAACGAGAGGAGTGGAAGTATTTCTGTTGTATATAATAATACTTAGTACAAGGTACATAAAGAGAAAAATCTAAAACCTACTCTGAATGCAAGACGTTTTGACACCAGGACCATCCATCAGGTCCCATTTTACTCTAAGGCAACCTTGATTGTCAAAAATATTTCATATAAAATACCACCATATTTCTACAGTGCATATTGCTCCAGATTTTTCTTCTTTTTTTTTTTTTTTCTTTGCATACTGCTACAGACTTTAGGGCTGTTTTTTATTCTTTTGCAGTGAACACCCCTGCACAGATTGCAAGAAGAAAGGCTACCAAAATGCAAAACGTTTAGCTCCTAGTCAGCTAATAAAAATTCAGAAAGCCAGAAAAACATAAGCCTTCTTTACAGCAAGACTACTTTATATATATGTGAAATCACAAACTCTAATTAAAGAACGGCTAAGCAACTTAATCACAAGATACAATCAAGGCCTACATAGTTTCAGCCTACACTGATATGTATAAAGAAAAGAAAACTGAAAGGAAAACCTTTTAATTTTGGCTTTTTTCCCTGCCCCTAATAGTTTCAGAGAAAAGGATATTACTTACTATTCCCCGTGTTGTTGGTTTTTTATAGCCAACATAGGAAACAACACTGACTACCTATTTTTAACTGTACCGTAACTCAGATCTGCGATGTTGATTAGATTTCCCTCCCCACTACATAGAATCAACCCCTCTACAAAATTGTTTACTGCTTATGAACACTGTACTATTTAAAACACGTAACTTCATCTGAATTCCTTTACTGAAAGAGACTATAAAATAGAGAAAGGAAAATAAAGTGAGAAACTGCTGGCAAAACTTCATAAGTCAAGAAATTATTTTAACACTTTCCAATACGAATGGGCAGACTCACCATCTAGGTAAGTACGTTGAATTTTGTTTAAGCACTTCGCCTCTAAGATGTGATTTGGCAATGAATTTCATGGGATAATACTCATTTTGAATTTAGGACCACAACTGAACACAATCTGTAGTCCTGGAAAGTCATAACAGCAATCCGAAGAAGATAAAGCAATTGTCTCAAAGTTTATTTTAATTTTGCTTTCCACAGTTTGCCAGAAGTGCTACAGGCTGGAAAGAAAATCATCTAAATATCTGTTTGATACTTTGCCAAAAATTTTCTTACACAGTTTCCCTCCATCCTCTTCCAAAAAAATTCCGTGTACATTAGATACCATACAGCTGAACTACAAATGCTGTTGTGTCTTCTCCAAGTCTGTATTTGAACTGCCATAGTGTAATCTGGCCCACTCTTTCCTTTTTTCTACCAATATATGAGGAACATTCAAGCCAGCCTGGATACAGAGCTAACAAGGCACTGAAAACGAGGGTCAGGCAGCTGTGCTTTAAGGATTCAAATGAGACCGAATTAGTGTATTTTCTTTTACTAAGCTTCATACTCTGTATAAATGGAAGACAAAAATAATCACAGTCTAAGTAGATGTTTATCATTATATAATTAAGATACTAAGAATGAATGTTTACAATGTCTATCCAAAAGTTTCTCCATGAAAGTAAAAATTGCACTATGTTAAGTCTGTCACAAACTTGTCTGTCAATAGATATGTCATATGTGGCAAATACTAGAACTGAACACTAGTTAAAACCTACGTATTTTAAAAAAATATATTATTTCTTATTCCTGTATTTTTACTGGATTGAAGAATTTTTCTGAAATTGCAATTGCAGCGTGCTCCTAAAGCCACAACAGTACTATAAGAAAAGATTTCTATTTGAACTACAGTCATATATTTACTGGCAGGAACGATGAATTCTCCATGCAACTCATATGTCATCAGTGGCTCTGGAAGGCTTCTGTAAAACAAGGATGACATAACAAATTTATCTATACTCTGTTCTATCTGTACTTACACTAAGCATGAAACCTTTTCAACATTCAGTAGTATAATCCTCACACTGGAGGCAACCATTGTTACGGCAGCCCTTGAATTCAACGATTTCCAGCACGAATGGACAATTTGGTATTATCAGGAAAATAAAACTAAATGCATTCATTCACCTTCCATGAGCTGAAGTGATGCCTCCAGTCTATCATAAGGCACCTTTCCAAATTACAACAGTGAGACTGTTTCTCAGATGAAGATGGTATACATATACTATGTAATTACTTCTTTAGGGTTTTTAAAATACAAAAAAAATCACAAGTCAGTGTCTTACTGGGAAGAAATAAAGGTCCTAAAACAGTAAGTTTGCTGAACAGTAGCCATCCACAAATCAAAATTCTAAAGCATTTCAAATGGAAAAATTGAAATTTAAAACCTTAGTCATCAATGAAAAATGCACTGAATAATGGAAAGCAGAGTTAAAACATCAAATTAAAACCTCCTTTTATTAAGCTGACTTTACTGATGCTTATGAAATATTGGAGTAAACACTCAGATGGGAAATACCATAGGTGGGAAATATTTTATCATGTGCACTTTTTTTCTTTTTTTTTTTCATTCTTTCCTACACTCCATAAGAGAGACTTTTATCTTGATAGTCATTCTTCAGTATTCTTTGACAGTGGTTGCAGTAATACTTCATTTACTAAAAACAGCAGATTAGCAGATTAAAAAATGCTGTATTTGTGTTACACTATGAGAGATACACAAAAGTTCTATGTTCTTAGGCAATTTAATAAAATATGTTGATCAGGAATTGGCCAAGCCATTTGAACACAGAACACACCTAAAATTCTTACTTTTAACACTCAAAATATTATTACTATTGCACGTAGAACATCACAGCCAAGGCCAGAAGAAAAAGAGGAAAATATTAAAAACTTCATAACCTTTTCCCTTTTCATTCTACCACATTAAAACACAAAAAGGCAAAAAACTCTTTTAACAATCTTAGCTGACTTTCAGTAATGACTCTCAGCAAGTTCACTAACAATTCCAGTTCTGAACCATCAGTGAAATGCTTATGTATCTAACACAAAAATGTTTTGGGACTTGTCTCATATGAGCATAAGTATTAGCGTTGTCAAATTATTTTGCTTCTACCAAGACAAGTAACAAACATGGTATTTGCACAAAATAGAACTCGTATTCCAAAATAGAGGAAAAGGAAGTAATGTAGCTTAACACACTGCATAGGAGAATCAGAATACAGAATGCCTAGTCTAAAAAATAAATAAATAAATGAAAAAGGCTTACCGCAGGTATTGCTTCATAGCACTAGTAATTGTCTTCACTTCCCAATCTACAGAGTTTTCCAGGTCAACTTCATTGCAGGTTTTTGCATCTAGAAAATAACCAGAAAGAGATGAGGGACATGAAAAAAGGGAATGCTAAATCAGTATGCCCTACACGAACAGCAGTTGAATTTCATCATTATGTATGTGCTCATATGAAAGTAGAAGCAATATGTTCTTCTTACTATTAGTTAATACTAAGAAGATTCAATATCCAAACCTCTTTATAAATTCTATTTCCATATTTTTTTAAAGTATTTACTGCTTTTTTTCTTTAATGAAGGATTAAAAATCACTTTCATGTAAAAAGATCTCTATAGCAATTGATATTTTCACACCCTTTAATTAAACAGAAAGATGCACACAAACACAGAAAGATGTAAAAAAACAGTTTAGAAAAAAACACCCACTAAGCATAACTTATATTTCCCTCTTTTCTTTTGTTATTTAAAATGCAAGCACCCCTTTTTGAATTCTTCCCATAGATTTACTTGCAAACCGTTAATTTGGACTGCTGACGAAAATGGCCAAAGTGCAGTCCTTACTCTGTGAATACCTTTAAGAGTTGCTTCAAAAGTAGAAACAGGATTCTTCTCTACCAGTAAGTTTCCTCTACAAGACGGTCTGAATGCTTCCCTTACTTGATCAGTTTTAGCCAAAGGGAAAAAATACTCACTTGCTTGACCGTTTGTCAGGTTCACAGAACTCCAGCCACCTTTTACCAGGTTAGTTGGTAGAGTCTTACAACACGACAGATCAAATTGAGCGGTCATATGTCTGAACGACCCATGAGGTGAAAGATTTTTTGACAGAACGTAGAAAACAACACAGCACACTGGAACGTTTTGCAACCAAAAAACCCCTTTTGGCCTCAAAACAGGAAGCAATAGCTAATTGACACAAGAAGATCACATGTATATGGCCAAACTAGCCCAACGTATTTGGTAACTTCAAGTGCTTGAGCTTCTGTTATTGTTACCGCTTCAGGTTTCCATCAGTCACCACACTAAACTACAGCAGTAGCTGACACAGATTACGTGTTGACCAGTTCATACAATTCAGAATTCATTTGTTACTTTGCTTGTCAGACAAATGACAGACACATTTAAAAAAAATCAAATTAGGATCCCTGATTAAAGGTGCAGTCCTTTTACTGGGACTAAATAATTCTGTTCTGAAGGCTGTGCCAAGCAATTATTTCTGTAACTGAATATTCTCCCTCATTACATCAATTATTTAAATCTCATTTTAAAATACAAGTCAGATAACATTTTCAACCAAATTGTTACTAGCCAACCACCACCCAAAATACTCGGGATTGTCTCAGGAAAAAGTTTCTTTTTTCCTCTTTTTAGCATGCTAATAGTTTCTGTGTTCAGATTCTCTTTTTTGAGAAGAAAACCTTTCTACAGAATTAATTAAATAAAAACTGCCATGGCATCAGAAACTAGCAAAATCTATGGGGATTTTGTTACTAAACCACTACATAATATCCAGTTTTTAAATAACTGCTTCATAATCATCAACCTCCTTTTTACAGTCAAAGGATGCACACTCAGTTACGTGAAATTTGTTGATGAACTTGGGGAGGAAAATAACAAGCATCTGAATTTCAAAGCAAGTCTCTTAAAATATAAAATAGAAGGTATTGATGAAATATGTCATTATCTCTTGGGAAAAATAAAAAATAAAACCCAACAAAATCTGGCCCTGCTGCCAACCCCAAACAATCCCTAATTTAGCTGTAGAAAACATCAGGACTTAAAGACGTTTTATTCACTTTTGGTTAGACATTTGCCCTACATCGCTCTGTGCCCCACCACCCCATATACTTGACTGTTCCCACTCCATTTTTCCCTCTACTTCAAACATCCCAGGGCATTATATGAACTGGAACTTCAACCGGGATTTCAAAAATGACTCTACCAGTTTTCATGCTACTTGTTCACATAGCAGCCACTGTGCACTGAATGGCAACTTTACGCATACAAAAATAACCGTGCACATTTATGGAACAGCTTTTGACAGATCAGCTCTAAATTTTATGCAAATCTTTCTGACAATAACGGAGCTAGAGTTTATAAAAACAGTCCGGTTCACTAAGTTAGGTTAGGAGGAGACTTGCTCTGCTTTCATATGCAGTATGCCCACTGTAGAAGTGTATGCACACTGTCATTTACTGTATATAAAATAATAAGGAATTCAGTGTAATTGTTTTGAAAGCTGCTGGTTTTGAGAAGGCAGAGGTACCTGGAAGTTTTCTTCTACAACATGTAATGTTTGGCATTTTTCACGCCAGGCAGTATCAGAAATCAAAACTGAACTCATCAGTAGAAGCTCCAAGTCCTTAGCAGTCACTTCACCATGAGCAAGGGTCTGTATGAAAGCTGACCTATATAGTAGTTTGCATGAAATCTGTGTAGGCAGCTTGTATGAAATGAGCCACATCAGATCTATTACGTAGATCATAGATAAAACAGGAATTGGTCCTTGACGCATTTCAAGAACTGAGCCTCCTGACAGCTGACAATGCGCTCTGAATTGCTTATCACAGATTCCCGTAACGTTGGAAATCCTAACTCTGTATCCCTGTTTACAATGAGATAGCAGATTAATTTAACATTTTCCCTTGAAATGTAACAAGTTTTTTCCTTACCAAATGCCTCACTTAAATTTAGACAAGATTAATGCTGCAAAATAGATCACCATAGCACAATGCTAGTTACAAGTAACTTCAAGGACTTTTCTTTTAAAGCAGAATTGTATATACAATTGTTAATTGCTGAGCCTCGTTTTACAGAAGATTTAATTTCACCAGATTTTTACATTGGAGATGAATATTTGTGCATTCACAGTATTAGAAAAGCATCTGTTGGTGTCTCATACTCTCTTGACTGTCCATGTACTTTCCCAAATTTTATAGAAAATATTCTGGAAAAGATACAAAACTACATGCTATTACGTCCCTGGTTACCATTTGGAAGACTTTTTTTTTTTGCACTTTGGGCCTTTCAGACTGTGAACCTCATGGTCAATGATAGGTGGCTTAAAATACTTTGAAATCTTATCAAACATTTTAAAATACAGAAAGTTAATATGAGGTTTCTATGATTCTGAAAAGATCTTTCATATAAAAGGGTATCTAAGAGTATACCCAGAGACAAAGGATTAAAGATTAATCAGTCATTTTAAATTCTCTGTACCACTGTATATCAAAAAGAAACCCTCTTTATTCTTCTCTGAGGACAGACAGATAAAGAGCACAGATAGGATCGCTTTCAACAAATCATCAGAAAAAGAGCACCTGCTTGCACCCTAACTTTTTTCTGTTCGGTATTTTGGCTTGTCTTGATACCCCTGTATTCTTCCTACTTCAAATAAATATACGAATCTTGGGAATGACAAAAAATGTTTCTAATTTAAAAAAAAAATAACTAAAAGCAGATGCTGGAATCCCCAGTAAACTCTTCCAGCTGCTACCGAACCACTGGCAACTTGAGTCTATTTAATTTGGATACCACTAATGGCAAAGAGGAAAATTTGCCTGCCAGACCTGCACGCCCAAGCTAAGCCAGTAAGTCCAAAACTAAATAACATCTTACAATATCAAATGCATTTAATCGAGACTCTCTGAGTGATAACATATCACTCTTCCTATGATCAACGGCTGAAGATGGTTATTGTTTATTGAGGCTTACTCCAACACAGATAAACAATCATGAGAATCTGTTACAGATCAGTCATTTTTATTAATCCCAGTTCGTATTTCCAAAAAGAGTCTTTTGCTACAATACTTTAAAGACACAGGCAGTTTTATGTGCACTAATGGAGGGAACTTCAGGGTGCTGTTAATATTGATTAAAGTAAGATATAATAAATTAATATTTAGCAAGGTCATTATGACAGATTGATATGACATGCAGGTCCTCAAGCCTGATGTCTTATCATTTCTGAAGAGACAGCCTGTTTAAAAAAAATAAAGGAAGGAAAAGAAAAAGTCTTACAGGTGGCACTGAACTGACAGCAGCATATAATATAAAAGCGCTTTGTCATTCACATAATGTCTGGGGTAATGAAATGAATTCACTTTCTGGCTTCCTCCAGTTTGCAGTGCCAAAGAACACTGTGTTATCAGCACAGATGGAGCATGCATGGTTCTGGAGAAGAGCCTGGTGCAAACTGCAAACAAGCTTCTTTGCATACCAATGAATCCCTGAGAATCAGACCTTTGCTGTCAAGTGACAGGTTTGGAAGCTTTATAAAAATGAACTAATCCCAGTGGTCTTGTCTGACTGCGTGTACTGTCAGTGCTCAGGACAAGAAATTGGGAAACACGACACATCTTGCAGTCATGGCTACTACTTTGGTGAGAGATATCAGGCAGATGAGAGATTTCGTTCAGGTGCCAATACTTCTTTTTTTTGTTCCCCAGGGACGGCAGAGTGGCAAGAGAACTACAGTCACTGGGACTAAAGATGCATCAAAATTTCCAGAATGAAAAGGGGGGGGGGGGGAAGTTTCTGAGAATAATTTTATGAATCAAAAAATCTTAAAAAGCTACACATGGCTAACTAGGTATAAGAGAGTCTAAGACATTACCCACATATAAGAGCCATACTACTAAGTTTATAAAAACAAATCCTTTCTCCATCTGTCTCCCGCTTTGGCGGATAGTTATTATTAATACATATATCATATTCCTCCTCTTAAACCAAAGAGCTCTTTGCCAGTAGGCTTAAACGAAATGTTTTTTAACATTTAAGCCAGTAGGCTTAAATAAGACTAAATGTCTTATTTTGCACAGTGATTAACTAAAAGACATGCATGGGCGTGTACACCTGTACATCTTCGACGATGGAGAAGAAAGGTGGAAACTTCAAACAATGAAGCAATAAGTTTCAAACTTTCTTGAATTTGGTATTTTGAATTTTCTGATCAGATCCTTCAACTTAGGCTGCTTTAATCCCACTTACATCAACCTTGCACAAAGCCCATGGTTTGCTCCTACATGTCCCACAGCAGTAATCTTAGTTTATTCCTACCAACTGATCTTCATCTTGCTAAACCAGGGGAACTTAAAATGATACAGGGATTATTTACATGGAGTAAAGCAAACTGGATTTGGCCCATAAAAAGAACAACTACAGGCAGATACTTTTTGGCAGTAAAACAACATGAAATAAAACATTGAAAAAAATGATTGTAAAATAGAGGCATACCCATCAACAAACTCAGAAGTCTCTGGACCTTTGAACTCACCCCCACAACTCTGTACAGTCCTTGGTCATTTATACCTATTATGCAAAAGGAGACAAGAAAAAAAAAAGAAAGGCAGAAGATCAACCACAGTCAAATTGAGCATTAAAACTTTTCCCCAGGCAACAAATTCTCCTCAAAGACAGACAGACATAGTATTAACACAGCCATGTGAACAATATTATAAATAAAGTATTAATAAAGAATCCTTTTGTTTTTCTGTGGTTTTAAGATAAATTCATGTTATGTTTTGATAAAGCTTTCACGTAGCTCCACTTTAGAAATTGGGAGTAAAAGCAAACAGGGACAAACCTTTGTTTGAAAAAAATAAAAATCACTGGCTGTTTTCAGATTTTTTTAAATCAGCGTTCACATTCTAATAACACAAGAACTGAAGCAACAAGTGCTAAATTAAGATTTCTTTAATAAATGTAATTTTGCTTTGTTTGGATAAAACAAAGAAAAACTTGAGCCTATTGCCACTCCTCAAAACCAATGATTTTTCAAGTTTCTAAATGCTTTTCATGTAAGATATGAGGCTTCATTCCAACACGCTGTGGTGCACATACTAGTTACATACAGAGGCACCACCACAGGTTACTGACGTTGGTACTTCTGGTTTTGTTCGGGATGAATAGAGTAGCCATAACTGACATAATATTTTCAGTTCCCTGCTCTTATTTCATGTGGACACTGGACCACTCTCCTGTTATCCCTCTGTGCTCTTCCGTCCTCTCACACACATTCACATCTCTATCCCTCTTCTTCCTCCGCTTCCTTTTGCCTTTCTTCACCATGCCCAGTTTTATCCCTAGGAAAGTAAAACTACGAATATAGATCGAAGGAAAATGGGAGGGAGAGAAGGGGCAGGGAAGGAAAAGGGCAAAATAAGGTATGTCTTTGTCTGTTGCATTGTTTCAGAGCCTATATAGTAGGAGGCAAAATATTACAGTCTTGAAGCTGACACAGATGTTTGAGACCATATAATAAGCAGCCATCTACAAACACCACCATACTCTACCTCTGTATTCACACTGGCCTGGAAGAGTAGAAATGCCACAAACATACCTGTGTTTCTACTCCAAGGAAATCTTTTCAAATAACAGATTATGTGGTATTCTTATTCAAAATATCCTTCAACAAAGGAAGACTTGTGGAGAATTCCCAGTTTCAGTACCAAACCGTTCCAACACAGAGAAGGAAAATTAAAACCGGTCATATGAGAAAAAGTTCCTTCCCAAATAAATATTAGATGAAGTATGTAAAAATCATTAGCCGTTTAATGAATTACTGTCAGACACAACCATAATACACAGCAATAATTCTCAATACGGTGGACAGAACTTTGCATTTTCTACCTCCTCCTCCTGCCTAGCCTTGCTACGTCCTTTCCTTCTTCTCTCACCCCCTTCCTCTTCCTCACACAGTCTGTGGCCTTCTCAGCCATCCCAGATCCTTGAGAGCCTGCTGAATTCCTCCCCATTAGCACTCAGAGGGAGCTGACAGGCTACGGCAGCAGCAGCTACTTCTCTCGGTTGCTCCACCTGGGCAAAACTGGCCCTTTTCTTTCCCCAGGATGCAGGCACCGCTGTAATGATGCTGAGTCTTAAGCCAGGTGTCATGATCAGAGCTGGCTCAAATTAACAGAATAAGCCAGATCTCCATTATTTTATCTGTGGTCATCAAAAAACACCACTCTGGAGTATGCTCACAGTTTAGCTGTGCGCCAAAGAAAGAACTACAAAACCAGCTATGTGGCCACAATACTGTTCCTCTCAAAATATGACGTTATCAACCCAACCAAGTAAGTTTTGCAATGATCCTCAGAGCAACAGTGTGATAGCATGCTATACGCCACTTAAAGACTGCCAACAATAATAAAAAAAACCCACCATAGTCCTTGATTCACTCCAAACAAGGATGCACTAGGAATCTGTCCTGAGAGCAGCAATTATTTTTTACTTCAAATTTCTCAGACGTGGCCAGGAAAATGCTGGTATAAAACTAACACCAAGCTTTTTAACACTTTGCCAAAATGCATCACATTTTTTTTATACAATGTCCTCCACTACTTTCAGTACCAAAGAACAAGCCTTCTGCATCATATGCAAGAAGCTAAAAAATGGAAGAAATACTGTCACAGTCAAATACAGCTCAGCTTTTGCTTATCTCAGAAGTTGTTTCGTGACTTCCTGTGCTTTTAACTTTAGGGGGAAACCAGACTGTGCTGACCCCAAACATACATTTACGGGCTTAAAAATAATTAAGGTCAAACCACAGAAACTACTGCTCAATATTAAAATAGGCATGATATGCAAAAGTCTCTGAAGTTATGACAGTATTGAAACTAAGACAATCCTCCAGCAATAATCATGAGTCTGTGATAGCAATTATCAGATAATTGATCAGTTTCAAATTCATCAACCTAAAAAAAGCACAGCTAATTGCCAGCAGACATCGAGAAGTGCAAAGAGGAATTAATATTTCAACATAGTTTTAAATGATACCTTTAAACATACCTTTAAATGATGTTTTATTTAAAGTATACAAACCTGGCTTGAAACGGTACTATTTCTGATTTAATCTGCACATTTCAGATCTTCAGCAGATCCAAGACTGATAATGCTTGGCATTTACAGAACACAATTGACAAGATGACTCATTGCAAGGAATAGCTTACCACTAAAATGTTGAAGGGTTCAGACACTGTGTCTGCCGGCTCAACCAGTCACTATTGGCAACTTTGAGCGGTAAAGCCCCGCAGCATGATTTCCTTCATATTTACATTATCTCAAGATGTTTGGCTGTCTGATACCGGAATTTGGCACAGGTACGCAATTTGTGAAACACGCTTAGAAAAATAAGGTATTTTAAGTAAAATAGTAATTTATACTGTTGTAAGCAAGGTATGTAGGCAAGTTTACTTTGTGGCTGGCATTGTACGTGTGGCTGACACAGACGTATAATATAGCTGAAAATACAACTTTTTATATCAAACCCCATAGTACAGAAACAGCCATACAAGTGACACTCTAAATGCGAGGTAATGCCAGATTTTTTTTGTTACATGAAAAGGTTTTCTACTTTTCCTCACCATCTTTTCTCTCTCATGAGCAGACAGACTGGACAGACAGCTCAATGCTGCCATCTCTCTCTGCAGCTCAGATTAGCATCTCTGGTAAATTCTAAAATCAAGACAAACACTGCTCTGGCGAACACTTACCTACCACATCCTCACAGAAGGTACAACCAACTACTTGCACACAAACACAGGTACAGAGTCTTTACTACTGGAGCAAATAGCTCTTTGATGTTTCTGTAAACTTTCACCCCGGTGTATTATTCTTAGTACAGAATTATAAATAAAATACTCCAAACAGAATCCCAAAATGTTCTCGCAGAGACAAAACACAGGATCACATCCAAGCAGCACCGTGCTCACTACATGAGAGACAGGCTGCATGTCTCTATGCCTCAGTGTCTCCTACCAGGTAAAGCACAGCCAATGTCTTACGAGTCAACACTGAACCAGAAGCCTACATGCATTTTAACGAAGACACTGCCTTTGATTCTTCTGTTCATTCAGAGCAAATAATTTCCTTCTTGGCATTATAAAAGGGAACGTAACTGAGAAAAAATTATCCAGCCATTGACAAGTTTATGTTCAATATCCCTGTTATGCTCTTCTCCCTCTGAATACCAGACTTTTTCTGCTATGACATGACAAGACTATTCTCAGTTTCCACCCACACTAGACTGTCCTCTCTTTCCACCCACGCCAACCTCACACCCATTATGATTAAAAGAGATAAAAACATGGCACACAAGCACGGTCTCTGAAGAGGCATCTGTCCTGTTTTCTTCTGCCGAGCATAACTTGCCTTTGATGTTTTATCATTAAAGTAAAATAATCAAGTAAAAATTGTTTAACAGAACAAGGATAGGTACAAAATCTGCAGCCTGAAAGACGGATTTTCTTCATCATACGACTATTTGGCCAAACCCTTCGAAGCAAACAACTGAATGTTCTCCTAGCCCTCCATTTGTTTAGCTCAGCAGACATCAGCAGAAGGTCCTGCAGCTTCTGCAGAAAACAGAAACTGATGCTTTAGAAATGCTTCAGTTAGTCTCATGAATGAAGTCAGGATTCTGTTTGTTAGGCTTTTTTTTTTTTTTTTTAATGCAGTTGATGTTAAGTTCGGAATCGGTAAACAGAAAATCATCAACAACTGCTTGAAATGCAATGGATGAATCAGGTTCCTTGAAACAGAGCTAGGTGGATTGCTGAGTTCCTGGAAGGTAGTACCTCACCTAAACCCATTCTTGAAACCCTGGGAAAATAAATACTTCTTGAACACTGATTTTTTTTTTTTTTAAAGTACTCCTCAAAGCAAAATTAATAGATAAAAGTAATTTTCATTGGTAGTAATTACCACAAAGCCCTATATTGACTGCAGGTCTTACAAAGGCTGTGTGCAAGGGACAATAAAGCTGCAAGGTCTCCAAAGACAGGAAATAGTGCAGCTAAATTTGGTAACTTTAATTCTCTACCAAGTATGTTTCAAGGCAGATCACATAGTGGGGACACATACTTCTGACCCATGCAAACTTATCGTCTGTCTTGAATAATTATATTAGGTGGGGTTACACATACGTTTTGCACCTTCTTACATGCCCCTAAATCAAGGCATAAAGGACAGAGTGAACCACCACTCAGCTTAACCTATCCACACATGGCCATGAGAAGAAACTCCCATATCTAACACATTTTTTCCAAACAGCCACTTCATGAAGAAAGTTTTCACACTTTTTTCACATATGTTCTTGTTTCACTTTCCTTGCAGGGTATCAAAGAAAGAAAGAAAGAAAATAAAAGACTACTGGAAGAAAACTATTTGAACACATCTATAGATAATAAACCAAAATATAGTGTGCTCCACACTGCTTACAGTAAGCATGATTGATAAGGTATTGTAAGGTAGAATCACAGAATCATAGAATCGTCTTGGTTGGAAATGACCTTTCAGATTGAGTCCACCTATCAACCTAACACTGCCAAAACCACCACTAAACCTAAGCACCACATCTACTTGTCTTTTAAATACCTCCAGGGTTGGTGACTCAACCACTGCCCTGGGCAGCCTGTTCCAATGTTGGACAACCCTTTAGGTGAAGACATTTTTCCTAATATCCAAACTAAACCTCCACCGGTGCAACTTGAGGCTGTTTCCTCTTGTCCTATCACCTGTTACTTGGGAGAAGAGACTGACCCCCACCTCTCTACAACCTCCTTTCAAGTAGTTGTAGAGAGCAATAAGGTCTCCCCTCAGCCTCCTTTTCTCCAGGCTAAACAACCTCAGCTCCCTCAGCCATGCCTCATAAGACTTATTCTCCAGACCTCTCACCAGCTCCGTTGCCCCTCTCTGGACTCACTCCAGCACCTCAATGTCTTCCTTCTAGCGAGGGGCCCAAAACTGGACACAGTACTTGAGGTGCAGCCTCACCAGTGCCGAGTACAGGGGGATGATCACTTCCCTAGTCCTGCTGGCCACACTATTTCTGATACAAGCCAGGATGCTGTTGGCCTTCTTGGCCACCAGGGCTGGTGGCTCATATTCAGCTGTCTCTCAACCAACACCCCCAGGTCGTTTTCCACCTGGCAGCTCTCCAGCCACTCTTGCCCAAGCCTGTAACACTGCATGGGCTTGTTGTGACCCAAGTGCAAGACCCAGCACTTGGCTTTGTTGAACCTCATACCATTGGCCTCGGCCCATTGATCCAGGCTGGGGGAACACCACTTGTGCCAGGCTGCCAACTGGATTTCACTCCATTCACCACAACATTTTGGGCCCCGCCATCCAGCCCAGTGAAGTGCACACCTGTCCAAGCCATGAGCAGCCAGTTTCACCAGGAGAATGCAGTGGTAAACAGTGTCAAAGGCTTTACTAAAGTTGAGGTACTAGGTAACTAGTTACTGTGCTGGAGACCAAAACCACCACACAGTACCCTTTTCATAAAATCTGCCTCACCCAGTGCAAAGAGAAGATACAGTCTATATTAAAGCAGGGTTTTGCAGTGAAAGCAACTTATCTGTAGGATGCCAGCTTTGTCTGCAGTGTTTCCCAGAGGAAATACTCAGACTGTAAATACCAGTAACTGAAATTTTAAAGTGATGAGACAGGCAAACCTTATTTGAAAAATATTCCAAAGAACAGAATGAACAAAAATAACACCAGACAGAATACAGTCTAATCTGGAATAACATCTTTAATGCATCAGACAGGAATGATACAAAAAAGTCCAAGAGAAAAAAGATTTCAGATACTTCTTGCTGTTTAAATGCTAAACTCTTAGTAACACAATGTCTGCTTGGTCTTACTAATGACATTGTACAGTAAGTGCATACATGGAAGACACTGCTTTTAAGTAAGACCCTGCATTGACAGGAAGTGTGACCAACCCACTCTTCTCTTCACCTATCTTATTTAAGCTGTACTGTGACACAAAGAAAGATATTCTGCCCTGTGCAATGCTAAATCTCTAGGAAAAAAGATACAATTCCTGAAAAACTGTAAATCTCCCCCTTTGGGAGGAGGAAGGAAGGTCAACAATTTAGGAGACAAAATTCACACAGAAAAATTTCAACATCTCTTTTAACAAACTAAGAAACACACCATAACGATTACCTATTTTCATCTCTTCACCTCTTTTTTAAAAAAAAACACAAGCAAACAATACCATACACAACACAGTGAGGCTCAGAGCGGCTGGTTCACCTCCCACTGCAGCACGTCCATACTAGGACTGTTGTCTCCTCACATGGCAGTAGTATCCAGTGCCCAAGTTACACAGGGTCTGTGACACAGAGCCTCTCCACAATCACAATCCCAGCTACCTCTTGAATACTGTTTGCATACTGACCTTTCTATTCTGTCTCCAATTTCGGAGGCACAGCCACGAGTACATGCAATAGTAAGCCTGACAGCATCCTTGCCTCTTGTGCAAGACTAATTCCACCAGAAGTACTTCAATACTTTTTGTTATTCATTTGCCTGCTCAGCTCCTGTTCTTCCACCTTAAGTGACTAAACAGAAAATCTCCATTCAAAGTCCACAAATGGAATACCAAAATCAATTAGTCTGTTCCAACAGCAAAGCAAAGGTACAGGAATTGCCTACACAGCACGGGTTTTCTTCCTCAGCTGTTGCACACAAACATCGGCTTTCTTTATTGAGAGAGATGCTATTACCCTCTTCTGAGCACTTCTCGAAAACACATTTCTTGAGAGAAAGCCATATATAAAAGGCTGGGACTGGACAGAAGGAAGGCTCCAGCCCTGGTCAGTGTTATCAGTGCGATATCTACCAGGTTAAGTCTTTCCCAGAGATCTACAGAAGACCAGATCACACGGGCCTTCTTTGAAGAGCAGACCAGCTGCTCCACCCCCTCCACAAACAGGTTGGGTTTATCATTACCTCGTGTTTCAACAGCACTGATGCACTTTTTGATGATGGTGAACCCTATCTTATCCAATTGTGCACCTGCAAGGAAAAAAAAAGTTTGAAAAGTTTTAAAGCACCATTACAATTATGTCTTTCACTGAAAAATAACACTGGACTTAATCACATAGCTAGTACTTCTCAGGCAAAACTCTAAATATTCTGAAATGGGAACACTTCATCACTTTTTCTAAAGAAATTCCCCTTTTCTCCTTCACAACCCCGCCTAGCCAAAGTAAAAGCTCATTCTGATGGTAGTGGCTTCACTGAATCTGTTCACAGCAGCAGCCTTTGAAGAATGGGATCTCTGATTAGGTACATATGTTGGCAGATGCAAAATGGAGCTTAACAATACTTACTGCAACATCGACAACATCTGAGAGAGTTAACCAAATGGCACAAGGAAGTACTTATGATGAAAAAACATAATCATCAGCAGCAGGGCTTTTACTAAGTCCTACCCTAAGCCAAATAAATTCCCACACTAAAGATACAGGACACATGTATATCATTTCACAGCAGTTAATGATCTGACTACATAAAAGCAGATGCATTAACAGGACAACAGCTGAGATCCAGCATTCCTTTGTTGTTCCTATCTTACCCTTTTTCTTCACATCAAAACTTAATTTTAAAGCTTATATTGCAAAACTGCCCTTCCCCCAAACATCTGGCCTTCTTGCTCCTGGGGACCTGGTCTCGCACCACAAAAATAAAAATCTGCAGGAAAGCTTCTATTAATAATACCAAGATATAGTTTTAACCAGCAATTTAATAAAAATTTTAAAAAGCAAGCATTAATTGCCTGATAATGCAAGAAGAATAACTGCTTTCGCTCATATACTTTGCTAACAGAAGAAAGCTAATGTTGTTTAAAGAAAGACATTTCTTTTGCTTCCATACTACAGTTTACATTTTAAATACATGCATTTTGCTGATCTTTATGTTCAGCTGTGATTGCTTTTAAAACCATACTTATGCATTCTAACTGATGTGTATACACAATCTGGATTAAGAAATTGTGATGCATTTACATACAAATTAACCCCTTTTTGAGTCAATGAAGTAAATTGGCAAAACCAGACTGTTTCTCTAGCTTATGTCCAGTCCTACAATTCTTACGTATGTGCTAAACTGCATTACTGTGAGAATCCATTAATTACAAAATCCACAAAAGTATATTCAGAACTCAAGATTAAAAATAAAATATTTAATTATGTTGGATCCATAGAAAAGCATTCACCTTTGCCTTTCTCAACTGTAAAATGTTAATAAAAATCAGCTTTAATAGTAATTCAAATACTTACTTCCCTCTCGTTTTGCATCTGCTCTATTCAAATTGATGAACAGCTAAAGCAACGAGTAAAAAGACATAAATTATTTTAAAGACCTTTATGAAACCAGAAGCAAGACACCCCCAATCTTACTGCCCAGTAGGCACAAATGCAGCTGTTTACAGCTAGAACATATCACCTCTAACTACAACAGCTCTAGCAGCAGGACCAGAGCTCTGTGCCCCCTCAGAAAGCAGATAATCGCACTTTTTAAGGAGTGAAATTTTTAAAAAATTCTCAACAAATACAGTTCCTTGGGGAGCAGAACAATGTTAGTTATAGCCACTGAAATTAACTGTGATTTATGTGCTCCATGTTCCTGTGTTTCTCTGCAGGTTCATTTCCCACAGTTCAAGTTCACTTAAATCATTGTGAACTCCTTTGATGAATCCTGGGAATTATGTCCCCCCTCAGCATTACCAGAAGTTGTAAGCTTATTGGAGAGTCCAGCTCAGACAACATGTAATGGTAATAAACGCTTCTATAGATGAAACAAGATTTTTATGACAGTGATGTCAATAAAACCTATTGCTAAAATCCCCAGTAGCCAACTACTGGGGACAGACACATGATTGTGTCATTGAATAGAAAACCCCATTATTTTTGGCCCACAAAACCAAGACCAATATAATATTTACGACTGTAAGAACAATCTGCAGTGTCTTTCAATTCTGCAGTTCAGACCCATTTCCTGATGTGAACCAGAAATTAAGCAAATTCAAGTACAACCTTGTTGCCACTGACACAGATTTTTTTTATCTAGTTTTATAATAATAATAACAACAACAATAATAATACCACCACCATATATCTAACTCACGTAAGTCTTGCCACTGGAATGCAGTATGTCAGCATAAGGCTAAGTGGACGTGCTTATAGTAGACATTTTCTAGAATACCAATATCATCATTGTGATGGGAAGCCATTTATAAAAATCAATGCTGTCTTACAACGAAAAATACCTCATATCAGCATTAAGAGTTATCTACGCTAAGCTTTACCAATTTTGTCTCCTGAGCTTTATTTCACTTTTATTCTTTTTTCACTGAATATATCATTTTGCAAACGACATCATCCCAGTTTATTAAAGTATAAATGGGATTAGGAAGTAGGGGGTGAGAGAATTTCTCCATTACGCTATAAGTGAACATAAGAAAACGTCACTTACAGCTTCTTTTCCATCCAAGGCTTCCATCCACAGCTTTCTGTCCTCCTCAGAAAATGCCTGCATGGTCACAGGAACTCCAGGCCTGCAAAAGTACCAACCACATAGAGTAACCGCATCCACCAACAACTAAAGCACTGCCTTGTCAAATTCTACTTCCAACTACAAGCAAAAGCCCATTGCTCTAGAAGTAAGGGTTGGCTTTTTTTCTTCATTTCTGAACACTGCTCAACCTTAAATTAATAGGTATAGAACTGATACACACAGTAGGAAATAGGGAAGGATAAGGAGGAAAAGCGAAATGAGTGTAATCTGCAAACTATTTATTTGAAATTCATTGTTGATAGCTTGTTGATTCCAACACTTGCTGCGAGTTACTGTTTTGCGAATTCTAAATAAACTTGCTCTTGCGTTGCTCTGCTAATACATAAAAAATGGCTTTTGTCACCTTATTTGACGCGTAGTCTTCAGCTTAAGAGCAGTGACAATGATCACAGTTTTCCAGTAAATGTCTCAAAAATAATCAAGACCTTATACAGTATCTCAGTACAAAACTCCATTATTGTAACTTTCCTAAAAGGCAAGGATGGACAACTGTGGGACGTAGGGATTAGTGAGATTAACATAAATCTACCTTTGTGTTTATATAATTGGAAACTAAAAGGAGTAATCATGTGGTTCAGCACAGTCTACAAAGCAAAGAGAGTTAAAAGCAGACCAGGTTATTTGGGTAATTATTTTTCTGCCAATTAAAAAAAAAGTTGTTATATTCAGCCTGCCAATACTTTTGGCAAATTTGTAAATTTGATTATATAGAGATGGATAGAAACAGAGAATTAATTCATAACATTCTCTCCCTCTGTCCCTCTTTTCTACTGAATCAATCTTCAAGTAGCAAAATAGCTGTAGGGGAAAATGCTATCCGGAAACAACAGCACAGAGAAAACCACCACAAATCCCACTTTTACTTAAAGCTGTAACAGTCCATATTTTTGAAACTAGAGACATTTATAGTTCGTTTTCACCTTGACACAAATTTTATCAAACCACACAATTTAACTGCAGCATAGAACTCTACAGGTACAAATAACCTCCTGCTCAAAATCTCTTTTCAGCAACATGTGAGGACAAGGCACGCACACACCCTCTAGCAATCTAAACTCAGGAGATCCAACTATAACTTTGGAAAATGGCAGCAATCAAGCAAGTCGTTCTCTTTTGATTAGTGAAAGCAAGGAGACTATTAAGCCATAAACATGGAATCTCTTACTATTCTCAGTGATAGACATTGAGCTCTTGGAGTGGGCAAGGGAAGCCTTGCCTCAATTTCTGCAACTAATAACCTTTATGACTAAAAGAAGCTGGTACTGGTATTAGTAATAAAAGTAAGCAACAGCTTCTCTAGACATACCAGCTTTTTTCAATGCAAACTGGTCTGCTAGTAGCACAGAGCTGCAGCCATCAGAAACATGCAAACTTAACCACTCGGTAGCAAAAAATACCCTAAGTAATTAGCTAAATTAACCAAAAAATCTCACATGCTGATTTTTTTTTTCTTCTCTACTTTCTTTTACTAGTTAAAACTAAACCAAAATGAGTTACTTTTACGCAGGGCAAACTTTCCTTCTTTTCACTAAAATTATTAACTGTCAAGTCATCAAAGAGTATCACCTAGACGCAATATGCCAAAGTCAGTATATGCTGCATGAAATGTAATTTATTTGTCTTCAAATTGAAGTCAAAAGAGATAAAGCCTTCCCTCCTCCTTGCTCTGTATTGGTAAAATTAAAATATAAGTAGTATTTCAGAAGGATAATGCTCTTTATCAATAGAAAGTATTCTTCCTACCCCAAAAGACCTCTGCAATCTCTTTAAGATTTAAATTTCTCTACATTTTCCACTAGTCACCTCCACTAAACATGGTGGAGTACTAGAAACAAAGTAAACATCACTTTCCAGAGATTTAGCTAGGATCCGAGCACCCTCAGAGCTTATAGTCATAAGCATGCGGATTTAAAGAAAAAAGAATTCACCTCGGCTTTCTTTTTAAAAGAAAAATCTGTAAATATTCAGCTAGCTCCAAACTACGCTCAAGTTGCGCACAAGGCTGAGTGTTTGCTACTAAAAAGTCCTTCCTAAAATTTTACAATCTTGCCTCCTTCCACAGCACAGGAACAAAGAAAACCCCATGGCCAGCTGTCAATCTGTATGTTATTTTTTAACTTGGACAAGCCGAGGGATAAGTGTGTCCTGAACTGATACCAAGGAAACAGCTAATGGCCTGCAGCACAGAACTAATCTCCATGGGAACATCTCAGTACTACACACATATATTATTAAAAGAAAAATGTCTGATATCAAGGTCACAGTGGACCAGTTGTGTCTATTATATCTGGACAGAAAGATGGATTAGAATTTTCCCTCTTTTCCCAGAAAAGAGAATGAAAAATTGTTGTGCAGGATCAAGGAAACACTGCTCTCCATCCATCTCTGTTTAACTCGATACCCTATTGAGCAGAGATGACACACAGAGGCGGGCGGACTGACCATTTCTCATGGTACTTTTTTAGCAACTTTATCAGGCACAGTTTGAAACCCGTTATTAACACTGACCAAAACACTGACCCAAGAGGAGCTGATGTCAAGACTTTAAAATCACTACTCCCTCTCCTACTGTTGGGACACAGTGTTAGAAGAGGTAAGCCATATCCCCTGCCCTCAAATCAAAAATGCAAGTTCAAACCACGCGGTAAGACTTGTGACAAACGCCACCCGAGCTGTAAATGGTATCCTGCCATCTGCCATATGTGCTGGAAGTTTTCAGATACAGTGGTAGTTTCACATTCCTTTACGCATTGCTTGTTACAGACATGGGCATGCCACGGGCAGGCCAGCCTGACTGGCCACGCAAGCTAGCCGCAGCCTCCCACCTAAGACTGTGCACGTGCACATGTTCCTTATCACAGACATATTTGCTGAGCCAACAATCATAGGACAGAGGGGCCTGGCAGCATTGGTCACACCGCATTTAAAGTGAAGGGCACTATGAATCTAATGAGAGAAAAACCCCAAAAACCTATAAAGCTTGAAGACATGCTTCCTGATAAATTAGAATGTCATTAATTGGTATAAAGAGCAATTGTATTGGTTAAAAACAGCTCAGAAGGTCTGGATGCAAAAACTCAGCAACACTCCACTAATTTATATCTAGCGTTTAATGCGAGATATGGTCCCGTTCTGCACAGATACAATCTGCACCAAAAGAAGGTGGTGTTCCCCCAACTGTATTTATTTGCAGTATCCTATTTAGTCGGATTCTCTCACCTTTATAAATGAAGGAAGACTACAGTGCTGACAAGAAGCAATATTTATAATCTTTTAAGATCCTTTTAGTGAAATAAGTAAGCAATTCTCCTCTTTTGAAATAAAGTGATAAAATGGTGGTGTTTCAAAAAGGCAGCAGCAACAATATTGAGGATGCACTGGATGATTACACCAGCCACAAAAAGCCTCAAAATCCCAGTGATTTTATTTTCAATCCGAGAAGCAAGTATAAACCCTCAGCGACACGTCACTTTGGAAAGCAGGCTTGTGATACAACATGGTCATGACTGTACGAATTATTACCGTGATCATAGTCTTTCACTATAGTTGCATGTACTTCAATTTAAGCCACGGTTCTTCACAATGATAACAGCAATTCATTTCTCTAACTTTTCCTGTGTTTTTCTTTTACGTGAGTTTATACGTCTACATTTCAGTTTAGATCCTCCCTGCTTCTGCTACATGCTTGCCTGCTCCTCCAGTGACTATTTCCCATTGCCAGTCTCAATGAGGGTTGAAAAAATAAGAAGAAAACACAACAGTAATATTAACTAGTACTTACAAAGAGTCCTCTCTAGCACGTTTCATGAGCTTACCTGTCCGAAGCTTCTAAGTCAAAACAGAATCGCCTGTCTATGGTATCTGTATTTCTTTTGGTACAATACGTAAGGACGAAGAGTTCCTCATCACCCTGTCAAAAGAAAGTTTTTATCTGCTTGACACAGTAATTGAAAGCTTCAGTAAGCTGGCTACAGAAACCAAGTAAGGTAAATTCACATTAAAATAATGGCAAAAGCTATACTGAAAACTGACACTTGCAAAAGAATTCGCTCATGGTTGCCATTCAGGTCTCTGCACGATAGCACATAAATTCCATGGTAATTTTTGGGACATAAATGCAAAAACATTGAGTTCATTTTAGCTGGTACTTTACAGCATGACACAGTACCACAGTAATTTAACAAAGATATTTTGCTATAAAGATTTTGCAGGTAACAACATAAGCACACAATGAGTGTAAGAGTCTTCTCCTATTTTATGTCAGACAGCAATTTCCTGTAGTAAAGGCTATTGCTACAGTAACTAGAATAAAGTAAGTGTTCTTTACTATCTGTAATCTGTCTTACAGACAGAACCAGTCCTTTCTTCGAGACCAACCAATATTAGGATCATATTTTACCCTTAAGTATTCAGAAATCGAATAAATTAATCTTTGAATGCTGCATTAGTTGTACCGGATTTAATCAGGATTAACTGTACATTTTAATTACTTCTTGTCTTACTCAACATCTCCAGACACAGGTTGTCACTGAGGGAGTTACTGCATTGTGGGTTTCAAAATGGGAGATCTTTTAATACAGCAAAAATGGCTTCATAAGTGTTTTAGAATGCCAAATGTTTACACACATGCTATATTAACTAAAGTGGCTTATTACAATTAGACTAAATCAGAATAAAAAATTCATAGAAGTACTGAAATGATTAAGGAAGCCAAATGCCACTAATTTTCAGTACGGCAGGATTTCCAGATCTTTTGAAAGATTCTTCCAAATTCAATATATTTGTAAATATACACAGCCCTCAAAGCAATGAATGTCATCTCCCCTTGCTCAAACTAATGGGATATAATACCCTGACAAAATTTCAGCAACGTGATTTTCTAACCAAATTTGAAGATAGGGCAGGGTGCTACATTTACAAGCATTTACTCAAGCATTATTCTCCAGCTTCAGATATCCTTTTTCCTTGCAACAAAATGCACTTCATCCATATTAATGCATTCGTTTAATGCGTCATCTCTGAAGGTGCTGAGTGCCCTCGATTCCCAACTATTTCAATAGGAATTAAAGCCATTTAAAGATCAACAGAATCTTGGGTCTTGAATATTTCAGATGCTATCAAAGATATCTGAAATTACATTCAGATGTCAGTACAAATTATATTCCTATTAAAATCCTCTTTTCTAGTTCTTCTTCTAGTACTTGTATCTCTGACAGAAAAGTCTGACTGGAGCATGTAAGAAAGAAATTTCTAAGTTTATTATATTTTCCTGATTTATAAACCAGATTCTAAATGGCCCTTATCTATTAATCCATCCATTACTTTAGGTTAATGTTCTCAAATGTCAGATCGAATTGTATGAAGAAAGAAGAAAAAAAGGGGCAAGGAGGTAGAGAGGAAAAGTATTTGACCCATCTTTTCTGACACATCCTATGATCTTGATACAGGACAAGTATAAGAGTAGAATATAAAAAATACACTTACAGCTTTCCCTCCTGATCTGTGTTCAAATGGGATCATGGTGAACTTCTTAGTCTCTTTCCTATACGTGCAGTAGTGCTTCACCCAACTGGAACCAAAAGGAGCAGGCCCTACATAAAATGAAAGCATTAAACAGTACGAACTTTTTCCAGTTCGTACGTTGTCTTCTCCTGCTTTCCAAAATGATACTTAAGAATCCTAGTTAATTCCTAATAATGAAGTATTTAAAACAAAGCTATGAATTAAGAACACCATACAAAGTAATACAAATGTTAACCAGTGTTCACTATTCTGAAAACTGATATAGGTAGTATTTCACGTTTACGCTTTATGACAAATTGAAAGAATCATTAACGTACCTTTCTCTCACTACTACAGATAAAATAATTTTTCCCTACAAAATAAATCCCCCTTGGAAACATTATTTAGGCAGAACATGGAAACCTAGTTTTACACTTAGTAATTTGAAGCTGAATAACGTCAGATTGACACACCTGTGTTGTGAGCTCTACATTATCTACTGATTAAGGTCTGATCACATTTTCTGACACCAAAACTGACACCAAAACATTCATCAGTGCACACTGTACATAAAATATAACTATTTAAGAGACCAGCCTACTGCATACAGTATTATTGAGATTTGCACCATAATGTTAACTGTTAAAGCTTGGATTCTGACTCTCTGTATCTCCTCACTTCTATTAATTTACGTTTTTTCAAAAAACAGTCTGCAAAAGAATCTTCTCTTTTGAAGGACTCTATCCCAGAGTATCAGGGAAGCCCTTCACGAGTGGCTCAAGCTGACATAGGATTCCACTGCTCCTAACATGGAAGGTCTCACCGCCCTGCTCCTCCCTAACTCAGCTTCAGGAGTACCTACCTCTTCTGAATCTTTTCTGATGACCAAGACCAGTGAACTGATCTCACAGAATAATGGTTTTTCTTATATTTTTACTGCTAGTTCTCTTAAAACTTTTTTCTGAACACTGTAATACCGATGTTTCCATAAAGGATATTGTAGAGTCTTCATTTGTGAAACATTTTACAGAAGTCTTTACTTAAACAGTAATCAACTAAATATCATAAAAGTAAAATCTCTCATCAGAATAAGCAAACAAACTTTCTATAAGGGCACACATGTAAAAAATATGATTTATGCATAATGTTGGTTTTTTTAAAAAAATAAAAAATTACTTTGTGGCCATTCTTTGAGCAGTAAGAACTCTGCAACTTATCTGGCTTTTTTACTAGAGTGAGAAAGATTTCTAATTGTTCCAAGTATTGACAAGATACGATTTGTGTGACATGCACCTTCACAACAAGATTTTCAACACCAGCTACCTAGCATTGAGCCTGCTATATTTGACCCTGTGATCACAATTAGGTAATGAAACCATATCACTGAACCAAGGAAATGACAGTCAATGTCATCATACTAAACTAGCCCAATTTTCAGAGCCCAATTTGACCACTCATGTTGTTGTCTGACAACAAGTGTTTGACAGTTCTAGGGGAGGTCATTAATAAGAGATTAAAAATAACACGAAATACATCTTTTGGTGAAATAAAACCTCCCCAAATTCAATCATCTTTGCTAAGAACTGTCACACTTTCAGCACCATGACCTTTTTATGAGCTCCAGTAACACTGGCATTAGAGACTTTGAACATTTACTCAGATAACTCTGTTTAAGAAACTGTAAATTCTTTGCATCTTCATGTTACCTGTAGAAATAAAAACTTGGCTGTATGCACGATATGGGCACTATAGAAATACAAAAATACAACTAACTTTTTTCCTGTACATAGAGATAGCCTTCCATCGTGAAGTGATTTGCTCTTTTATGTTCCTGAGGATTTCTTCTGATCTTGTTCATGAGCTCCTCTACCTCTGACCTTGTTCCTTCAAAACGATTTCGTGTCTAAAACAAGATGGCAAAAACCCATTAGTAGAGAGAGTGGAAGAAAGACTTACTCTTCCTGGCAGATAGGAGTTATAGTAATTATTTATAAAAGGAGAGAATGATTCAGGCCATTTTAGGACAGCCAGTGCACAACTTCCATATATATTTGTTCTTAAAGTTTTATGATATTCTTCAAAATTAAAGTGTGGTTTAATTGTAACTGTGGAAAGAGTAGATTTCTAAAACAATGCGCTGACCTGTTCAGAAAGAAGTGAAATTACTTCAGTACAAATTTACTTTGGACTTGAACGTTCAAGTTTCCTTAGAAAAATATTACTACAGATGTTGGCTTAACTCATTAGATTTTTATTAGTTGTCAGCAAGGAGAGGATTTTCTGTGGTTATTGAGAAAAAGTGACAGGAATGTCACCAATAATATATACACCTCGAGACTACACACATGCCAAATGTTTTGATGACACACAAGAAGCAGCATGTAAAAAAACCAACCAAACAAACAAACAAAACACCCACAAAAGAACACCCCCACAACCAAAGTCCAGTTGATTATTATTCCTGAATGTCACTCATTCCAAAGTTTGCAAGCAGCCACAAGAGAAATATTTATTAGAATATTAGTAAAAACAATCAGAAAGTAATCAACACCATCCACAAATTATACAACAGGACTACCCAAAATAACAGAGCAGCTCACACCTGACACAAGAAATGCTTCAGTTTGGCCTGAAAAACTCTGGCAATTGTCCAATGAGCAAATAACAAAACCAAAACAATCATGGTAATACCTAGTTTTCGCCGCATACACGCTTGCCCAAATTGCACAAACTGAAAACATATATTTAAATTCCAAGCTGGTATTTTCCCCAGTTGATATATGTTTTGAGGAAAGAACATGCTTCCAGACGCATGCTTACGTGTCTTGTTGCTTTTTGAGTGCACCTTTATTTTTCTGGAAATGGATGAGCTTCTGAAAATGCTGCCTCACCTATTTTTATTTTTTTTCCCCAGGACAAGCATACAGTTGCATACTCTGACAAATATATCATTAACACAAACAGGTATCAATTCTTGCACATAGACAGTTAACACCATGCTCACGACTGGCCATCTGTACGTGCAAATTCCAGATTTACGCTTGGAAGGAGTTTATTCACGGGCACAAATACAATCCACACAAGCTGGTCAGAGCAGTCACCCATACCCGTATGTTTTATAGAAGAAAGCTGAACATATTCTTTAGGTGATGACTAAGAACAACGGCCTTCTTACCTCCAGGCAAAACGACTGCTCTGAACCCTCCCCATATCCATCATCTCAATTTCAGGTCACATCCGCTTGCAAATTTTGGACTTAGACCCCGCATATAAACTCATTTCCAAGGCTCCAAACAAGTTTCTAACTTCCTTTTAACAACTTCCTAGAAGAGCAGCATCAAAAAAAATACGCTCTGTACTCAGGGCAAAGCCAAAAAAATTGATAGTGACAGATTGCTCATACTTAAACCTTCCTGTCTGAGCACTGATCACTCCAAGGTTAGATGTTTTAAGTGCTCCTGACAGGAGCTTTGTCTTAACTGTGCAGTGATCACAAATCGGAGTGTGTGAAATTTAGCCTGGGAGCACCACAGGCTCCAGAAACCTCAAGAAAATTTCTGTCTCCCTTTGCGCTGTGACAAAGCTGAGCTTAACCAGGGGTCGACCGCAACCGCTGCACCAGTGTGGTTGTGCCTCCTCTTCCCAGGGAAGGCCAGGTTTGCTTGCAGGGTAGGAGAGCATGGCCACAGCTGCAATGATCCTTCTATGGGGTTGGGCACAGAACTGAGATAAAAGTCCTGGGAGTGCAGAGAAATCTAGTTGGAGATGCAGGATTTTTACAAAAGATATATAAGACTGTTGGAAGAATCAGCTTACTGGAGCTTGGGCTACAAGGCTGGGGTGGTTTTTTTTGTTTCTTTCATTTTGGCAGGGGAGTGAGGGGAAGGCAGGGTCTGTGGCAGGGTGTGGAGAGGAAATCCACAGCATCATTCTCAAAGTACAGACAACCTGAATGAAAGGGAAGGCATTTCCTACAGCTATACTGGCAACTCTCAAATCACTCTCCATATCCAGCTAGGCTCTCTGTACTGAACCTTGTACCCTTCAATTTCTAACACGTCAATCCAGTGTTCTGACAGCAGCTCAGCTGTACCACAGCCAAGCCCTAGTTAATTTTTCCTTTGGGATGTTTTGTTCATCTTCAACACGGTGGAGAATGCGTCATGTCCTCTCATGATCTTTTCAGATGCTTCCTTCTATTCTCCTCTTACCTCAGTTATTAAGCCTCGACTCCTTTCTCTCTACAGCTTTTTGAAATCCAGGTCATTCTTTCTATCTATTCATAAAACTTGAGCTGTAATGTTCAATCTCTTTTGGATTTCCTGGGGCACATTATAATGTCATTCAGCCAATTGAAAACGCAGCTGTTCAGATTAGCTTACTTTCTTATTGCTCATCACTTCTTCAGATCACTTCACTGACTTTTTTCCATCTGTAATCTGAAATCCAGCTCTTCATAACTGTATCACAGCTTCCCTCTCATGTCTCATTTCTTGCTCCTCTTGCATCAGCTCCCCTCTATCCACTGCAGCTCCGTGCTGCTCCTCACTCTGTTAAGCTAAGCACACAGAAGCAGCAAGTCTGTCCTGAAATTTCTTCCAGAAACACTGACTTCTACCATGAAAGTCTGCTTATGAAGTTACCACTACTCAGTTCCCCTACCCAAACCAAACAACAGCTCAAGGGAAACTTGAGACGTAAACATATGGGAATAAAATTAAAGGAATGGTATTGTGATACATGAATCATGTCACTATGTATTACAACAACCGTAATCCTCTCTTCCACCTTCCCACCTCCCTGCTAATGTCTCCTAGTTAAGCCATTTCTAAAAATAGACTGCAACCTCTGAGAAGTAGTTTTTGTGTCTTAATTCCAGATGCCCTAAGAGGTCAACAAAACAGACGCACCATCATGAATTGCTTGTTTGCAGTAAGGTGCATGGTTTGTTCCCTACCAACAGGCCTCTGGCACATACAAGTTCCTCTGAGCGAGTTTTATTCTTCAGCAAATCTCAAGGAAGCAAACAGACCATCTGACTAGTGACTGTCAGTCCCACTGCTTCAGCCTCTCACCTTGCTTCCTGTTCTCCCAGTCCTGAGCAGATCACACTGGAAAATTTGGTGTGAGGGTACACTAACTAGTGGTGGCTAACCAGTTAGCCTGCCCTTGAAGGAAACACATCGTTCTGTCAAATACACCATGGGTGCTTACACCAAGTCTCCCTATACAGCTCTGCACCCCAAAACAACAGGGATGTTCTTGCCTGAAAGGGCTGCTTCAAGACAAACAGAAACTCCAAGTCACACAACAGAAAATACGCTGATATGCCAAAAATATGCTGATAAGCCCAGCTGGCTTTCTTTCTTTTTCTTAGTTACGGATAATATGGCCCTATCAAGCAATGACCCTCAGACATGACCACCACATACTCAATTTCAAACACACCCAAAACACCGAGAACCTTGGCATTTCATTCCCTGCCCTCTGAATTCTCCAGTGTTGTGTGCATTTTAACAGATTTCATTAGTTTTTAAACTCTTTCATAATAATCCTTGTCTTATGTCTCTATAAAAAACTGGAAAAAGGAGTGGGGGCCTTTTACATGGTGTTTGTTTTCAAGAGGAGTATTAGAAATGACACAGAACTCACTGGAATTAGCGGTGATTTGTTCAGTGATGCGGTTAGTTAGCCAGGAGATGGCACTATATCCCCAAAGTTCACAGGCAATGCACTAACATAGAGGAAAGTACTGGCAATATAGATACCGTACATACAGTAACTTTAATGTGCAATTTTACTCAAAAAATTAGAAAAGGCATAGATATCAATCTCAACTTACGTTTTGTATATTTATCTGCAGGGCCATTTTGTAATGGTTGAAGTCTTTAGCAAGTTCATATCCCTGATGATAGAAAGTGAACAAACCCTGGAAAAATGATAGCACCTGAAATACAAGCAAAAGATTTGTTAGAATGAAAAACTCCATTTACTGTTGCACATAGCCTTTTTCGTAAAGATCAGAAAAATGATTATTTTTAAACAAATTTCCACGAATGCCTACAATTTATGAATAACTATTTAGAGCCAAATTATCAGCTATGTATATAGACCTTTTCGGTTGTCGTGTCTCTGGAATTTCACAACTGATCTCTACATTAAAGTTGACCATAGGCAACGTATAATGCCTATCTCCCAAACATTTTCCTCTAGCAGCTCTGATACCAATGATGTCTGGAATAAGTATTTGTGCACAAGGAGGTAATGATCATTCCGACTTTTAGTCACCACTTCCCTGGTAATTCCCCTCCCTGCTAATGACCACATTGAGCTGACTTTCATAACAGAGTCAAGTGGTTTGTTCGAAGAAGAAAGCTTTCCCTCCAGTAACTTTATCCATCACTGCTTTTTGTCTGCAGACCACGTTGCAGTTTCTGACTTCAGTGTTTCAATTTAAAAGGATGAACGAGTTATACTATATTGGAAACAGGGTGAGGAGCAGTACGGCTTATCTCTCCTGTTTGGTTCAAGTTTTTGGAAAGAAGGAAGTTACACAGGTAAGTTATAGGAAAGACCAACTCTCTTTGTTAAACAGAACAAACCGAAGAAGATATTCAATAACGTCTGAAGTCATATGCAAATAAACCATTTTCAAAAATGCAAAAACCACATAAATTTAAAGTATTGTGAAGGGGAAAAGGGATAAGAATTTGGTACTAAATAATTTCAATTTCCTACCCTAGTGTAAACTTCAAATACAAATTGAGCACCATAAAGTTCGGCCCCATCCAGAGGGAGCTTTCAGAAAAGAGAAAGGGACATGTTTCAAAAACATAATTTGAAGACTCCAGTCTGGCTCTGAGGAAACTTCAAATAGTTTGAAACACAAGAATTGAATCCAAAATTATTTATGATTTTTAAAAAATAATATTAAAAACTAGAAAATTTAAGAAAAAAAACCCCACAACCAAAAAACATCAACATGTCAAAAACAAAAAAAAAATCCCAAGCAACCACTTTTCACAGTGCTACACTGCTAAGCACACACTAGCCTTGCTAGTGAAAAGAGAATTCTTCCACAAGTCAGGAATAACATTTCAGTGGTTAAAAACAAAAAAACAAAAAAACCCAAATGCATCGGACCCCAACATCACCCAACATCATCTTCTTGAATGCTCTATTCTAACTTATACCATAAATCAATGTTTTTGCAGTACAGCGCAAGGTTTAATTTTCTGAAAATCAACATCAATGGATCCAAATCAACTGTAATTACTGAGGTAAGCTTTGAGATGCCTGGTTAAGTGTATCTGTACTAGGAATTTGCACACATGTAACGAGTACGTTAAATTCTGATAAGTGGCACAATTGCATGTGCTTTCCCAGAAAGCAAGAGCTCCTTGGCTTTTGTCCAGTTGCATTCCTTCTCTGTCCCTTATGAATGACGGGGCAGGCTGAATTCACTGGTACTTACAGGTTCCACACACTCAAATTTCTTCCGCTCCTGTACCTCTTGCAACTTGCATACATACTCGAGGGACAGCTCATAGAAGTGTTTTCTATTCTGCTCCACTTGGTTATCTGCCTGCACACAGAATACAGCTAATGAAGTTTCAAAGACATTTTGCAGACAGCTTCAAAATGACACATGTATAGCACACAAGTGGCAAGTGATAAGATAGTTTTCTCCAGGCTGAGATTTGTTCCTTTACAACACAGCTCATTCATTTACTTTTAAATGGCAGCAGCAATTCCCTTTTACGAGATAACATATGTTGGTTTTAATCATGAGGCTAAGTTTTTTAGAAGTAACACCTTTTCAAGCTTCTTTTCTATGGAATCCAAGCCAAATACATCAGAGCAGGTACTTATGTAGCGCTTTAATAGCACCGAAAAAGCACCTGCCTAAACAGAGAGGGGGCTAGCAGCATCTTCCATTAGAAAAGCGGGAAATCATCTCTCCAGTCAAACTAAGGAAGAAAATGTTATTGTTGAAAAACACGTTGCTGGTACTGTAAGCTTTACTCTATAACCGAAATAACTGCTGTAAATAGCCAGAACGCTACTGTACCCATCCCACACCTTTGCTCACTCTGACTGGCAAGAAAAGCAATTAAAAAGAGTTGACTTATTGGTGAACTCTTCACAAGTGGATACTTCACAAGTTTCCGCAGAGCATTAAATATTTTAAAATGCAGCCTTATTAGCTGCAGCTGGTTTTTAGCTCAGCTTTCCTAAAATGCCAACACCATATTGATGGTAAACAGTTATATTTCAGCTGCCATTCACCTGTAGATAAATATTTAACTTTCTAGCATATATGTATTATTTCATTAAGTTATTAAGGTACATGTGCCCTCGTTAAACTATAGAACTTCAAGAACTGGGTAATGGAAACCTTTATTAAAATACATTAAAGAAACGCTACAAAGGGATACTCTATGTGCTTAACACTTAGCCTTTGCCCATGTGATAATACCAGTTGCTTCTACACTAAATTACAAAAGGGAATGGAGAAAGGTTAGGTGAAAGGACCAGACTTACTATCATACGCTCTCTCTCTTATATACTGAGACTATATCCTTCAGGCAGAACACTGACTGCTGTGCTTTAAGAGGATAAGTCAAATTAGCTTTAAGACAGTTTTGCCTTAAGATGCGCTTTGCTGCTCTGTGCTAGAGATCTGTCAGCAGTTAAAGGGGCATAACAACAAATGCCATTAAAAAAATAAAGCACTGATATGCACATCAGTAAGAAAACATGTTTCAAAAAGCCAAACCATTCAGATGCATCCTATAAATCAGAATTGCTTTGGAGTTGTCAGCAAAGTTTCTAATGATATATACATGTACTGAAGGGTAGCCATAGAAAAACACTATGAACTGGCTCTGCTGGGACATCTGGCTAATCGATGGTAAGACTGTCCTAGATACACCAAAGCCCCACATAAGCCTGTTTCTATCTCTCTTCTTTGCTTTTCAGTTGTTTATTGCTTCGGTTGCCTCCCCCAAGAATACAATACCCAACACCGCCCTTTTATTAACTCCTCTCCATTCCCCTGTAAAGAAATTATCACATCTCTCCTCAGTTTTTTTGAGGGATGAGCCTCCCCGTGCACCCATAAAGTTCGCTCATTGTTACATTGTACTTTGTGTACTGCCAAAGAAATACAGAAATAAGACACACACCGAGCCCCAGTGAAGTTTCAGGAACATCCCTCCACTGAGAGAATCAAAGGCTATGTTAATATAAGACACACTCCACAACACGGCATGTTTTTCATCAATTTTTTGTCAAATTTATACCTGCATACTTTATTTACTCCAGTCAGGAACTGACACAAGTATAATAACAAATTAGGAAGCTCCTGTGCAATTACATACATCTATTTTCTAAGCTTTGTGCAACTAAGCTTTTCCTATTTAGCACTCTGACAACATGCTGCAAGTCTTTTTTTTTTAATTGCTTATACATTTATACTCCAAAATGAAATGCACAAATGAAAGCCCAACTGAAGAATTTCAGCATTTTTGTTCATGAAACTAGGAAGGACATTTAAAACCAATCTATTTGCTCATTCTAGTATTCACACATGCTCTAGAACTTCAGACTGTATTTGATACAGCTTCAAAATGCCTCATGCAGGCGTTTTGTACTTTTCCACTGAGGTCAGGTTTCATTTCCAACTTTGAAATATGGTTCTCAATGTCATCAAGTAAGAGATCATAATTAAAACTTTTTCATTTTTTCTGCATCAAGTTCTTTGGCAGCTGATCAATTTGATAAAAGTACAGGACTTGAGACAGGAGCGATTCCCATTATAATTCATTGGGACAGCTCAACACCCCAAAAGTTCATGCATACGAGAGCCTATGTGGCAAACACACTACTGAGAAGTAACATCCTAGTGAAACTCAAGAACAATTAGAGTTCTTAAGTTCCTATCTAACTTGCCAGTTACATTAACCATTTGTTATGAAAAATGGCATAGATTATTTGGGGTGGGGTAGGTGGAAGGGAGAAGAGTTATCTCTGAGGAAAACATTAAGTGTTTAATGATACAAAGTATAAATAGACTAAGCATTAATAATTCTGACATAATTACATTTCTCTGAAAAAAAATCCCTGTGCCTACAGCAAGTCTCTGCAAGATTCCTCTGCTGTCTTCTCACGTACTATTTGCTGCTGTTTGAGAAATAAAAGCTATTACAAATAAGGATGATGATGATGATGACAAACCCCACAGGGACAGAAGGAATGCCAGGCAAAACAGATCTGTTTTTAAGTTATAAATTGTCAACAAACTTTTTCTGTAGCATTACTTGAAAAAAAATAGATCTTCAAAACATGAGAAAGTGAAAAAAAAAAGGCAAAACCCCACTTCCTTCAGGAATACAAGTCTTGCTGTACTTTGCATTAAGCATTAACACAGGACACTTAGTCAATACATGCAATGCAATGCAAACTGCATATATGGTAAAGCCTCATAAGAAATGCAGAATTTTCCACAATATACTTGCACTTTGCTATTCCCTTAACCATATAAAAAAAAATTAACATGATGTTTAGCGCTTCATACACACACCAAGTAAAGGCCTTGATTCAGAACATGGTAGGGGTACACCACTAAGTTCATCAAATACTGGTTTTCTCACTAACCTTTCCAGTTGACAGAAATTTTTCTTTTACCACTAAGAATGCTGGGTTTGCATTTGCATAAAATATGTTTACCTATTTAAAAGCTTTTAGCTTGCATAAAAAAAGAGAGGCAACAATACCTCTTGTAATTGTAGCTCTTTCTTCTTAGCTGATAAATTCAAATGCTTTTCTAACAAACTGTAGTTCTTCTCTGTCTCTTTATCAAACTTCTTCTTTTCCTCCTAGAAACAAAGTAACATTCATTTAGATATATAAATGTAAGAAAAGCCTCCTTTTTTCTTTTAAAATCCTTCTTTTAAAATTTTAAAATCAGAAACAAAGAGAAACAACCTGTCATAGCTCCAATAACTAAGGAAAACTACGTTTCCAACTCATTTTTAAAATTTAAACACTAACTTGAAATGAAATCCCATTGCATCATTCTGGTGAAGGTTATCACATGAATGCTTACATCTTCTAAGTTAAAAAAGCCAAAAAAAATTCTCTTCTTGATTTATTGCATCATCGACATAATCTTGTTTTTGAATACAGGACTTCAAGGGAAATATCAGTTTCACTGAAAAAAAGAACTTTCTATAATCGACAGGGGAAAAGTTCCAACAGTTCCATATTCCAAAACCGAAAGTGAATACAGCTCCATATTCCATAGGATTTCTTGGTTTTAAAGCCATACAAAGACCTCTGTGCTGAATTCTTGCTTCTACCAGACTGTTGTTGCCCCCGTGGGGAAAAAAGAAGAAAAAAAAAAAAAAGTAAAAAAAGAAAAATCTCCATAAAACATAAAATCACACTAACAAAAGAGGAACTCCCACAGACACATACAAATATCATTTACACGTGTAAATCCATTTCTCTGACCATCAAAAGAGGGACAGCCATTAAATGTTTCTAGAAAATCTCAGTTCTTGGATCTAATTTAGTAGAAGACACTGTAAAACAACCCTTTAGTTCCCTCAGTTCTAGTTTCCTAACTCTGTGTATTAAGACAGAAGTCACTACCGAGAAAAATCAACCCACCAGTTTTGAAGCTATTTTTAGTACAACTAAATGCAGTTGAAAATAATCTAAAATAAGTAAAATCAAGTATTTAATTATATATTCAAGAATTGACTCGACAGAGAGACTTGGTCATTTTTTTTCTCTTAACCTTTCATTTTTGATAATACTATCTATAAGTGGTACATGTTTTTGTTCTCTGAAGGATTGGATTCTGAAGATGGCATTCTTTTAAAGAGGGGATCTAAGCTGTTTAGAATTGCTTCTCAGCAAGGGTTTTTACCAAAAATGCTAGTTTTTTCTCCATTATGAGTCTAAGAACTTCCTTCAAAAAAGCAGCCACAATATTCCTTACAAACTGAGAAACATTAAGATACACATATGGTGTTAGTGTGGTTAGAGATAACATATTAGCATATGGGAAATCAGGAAGAAAGTAGGGGTGGGGGGGAGAAATCAGTGTGTTTATATTTGCAAAATTTTCATTGATCTGGTCAACATTTGAGTGCCGCCAGAGAAAAAAAGAGTGCTATTGACTTCTAAGTAGGCAAAGACAGAAACTCTACACATGTAGTCTGGGATTAGAGCAGCAATGCCTTTTACTAAGGGGTAATTCAATAAGAGTCTCAGCTTCCAGCACTATGGAGCTAAACTTTTTTCCTTTTCTTTTTCTTCTTAAACCTAACTCAGATCATTTCATCAGCAGGGGATGTAAGATACAGGAAAATGTGAGGCAGCAGATTCAACTTTTATTTTGTAATGGTAGATTGTAAATTTTTCCTAAAGCAAATACTGCACAATGTTCCAGATCTACTTCACTACTAGATGCCGTAACTTGGTTTTCAGAGCTAAACAGTATTATATTTCCAGAGTCAGTACTTCGATTACATTGAATAAATATTCAGTTAAGAATATTCAGAGTTAAATATTTTTAGAGGTTTTTTACTTAAATGTTACACAAGTATACAAGACTGTTCTATTTAAGGTTAACGAGAATTTTGTCAAAAAAGAAAAAAAAAAAAGAGGCTATATCACAAATAAGAGCTTCAGCTTCACAGAAACAGTATACAGGGACACAAGGGAAGAAACATCCATCCAAACAAAATGCAAGGTGTAGACTGTGTGAATGTAACTTGTCATGTTAGAAACATCAGGGACAGAGTTCTGACTAGGAAATAAGTGAAGATCATGAGATAATTTAAAGCATTAGGAGTTCTCACCCCCAAAATGGCAATGTTCTTTAACACCCAAAATGCGTTTGAAATAATCCATTCATTACAGCTGCTTTTATGACAACAGCTTACATTTAGAACGAATCCTCTTTTTCTTTGGAAGATTCCCTATATTAGAGACCAAGTTTTTATTGTATGTTGGATGGGACATCTGATGTACTTCTCAGAAGTCCATAAAATTACACAAAGCTCATTGTACTATTGAACTGTAATGATTTACGATCAACAGAGCATTTTCCATTCATGAACACTGAAATCATATTCAGAACATGTTAATCATTCCTGCTAAAGTCAAAATGTATAGCGCTCTCATAATTGAAACATTATCTTAGCTATTAAATATCACTGCTGATGAAGTCATGAAATTATAAATAAAACATCTGCAGCATGGTAGTTTAAAAAATGTATGTATTGAGTTTTGCAACAGAAAACTGTGTTAAATAGCTGGGGTTTCTTTTCATTCTTTTGAATATGCGTTTAAATTTCTCACTAGAAGAAGGAAGGTAGACGAGTAGAAAGAGGTCAAATTTGTCCTTGTTACTTTTATCGGAAGCTAGTCTGTATTTAATACATGAAGTTCACTTTCTGTGTTTTTTTTTTTCTTAAATACACACAATATAGTGACAATCTTAAAAAAAATTATTGAACACTTCCACAAAAAAAACCCAAAAAATACACCAATCCACCAACTTTGAATGAAATCTTGTCTTTAGCCTCTCTGTCCCTATTTTTCCCCACTCATGCAGAGCAATGAGTTATTTATTCAAAACAAAACAAAAAACCCAAAATAAATGCAATTTTCACTTTGCAGGTTGCAAAAATACGGTTAGAAGTATATGGATGAGCGAGCTCTTTTGAGTAGTTAATATTTTTCAGCCTTTGATTGTGCAACTGCAAGCAAATATAAAGCAGACCAGGGTTACCCTTTAGGAAGGGGGGCTGGCTCTTAGCAGGATTGCTCCTATTCCAGACACAAGAGATAAGGGAGGGGAAGGAGAGAAGGAAGGGAGAGGACACATTCTTCTCTTCTTGAAACATACTTTCCATTTATTTCTGAAGCAAGTTCTCAAAGTAGAAAATAAGAAGTGTGAATACATGAAATACAAACAACAGTATCTCTCTGCCAAATACATGTCATTACCGCAATGCAAGCCAAGTAGAGAAATTAAACAAACTTATCATAAAGACAATGAGGGACAAACCTTTACAGCTCCTAGCTGCTCTTTCCTAAATCTTTCCAAAGGTTTGATCAGAGTTTCAGTAACACTGAGTGCCTAAAGAAAAAAAAGCATGTGTTAGGTTTCTGTAGCCAGGCTGACAAGTCACTTTAGCATCAGCGATAAAAAGATAAAAGCAAGCAAGCTCTGGGGTAAAATAAAAGAGAAGCACGCAAGTTAGGAGCCTGAAGTCCTAACTCAAAAAAATCACATCTCTGAGTTCATTCAAGTTTTCGAAATTTCTATGCCTTACTTCAATCCACTGTTGTGAAAATTAAATCTGAAACAAATGCAGAAATTTACAGGCTGCAGGCAAACTGCAATTGCTTTACTTGTGCCAGTCTTGCAGATCAGGTTGACGGTCTCAATGCCTGAACACCAGAATGGGACACAGGAGAAATGATTTCCGCTTGGGGACACAGACATTTCTGCTGCAAGAACCACTACAAATAACTGCAGAATAGACTACTGACAAGCAAGTAATAATCTTTTAACACACAAAACCATTAGACATAGATATATATATTTCCAAATATTAACATTTAAATACATTAAGAAAATCTTAAGTTATCCTAAGTTATAAAATCGAGAGGTGTAAAGTCAAGAAACAAGAGGTTTAGTTGACTGCATGAGCATCCACCAGTGCACTTATGATAAATGGCCTCATAGCCATACTAAAGAGAAAGAAAAAGGAAACAATACGCCATTATAAGACAGAAAACTGTAGCTTATTAGGTCTGGCCACCAAACACAGTTTTTAGTTCACATGGAATTTCACCAGAGATGGAACAGGGTTGGGTTTGGTGCAAACAAGACTTAAAATTTAAAACACATTTGAAATTTCAGCAAAGATTGGAACTTCTTAAAGGCAACAACAGCATGGAAAAGATGGCAAGAGCACTGGAGGGGCGGAGGAGCAGGCAGGTTCCTTTTGGTCTCAGTCCTAAGGCAGACCCACAGTGTAAATCGTGCCCAGGACCGGGCTTAGCACAGCCGTGAGGCTGAGCTGCCAGGAGTTCAGGTAGAGCTCCCTGGAAACCCACCTTAGGTACAACAGAAGACTTTTTCTCTCTTCTTCCCCATCCCATTCGCCACCCCCCTCCTTCAAACATTAAAAGTTTCAGCTAAAACATTGCAGGCTTAAACAAGCCTTCTGGAAAGCTCTTATCATAAAACACAAGTGGGATGTATTAGAGATCTGGCACAAAACAAATCTGAACAGCACTGTCTGCTCCCACCTACCCCCGGAGCCATGCAGGGATTACTGCAGGAGTCATCCTGCCAATTCACCGTAACCAGAGCAACCCAACTTTTTAAACAGCCAGGGCAGCATGCTAACCTATGTAGCTAACTGGAAACCCAAATATCTGGCAAGTCTGGGCCGAACTGCATGTTGCACAGTCATCCACACAACAGATACTTCCTCACTTCAGAGCATTTGTTCCCGTGGCCCAAACTTTTTCTTTCTGCACCCATTTCCCGATTTTGTCAAAAACTCTTAAAGCACCCTTCAGTGCATCCTTGGCAGGAGCAAAAGGAAAAAGAAACCTGACAATTTTGTCCTTCAAAAGTGTAGAGCAGCACTGGGCTAACCATGAGACAGGAGACCCTTGTGTCGAGCTGGAGGGTGAGGAAGGACAACAGAGCAACTTCTGCCATGTCTCCAGCCCAGCAAAGAACTATCCTGAAGAGTTCAACCCTTTGAACTCTTTGGAATGGTCCTCCAGCCACCAAGAGCTTTGGGAATGCTCTTGGTGGCTGAAGAACCATTTGTTTCCTGAGCTGCCTCTGCTCCCACCAAAAGAGTGCTGGCGTAGTCAAATGCCCCAAACACGAGGTGAACTGTGGTTCTAGGAAGGATTTAGCCCACCTGGGAGCCTGTGCACATATATCCTAACTACTCAAGCAGTTACCAGGAGTCTCCAGAGCTGCTTTTAGGATACTCAGGTTTTTCAAATTTGGTCAGGCCCCCAAAAGTTTCTGGGAAGTTCTTAAGAGGCTGAAAGGAAACAGCAATTTAGATTTATTATTCGATCAAGCACTAGAAACTGTTTCCTGGGACACAGCAGAAGTGCCTGAGGACTGAAGGATCTCTCCTTGCTGACCACAAGGTCTCACAAGTCAGAGTGGAGAACAGCTCGCAGAAGTCACAGGAGTCCTTCTGTATCGGAAAACTTGGAAGTTTAAATTGTTTCTGCCATTTTCCTCTATACTGACAAAGTGAGGGAGAAAGCTATGAGGCTTCCTCAGAGCAAAACTCAGAGAAGATGATGCTAACTGCCAGGAGGTAAGAGCATCACAGGTAGTGGAATCATTTAAAAGCATTTAAAGGCAGCAACTCAGCACTTAAATGGTCAGAAGGTTAAAAATAAATATCTAACAAGAAATTGCTTATTAGTCGTTTCAACCTTTATACAAAAAAAGTGAAAAGTAAGATCAGCAGGCAGTGAATGTATGCTGGACCTGAACTCCAAGTCCAAGCAAACCACAACACCTTGATGTAACAGAAAGAAGAAAGAAAAAAGGGGGTAAAAAAAAACCCAACCACATGCAGAAAGGCTGTGGTTTATAAACCAGCAGGGTTGCCTGCAAATCACTTGGTCTGCTATGCTCCTGTGCGGCATTAACCATGGGAACCACTACAGGAATTTGTTTGAAGCAGAAAATAATCTTTAAATCAAAATGGGATGTTCCCTCAGTGACTGCCAACAAACAGATTCCACTGCTGCCAGCGGTATGATGTGCCAGTAACTCTTTCATTAAAAGAAAAACAAGCTTCTCCTCCTTCCAGAAAACACATTTCTTATTTTGCACAACTTAAACTTCTGTTAACAGATGCCTTGCCAGCAGAATTTTGCCTGCCATACAGGTATTTATGATTTGTCACCCCCTTTGCTTTCTGTGTCTGGGTTAAACAACGGGGCTCTTGAGTATTTCTTGGTGAAGTGGGATTTTATAGATCTTCGGTCATTCTCATGCAGCTTCATTCCAGGCTCATGTGTAAAAATATAAGAGAAACATTTCCTCCTACCTGAAATGAACATGTCTGAGTTTGTATGTGTATAAATGGAAACTGTCAACCAAAACATGACTGGTAAATATAACAGTGAATTACAGAGCTGCTGTTCTGACTGGCAGAAATAAAAGCAATGTTCATAATCAAAATATGCACTATACAAGATTAAATAGGGAGGCATTTGCGCTGTTTTCCAGTACTTAGAATCCAGTGCTGGTCATGAAAAGCTACAAAAAGATACATACTTATTTATAGAACAAAAACATTATTTACACTGCTATTCATCATTAACTTAGTTTATTTATAACTTGGGAATGCAAACCAACATTTTTTCCTTTTTTTTTTTTTTTTTAAACTATGGATAACAGATCAGTAGACAAACAAAAGTAAAATTCTCCCAGTATAAGGGAAGAAGCTAAGAATTGCTTGAATATATTTGTCATTATCACCTGCACCTTTCTTAGGAATTAGGATTATGTTAAAATGCAAAATTTCCAGGAAAAGTTATACTAGGCATTTAAGTTAAATATTCATTAATATAAAACTGCACATTCCTTCCTCTTTCAACTTCTGTCTTGACACCAACGAATTTTCATCCCTCTACACCTCTAATCCTAGCAGATTACAATGACAGGAATGTATTATTTAAAGGGCACCAAAAAATTCCTTTCTTTACTTTCTATCTCTGGTCTATCCAAACTTACCTGAAAGGAATATATACCCAACTTTAAAATCTGACAGGCAAACTGTGGCAAGTGTAATTCCTAAGTGAATCAATATAAAGGGGTCATGTCTCAGTTAACAGTATCTTAACCAGCTTTACGAACGTCAAAGTTGCAGGAATGCTTTAAGAAATGTTTAACCTGCTGTGCATAAGCGCCTCAGGCAGACAGTCTGAAACTGCTTATGCTATTCCTGTTCTATTTGCTGCACCCATGGAAAGGTCAAAGAGTTAACTTAACCTGAACATAAACCTGGCAACAGCAGCAATAAAATCATCACCTGATGACTGCTGCATTTCTAACAACATCTTAAAGCAGGCTTTCAGTTTTGTGTGTACCTCCTGATTTCAGACGCCTTTACAAAACTCCACCTGCTCAAGCAGAAAAATTGTACTGAATGGTGATAATCCTGACTCTTCCAGCTCCATATTCTTCAAAAGTAGTAGGTAACAGGTCGTAGATTAAGGGGCCCAAACCAACATTTCCTAGAGCAGCCCACAAAGGCACTAAGTCCATTAGCAAGCGCATTTACAGCTGTTTGCTACTTCATCAGTCAAGTCAACAAGATCCAACAAGTAACATACCGGCCAGTGCCGGCCCACAAGATGACTCCATTTAGCCTGTCACTTCTTCCCTTCTCAGAGGTGAGAGTATAGCTGTTTAGGGAGGAACCGCTTCCCCAAACACCTCCTCCTGTGCACTGCAACCTGACGGACGGCACCATCCACCAGCATGAATGCTCCTCATGCTTTCTCCCCCTTCTGCAGTAGGCAGGAGCAGCCTAAGTTCTTGCCCCCCTTGCAGGCACAACCAGGCTTGTCTTGCAGAGGAGGAAGGCTGCTTGCATGGGCTGAAAAGGAGTATCAACCCACAAGAGCTCTCCCAGAAGCTCAGTCTAGCCCTGCAGCTAAAAAGGCTAACACCAACCTAGGTTAATCAAAATTTGTTTTGCTCATCAGACAAATGCAGCAGTGGTCTCCCAGCTTTCATCCTAAAGATGTCCTTAGACCTCACAGCTTTTATTGGAAGAACTGGAAATTACACGCTGCTCATCAACAACTCTGGTGGTAAGGGAAATATGTACACTGACTCAGCTCCATTCTGAATTTAAGCATTCTCCCATACAAAACAGGTTTACCGAGAAAGAAAAAAAAATAAGAAGCCATAAACATAGACCTTGCTGCAGACTAGACAGCAACACAGGAGTGCCGAGCTCCCAATTCTCATCCCAGAATGCAAATTAGATGCCAAACAGAAAAGAGGGTTTTATGTTTCCTAGTGCACGATCTGGAAAGATTTAGTTGTAGACAGGGGCAGGATGGTTTCTCCCCTCAACAAAGCAAAGAGGGAGGCCGTCAGTCAGTAGGGCAGAGCTCACGAAACTGAGCAAGTGTTAATGAAACTCAATCCGGGAAGGAAGTTTTGCCCTACAGAGTGCAACAGAGAACACGGAAAGGAAGACATACCTAGCAGTGATTCAATAACAAAGTAGTTAATGCTGCTGCTAAATAAAGACATTTACTTTCCAATAAATAAATTTACTACCTACAGCTGCACTTCTGCTTACAGAGAATATAGCTCTTCTGTGTTTTTCCCTAAGAAATTGCAACATTCAACCTAACAAAAAAGTTGATTCTGACACCGCCAATGTTGAGGGAGAGGGAAATATATAAAAATTGTTTTTTCCTCCAAAAAGCTTTCCTGTTTCACATCATGATTTGTTACTGAAATTTCTCAAAGCATTAACATCTATGCCTGAAACCCTGTATTATTTAACTTTGCAGATACAATTCCACTACTGAGGACATGGCGTGTTACTTGCAAAGTCTTAATCTCTATTCTTTCTTTTCCCATGAGAACATGATTTGCTCTTACAGTTACACGAATGTGCTCCCAGTTGGTTGCACGTCCAACTCTCCTGTCAGTATGCCCTGCAGACAGAGTGGCATGTGTCTCTAACCACTTCTTAGCGCTGGTTTTGTTTTTAACTGGAGCACTGATGATTGCACTCAGTGCAACCCACACCCAGAACTCATTTGTTTGTTTTCAAATGCAAGTTTTCTTCTTGTAAAAGCATCTGGACTTTCTCACTGCTCTAGAACTTTCCCTGTAGCTTTACAATCATAAATAATGAAAGACCCTCAGCTACATATTGGGACTACAAACACTGGTATTTGAGTTTTTTGGCTTTTAGAAGGACTGGAGTCTATAGACTAAAGGATTTTTAAGGGGGTCTCATAGCACATTAATACTTGTGCATCTTTGCATGTGTGCAGAAGCTATAAAAAAGAACTTATGTCTGTTCCTCTGGGTTCATTTGCTGTGGAGGGAGCCATCTGGTAACAAGAGAATCCGGGGGACAGATATATCTGTCTTGGATACAATCTATTTTGTAGGTTTCTGAGATGCCAGCAGGTACCTGTAACAAAACAAACCACCTTTGTCTTAGCTGTTCCAGAACACTACCCCTGGGGTTTGGTAAGATGACAACAACTTTCTCAAATTGTCCCAGGGTGAATTTCCTATAGATCATCTGTCCACTGCCCCACAAGCCGCCATGCAGGCACACTCCTGTGCTTTGCACTTTCTAGCTCTTTTAAAAGCAGCAGCCTTGGCTTACAGAGAATATACTGGCAGGACTCCTGGGTCTCACCTTCTAGCCAAAGGTTATTTCCTGTTCAGTGGAAGTTTATGACTGATCCAAAGGACAGACAGCTAAAAATGCCTCTTAGGACCTAGCCACTATGCTGTGCTCTGCTCTGAAAGACTGTGTGAATTGATTCACTTGCCATCAAACTGCTGGCCTCAAAAATTAATCGGTACCATAAGCAGACAACAACAACAACAAATTCTTTAATTTTTTTAAAAAAGAGAGAATTAAAATTAAGACAGTAGTTTTTAGGAAAGACTACTTAGTAAAACCTATTTAATAGTCCTGGCTTTTTAATAAGTTCATTCTTATGAAATACATTCCACTACGAAGAGAAAAATACTACAAAGTCATAAACATAACAAACAGGAAAAGAAACAGAGACAGAGTTTCACAAATAGCAACAAATCAGCTTTTCCTCATCCTAAGCAGAGGAAAGCTGCGGGTCACCCCTCCAAAGACAGAGCTTCTCATAGCAAGCCCGATACGCAAGAGCTGAAAAGTGGGACACACCGGAACATTGGTCTGGTTCTTGTACAAGCAGAGAATCACTTCCAGTCCACGTTTCGAAATCAGCAGTTGTATGAAGATCTTGACAAAGCGAAAAGGCTCCTCAGGAGAGGAAATAGTATAATGCCCATTTTCTTCATTCATGGAAAAGCTCATCATTGAGCAAAAAGATGCCACTGAAAGGCAAGGAATCCAACAGCCAAACAACAGCTTCAGTGTTCAGTCAAGAATGAACTGCTCGATTATTGTCAGCGCTGTCCTCCACAAGAAACAGTGGTGTTATTAACAAGCAGCAAAATCCAAACTGGTGACAGTTTTACAATGCAAATTCCAAACATTTCCCATTGATGAAATAACAGTATGAAAATTCTTTAGTGAATTATGTTGATACACAGGAGACCACAAAATTATCTGGAAGCAGCAGCTAATGGTAACAGAACTTTTCAGCCATATTCACTCAGAGGTAGGAGGAACGCCCCAGAACTGGCTTTGTACTTTTTTCCTATTCTATAGACAACAGTCATCTTTATTTTATAGATTCATGTGCACAAGTTCATATGTAACTCACAAAGCAATTTCAGAAGACTGTATGGAACATTCAAAAATAGACAAATATATAAATCAAACATTCAATGTCAGGAATCACCAAAATGTAAGAGATATGCCTCAAGCAGTCTTAATTCAGCATTCGTGTTCCATATTTTGATAATTATATGATTGCCCTCTGGCCTCATGCCATGCAGAGGAAAAAATGAAGGCTGGGCAATGAGATATGGCAGCAATTGTTCTGTTTTTTTTCTAAAACTGGGAAGGGTTTTATTAAATTGGACGATTTACAGGAAGGAAAAAAGGGATCTAGGTCCTGTGATTAAAGCAGTCAAATGCTGTTCCTGAGAAATTCTGTTTTATCTGTGTCTCTGTATGTGAGATGTTCAATATGCCGTTGGCAGCCTAATTTTTCAGAAGTGATCACCAATTATGTCTTTTTCACTATCTTAGCAGATATATTTAGCAGTCTGCGCTGTCAGTGGACTTAACAGGATCTGAACATAGAGAGTACTCTATAATGCCATGAACTCTTATTGAACAGATCTTGAATGCATCTTACATCCAAAACTATTGGATTTTTTTTTTTACCCTAAATCAGCGAGTAAACTGATTGCTTCTTCACACAGATTTCTATAGATTACTGTGAAGACAGATTTAAATTTATGAACCCTTAAATATCCATATGCAGAGGACCAAAGAAAAGCTCAGAAAAATTAATACCACCATCTTCCAGCAGAGTAGGAAGAGGTAAACTAAATGCAAATAGTCACTGAACAAAAGGTAATAGTAAGCTATTCATTAACACTGCGCGTTAAGTGAACACTTAACCTGTGAAATAAATACTCAAATATTTAAATACTTCATGATAAGAGGTAAGTATAAGTACATATTTGCACAGTTTATTTAAATTCTACCTTTAACCTTTTGAACATATGCCTTTGAACCTTAACAACTTGTTCTAACTTGGGAAACCACAACTGCGAAACCTCTCCCCCTCTTTTTTTTTTTTTTTTTTTTCCTTTTTTAAAGGGGAAAAAGAAGAAGAAGAAAGAATAAAATATTGACTTCACCAAGATATTTCTTTAAAAGTCCACAGAGAAACAGTTTCTCATATTTCTGATATATGCTGGGAATATGCATTCGGAGAGATGCTATTTTGAATTTGATTCTGACAACCTGGTAAAACTGACAAAGAATACAAAAGGATTTTTGAGAGGCCAGGACTGCAAAGATACCTGTGGCATAAGAACAACAGTCTTTCTTTTTTGAAAAGAAAAAAAAAAAAAAAAAAAAAGGTGGGGGGGTGTCAAAAACAAAACCACTGTGTAGCAACTTTTCTCTGAAGATATCTGAAGAAATACAAGTGGCGCCAAAACCATAGCAGGAAATAGAAGAGACTGTGTCAAAGTAGTCACAGTAAAACAATGAATTTATATTGTCTCAGAGAAATGTCAGGAAACACAGTAAGGTGAATATAATTATATCAGAAATCCTATTTAAAGGGAAACATGATGGAGTAAAACGGAAATGCACAAGTACTTAGGTACAAAATTAGAAAGGCTAAGGGGAAAAAAAAAAAAACAAAAACATTTTATTTGGCAAGGGGCAAAGAAAACCCTAAAGAAAAAGGGTTCTTAATATGTACTTCAGAAAACAGAGAAAAAGGAAGCTATAGAAACATTATTTAGCTGGAAAGAGACTTAAAACAAATCAACAATTTATTGTAAGACAATGGCAGATTTTAATAATCTTCACAAAGGAAAAAATCTGTTAATTATAGCAAGTCATCTAACAAAGTAGGAAAAAAAAAAGTATGTTAAGGAGAGTAAGGATTTCTTAAGAACAATTAGATGTATTCTTACATTACGCAACTGAAGAATTAATTGCATTCAAGTCAGAAGGGGCTTCGCTTTAGAGTAGTTTAGGAACTCGGCAAAGCAAACTAAAGGAAAAGGCAGCAAAGTCCCAGAGGATGGTAGCAGAGCAAACACAGCAGCAATTTAGAAGCGAGAAGAAGATGAGAAAACAGGAACTGAGAAAGTTACAGACCAGATGTAGCAACTCTGGTACTCTGAAGTCCTGGAACGCACTATAGAAAGTTAAAAGTTACTTTGAATTTGTTAAGAACATCATCTAGTTTTCTTTTTGATATCAGCACGGTAGCCAGTCTCCTCAATGAAGTTTTCAATGCTGATCCACACAACAGTCTCAAAAACCAAGGTAGTGACCTGGTTTTAACAAATACACCACAGGAAGAATGAGAAAACAACATCCTGGTTGCAAAACTACCCTGAAAAATACCTATTCAGCTAAGAGGACATTTCAAGCATCACACAGAAAAGAAACCTATATCCAAATTGGATCCTGCGTGATCCAATTTTAAGAGTGACCTGCCAATAGTAGGTACATATCTGTGTAGTGATACATCTGTGGAGTGACATAAATTCAAGAGAAAATTTTAGTGCTTTCAGAGAGCAGGACTGAAAATCATTTTGACATAAAAGAGAGATGGTCTAAACTCAGTGTAATTCAATTGAATAAGGAAAAATACAGATGTAAAACACCACTTTGAAAGGGCAACAGTGAAAATACTACTCTGAAGGAAAAGTGATCAGTTTTACTCCATGACTACTGTAGAAAAGTTCCTCAAAAGTTCCCAGATTAATTTGCAGTAAAGTAGACTTAGGACGGATATTAGGTGTCAAAATAGAAGAATAAGCATTGGACTAAACCTAGAGAAATCCCTGTCCCTGAAATTTTTTTAAAAAATAGGTTAAACCAGCACTTATCGGGGATCATCTAGGAATACCTGACCGTGACGCAAGTCACACCTCTGGCATGGCTGCAGGCAAACACGGCCAACTCGCTCGCTCCTGGCATGAAAGTAAGCTGAGACACTACTAGACAGGACCGGAGACATTGATGGACACGGCTCTTAACTGCGAGAGAAGCTGACAAAAGTTACAGATGGCACCGTGAGGGGCGACTGGACTTCCAGTGTGGTTAAGGGAGAGTTATGTGAGAAACAGCTGAACTTCAGAAGCAGCTGAAGGGCAGGATGGAGGACCTCCAGGGAGTGGAAGCATGTAGAGCCAGCCCACCAGGGTGACCGCACTGGTAGTGCCACGTACTGCTGAGATTACTCAGGGAACAGTACAAGCTCTATCAAATTTGGTTATGATTTAGCAAGACTGGTATCGAGAGGGAAAAATAATTACGGGCAGGCTGCTCATTTGGGAGAAGACTAGATGGAAGAAGGGAGGTATGGAGGTGGTAAAAAGCAAGGTGAAAAGGAGGAAAAGGGATAACAACTACAGACGACCAGTGCCTACCAGGTAGCCCTGGCGCTGCTCATCACTGCAGCTAAAATGCGGGCAGCCAGCAAAGCCTGTTGTTCTGAGCCCATCATAAAAATCAAAACCTGCTTCTGCTGTCAGGAGAACTGGGGCTGGGAGGGACGTTCAGTGATCTCCCTGGCAAGTAGGAGAATGGCTAGGTAGCCGGACAGAGTATCTTAGCATTGCCATGTTGGTGTTTGTTCATCCCCAACCTTCTCCTATTAGCCTTGTGAAGTTCCCTGTCATCCCTGCACTTCCGTGACACTTCTGTAATGTCAGAGGAGCAGAACGTAAGTCCTACGACTCCATCCACGCTTAACACATGAAAATCACTTCCAGAATATCTTCAGGGACAAAGTGACCTATTTCTTATCTGCCCTGGAGAAAGTCACCAAGCTACCGTGCTGTGGAAAAACATAATTTGTTTTTGTACTGGCTGCTCCATAATAATTTCAGTGAAATGTTCAGATTGACACCTAATTCCCTTTTCACAAGCAACTAAATCCTTTGACAGTTGGGATATAATTTCAGCAGCCTTCAAAGGAGATGGGAGAAATGGTAAGACCATGGAAATGCAAGACTCCAACATCTGAATGAAATTATTAAATATCCACCAAATAAATATTCACCAGACAAACGATAAGCAAACATGTAAACTTATGGTAAACACTAACAGGAAGTTTTATGAACTCTGGATTCACCACAAACAATACTTTCAGAAAACCATGAGAAGTGTAGGTGGTGAGTATTTAATTTCAGTTTAGAATGTATTTTAAGCGCATTTTTACTATACGGTTGCGAAAAAAATAACTCTTTACACAAATATCTAAAAATTAAGATGTACAGCAATATCTGAAATGCCCTTAGTTTTATAATAAGTCATTGATTTCTTTAATTTTACTTTATATGACAAATATCTGCAATTCTGCACTGAAACTGAAGTGAGCAGTCAGAAACCTCCTGGTCATCTTCAAAACGGTAAGGGGAAAAAATGCTCAATAAGAGCATTCTTAACAAAGACGACTGAATGCTTTTGAAAAAATCCTGCTATGTACTTTACATCTTAATGGAAAATCTTTGGATCCCTGACCTGATTCCAAACATCTGTGAGTGCAACATGCCTGAATATTCTCCATGGGAGTATCCCTCGAGCTCATGCCACTGTTAAAATATCTATTGAGAAGTTAAAAAAAAAAAAAGTCAGAGCAGCCGCCTCTGAAAGTGATCTTTACCAGTCACTGTACAATCATTTTCTCAGAGACTTAGGGCCCCTGCTTTATTAACTCACTCTAGAAATGATACATAACATTTGCTAGACTACAGCTGAAAAGGCCATGCATCTGGTAACTCAGAGAATATATTCTTTCTGTTTGGAATTAAATATTTGCCCCACAATATTTTATACTCCCCAGTTTTTCATCAAACTGTCACTGTTCTAACAGATACTGCATTTCATACTTTTCTTATCAGGAAACTGACGTTAATTAGCTTTTAGTGTGATAATACTTTCTGTGTAAGCATGGGCAGCATACCAAAAAAATAAGTAATAATGTTTCATGGCATTCAGTCTGAAAAACAAGAATGTTTCACTATACAGACAGACAGCACAGGATTCTGTGCAGCCTATTGTGTTGGTAACCTATTACTGCTAAATATCTATTGACACAGTCACTGAAACATGCCACATAATTCTGAAGTCCTGAAGCTGACATCTCTCAAATATCTGATATCAAAATAGCGTGGAAAATAATTTGACAGGCTATAAAGTATTTTCCATTGTAAAACTTACCAAAGACTTTCACTAATTTGGTATACGCAACTTCACTAAAATTAAATACAGCTATGGATGGCAGACAAGAAAGAGTAAAGACTATATTTCAGAATTACAGGAAACAAAAGAAGCATTCAAACATACTTGAGCAAATCCCTACAACTTGGTAAAACAGCTCAAGATACTGAAAAATCAGCTCTACTATGTAAAGACAGTATTCTTCAAGAATGTGCAAGGAACCACGTGGACCCAAATTCTGACCCAAATGGCGTTCCAGGTCAGAATGACATACTAGGACATAACAAAGCACACTCAAGGAACCATGACTCTTAACGGGCTCAGGACTGCCAGAGAGAGAAATGCTAAAAAAAAAAAAAAAAAAAAAAAAAATTGCTCACAAATTCTTTTCTCACTTATCTACATACTCCTACACTGCAGGCACAGCTTTTGGCAGAAAGAAGCACAGAACACAGATTTGCCTCAGTTTCCTCTCAGCGATGCCAAGTGGTCACCGACTTCTAGGACAATAAAGATACAATCACATGGCAAATACTGAAGAACATAATTGCTATTTAGGCAGATCTAAGTATTTCCTAGATGGAGAGTCTGACCACACTCAGAAGAAAATTGGGTACACATGATCTGCTCTATGAATCCCCACTCTGAAATGAAATCTGGGCATGCAACTGCAGAGGAGAACCATGGTACCATCTAGAAAGAAACCCCCATCTTCTGGACAACTTAGAAAGTCAAGATAGGAAGGTGTACTGGAGAGCTCTCAGCCCACAGTCTATGTGCAACCAGCTTCACCCGTATTACCCTAAAACCCAAAGCAATCATAGGCATGCAAATGAAGAACACTCGCTTCTACACAACTGAGTAACTAAATGTTTGCAAGCGCAACCATCCACCAGAAAGCTCACCTACAAAGAAAAGGTTTGTAAGTCTGCTACTGCATCCAGCCAACAGATTGCATCCCAAATCCACATAACTGTTGAAGCTGGAGCTAGAGATCCTGGATCCAAATTTGGCCAACTTCCCAGCCTCAGGTGTCCTGCTGCAGCATTAAGTCTTTCATCTTGCTTTTTACTGTAAATGGTAAAGAACCTTATGATGGCTTTCCCCATTCACCCCAGCCATAATCTATCACGGCACTACCATTTTAAACCAACTCACAGTTATCTGTCCTTACATGAGAGCTTTCTCCTTTAATGAGGACTAGCTGCTGTCTGTAACTCTAGACTACAGAATCGAGGCTGCACAATGAGAGCTTTCACTGTTAAGTTATTGATATCACCATCTTGGTCGTTAATAAAGCAGTAAGCAACTGTAACTGACTTTCATCTTATTCTTTGCTCTATATACAGTGTTTTAATTTTTTTATTGCAACTCACCAAAATTTCTCTTTGTTCTTCCAGATTTTTTAAAAAGTTTGAAAACTCATGAAGTGATGCATCTGTAATAAAATAAAATAAAAAAAAAGAGAATATAAGTTTAATCATGTTGCAGGATGGCATGGCAAAATATAGCCACTTGTAGTCACTTCTCACCTACCTATGTATCTTTCATCATCTGTCTCTGCATCACCAATGAATTCAAATTTAAAGTCTCTCAGAGAATGGGCAAATTTTCTCTGGGCTGCTGAAAGGTCTGCAAGGAAAAAAAAAAAAAAAGCACAGATTGGAGGTTAGGGAATCATCTTAAGAAGGCTGGAAGATCCTCCTATCCCTAGAATAATCAACTTTACAAGAAACTTTTAACACAGGTCTGCCTAAGGACACTACAAGACATCTAATATTGTCTAACTCTCTTCTGATATCTGGCAATTTGTCACGCAGATTTCTCTATACAAGGCTATATAGCAGAAAGCAAGCGTGATCATGTGTACAGTATTAGGCCTATTCTTATACTTCACTATACCATAATTTAGGGCACAGGCCATATAAATAGATCCATGATTACAGAAATTTAAGGTACAACACTCAGAGTAAGTTGTGCCAGTTGTCTTACTCTGCTAAGCTAAATCCACTAGTATATTTGTCAGTACAAACATGCATCTTAGGATTTTCTATATACTTTACATAGATAGCTCTGCTAGTGAAACATTTATACATAAAGGAAATTTGAAAGAATTCTTGCACTGAAACTAAAAATTCCATGTATTCTATGCCAAAAATGAGTTAAATGCACAGCATTAAAATTAATTTTGTACAACAACTGTTGTGTAATATTCCTAAAACATTTTCTTAAACCCAATTTTTACCTATCAGTGTTTGACAATTTGGAATCAGAAGGCTGCACTGTTACATCCCTGAGGAAGTAATCAGACTCTATATTCAGCCACAATACCGTCATTATAAACCCTTATTATGATTTATAAAGCTGCAAATAAGCAGTGTACACATACTTTTCTGTTGTGCTGACATGTGCCATTTAGGAATACCACAAGTTCTGGAAGGATGGAATCGCTCAATGGAAAAAAAGGATGCATGTCCTGGTACACTCCTACCCAGTAGTAAAGGTTTTACTCACATTTTTGTTGTCAGCCAAGGTTAAGGACAATTTAAAATATTTAGTTAATCTATAATCTTTTTCTTATCACATGCAGTTCTGAAGGGCTAAGAACAACTCTTTTAACGGAACAGCTAAGCATTTTGTTCTTTAATATTAACTGGAACTAAAAGACTACAAACTTGGGCTTTTTTTTGTTGCTCTTGGTTCTTTTATTATTTTTTTTTAAAAACAACTTTGATAGGTCCTGCATCCAACACAGTGTACATTTTATCATGTGTCAAAGTCAAGTACATACAATGCTGCACTGAAAGTTCAGTTCAACCACTTAAAAGGATAAGTCACAAATGCTCTACAAACAGCAAGACACAACCTAAACTGAGAAAAATGCTTTCTGTTCCTGCCATTCCACATTCCTTTCTTTTCACCCATTTCTCATTAGTCCTTTCCTCACCTATTGTGCAACAGCACCGTTCCCCTGTGATGCTATGCTGCCAGATACTCGCCTCCCTTTTGCAACTGCTTCTAAAGCCTGTAGTACGTGTACCCTTCAACACATGAAGCAGCAGGATGCTGGCACAGGGCTGAAGGAAGAAGGATAAGAAGGTTGAAGGAAAAAAGCAACATAGTTCCCACGCGAAAGGAAACATGAGTATTTTAACTCAAATGCCTTCTGGGCTAAAAGGCTGTTCATAAAGCAGACAGCAAAAGAAACTATTTCTGCCGGCTGTGAAAGAACATCTAATGTTATGCTTATTTGTGAGCCAGGTCACAACACAAGGCTGAAAAGAGTTTATTTATGGGAGAACGGGTCCAGCAACACACAGTCTCCCAAACTTATTAAATTTTCTTGAATCCAATAATCCCCTACCAAAGCCCTGTCATATGAGAGACGGCCCCATGCTAGAGGAAGAATTGTTTATTACATTTTCTCACACTTGTAGAGGTGAAGTATTCAAATAAGGTTGACAAGGTACCTGTGAAGAGAAGGCACGCAGCACCACATGCACACACCACCCGCTTTCCCCTTCACAGACTGAAAGGGTACTAAAATACTGAAGTGGGCTATGGGCTTTGATGAGCCTAGAAGTGGTGCAAGACCGCCTCCTGCACAGCTGCATATCCCACCTCTCCACCAAAAGCCACCTCTGTGGTGACAGTGACAGCAGACAGAACCTCTGCCCCCACCCTGATTCCTTCAGTGCAAAGTCCAACACCTTCGGTCAAGTTAAGAAGGGACTGAATCAACACACTGAGCTTTTCACAGGATCAGAAAGCCACGTTCATCTATTTCTCTTTTCTGAATCTGCTAAAGGATTGGAAATCATTGACCGAAGGGCTGAGTATGTGGTTGGAAGCAGTAATCTTTTAACACACCAAAGCTAGACTTGCAGAGTTCCTGTATTAAAGCCAGGAAGACACATTAAAGTTTTGCAATGTCTTCCCACAAATCATCTCTGAAATGTTTAAGAGCTGTTCCAGAAAGTTTTGGAAAGCATCAGGAAATGGGGGCAGGTTGGGGGTTTGGGACACAGAAGAATGACCTGATGGGTCAAGAAAAGCCACAGATACCTGGCTATTGAAATAAAAGACAATGAAATAGGAAGAGATTTTCTGATGGATTTTAAGAACTTGGCACTTTCAACAAAGGCGAGAAGTCACTGGAGCAAAATAAAAACCAATCACATGTTGCAAGATGTAACTGGGAGGAAACAAACCTCCTGACTGGGGGAAGAAAACTCCAGTCATTTGGTTCAACAGACTGCTGCAGTGATCAGTGTCCTAACTGTTGACAAAATAAAGAGATTTTTAATCCTGCTTAGTCAGCAGATGTTAACTACAAGATTCATGCTCCAATGTTTATATATCATCCATCGGTCTTGTTTTATTTTGGCTAAATTTACCTTTAAGGTCACATTCTGTTTTCATTCCCTACACCAAAACAGTACTGGTCTAATGTAAAACTAGCATCTTGCCGAGCAGAATCGCTGGTACCCAGCTATTCATGGGAATGGAAGAGCCTCTGGTCTGCATCTCGCTAAACTAAAAGAAACAAAACTCAGTATCAAGTAGAGATGGAGTAAAACTTTCTCAAAAGGTCAAAGCAAGAATACTGACCTCATTCTGCTACAGCACAGGAAAAATTACAAGGATGGTGGCTAGACTCAAAAAGATAACATAGCCCTGTGTTGGATTTCTTGCTGTTTGACACACCATGGCCAGAGGGAGACACCTGAGACCATCTGCAGCCAAACGTTCCACTGTGGGGCAAACAGCATGTAACTGCTCCAGCCTTTACCCTGATAAATTCTGCATATCCTACAGTACGTACACAGATGTTCACATAATTACAAGAATTTATAAAATGCTATATAAACAAACTAGACGCTGATATAGTGAGTACTATACTCTTACTATTGTGTTATGATTTAAATGCTGAGCATTGTTGCCTAAGTTAGAAATTTCATAAACGTAACTTGGCGCTCTTCCATCCTGTGTCAAAAGACCTTTACTACCGCAAATTTTTTTGGCTGGCACTGACAGATACATCCCAGTATTGTTCCTCATGAGCATTAGAACTTGCGAGATGAGTGTGTGCCATAAAACAGACCACAAACATATATGGATTCCAGCTACATACATTAGAATAAGACAGTACATGAGTATGGTATTTATTGAACAGCACAGGCAGTTACACTGATTATCCGAATAATGCTGTAGCCTAGTGAAAAAACACAGTGAAAATTTAGGGGGACAGAAAGTAATTATTTTATTCCCTTTAATCTCCACATTCTACACAGTAACACCACATAGAAAGATATAGGAAGTAGTAATAGGGTTGCTGTTTGTTGAAAGCTGCTGCTATCATTTAAAAGGGAGGAACAGGGCATTCAAGATCAAAGAGTGTTTAAATATCAAGCAAACACTAACACTTTTCCTGAATAAAATGTATCTTGGCAAACCCATAAGGCAGAGTCATTTCAAAGTCTCACTTTCTTAAAACACTAAAAGAAATTAAGCATCTGCTAAATGTTTTGACCAAAAGACTGAAGGGAAAAAGACACACATTTCCAAAGAGAGAAGGGGGGACATAAGGACACCAGGGCTTTTAATTTTCTCTCTTTGTTTTACTCATATCAGTAAAACGTATTTTTTTCATGTTTGAATTTAACTACTTAAACACACACCAGAGGAAACAAGAACAGCCGCCAGCTTCTCCACTTTGTCCTGAAACGCTATGGTGTAACAAGCACTCCCGTCCTGCCCCAGACATGCTGCCGGTGCCCCACGCAAATACCTCTACATTTTTCCATTTGGATTTGGAGGAAAATATTTTTGTTCCTTATCTGAGTTAGCCAAGCCAACACGACACCATTAGTTGCTAGGTGGTGGCCAGCCCTCACTTACAGCACCGGACTCCAATCGCTCCTTTTACCCTAAGATCAGCACTGACTTCAGTGCTGGCCACCTAAACCAAAACTCTTGCACGAAGCAAGACAACATTGCTTCCTAGGGCTATCCCAGATCTCTTTTGCATGGCAAGAGCATTATCTGCTTGCAACAGCCCTTTGTATTAAGAGTTAATATTTTTCTACAGCAAAATGCATATTTCTACATCAAGCTTCACTTTTACTGCATCACGATGACTCTTTAAGAGGAACTGGAATTACATCGCCATTCCTTATCCCTAACTGCAAATCTCATTAACACTAACAGATGCTCCAGGAATGACAGATTTCCAGAGGCTTTATTTAAGATAGGTTAAAATTGCTCTGGTCTTGTTCAACAACACTCTCTTCAAAAAGCTAAACGCTTAACAAATACTTAAACACCACGCTCGTCTTCAAGCTACGTTAGTACCTTAAGGACTAATATTAGACTTCCCGATCTATTTTCTTCGCAGTAGGCCAAGATCAGGCAAGCTACACACCGTCATGAAACAGGCAAGGACAAGCTGAGAGAGAGTTGGCCTCTCCCCTCTTCTTCCCAGGCATCAATCTCACTTGCAAGCACTAACGAAGTAACTTCAGAAGAACACAGTACTTAAAACAGTTTGTCCAAAAGCTGCAATCTGGACTTGTGTGATGTTTTGTACAAAATATGCACCATCTCAACGTTTACAGAAGCAATTCCTTGTTTTTCTTGTGTCCCCTTTAGCAAGGCGAACAATGAATCTAACATAATCCATGACACTGAGAACATGAACAGGATTTAGTTATTACCTTCGTAAGGTGGATGAACAGGATTTACTTATTAACTTAGCAGATGCAAGCCATGTGGCAGATTCTTAAGAGCAGTAGCGTATTGTAATTCCCTAAAAACCAAATAAACTTTTTACTACTCATTTTTATCTAAAAAGTATATTTTAAGATCATTATCAAAACAGAAAAAAAAAAAAAGACAACAAAGCTAAAATAAAGTTATTCATTTCCCTCCAAAACCAGAATGGAAATCAAGTTCAAAGACTAAAAGCTTTCTGGAGTCCCATTTTGACAATGTCATGTTACCCATGGCAACTCATGAGTTTCTGAAAGCTTAGCAAATTCACATATAAGGATTAAAAATCAACTCATTACTGACTTGTCACATACCTCTTAACTTTTTTTTTTTTCTACCCCAGCATAGTACAGTGTAAGCCTATTTGGACCATTCCACACCTTTAAAACAAATAACAAAAACTGCAGCGCCTCTCCGTTTCGGTCTAATTCAACTTATGAGACAGCATTCTGCTCCTGCTGGCCCCAAAGGCACCTTCCCAGCCACCGCTCCCGAGCGTCCAGCAATTGACAGCTTCACCCCCTCTGCATTCATGTGCTCAGGTCCGAAACAAACCTACGACAATTGTACCAAAGTTACAATGTGTTTTATTACTTTCTAAAAACCCTCAGAAATTTGCTGTCAGAGTGAAGTTACTCTAGATCAAGTTTACACACACACAAATGAGAGCTTAATTTTCTAAATATAATGAAAAAGAGGAAGAGCTAGCAAATAGCAGTCGTAATATCTTTGTTAGTGTCTTTCAAAATTTAACATGGAAGGATTTTGATTACCCTTTTTTTTTTTTTAAAAAAAAAAAGCAGCTTTGCATTTCAGCAAGAAAAAAGGAAATTGCAGGAATAAAATGGAAAACAAACAACCCTAAAGTAATTTATATGTAAATACAAGAAATTAATAACAATTTTAGGAATCTTAATCTCTAATGGAATTTTTCTTTTTATCTCATCCCATGGGAATTGATGTCATTTTTCTGTTAAATTAAAAGTCCAAATTTTTTTCACAACTCTCCCAACTAATGACAACAGGAAGTGAACACCTAGAAGCCAAAAAAGAAAAGCATGTCTTTATTGTCCAATCTAGGAAAAAGAGAGAAAAATGAATACTGGGGAAATGAGTATCATTCTTCAGAACAGTGCCTCTGTTAGGAACTGACTGTACTTAAATGTTTCTTCCATAGTGTTTGACATTACCCATTACCAGTTTTAGCACATGCTGGGGTCATTAATTATGGCATAATCATGTTACACGTAAAAACAGGCTATTTAGCCTGAGCAAGCCACATGTAAATGGCATGGCAGAGATATACTAACCTTCTTCCCACTTGTTAAGAGATAGAACCACACAATTTTTGCAAGATTTCTACTTCATAGGTTCTTTCTGTCGTATTTTATGATTTTCCTTCTTTCAAATGCATAATCCCATCATCCAAGTGTCACTACGCTCCTCATCAATCAAAACAGGGAAGTTAAGAAAGCTTTCAGATTTTAGCAGAATAGACTCTTATTTTCATAGATAACGCAAAATGGTTTAAAGGCCATAACCTCCAACCGTTGTTTTCTCCTATAGAAAGTATGCAGCATAATAACATAAAACACATACCATTTTATCCATCTTCCCTAGTTCTCCAACTTTTACCAGTGAAAACAGACTTAACCCATTTCTCCTCTTTCTACCCTTGCAAGTACAAGGGTACAAACTCCCCATTCCCCTACATCGAGAAACAACCAATTACCACATTAATTACCATATATGAAACAGCACAAAGTAGCATCTTCTCTGGGTATGGGCAAACTGCCAAATCATGCTGGTATCGTCCCTCGGCTGCACCACACCTTCTTGCGCTCTGGTTATTTGCCTTCCGAGCTGGATCTTTGAAATCAGCAAGCCAGCGCTACTCCACCCTGCCAAGGGCATTTTGCTCTTTGCATCACAGGCGTTAGGCAAAACTGCACACTCAGGATCTCAGCCGAGATTAAGGCTCTCCCAGAGCATCTCCAACAGCTCTTACAAAAAAACGCACCCCTCTGCCAGCTCAGATGGTGACTATTTTTTCAGTTCTGCTCTTGAGGAACACATCGTAAATTACAATTCATGAAAGAAAAAGGCAAGCTACAACCCTCCCAATAAGTTCACTGCTTTAGGGGTGGAGAAACATTCCTGCAACCACTCTGACATAAGACCTATATCCTAAAGACTCTGCTGAAGGGTCAGGCAACTGTGATAGAAGTTACTGTGGAGTACTGCAAAGATAATTTGCCTTCAAAGGAATCATAACCATCTTCCTGATCCTTACAACCTCCGTGTCTCTGACAACCAAAACAGACCAAAAGAAGTAGTAAATTAGAAAGCAAGAACTAAGAAAAACAAATTCACAGTGCAGAAAATTATGAGAGCATTCCACCAAATTCACACGGTTCCCAAAGATAAAAAAACTAGTTCAGAATTTTCTGCAAAGGTTTCCCTATGCAACGCTGCACCAAATGGTAGCAAGATGGACACCAATGTTATGTGTATATAATCTGTTCCCAAAAGAAAACTCTGCCTCAGTCCTGAAGCAACAGTTTGAATACAGAATATCAAAATGGATGTACCATCAAGCTTTCACTGGTAAAACTTTCTACAATACCTTCAGCTCTGTAACTTGCACAGAGCTGGGGACTCTCTTCCAAAAGTGACTGAATTAGAAAACGTGAGATGAAAACATTCCTTTTCAGACATCAGAATTTTACTATTATTAATGTAAACATGTATGAATTCAGAAGGTGAGATTACACTTCTGGAAGTGAATTTTCTAGCAGAAATTTAAAACTGACTTGTCTTTTATAAGACAACTCTGATCACTAAATTCAAATTCTTGTCAAACACCATAAATTTGAAGGCCCTCCTACATTTATTCATGGTTTCTTTACTCATATTTATTCTGTAGGATGACTACATTCCTGTTCCACAAACCTAAATATCCTAAATGAAGCTATTGATGTCTCAAGCGAAATTTGCAGACAAGCAAGGGTGTCCACTAGCAAGGAAATCAGAAGACCATACTGCCTAAGGATGAAAAATTGTGCTAGATATCTGTGCTAGTTCCCTCAACTGGGAACTTCTGTAAAAGAAATAAAGTAGTTACAGGAAAAAAATGTGTTTATTGTTAAATATTATTATTATGGATACTTATCCAACATCAGCATTATGACTGTTTTAATCCAGGAGTATTGCTTTCTTCCCCAGACATTTCCCACACAATAACTATAGTGTTTACATAAACCAGAATATATTGTGTTGAAATATTATTTTGATTGCAAAAGAAAAGGTCAATTCACTGTTGGGTAGGAGCTCAATTCTTCCATTATATTCTCCAACCTCCAAAAGAGTTTATAAGACAGTGGTTGTGGGGCAACCCCACTTTATCAAATCTATACTCTGAATATGGACAATGAAGAATTAACCCCTCACAGCTCATCTTAAATGAAATATTCTCTGAATTCAGAGCACTTTACTTTTCAAAATCCAAATAACTAACAGGACATGTCTACCTAATTTCTTCAGTCATGAAAATTCACTCATGGCGGTCAGCTACAGTTGTTACATCAACCAGCGGGAAGACCTGACCAGGGCACACAGATTTCCCACTTCCAAGAAACAGGACTGACTTCATTATTTGAAGTTTATTGTCTTAGAAAGCACACGTGCAAGTGAAACTTGACGGGTTTGAGAAAGTTGGAGGGGGAGCACAGCTCAGCCTGGGATGGGAAGGTCACAGCAAACATCCAGCTTGCAGGTTTTTCACACGCTGCATCTGCTGCCATTTAGCATGAACATCGTCTTGGAGTGTTCACATCCAATAAATAGTTTCAGCAAGACCTTTTTCCCTCCACAGCAGCAAGCAAGGGAGGAAGGAAAAAAAGATCTCCCCAGAGTTTGTAGCTAAATTAATCCTCAACAGGATTTCATGCAATAAAGGCCTTTTTCCAGAGAGAGCTCTCTGCCTGCTTAGTTCCAGCCACCTGCAAACAATGCAAGTGTTAGTGCTTTTCACAAGAAGTCAGAAGACGACTCCATAATGGGATGTGGGCAGCCAAAGCACAAGGAGAGCTGGTAGCCACCTAGTGAATTACTAGAGCAAGTATTTTTATCATCTTTAAAAGCATATGCTGTTCAACTGATGGTTGGAAATATTTTATGAAGCTGGATATCAAGTCTGCAGAAATGTCAACATTAAACATGAAAACCTTTGGAAAAAAAAACAAACAAACAAAAAAACATCATTCACAATGTTTTCTCTCTTCAAAACGGCAGATGCCTCAAAACATTGTCACTTGTATGGAACTACTGCCTGTTTGAACAGTTCATATGTAGACAAAAACCCACAAGGAGATCAAACTTGCAAGATACTATGATTTCTCCACTACAAAACATGTCCAAACACGGTTCAGCACACCCGCACACATATAATTAGAGTGTTACATGAAATGGCTACCAAATACTTTGTCATCAGTAAGATCATAAAAGGTTCAGAAAATAAAGTTACATTTTTGCCAGTTCCTCCGCTCATGAGTCATGAAAATTAAGCAAAATTATTCCAGTAGGCTGAGAAAGACCTTAGATAATACAGCTTTAGTTTCCCAAGTGCAACAGGATTCAAGTAGGAGAGGACGGAGGAAAACACAATGAGGAATCAGACAAATGAGCAGCTGAGATCTATAATTCAACAAGTAATGGCCAAGTGCCCAACCTTCAGGCTATTTATTTATTAATTAAAAGGTGACAGTATGAGTACATTTTGGAAAATACTTGACAAATTAGTGCATTTCTACACACACACAAAAAAATGTACCCAAATTCAAAATGCAGAGGGTAGGAATTCTAGCAAGATTTATATTAAACTCCTTTTATTGAGGTACAGACTTTTTTGTCCACCATAGGCAAGTCAGGGTGGATCTTCAGCATCAAGAACGGAATGACCACAACAGACCCCGAAGAGGGAAGAGTTCAACAACAGCTTTGCTGTAGCTAGTCACAGAAGTGAAAAGAATCCAAGTTTTGACAGAGAAAACAGCTGGCAGCAGCCTGTACTTACGTCATATAGAGTTTCCAGAAAAAGCACCAGACAGCATTGCAGTGGGTTGCTAAACTAGATGCCCAAATCATAAAAAGGTTTTGCTACACATTTTTCCAAAACTGTCAAATGAGGATTTTACACATAAAGCAGCAAAATAGTTGTGTGTCAAAAGGAAGCTTTTCTGATAGCTCTCACGTGAGCTTTTTCTGGCTAAACCATATTAAAACTGAAGCTTCTAATTAGGTTAGACCAAAACCATATACGTACACCACAGGATTCCTTTAAATAAATAGAAAAAGTAGAAAGCACTGAAATACGTGAAATGTGAAAGCAAAGGATGAGCCTTCCACTCCCCTCTCACTGTTACTCTTTTGAAGTTGTTGCTAGAGGAAGCTCTGATGCTCCAGCATCATTTCACCTGCCAGCTTCTCTGATTATTGCAATTTATTTGCCTGGGCAGAGGAATAAATTATTGCTCCCACCATCAATAATCACTAACAGAGCTTGCCAGGAAATATTTATTTAAATAGTCAACTATGTAGTATGGTACATGCCGAATACTTATCTCTGGTCTGGACAGTTGTGCAATACTTTGAACTGTACGCCCAAAGAAATCCTGTAATTATTCTGTCAGTTTCAGATTAGAAACTTTACAAGAGGCCAATGAACCAATTGTAGGATATTACTATGTATGTAAGACAGACACACAGTCAAACTTGCTAACTCTGATTAGGAAAAAAACCTTTGACCTTGAAGTAACTGGCACACAAGCATGTGAAAGCCTCACTGCTCTAGGATTTCAGTACATTTCTCCAAAATGAGTTTCCAATCTAGATACCAGTGGCAACTGTTTCCCAAATCACTAAATTATTAATGATCACTAAATGATCAAAAAAACCAAAACAAAACAGTCGAGCAAAAGCAATTTAGGATAGTCAAGAGCAACCACCATATCCTCACAAGATGCACAAGGCACGAGAGAAACATCTTGCAAGACTACACAGCTGTACCAACATAACTTATAAGCAAGAAACAAACCCATTTGTATAGTTTTCTAATACAGCTTTCATATTTTGTTCTGTTTTCAAACAAAAGGAAGGCTTCCCATATATAATACAGTAAGAATCTTTTTTAGATTATTTATGCCCTTTATGCTTTGACACACCAATTAGCTTAAATTTACTATCTCAGTTTTAGAGAAAAGTCAAGCTGATTTTATTTTCAAATGAGCGTAACACGTATAATTTGAGAGTGAAAGTACTAACCTATGTAACTTTTTTGATTTTTTCCATAACCGAACTGTTTCAGCTGCATTACTGTGCACTCTGCATTTCTGACACAGGGTGTTTTCATGAGAGAAAAGATAATGTAGTTTCTTGCATAAGTCGAGCAATACCACAAAACTATTCACAACCTCCCTTAGTAACTACTATGTATTTCCTGCACTGGAAGTGAACTGTTCTCACCACTTTGATGATATGAGGAACACTTTATAGAATAGAGTAGGAGTACAGAAGTTCAGTACTTGGTTCGGTAGTGTTTGAGTTTCACTGATGGAAGCTGAGGAAAACAGAGTGAAAGAGTGAGCCAGCATTTCCAAAGAGAAAATTAATTGGATTTGCGAAGTTTCTATTCCTATTTCTGGGGTTGAAGCATTACTAAGCTTCTGAGAATTTGTTTATAAAACAGGAAGTATTGATTTTTGCTTTGCCTCTCTTCCCTGTACCCACCAACAATACTTTATCTTCAAGTACTGTCCCTGCTTATCATCAGTCTTACTCACCCAGACACATTCAGCATACTCAGAGCATTACCTGCACGTGTCAGAGAAAGCAAGAACTGGATAAAAGGGGAGCAGAAGACTAAAGCTGACCCACAACTGACCACAAATGTTGTCAAGTTAAAAATCTAAGCATAGGTTCCCTTCTCTAAAACAAGACAAAACAAAAAAACCCAAACATTCTACCAGCCTAATAGCTCAAATGAGGAGTTGTTGGGACAGTGACAATCTATGCTCTATGTACAATACTCACAGGAGAGCCCCAAATGTCAAGGATGTTGCCTGAAAATACTACCATACAAATAAGGGATGATGAATTACACAGTCTGATGGAAATGCTTCGGCTTTCACCAATGAACATACCGTATCTGTACAACACAGGGAGTCATGCACAGCATGTACAACTACATACACAGAATTGTTCTATAGAGAAAAAACAAAATCAAGTCACTTAAAATCACCTAAAAGAAAAAAGAAGGTATGTCACATCTTCTATGATGCTTATCTTACAATAGGATCAAGAAAAAGCACTACCAACAAATGCACCAGGAGAAATGCTAGTTATAAAGCAAATCAAAACCACAAGACACTTAAGAGTTATTCTCAATAGCCAGAAGGCAGACCGCAGGTTTGACAACTGTGAAAAACTCTTAAACCCAAAACAGCACTGAGAATAAGCAGGAGACCGGTCAATACAACACTTCCTAACATTGCAAACTGGGCAGTGCAGAACAAGCCCCTTTACAGGGTAGCTGGGGCTTGCCAAGTAGGTGGGCTCTGAGAAGAAATGTCACCTCCAGCTCCACTTGGTACTCAGCATAAAGCCTAGCATCTCATGCCCCACTGAAGGGAAAAGGCACTCACTGCCCTTCCATGAAACCTCCCCACACCTATGTTGTGCCGTAACAGTCCCTCTAAACTGGCACAGGGAAAGAACCACCACAGCATGTCACCCACCAGGATACCCAGTTCCTGCGCCACTCAGAGACGTGACTGAATTGATGCCACAGCTGCTGAAGCAATAGAGAGCAGCAGGAAAACAGCTGCTGCCATTTATTAGAAGGAGCATAACTGCATGATTCCTAAGCCTGTCTGCAGCATTTTGTCTAAAGGGTCTGTACAAGCAGCTACTGCCAGGCCCTACCACACTCCAAGAATTTATAGCTGAAAATTATCTACTCCTCTTCTTCAAATTCCCAGTCCCACAGAGACTGGACTTGTTCTGGAGAGGTATGAAGCAACAAATCTCATCACTTGAAACTACCAAAACTCATCACTTGAAACCTTATGCTGAAATTATACATGAAGAGATTATTGCTACTCTATGCCACACAGCTAGCAATATAACATGGACCGTGGGATTGAGTGCACCCTCAGCAAATTTGCCAGTTTCACAAGATCTATTATCCAGCTGGCCTCAGAGAGCACCGGGGATAAAAGGGTGGTCTGTCTGGCTGCAGGGTGACCGCTGAACATTCATCAGCGGCATATGTTAATTATTCAACTTGAGACTGTAGGATAAACACTGCATGTCTATCGTTCTGCACTCCAGCTGTACTGGCTTTATAGCCCAAGCTTTAGCACTCTCTGGTACAAACTGTCCTGGCTGCTCACAAAACTTTAAATGTGCGTGGCTTTTAAATCAGATTATTTATTCATACATCAAGCTTGGAATCAAGCAGAAAACAACCAAGACAATGGAAGAAAGGAAAGTAATTAACTTAAAATCCATGACACCAAACAAAAAAATTTGAAGAAAGGCACCAAACATGAAATATTATGTGGGGTATAATTGCCTGACTAGGTCTAAATTTTGCCAGGCTGATAGAAAAGACTAAGTAGTTGTCCTGTGTTTGTCCCACCCTCTGTCCCCCCCAAACATTACCAAAAAAGTACAAAATGTTACCAGTTAAAATCACCATTCAACTTGCCCAACTGCCATGTGGTTCACCTCAGTTTATGCATTTAGAGCACAAAATCAACAAGAAAGCAATTTGTTTGGCAGAGATTTCGGTGAAAGAGGCTCTTTTGTAAACTGACTTAAAAATAATAAGCAGATTTAAATCATTCATTTTCTGTAGATCTAAAGAGATGGTACTGAAATACTCTCCAATCTCTGGTTGGAGGCAAATCAACAGATTTTCAGTCTCAAGTGACCAGCCTATGTCTTTTGAAACTAAATGTAGGTGACAAAATTGCTACATGGAAACTACTGATCTCTGCAAAGAAAAAAAACCCAGGCTGTTACAGAAAAATAGGCACTTAAGTATTTTTTTTAAGCCTTTTTTCAGTATATCACAGGCCTTTAAAAAATAAGCACTTTGGTTTTGAAAGCAAAGTCACTTTGAGTCACAGATTCTCAAGTCTCTAGAGGAAAAAGGATTAGCAGGAACCTATAATCCAGAAATCTTGGTATAACAGCAGTAGGATCATGGGGGTCTCTGTGCAAAAGAGAAGTGCAGGAGAAAACCTTAACTTAGCAAAGCCACATTTAAGACAAGCTTTGGGGGCTTGAACGACAACCACCCATGCTGGACACTCTGGTTATTGCATCCTTCTGTAACAATTTGCAGCCTCTCTATTTTAGGGAGATGGATTTTATTTCTCTATTTTTAGTACTTTCTTTCAAGAAGAAAAAAATTAGTTGGGAGAACAAAATTTAAAATAAACTAGAAATTCGCCTGGATGACAGATGAAACACCTTTCTCCTTTTTTAAAGCTTTCTAATTAGCACAAGTGACAAAAACGGTCATAGAGTCAGAGCAGGATACATATTCCTAAAAGCATGCAGAAATACTTAAGGAAGACTTATAAGTAACTCTGTAGCATCATTAATCAACATTAAAAAAAAAACCTGATCCTGGTCATGGGGGGGATTTTTTTAAATTTTATTTTATTTTTTATTCTCTCCCTTCTCTTCGACTTTTTCTTTTCAGTAAAAAGAAAAAAAAAAACAACCAAACTGTGTCTTTCCTAATGCAACACCCCTTGATTTCTCCTAAGTTTTATATTATATTGATTCCAGCTGCAAAACCAAAACCTTTAGAGATACTTATCAAAGTTCCTTATCATAACACACAAATTACCTATGAGATAAGAGTCATCTGAGCGGCAAAAAACTAAATTAACCCCACATTTCAAAAGACATGGGAGTGTCAGAGGTATTGGACAATGCAAGATACATATTTCCCTAAATTAGACCTTTCAATCTGGCTCCTTCAGTAGCCTGTTCCCTCCCACACTCAAGGGAAAAAGAAAACGTACAAGTCAGACTAACATGAAAGAGGCACAGACTTTCCATATATTCAAAGTCATAAGCTGAAAGCAAGAGTGCGAAAGACAGACTGACTGCCAGCGCAGTGATTACTCAGCTAAGTCAAGTCACAGGACAGCACGGGTCTTAGCTATAATGCAATATTTCCTCCCTTCTTTAAGTACCTAACATAGTATTAAAAAGGATGCACTATTAAAACTTACTTTTCCAATGGAAAACACATTTCTTGTCCTATAGAATTGAAACAGTGCTATTCTTCTCTCCTCCCTCAGAAAGATAAAACCTGAAAGAAAGCATTACTACAACTACTCGAACAAGTTCTGTAGCTAGAGAAACAGCAATCGTTACAGCAGGCATAAAAGTGTTCCCTCAGGTTTTGGTCTCCTGTCTCACCACAACCATGCCCAATCTTGCTCAGCAGACAACAGCTATCTGACCATCTGAGACGCAGAATACAAACTAGAGATTTAATCCCACCCACCTTTCCAAGTGTCCCTGTAATCTAAACACCTTTGTTTTAAATACACACACAAGAAAAACATGCATTATATGTACAGCTACATAGATATTTATTGTGGTTGGACACCCTGCTATGCTTCCTCCATTAAAAAACATAACCAAAATGAAATAACAAAAAAAATAATAATCCACCAATAGTCTCTGCAAACATTTCACAGCTGGTCTCCTTAGTGTAAGATAACCATCTATTAGCATACTTGAAAAGTTTGTTCTTTCCCCTGAAGAACCACCATGAATGAATGCAGTATCCTTGACCCAGCCAACTCACAGCAGCCTCTGCTCTTCAACTGACAAAGCCTGTTCCCAAAATTCTGCTAGAATTTCCCACAGGCAGCTTCAGACAGCTAACTGGAAGAATCTGTGAAGAACATTTTTTAGCTTTGGGAACAGTTTACTTTGTGTGTCTGGAGAACCACCTTTATGAGAAAACTTCATGCACTTGGAGCAACAGCTAGAAGTTGTTGTTACAGAGCAATGACATAGATGCTTTGCCAGGTCAACTTCAATCCTGCAACAACAGCATGCTCAAGTGCTACTCAACATGCATGTATTTAAAAAAAAACAAAACAAAATCAGTAGAATATGGTGAAGCAGGTATCCCATGGCAAGCTTTTGAAGAGCTGGCAATAGTTTTGTGATGAAAGAAGAGAGTCTATCACAAGACAAATCAAGTACACTTTCATTTGCTCAAACCTTATTTTATGTAGTTCATGGCTCGTTTGCCACAAAAGGTGACAGTGCCCAAAGGAAAGGAGTCAGGAATCCCAGTTTTATATGTCACTTGTTCTGCACTGCTGCTTTGTAGTTGTGGGACTACGGTATCAATAACATGTCCATAAAATGGACATGGCCAACTAACACATTTGCTTTAAAATTCCTTGTTAATCTCACTTTCTAGTCCCAATTAGCACCAAAAAATAATCCCTATACTTAAAGCTCCTCAGCGCAATTTCTTCCTTCATTTACTAATGTTTCTTCTCATGTCCAGGTTTCATAGTAAAATTATTCCTGAAGCAGGGGAAAAGAACGCACGTTTTAACACATCAGCTGTGATATTCCAAAGTAAATGGGATTCTTCAGCAGCATTAGGCTCTATATTCATTAGTCAAACTCAGATTACCATTTTCTACTCTGTCCATTTAAACTGGCACTTTTCTGTGATTGACAAGAACAAGAGGCAATACACATACACAACCCATTCCATTGCTGAGTATGACCAGTACAAAACAGTATCAAGAGTCACAGACCATGGCACCCTGCCTGCTTCACAGATTGTCTACATACAACACTTCTGCTTTTCTCAGACACTTTGCTGGGGAAAGTTTGCAGGTAGGCAAAAGAGAATCTCATAACTGGGTGGGACAGCAATTGCACAAGTAGCACCTTCCAGACTCCGGGGAGGGAGACGAGAGGCAGATGACGCAGCTCAGTGGGACTCAGCAGCACAGGCCAGGCCCCTGATACAGCCACACTAGGTTTGAACTTGCTCTTACCTGCATTTAAAAAAAAAAACAAATTACAGCATCATGATAGTATTGTTTCCCACTGTCCTGCACAGATGAAGGCCAAGGTAGCACAAAAATCTCAGGCAGGATCAGTCAGAAGCTATGTAACAAAGAACACTAAGCTTTTAATGTTGATTAGCTTCAGCAACTAAGGCTCCTTCACTTTTGAATTGGCACTTTAGGTCAGGATTCACCCTGTTGATAAAGCTTTAGAGCTGTATGCCTACCCTGTGCTTGTGATCCTCCAACTGCGGTCCACCGGACCCACAGTAACCTGCAAAACCTGACAGATGTGGCTCATTGCAACTCCACAAAATTATAAGCTCCCCTACCTTTCTTTCCAAAAGACCAAGGTCCTTGAGAAATTTTCAGGGTTGAGACCAGCCAAAACAAACGTGGGGTGGGTTTTGAGTAGTTGCATATGCTACAAACTCCATGGGGGGGGGTAGAAATAGTACGCACAGACCTGTAACTGCCACTTCATTTCATCTTATGACAGAGGTGTTCTGTAATGCTATTTCAAGAGCAGGAGTGTCCATCTAAGAGAAATGTAACAATCCCGGTTTTACACAGACTCACTGACTCCTATTTACCTTTGTTCTTATTTGTGTTGACTGAGAGCGAGATAATACACGAATGGCGGAGAAAAGGTATCAAGGATCTTTGTTGGTCAATAATAAAGCTCTCCATACCAACATCACAACTCCAGCTTTTCAGAGCGAGAGATCTACTGAGAAAACTGACTGCAAACTGTCGTGTTGGATTTTTGTTTGGTTTGTTTTTTTTTTTCCAAATTCATTCCACCAAAGCCAGGATATTTGCACCTATGTCAGAAATAACTAGTAAGATGCATAGCTAAAACACAGATTTTGTTTGAATCTTCTCACTTATATGTCTACGAACATTTTTTAGTTATCAGCAAAGGTAGAGTCAGGACCAAGCCTTTCACTGAATAGAAAAATAGTCCTGTTTGTTTTGACTACCTAAAGAAATTTCAAAATTGAAACAACAGAAATAGGGAAAAATAAATAAAAAAAAAAAAGGCAGGACACAGGCACAAATTTGAGAGAATCTGCCTGACTCGATATTATCACAGAATCATAGAATGGTTAGAGTTGGAAGGGACCTTAAAGATCACATAGTTCCAACCCCCCTGCCATGGGCAGGGACACCTCCCACTAGACCAGGCTGCTCAGAGCCCCATCCAGCCTGGCCTTGAAGATATCCAGGGATGGGGCATCCACAACTTCCCTGGGCAACCTGTTCCAGTGTCTCACCACTCTCACAGTAAAGAACTTCTTCCGAATATATAATCTAAATCCACCCTCTTCCAGTTTAAAACCGTTATCCCTCATCCTATCCCTACACTCCCCTACACAGTTGTTCCCCATCTTTCCTGTAGGCTCCCTTTAGGTACTGGAAGGCTGCTATAAGGTCTCTCCGGAGCCTTCTGTTCTCCAGGCTGAACGACCCCAACTCTCTCAGCCTGTCCTCATAGCATAGGTGCTCCAGCCCTCTGATCATCTTCATGGCTCTCCTCTGGACACGCTCCAACAGGTCCATGTCCTTCTTATGTTGCAGGCTCCAGAGCTGGACGCAGTACTCCAGGTGGGGTCTCACCAGAGCAGAGTAGAGGGGCAGAATCACCTCCCTCGACAAGCTGGCCGTGCTTCTTTTGATGCAGCCCAGGATGCAGTTGGCTTTCTGGGCTGTGAGCGCACATTGGCAGCTCATGTTGAGCTTCTCATCAACCAACACCCCAAATTATATATAAAAATATATTGCCGGACCCACAGTGTAAACCATTTATTATATAAACATGCTTATTGCAGACCTTTATGACCCAAATTGAGATAATCAATGCATAGTTCAAACGACTGGAATGAAATTATCATAGAACATTTAGTAATCTCACTTTTTCCAATTCTACAATCTGTTTCATTATGCATTCTAGAGTATTGGGATGAGTTACACTATGTCACTATCACAGCATTATACTTCAGTCATAAGCACACAACCCAACAAAGTTCTTGTGGGCTAAAGAACTGAAACTTGTTTTTTTATTTTTCTTTTCATGACACTGGAAGACTCCACCTAACTATGACCCAAACATGAGGAGAATTACTCACATAGGGCATTTGGAGAGATACTGCACACAAGTGTTGCACTGAATGGAATCTTGAACTACACTTGGACCACAAAACATGAAAGACCATGTAGTGCCATGCCTTCCTCCACCAATTCATTCAGCCAAAAGCAGGCTAGCAGCTCTGAAGAGCAGCAGACAAAAGTCCAGCCAGCTCACTTGCTTCCACATTATGAAGTGACATGAAATACATCTCCCCTCACATAGCCAGTTTCCACTTCAAAACTAAACACGGATGACCTGTACTTTCATTAGCTGCTGTCTTGTTGATCCTGGAGCATTTAGCACATTCAAAAGCCAGAACAAAGTTCAAACCAGGACGATAACCCCTGCACATGTGACTGCTGAGTATTAGAGCTGGGGAAAGGCCTACATACAGAAACAAAACCTCTGCCCCAGTGCACCAAGTATTTCCAAAAGTAGATCAAACATGATAGTGCATTTAGTGCAAACAAAAAAGCAGTCTGAAATACAGAATTCAATTCTCAAAGGGTATAACTGTCAGAAATACATGCAGAAAAGCTGTTGGTTAGCGCCCCAAACCAGTATTTCATAAGGCATCTCAAACTCTTTGTATCCATTCCTACCATCCCCACTAGTAGCATTAGGAGACATAGTGTGCAAATAGATCTTAAAAAAAAAAAAAAGAAGAACAGATTTTTCTTGTTCAACACCAACAGAACTGAGACACTCTTTTGTGACATAAAGCATGTACACATAACAACAGGATTTCTTTTCCAAGAAAGACTGTGTATTATAAACAAAGTGTTGTTAATTTAAGCAAAATAGCAGGTTCAATGGACATACCTGAAATCCCTGATCAATATGCAGCATTAGCCTTGTTTCTGCTACTTCCCCCATGTGCAAATGTAACTCTACAACTAAACATGGGACCAAGATGCAAAGACACAACCCTGGGCTTGTACAAATCCTGCACCCATGGGAAAAGGGCCACCAAGGACATGCAGCGCACATGGGGGAAGCAACCCATCACATACATTTCTTTTAAAAACCACAGGAGCTAAGTGACACAGCAATACTGCAAGGAAAACTGGATTCAAACATGAAGCAAGTCTAACCTGCTGTTGGTTAACGATAAGTCATGAACCTACAGCAAGACATACACAAAGGATGACTGATTACATCATTTATAGCGGTTCAGCAGCAGGCAAGTGCCGCGCACGTCAGTGTCCTGCACTCACACCACATGGCTGAGAGTCCCTTGTCTGGCTGCAGACCCCACAGCACTGGGACATACCTCCTTACTCCAAATCAAAAAGTCATCTGGAAGCGGCCAGGGTCTCTCAGCATAGTCCTAGCTGCAAACTACCTGCCTAGCTTCCATACACATGTCATGGTTTGAGCCTCCCAAGCTCAGAACTGCTGTGGTTAGGCAGGGATTTTGAAGGAGCAGGGAGCAATGATTTCATGCTAGTGAAATGCCCTGAGAAAATTTAAAAAAAAAAAAAAAATGAAAGCAATGCATGCCTACGAGTACTCAAGTGCCTATGTATAAATTGTGTTTAAAAGTAGAAATAAATATATTGAATTAGGAAAGCTGGCTTCGTGCACGAAGCAAGAGAGGGCTCAAGAGACTTAGTTTTATGTTCCATCCCATGTACAGCCTTTGATAAAATCACTGACTCACACTGTGCCCCAGCTATTACACAGGAAGGTACCTCAGCCTCTACGGTATCAGCAGCCTAAAACCTATTAGCAAACAATATACTCAGCCATTCAGTTCGCCATTCATTACTCTCACCACTTCTGCTACAGGTATGTTGGTAATGAAACAGTGTACAGCTATTTCACTAGAGTATACCTATGAATCTTAAATACCTGGTTTTTAAAACAACATGGGTAGAACTTATATTGTTTATATGTTAAAAAAAAAAGCATTAGTTATTCTTCAGGAAAAAAGATACACAAAACTACAATTAAAACCTTTGAAAAAGACATCTATATTGTAAAAGATAGCACTTTCAGGATGGAGGGATCTGTCTTTTCAGGCAAATCAGTCTACAGGTACTGGCATAATCCCAATGAGACCTGGAGGCAGAATTATAACAAATATTTAATCGGGTCTTCCACTATAAGAAATAGATAGCCACTATAAATCTTAACCTTGATGACTCAATATAGCAAAATTAAAGAAGCAGTAGCTTCAACTACATATAAAAAAAATTAGTATCCTCATCAATACTCACCATTTAAAATAAATGTTGAGTGAAACAAACTTAACCTCATATAACCTTCATGTATAGTTTTGTTTTGTTTCATTTCCTGGCTATATTTCACAATAACATTTTTCAAGAATTTTGATTAAAAGTTCTTTTTAACAGTACAACTCTACATTCACTTCTACATAATGTTAGACAAATTCACAAAGCTGTAATTTACAGCAAAGGTCTACTGCGTTGTAACTGCCAACAGTTTTGGGGTTTATTATCCAGATCACCAGATTCATATCTGACCTAGATCACAAGCAACTAAGCAGATGTTTAATCCTCCACTTGCCAAATTCTTCATCATGCTATGAAGGCATGCCCATCAAGTCACGCTCACATTGTAAAAATGTGAGATTAGTAAGTCAATATTTATTAAAAACTTTTAAAAGTTAGCAATTAAGGTGCTTATTTTAGTAACTTAGGACTCATGAAAGCTGGAAACAGCTTAATTTGCTCATAGCTGCACCCGAAGTTCCTCCAGCATTTTCTAAATATTAGTTGTTGTCACAGTTTCCACTTTTATATACCATGCTGTGTCAACAGTTCAGTATATCCCCTTTGGCAGTTAAACTACACATGGATCTTCTACATATGTTGGTGTACTCTTCTGCAGTATTGATACGATTCAACTAATTGAGGGGAGGGAAATTCCACTAGGCATCAGGCAACGTGCTTCCCTATCCATTCTGTTCACTCTCTTCACAGCGCACAGATTAGCAAGATATGAACTGGCAAAACCAGAAGGCATTACAGCACTTTCCAGGATATCCAGCCATCTTCAGGGAAAAAAAAAAGCGCTCATGCTTGTGTAAGCAATATTCTGACATTTTTATAGCACTCATTCTCACGTGGATCATTTCTTCATTTCTGTACCTAGCATTTACATACTAGTAAGAAACTCCCTTTCAATGACAAGTTTGATTTATACTTGGTTTAAAAATAAAAAAAAAATTAAAAAGTCTAAGAACATCACAGAAATCATAGAGAAACAAAAAGACAACAAAAGGAAAAACCAAAAGAGCTAGCAATACACTAGGGGGAAAAAAAAAAATAAAAATCACAGTACCAATTCCTATGATGCAACATAAATAATATGCTGTGATACAGCCAAACACGCCAAATGGAATCAGATGCAAACATTTGTTCCAATTTTTCTTCTATTTATTTGAAACACCAACGGGGCTGATGACTCAATAAACCAGAATTAACACTTCTTCAGTGAAGCTTGACTAACCTCCTATCAGCTGGACCAAAGGAACCTCTGGCTGCTCATAGCGCAGTGCACTGAAGCAATCTAGCAGCCAGGTTTGTGTAATAAAGAATAGGGTATAAGAGTGCCAGGTTATCAGCTGGAAGTTGCTTTAGACAGCTGCAAACCTAGCTTTGCTTTGGCATTCTTTGTGCTTTCCAAGGGGTTTCAGTGACAGACATTCAAGTTCTTTCCATGTCCAAGGCTTGAAGGAGTTTGAGAAAACTGGAAATACCAGAGAAAAAAGGAAACTACATATAACGCAAGTCACAAACTCACCACATTTTTTTCTTATTTGTGTTTTCTATATTTGAAGTTTCATTTGACTGCAGGAATTTCATAATCCATTCCATGGCTCCAAGAAAAACATTAATAGGCACAGTTGTTTTGCTCAACTTGTGTGACTCCCGCTACCTGCAGGAATGTGTAATTCAGAAAAATGCCAAAGATTGTTCCAATCCCTTCTTTCCTTGAATCATAAACTTTTTAATTTGGTTGGCCATGTCTTCTTTTTTAGCTCAAAAAGAAAGTGGAGGAAACAATCATGAAGACAATTGAGCAAATGGCCACATTTGGTTGAAAGCTACCACAACTGTTTCTAACTATATCCCATTTAGCCTTTTTGCCACAGTGATGCACAAAGACTTTTCCTCTGACAGTGGGAAATTAAAATTAAGAAAGTCTTAAAGCTAGAAAGCAACAAAACACACCCACGCAAAGCTCTTTTAAAAGAAAGGAGAAAAGACTCTTTACTCCAGACTGCATCATGTACTTATCTTCCCAGCAGGTCTCTTAGGAATTTGCTTAGAATATGAATAAGTTCCATGTGAATTGCTTTAAAGCAGCTCTCTTTCATTTATTAGCAAGCTAAATATACTTTCATTTCTTAATATAAATGAGAAAATTTTGATGTACAGAACACAGGAAGGCAATAGGAGAACAGAAAATAATTCCTTGTACTTTTTCTTAAACTTAAAAGCCAGCATTTGCACATTGTATATTTCTTATACAGAAATGACGCCAGTAGAAATCACAGGTTGCTAGAGGATTCTTTCATCTATTGCGACAGTTAAATAATCTTGGTCACGTTATCTGCAGTTTCAGCTATCAAGCGTGGGGACATTTCTGCACACTTATGCTTTAGCAGCTTTTTTTTTTCCCCTAAATTTCTTCCCTAACAATTAAAAGAAAGCAACAGCAGCACCTAATAATATACTACATGACAGTGTTACTTAATCCAACATTGTAATCCATTTAAAAAAAGAGGGGGGGGGCAAACACTGGAGGTCAATAGTAAATAAAAAAGATACATGGTTAAATGTTGCTGCACCTGAATTCACTCAGCACTAGGAGGAACTGACACTGTTACCAAAGACAGGCCACTGCTTTGTTTCTAAAATAATTGTTTCTTACTAACCTTCTTACTGTGTGAGAAAATAGCTAACTACTGACTTCCTTACTGTGTAGAAATAGTTTTTCATTGAGCTGATGTTAGAGATAGTGATAATGAGGAGACAACCAGAAGTAGTTAATCACTGAGGATGGAATAACAAGAAGTAGTTAATCGCTTCAAGGTTCTTCTATACCTCAAGTATGTACTCTTATACCAATTAGGATAGAGTTATGGCTACTTCAAAGAGCATCCTTACTATCTTCAAGAAGTTGGCCAACTTACAGCACCCTTTTACTGTCCTGAGATGACTAAATACCTTAAAACGATAAAGTGAAGAAGGGTCTCCTTACCCAAATGACCACTGAGACACTCACACTTGCGCAGAAGTGTTTTGCCGACACAGCAAGATTTGATACGCATGTGGAAAAAGACTATTTGGTCATCCTAATGAATATGTAAGCCTAGGTGGAGTTATGTATTACGTAGGCAGAATTATGAGAATATTTTGTGTATAAATAATGGGTGAATATCCGCAGTAAGGTGTGCTAGATTTGTGGGGTTTCCCCCTAGCACCTAACGTTGAATAAAGCAGTATCTCCTCTCTAAACTACTTTTGGTTTCGAGGGCTTTTATTTCAGGTAACAACACCATAGGCACTTCCTCTGACTATCAAATACTCAAAATCAACCTGTTTGCAGTATTTCACAATGTCTGCATATCTACCAATCTCTTCTTATCAAACAAGGAACACTCTTTAATTAAATACATAAATAACCGTTGGGCATAGAAGAACTAGAATCTTTCATTTCAGCATAGAATGGACAAAGTATCTACAAAACTTTTCTAGATGTTCTTTATGCAGCAGTCCCTTCCCAAAAACAACACAGGCAACTCAATACAAACACATTCACTGCTGACAAGCCATGATTTGGCCACATGACTGTCCTGCCTGTATTTCAGGTATTAGCTATGTCAGACCTAATTACCAGAGACAGCTTGACGAGATCTTTCACATTATCCAAAAAAGATGCACTTGCCAAAGCCCTAGTCGAGGCCACGGTGTATAACAAATCTCACCCAGCTCAGCTCAGCCTTGTAGTTTTGCTGACAGTTTTTCTGCATAAATTACTCCACATAAATAATCGCTGGCTAGCAAGCCTCAGAGTACCATCAGGAATTCAGTGACCGACTATGCATAAAAAATACTGCCCATCATGTTTACAACAAAATGTATCAGGTTCTCTTCCTATATGATGAATGCTACAAAAAAGATACTATTTCTAATCATATCTATTGTGAAGGTTTCTCTGTTAGTTTGACAAAGAGTGCTTCAGGCTATTCTGCCCTCAACTTTAACTCCTGCAATTCAAGTAATAACCCTGTCTAGGAAAGGGACAGCATATCAAAGAAGGTATACGGACTGAATGACAAGTTTTTCTGCTTAGTAATTTTTTTTCTTCCCCTCGTTTCCTGTCACGGATAAGGGGCACACAGATATCAGGATACAACACATAAGCACATGTACAAATACCAGCAGGAGCTCATAGGATCACAATACGAACATTACTCATATTACCGCCCATTCGAAGTGATTAAACGTTCTGGCAATGTTTCAAGCACAAGTGTCTAACTTAAAGAGTAAAAGGAAAATTATTCAAGGGGAAGCATATAGGCACATTTGATTAAGGAAGAGTCAGTAAAGTGGATACACGCTGCAGCCTCACACATGCAAGACATGAAAGCACAATATCCACTTTCCCCAGAGACCTTACGATAAAAGTTCTGCAATAATTTATACTTCAACTCCTTTGCTTCAGCGCAGAGGAGAGATTATACACACAATTGTTTAAATAGAAATGACAGCTACATCTTCCAGGAGAAGAGGCAGAGCAGGCAGGGAAAGCAAACATTCTGCAAGGACGCATGAGAGCAAACACTGGGAAGCAGGGCTCTGCAATCGTTAGTCACCTACAGGTTGTGTGACACCCCTGCATCCAGGGTCTAAGAGCAAACTAATCTGTGCTAACAGCAGGTGACATACCAATAGCATGGTAACACTAAAATTAAAATGTATACAGCACGAAAGCCATTTCAGCATACGAACTACCATCACACCCAAGATACCACGTCACTAAACCACAAATAAAAGCCCTGAAAGCCAAGGCAAGGATGCCGATGGAAAAGAGGCCGAGAAGGGACTGGAAGGGGGGTTCCAGCGCCTGCCACCTTGCACCAAAACCACCAGCACAGGACAAAGTCTGTCACAGACAGGCTCTGGCCCTTACAGAAGTTTGCACTGACAGCAAGAGATAACGCCTAACCCCCGGCACAGTGCTGCAAAGCAGTAGCTTTTCCTCTGGAAACTCCAGCAGGGGTTTTTCTACCTTCTGCCATCATGGTTTTGCACCTCACGTGTGCAAGGCGCAGAATACCATTGTGCGTCTAGGTGAATGTACGCCCTCGGTACATCTCCAATATTTGTTTCTTTTTTTGTCTTTATTTCTTTACAGGCACATTTAAAGCTGGAAGCACAACTTGTACTAATATATGTTACTGACCACAAGGATGCTCACAAAAGTACTGTATAACTGTGAGGTGATGCAAGAGAAAGATTCACTGGGACATCAAAAAGAGACAGAAATTTGAAGGGAAAGAAACCTCTAAAGAAAAATAGAGAGGAGGTCAGATTCACTGCTTTGCAAAAACCTCTCTGTTCCTGCAGCAAAAACCCACAGCACATCATCATGGCTTTTCTCCAGTATAGCCCACTCTTTCAAAACAAGTGATTTGATCTCATATTTATTTAGAGTATAGAGTCAGCAATAACAGAAGCAAATTAAAAACAAACCCGAGTATCACAAGCTGATCCCTTCAATTTCTACATCACAGAAAACTATACCAAAACAAGGTAAAACATACCAAAGACCAGCCTGGGAACCTTGGACAAATGTACTAAGGTAAGTTTTGAAGAATGTTGCATAGCTTATACAGACCTGAGGGCAGAAAAGAGATGGTGATTTCCAAATTACAGGCTGGTAAATGAACAGAGCTTTCCCCCCTGAAATTAATTTTTCCCAGTAAAAGATATACAAAATCATTACACACTCCTTCTGTATTTAAAACTTTAAACAAAGTGCCACCAAGACAGATGAGACAAATTGTTCATCTACAGTTAGCTATACAGATACAAAAGGAAAGGAAAAGCACTCATGTTTTCTTTCTCAAATAAGGTTAGCAAGAGGAGGGGGGAGGGAATCTTCCCCAGCTATCTGTCTCAATTCAGAGACCAAATCGCAAAGCGGGCATCTATCTGCACATGGGAACCTCTGCATAAACAGTCCCCTTGCGTTCTTGGTCTGATGTCAACCCAGAGCACAACCATCTTCTTCTCCTTATTAGTAATAGAGATTAAGAAAGTTGCTTTAAAAGGCAACTGATATTACTAATACCAAAATACCTTAAAAAATTGAAAAATTTGTGACTATCTGTAACTTCCAATTAAGCTGGCTTGCTGATTGTTGCCCATGAAAAACCACTATGTGCTTCTGATTCTCATTTTGTCATCTTCTTCCCCACTGGCATAAACAAAAGCCACACTGGTTTTACATATAATTTATAAACTGCCCTCCTGCTTTTCAAAGATTCACGCTACTCTAATTTAAGACATTTATCCTAAATTAATCAATGTAAAACACTGGAACTAAGCAAGTAAGATTTAGATTGCAGTTCAGTGGGAGCCACCTGTTTTGTGTTAGGGCAAGACTTGAGTTCTGATTCACTTGCAGGGTTTTCAGATAATTTTTATTTGTTATTAGTTACTGCTGTCAAGACACAGAAAGAGAAGGATCCAAAAGTTCAGTCAATTACTTTTAGGGCTGGGTAGCAGCCAGCAGGAATACTCATTGCTGGCTTCAGCAAGGGTTTGCCAAATGATGAGAGATGTTAGCATCGGCAGGAAAATTTCCTTTCTTGGCTTGTATCTGCTAAAGGCTGCAGTCACCAAATTTGGACTAAGGATGGATCCAGAAGGAACAATTTAGGGCTAAATTTAGGACTGGTCTCAGTAGTAACCATCTGTTAGGACGGAGGCTAAGTTGGTGGGGCCACTGAGATAGGAAAAGGAGAAAAGTGAGCCAAAACTGGCAGTGAGCTTGGAAGGGTGCAGCTGGCTCTGCCTGCATCTGAGGCAGACTGAAGCAAGTAGGAGCAGGGAGGTAGGACTAAGTCAAGGGAGCAGCGCCAGCACCAGCAGCAGTGTCAGTATGTGCCCAGGGTGGGACAGACACCTGTGCCACCAGCTGCGACAGACTGCTAGGCACAAGGAAAGGTTTGGCTAAGTCAAAGCCACTGTACTATGACTAGTACAGTGCCAGTAGATTATTGCCTGACCAGATATAGTTCGAAATTGACTGCTGGATTTGGGGTACGCTTCCAGACAGCAGAAGCCCACACATTCACGATTCTAAGAGGGCACACCAAAGTAAGCAGAGTCCCAGGTCCTTCACATTCCAGAGAGTACAAGGAATCAAACAGATGCAGTCACTGCCTCGCTTGAACACTTAACATGACTATATGGTAAAACCGAGCATTTAAAATCCAACATATCATCTACAAATTTGCAAGTACCTACATCAAAACAGTTCTGATCACTGCTTAGGGAACTGAACAGATAATCTGAAACTGTCATACAATTCACAATACAATCCCAACCGTCTGCAAACTATTCTGTTTTGTAAAACATTCTAATGCATGGGTAATAAGGTCAAATGTCAGGGCCTCCTAATTACTAACTCTATCTCCAACAAAGACTTCATGTGTAATCTTATCTAATCACTTGGTCTCTCACTTCACCCATCTGTAAACAAAACTAGCAGGCCAACCTACTTCACAGGATGTTGAAAGGCTAGTATCTAAAAAAATGCCTTACGCACTTCGGATTTTTTTTTTTTTAAGGGCTATGTAGGTTAAGAGGTTTGTTTGTTTGTTTTGATAATAATCTCCTACTTATGCATTGTAAATTGCACATACATACTTTACATGACAGAAAAAACAATGCCACAAATAGAACACCGGAAACCATTACCAAATGGATTGTGACTGGGCTGATCAGAAGTAAGCGACGTCACCTTAATTTTCCTGATGACTTCTCCTGCACATAGCTCCTTCCACGGGGTTTTTCTAGCAGCAACTCTAAATAGGGAACTTCTTGCTATCAAGAATTCCCACCAAGCTGTTCACTGCATGATTATAGGGTAAATCAGGAATTCATGTAGAAGGGAAATTCCTTAATTATTTCATAGGCAGAAGGATTAGTCATTGCCAGATAGACACACTTGATTTTACTTAGACACAGCAGAGGGCACGTATATAAAACCAACAACTTTCAATTCTCCCCATCACATTCATTACCCACTTACAATGACAAGTATGTATCTTACTGGAATCTAAACCATTCCAAAAAACATTAAACCACCTCACAGACAAACATCACCATAACTTAAGAAAACAAACAAACAAACAAAAAAATCAATTAAACTGTTTACTGACACCAAGGAATTATCAGCTCCCTATACTACGCGTACCACTAAAATGTTCCTCTGGGCTTTGATCCAGAAAGGAGCAATAGTCCATAAATCATCAAAACAATTTGCATAGTGACTGACAGAAACCAAACCAAACAGGCTTGAGCAAACAAAAAACATAGGGGAAAAAGAAAACTAACGTGCAAACTCACTCAAGAATGCTCAAAAAATGAAAGCTATCATAGTAATATTACAATGTTGTACAAAATAGTACAGATTTTTTTTTCCTGGAAAAGTTAGAGAATCCTTCTGAAACGACCGAAGAAAACTGTGCTAGAGAGTATTATAATGGGTCCCTCTCTGGAAGCAAAGACTGCGAATAACTTCAAAAAACAAGCAAGCAAGAAACCCTGCCACACCACTCCTAAGACAAGAACTAACATGCTGTCTTTCTCTGACATTACTAATTATTGACATCAATATATTCCATCCACTATTTCTTTTAGGGCTACAAAAGCCCTGTTTTTTCCCCCCTCGTTGTTCTGTGAGTAAAAATTCAAGTGATGTTGGTAACACTGGAGGTTTTGTAAGGGAGGGATGCAATTAGGAGAGATGGCACTTCACTCTGGGGAAAGAAAAGGAAGGAAAAAAAGCCTAGGAACAACATTCCTACTGGTTTTGTCATTAACTTGCCAGCAGAGAACTCCTTCCTCTGTAACATCAGTGGCCTGTGGCAATACCACCACCAGACATCATTCATTCTGTTCTTGCTCTTTGAGTAAATTACTCCTACTCAATAAATTACTACTGAGTAGGAAAAAGCAACGACAGGTGCATGAAAGCAAAGGAAAAATTATTTTAAAAATCTAAACCATACCTCTGCCAAAGCCTAGCAAGGGATTAGAGCTAAATAACTTCAGAAGGGACTTGATTCATCCTTTTTTCTGTCCTAGTAGCTTTATCCCAAACTCTCTTAGGAACCCTGAGCATGTCTCCATGCTAGCAAGTGCTAAAACCCATGCTATTGGACCTTCCCAGCTTTTCCTCAATATTCAAACTAGAAGATTCACATAAGTTTGCTCTGTAAATTTTCACCAGAACAGGCAGCTAAAGACATTAAACAAGGTGAGGGAAACAGCAATCTCTGGCAGGCTATGGGATGGATCATCTAAAAAGTCACACTATTAAGATCTCTCAGAAGGGAGAACAAGAGAGAAGAGATAGAAGCACAAGCCACTGCGCTAATGTCAACTATTTTCCAAGCAAAATTCCTTCCTGGCATCCCCCAGTGCCTCTGCTTGTCACTCTGGGAATGCCACCCCAACCCACCCATCCAAGCACACAGAACAAAACTCGGCAGCTGCTCATATCTCTCTCAGCTACTACACTATTATTAGTGTCCAGGAAGCAATGTTCCGATAAGGCCATTCAATAATGTCCTCGTGAAACGTGAGATCAGCTCCTGACCACTATTAAAATACAGGAATTTTCCATATTTAAAAGAAACTGAAGGACAGGGCCTCAGGAAAAAAAAAAAAAAAATTCTATGATGAACAGCAGCATGCTTTCTCAAAAGATAATTCTGTTTATGCTTAAAGACACAAATTCTGTTCACAAGGATTTACTTTCAAATCCGAGACATCAAAAGCATACGATCCCTTTTGTCTGCTCACAAGCCTTCAAGATCCTAAACATAAGCAAATCGTAGCTATTACAACAGGACCAGAAAACATATACAGAAAGCTTTATTTATAAAAGGACTGAAACTGAAACAAATGTTGATAGAATTGGGATTTGTTTGATGCTTTTAGGGCATCAGATATTTTTGTTTCAGGATGGGCTTTGCCTGTTTGTTTCTGTTACATGTTGCTTACAAATACTGTCAAGTTCCATTCTGAGAAATTTTTCTGTGTACCAGAACGAAGTTGGGGGATGGAGAAGCTACCAAATTAATTGCTAATGTAGTCCAGTTGCTCGCTCCATCCAAAATAAAACCACTGCTTTTCTTGACTGACATCTTTAATTCCTCATTATATTTAAAAATGCATCAACAGTAATAATACCAAACTAATTTTCAAGAAGGTATCAAAGCCATCTTCCTTGTAAACACTTCAACGAACTACAAACAAAACGTACAATGAGGAAAAAAACTTCTCAAAGAAGCAAGCTTTGCAATAACTTTACAAATCTGAAGTAGATTTCATTATGTCCATGGAACATTATAACAAGGTTGGCATACCTATGTTTTTCTCCACATATGGATAATTTCTATAAAAATGTGAATGACGATGTGCTATAAATCTTAGAAAAGCCAAACCGCTGACTTAAATTTCCACTTGAATTATCTGCATGGCAAGGGCAGAACAGCTGCTTTCTGAGTTCATACTGCCATGCCCTCCATGCTGAGATGTCTAAAACATGACTATAGGAGAATACAGCACATTCTCCTGTCGGATTCTATATTAAGCTAATCTACATGAAGGGGATAAAAAAAAAAGTTTACAACTACTGCTCAATTCAAATGACTACAGAAGAGGAGCAGTGGGTGCAGTCTCACATAATGCAGAAGGGCCTGATAACACTTCTCTACAACATTTCAACATTTCTGAAATGCTTCATAGATAAATGCCCACAAGTTTGAAGCAATAGCTTAAATAGCAACAGAAAGAAAGAGATAAAAAGATTAAGGGCTTGCCCAAAGCTGCTCCTAAAGTCACTTCTCAAGACACAGCTTGCTCTTTTGTTCATACCATAAACTTATCCATGTATATGAAAAGACAAAACATTCTTGGCTTTAAGGGAAGAAATATGGGATGAAGGGATGAAGACATGTCATCATTCCAATAATTTAATTCACTTGTTTGCTGCTTAGTGTCTTGTCAGAACTATGCGAATAAAAAGCTCTATCCCGTGTTTTTTTTTTTCCATGTTATATTACAAAAGACTCAAATCAGTTACAAGAGGAGTAAATAGTGATCTATACGGGCAAGATGTGGAGTGGAAACGTAAACTGTATTGTGCTTGCCTCCAGATAAAAATCTGGTTGTATAAAAGATGAAAATTTCACCCCTCTGATTTCACTAACCTTGCAGACATGAACCATGTCCACTACAGAAAGATCCACAGGACTGACAGCAACCTACAGCAGCAATTTAAAAAAAAAAACCCTATATACAATACAAATTATTGTTATGTTACACCAAAATATGAGGTATTTTTGTCCCTAAAAAAAAAGGAATTCATACCTAAGACACAGTACAATTACAGACACATGAAAGTGGTCAATGGAGGCAGGAAAGGAAATAAAATTTCCAGATAAGTGTACACAAAGAATCATTTCTATTGAACGTCAAAGCTATATTTTCAAAATAATATTTTCATCTAGGACAGTAGCTTGGAGGAGTTTTGCTTCTTAAACATACACATTAAAACTCATTTTCTGCTAAGTCAATCATCGTGATTACTAGGCCAGATACAGACACAATTGTTCTCAGGGTCTTCCAAGCTACTGGTCATTAGATCTCAACCTCCAGGAGGGCATTCCCAGTCCCTCAGAGCAGGTTATGCTACTTGAGCACTACCTAGAGATAACAGCCACCAGTCCTCACGTGCTTGGGCTCTGCAACAGATGGATGAGTCTTTCCACAACAGAGACCACATTTCAGCTCTTGTTAAACCATAGCATCCTGGCTTGTCTAGATTCAAATCTCCTTCTGTTTTGCTCTGGGCCCTCAGCAAAGTTCATCCGAACAGAGGATGAAGCTCCTAGACGAGATTCAAGGGTGTCACACAGACATTTCCCTGGTTCATTATATTAACTACACAAAAACTGGAGCTGTATGTCTGCAGCTTAGCCCCATTCCCTCACAAAACATCACAAAGGACTGCAGTAAGGAGAGGAACAGGTGCCAACAATAAGTTTTCATGCTTGACTAGCTAGGTCCCTACCCCTCAAGGAGGGCAACCTTCCCCCTCAGGTGCAACCCTACAGAACCCCATGGGAACACCAACAACGGTGTTGGTGGACACAGATGTGACTTGTTAAAAAAAAAAAAAAATGGCCATGGAACAGAGGAGTGTTTGCAGATTCTTTTTAGTATTAGATTCTTTTACTTCTAGAAGTAAAAGAAATAACAAGGGATGCAATACATCCAGGTAATTTTATTTCTTTTAGCAAAGGTGCTGAATCTGCTGGAACAAGAGAACAGCTAGGCAAGAGGCACAACAGAAATTTGAAACTGTGCATTTTGAAACTACTGAAAGCATAAAGGAAAGTGAGACACAATAAAAGTACAGTAATATTATCACAGAGCAAGAGCGTTTAATAGCAGACTGGAAGAAAGTCAGCTTTGTTCCAGAAAAGCTCGCAGGCTGAAGAGTTGAACAGACAAAAACTTTGGAGAAACAGTCATTTAGCTTGAACCAAGTTTGTCAACTGGACCAGGCCTTTTCGACAGAGAGAGCATACAACCTGATATTTTAACAGGAAAAAAAGTATTGACAATGTAAATTACACTGTTTTGTTCTCAGAGCACTGATGTGTTTCAAAGGCTGAAACTACGCAGCATTCACAGTCTGTTAATCCACATAAACTACAAACTCAGCCCCATGATAGATTTCTAAGAACGGTGACCCACTGCCAAAATTGTATTTTGAAAAGTTTTTCTCAAGTCCTTGGTGACCTGGCAGCACACTCCCTCCACCTGTTTGCAAGATGGTGGGACATATTTTTTTTTAAAAGATTTTTTTTTAAGCAATCATATTTTCATTTAAATCTGCTACAAGTTTCCTTATCAAATTTAATTTTTTTTTATTCCATCATATCTACACTCAAATATTATTAATACGTTTCAAAGCATGCAACTCTTTCTAATGACTGAAAAAAAATCACAGAAAAAGACAAATGAGCAAAGATAAGGTGCTCTCCCTCTGCTTAGGAAAAGTGCCCAACTTTTGAGATTTGATACATTACAGTCTAATTTTTCTTAAGACTGAAATGCTGCAAGTGCAACAGAAGCTTCAGACTCTTCACCATGAATTCATTCATCGCTTCTAAGCCTGCATGCATCAGCCAAATGGAGGAAATGGACAAATTTCAAAGATAAAAAACACTCACCAGCAACCAAGTGGCTGAGAACCTACTCCTGGACTCCACACACATCTTCCAAGGCCCAGGTCTGATACACAGTCCTGCTCAGTTTCATCCTGGATACTCAATTTCCATTGCCAAATTAAACAAAGCATTTTTTTTTCCTCTTCAAGGACGTGCAGTCCTGACCAGCCAGGTGTATATACAAAAGCTGGAGAGAACTAAGAGAAGCTGTAACAACCAGATCTATTGAGAGACAAAGCCTTCTCTCTGACCTACCTAATGAGCTGATAACCCCCACCTGCCCAGTCCTCTCAACTAAAGAGGCAACAATAGGACATTTATTCAAAGGTGTGGGCAGTAGTAAAACCACAATGTTTAATAACACTGTGATTTTCCATCTCTGTACGTTATATTTCCCTCCCACTGCTCCTTTCTCAAAGAGGACAACCCCAGCATGAATGATTTACAAGAACTTCTGATTTGGCCTTGGCCTGCCATGGCCACGTTGCTTCTGAGGGCCTGGATGTTTTCTCTCTATTTTTATCCTGAAAGATGAGCAAATACAGAGGAGGGAAAACAAAACCAGAGCAGAAGGAGTAAAAGGAATTCATAAAGAACAGGCTGGCTGCAAGAAGCTCCGTCCATAGGTAGAAGCAGATATGGAAAAACAACAAGACATTAAGGCTGTCTGCTGAAATTTGCCAAAAACGTCTGTTTAGAAAAAGAACTTGAGGATAGCATAAACCCAGCCACAGACTTCCCTTTCTAGTGTCTTCTTTCCCAGTGAGAAACCTAAACATGCACTTTGGCTAGCAGGCATACATCTACCACAGATGTATAACACGGGGCATTTTAAATTGCAGCCACTGTAGCTGCCCTCTTTTCTATCAGACTTACACCCAGAGGGCACAAACAACACAGGAGCTGCTGGGATAGAGCACAAGTGCCTGCCTCAGATCATTGCAAAATGTGATGGCTTAGCTTAAACTTGGCAAAGAAGATGGGTTTGACTTAGCAACAAGACAGATTTTGGGTGCTGATTAAAATTGAAAACTACAGTGGGTAGCAGCAACCACCAGCAGAGAGATGTTAAATTCCCTGAACAGTAGTTTCTTAAACTATTCTGCCAATATGTCCCCAAGCTCATCTGAGCATATATTTTACACTCGCTAGATATTATAGGAAAACATTCAACTGCTCAAAGTATCTTAATTTGCCAACTCAAAAATACGAAGGCTTTTAAAAGATGATCAAAACACAGAGCATGTTGTAACATCTCAAGAACAACTGTCATAGAACAACAGCAAATCTGGTCTGGAAACTCAGAAAAGTGGCATTAGACCCAAAAGGAAACCCCATCAAACATAAGCAAGTCATAAAAATTATCTCAAAAAGCCACAACCCACGCCATCAAAACATTAAGCATATTGCCAAGATTCACATGCTGTGGACTATCTCCCTCAGCCTGGAGAAGAGAAGGCTCCAGGGAGACCTTACAGCAGCCTTCCAGTACCTGAAGGGGGCCTATACAAAAGCTGGGGAGGGGCTGTTTGCAAGGGCATGTAGCAGTAGGACGAGGGGCAATGGTTTTAAACTAGAGCAGGGTAGGTTTAGATCAGACATTAGGAAGAAGTTCTTTACAATGAGGGTGGTGAGACACTGGAACAGGTTGCCCAGAGAGGTGGGGGAGGCCCCATCCCTGGAGACATTCAAGGCCAGGCGTGATGAGGCTCTGAGCAACCTGATCTAGTTGAAGGTGTCCCTGCTTACTGCAGGGGGGTTGGACTAGATGACCTTTAAAGGTCCTTTCCAACCCAACACATTCTATAATTCTATGAAACAGTCAAGCCTCTGTTAACACGTTAAGTGCTGCAATAGTGACTGAAGTTGGTATTGTAAAACAAAAGCACTAAAGCTGATGTAAACTATATACATCAATTATGTAACGTTAAAAAACAGCCGGGGAGGAACAGAGAAGCACTGGGATGCAGCTCTTCTGTGCCATTCCAAAACATGCTTCCAAGCGCTCCCTGTCCAAAGCGAGGGCAGAGCACCCAGCCTGTATGCTTCTCCTCTGGATGTACATCAGGGAAAAAAAACCCATAGCACTCCCAGGCAGGTCATCTCCCCATCCTGTCCCCTTATAAAAAAATCTGTACTGATCAGAAAGAGATGTTCTGCCTCACTAAAGACTATGAAGTTGATTTTAGAATGACTTGAGAATTGGTATTAGCGTCTTAAGCTCTGCTTGTTAAAATTGGCAGCATTTTTGCAACACAGAGCTGGCAAGCATAATATAATTTTAGGAACTGCATACACCTGCAGCCTTAGCAGTAGGTCTATTTTTCTTTATTTAATTGCAACCAGGTGTTTGCACTTCACGGGCTGTAGGGCAAATCCATCCATTTTCCAACTCCTTAAAATGAACCCAGGTTCCATAAAATTCAACATTAAGTTTCTAAAAAGCTTGTCATTTAAAAAAAAAAAAAAGTCAGGAAAAAAACTTTCCAACATAATCTACCAGTCAACTTCTCTAAAAATTACTAGCGACTCTAATTATTTCTACTGGTTTTGTCCTGAAAACAGATAATTACACTAATCACTGATGCCCTCTTTAATGACCGCTTACACGGTTTATCTAAAGCTGAAAAATTATATATTCCCCCAAACGACCGAAAGACAGAATCACTGCATTTCACAACAGACTTTCACATCTCTGATCACTGAGAAAATCCACATAAGTTAATGAAAATTCATATTTTCTGAAATCACATCTTCTAGTTCACTAGCACAATGCTCTACTTTTAATACAGAAAAAAAAAATGAACAGTGGAACATCTACAGGACAAAGAAGGTAATGGAGCTAGTTAGTAATCCAAGCTGAAGAGATGTGATTCAAGATGACAAACTGGCATCCTCCACAGAATGAGCTTGACACTTTTTATAGCTACTGACACAGTAATGAATGCTTTACTTCGGGTGGAGCTAAACACAATGTTCTACAGAGAATTTTCTTAAAAGAAAGCACTTCCCTCATCCTTATACAGAAGCAACTTTATCTACAAGCAGAAAAAAAAAGTACCGTCTTACTTAATTAGGCCCTAGCTGTGGCAATTATTTTGAAGGGAAGGGAAAAGCAACATTCTATTATGTTATTAAAAGCACTTCTCTCTTAAGGGAAAGCTGTATCAGATGGGCCCCAAAGTACCCGTTTGCCTTAGTTTTTGAGTGTTTCCATTATTGAGCTGAATTCCAATAGAAAAGGTTTTTTTAAAAGGTATATACTGAGGGCCTCTCACAGTATTCCCTGCACCCCCACCCCTTGTTAAGTAAAAATGACATAAGTTTTTCCTCAGTCTTTGGATTCTTTCTAAATCTTTAGTGAATGTCCATTTCTTTTCTAGAAGTTATTAATGAGTCCTATATTAACTGTTTTACCTTACTTCTTTGACATGTACTGGAGTGTCAATAGAACAACATTTCTATTGCAGAAAATTCCTAAGGCTTTGAGGGCTGGCACACTTTATACATTCAGCTAAGTGGTTTCATAAGTGCAGATTATACTAAGGAAAGCTTAAAAATGGACAATTAGTGCTTAAGAAAAAAAAGCACCGTGGCTCAAGTGATCTGAGTGGCTTTTATGCTGTGTTATTACGTGGATTACGACAGCCTTTACAGTTACATAATAATACCCATACCACGTCAGACCAAAAGCCTACCAAAGCCAGTATCTGAGAGGTCAGCCACCACCACCACACACCAAGAGAACTGGCCAAGAAAAAGAACAGGAGTTTGACCAACTCACGCATCAGACTGGGTCTTGGGTTTGCGTTAAGTTCTTCAGTCAACTTTGTTAAAAGAAAGACTCAGCCTATTCCAACAGGTTGGAGATGGGACTGGGAATGGCTTTATTCCCATTGCCAACAAGATTTCCAGTCTGCTTAACTTCTTGATTGCAAACTTGTAAATGACCAGTGACTAATAACACCTCAGAGGAAAGGAAACAGAATTCTTCCCCACCCCCCCCATGAATGCAGAAGCACTCCCTGGAGTATTGCAGCATTTTTCAGTAACAATTATCAATAACTCTTTACATTCCAACAAACTCTTTCTACAGATAAAAGAAATTTGGTTCTTGTTTTGTATTCTGCCTGCTAGAGTGCAAGGAATAACTCTTCTGTAAAGAACATAAACCAAAAATAGTAATAAAAAATAGCCACCAGAAGCCTGGGCAGACTGAGCTGCCTGCAGAGATCGGAACTGGGCAGCCAAAGTGTCTGGTTTCCTACTCTGCTGCACCAAATACAATGGCCAAGACCTCACAACACAAAACCTCAGGGTGCTCTCAGCCGAAACAGAGACAGCAATGCAATAAGGGACAGGTCAGACATGAAAACACACAATGGGGCCACTGGGTAGCAAGTTTCTCGGGGTGCAAGTGGAGGAAGGCAGCTGCCCTGCATTCTAGCACAAGTGATAAGGGCATTTGAATACTGTGGTGCTCACTTGTCAGTAGATGATCCTGACTTGATGAAAGGCTTTATGATGCATTTTAGATGAGAGGCCCGTGTGGGGCACCCTTCCCTATCAAACTTTGTCTAGGCTTCCCTTAGATGGGCACTGCATATGGCCCACCCCTTGAAAGCCTCCTAGGGAACTCAACTTTTCTGTTTTCCTGGCTTCTCCATCCTCCCTCTTCATCAGTCCATTACAAAGTCACCACAGTTGACCCAAACAGAATTCTGCTCTCATCTGAGCCTAAATTCAAGAACGGGGAGGCTCTGCTTTCAGGCACGTGGAATCGCTGCGAGCACACACTCACGGTTATCCTTTACAAACCCCCTGTGAGATGCCGAGCACCAAAACCTACGCTCACGCTGACTCCTCCTACTCCTCCCTGAGGTCTCATAAAAAGTGGCAGCTCCTGCTGTACGTTTACAGAAAAGTCTCACTTCCAAAAACCCCAAATAAATTTCACACTCATGTCAAGAGACCAAGAGTTGGATCAACATAAGGAGAAGAATTCAGAAGTGACTATGTAGTATTTATCCAGTGTATTCTCTAGCTTCCAACAATTTGCATCTCAGAGATTTTAAGGGCTCAGAACTAAACCTCTCAACTTCCTTTCACATTTCAGAATAAGGATCCTCCAATCAGGCACCTTTAAATTCAGTTTCTCTCAACAGAAAAACAACTAACTCCATCCAGAATTTATTTGTACACTATTTTGATCCTCACTTGTTTAACTGAAATGGAATCCCCTGAGAAATATTGTATTTCTGTTCTAAAAGGCATATGTGTATACTGCTTGTATTTACTGATCACTAACAGTAGAAAAAAAAAAGTCTTTCTGTATTCCTCTTAAACATATTTAATAACCATCATAAAAAAAGAAAGAGACACCTATTGTTTATTCATTCTTCCAATATTTAGCTTGAACTAGACAACCCAGTGATTCAAACCATTACACAGGAAACAAGTCAGTCTTGTTTATCTTTCTATCAGGTTCTTGAAACAAATGAAACTTAAAAGTGTAAAGATACACTTCAAGTATGCTTCATACTGGAAACTCAACAATTTAAGAATACAAAACACCCTTTTTTTTTTTTTTAAAGCCATATAGTCCTGTAGTGATGAAAATCAATTCTTCTGAGGTTTAGGTGGAAAATACACTCCCATGCCACTGAGGAGATAAATGGAAAGGTGCCAAAGAGAAGATCCACATCATGTTACTGGTTTGTCCTGCGAGACACTGTTGACTCCTGTGATTACAGGGAGTGGTAGCAGTGTCTGCTTACCACCTCTCAAGATGTAACCCAGTGCAGGCAGCATCAAAGTCATTTACAAGGCTGTCTGTAAAGCAGGAAGTGCGATCTATTCAATCACATCAGTTATTAACACCTAAAGAATCCTCACGACATTTCTTGTAAGCCGCTGCTTTACAAGTGAAATAAGGAAAGCACTAAGGGAGGGAAACACAGGCAGCCTCTTGCAGTCACTTCATTTCCCACAGATTTAAGAACAGTAGTGCACCTACTACATTTTAAATTTTATAGCCTATTCAGAAAAACTTTAAAACAGATGTAAATTTCGTAATTTACCTGGTTCTAGAAACAGAGAAGTACTTCAGCTATTATTAAGATGACATTTTTTGTTCAAAAGACTAAAACAATTTTCCAAAAATTGTAATCAACCGTTGGCTAAGAGGCAGTCATCTAAGCTCTCAAAATGTCCTGCTTTATTATCACATTCTCTAGATTGCAGCAAGCTAGTTTTTGTGCAGAAAACGCAGTTTTGACAGAGATGAATAGCTAGCTCTGTGTCTAGACTACTTCTCAAGCTTGGTTTTCGAAACAAGTATTAATCTCATTTGGTTTCCTGACAGCAAATGAACCAGGTTCCTCAAAGAAATTAGATGCTGATGTTTTCTTCTGAAAACACGAGGAGGACCAATACTCTAACCACGGGGGTTTTAATGGGTTTTAACTCCTCCTTGTGTTTCCTCTGGTTCAATTTGTCTTTTAATGTCTGTTGAACAGTGGCACTGCTTCACCAGTGGCAGAGGAAGATGACTCAGCTTCAGACCTGTCACGCAGGGCACTCTGAAGGGGAGACAACTGCAGAAACCTGAAATGTGCAAGGAAGGATTCAATCTCTGTTTACACTTCTCAAACAAGTATTCTGAAGCACAGATGTTTGTTAGGATAAGATACAGCACCTAATCTCAAGAAGAAAATTTCTAATTGTCATCTCAGAAAGGAAGGAATTGCTTAGACCTGAACACTGGGCAGGATCTCAGATAGCTTCTCCAAATATTTTTCATGGGCTAACCCTAAGTATTTCATCAAGGGCTCTCAGGCCAGGTGGCTCTGCTTGGCATGCAGTCTGACTCCCTTGGCTCCCACCACACACAGCTAAGCGCACAGTGCACTGCACATCAAGCCAAAGTTATCAGCACAGGATTCTGATATGGTTAGGAGGCTCCTATGAGTTAGGGCTTTCCGCACCACCATCAGCTCCACAATTTCAAATTAAGTTCTGTATATGTAACTGTATATGAGAAACGGAGGGTTGGGGGCAGTTGCCAAAATACTTTCTAAATGCTGGAGGAATAGAAGAAAAGTGGAACACTTTCCCTCCACCATTCTTATCCAAGTTTAGGGACACTTTTTAACTTTGCACTCCAAGTTAAGAGGATTTATACTGACACTTCTAGTGCCAGATTTCAGATAATCCTCAAGGAACACGATTTGCAATAACTGAATATTAACAGGCCAAAGAATAGAAGTTAAACAAGTGAAATTTGATACGACATTTTCTACCTTTTTTAACCCAGGCACATCAAACAGACATAAAACCAGGGAAGAATGTTTCTTTATTTGTACAAAATGAGTTACCTCTAGTTTTTAAAACCCTCACCATATCCAGACAGCTACACTGCTCAAACGATCAGCCAAATCCCTCTCGGTTTACTTTAAGGGAAATATCTTGAAAGCCTGGTTCCCTGCCTTCAGAAGTTTTCCGTGATACCAAAGATGCAGTACACTTTTGAGAATACCGTGCCAGAGTGCTGTGTTAGTGTTTTATTTGAATAATTGGTATAGTCAATCATCCCACTAGACTACACCACTATATCTTAAGTTAATGGAAGAAAATATATTACCACAATACTACATTAAGAACATGCATTAACACGGTAATTCAAGGAAAACGACATAATTCCTACATAAACCACAGCATAGCTAGTGATAAATATAGAAATATATATATATTTTCAACGAGTAAAATGCAAAATTAAAAAGCACCATCGCATTTTAAGAGGCCAAAGACATAGAACTGGTAGCTAGTGCTGTCACCACAGAACTGTGAGTCTGGTAATTCCTGAACATACTTGAAATTTTAAATTTTTTACTTTCAGCAGCCTCTTCACAGACTACAAATACGTATACACATACATCTTTATGCTGAGATGTGCAAATTGCAGACGCCCAGCTTGTATCGCACCGGTAAAACTTGAAACCCGGTTCTCAGCGGATTTCACACCGTAGTTCACTTCGGGCTCGGCACCGCCGAACGCATAAGCCAGGCTCAGTAAAGCCCGAGAGACCGGGCAGATGCAACCGCCGTTACAAGAAGCGGAGCTACCTGCCGCTGCTGCCGGCGCCACCGCCGCTATCCCGTACCCCTCCTCCGCGGCCAAGGGCTGGAGAGGACCTAAGACCCCAAAAGCGGCTGGTGGGGGACCCAAGGGAGAGGCTGGAGAAAGCCAGTGCAAACCTCGCTGTAACAAAAGCGAGCGCCGCCGGCTCAAAGGCTTTGAAACCTCCCGGCGCCGGGCCCCGAGCCGCCGGCAGCCGCCCCCGCAGCGACCCGGCGTCTCCCCCCCGCGCCGCCCCTCCACTCACTTTTGGTGGCGGCGATCAGGTTTTTCCCATCCTTGAGCAACTCCTTGATAAACTTATTCGTCTTCTCCAGCTCGGCCTCGTGGGCTCTCACCCGCTCCCTGAACCAGGGGCTGTCCAGGTAGCAGTCGCTGAACTCCAGGGGCTGCAGCCCCATGGCTGCCGCTGCGCCGGGGCTCGCCTCGCCTCCCCGCCGACCTCTCCAGACTACGCCACAGCAGCAGCGACCCGGCCGTCCCCGCGGCGGTGAGGCGGCAGCCGCGGCTACAAAGAGAGGGAGAGCGGCGACGGCTCCCCCCGCGCAGCGCTGGGCGCGGGCAAAGGCGAGCGGAGAGGAGCCGCCCTCCCCGCTGCCAGGGGAAGGGAACGGCTGGGCCGGGCCTGCCGCGGCGGGGCCCGCCTCCCGCCCGCCCCTTCCTTCCTGCCCGCCCCGCGGCGGCGGTTACACAAGGCTGAGGGCCGGGAGAGCCGCCCGCTCGGGGGAGGCGGGCAGGTAACCCCCGACCAGCGGCTGGGATCCCGGGACAACGAACCCCTTGTTTGTGGGGGGGGCTCCGAGGGGCCCCGGTAGGAGAGGGGTGGTGTTTGGTGGTCTGCTAGCAGAGAAGGCTGGCTATTGCTGTCCCGGTGGTGGTGGTCTGCCAGCAGAGATGGCTGGCATTGCTGTTCCTGTCCTGCTGCGCCTGGCCATGAAATACTGAGTAAAGTAGATACAGCCTCACCTTTACGTCTTCATTTAATAAATTCATACAAACAGTTATGCAAGAGCAAGACCTTGAGAAGACCACTTGATGCCAAGTTGTTTCGCTTATGAGTGTTAGGAAACTCATGAAGATAACAGAAAAAGCTTATAATTATACTTGTATTTACAATTTAGCTATAATTTCCTGGTTTTAATGGTTTAACCGTAGCGCGATTCTTAATGATTTGATAGAACTTTAAAAATTTTAGATGATTGGGGGTATATGTTTTAGTCATGAACAGAATCAACATGGAATCACAGAACGGTTTGGATTGGAAAGTATGTCTAGATGTCTTCTTTGGGAGTAACTTAAATCTATTTAACTTTCTGTATTTTGGCAAACTTAAGTGTTAGTTCCTGCCCCTTTTGAAGCAATGAGCTTTGTTGTTAATTTAAATGTATTATTGTTGGGCCCACAGTTAAGCCTAGCCTGCATTAGCCAGAGAAACAAAATAGAGCTGTCTTTTTTTGGATATAACTTAGGTTTTGAAGACTTGCACTAAAAAAAACCCTAAAAGTTACTTTTATCTTTCTTTTAAAAAGTAGCACCTAAGACTTCTAGAAATGACTGAGATGAAGACAGCTGGCAGTGTTACTATCAACATAACCTCTGTGTGACCCCAGGCACTGACCTGCAGAAGTCATGTATGGAAATAGGTGGGCACTTCAGGAATCTCATTTAAAATTTCTCCTGTTTGTACAATCAGTATGTCAGGTAGAATTCAATTTTGCAAACATTTAGGGTTTTTTAACTACTATCCACTTGCGGTCCGCTTCAGAAACCAGACTGAGCGTGGGTGTTACCACCTGACAGTGGTCACTGAGCTCAGGTGAGTAAGCACAGAACTTTGTGATCAAAAGCAAAGATAATGTCCTCGTTGTTCATGTAGATAAGGGAAAATAAGAAAACACAATTGTGTAAAGAAAGGGGTGGGCAGAGGGGGGCTTGATATGAAGGCTCAGGAGTAATCATAGTTCCTGAAAGCAGTCTTAAACAGGAGTGTGGCCCCTCCAAATCAGCGGCTACTTAAAAGTACAGATGACTTGTCTGCAATCACAGCAGGCCAGGAGGTGCTACTGATAACAGACCCTGACCATTCAGCCTTTCAGACAACTGTCCCACCTGCTAGATCACATTATCTGCTGTGATATTTAGTTTCTAGCATTATTTAACTCAGAAGCTACCGTGCTACTCAAAACTCCCTTTAAAATTAATTAAAAAACCCCAGCAACTACCTTAAAGAAATAACAAACAATGCTTATCTCTGTTTAGATTACTGGAGCAGCATTTCAAGAGTATGTCTTCCCCGAATAGTTTGTTTACTTTGTCCTGTAGTTGTCTTCAGGATTAAAATTAGAATAATATTTTTCATGCTTGTTTATAGTTACTATGATTTCCCTATTTGTAATTCCACTGAAGTGTTGTAAAGTAATTGAGCTGCTTGCATTGTGTGGAGTTGCTTGCATTCAAATTAAAAAAAAAAAAGTGAATGTTTAGCTTAGCAAAAAACCATCAGGTCTAAAATTTAGACTTGTCCTACCATGACAGACCCATTAGGGGAAATCGGTCCACCTACCTCAATCATGTGAAGTAAAAGTGTATTCCATTCTAGCTGCAGGTAAAAGGAGCAGCAGTAGATCAACAGAAATACATACGTACACGCACATAACACATTTTTCCCAAAATAAAGAGAGTTAACTTGTATTTACATAATAAAGCATGGAAGCAAATGCACTGTTATGTTGATATTATACACTATTTATCCATATTGGTATCCAGACAACATACTGGATTCCTACCAACATAATTATTAAATGTATCTTTTCCTAAAGCTGACCCACCAGTTCAAAACATTGTCGGACCCTGAAATGTTGCACTTTCTTCACTAATGAAGGCTAGAAGTGTTTTTATATCAGCAGTTTAGAAAATTGTCCTCTTTTCTGCCATCCCCTACTCAGGGTCATCAAATTTTACAGCCTTCTTGTAGCCTCTTTAAGACACTATGAAATAGAATGATTATTTGAAGCTCTGGCAACATCCTGTCCAGGTATGGTGTATTTATCTTTGCTTTGGTTATTTTCCCTCAACATTCATTGCAAGCAAGTCATTTTATGCAATAGGCATACACTAGCATCGCATGTGTTTTGTTCCATCTTACCTTCCTTATGTTCTTGTCTGATCCCTTCAGCACCCTGATTTTCATGAAAGACAGTGTTCTCATCTGTTGCTGATTGTGTCTCCAGTCTGTCTGCTACGGAGAGATGGGTTAGAAATGAGTGAATATAACTTTCAGTTTTACTGACGTTTTATTACAGAGCATTGCTACCAGCTCCCACCATTTGCGACATGCAGCTGTGTTGCTGAAAACATCATTAGCAACAGCATCCTTCCAAGGTATTCTAGTTTCTTTTCTTGTCTAAGCACTTTTAGCTTTGTTAGGAGAAAAGCCCTGTCATGGGTTTATAGAGTTTCCTTCTGACTCCCATCTTGCTCGTGACTGCGTCATCACTGTTGGCTTGCAAGATGTTAGGGTCTTCATGCATACGTGAGGTACCTCTAAGCTGCACGCTTCCTCTCCTCTCCATCAAGAGTGCAAATAGGAGCAGACTAATCTCTGACCACCCATGATGCAGACCAACGTTAATTATTCTACTGTCAACCAATTTGATGATTATTATGGTAATCATGTATATATCTGATAAGATGGGTGTTTCTTTCTGGCACTCCTTTACAGCACAATCTTTACCCAACAAATTATTTTAGTATGTAGCTGTATGTTTTTTCAGTGTTGCAAACATTATATTCTGTGGCCATTTTTTTTTTCTGAAGTGCTCCATTAAAAGTTGTGAGTATGAGATTAACAAATATCCTCCCCGGCTTTTGAACTGAACTGATTCTTGCGAATTGCAAGGATTTTACGCTGACACTTTTTAATAATCTCCCACAAAATGGTCAAATTGGCACACAGTACTACTTAATTTATGCTTAAAAATAGGCACTGTAAAGCATTTATGCTATCCATCTGGCATTTGCTATGACCCCCAAAAAAAAAAATACAGCTGAACAAGTCTGGAGAATCATGGAACTACAGAGATACTGTCTCATTGCAGTATTTGGTGTAGTCCAGCTCCTGTTACACCTCACTGTCCATGGGTGATAATTACCTGTACTTTGGGGTTGGTTTTTTGTTTTCTCTCTCTCTCTCCATATCCCACAGGTGCTAATATTTTCCTTTCCCCCATATTATCGTCCTCTGTCTGGGAAGCATAATTAAACTAAATTTAAAGAAGCTTGTTCCCCATCTGTAACTAATTTAAAGTTCATAGCTTTTCTTTTAAAACTGAAGGAAGGTTTGGGTACTTTTTGATACCAGTTGATTTAATAAGATATTACATTCTCCTTTAGAGCTCAGTTCACATGTAAAATATTTATCTGACACTAATAATTGCACATTTTCATGGACTTCATCCAGCCCAAGTGCTTTACCAATTCTTATTTTATGTTTTTCTAGCATGTCTTTGCTCTACCAGAAGTTGATTCTAGTGTCATTCAGGTCACCTCAGTTTTTTCCTTTGGGTCACTTCTCTCAAAACATTTGTAGACTTCCCCCCTCTTACAATGCTATAGCATAGTAATTAAGTTTGCCATGGATTACAGTTTAACTGCCACTGTATTTCATTTAGACTCATGTTTCCCGTCCATATGTGCTATTTTCATCTTGTTCAATGTTGGCCTGATGTTTTTAAGTGGTACTCATTCATGTCTCAAAAGTGAAGGCACATGAAATATCCACAGCTGTAAAGCCTGGAAGAGCTGCATTTGTGCTTTAGAGAAGGAAAGTAAAGATGAACAGCTTCCAAACATTTCATAATTAGTAAACAATGCTGTGGCCTGTTCTTGTCCCAGAAGTAGGACAAGACCAAATGAACTCTGCCTTTTTTAGAAAAGATATGCACTCCAGGGCCCTGCATGTGGTGGTTCCCCAGAGCAGGCAACCTGCCAGGCAGCACAGAGAAAGAAGGTAAGTGGTGTCGTAGGCATGGGAGGGAGCAAGATAAGGGACTGGAGACGTGGAGCAACGCTCTGAATTTTGCTCCTTGCAATCTCTGTTGCTGCAGAGCTGTTAGTCAAACGTCCGCGACAACTAGGATGTGTTCATGACTTAGAACTAGGTGGTGTGTATGTTGTCCTCAGCTGTCATTCTTGGGACTTACCAACAGTGGAATTAAAACTAAATTTTAGGAACACCATAACTACAGGGCAGTTGCCTGCACAGCGTGCGGTTCTTGCACTACATCTGGTAAACATTTAAGGTGGTAGAACACGTGTGAACAGCATCGAACAGCGAGGGACTGGATTTAGCACTGCTTTTAGTCCTGTGTTCATATGAGCTGAATTACCAGCTTTAAAAGATTGGATGTGGATGGAGAAAGAACATGGAAAATAATTACCATTATTGCGCCTGTGCATGAAGAAATCGTAGAACAGTTTTTAGTCGATTCACCATGTTTCACCTGAAAAGTCATGAGCTACACTAGCATTAAAAAAACAGTTTACAGAGTTTTGTCTGTACTTTTCTCAAACCTTTTACTTACCAATAAAGTTATGAATTTTCTTTTAGTTGTGTAGTGCCTGCTTCTTGTCACCTTTCAAAGCATTAGCTTTTCTGTAACGCTAGTTTCTGTCCCAAAATCTGACTTTTCGCCGTTCTTAAAAGCATGTAAGTCACAGCTGTTCCTTTAAGAAAATAAAGATGAAGTAAGTGAATGTCCACGCCTTAAAATTGTAGAAAAAAAAAAGCTTGGGGGGGGAGGGAGGGTACGGGTGTCGACGACCACACACCTCTTGTCACAAATGGAACAGAAATAAAGATTGCTGTGCGCAATCCCGCGTTAGGCCTTACGATCCTCGAACGCGTCCGTTAAGGAGGTGAGCGGGGCCGGGGTTTGCCTGGAAGGGCTTGCGGGGCCGATCCCTGGGCAGGGGGCTCCTTGGGGGGCGGTGCTGGCCGCCCCCTCAGGGCGCGGCCTCTGGTTCCCGCCCGGGTCGGCGCCTGCCGCCCTGCGCGTGCGCGGCGGCTTCCGCCCGGCGGGAAGATGGCGGCGTCCCGCAGCGTGCGCCTCGGCCGTCTGGGAGCCCCGTTCGGCGCCGAGCAGGTGAAGGCCCCGGGAGCCCCTGCCCCAGGCGCAGGGGAAGCCTCCCACCACCGCCCTGCCCCGCTGCTTTCCCTGCGCCGGGGGGGCCACCCTAGGGCTCGTCCGGCGGGCGGGGCTGTGTCTGGCGGCGGTGCGGCCTGTGAGGTTTTCCCGCCCGTGGGAGCCAGGCCCCTCGTCCTCTCAGCCCCCGCGCCCCCACATCCCTGTGGCAGGCGGGTTTGCACGGCTGTTCCTGGTTTTGCGGGCCCCTGCGTAAATTGCTGGTGCTCACTTGGGACGTGGCCGATATTTGGGTTTGTTTTTTTTTTTTTTTTCAAGCAAAAACCAAAAAAAAAGCGTCTAGTTGTGATGGTGCTGCGTTCCCTGCAGTCCCTCTCCATGTAACGTTCACTTTCTTCAGCTTTAGGATACACCTGAAAATCCTGAAGGTGGTATCAGGCCCTGTTATGTAGGTAAGCATTAAAACTCAAAGTGGTAACCATAGCAGTTATAAAAATGCGCATATTTAATCTGTTAAATCTTTAAGGTTTTTTTAAGGGTAAAAGTAGTTATGTTGCCTTGTGTAAAATAAACCATGTGAGCTCATTAGCTCTTGTTCTGGGAGTCTTTGCTTTACGAAGATACTGTTGTTGGGGTGGAAAGGTTTTAACCTGCAGATTTTGTGGTTGATTATGAAAATTATGAGTGCACGAATTTCCAGTGTGCAGAACTGTTTGGTCAGAGACATGCTAAAGTGTGTATTACAAAAACTAATTTTAAAAAGCAAAGAGGTGTAAACTGTTTCCAGGACCAGGTCTAACATAAAGGTGATGCACATCTGACTTTTGAATGGTGAACACTCATTTTAAAGTTAATGGAGTTATCAATGGCATAAAGATGAGCATGGTTTTGAATGCTTAGGATCTGGGGGGAGGGAGGATGTATTTACCAATGCCAGTGAAAATGCAAATGTTTGATCTGTCAGCTTTGTGTGTGACTTTTTGGCCTGCAGTAGACACAACTTTTTTTTTATTTTAGGAAGAGCGAGTATTTACCTCCTTCAGAATGCCCAACCCCAACGCTAAGCTTCGTTGTAACAACAGAGGTGGTCAGGAAGCCGGAAGGCGGGAGCTGGTTTCCAGGTCTTTGCAGAGTGCGCAGCATTGCCTGGAGGACCAGGATTTTGGAACTGCATATGCTCACTATCTCCTCGTACTGAATCTAGCTCCTGAGTTAAAAAGTAGCGTCAAAGTAAGTGCTCTTTGAATTACTTGAAACAATTTTATTTACTGTGTTCCTCTTGAGGCTTTGTGACGCGTTCTGTGCTTGTGATTTGTTTTATGTAACTGATTTTCCTATTCAGTCTTCTGAATAAAAGCAGAAAACAGTAGTAATGGGGACAGCCAACAACTTGTTTAATAAGCTGTGTATGCCTGTGGGAAGGGAATTGATACACTTTTAGCCTGTGTTTGTCAAATAAGTTTAATAAAAGTAGGGCCTTATTAGTATTGGCTTGTAGTATAGCATGCATTAATATACACATGGGCTCTCAGTATACGCTGGTGGGTGATGATACCCTGTGTGGATATCTGAGAGTTTATTTCTGCTTCTTCCAGTAAGCCAGCTGACTTGGGATGATAGCAAATGATTGTGCACTGCCCCTTAAGGAAACAAGGGTGTTCAGGTGCACGTCAGAATACCTCCAGATGTTTTCAGGGCTCAGTTCTCTACTTCTCATAACTGCCAGCAACTCAGTGATACACATTTTATTTTCTAGGAAACATTTCAGTTTACTCTCTTTAAATGGGCAGAAGAGCTAGATTCTCTGGCACGGATTCAAGATCTGTTTAACTGTTATGAGCAAGCACTTGAACTGTATCCGAACGATGAAGTGATATGTAATAGTATGGGAGAACATCTTTTCAGGTTTGTGGTAATGTATATTTAGTTTTTGTAAGGCTCATGTTTAGTATTGTATGTTAATAAACAATACCTAATTCAACAGAGCACGTAAAATGTGCTTAAAAGAAGTAAATGCAAGCATGTGCATAATGCTGTAGAGTGTGTACCGTTGTACTCAGATCTCTGTCAGCTTCAAGTAGAGTAGCCAATGCTAAAATAAACGTTGATAGTCACAGCAAAAAAAAACACCACCACTTTTACTTTTTTTTTTTACTTTACTTTTACTGAAGTAAAAACTTAAAAGTAAAAGCACTGCCTTGAGATATTTTCTAACAATTTATTAAGGAATTACTAAACAAAAAGAGAGACCAAAATTGTTCAGCCGCTGTGTTAAATATACTTGTGGTTAACCTGCAATTTTTGAAGTTCTTCCTTTCTTTCCTGTTAGATTCCTGAAAACTACTGCCTTTGTAAACTGTCTTTTTAATTCTGGTCCTTCTTGAGGTCAGATATAACAGACCTTTGAAGTGAAGAAGCTGGTCGCATATACTGTTCTGTGTACAGCTATTCTTAAGTGATTTGAGTTTATGTTTTTATCAGTGTAAAGCGTTCTTTTCCCGCTTTCTCCATACAGTCCAAAACATAGTGCTTTGCTGTTGCTCAGGATTCTAAGATCTTCTGAGACTGGAATTTTTAAGATTGAAACTGTGGGTCCTGGGTCCAGATAGTTTTGGTTAGGTTTGCTTTTTGTGATTATTTTATTTGTTTTAAGGAAAAACTCTTCCAGCATTGTATTAAAATGTACATGTTTCTTGTATTTCATAGTTTGGGTTTTTTTCAGTGCTGTCTGATTGGAAAATATGTTATAGGTATCATAAAAACTTGCTTCAAGTTCACAATTTAGTTCCAAACTTGCCGCTTAACACAAGCACTGGCACCTCAAAACTTGCTTGGTTTACGGTACGTTCTAGAATGGTTTTGTAGCATCCTCTTGACTTGAAAATCTGTGAGGCTGGATTGCAGAGTTGCTGCAGTCATGTTGTTGCAGTAAGTTCTTGCAAAACGTGTTTTACTTTGTCAAGGATGTAGTAGTAGATGAAGACTGGTGTGCACAATCGTATTTCTTACTGCCTTTGCATTTTAAAGTGCTTTGATGTAGAGCTGTACATCATTCTTTTTCATAAGGCAATATCAGTGTTTCTAAAGATAATCGTTCTAACCGGTGCAAAATATTTCCATTGTCTTTTAACTCATATAAGACCTCTTTATAGATCTACAGATATTTATGGATACTTGGCAGATGAATGCATGCTTTCTTTTTTTTTTTTTTTTTTTTTTTTTTTTTTTGTCATTTTTACTATTAGAATGGGCTTTAGGGATGAAGCAGCTGGATATTTCCATAAAGCAGTGAAGCTTAACCCAGACTTTGCTGATGCAAAGGAGAATTTTTACCGTGTTGCAAACTGGCTTGTGGAACGCTGGCACTTCATCATGCTCAACGATACCAAGAGGAATCTTACTTACCTAAAAGCAATTGAGAATGCTGTCCAGTCAGGATGCAAATCTGTCCTTGATATTGGAACAGGAACAGGAATCTTGAGGTGTGTCATAAGTGCATATTTAATATGAACTTAATAGAAGCATGTTTGTCTAACAAAATTTGTTGGCTAGTAAAAAAAAAAAAACCAAAAAGAACTTTCATGCCTTTATTGAGACAAAACTTAAAGGAAACAAAGCTTTCAGGAGTCCCTGAGTCTGGAGGTTAGTGTCTAGTAGTATCTTTAGAACCCATTTTTTTTATTTGATGCAGCTGCTTTTTGTGTCGAAAATCACTTAATGAAAATGCTCTAGTATAAAGAGTGGATTTAGCATAGCTGCGGAGTAGCCTTATGCTACCTGTATTTTAATTTTTTTTTGGTGATAGCATATCAGGAGGATATCAATTTGTGCAATATCAGTGTTCACATAAGAGATATTAGATGATTTTTAGACTTGAACTATTTTCTCAGAAATATAAAGCAGATGCAGAAATAAAACTTAAGAACATTCGGTATCTGGTCATGCTTTACCTAAAATGATTTAAATTGGAGGGAAAAAGCGCTGATTCTTGTTTTTCAGTATGTTTGCAAAAAAGGCAGGAGCATCTTTTATCTATGCCTGTGAATTATCAAAAACCATGTACGAACTTGCCCGTGATGTTGTGGCAGCAAATAATATGGAAAGAGAGATTAAACTCCTGCATTTGAAGTCACTCGATCTAGAAATTCCAAAGCACATACCTGAAAGGTACGTTATTGCGCTCTGTTGTGATATTATTTTTAATTTGCTTCTAGTTTCTAGAAAATACCCTGTGACCTAAGCAGGAAATAACTTTGCCTATGATATTAACCATAATGGGAGAAGATTCTCTGTATGTTTTATGTTTTTATAAAGCAGTGCAGGAATGATAGCGTGTTTTTTAGATCATACTGATTTCCACGGTAGATCAACAATGTCATAAATTACGGAGTTTAATTCTCTGATAGTGGGAGCTTTGGGGCATATGCAATTATATTTCAGCAACAGGAAAAGACAGATTACTACATCATAAAAGTAATTTTAATGCCCTTTTATATTTAACAACTTGTGACTTACTTCTGTAGCCCATGAGTAGGATGGAGGTATGTAATAGGGCCTGCAAAGGAAGACTGTTTGTGGGACACACCACACCCCTGCAACTCCATGTCATCTTCTGTGTTTGTCAGAGAGATCAGAAATTGCAGGTTGTCTGCCGCTTCTGATCAGGGAGTGAGGGAAAACTTCCCCTCCCCTCTGTCCCCTAAGGAGAGCGCTACTGTGTTTAGAGGTGAAAAGGTGCCACATCAGGCGTGTGGGTTCCTGGTTGTTTGCATCTGTAAGGCTGGTGGTGGCTGGGCTGACTCTAGCTGTGAAAGTCAGCACCCTGCCGTGGCAGGCATCCATAGGGCTTTCAGTGTGACTTGGGATATTGGAGAAAAATTCGGTGAAATTTGTCCTGTGAGAGTAGGGTTTTGTGTTTGTATTGAGCTTTTTGTTTGTATGTACACAGCTGCCCACCTGTCTGTATAGCAGAGATCCATGTGCTTTGGAAAATTAAGTAGCTTATTTTTCCAATTAAGTATTGTCTTCTAAAGCATAGTAAGAGCTACTGGGACAAATCAGCAGTTGGGAATTGCTCTTGGCAAATTAGAACTTGATCAGCGTCACAGCTTTCAGTATATGTGACCTAGGTTTTTATGTTACCCTCCTCTTTGCTCACTGTCCCATTCAGCAGGGATTCTTCTGGAGGGTCTGTCAATTTCTAGCAGGTAGAAATCTGAGGGGATTTTTGTTCGCTTTAGTATATGCGAAGGACTGCTTTATTACTTCAGCTCACTGCTGCTAGGGATGGAGATGAAGTGTGAGAAGGAAACAATCCATTTTACTTTGAATTACTAACATGTAATAAAGTATCTGGTGATGGTACAGGCTCGTAATCTGAAGTGATGAAGCTCCCATGGTTTAGTGTGCCAGTCAAGCCTTTTCTAATTGCGGCAGCTGAGCTACAGTAACTGATCATTTGTATCCTCTCAGCGTCTATGGAGGGTTACTGGGTGTCACCTGTCAGGAATAAATTGTTACTGTTCTGGAAATGTCTCGTCTTATCGTGCCATATGTTTTTTGGTTTAAATCCAAAGGATTTAGGATTTTAGGGTCCGTTAGTCTACATAGGAATTTTATTGTGCTTTGATTATAGGGTTTTTTTTCTTATTCCTTTTTAACACGCGTGCCTGCGTCTTTTGTACAAGATTCAGACAAAATACATATTCTGCAGCAGTGTTGGCTGTGTGCCCAGGCTGAAGCATCTTCCTGTTTTGGCTAGATTCTTCCCACAGAATTTATTTATAAACACTGAACAAGAAGCTTTATGGTAAACTCTTGCTCCATATTTATTCTCTTTTGTCTACATCTTGAATAACTTCTAACAACAAATCAAACCAAATCATTTGTTGGAAGAATTAAATTGCCTATTGAAACTTTAGAACACTGGTGAAAGTTTTGATCTGAGCTCACATTGGTGTGGTGATTATTTTTTTTTTTTCTTTAAAAGAATGACCGTTAACAGGAATGTATGTTATACATTATATTTCATGGTGTCCTTTTTCTCATCTAGAGTTTCCTTGGTTGTCACAGAAACAGTTGATGCTGGTTTATTTGGAGAGGGAATTGTGGAGAGCTTGATACATGCTTGGGAACATCTACTTTTACAACCAAAGGTAGATGATGGGGATACATGTGTATAAATGGGACTCCTGTTTTGTTTGATACATATTTGTGCATATATGTTTGCGTGCGCACATGTGCACACATTCACACACAGGTGAATGAGGAACAACTGTCTTGTAAATATGTTATACCAATTCATATTTTCAAAATGAGTCATCTGGGTTTGTTCTATGAATTTGATTTTGGTGAAAGGCAATGAAGCAACTGCGTACGTGGTACTTCTGTGAGCTTGTGTTCTGAGTAGACAGGAACCTGCAATGCAGGTTTCCCCGATATAACTTTCCAGCACACAGAGATGGTTCACTCTTGATCGCTGTTCATTCCTTTCTTCCCACCCATCCAGCCCACCCCCAACCCCCCTCTTTGTAAGTAACACCAGAGGGATTTGTGTGTGTTTTAAAGGCACTGTTTTCCTGCAAGTTTGATTGCAGCTGGGTCATTTTGAGACACCAACTAGTAGCAGAAAGACATGTCAGTCTAAGCAGAAAGTGCTGAATTATGGTAGAATTATTTCTCATCATAACACTAGGGAACAGTCACTTATAGTTTGGTAAATATGCCTTATGCTTATGCTCTTAATTTATTTTTGCTAACTTTGAACTTTTCTGGAAGACTGAACTATTCCACAGAGTCTCTCAGATTTTACTTCATGTATTTTGCATTTTAGCTAGCATACATTGAGCAAAGTAATATGACAAGGAGCCTTATATGGATTAACCTCTGTTAGGTTTTATGAAATAGAAGGACATTTCTTTTATTTTGATGTTGCATTGATTCCAAGTAATTTTAAAAAAAGTCTTACCGGGTTGAAAGCTTTTTGTGTTGTATTGGACTGAAACTGATGACCTCTAGTGTTAAGTGTAGGAATGATGCATAAAGGAAAGGTCCTCAAATGTTTCAATATATTCTAACAGAATACAAGTTAAAAAACATTTTAGAGGTACGCAGAGGAAGTAGTAGACTGAAAAGTAAAGCTGGTGCATGGATATATTGAAACACAGTATTTAGGAAAATCCTTAACGGTCAACTGGAATGACTAAGACCAGAAACTTTACTGGTCATTAAGAACTTTCCGATATTTTGACCGTAATATTGAATGGCTTATTAATATGTAACCTAGGCTTTGCAGCAATGGTAGAAATAGGTCACTCTCTCATTGCATGTTGTTGTTCCTGTTTTCACAGCCTAAAAATCAAGATGTCGGTACTGGAAATTACGGCAAAGTCATTCCTGCAAGTGCTACGATATTTGGGATGGCAGTGGAATGCAGAGAGATACGTAGACATCACAGGTATGTTTAAACTCTAACACAGTTTGAATCCTTATTTTTTATTTGGGAAGACAGACCGGTGTTTTTTATTGAGGATTTTTCATTTATTGTTCTCTTCATTTTTCAAATGGTTCATTATGTTTTCACTAAATAGATTCCTGCTCTCACTTTCCCACCCCTTTTCCAGGCTCGTTTGTTTGTTTCCTCTGTGGTTCAGACTTTCTGGATCACTTCATCAAAAAATCTTGATTTTCAGTTATGCTGAAATACATGCTTTTAACACTTCTCAGTTACTGTATTGGAGATTCTCGGATTAACACTTGGCCTTTATCCTCCCTCATTTTACCCTCCTTATAATCTGTTCCAAACCTTGCTGCTGGATGTAATCTTTTCAGGGTATGAGGAGAGGATTTTGTAAAGCCTAAGTGTTAACAGCCCCACCTAGTATTATCTTTCTGAATACGTGCCTTGCTTAATTCTGAACTAGCATATATATATATATATTCATGGTAAGCTTTCATTTCCTCCTGGAGTCCTTGCTCTCTCTTTGAAGCAGTTGTTTCACATCCATGTGAAATGTGTTTACTTCCAGAAGAACAAATGAACTGACAAACTTGTGAGAAAACTTGAGTTCTACTAAGGATAAATCTAAACTTCCACAAAACTTTTAGGATACCAGAGTATCCTGCATATTGTTTTTCAAGTTTGAACTAGGTATCTTTCAAGAGTCATATGTAACAGTAAAACAATATTCTAGGAGAACATAGGTGTGCTCCGTTAGTGCATGTACATCTAGTCATTTTGCATAAAATATACCAGAATATGGGTTAATTTACCAACTTGAGTCACCCTAAGAATTACAGGTGTCATGTTTTTTTAATGCTTAATTTTTAGTCAGTTGGGCCCCAGAAAGGGAGATAATAAAGTGGCTCTACTTCTGTGCTTACGTATCGAAGCCAGAAGGGTTCATGACAATAAAAATCTGCTGACCTATTCCACAATATAGGCCTCGTACAACAGCTGTTAAAATAATGCATGGATTCAGTTTCAAATGAAGGAGGATACATTCTCATCCTTGTTAAAATATCTAAGTTACTTCACTGAGCCACTGAGAAGATTGTAATTGTTAATAATGTTGCTGTATTTCTTAGTGTTTATTGTGAAGTACTTGTACTTTGTGCTTTCTATATGATACATACACTCTTACTGCTAGGGACTCTGCTCCAAAGATGGAATCTGATTCACTTTTGTACTTTAGCTATGCATAATGTTCAAAATACAAGAATCTAGAATTCAGGTTATGTAGGCCTAAGAATCCAGGTTATGAGAAAAGGCAACCTATTCAATTCCATGATGGGGAGCTTCTCTGGATCAAGGAGATGACCGTATCTGATGAAAATATTATCAGACAGCCTGGCTGGTCATACTTAGTTGGAGGGAGATCTTTTGCAGGGAGGGGAGGTTCCCAAGAAAGTGACTCAGAATTAAAAATAGTTCTAGAAATAGAAATTTAACGAGTTGTCATTTGAACTTGTGAGTGCTAGATCTCACTATAAGAATATAGATTTGCTCATAGCTCTCACTTAAATGGTAAGCGCTAAGTCCTTCACAGACAAATGTACGTTTTCAGAATAATCTAAAGTGTAGCTTGTACGAGACTTGGTCTCATGTAACTTCCAGGCTCATACTTTGAAAACGAGGATATATCTTAAGACCTCAAACCTAAGAGGTGGACAGTGTATGAAATTGTTTTAAAGCAGTTTCAGCATTCTTTCTTCTTTGAAGCTTTTTGTATAAGGTTGTTCTTAGAAACGTAATCGATCCTCTATCTTAACAAGAGAGGATACATGTATTCTGAGTTGTCAAAGCCTTTTCCACCAAGAAATCAACACTGAGACTTTCTTTGCAGCTATGTAACTATGAAAAATGCCTTATTCTGTGCTTGGTAAATACATAAAGGTACTGCAAAATGAAAGTTTTATGTCAAAGAGACTCCAAAAATGAATTTTCCTATTGCATATCTATCTATCTATCTTTGTTCTGACTATTCTGTTCACCTGAAAGAAACATCGTCGTTACCTGTCTAATGCAACAGCAGCAGAAAAGCGTTATTTGTCTTATTATCGCAGGGTATATTCTTTCTAGTTCTCTGTCAAGACTCAAGGAATTGTACCTAAGGGGCCAAAAGTCTGTGGCCTTTGACAAAGGATGTACTGGGCTTTTTTCTCAGTTTCTAGTGGCAGCATTCAGTTCTGATTCTTCAAAGTGATGTGCATTTTCTGTGCTTTAGAGCCGGTCTGAAACTAACAAAACCCCCACAAAATAGTTTTATTACTTTTTAGTTTTTCTATTCTTACACTTTGTGCATTTAAAAATACTTAGCCAGCCTGGGAAGAATTTCCTTTGGGTTTTTTGGTCAGATTGTTTGAGGTTTCATTTCTTCCCCTTTTTTTCCTTTACTCCCAGAGTGGGAATGCAAGAAGTTGCTGGTGTGCGCTTGCCAAATTCGGTGCAGTTCTTTAGTCCAACATATGCTTCTGCTGGTTCGGAGGAAACTGTTGAACCTTACACCACTGAGAAGCTCAGTCGTATCCCTGGAGGTTACGTACCTCTGACAGAACCCTGTCAAGTAATGACAGTAGATTTCAACAATCTGCAGGTAATGACTTTTTTTTTACGTCCTTCATAAGTAATCTATTTATGAATAATGAGAGCCCTGTATTTTATTTGCTTTCCGGATTCAATTTCAGAACAGTTCATAAGTGCAAAGTTGGCAGGGCTGCACTGAAACCCTCTGCTGGTTTTGATACTTGTCTGGTTGTTTGGTGATGTGATTCATCAGATGACAGTCTCAGAGTTTTTGAAGGTGGAGTATTTTATTTGACATAGTTTAGGGAACTAGAGTAGGTCACTAAAGGGTCAAACAACTGCCAGCCTCAGTGCAGGGAGCGGGAAGAAGAATGCAATAGGTAGATCTTAAATGACTTCTGCAGTTGTGGAGCTGACTTAGTTTATTCCTCTGAAGTTAGAGTCTTCAAGAAACTCTTAAGACAAAAGAGAAAGGATGTATTTTGCATCTGGCGTGAAAATGTTTGTAAGCATTGATGGGTAAGCATAAAAGAGAGGAGACATGAAAAAATTATCTTACCCTATTTAATCAGGTTGATTCCACCCTTCAGCTTCTTTGGTATCTGCTGGTATTTCTGTAATATGGCATTCTAAAATATGGTAGCATTATTTTGTGTATTTTGCACAAAATACGGTTGTATGCATATACAAAATAGGCCTGAGCTCTAAGGCAGGGACCTCAGCCACTAGCAGCTGAGCATGCTAAAAAGATGATACATCTGATCTCTGGTGTGTTTCTTGCTCATTGACCGGTGGTGAGGAGTTAGTGTTGAGTCAGAGCTAAAAATAGTTTCTGTTATATAAATGAAATTATTCTTGGCTACTGCTTGGCCAGGAATTGCAATGTTCCTGAATCAATAGCTTTTCCTAGTTGGCTTGTCTGACATCCTGAGATTAAAAATGAAATAAGACAAGGCTCTTTAGTATACTACTGGGAGCGATCTCTCTGTGACCTAATGTTGCTTCTGCTTCTAGCATCAATAAGAAGCTGTTACTCTCATCTCAGCTGGCTACTCTTAAGCATCTGCCTGCTGGCGATGGAAAGATAATTCTAACGAGTGAAAAACAGTGTTACTGTTTAAACCATGTTTCAGAACTACTCCTTTGAAGTTTCAGTTAGACTAAGGGAATGTTCCTGTCATGAAATGGTAATATTTGACAAGTAAAGGTAATGGGAAGAGATGCAATTAACTTACTGGGAATCACTGGTTACTGTTTGTTGTTACTTTTGTCCCTGAGCAAATAGGACAGTTCCAAACACCAGTAGGTTACTTTCAACGTGGGGCTTTTGTGTTTGTTTTGTCTGTTTGTTTTTGTCGTGGCCACACAGGAATGTTCAATTAGTGCAGCTAAAAATAAAAAAGAAAAATTGTGTCTGCTCCTATTGGAATAAAAAAAACCTGCTATACTTAACAGACAGTAGCAGAATTACCTACTAAAGATTGAAATTCAAATATGTAATCACTTAGCACTAGTACGGTAATTTCAAAGGCCCATTTTCTAAACTCGTACGTCAAAGAAAGAGAGGGATTTTGCTCTTATCTGCTCGTACTAACTATGCTGACCAAAATTGACAGAACTGAGAAAAAGACTTAAAAATATGGTGCAATAGTTTCTCAAACTGAGTTGTAAGAGGCTTCAAAGACATCAGTACAGGTCAGAGAAATAATGGTAAGAAGTTAAAAAAAAAAAATAAAAAGGCAGTTGAGTTTTATGCCGATTACTTTATTACTCCTATTATTAGCAGCATCCCAGTTCCCCGTTCCCCAGGCAGGGGAATGAGATGTGGCTATAATTACAGGCTGCAGACACTTGCACTTAGCCAGGTACTACCTGCGTGCGTGTTTGCTGGCAGCAGATCAGTGCCACTGGGAGTGGAAGTGAGTGTTTACCTCAACAGCCAGTAATTAAAGCTCAGTCGCACTTTCAGGCCCTAAAGGAACTGAGCTCTTGCCAATGATTACAGGTATGGGCTCTTTCTAATTTTAATGAGAAGTTACTGTGTGGAATATTTGAGAAATTCTGGATCAAGACATAGGAAACTTGATAACTGCATTCTTCCTGTGGTTTTTCCTGAAATTTTTTTTTTAATGCAAGTTATCTTTTTATCATTCAGAGAAATGTGGCACAGCATCATTTTGGGTTTTTTTTCTGCCTATTCCTGGATTGTTGCTTTATTTTCTTTGCTGTGTCTTTAACTGCACTAGTTGATAAATTGGCATCCTGATGTGCTAGAGCTGTTTGAGTCTGTAACTGTCATAAATAATAGAAAAAAATGCATGCAGTGGACAAATGTGAGGAATAAATACAGGATAAGCAACATGGCAGAGAGTGGAGAAGGCTGGAATAACTGCCTTCAAGTGGGTTTTAAGTGTTGTGTGCCACAAGATAGGGATGTAACACTACAGTTACTAAACTAGTGGATGAGAACTGTGAACCTGCTGCTTTTAAGGAATAATCAGGAAGAATATTTTTAATATCAAATACACTTCTGAACTTCCCAGAAACTGAGAAACAGATGCGTGCTTGTGCTCTTGCTGTCTTGCTTCAAGAGGCTTACTGCCAGCAAAGCTTCAACTTCCTGCCCTTTTTTTGTTTCTCCAGTTGATGTATAGAAAAAATGACTAGCAGCAAAGTACTTTTATTGACGAGCAGTGAGATCTCATTATGAACTTTAATAGCATCCAGTAATTCTGACACATGCATTGTCCAGACATCTCTCAGTTGTGAGAAGAGAGGTAGACCAACTCTTGGAGAACACAGAATGAGAATAAAAAAGGGAAAAATAAAAAAACGCAGTGTGTGAGAGCTACTCTTAGAGTGGAACTTTTTGTTTGCCCTGTGTATAATAAGATTGAAACTTAGAAAGGAGAAATGTTGACATAAGCAGATCGGGAAGCTGATAAATGTTTAGGCAAGGCCGTTGTGTTACTAAATAGAAGGGTTGTGACTAAGACAATCTTTGGTCCCTTGTGACTGACCTCCTGTTACTTGGCTTATGCTGGAACTATCTACATTAGAGCTGGGCCTTTTACGTTTGTGAATGTTCGTAACAAAAGGTAATTACTGAGGAAGATAAATTGTACGTGGAAGTACCTAAAAATGTACCTAATTCTTGTTACATATTCAAAACATTTTAGGAGTATTGGAGAATTTATAACCTGATCCCTTTAGGGGGAGATCTTAGTTCTTTCCAGTAGTGAAATTGCGTATGCCTGAGCTTTTACACAAAGCCCAGGTAGCAGAGAAAATATCCTAAGTATGTAGTACCTAAGCATTGGCTTCAATCCAGTCCAAAGACTGGCTCGGTTTACTTCTCGTAAGGCAAGCCTTGCCAGTCTAAAGTCCTTTCTTGCAGTTTTCAGTGTTTTTAAATACGTACGTTTTTAGATGTAGATATGTTTGCTTTAATGGCTGATGGGGGCAGGTTTGTTGTGTGCATAACTGCACTTACATGTGGGAAGACAATTCCTATGCTATCATACTAAGGATAATTGGTATTGAAGCAGCTTGTTAACTTCAGGTTTCTGTTGGGTGCGCTCACGGATTGCTGCAGAAATTTGAGCGACTTAGTGTAATAAAAAACATTTTTTATTTATGGAAAGAAACGATCTCACACTTTTTTTCTCTTTGCATTTTGGTCAGGAGCTGAAAAGCCTTGCAGCTAGAAAGCCCTGGAAGCTCAGCCTGCCAGTCACTGAAGGAGGAATACTAGATGCTATTGTGGTGTGGTTTGTACTACAGCTTGATGATGAGCACACTCTATCTACAAGTCCCAGTGAGGAAACTTGTTGGGAACAGGCAGTCTATCCTGTGCAGGGCCTCCTTGGTATGTCCTGTGGATTTTCTTGTTGCAGTATATTAACTTGGGTTCATTTTGGTTTTGAGCTAGTTTAGGTTATCTCGGAGATTAGAAAGTGGCAGGAAATAGGTTTAGGAAAAGTTGAACAGCAAGTAGCTGTGAGGTGGTTCCTGAGCACGTTTCTGGACTGTAGTGCACAAGTCTTGTTCGTGTGACTCTGCTATGAAGCAGAAAAGGACCTGCTTAAGATCTGGGAGAATGCTTTTCATTAAGTTCTTTTTTTTTCTATACTGGATTAAATGCATTGTGGAGCAACTCCAAAAAGTGGGGCTACTGACTGGCTTTACTTAGTCAAGATGTGACTTGTGAAAGGGAGGTGGGGGACGTGAGGTAGGAATTGATAGCTGCTACTGCCACAAAACCAAAACTAAACATTCCCACCTACCCCTCGCCTCCATTTTTGGACTCAGTTTGAATACCGTTCTCCACACACACACAGTGGCACTGTCCACTCCTGCATCCTCTACTCTCCATTCACCCATTTTCCATTCTCCTGTTTCATAGAATCTTAGAATTATCCGGAGGGACCCATAAGGATCATTGAGTCCCAACTCCCTGCTCCTCTCAGGACTATCTAAAACTAAATCACATGACTAAGAGTGTTGTCCAGATGTTCCTTGAACTCTGACAGGCTTGGTGCTGTGACCACTTCCCTGGGGAGCCCGTTCTGGTGACCGTCCACTCGAGGTGGGACTGCACCAGTGCAGTGTAGAGTGGGACAGTCATCTCCCTCAGCTGGCTAGCTGTGCTGTGCTCGATGCACTCCAGGACATTAGAGTTGGCCCTTTTTGCTGCCAGGGCACACTGACTCATTCAATTTGCCATCCGCCCCCAGCTCGCTTTCTGCGGGGCTGCTCTCCAGCCCTCTTATCCCCAAATTGTACGTATAACCAGGATTACCCTGTCCCAGGTGGAGAATCTGGCACTTGCTCTTGTTCAGTTTTGTAGAGTTGGTGATTGCCCAGCTCTGTAGTCCATCCAGATCTCTCTGTAAAGCCTCTACCCTCAAGGGAGTCCATAGCTCCTCCGAATTTAGTATCGAGAGACAGTAGGGGCAGCTGTGCTATAGACTGGCTCAACTGAAAGTGTAGGTGAGGGAAGAGATTCTTGTAGCCTGTGTTGCCATTGAAAGAAATGTTTGTCAAACAGTAGCAGTTCTGTTTCAAATTTCTGGTCTGTATCAGTGGATTTACCTTCTTAGAACATATACAGAGAATATCCAAAGACCGTCTTGAGCTGTACACCATAAATATGTAAATAAATGTTCCAGTAAAACTTACTTGGAATAAATTACCCTTTCTAAACTGTAGCTGTTGTTTTCCATGTAACAACAAATCTACCTTTGTCTACAGGAGGTATTAAAATGTAAATATTTAATATTTAGCATTTTAAAGCAAAAGCAATTTCTTTACCAGGCTGTTTTTGTTCTGCTCTGCTGTTGACAGAACACTTGAAGTAATATCTGTTTATCATAAAAAGGCTTATTTTGAGGATAAATGGATTTTTTGTAGTATGGGACAGTTTAGGGCAAATATTTACACACAGTTGCAGATTTCAGCTTGTAAGCTCCAGACTAGAACAATTCTTTTATACACGCTAGTAAGCAGAAATGAGGTAATGCTTTTGTGGTTTGGTTTTTGTTTTTAAGCACTGTATGGCTGCTTCACTGATGTTTGCTGTAAAGTGACTTTTTTGTGCTGTTTCGCCAAGATTATTCTGTGAAGACTGGAGATACTGTAATGATGGAAGTTTGCTGCCAAGACTGCTACTTGAAGATCCAGAAGATTTCCTCTTTGACTTCAGAGTGTGGGATGGACGTCGGTGACAGAGACGATGCGCTGAGTTTGGGCAATGAGGCTGAACTATGTAATGCTCTGGCTGGTCTTCAGACAAGTAACAAACAGGACGGCAATGGTCAAGTGTGTGTGTTGGAATCCACGGAAATAGCCCTGCTGAACAACGTACCGTACCACGAATGCTTTAAAGCAGCCATGGGCAAAGTGCTGTTGTCATTAAATCCAAGTAAGGACTTACAGTCCATGGATGTTGATGGACACGGCAGTGGGGTGAACCTCCAAGAGAACCAAAACAAGAGCTCTCTAGATGTGGCTCCTGATCCTTTGTACATTTTAGATGTGTCTGAAGGCTTTTCCATCCTGCCAGTTATAGCTGGCAAACTTGGACCAGTTAGAGCCTACAGTTCTATTGAGAAAGAACAGCACCAGGCAGCACTTACTGTAATTTCAGAAGCTAACCATTCCCCGAAGGAAACGTTAGAGTTTTGGCTCAGTCACTTAGAAGATGAAAGTGTGGTGCTACAGAGACCCAAGTCGGACAAATTGTGGAGTATTATTATCTTGGATGTTATAGAGACATCAGGTTTAATCCAGCAGGAGGTGATGGAAAAGGCTGCAATATCCAGGTACAGTATTCTTCATGCTTTGTGACAACAGAATATTCCAGGCAATTTATGGTCATTACCTTTTCTAAGTTTTGAATAAATCTTTGGGTGACTTGAAAGATTTTTTGCTGTAAGAACAAATGGGAAGTTACTCTGACTTTTATCATATGTAGACTCAAATCTGTTGGCATGAAAATACATCCAATAGCGAGCTGCTTAGATACCTAATTCCTATGAGAAGAAGCCTGCTATAGGAGAAGGAAACCTAAACCAATCTATTGAATTGGAGGTTTTTGATATTACGCTGAGTGAAGTCTCCTGTCATGTTGCTGCTCTCAGCAGTGTGATATTCTGTGGCAAGAGACCAAGCAAGCCTCAGTGTTGGTTTTTTTTTTTTTTCAGAAAAAAATGCTGTTTCCTGTATTGCTGTCAACTTCAGTTAAACACTTCCAAGAAGGGTGACTTAAATTCCCACCAGGCTTTGTTTCCCTGTGGGTGCGCTGCCTCTTTTACCAGTGCCTCCCAACAGCATGTGCTGCGTGACTTCCGGTTTTAATAAGCATTTCTGCCGGTCCTTCAGTATTAGATGCTGCAGCTATGAATAAATCTCACTATCTTCATCTTGAAGTATCACTGTTTCCAATACTGATGCTGAGAACAGATGACTTAATTCCACAGTTTTAGTATTATGTGACAAGTTTTCCTGGTCAAATGGGATCAAATTCAAATGCTTATGAGCACTTGACTTCGGAGGAAGAACTAGTGTGCCTTTCTTAAATGTAGTTGATGTTCTTTCATTGCTGTTGAATGAAATGCTTTAGGGGTGAAATCTCTCTCATTTTACAGATGTTTACTTCACAGTGGAGGGAAGATTTTCCCACAGTATGTGTTGGTATATGGGATGCTTGTAGAATCAGAGTCTCTGTTACTGGAGAGTGCTGTTCAAGGAACAGAACCAACTCTTGGGTTTAATATAGCCCCTTTTATCAACCAGTTCAAGGTATGAAGTTGGTGGGTGTCTTCCAGGCACAGTTCCAAAGCCTGCAGCTGTCTAGCTGTTTAGTTTTGGTGTAAACTGCAAGAAAACTGCAGAGCTGAAATTTTTTCGTACTGTTGAAGTTATCAAGAGAGGTTTATGTGACCCAACAGGGACCTTGACATAAACTAAAAAGGGTAACATTTATTTTAGGACTGGTGTGGGAGAAGCTTTGTCTGAGTAACAAAAGGTGCAATGTTACTTGTAGAGAAGAGTGACTGTGCTGTTAGTATCTCCTTCATCACCGCGTATGCCGACAGTCACGTTTCAAAAGGGATTAGAAGGGTGTATTTTGCGTTATGGCTGTGTCTCACAGGCATTACAGTAATTCATAGAAACTTATGCATTACGATTAAGTCTCTTCACTTTTCGCTTTTTAATGGCTATCGATGCCTGAGGTTATGGTGTATACTCTTAGGTACCTGTTCGTGTGTATTTGGATCTTTCTACGTTACCGTGTCTACCCTTGAGCAAGCCAGCAGAGCTTCTGAGGCTGGATCTCATGAACCCTCTGTTGAACAGCTCCAGCAGAGAAGTGAAGGTGAGTCGCGTGTACATGAAGTGAGAAGTGTGCTTAACTGCTCTTCTGCAGAGCTGCTCCTTCATTGCTCACCTTGGCTGAAAATTTCAAGACAGAATTTACTTGTCTGCATGTATCTCTGAAATGGATTGAGCTGGTTTGAACTACTTTATTTTCTTACTTCTTTGAAAAGGGTATAACCGATTAAACTCATATTTTAAATATTTTTAGGTACAAATCTGTAAGTCTGGCCAAGTCACTGCAATTCCCTTCTGGTATCACATCCATCTAGATGAAGACCATAGCTTGAATACATCGGATGAGTTCTCGCACTGGAAACAAGCTGCAGTTGTTCTCGATGAGCCCATCCAAGTTCAGGTTGGAGATGAACTTGTGCTTGATGTTCAACACCATAAAAGCAATATTAGCATTACAGTTAAACGGTGAAGAATGTCAAGTGTAAACTGACTTGTGGTTAATTACCTGTGCATAAATCGACTGTTTGTAACATCACTGATGTTAACTTATATTAAAGTCTAAATTTTATCTACTGATCAAAAAGTCTATTTTGTTGCTTTAATAGTAGATACTTAATCATCGAGTCCAGCCATCAACCTAACTCTGACAAAAGCCATCAGTAAACCATATCTCTAAGCACTATGTCTACCCACCTTTTAAATACCTCCAGGGATGGTGCCTCAGCCACTTCCCTGGGCAGCCCTTTCAGTGTAAAAATTTTTCCTAATATCCAATGTAAGCCTCCCCAGCACAACTTGAGGCTGTTAGTAAACTTTTTAGAATCCCTGAGAGAATCATTTTTCGTAATATAATGGGCCTGAACTCTTGTCTGCATGAAAGTTGTATAAAACATTACATCAGTCACCACAGCACTCCTGCATCCCTTCTAGTGTTACGTTTTGGTATAATAGGGGTAACAAGTTCCTTCTATTAACTTTGTATCCAAATGGAAGACTAACAAAAGCTTCTAACTCAGCATTGATTCTACCTCTGTTAGCAACATATTTCTGTAGCTGCGTTTCTTTATACTGTCAGTGCTGTCTCTTCAGTGTAGAAGAGGCATTTCTGTGATTGCTCCTTAACAGGAGCTTGTAGAGACACCCACAAATAATTTTTCTAGAATCTCACTGCATGTGCTCTTCATTAGGTCAAATGTTTCAGGTAGGCTCTCTCAGTTTAACTTCAGGGACTGCTGGAGCTGTGGTTGTCCCAGCCTGCAGCTGAACCTGCACCTGACAGGCTGCTCTAATAAAGCTCCTGCTGGAAGGGTGGAGGAAAGGTCTCCAAATCTTCCCCCCCCCCCCCCCAATACAGAGGTAAGGAAAAAAGTCAAGTTTTCAGAAAATAAAGTAACTGGATACCATCCTTTATCCAAGAGCTACAATGCATAACAAAATATAAGCGAATTAGAGTAGGCCACAGGCTTTTCATACTACATAGAAAATAGCTTTTCTTTAAAAAAAAACAAAAAACACCCACAAAAACTAAAAAATCCCCAAAACCCAAAGAAAGCCATGATCCATAAAAATCTAAGTTACTGTGACACAACCAAACCTAGTAGGTACAGGATACTTTCACTAAAGTGCAGTTTTATAGAGAATTGTTGAGGCTTCTCAGGCGGGAAGACCTCTGATAAAAGCAAACCCATTAAATAATAGTAGTTAGCCTTATTTATTAAGCTTTTCAGCAACTAATAAGACCGCAAAGTGATTTAAAGAAAAATTAAGGACATATTACTTAATGAGACTTACTCAATGGGACTAAGTAAAGGGCTGAAAATGACCATTTCTGAGTTCTCAAGCAGTGTGTTAAGTAAGGCAAGGGCAATCTTATGAAGGACTATCTAAAATGTTAATTTGCAAATAGACTTGGTAAGTCATGCTGTGGAATGCTGCTGTAGTAGTTTCCAAAACACAGTGTAGGTGTCATTGAAAGATTTATTTTGGAAATTCGGTATCAATCTTCAATGGAAAGGTATGATCCTGTAAGATACCGCGATGAAAGAAAACCTTTTCTCCCAGACAAAAAAAAAAGCAGGAATAGTGTCCACGTGGAATAACTGAGTAATAATAAAATAATTTAATAGCTTTCCAGAAATGACATGAAAGAAGCAACCATCATTTCAAGTATTACAAAAAACTCTTCATTGTGAGACTTCTGAAAAGCTAGAGCACAGTAGCTACTTAGCTTCCAGCAGCTCTGATCCTTCAAGATGCTCTTTCTACCACTGCCCCTTTTTACCTGCATACGTGCAGGAAATCAGATTATTTCTAATATAGTGACTACAGTGGGCACTGAAGGCCCCAAGTGTGAGCTTTTACAAGTTGTTTCCTTTTAGAACGTGACTATTACGTGGATAAAAAGATACCTGGAATCAAGCATAAATAAGTAGATTCTGATTCTTCATAAGCTCAAACAAGAATTCCCTTTTTAGTACAAGCCTTAAAATACAGAAAGCACAAACTCTTGTACAAGTTGTACTGAAGATCCCTTCCTTCCATGAAGACGGTTGCATTCACCTGTCATTCACACTCTTAAACTACCGTAGCAGTAAATCAAATGGAAATAAGATGAACAGTTTAAATAAAATCTTTAATTGCTTATTTACAACAAAGGCAATGACTTGGCAAATTAAAAATTATGATTTGCACTTTCCCACTAACTTCAGATACAGCAAGTACAGTCAACTATAAAATATGCAGCCTAGTGAGTAAGGCGCAATATTTACATCACACTAGTACTGCAAAAAAAAAAAAAAGCACTTAAATGAATTTACCGTGACAGCCAGAAGTTAAACATTTATCCTGTAAACGCTAACAATCCTGAAAAAGAACCTTCAGATGTCACTTAAAAGGTCAGTGCTCTAGTTTTGATAGGTTTTGGGGTTTTTTTGTCCGATTGCAAACATGCAAAAAAAGTAAAAATCTGGTAATGGGATAAAAACAATACCCCTCTGATTTTGTCAGTTTTTGCAAAATAACAGTTTGATACAAGTGTACTATTTCTTGGTCTGAAATCTAATGCTAGTAACTTCAGTATTAGACTAGCTACCTAGTTTTACCTTAGCAAAGGTCTTCTCTGGGGTGGTGGGGGGAAAGGAAAAAAAAAATAAAAAAATCAACTATTACATTTGAATCCAGGCTATACTAGAAGCATAATACAATAATCACACACACACACAAATTTATGAATACAAATTACTACAGACACATTGTCAAGATACCCTGCTTTAACAGCTTAAAAAAAACTTAAGCGTTAAAGAATTTATTGCAGCCCAAAATAAAGAAATCAGGGTTGTTTTCTACTTCCTTTGACAGCCTTTATTCCCTTCCACCCCCCATGTATTTTAAGGTAGTAACCGTTATTCTTATATTAGGAGGACAGGGAAAAAAGTCGTCAAGTGTAAAGTATTAATCCAAAACCTACCATCCTGGCTGTCTCTTCTATATGTAAAAGACATACTGCAAATTAAGTGCTACAAGGACAACAGATATGCCAACCATATGCTGTGAGCATGGCATTTTGTAGCGAGACCTGTAGGGAATGTTTTCCTTGTACAGGTTCTTTACTGATGCTCTGTAATAACTATCTTCATGAAGGGGTTTTATTTAGCAATGCAGGAAAGGGAAGAAGATGGCATCTGTACACAAGTTACCATTTCGTCCACGCTCCATTCAGCACTGGGGTAGGGAAGTTACCATCATTAAGAGGACAACCAAAGCTAATACAAACACTTCCTGCTAACTGCCCTCCCCACCTTAAATTACATTCTTGAAATTAAGTTTTTTCCATCGCTAGTAGTACTTAACGCTTCCTCTTTAGAAGAGCAGAGTATTTTTTTCAAATGTTTCTTTTGTATTAATAAAAGTCAGTGTAATTTTGACATGATGCGTTAACTGTTTAGCAGTTTAAGGAGTCAATTCTTAAATTTATGCAGAAACTTTTACAGTGTGCGTGTTTTATATTCGTGGGTACTCAAAGATACTCACAGCCATTATAGATTCAGAATTCAGATGTCAGTTACGGCCATATCCTCTTCCTGTCTACGCAGTAGCTTTTCCAAACTTCTCAGGTTTCATCACTAATGGTACATGTTAACAGAACGTGTGGCAAGTCTATAACAGATTCCTTAACACATTCAAAGAAAAGGTGAGTCTAACTTTTATTCAAAGCCTTCTCTGATAAATTGTGCTCTAGTTCGGGTGGCTCCTCAGCGTCTCGAATACCAGAAGTGTTATAAATGCCATCAACTGCAGGGGCCGTTGTTGGTGTTGTGAGAGGTGTCACAGTGTGTCCAAACCCCTGATAATGACCCATGGGTGAAGATGGCATTGAAGAAGCATCAGAAATTGGGTCTTGAGTGGATGAAGACAGCAAACTCGTATGCTCGTTTTGTTCATGATCCTCAGCAAAAAACATTTTCCTTGGCTGACCCAAAACCGTCCTTCCTAGAATTATGCCAAATGAAAATACGTTTTAATACTTCCAGCACTATACCAAGGTCTTTGAACACATCAACTCTAAAATAGGCATGTTACATTAGAAGATGAGTCTTTTTTTATAACAGTTTTACATGGGCATTGTTAGCTTTAATAAATAAAAGGATGTCTTTCCATTAAGAAAAACCACAAACCCAAAAAAACCCGCAGCCACAACAAGAGAGACATCCCTCTCTTCTACGTATCACACCTGAAACTTATCCTGAGATCCACCTATTTAAAAGAAAAATTAAAAACTAAACGTCAAATCAGTCAGGAGTACTGGAAAGAGCAAAGTACCAGATAAACCATCAAATCCTCTAGGAATGCAGCTGCCACTAATTTGGTACGGAATGTTCTCAAGGTCCTACAGAGATGGATAATAATGTAAAATGAAGCTGAAAATACATATGCTGTTAACAGATCATACAAATCTGGCTGTTACTTACCAACGTTTCGAACCTGTTCTGATATATCTGCCCTTATATCAGAAATATCCCACATTGCAAGAAAAGAGTCAAAGCACGACCCTTCTTCAGCTTCTTGAACATAAGGTTTATAGGAAAAACTGTAGTGATGCGCAATAGCAGCCAGGAACATCTCAACACAAATGATAAAATCCTGCAATGAGAGAGATACTAACTCAATAGTTAATCATTCATAGCTGAAGAAACAACTGAAAGACTGCAATTGCCTTGGGATACTGGCATCAGCTACTTTTCCACCAGAGGCAGGATATTCTGGACAGGCTTCGGAGAGCCGTAGATACTGGAATCAGTCCTTGCCTGATGGACTGACTTACTGGAAGCGGATATTCAACAAGCAGCAGCTCTACAATGAATTCTTGCAAGAAGCAACGCACAGATATCCAACAGAAGCAGTTAAACTGGGGCACATTCCTCCTGCCCAACGCACGGATATAGAAGTGTCAAGCAGAGAACTCACTTGTGGAGACTGGCTGAAACTCAGCCCAACTTAGAATAAATTCAGTACTAATCTAGCTTGTGTTAATGAAAGTGAGTATGACAAAATTTGCTTGACATCAGCTACGTCATCTTATGTATAGCCATTCCTCCTAAGAAGTAATTGTCTGCTCCTACCTGTAGGCCTGTAGCCACAGCTTCCACACTTTGCCATTCCCAGGTGTGTTTCTCAGAAATAACGCCAACTTTCACCAACAATGCAATAAGCACAGCTTGCCTATAAAGATTTTTTTTTTAATTGTTATTGTAACAGTAGTGCCAAAAAAACTTCAAACAAATCTGGTAAACAAGGCCTGTTTGTATGTGTACGTATGTATGAACATAAGAAGAATGTTACAGAAAACTTACTGTTTATATATTTAGATTTTTAAGAGGAGGAAAACAAAACCAAACAGACTTGAAAAGAGATGTCATTCATCCATGGTCCTAAAGACCAACAGAGAACCCAACCAAAGAAGAGTTTGTTGCTCCAGTTAGTTATTAGAACAAGTTGCTTCTCTTTCGGGGTATTGCTGCAGCCCACAGAGTAATGTTCAGGCAGTTAAAGGCACTCTCATTAGCAGCTATGCATGAGCAAGGTTTAAAATAGTAACTAATAGCAACTTATTCTGAAAAGGTTAAAGTATTTTTTTCTTTTAGTTTAGTTTAAAAAGTAAAAATATCATTTTTCATTTTGAAATAACTGCAAGTGAAGATTCTAAAATAAATTCTGTTCTCGAGAATCACCTTACAAAATTGCAAGTCTAAAAAACAATCTTAAGTGAAGAAGCCTGGTCTGTCCAAGGCACCCTTTTCCCCTCACAGCACTTCACCAAGATTATGGGCAGATATTTTTGAGGCCTCTAACCTCAGTAACAAATCCAGCCTTTTTAGCTATTTTATGATCCATCCTGAGAGCAAGAAGCAATAAGTAAATAATTCACTTACCAGAAAGAAACAAAAACGACCATCTTCACACAAAGGAACTTGCCAACAGGTTGGATAGGATTCAGTTCCTCACGTAGTACTTTATAAAACAGCACCAGACAATACATAGCAAACTAAAAGACAAGGAAGAAAAGCTTTATTTTGTGAGGGAGTTGTTTTACAGCATCTCTTCAGTTAAAAAATGTATCACAGTACGATACAAACTTAAGCTATCTATTTTAGAAAAGGGGCTCTGGATTTATGGAAACTTTGCCTTACTGTTTTAAAGCAGACTTTTTTTTTTTTTTGCTTGAAGTTGTATTCCTTGAATGCGTGGTATTGGCAGACAGAGATTGAGGTCATCTATCTACACACTAAAGCAAAGCACAGGAAGGTCCCATAAAATCTTTTCAATGCTAAGCACGTCTCTAGGGAAAATGGGATAAAAGGCACGTGTTCTTTCAGGCTTCTGTTAAGAACACCTGAAATGTTGCCTCTTAATGAGAGGCGAGGCAATGAATGCAATCTTCACTGCAAATCGGAATGAGTTTCCTATTAATGGCAACTGCAAACTACTGAACTAATGCATAGCCAAACCTCAGGAATTGATCTTTTCGCACCTTTTCACACACATCCTCCTAGCCTCTTGCTACTACGTTTCTTTAAGCAATCCTGTCAACCAGGACAGGCAGAAGTATCTGCTGGGACTGTTGTCACAGCAGAAAGCAGTCACAGCTCCTTCTCTAAGTCACCCATCAAACACGATGGTGGCAGTAGGAGGAGGACACCCTTTTTGGATGGGATGTCATGCTGTTCTGACTCTTGCTGCTGTTGCCAAGAGAAGAAGCTTGGAGGCTAGAAGGCTAAGCAGCAAGGAGACAGAGCTGCTGCTCTCTCCTCTTGCAATAGATCATGTGTAATATGCCCTGGGTGAAGCAGAAAATTATTCCTCTGGATTCCCAGCAAGCCACTAAATGCAATCTCTGACCTCCAAAATGAAATTTTCAAGTCTAGGGGCTGACATCTTATCCTTACCCTGACATCATCTGGCAGCTGAACCAACAAGACAAGGTTGGCAGGCCAGAATCTTAGCACTGCATGCACCATCTCCATTTTTTCCTGTCAATGTTGTTACCAGCAGCTTTGTAACACAGAATTTTTAACATAGCCACTGCCGATTTTTACAAAGGTACATGTGCTGGGAGGAAGCTACATGGGTGAGCGAAGTCGTCTCTTCTGCAGAGGGGCAAGTCCACAGCTCTAACATGCTCAGGCCATATCACTTCACCCATCACATAGTTTGGGGTAGAAAGGCAGGGCACTTAATGCTTCACGGAGCTTTGCAGTAAAAATAATAGAAGTTTTAGGTTATCTGTTTTCCTAGTATTTTGCATACATAGTATTTAACAGATAGTAACTTTAACTTACAGTGGGAAATATTCTACCCATAAGAATCACCAGACATTAACACAATTACTGTTAATAGTTCACATAAAAAGATTCACGCAATATCAACACGATGACTTAGAAGAGCAGAAAGGTGTACTCATGATACTCACTAGCTGTGACATGTTGTTAAGTATAACCAAGTAAGTCCAAGCATTGTTGAAGCTGAAGTTTCCTTCATCGTACACTCCCACGAGTTCACAAATTCTGAAAGAATTTTTAGAATTAATCACAATGTCATAAATGATCACTTTCTTGAAGTGATAAATCTTCGTTACATCGATCAACTGTTATAATCCAAAAGCTCTTTCGGTACTCAAATATGGGCACTGGGGGTCTGCACAAGAATCAATTTCCAACAGCATATGGCATAGGTTTCCACCCGTATAGTATCTTCCATAGAAGAAACTGTGTTTGAATGCAGGGTAAACATACCCCATTGCTGAATGAGTTCAACAATTAAACATCAATTATTTTTTTTTAGCTGTTTTGCTTTTAACTGTTAGAACACATACAGCTAATATAAACATTTACGTGGATATTCTTGGTGAGTAGCAACTTCTTCCACAGTCCCACAGAATTAACAGTAATGACCATCAATACAAAGTTCATGAAATTAAGCTTTCAGCGTGAACATGCATAACTGCCTGCTATTCCTTTACAGCAACAGGTTATATGATATGTATGAAGGCACACGGTCAAGCTTGTCACATGCAAAGTTTTATAAAGTTAAAAAAGTTACATGAAACCTGACTTTAAAAGTATGCTATTGTTGAAGCCAATGAGAAAAGGGGAAAGGAGGAAAAAAGGCTCTAAAAATTAAGAGATCGTAAAAATGTCTTTCCCACATAAACAGTGCTTCACATTCTCTCCCACTGCTTTCAGCAGCGGGCATTAAGTATTTACTATTTCAATTCTGCAAACAGTGATTTGCTATAGAGAATTCATAAAGAAATCACAGGTTGATTCAAATTGCCAGGACCCATTTAGCACATAGCACGAACAGTCTGCTTTCAAACTGCCTTGATTCAATACAAAGGGCATGAAAATTCTTTCCAATGTAACTCAAAATTACATCCTGAAGATCATTATCAATTATTTATGGGCATACTTACAAAGCAATAATGGTAGTAAATGGTCTGACAACAGTGTACTGCAAAACACCCAGTTTACATCTAAATAATAAAACTCTGCAAGAGAAACACAAAATTCATTGTACAAGAATTTAAAGACAATTCACTTATGGAAGTTTCCTGTTCTCAGTAGTTCCGATAAACTGAATTTTTATTTCACAGTAATTTCAACTTCTGCTTCCAGGACTTCAGTTTTTACAGTTCATACTGTGTATATATGCAATACACAAAATACCTAGACTTTTATAGATACATAACAGGAAATACTTAATGATTCAGTTCTTTTAGCCATGGAAAGGTTCCAGCTGGGCTAAATAAAGATAATGCAATCTTCACTGCGTTTGAAGATGTTTAAGAATGACTTACATTCATAGTTTGTCTTTAACATTTTAAATAGCTTTATTAAAATCTCTTAAGAGAGATGCTTATCAGATTAAGCGTGCAGGAACAAACAGTTCACAGGCATATGGCCTTTTGTCCTTCACCTGTAGAAGTAAAAGCAATAGCCTATCTGGTCTACCAGTGATTCTACATGAGGTTTTTGGCAAATATTGTATGATAGGAAAGGAAACAAATTCAAGGAGACCTTTTTCCAATATTTTTCAAAAATAAGGAATTTTCCTTCAGCACCACTTGAGTCAATGTATGTTAGTAACTAAGTGCGATTTATAGGATGTTTTACAGCTAGATGAAAACGTGTTCACAGCTGCTTCCAGTAGAGGTTCATAGTGGATAAACAAAATGTGTGCAAACCATAAACTGACTCTGACAAGCCACAACAGTTATACTACTAAGTATGAAAACAAAGTATTTGTATCTGATTACACTGCTTAAAATTTTAAGATGTCATCATATACTCACTCTCCCATAGCCCACGATGGACAACAACAGAGAGGCGGCAGATGTCTCTGCTGATCTTTTGCTTCTATTATTAATACGAGGTTTGGATACCGGTTGGTTAGATAATTTGAAAGAAAAACCATAAAATTATAGATGACATAAGCTTCATAGCATTCTCGACATGTATCCACATATATTGCAATGTTGGGGTATTTCAAAGCTATCCACTGTAAGAAGAGAGGTACACAAAAGGTTACATGCAAGAAAGACAAAAGTGATTCCAATGACAACACTGGCTGGCTAGTTCAGCAAGCAATACTTCATTAGATAGCAGGCACTAATTAAACAGGGCTTGAAGCATTTGGCTAATGAGAGCATGAACGCTACAGCTAGAAAATATTCTGTGAAAATGCAAGTAGAATTTCAGATCGCATCTCTGCTGCTTCAAATGCAAGCGTGCCTAAAGCACTGCACGAGAGATGCTCTGTATCTTTGACCACACAATTCAGTCCTTAACTTAAAAGTAACAAAGGAGATGGTTCCTTACACATAACCTACTCCTGTTAGGAGGGGACAAGATTGAACTGTTTCCTGAAATTCATATATTCATTGTTAGTATGTGTTTGAGAACTAAGTCTTTAGTCCCTCAGTATAAAGTTGATTTATTTTGGTATCTAATGGGTAAATGTTTGTTCTGGCATGTTTGCAAAATATAGAAGGCAGCAGCAGATCAGCCTTAAAGTGGTAGTCATCCCTCTAAACGAGAATTTCAGACAGAAAAGTGATTTTTTTTTTTTTTTTTTTGCAAAACTGTGGTTATGGAGCTGTCAGAGCTTTCAGTTTTTGATTTTGAGTATCACACTGCTGTTGCACTGTTTAGTGCATCCTGCCCTACTGTTTTTTTTGTTTTGTTTTGTGGGTTGTTTTTTCTTTGGGAGTGGGGAAGGGGTTAAATAGAGGCGGATCTTTTGAGTTTACTTTGCTTCCCTAGGTTGTAATAGAGCAAATGCTGTGCCTTCTCTGACCTTCTTATTAGAACTACAGGAAAATGCTTCACATCCTCATCGTAGTTAAGAAATACTAGAGATAACAGATGCTGCAACACTTTTGTGGAAGATGTAATACAGCATCTAATAGACTGAGAAAACAGTATTTGAATCTGAGAAGAGAACTTTAAATGCAGCTCAGATTAAGCAGTCTAGCAGGATACCACATATGCAGCAAAGACCATAAGATCCAGGAGTCTATGGAAGATTTCTGTATGTCAGAAACATCCCTGAATGCCTGGCTAGAGCTCACGTAATTAGCAGGTAGTTTTTCTTCTAAGGGAAAATTCTATACTTGAAATTGAAATATCAACCTGAGGTAATTGATATTCCCCATAGGAAACAGATAGCCTTGTTTTCTTCCCCACTCTCCTTCACTCTCAGATACTCTAAATCCCAGTCCTTCAAAAAAATAAAAAAAATAAAAAAGAGGCGGGGAGAAAACATACATACATAAGGATGACACTCCATAAACACTCAAGAGATGGGAGAAAAATCAAAGGAAAAGTTCCTGGAAAGCTGTCTCTTATGGTGGAAACAGAAGCATTTGCAATGTCAAGAGATGATGACAACATGTAAACACACATCCTGTACAGTCCACAGGTTTAGTATGTTGCTTAGCTCTGGCTGAAATCATGTCTACAGGCGACTTATTACCATGAACCATATCTGGTATGGCAAATAGAATCTATTGCATAAAAGCATTCAGAAGTGGATTTTTTGTGGGATATTACCCTTTGCCTCCTGAAGCAAAAAGGATGAATTTTAGCACTAAGCATAACTCAGGAAAGAATTTTAGTTCTAAGCTTAACTGGTAAGGCACTGAATTTTGAGACAGTACTTGGATCTGTCTGGTTTCCAGTTCAGCCGTTACTGAAGATGGAAGGACCAAATGCAAGCTCTTGTCGTACCCCTTTCCACATCTGTCATAAAGGATACTGAAGGTTAAAAAGGGTTAGCAAAAGTGATCCCACAAGCTCCACAAGAAGAATGTAATATCGCTAGAACTATGTTTCTGATGTATTCCATTAATAGGAATGACCAGAAGTTTCTAGGACTACGACTCTCCATGCAGCGTATTTTCTGCTAACTGTGACACTTTTCCCTCACTCCCACAGCAAACAGAATTTTATCGAGCTGTTAACAGTAAGAGAACACTTACACTGTCTAAACTGTAAATCGGCACCATCCATAGAATCCTGTTACAATAACAAAAGAACATTTAATATTACTAGAAGTATTTTTAGTCTGAATTAAATTCAACATTTGTAGCACAGATAAAATATGAAATGTTACCTTATTATTGGCTTCTGTAATTCAGGTTGAGTATAATGGACTAAGTGTTGCAGTATTCCCCAGAGAGATATCGGTATAGTCATTAGTAGAAATATCCCAGCAATAAACCACGCCTTGGTATGAATTCCAACCTTGCAAAGAAAAAGAAGAATGCAAGATCAAAGTTTCAGTACTAATACTTTAAAGTTTTACTAGTATAGCAAGAAAAATAATTTATCTTTCTTTTTCTATACCGTGAGTAAAGTTTTAAGATGGATATTAAGTTTATCCCAATAATAAGTTTGGTTTTTCTAACTCTCCCTTCCAAACATACAAAATCCTAAAGTCTCCCTTGCAATCTGTTGATGTGGCTTAGAGTAAAACTTAAAAATTCAAAAGAAAAATATGAGGAATCTTCCAGAACCAAACAAAAACGATCACCAATAAACACAAAACGTTCTACAAAAACACCGTAATGCTCCCTATTTAATCTACTGAGAGCCACAACAGATTCCTTGCTTTTGGTCTGGAACTTATCTCAGTTCAGTGCTTCATTACAAAGTTTCTGAAAGATTGTGGATTTAAAGTATTCTTAGCTTTAAAACAAAGTTCCAACTAGTAATCTATTTCAACTAGTTTCATTTAACAATCTGAAATAGATATGCATTTATATATATGTATGGCTACAACTTTAAAACAAAGTTCTCTGAAAAATAACTATATTAATAACCCTAAGTACCCAAAACTGGGAAACATAGTAGACTCTTCTCAAACAGGTTTTTTTTTGTTGAAAATGTCTTCTTTGATCCCCTACTGTACATGAACATCCCTCATCTTCTGTTGCTTTACAGGTCAAAGATCCTTTCTGAGTAGTTTCTCTACCAGTATCGGATTTAATGATTTTGAAATTTCAGATACCACTTTGATATAAACATCCATTATGCTAAACATGTGAAAGCATCAGAACAGGGTTTCAAAATAGGAAACTTAAAATACACTTAACACAGATTTTACTGTCATTAAGTGCTTAAGATTATACCATGAAAAAGGTTACCTCCAGTAGAACAAGACTGTATTAAATTGGACAATATATTTTTTAAGGTTACAATTTTACCTTTTGTTAGAAAAGTAATACTATCACATGTATGCGTAATTCATGCACCACTGTTACGAGATACTACAGTATGTCACACCACCACGGACATACCACCAGCACGGAAAAGAAGCTTCTCTACTACTATCTCAACAGACCGGGCAGAACTACCTGAAACATTTTAAGCTGAAAGAAGGGAGTTTTAGATTAGATACCAGGAAGAAATTCTTTCCTGTGAGGGTGGTGAGGCACTGGAACAGGTTGCCCAGAGAAATCATGGATGCCCCATCCCTGGAAGTGTTCAAGGCCAGGCTGGATGGGGCTTTGAGTAACCTGGTCTAGGGGAAGGTGTCCCTGCCCATGCAACTAGATGATCTTGCAGGTTCCTTCCAGCCTAAATCGTTCTATGATTCTATGAACGCTCGTATTACCACAAAGTGTCAAAACATAAGTTCTGGACAGGGCAGCGGCAGAGGTCCAAGGTCCAGCCGTGCCCCTACAGAGACCGACTCCAATTTGTCCAGCATCGCATCAACTGTTAAAACACCGACTACCACTGAACCGGAAGGAGAAAGCAATCCTGTCCCGTTCCATCTTGCTCCGTTCGCGCTGCAACAGCCCCATAAACGCCCGCAGCCGCACGGCGGAACCCCTCCGCCCTCTCCTCTCCTCGCCAGGTCTTTGCCCGGGGCTGAAGGCCGCAGCCGCCCCGGGTGGGCCCGGGCTGACAGTGTTACCCCCCCGCCGCAGCCCGTCGCTCACCTCCAGCTTCTGCAGCTCCCAGACGCAGAGCGGCACCACCACCAGCAGCCCCACGATGTACAGCAGCACAACCAGCGGCCGGATCCACCGCCGCCAGTTCCCGCAGGTGCACGGCATGGCGGCGGCGAGGCCGGCCCCAGCGGCACCGGCACCGAGGCTCCTCACGCACCACCCCGGGGCCCGCCGCGCCTCAGCGGGCCGGCGCCGGGCCCGCCGGCGTCCGCATCACCGGCGGGGCCGCCCGCACGCCCGGCCGGCTCCACATCAGCCTCCGGCTCGGCTCGGTGCCCCACTGCCCCCCTCAGAGCCCGGCCGCTCCCGAGCCCGGCCGGCCCTGGTCCAGCCCTGCCCGGCCCGGCCCGGCCCGGCTCGGCTCGGCTCGGCTCGGCTCGGCACCGCCCCGCGCACACACACACACCCCCCGCGGCACTTCCGCCCCACCCTTCAGCCGCCGCGTCGATTGGCTGCCCGCCCTGCCTATCGCGGCTTGCCCCGCCCCAGGGCGGGCCGGCGCCTGGGACAATGGGCCGGTAACGCCGTGGCCGTGCCCTCCCCGGAAGGGTGGTCTGGTGGTCTCTTCCGCCTGTCCTCCCCCGCCCCCCCCCCCCCCCCCCCCCCCCCCCCCGCCATCCCCTGGCAGTGGTCCGTCCCGCGCCGGGGAGGGGTTGGCGGGTAAGCTCGGGCTCGAGGGCACCGTTACTTCGTCTGAGGTAACGGCCGTGCGCGCGCCCGGCCGTTAGTCGCCCTTCAGTTCGGCGGCTCTCCCCGAGCTGTGCCCTGCTGACGGCGGAGGGAGAAGCCTCCCCCGCACGCACACACACCTCCTTCCCGGCGAAAGTAATTAATTAACGAGCGGTTGAGGAAAGAGGCAGGTGGCCTTTCCCCAGGCACCACAGCGTGCGCGGGTAGCGGGTGCGCCTCACGGCGGAGGAGCGCGGAAACACGGGGTCACGCACCAGGCCTGTGGATGCCCGTGAGAGCCGGAGCTAATGGGATTAACGTTAGGAAGCGCGCGGACGGGCAGAAGTGACAGGATTTTAAGTTAAGAGATTGTAACAACTTCACGGCTGGACAAAGCATCTGTAAACAGGGTCCTGTCTAAAACGCCTGTATGGATGCTCACCTGAGAGCAGGACGGAGTGAGCAGTCTGGTGTAGAGAGGTACTTAACAATTCCAAGAATGGATGACAGGTTGTGACGTGAAGACTCCAGTGGGCATATGAATAATGCAAAATATATATTAAATTTCAAGTATTTGCTGGACATTTTTTTTTTTTTTTGCTGTAGAAGTGCCCTGTAAAAACTGCAAAAATGCCAGTGAACTCCACAACTCCGCTAACGAAACAGAGGACCTCAGGTGCTGAACTAAATTAGGACCATTAGTGATACTCTGCCAAATATCCAAGGAACTGCAGCTGTAAATTTTTGGAAGGAGGCAAATGCAGATTTCAGTTTGAGGTGTGACAGAGAAGTGTATGCTGGAAGAAACCCCGTAGAATAAGAGGTACTAAGGAACACTGGCTGGGGTCTGTCTCTTTTTTCTCTCTCTAGCTAAATTCCTGACCTTTTTTTTTGTTCCTTTTTTTTTTTTTTCTCTGCATTGCAATTGTTTGCGCAGGCTTTCCACTATTAAGTTACCAGTGGTGCAGGCTTTTATTCAAAGAATGAAGCTACATGTTTTTTTGAATTGCTGTCTCTGTATTGTGGAAGTGTATGCGCATTCATTGAATGTATGCACAGTGAATAGACATTTCCTACTCAGTAAATTGCAAAACCCCAAAACTTGTCAGATTGCGTATCCCAGAATTGACATAATCAGCAGCGTGAGGCCAGATTCCTGTTTGGGAGATCTTTTTTCGTACTTCACATACTGCAATGATGTGGCATCTAATAGTGCACAGGGCTATATGTGTGGATGAGGCAGCAGCTCATCTCAGATGGAAGTGTTCAGTTGTCCAGCTACTATGAAGTGCAACTCTTCCCTGTCTCCTCCAAGGAAACGTCAATGAGGCTGAACTCAGTTGAACTATACAGGCTTAGCCAGAGACCGAGATTGTGATAATGGGTTGTTAAATTTTCCTTTTCCATCCAATGGCTTAGGAGGCAAAGCAACCTCAGGTATTATGGGTATCCTCAGTAACTGGTAGGTTCCCCTACAAGTGAGGGAGGGTTATAAGGCCCTTCCTAGTAGCTGATGTGTTTTGGAGTTAGTATGAGAATAATGTTGTTGATAGGTAATGCTTGTATTGTCGAGGACTTTTTCAGCTTCCCATAGAAGCTGAGAGGGAGCATAGACAGGACACCCTGGCCAAAGGAATGTTGTGTATCACAGATGTCGTGCTCAGTATATAAATGGGGGTTGGCCAGGGGGCAGGAATCCATGATCACTGCTCAGGATGGGCTGGGCAACCGATCGTCGAGTGGTGAGCAATTGTATTGCATCACTCATTTTGTATATTCTTTTATCATTATTACTATTCTTTTCCATTACCGTTCTATTAAACTGTCTTTACCTCAACCCACAAGGTTGAGATAATAAAAAGGTTTCCTTTTTTTTGGATTCTCTTCCCCATCCCACTGGGGAGTGGAGTGAGTGAGTGAGGACTGCGTGGTCCTGGTTGCCAGTTAGGGTTAAACCACGACACCATGCTAAGTAAAAATTCTGATACCTCAGTTGCCATTTCTGCCATTTCCTACCAATCAGTGAAATAGCTATAAATTAAATTTTCAAGTTTAAGGATAAGAAACATTTTAAGGGAACGGAAAGATCATCTCTGTGTTACAGATATAATAAAAATTCAGCGGAGCTAAGTGATTTGCTTGAGGTTATGGCAGACTTGTGAACAGAATCTCTTTCACTGATACTGGCACTAAAGAATGGTTCTTCCTATACTGTTCTGAGCTGAAATACTACATTTCTATATTGTATTAGCAAGTCAGTATTAAGGTGCCTATTCTGTTCACCTTTGTTCTTTGTATGTAACCCATTCTTGGCAAGATGGTACAAGAAGTAGGATAATTAGAAGCTACCAAGCTCAGTCAATAATAGAAAGAACTATGTCAATATAAGTACTTTCCTGAAACATGTAACACACACAAGCCCAAATGTTTCCAACGTTTCCAGAAAAGTAGACAACACAAACGCATGAGGACTAGAAATAACTACGATGGTAACTTATCCATAATTAATATATCCAAAATGACAGAAAATATTTTACATCATTAATGAATAAACACAATATTATTTTTTTTTTAAGGTCAGGAATTATTTTAATTCCCCCTGTACTTTAGTTCACTGAAGGCCAGGCACTGATTTCGTTTTAGTGGGTTTTTTTATACTTCCCTAAGAATATCAAGCTGCAAGCTAACTTCTTAGTGATGCTTTTGATACTCGTTCTTGCATCATTTGTAGGACTCTTAGGGTTTCTTCAGCACTTGCTGGCCTAAAAAAAAAAAATCACTGGGAACTTAAACACAGACTTAAAATCATTGTTTTGAGCTTATCCAGTCCTTTTCTGTCTACTGGTGTTTTGTGTGCTTGCCTCAGGTTCCAAAGTAGGCATCTTTTGCCAGAACAAGTCTGGTCTCTTTACAGTTAGATTTTTTAGAAAGCAAAGCTTAACACAGTTGTGTCATATTGTTGCTGGCTTGACTTCCCCTCTAGTGAACTTGAATCTTTTGGCCAGTTTCAGCCCAATCTGAATCAAGGGTCAATGTCCCAACCTACAAAATATGTTCTTTTAAGTTTTGTGAAGGCTGGTAAACTAACGCTTATCTTTACCCTCCTGAAGGAAAGGAACCTCACGTTACTCGTACTGCTTATCGCAAGCATACTGGCTGGCCAGTCACTGTAGATTGGTTTTAATTAATATTTCATTAGAATACCGTTGGACTAGAAACCCTAATAAATCTTTACAACCCTGCTGTCTTTGATTTCCTGTGATGCTCTAGAGGACTGATACACTAGTCTCAATCTATGGAAGAAAGGTAATAAGGTTATTAAATTGGATACTCTTTTCCAGTGGCAGTTCTTATGTAAAGCCATATTGTAAAAATGTAAGTAAATATAAATCCTGAAAAAAGGTTAAAGGAAGGCATTTCTGCAAATAGGTTGTTCTGAATACTCTCAGAAAGTTTTCCTACAAAACAAATAAAAAGTGGAGTGCTTTTTTACCATAAATCTGAGGGTTTAGGGTATTTTAACAGTCTAAAGGGAAAGCAGGTTTTCCACCAATTCAAGTCAAAATACGTGAGTGAGTAATGCTCAAACAACTTTGGAAAATGCCATCACTAATTATAAATGTACATAAAAGTATCTTTCATAGGAGAGGTGAAGCAATCATTCTGTTCTACTTAGCACTGGTAAGGGCTTAACTGGAAAACTGCATGATGTTAAAAAAAAAGGAAATCTGTGTCTGCTGAGAAGCAACAAGCACGGTCAGAAGTTAAAAATGCAGAAACTTTCAGGAAAGACTAAAATAACTGTGTTTAGAGAAGGCTTAAAGGAAACATGATAAATGTGTAAATATTTGCTACAAAGATAAGAATTATATTCTGTTATTTTTGATGTAGATAGCGCAAGTGTGCTGAAACTGGCGAGAGGAATTGTGTATACGTAAGCACTGAAATAGATTAGTTTCAGTGATCTCCACCATTGAAGGTTCTTATTGGGAATCTTCCACTTCCATGTCCCAGAAATGATTCTGAGTTTTGATTACAAGAGGAACTGGTCTGATCTGTCAGGTTCTAGTCTTCTGTTGGGAAATCATTTGTTAGGAAATTGCCTTTTTCACTATTCCTTTCTTTTAAGAGATCCAAGGGCATGTTCTGTCTTTGTTGTGTCAAGCTTCCATTGTCAAGAACCAATTCTTCTTCTAAAATAACTTCATAGACCAAAATGATTTTATAACAGAAATGAATATGAGTTAATAACAATATGGCTCTCAAAATGCAGCATTCTTGTGAGCTGATAGTTATAAATATTCTTGTTCCTTAGTCATGTTTCAGTAATACAGGAAACAACTGTATGAAATTTCATCCTCACACATAGATCCATGTTCATGAATGTATTATTTTTCAAAGTATTGTGCAGCGAAAAAGTCGTAGTTGACACATAAGAGAAGGGAATGTTTTCTGAAGTGTTGTATGCGTTGTCAGTGAACTAGCACCACTGTGTGGGACAAATTCCATCTCCAGAACACACACAAGCTTCCTTGTTTTCAGCAAGAGGCTACATGTGAAATAACACTAAAAACCAAACCGACAGAGTTCATCTTCACTAACTGTTAAGGCTTCTAATATTAGAGAAAAGAGTAACAAAGCTAGTCCCCAGAACTTGGAGATAACAGCAGTACTAGCATCATTCTCCATTACTGGAAAGACTGATGTGAATTATTGTTGATGTCAATCATTATGTACATTCTGCTCTCATGAATTTCAAATTTATTTAGAAGAGAATTATGTCAAAACATAATAAACTGGGATTATTCCTTAGTATATGGAACCCAATAAATAATTTACTAAATTAAAATGGCAAGGAAAATAGACTATTTTATAATTGCAGTTGGAAAAATATGTGGTATATATTATTCATGAATTATATTTTTATTTATATGCCATTACTTCTATAGGTTTCCTCGTTTTTACTTCTTACTTTGTATTATGCACATGTAGATCCTTAGTGATAAGTGGGCTGTCCATCTTGCCTGATCAGAATTTCACTGTGGGGTGGACAGTAAGGATTAAACTCATATTCTCATACAGCGAAAATCACAGATTTCCCCTCTGGTGTTATGGTGGTATTACTGTCAGCTCTTTGAGGTGCACATCCAACAGTATACAGCTGATTAGTTCACGCTCCACTCTGGTGCTTACTCACACCGGCAACCTTTCTAGTGCATTTTTGTTTCATTTTATTAAAACTTAATGAGAGTTTAAAACTCAATTTAATTTCCTTTTCTCTTTCCATCATCAATTTTCTGTCCCAGGGCTGTCATCAGTTCTAAGAAATTGATTTTGTTATGGAAATGCTGCCGTCACATTCTGATGACTTCCTTGTTTCTTTTGTGGATGATGGTTGAAGGGAATGGTTGTTGTTCGGATCCAGAAGCATCTGTAACTAGCAGTTTGGATGGTAACTTAAGAGGCGGCTTCTTTGTTTTCATGTTTACTCAGACTTTTGCATGTTAGCTAACTGGGGACTTGTTAGCTACCTACTACCACTAGGCTGTTTGGCATTTTAAAACATGAGCTCCTGTTGCAGTGAATGGAGTTAATGGACATCTGTCTTTTGCTTGGCAAAGCACTGATAGAGTTTTGTTCATTTATTTTATGTATGATGCCTCAAAATACATTAATCAATGTAACAGTAGGTGCTGTGTAAAAGGAAGTAGTGAATATGAAATAATCAAGTGTAAATAACCCTCATACACAATTCCTCAGAAGGCTACGTCTATCGTTCCTGTGAAAGAATGGAAAGAACACATGCCAAATGTTTGGAAATTCAGCAAGATTATTACGAAGTCTTCTTGCCACTTGGTTCTCAAAGGAAGGATCTCCCTGTAGAATTCTGTAATACAAAAACCTTTCCAAAATTTTATCAGATATGACTTGCAGTAAAGAACAAACAGCATTTCGATTCAGTTTTAACTGAGCCAGTATACCTCTTTTCTAAAAGTCTGTGCTCCAGATGAAGGACAAATTAAAATTAACAGATTTTTTGGGGTGTTTTCTGTAACAAAGAGGACTATTTGGTATGATTTGTTGAGGAAGTACTTATTTAATGTGAGAGTGACTGAGCACTGGAAGAGGTTGCTCAGAGGGATTGTGGAGTCTCCATCTCTGGAGATACTCAAGACCTAACTGGACATGGTCCTGGGCAACCGCCTCTAGGTAGCCCTGCTTGAGCAGGGGAGTTGGACAAGATGCACTCCATATGTCCCTTCCAACCTCAGCCATTATGTTTATGGCATTCATGGGAATAAAATAGATGCCAGAATAATATGGTGACATAATATGGTGGAAAAGATGCTGCTCAACACCTCCTCTATCACAATTTTTTTTAACTCTGACAAAGGTCATATAAAAAAATTACTCCCATACCCCATCACCTGTGAAGAAAGAAAACCATCACCATGGACCATGACCAGAGGTCCCTTCTGACCACAACTTGTTTCATTAAGCATAAAAGTATATTTATAGTAAATAGCATTACCTGCAAATCTTTTATCCTTTACCTGATACGTGCCTTTCTGTTGAGAAGTTAGCAGATTTTTATTGAGAACTCCCTTTGTTACTGTTGAGGTTTTGTTTATAACAAGGATTCCTGAACTCTGGTACGTAAATTATTCCAGGAAATGATCTGACCTGGTAGAGAAGCAGGCAGTACTCTTGCTTAGGTTGTACCTGCTGTTACAGCCACTGTCAGTGCTCATTGAGAAAATGTTTGTGATCTGTGATCAGAAAAACACCCTGTCATCTCTTACCTTGCAGCTACAGCTTTAAAACACAATATACATGCCCATCTCGGGTTGTTAACGGAGTTTCGACTGCTGGAACCTCGCTTTTCTTTCACTCTCCTTCTTAGGAGAGAATTATGTGGGACCTGCCTATGCTCCTCAGCATTATAGGGAAGGATGGACTCGCCTGTAGGTGGCGCACAGGGACTATTTCTGGGCAAGTTTTCATCTCAGCCAAATTGAGACATTAACGTTGTCAGTAACATATGTATTGAACATGAGTCAGGCAGGAGACCATGAAGCTAAACTAAAAACTGGGGGTCCTTTTAACTGAGTTCTGATTTTTGAGCCTTTGGAAAACTCATATATTAGTAGCAGAAAAATGTGTTTCTCCCATATAATATGATTTTAAATATCTTAACCATGAACAAAATACCAAAAATGTATCAGGCATTAAAATTACCCTATAATAACTGAAACTGATTGAAGAAGGGGAAAGAAATATGTGAACCCAAATATGAGAGAAGGACAACATGGGAGGGTCAATTGGAATGGAATAGAATAGAATAGAATAGATTTCAGGTGGAAGGGACCTACAATGATAATCTAGTCCAACTGCCTGACCACTTCAGGGCTGACAAAAAGTTAAAGCATGTTACTAGGGACATTGCCCAAATGCCTCTTAAACAGTGACAGACTTGGGGCATTGACCACCTCTCTAGGAAGCCTGTTCCAGTGTTTGACCACCCTCTCAGTAAAGAAATGCTTCCTAATGTCCAGTCTAAACCTTCCCTGGCAGAGCTTTGAACCATTCCCACATGTCCTGTCACTGGATCCCAGGGAGAGATCAGCACCTCCCTCTCCACTTCCCCTCCTCAGGAAGCTGTAGAGAGCAATGAGGTCACCCCTCAGCTTCCTTTTCCCCAAACTAGACAAGCCTAAAGTCCTGAGCCACTCCTCATAGGACATTCCTTCCAGCCTTTTCACCAGCAGTTCAGCCTATAAAGCCTGTCAGGGATACAGTACTCCATTTACAGATCTGTTCCTTTAAGAGACAAACATGTTACCTGATATTTCTTATTGAGAAGATATACATTAAAAATATGATAATATCGGAGAGTGCGAAATACACTGAAAGGTTTTGCAGCTATGCAAAATTGTGAACTTACCTGAGGAAAAATATCTTCAAGATTTTCCATATAGGCATTCCATATTTCATAGCTCTCCACATAAGAAGTCATTTAAAAATCTCTAAATGGTGTTGTTACAAAATGTTGTTTTAACACCGTTAAGCAACATTTTATTTCTATTTTCTCTTGATTGCTGCCTGCTTCAACAGACAGCTATCTGATTGTGCTGCATACTTGACTGGCAAAAAACACATTAAAATGCTGTAATAGATGCATTTTTGATGACTAAATTTATAGTTTTATTAACTAGCTAAGGACTTAGTAATGTGTATAGCCCTTTAGTCATATTTCCTAGATAAAGCTGCACAGATGAAACTGAAGTAAAACCAGAGATGTTGTTTTATCCTATTGGAAAATGAAAACAAAAGGACAAACTGCACTAGTGTTCATTTTATGTTCTGCCTAAAAATAGCTAAAATGATGCATAGTCAGAAGCATGTTCTTGTTTAAAAGATGTATAGAACCAATTTTAAAATATTCCATGTTCCTGAATTATCTCAGTTTTATTAATTGAAGCTTCTTTCCAAAATCCCAACTTCATTCTTAGTTGTTCCATAAAGGAAAAGAAGAAAAGTGCATGCATTGAAGGATACCGGGAGAGTATTTATGCAGCTACGACTGAGGTGTTGTGTAAACCAAATATCATGGAATAGTGTGAGTAACCACTAGGATGTGCTGTCGGCCTGAAATTGAAGCCCTGGTATTTACGACACTGAAGTTTCAAAATTCTCAAGTGTGGTGTAAACGTAAAACCCTTGTATTCTCATTTCGAGATTTCAGAAAAGAAGTACAAAATATAGGTTTTTGCAAGGGAAAGAATGGTGTATTTGAATGATAGGAAAATTTTCCTATCATGCTAATATCCTTAGCAGTCATACTTGAAGTGAGAGTCGACTAAAGGAATGTCACAAACATGACCATATTCAATTTATTGAATATCTAACATTAGAACTGATATTGCTGGAAATTATGCGTATTGTTTCAAGGTGTGGTCTCTGTGGTGAGACCTTATGTGCAATACATGCAACATCTTTGCACAAAAATAATTAATTGTGTTCTATAACAAAATACTTGTGCTCTTGGTCTTCTGTTGCTTGTTGTAAATGTAAACATGTATCAAACAGTGCTCAACTAAGATTTGTGGATTTAAACTGATATAGTGAACTGCTGTTTGTAAAGCTATGTTTATCAAGATGTAGAGTTCTGAAAACTCTACATGGTTGTTAAAGTTTGCAATTTGTCAGTTCAGTAATACTTAAGTGTTTTATCAGTTTTGGTACTTTAGCCTAGAAATGGTTTACTGTGTTAGGATTTTCCAGCACTTGCTACTTTATAGTGGGTAACGTACTCTTAAATTGGGTGTGTAGAAAGTAGATCGATAAGCCATGCAAGTGAATTTACGGATGGATCTGTTTTAACTGTTCAAGCCAAGAATATGATGCGTAGGGGTTGGTAGCTGGCAATCCTTTCAAGCCAGCAATAATTCTTGCAGGCATCCAGAATTACAGAAGTCCTTCAGCAAGGAAGGGAGAAAGAATCCTACTTTGGGGTTTTTTTGTTTATTTTTTCTGGATTTTCCATCTTAAAAAATATAGCATGAGCATAAAATGTTAAAGATCCCTAAAATACTTCAATATTTATGTATTACGGGCAATGCTGTTACTGGTAGTGATTAAGTGATCTAATAAGCCTTTTCTTTAATTTGAGCGATTGTCTAACTGATGCACCAAGCTTGCATAATATTCAATATAGTGTTTCCAATCATTCCTTCTAACACCACTCAAAAACTGAGGTTTACTACAGATAAGTTTTGATCATACTTTCTCAGTTATTTACCTCTCAGTGTTGTTAATAGTCTACCAGGATTGAAAGGTAATGCTGCAAAGTTTTTTGTATTCTTTGGAAAAAAACCCCACAACGTAGACCACTTTAAAAGAAAAAGTCCATGGTCAATTAAAACATGTCAGCATAACAACTCTTGCTTCTGAAGAGCAAGATTTTATCTCTTTTCTTTCTTCTGAGAGGCATGAACTGAGCTCTAGTCTGAGAGCCAGGAATTCCTCCATTCTAATTCTGATACTGACTCAGTTGTAGCCTACGGCAATTTATCACATTTTTTTATATATGTAAAATGGAAATATTTGTCCAGGGGCAATATGAAGATTAATTACTTAATATTTATAAATCGTTCTGAAAATCAGCATTACACAGATATTATGATTATTTCTGAGCAGTTGATTCTAACCTGGGATGAGGTCCAGAAAAGGACATAAACACCTGATGCTCAAGTAGGTGGAATTTAGATGCCTTGGGTCAAAATTGCAGACCTAAAAGTGTTTACGCATCTATCACGTAACCCTGGAGGTACCTAAGTTTGATTGGAAGCTCAAGCATTTTTTATTATGAGACGCATAACATACTTCAGCGGTGCTTATTCATGTTCTCAAAGGTACTTAAGCTGTAACAGGACTGAGCAGCCTAGTAATTAACTCAGGCTAATGCCCAGTAGGTGTCCAGAAATGAAACATTCCTCTGCATGTCTCCTTGGAGAGTTCAATCCAGTAGGTGAGCTCTGAAAATGCTTACTAGGCCAGGACCTTGCAGCAACAGCTGGCCCCACAGTGGAAAAATCTGTTTCCCTTCAGACTGTAGCTCAGTCCTTAGAACAGACAGAAATGTGGATGAGATCCAGGTTCAATTCCCTTGTTTGTCTGAAAGGACTGAACCGCTCCTTTGGACCATGCTTTAGTCAGCAGGCAACAGACTTTTTAGAATGTAGGAAGGATTCTCCCATCTTCAATTTCACTTTCCAGAGAAGATATTCACTATTCACCGTCAGCATTTAAATCTTGCAGTTATGGCACATTGGTGAGAAAGAGGATCTGTTGTCAAATTTTACAGAAAATAGAGAAATGATCAGACCTGGATAAGTACAAAAATAGTTGTAGGAGCTGGGATTAGAACCTAGGGCAGAGAGCTCTTCAGTGAGTGCCTGCTTGTATTAATCTGCTCCCTATACAACATGATGACTTTTGTAGGTGTACCAAATCCAAAACCTCTCCTTCATGCATTGTATAAAGACTAAACTCTGGATTTAATTATGCAAGCCAGGAAGATGAAAATCAGGTGGTGTAATACTTAGGAGTGCAGTGCTTTGTCTTTTTTGAGATCTGTCCTAGGTTCAGCAATAGGGATCTGTCAGATACGATAGAACAATCTCTCTCCCTTTCTCTCTTGCTTTCTTTCTCTATTTCTCTCCATGCTTGTGGTCAGTTCTTAAAATTGACCAGATAAGAAACACAGTCTGACTCTGATCTTTTTCTTCAGAAGTCAAAAGGAAAAATCCTTGTGATGTTAATGAAATGAGAATTGGGCTCCAAGTATTAATTGAAGAAGAAATCTTCTTAGAAGTTTCTTGTACAGTACCTGTTATACCTAAACCTCATGCATTTCTGCTGTGATTTGTCAAAGCTGCTATTTCTGCCAAGTCAGTACTTGTCGTAATACTTCAAAATAAATTAATTAAAAAGAATTTTATAGTGATTTAAATTCAAATGCTCTGAGATGTTGTCTGTTAAATGGCTGAAAATACTGCTAATATGGAGAAAAAAGAAAAGTAAGCAGGCTTTTTTTTTCCAGAATACATGCATGGTTTTGCTTTTAGCCTTGCATGGATATGTTTAGCAAAAAGATTTGTAACATCTTGTGCATATGACTAGGCCATCATCGTGGAACAAAATTGTAAAGACAAAGTTTTCACTTTTTGAGGAATGTTGGTATAAAGAAACATGAAGAGTTGTGAAGATGAAAATAGACTTTGATCCCTGCCAACGTGTAAACAGTAATGTGACTGGAAGATAATCTTCACACTAAATACATTTCTACATATCTACAAATAGATAGCTATTAGCGGAAAAAAAGAGAGAGAGTTTTTCAATAACCATAAAACCAAAAGCTTTCCTTTTCTAAAGCAGCACTGTTTTTCAAACATTATAATATTACAGGGTTTTTGGGTGCCTGTAACAAATTGCTTGCTCTTGTGCTGCAGCTTAGAAAAATCCATGAAACAGACTGAAACCCCCTGAACTGGGCCTCTGGAAAAAAGAAAAAAAAAAAGCTTTTCCATATTTTAAAGTGGCTTTTCAGGCCTCCCGAGTCTTTCTGGCACATCATTCTCAGACCCTTATGGACTGGGATGCTGCCAAACTGCTTTTTTCCCACAAAACTTTAATAAACTTTGAGTGCTGGACAGAGGAGTAGTGCAATTCCCAAAGAGAGATTTCACTACAGGATTCCAAAATACCTACAATACAGAAACTAGCCTCTGAATGAACCCAGCAATATTTTTCCTTCCTTTTCTTACAAATACAAGAAATTCAGTTCTGTGTCTTACACTGGTTTAGCATTTTGCTTTTCTCTGTTTAAGAAATTATTTTCCTTCGCCAGCAATATGATTCCTAATATTGTTTTATAAATTAGATGTGCTTATTCTAATGCAAGTATAATTTGATTTTGCCAGACATTAAACCATACTTACAATTACTTACAACCGCATCAAAATATTTTGTAACTACAGAGTATTTAGACACACATTTCCCAGAAGGAGAAACATACTGGAGGAGTCATGGCCAAATTTCAGCGCTTAGTTACCATGGCTAGAGGAAGTCAATCCAAGCGAGTCTGTAGCATTTCTTTGGACTGTAATCCACTGCTAGACCTTCTCAAACTTTAGCATTCTCTAACTTCCATTACAAACAAAAATATTAGCTGCTATTGAAAATAGAGCTTTTCTATATAGTTGCTTTTTTTTCCCTACACTTGCCTCTAATGCCTGTGCTACTTGGAGTTTGGCGAAAGCTCATTTCGTGTTCCAGGTAGGAATATTGTTTGTTCTGTGTGTGCTTGAAGTAGTTCAAAGCTAAAGTAGCAGGAAATTTCTTCTGATGTATTTTGAAGGAAGTCCATAGGAGGTGATAAATAGAGAACTAGAGCAAAAAGGTTCACATTAGTCATCTCAGACTCCTAGTCATAGAATCATAGAATTGTCAGGGTTGGAAGGGACCTTAAAGATCATCTAGGTCCAACCCCCCTGCTATGGGCAGGGACACCTCCCACTAGACCAGGCTGCTCAAAGCCTCATCCAGCCTGGCCTTGAACACTTCCAGGGATGGGACATTGACAACTTCCCTGGGCAACCTGTTCCAGTGCCTCACTACCCTTACAGTAAAGAATTTTTTCCTAATATCCAATCTAAATCTTCCCTCCTTCAGTTTGAGGCCATTACTCTGTCCTATCATTACACTCCCTGATAAAGAGTCCCTCCCCATCTCTCCTGTAGGCCCCCTTTAGGTACTGGAAGGCTGCTATAAGGTTTCCCTGGAGCCTTCTCTTCTCCAGGCTGAACAACCCCAACTCTCTCAGCCTGTCCTCATAGCATAGGTGCTCCAGCCCTCTGATCATCTTCGTGGCCCTCTGCTGGACCTGCTCCAACAAGTCCATGTCCTTCTTGTGTTGAGGACTCCAGAGCTGGACGCAGTACTCCAGGTGGGGTCTCACCAGAGCAGAGTAGAGGGGCAGAATCACCTCCCTTGACCTGCTGGCCATGCTTCTTTTGATGCAGCCCCGGATGCGGTTGGCTTTCTGGGCCGCAAGTGCGCATTGCCTGCTCATGTTGAGCTTCTCATCAACCAACACCCCCAAGTCCTTGTCAGCAGGGCTGCTCTCAAGCCATTCTCCGCCCAACCTGTATTTGTGCCTGGGATTGCCATGACCCAGGTGCAGGACCTTGCACTTGGCCTGGCTGAACTTCGTGAGGTTCGCACAGACCCACCTCTCAAGCCTGTCAAGATCCTTCTGGATGGCATCCCTTCCCTCCAGCATGTCAACCGTGCCACACACCTTGGTGTCATTGGCAAACTTGCTGAGGGTGCACTCAATCCCACTGTTCATGTCACCAATAAAGATGTTAAACAGCACTGGTCCCAGTACCGACCCCTGAGGAACGCCACTCGTCACCAGTTTCCCTGTGGACATTGAGCCATTGACTGCAACCCCTTGAGTGCGGCCATCTAGCCAGTTCCTTATCCACTGAGTGGTCCATCCATCAAATCCATGCTTTTCCAATTTAGAGACCAGGATGTTGTGCGGGACAGTGTCAAACGCTTGCATAAAAACTTTTGCCTCTGATGTGAGACAGAAGCATTCATCTTTTTATTGATTGCAATTCTGAAGAGGCTTTTAGAGAAAACTTGTGGAAAGTTGATAGAAAGCCTTTCCTAAAGATGGGAAACTCATTTCAGTACCAATATTTAATTGCTTTTTTCCCCATTAATTTTATTCTGTTTCCTATAATGACTTGCCCTACAACTGTTACATTTTAATTACTTTGTCTTCAGGAACTACCCTGACAATTGAAGGTAGGTTCACATTGGAACTGTTAGTATAGGGATGCAATACCTAAGGCCAGCTTTAGGCCTGGATAATGTTAACACTTGAAGTAGTGGAAGCAGTCAAGAGTTCAACATAAGTTAATTCATACTGCTTATTGGCAATGATAAGACAAGGATAAGAAAGAATCTCAGAGAGGAGGACAAGATAACAAGAGAGATGTCAAGGACAAACTGTAAGCACCAAGTCAGAGAAATTGGAATTCAACATACAATTTGCAGTTTCTCTAACTTGTATATTAGACTATTTAGAGAAAGTTTCTGTTGAATTTGCAGAGTTCTCAGGTTTCTGCAACGTTTGGATAATGAAAAAGAGTTAACACTCAAAATTTCTTGTAGATCACTTCTCATCATCAAACTTTTAGTATAAATATTATAAAGTTTCATTTTTAATGTTTTATAAAATTGTTGTGCAGCCTATGTTGCCACGGGCTTGCAAAGTGTAGTTTTGCAAAAAATTATTAGAGTATTTATACAACACATAGTTGAAGCAGCATTTGGAATAGATTTTCAGCTCCCTGGTGAGCTCAGAATTGTTCTTGAATTGCATTGTTTGTTTATTTGGGTTGGTCAATCCTTTCCATTTTCCATCTTGGCACCCACTGTAACAAATTGTTGCTAACACGTCTGGAACTGTTAACCAGTTCTAAGCATAGCATGGTAATTTGGGTTACAAAGTAGTGGTGAAGTAATCTTACTTGAACTAAGACATAAAAGGTATATTAAATTCATTATCTGTGTTCAATTTTGAGACTCAACAGGGAAGAAGTTAACCAATTATCCAGTAAATTAAGCATTGTGTGGCATTCTTATTTTCAATTCAAGGGAAGGATTATTGAAATTTACTATCAGATTAACTAAAAAGTAATCTACTATTACCAAGTGGAGCAAGTATGTCAGGTTGGCTTAGTTATAGAGAGCGCCTTTTCTTGTGACTTCTAATTCCTTTTCATGTAATACATTTTCCATAATATTTTACTTGATTATTTTATTTGCATACAGAACAACATTTATGAAATCACATACCCGTGGCAAAAACTGCAAAGTGGGAATGACTGTACGTGACAGTTCTCATGCAGTGTTCAGTTAGTGCAAACTGTGTTTTCCCAAAGCCTAGAAAATACATCCTTAGAACAGCTAAATATGTAATCAACTACAGAAGATTAAATTTTCTGAAAGAAGGCAGATCTCAGAGGTCTGTATATGAGGAGAATTGTAAGGGTTTTCAGTTTGACTCAGCAGGGTAAACCCCCACAGAGATACTTTTCTCTTGTATATATCAGCTTCTTCAGGAATACAGCATACTACATCCCCTGCAGTAATAAATATTGATCCCGCGATTCCTCTGACATAGGATTGCTATATTTTTGAGAGATATGTGCTCACACTGTAATATGTCCACATTGATTTCAGTGTAGACCAGAATTGTTTCAGTAAAACTGATCTGCATAATTGCAGTAGGCATGTCAGGGATACGTAATGTTAGGATATTCCAGCCAACTGTACATTTCCAATATCTGCCTGAACAGTGAAGAGGACACATGCAGTAAGTGCATTGACATAGATCATTCTATTGATACCTGTGCAATAACTTGTATAAGAGTTACATCTTGGAGTAAGGACAGGATCAGGACAATACTCTAGATTTTCAGAATATCAGCATGCCGTAGTAAGGATTGTTCCCTGCAAGTAGACAATCTTCCTATTCTCCATTTCTGGCCATCTGTCTCTGTTGGTGGAGTGGTGTGAGAAGAGAAGCCTGTTATGTCTGATTTCTTTTATTAAGCTGATTTTATAGGAGGGAAAGTGTGCCAAAGCTTCTTTTCCCACATGAGCATATGAGATGATTTTGCAATTATTCATGGAAGCCCCAGAGAACCTTTTACTTCGTCTGTCCTGCTTAGCTGTAATGGGCTTAGTCACATTGCTGTAGTTACCATGCTGATGGGACTCCATCATACATTTTGACTGAAATCACAGTCCTACTGAAGTCAGTGGCAACTTTAAAATTAACTTCCATAGGTTTAGCATTTTATCCCAAGTTACTACTCGAAATATGAAATTACTTAAATGGCTTTTTTTAAGTTTGGCTGAGGTAATACCTTCAGCTGGTGAATAAAAGAACATCCTTCTTTATTTTCTTATGCTTTCATTCAGAGTAGATGCATTCAGTGCGTGCATGAGCAAATTATAATCTCGGGTAAGTAAAACTAGACTGGCTAAGTCTTGATACCATTTTCATACTTTCCAAGCAGATTATTAAAAAACAAAAAAACTCCAAACTCAAAAATTGATAAAATGTATAAAAGTCCTTAATGGAAAATGTATAAAAGTCCTTAATGGAAACATATATTAGTTACGAAACACAGAACTGGGATATAGTTCATATGTAAGACCACTTCTAGTCTGAAAAATTTTGGTATCTTAGAAGTGAATTTGATCTTTCTTTAGCTGCTTTTTTAAACTGAAGTTGTAGCCAATAATTTTCTTTGTAGATTAACCTCATGCCTTTATCCCAGTGGCATTTCAGACATAGGCTTAAACAAATTTGCGTGTTCAGGCCAAATTCTTGTATTTGTCATCAAGTGGATCTACCCAATTTTTGAATTTACTGCTGTGCTGATCTCTTTTATAGAATATTGAATATTGAAACAAACTTTCATTGTTATGAATGTATTCATTCTTTTCTATTCCTCAACAAGCACTTATATGTTAAAACATTTAGGTCTTTGATTGCCCAATGGGCTATTCATATCTTTGGTTATCATAGTGTACAGTCATATGTGATATGAAAGTGCTTGTAGTTAATCTACACAGTATTTTTTTCTGCTTTCTCTCCAAATGGCTCACATTTTTTAAGTAAATGGAAGAGAAGATCGGGAATTTTTATATATAAGTGCACTTTATATGGAAGAACAACCACTGCTTAAAGTTCTGTACAAGCAAATTCTGATATATTCAAATTATCATAAAAAGGAAATAATTCAACATTTTATTCCTTGATTTTTGAGAAGCCCTTGGCATTGTAATTGCTGCAGTTCATTCGTGATACAGGAAACCCAGAAGATGCTGAATATTACAAAAAATATTAGCCAAAGACTTTTTTGCAGTGCAAGAAGGCAATGTTAGTTAACACTCAGTAAGGCATCTCCTCTTCTTCAGAATTATCTCTGAGGTTGAGATGTCTCCTGGAGCTAATACTTTAGAGAAACACTGCAGGGAAATCAAAGAATCTTGCATTGGATAGTTACATCTTCCTAATCCCCGGAATTTAGACTTCTTTTATATACTGAAGCATAAAGATTTATAGCCCTTACAGTATTTTATTCCAGCTCATGTAACTATTTTCATTATTCATGTAAATATCTACTCTTTTACTTATTATTTTAATTCTGGATGAATTGGCAAAAGTAATGTAGGTTTGGGGGTTTTATCTGTAAAAAATCAATATATTTTCCACTAGTAGTACTGAACTGTAGTATTCACTTGTCCCAAGAGTACTGTGTTAATTTTCTGCTAAAACTTGACCCTAAAACTTTTTTACTTTTCTGGTAGCGTGGTTTAATTGTGCTTCTGTATTGGAATGTATCTGGAGATGGATGCTTTATTAATACTGTGTAGATATTTGAAAGAAAGCTAATCCAAATGCATACTTTATTCAGAGGCAATACCAAGGAGGCCACTGTACAAAAATTTTGGAGGAGAAAAGACACAAAAACTTTAGACATAGAAATTTCAATAAATATGAACTGTGGATACAGGATGGCACAGTGGTGTCTAGTAATGATGGATTTGTAATCTTCCCCTATGTTTCAAATATATACTAGAATGCATGTTCTCTTGGATGGCTTAGAAATGCTTCTCATTAATTGTTTTGGATGCTTGATTCAGTAACTTGTAGACTCAGGCTTTCTACTCCCAAGGACTAAGACAGCATGAGATTAAAGTAAAAGCCTTATTTGGAGATGCACCAAGTATTTCCAAATAATTGATTTCAGAGCAGTTTTCAGATACTCAGTTACTCTGAGAAATGTGGACAGAGTGCTGCTGAAGAATGGAATACATTCTTTTTTCTTATCAGTTGTTGTTGAGCTTTATTGTAATAATAAGCTACTGTAACTAATGAGACTACAAAACTGACTCAAGCAACAGTTTATTTCAGAAGCAGTGGTGTCTGTACAGGGAAAAAGCTGATTCTAGATGAGATACTAGAGGTCAATTAATTTCATCTTCCTTTAGAGAAATTGGAAATGACCTACATTTTTTTATATGTTCTTGTCTTCCTTTCCCACACTTGGACTAATGATAAGCTGTGTTTCTTTTAGGGACGCATTTTAAACATGCCTGGTTTTGGTTGGCTTTTTTTTTCCTATGCAATTTGGGAATTGTTTCTGTTCTGTAAACTTTTAATGCATTTTCTCTTACTCTGATTTTGGAGGTAATTGCCTTTATTTAGTCTTTGAAAGGCTGAGGAGTGTACATTAGGAATACTCTGCTGAGCCAAGCTTTCCACAACTGATAGGAAGAAATTTTGCAAGGCAATGTTAGCATGCAGTCCGAGTGTGTTTCTTCTAATGAAAATGCATGCTTTGCCTCAGGGACTTTTGAGCAGAAATCTGTTCACAAATGCAGCAGAATTTGAATTTGTACCATGTCTTCTCACAAACTGAAACCCATAAGGCTTCACAGAATCAAATGATATAGTAACAAGATTGTGGTACATATGTAAATGATGAGAGAGAAACAGCAAAACAGCAAGTAATTCCACACGCAATGGAACTTACAAATACTGGTTTCCAAGAATTTGTGTGTTGTGGTTTGATTCTCAGATGTCTTACAAGTTGCAAGCTCTGATCAAAGCTTTTGCTGCATCTGTAGTTTTCACAACATCTCTCTATCACGTGAATTTGTTGAGTACATATAAACTCCATTTCAGCAATTTTCTGCATAGAGCATGAGTAGGATCTTGTTCTTCTACTTATCCTGCAGGTTTTGTGAAATTCTCTGTTACTTCATAATGACGATAACTCTGTTCTGTAAGATTTATTGAAATTGGGTAGGGGATTCATGGTTGGTTTTGGAAGATGGAAGGACAGACAGGTAAACACCTGAAACTGATTGTATTAAAAGCAAAAATGAACATATTCAGACATGAGGGTTGCATAAGCCTCCTTTCACAGAACCAAGCTAACAGTTCTATCAGGTGACATTTACGATGAGCTCCTACATAGGCACTTTTTTCCAAAGCACAGGAGTTGTCTAGGTCAGGCCTGAAACACAGAGTTACAGAAATAAATAAATAAAAGTGAAAACCTATGTATGTTGTATCTTTGAAGCAAACAAGTATAAAATATAGCAAAGAGGAAATGTTTAGTAAGGTAGTTTGAAAAAAATGCATATTTAAAACAAGGAGAGTAACAGGATTCTAAAATTAAAGAAAACTGCAAAGCGTTTAAAGTTGAAATGTGAGACTGTATGTAAGAGGAAACATTCAATGAAATTTTACACTGACTGGACTGACAAGAGGGAATTGTGAAGTCCATAAAGAAGATGATTGTGATAGTTAAATGGATTCTGATTGTAATGAACAGATGTTTCAAAAAGTATAATAAATTTATCTGCAAATTTTGGAATAGAGATCCTGTCATCTGCAGAGAAAAGCTAGACTTGGTTCAGCTGAAAAATGCAAACAGCAGATATAAAAACATCTATAAAATAAGAGGAAGATGGAAGCATACTTGTGGTTCTCACATGAAAGAGAAAGCAACTTGTGTGCAACATCAGAGCAAAATCCCAACTAAACCTACACTGTCTTTGATGCACAAAGAGAAATGCTAGAGCACCTTTTTGTGGAACTTGTCAGGAAAAAGAATGGTTAAAATTAATTATGGTTGAATTTCAGAATTGTGGAAAACTTTTGTTGCTTCTGTTGGAAAGGTGGCTTTTTCAGAATCGAGCGTAGATACAATACGAGGAGGAATATTTACTATTATCACTGGGAAGAATAGGAGAGAATTTAAAAAGTAGTACCTTAGTAAGTTTTACAGAAACAGTCCCCCCCTCGCCATATTGTCACATCATAACACCCTTTGTCCTTATGACTGGTTTGTGAGTGGGAGCAGCCGCCGCCAGTGAAACTACAAAGGAGCATGCCCGGCAAAAAGGAGTCTGAGACCTCCCGAGACCTCACTTGTCACTGCTATTTAGGCTCTGTCTGTCCTTCCACTGGCTGGAGGGGATGGAATGAGGATCACCAATTAGTTTTTATAGGATTCGATCCCCAAGTAAGCTTCCAAAAATAATTCTAAAGCATTCAAGAAACACCTCTCACATCTGTTAGATACTTTATCCTCTTTTTTTCTTTAGTTAAAAAGTTTTGTATTTTATAATGCTGCCACTAATGTCAGTCAGCTCTTTGGGCAGTAGGAAGATGTTTTTTACATGTAGGCTGAACTGGCTTTAAGTATGCTTTGTGTGTGCAGGTGCATATATCTTTGCCTCATAATAGAGCCAAGTAGTATTTTGAAAGCAATAGATGTTTGAAGTGTTAATGCTGGAAGGAAAACTGTTCTCTTTTCATGACTTGTGGTTGGTAACAGTGCTAGTAAAGCCTAAAATGGTCCATTTCAGGGTCTGAAACTTTTGCAGGTAGATGGGTTTTTTTGTGTAGAATTTGAGAGTCCTAAAGTTTCTGTGCTGGATTGTCTCTACTGCTCAGTGTCTTACGTAGACAGATAGAAAAGATTGTCTCTGAACAATCAGAGTATTGATTTGCTGATATAGTATGAATTTTTTTGTTCATCTAACCATTGCATAAATAACAGAAGAGGGGAATTTGCACAAAGCTTTTTCATGCCTTGAAATAAAAAAGAGTCAATTTGCAACTTAAATCCATTCCTCATGTCTGTTTTGTGTTTACCTTTATCACCTGCTCAATACATTCTGTTAATGGAACAGTGAAGGTGTCAGGACGTAAAGAGACTCAGTAATTCAACCTTCTCAAAGGAAAGCATTGCTAGTCATTTACTATGATTTTTGATACAGTTTGAGGATGAAATGTTTTGAATAAAATTCAGCCAAGTCTCATTCAATACCATGCTCTTAAGCACTACTACAGAGCACTGTCAGAAGACTGTATATAGGTTTATAACATACGAACATAAATTTGTATGTATTTATACACACATATATGTCACGGAGACAAAAGCACACAAAAATACATAAACCAATTTAAAGTCTTTTTTTTTTAATATACTTTAGAAGATTTGTGTGAATGTAAACATTTGGGAAACTTGTGCAGCAGAAGTCACTGTAGGCACTAGCATTTTGACCTCGTAAATAAAAATATGCAGGATTATATCTTTTACTTGAAATGTAATGGATGTTTAAAAATTTGTGGAATTTTAATTACTGTTGCTTAGACTAGCACAACATATGCTATAAATTTCATAGCAGATTTGTGCATGAGGCATATTATATATGACACCACACTAATTAATTCCACTATTTAATGAAAGGCCACCTATTAAAAATTTTTATAGCCAAACAAGGAGTCTCTTGCCATGTAACCATACTGGATGGAAATAATAAGTGTATCACCAGTTTACATGTATGCAAGCAATATTTTCTATATATTATTCATAGCATTTTTACGGTTAACAATTCTAATAAACTATCAAACCCCATTAAAATCTTTGAACGTTGTGAAAGTAAGACAAAGAACTCTGTAAGCATAAGGCACAAAATAACCTTGTGCACATCAAACTGTTACAGACTTCCATAGTTCTGCACTCACCATGGCTATAACCTCATGTTCACAATGTGTAAGTAGTGTTGTGCATAGTTGCTATGATAATAACCGTATTCTCAGAACTCTTTGGACAACTTTAGTAATGTTTCACTGTGTTCCAATGACCCTCATTTCGACTTAGATTTAATGCAGCTATAGTCTAAATAGATTAATAGGTTCATATAGTTTAAGAATTAACATGGCAGGTTCATTAAAAAGACATTGTAAGATGCCCCTCTGTGGGCATCTTTCATTCTTTTTGCTGATATAGATTATGTTTATTATGTTTATTTTGTACAGAGTGTTAGAATAAATAACACAGTATAGTACTGTATTATTAATACCTTTTTTTGGTATTAATAAGTGCCAAATGTTGATGCTACTTGAAATGGTCTCTTCCTATTTTTGAGTACTGAAGTGCTACAAATGTGAACTGCCCAGCTAATGTCCTGAACCATTGTAACATAAGTAAATAAAATACTGGTGTGGACCAAAACATTTTCTAACAGAAACCAGAAAAACAACAACATGCAAAACATACGGGTGCATGGAATATATCCACCACACAAATAAAAGTTAAAAGACAAATGGGCAGAGAGAAAATAAAGTCACAAACAGATTCCATTTTGGTATCTTCTGAAAAATTCCGGAGTGATTAATTCTAGGTGACAATCAGGTAAAATGGTTGTATTGTACCAGTCACAGACACCGGACATGTTCTTGCTTGGTTCAGGAGAGCAAACCGCTTCTGTAGTTCAAGTCAGTTTTTTGGTGTCATAATCACATCAATATAATTTTCAGAGACAGAATTACCATCCAGTGGATCTCAGTTCACAGAACATCACAATTATAGTCAGTCATTCTACTCAGTCACCTCTAGAATTAGGTACGAGCGTGCACATGTCTGAATTGATTATGGAACAGTCACTGGGCTTCCTGTTGAAATAGCTTTGTTGTGACTTTTTTTTTTCCTGTTTGATGCTGAAGTGGTATCAGAGTCCTTAATTTTCAGTTTATGCTGTCTTTATGGCTGCTTCGGTCTGTGTTGTGGTTGTTTAGTTCTTGATTTTTCCACTGAATGCTTGTTCCATTCATGGGCACTGAAGTCACTAGGCTCTTAGACTGGGAGCAGCAACAGCAAAGACATGACTGGAAATTAAAAAAACAAAACAAAACAACAAACAGTTTACATATTTGTATATGAGGACTATGACAAACTTACTTACTGGTTTAGCATTTTAGTTAAAGCGGATAGCTCCACTTTCAGTTTGGTATGTGTGCTATGCAAGTTGCTAGTGGTTAAACTAGACAATTTATAATCTTTCATTCCTTTGCATGTCTCTTCTCCCAACTGCTAAAAATAGACAATAACTAAGTGGTTTAATACAGTTCATTAACTGGACATAAAATCTTATCAAAAAGATCTTACCTGGAAACAGTTTTTAAACTTCTTGCTCACAAAATACAGAGCTATTGGGTTTATACAAGAGTTCATGGTTGCCAGATTGATGCTGATATAATCCAATGGCAGCAAGAAACTAAGCAACAAAAGAGAATGCAGAACATTAAAAATGTTCATATACCATAGAAGCATTCATGCTCTTTGTGGTCACAAATTCTTCTGTCACAGAAACTAATTCTCTCTTACCTAATTCTCTCAATCTAATCTTGTACCATGTCTATAATAACCTGTTTCACAGAAGTTCACAAAAGCTGGAGGAAAGTGATTGCAATGGTGACAGGCAACATCTAGTGAAATTATGCTACCCCATTTAAACTGAAACCCCTGAAAATGGATGCAGCTGAAACATCATAAAATATAGTGTTTGGTCTTCCAACACCACAATTGCATGCATGATCAGACTTCTCACATAAACTCCAAGTGAGCAGCATTATATATGTTCAGTATAAACAATCGATTGACATAGAAAATGAAGTACCTGAGCAGTTCGCATCTGCCGGGGTCTCTTTCATTGTATACCATTTTCTTCAAAATTCGGCTCAAATGGAGAGGGAACCAGCAAAGAGCAAAAATCACTACTAAACAGAAAACTGTCTTTGCAACTTCTCGACGCTAGAAAAAGAAGTAAAGATAACTATGACTGAGTGCCTAATTCATATTGGCAGGTGATTATAGCGTAGTGATGTTGGCAGCAAAGTAATCTAGATAAAGCATGCAAGGATCCACAAAGTGCAGCTTCCAGAATACCTGATGTCCCTGAACTGTTTTTTATGGGGCTTGTCATGTTCTTGATTCTGGCCATCCTCTATAGAACCTGCTCATCACTGAGACTTTAGCAGCTGGAGCACACAGGTCATTGCCAGAACACTGTAGATGTTAGCCAAGGAAAATCCACTGCCGGGCTTTCCTGAACCTGATTACTTTCCCAGCCCTTCTTATTCCTCTGCACAGGATTAGTTTTCTGGCAATACCTCAGATAAACCTCTTTCTTCAGAAACATGCATAATCTGCAACAAAACTTTTTCATGTATGAGGGATGGATAAACCACTTGTACCTAATCTTCGATGTGGGGCAATCTGTAAACCCAAGGCACCTAATTCAACTGGCAATAAAAGTTCCATTCAACCATGCACGTAGTCAGGATGTCAAACTCTCTCTGCTGTATTATTTTGTATTTAGTATGCATAATGTTACATAAAGGGATACTGCACAGTATATTAATTTTGCTATGTGATCCTTGCTATGTGATCTTGATGTTCTTAAGTAAATAGCTCCTCTACAAACAAAATTTTAGAAATGCCTGTATTACAGCTTAAGCTTGTAATACTTAGTCAGGAAATAATTTCAATTTAATGGATATTTTATATGGCACTAGAGATTTACAGATGTTTTAGTGGATTTTTGACAATGCATACCAGTGGTGTTTGGTAGGCATAGATTTGATAAACAGAAGCATATGAAGGAGTAAGAATACCACTTCTGAAACTGCCACTGTAATGTAACAATAACAAGCATTGCAGGGCTCTGTCATTAAAAAACTTAAAGACAAATGTGAGATTATGGTAAGTCTTGCTAGGCTTTGAATGTGACTAGTGTTGTTTCTTCTTTCTTATAATAGCAGTTTTTATCAAAATGCAAAAAGGTTCGTGACTAGACATTAACGTGGATGAGGCTGTAGGGAAGAAAACTGTGTAAATTGTGGTATTAAAGTAATCTTCCAGCAACCAGTCTGAGTTGCTTGCTGGGCAGTGCATATCAGGATGGGAAAGCCGGAGGGTGGATTCCCTCACCCTGTACGTACTGTTCTAGTTCTAATGGGTGGAGTAGCTTGTGCGTGGTGGCCCTAGGACAGACTGTGTTGCAGGCCCTGGGGCCTGACAAGGTGGGGGGAAGTGAAAGATCTGCAAGAGGGAAGGGTTTTCTGGTCTGCCCTGGTCTGGAATGAAACAGCAGAGGAGGAACCTCTGAGAACTCACTCCAATGCAGAGGGGACTGCTTTAGGGATCCACATCTGTGAATGTGGCATTTGAAAGAAAGTGGAATTTGAGGGTCTGACATTAACACAGGGGAAAAGCTACAGATTGTTTTTAAAATTTCATCTAGGAATTAAACATCAGGCAGTACTGCAAAAAGAGTAAAGTGAGATCTGTCGGTTCTGTGGGTGACTACTCTATGATCATTTGTTTGTACTATTCTCCTGTTGCTCTTTTCAAAGCAGCGACAGTACTGGTACTGCCACAGCGCAATAACCCTGGAAAAAAAATCCACTCTATTCTAAATCAGGTTACTCTACAGTTGCTTTTTGTATGAAACTGAAGTTGCTATCAAAGTGTGCCAAAAGTAGGGAGGACCCATCGAGTCTTATCTTTATGAATAAAAAGAAACATTTTTTTGGCAAATCTTTGTAGTTAAATTTCAAAGCATTTAGCCAGTAGCGATTTGAGGTTAAAGACCAAGAGACACAACTGTCATACATACTTAAGAAAGAAACTGGCTAGTTTCCTGAGTGTGCTATCTTCAGTAGCTTCTTAATACTATGATTTAGTTTTGTGTTCCAGGTTTAAATTAGTACCTTAAAGTCATAAATAACCTACATCCTCACTTTCTATTTCTGTAATTTACTGTATTCACGTACACTTTGAAACATTTCTAAGCTAACCCAAAGAGAGAAGAACAGTATTTTCAAACAATGGTGTTCCTAATATTTACCTGCTTAAGGTGTTCACTGAGAGCGATTCTCAAGTTGCTGTTTCTTCTGTTTAGCATTTCACAAGTCATTAATGTGTAAAAGATGGCAGTACACGCCAGTGGCATGCAGAAATAGAAACCAAACAGCCACCAATCCTTTGCATCTTTGTAGAACTGTAAATAAGGTAAAGAAAAGAGAAGATATTTTCTTGTGATTCAATGGAAAGTACCCCAGAAAGGTCCTGGAAAGCGTGACAGCTGGTATGCTGGTATCTGTCTATTGGTAAACTGCACCAATTATATAAACTTTCTTATCATTGATCCATTTTGCACCAACATCAAAATGGGAACTGTGGCAGTTTAAACATCTATTTTACCTTACAGATGGCCTTTACCTTTGTTGCAATCTGTCTTGGATTGGAATTAATTTTTTTGGTTGTGTTTTCTGAACATTCACACTCATTCATGAAAACTGGAATACAGTTTCATGAAAAAGACATACCAAAATGTAGCCAGTGTCAGTTTGAGATAACAAATCTTACTAAAAGCCTGTGTCGGGAAATGCCATTTACCTCTATGGCTTCTGTCCTGATTCCAAAAAAGGAAAATTCAAAATGTCTTCTAAGTTTAATCACCTTTTGTTATCAGTGAAAAGATTGGGAACTGGTTTGCTTATGCACTGAGCAGATAGGAGCCACTTCATAAGTGTTTGTCTGATATATGCAAAGCTTAGAATGGATGCCTTCTGGTGGTACAGTTACTTTTAACCCTTTGCCTGCCATTCATACCATTTGCCTTTTGTGAGAGGCACTGAGGGACTTGATAGAATAGCAGTACTTTGCTGTGGAATCTTAAGTGTTAGCTGTGATTTAAGCTGTGCTTTATATTAATACATTTATGTATTATGGGAAATACTACATTTGACAAAACATTTAAAATTACTCTTTTCTGTAGACAATTATATTTTCAGACTTGAGAAAATATTGTATCTTGGTTTTTAACTTTTATGCTCAGCCAAAAGGGTGCACTGAAACATGACATTTTAAATACTTCCTGTCTCTATGTTATTAGTCACTGAGATGGATGTGTGTAAAAGGGAACCTTCTTTCTCATAATCTTTCCCCCAGCTTGTTTATTCCTAGCGGATGTGCTCTTGTAACATCACAGTTCCCACACCAAATGTCAAAATGCTAATAACTGAGGATTATATGAATCCTGTTTGAAAAAGTCAAACCTTTGACATGTAGTTTACATTTAAAACTGGACAGTATTAAACTTTGAAAGATGAAAAAAATGGATGCAATTAATAGACTAGTATTTAATAATGGTCATTTTAAAATCTGCTTTAGTTACACTAGAAAGTTGATTTACTAAGAAAAAAAGAATGCTTTTAATTTTTCTCCCGCTGTCCCAACACAGTTAGGTGCTTACAGAGCTTGCTAATTTAGAATATGCTGCTGGTATCTAGGCCACAACCCCACCTCACAGAATATTTTGAATTCTGTTGATGAACTTGTTTCCTCCTCCTCATTAGCTTCATCCCAGCGTGAGGAGGGGCCTCAGTCTGCTGCATAGTTGCACTCCCCTTGGGGACAGAAATTCCCCCACTGGGAACTGAGCTTCTGCCAGTAGAAAACCAGAAAACAATATGCCTCATATTTGAAGAGTTTGTACTGAGGGGAAATCTAATTACCACTCCTTCTGCAGAGAAAAGGATTACAAATACATGGAGACAATTATCTTTTCCGTGGCAAACTCCTCCAAGTCAGACTAGAATCATATTGGTTGGGCAGCACAACAAAATGTGTACTGTCTGAATCCATGCTATGTTTACAAGGAAAACTTACTCATATCAGTCTACCAGCTTTTGTGAGCATTGCCTGTCAGTCAAGAAAACACACACATAAGACTTCCATGTCCAACCCTGACCAACGCATCAGTTCTGTATGAGGACTTGGCTTTGTGAAGTTATAAAACCTACACGAAAATGTCTGTAAATGATTAATTGTGGAATCTGAGTTTCACAAAGCTAACATCAAAGCACAAAACTGGGTTGATTTAAGAGAAGTAGACATTCTTTTGTTTGTCTTGAAAGCCCACATGGAACTGGTTTTCTACAGGAAACGTGCTTTTTAAACAAGCTTCCTAGTGCACTCAGCCTCTTGGGAATCATGGTTTAGCATGAATCTTTTAAGTCTTTCAAGGATAGCTTTAAAAATGAATAAAGCTCCTACTAAAACCAAAAGTTAATCATAAAACCTTCCCAAAGTTTAATAATTGTTTATTGTGGTGTTTGTGGTAGTAAATACTATAGTTAAGGTTAAAATGGTATTTCCATTTTGATCTCATGTTTGTACTTGCTTGCAACACATTGAAACACAACACTCTTCATTTTGACTGACACGTCCAACATTTACTCTCAGCTTGGATATAAATGCTGGTTTGTTTCCTTGAAAATCAAACTGACATAGGGAGATTTGGAGCTTTTGAATTACGATGAGCAAGTAAAAGATACTAATTCCTGCTAATAAAACAAAGCAAGCTATATTACTTACCACATTAAGAACAGAACAATAATCATTAAAGTTAGCATGCCTATGGAAGACCTGAACTGTAGTATTTCTGAGAAGAGGGAAAACTATTCTTTTTCTTAGGGAAAGAGGAAGTTAAGATTGTCCAGGCACATTTGTGGAGAAAAAAAGCCATAACAAAAGGGAAATTTTCTGCAGTGCGCATTTCATAAATCATATATTCTTATACCTACACTATCTACAGTCATATAGTCTGTAGAGTTTAGAAGCAAAGATATAGTAAGTCCTGGGCAACTCCACTCCATCTTTACCTGCATTAATTATTTCCATTAGGGAATTCCTTTTGTCTTCTCTTGCAATTGTCTCTTGCTCTTCTGCCGTCCATGCAGTCTGTGTAACCCTACCAATGTTGGGGATGTTCCTCTGAAAAACACTAATCATCCACGCTTTTTCTAAATTTCCTTGGTCCATTTTGCCCTATCCTTCCCAATTCTAGCGCAAGACATATTCTTATCCAAAAAAAGGAGAACTGCCAGACATTCAAAAGAGAGAAATTTGCGCTCTATCATGAAAAATTCTAGTCCAGAAAAAAATACGGAGTTTCCTTCAAGACCATGCACTATCAGCCTTCTCTGAGACAAAGCAGAATATTACTGTCTTTTTATTACTGGGTGAATAGTGGCTGGCCCTTCTTTGGGTTCACAAAGAAAAAATTAAGATACCACTTTCCCATTTTCTCAGTGTAAGGCCAGGTGAAAACATCACTATCCCCCTATGCAGTAAAGATCTATTAATTCTGTAATGACAACTCACCTGACTTGCTTTGAACAAGCTAATGTGGGTATTGGTAACTGTCAAGCTGCAGTAGCACAGAAGATGAAGGCTATGAAATGTGCCAAAGCAGCCTGGTGTCTCACGCACTTCTCTTGATCTTGAATTGCTTTACCTAGATGACAGCTAACAGTGCCCAGACTACCTAGGTTGGAGATATGAGTCTGTCAGATTTGTAGTCAGGATTTCTTGTAAATGAAGGGATTATTCTCTGTTTGACTTTGTAAGTGTATACAGAATAGGAAAAATTATGTTAGAGCATGGCCCCACCCTTTTCTTTATCTGCCAAAAGAGCTGGCTACTGCATGCAAAATGATGACTAATCATCGTAAAACATGGATTTTGACAGTTACAAGCTCCAAGGTGTTATACCTAGAAACACAATAGCTTCCAAGGCTCTGACTACCCTGATATAGCCCTTGATTGTACTTAAAGCAGGCCGGAATTGCAAATTTCTGTATTAAGAATCTTCAGTAGTGAAGAAATTAAAATGTTGTAAAGTCCCATTTAGTGTCTCTGGATGAAAGTAGAGATAGGTCACTGTACATGAAGAATCCTCTTTGCACCAATATACATTAGAATACATTTTGCACTTTAATGGATGAATAAAGCATATTATAATCCAGTATCTTGTCTAACCTCTATACTGTGGATTCCAAAAAGGGAAAAAAGGATGTTACTTACCAACATAAAATTATTTGTAGGATTGAGCATGCAGGTAACATAACCTTCATCCTTGTATCTGAAAGGTACTACAGCAAAACCAATTGCTTCTGGAATAGCCAGTATGAAGGACAGAAGCCAAATGGAGAAAATTTCAATAGCAGTGATCATAGGGATTCCAATTCCCTGAACACGGCTCCAGGAGGCAACTGCTCGATACCTGAAAGAGACAGGCATGGTTTCCAACCTTCAGTTTCTTCCTTAAATTCAAAGATCTTGGTTCAGTTTTATACATTAAGTAAAATCCTAAAGCTGACACCTTAAGCCTTGTATTGCGTGGTTTTTTCTGCCTGTTCCAGGGGCTCTGCCAGCTATCAAGCCACGTAGGACACAGCAGAGCACATCAAGGGGTGGATAGGGATAGTAGAGAGCTGGGCTGCAACTGTTCTTAGGCACAGGATTGCATGGAATTCTGCTATGTGGACTACGCTAATGATTTCTAATTAAAGTAAGCAAGGTTTATGAGGACAGACTGCATCTTCCACTAGATCAACTGATGTTACAAGAAGAAAAATATCTTCCAGGTACACATACCATTCTAATAGATACAAAACAACTATCTCCAGCTACCTCAGCTGTAACAGTGGGTGCTATCTGAAGTGGTCAGCTTCGTGCAATGAAATACTGGGAAAATAATCTTCATGAAATGAAAATGCATTTGTTCTATTTATGCTATTCGATGTTAAAAATGCTGGTTTATCAGCATGTTCTGTATTTGCTTTAGACCATGACTGAGTGCTAGTTTAGGCTGTCTGATAGCTACCTCAGGCCTCTGCATCACCTTTCTGATTAGAA